>NC_137150.1:42308356-43688264 GCF_951394435.1 Stenella coeruleoalba
GGAATTTTCAGCTATTATTTCTTTAAATAAATTCTCTTACTCTTTCTCTCTCCCTTCTCCTTCTCAGACACCTATAAAGCAAATGTTGGTATGCTTGATGTTGTCCCAGAGGTCTCTTCAACTGTCATCAATTTTTAAAATTCTTTTTTCTTTTCTTTCTCTGCAGCCTGGGTGATTTACACTACTCTGTCTTCTAGTTCACTGATGCACTCTTCTATATTATCTAATCTACTGTTGTATTTTAAATTTCAATTATTGTATTTTTCAGCTCTGTTTTGTTCTTTATTTTCTACCTGTTGAACTTCTCATTGTGTTCATTCATTCTTCTTTTGAATTTTTTGAGGATCTTTACGATCATTACCTTGAACTCTTCATTGGGTAGATTGCTTATTTCTACTTCATTTAGTTCTTTGCCTGAGGTTATTTCCTTGTTCCTTTGTTTGGAACATATTCTTTTCATTTTGCCGAATTTTGTGGTTATTTCTGTGTATTAGGTAGGTCTGTTTTGTTTCATGATTTTGTATAATTGTCTTTATGTAGGAGACATCCTATGCGGTCCAGCAGAACACTCCCCTGCAATCACCAAATCTATATGCTCTAGTGGTGCTCCATATTTAGGCTGCATGAACCCTTCTGTTGTGGTGGGACTGACTACTGTAAGCATGCTGGTAGGAAGGCCTTAGCCTGGTTGGCTGCTAGGTTCTTCCTCATGTGGTGTCTGCTGACCCACTGGTGGATGGGGCTGGCTCCCAGGGCCACTGGCCATAGACCCCAAGGGTGTCCCGTGGATGGTGCTATCCAGTTGTTGGGTGGGCTTGGGTCCCTGCAAGGCTGTCTGCATGGCTCAAGGTTTCCTGGTGCCGGTGTGTCTCACTGGTAGGTGGTGCCTATCCTGGGATGGTTGGCTGTGGACCCATGGTTGGTGCTGGCCCACTGATGGGCCGGTAAGCCCTTAATGCTAACAAGCTAGAAGGAGGACTCCACTATGCCTCTTTCTTGCATTGGCTTTCTTGGATAGAACAAGCTCACATAAGTGGCTGCTGCCAGTGTCTATGACCTCAGAGGAAGTCCCAGTTGATTCCTGCTTCTCTGGGAGGTTCTTCCAGGATCAGCAAGTAGATCTGACCAGCTCTATTCAGATTACTTCCTCTGTACTAGGACTTGGAGGGATTTTGTACACACCATTTAAGAGAGGCGACTGTTTCCTACAGCCCTCCAGCTTTCCTATATACAAGCCCTGCTGACTTTCAAAGCTAGATGTTTTAGGGGCTGGCCTTCCTGGTGCAGGAGCCCCAGGCTGCAGAACCCAATGTGGGGCTCAGACCTCTTGCCCCTTGTGGGGAACCTCTGCAATTGTGATTACCATCCTCTTTGTGGGTTGCATACCCAGGGGCATGGATCTTGAGTATACTGTGTCTCTTCCCTTTCTACCCAACTTGTTGTGTTTCTTTCTTTTTATCTTTAGTTGTGGAAAATATTTTCTGCTAGTCTTTAGGGCATTCTCATATGATTGCTCTATAAATAGCTGTAATTTTTTTGTGCCCCTGGGAGAAGGTGAGCTCAGGATCTTCCTACTCTGCCATTTTGGCCACACATCTCAAGCAAATATTATTGATATCTGAAAAAACTCACACATGACAACCCAGTTATTTCACACACATCCAACAATACGTTAAAATTCAGTAGATTTCAATTCAAACCTTACTGAATGGTTGTTTTACTTAGGCAAAATTCCATCAGTTATGGCAGTAAAAATATTGGTACCTGACTTTACATTATAAGTGATGCTGTCCTAAACATAATTTCATTTGTTTCTCCCAAAGGTCTTGGGAAAAGTGCATCATCTACATTTATATATGAAGAAAGTAAGGCTCAGAGACTTGGTCAGCCTCACAGAGAGAGCAAATAGTAGGGCTAGGATTTGAACCCTAGTTTTTGGATTTAGTGTTTTCAATATCCTCATTATCATCATCATCAGTGCAACAACCATACCAAAACTTTCTGAGTAGTTATCAAGCCTTTTATAGGTCCTAAGTACTTTCCCAAACAGTTTCCATTAATCCTTACCTATTGTTAAAGACAAAAAGATGTCAGTTATTACATGCTAATTGTGTCTGGCATAGTGCCTGACACTTGACATATACACTTTTATTTAACCTTAACAATAACCCCACAAAACTGAAGGCAGACAAATAACTTGCCTAAAGTGTGTCTTAGATAAGGCAGATTATCAGTACTTTTATATCTGAGTCCTCGACCTAAGAGTGTTGTATGAAGATATGGTATATATCCCCTAGGCATGGCTCTTAAGGAGAAGAAGTCATTAGTAGCTGTGGAGCAGTGTTAGGTTGCAGAGACTATAAGGTCCCTGAACTGGGTGGAGAATGGAGCAACAATAACTATTTTTTTCTCATTCATGCTGAGAATCACTATAAACTATGGAACTCAGTTCTGAAAGCAGCAGTCAGTACTGAAACACCAGGGGATAGGAACTTCCTTGTTGAGGACTTTGATATTAACTCTAAGGAATGCAGTTGTAATGGAATTTTAAGCAACAGTACTAAAATAAAAGAAAATTCATGATGGGATGATTCTGATACAATTTAATCATTCTTGGGAGTGGGAAGGAGGTAAGTGCCTTCTACATTTATGGTTCATGAAGAATGCTGAGACACCTCATGGTAATTCATATGAATAATTGCAGACAGGTGATTCTTTAAAAGAACTTTATGAACATAAAGTGTGAGATAAAAAATTAACCCCCACAGAAGGAACACATATAAACAGTGCCTATATAGATGCATAAATCTTCAACAAAATACTAGCAAACTGAATCCAGCACATAAAAAGTATTATAGAATATGACCAAGTGGGCTTTACTACAGGGATGCAAGGTTGAATTAACATCAAAAATATCGTTTAATGTAGTACACCACATCAGTAAAGGACAAAAATCAATAAATGCAAAAAAAAAAAAGCTTTTGAAAGAATCTAACATTCTTTCATGATTAAAACAATTCAAGGAACTAAGAGTAGAAGGGAACTTCTCAAACTTTTTTTAATCTATGGAAAAAAAATCCATTGTTAATATCACACCTAATGGTGAAAAAGACTCAGTACTTTTCCCTAAAATCAGGAACAAGACAAAGATATTCACCCTTGACACTTTCATCCAACATTGTACTGAAGGTCCTAGATAGAGCAATTAGGTTTAAAAAAAAAAAAAGAAAGAAAGAAAAAGAAAAGCAACCAAATTAGGATGGAAGAAATAGAACTATCTATTTTTAGTTTCAAAGATGACACAATTTGCAGACAACATGATCTTGTATATGGAAAGTCCTAAGGAGTTCACTAAAAAGATATTAGAACAATAAATGAATTCAGCAGAATTTCAAGGTACAATATCAATATACAAAAATCACTTGTATTTATATATATCATATAAAAATGAACAACCTGAAAATAAAGTAAAAGTGATTCCATTTTTCATAGCATCAAAAATAATAAAACAGGAAAAAATTTAACAAAAGTAGTGCTATTCTTGAGCACTGAAAACTACAAAACTATTGAAAAAAATTAAAGAAGACCTAAATAAATGGAAAGACATTTGTGTTCATGGATTGCAAGACAATATTGTTATAATGGGAATACTCCCTGTAGTGGGCTAAATTGTGGCCCCCTCAAGAGACGTGTCCTCTTTCCAATTCCTGGAACCTCTGAATGTTACCTTAGTCAGAAGAGGAGTCTTTGCACTTATTATTAAAGATCTTGATAGATGTTCTTAGAAGAGTGAGGCAGAGGAGGCTTGATACAGATTGAAGAAGAGACAACGTGACCACAGAAGCAGAGATTGTAGTGATGTGGCCACCAGTCAAAGAATGCCAATAGCCACCAGTAGCTGGAAGAGACAAAGAACAGATTATTCCTAGAGCCTCCAGAGAGAATGTGACCCTGCTGATGCCTTGTTTTAGAATTCTGGCTTTCAGAACTGAGAGAGAATTGATTTTTATACTTTCAAGCCACCATGTTTGTGGTGATTTGTTACAGCAGATACAGGAAATCAATACACACTACAAATTTATCTACAGATTCAGCACCATCCCTGTTAAAATCCCAGCTGACATTTTGGCAGAAATTGAGAAGCCGATTCTAAAGCTTATATGAAAATACAAGAGACCCAGAATAGTCAAAACAATCTTGAAAAAAAAAGAGCAAAGTTTGAAGACTCATACTTCATGATTTCAGTATTTACTATAAATTTATAGTACTCAAGACAGTATGGTTCTAGCATAAGGATAGGGATATAGATCAGTGGAATAGAATTGGGAGTCCAGAAATAAACTCTTACATTTACAATCAATTGATTTTAGACAAAGTTTCCAAAATGTTTCGGTAGAGAAAGGATAGTCTTTTCAAAAAATGGTGCTGGGACAGCTGAATATCTACATGTACAGTAATGCATTTGGACCACTACCTCACACCATATGTACAAAAATTAATTCAAAATGCATCATAGATTAAATGGAAGAGTTAAAACTTAACATCCTTTGAAGGAAACATAAGAGTAAATGTTTGTGACCCTGAGTTAGGTCATGGCTTCTTATTTATGACACCAAGACTTCGGTGGCAGAAAAAATGAATTGGGCTTCATAAAAATTAAAGACTTATGTGCTTCAAAGGACACCATCAGGAAAGTAAGAAAGACAACCTCCAGAATGGGAGAAAACATGTCTAATTCATACATTTAATAAGGTACTGGTATCCAGAACACATAAAGTACATTTATAACACAATAATACGAAGACAGCCTAATTAAAACATGGGCAAAGAATCTGACTTGAATTACCCCAAGGAATATATGCAAATGGGCAATAAGCACGTGAAAATGATGCTCAGCATCACTAGTCATTAGAGAAATGCAAATCGAAACCACAGTAAGATACCACTTTATACTGATTATCATATCTAGAATCAAAGGAAAGACAGCAACAAGTGTTGGTGAGGATGTGGAGAAATTGGAATCCATATAAATTGCTGGTGGGAATGTAAAGTGGTGTAGCCACTGTGGAAAACAATTTATCAGTTCTCAAAAGTTAAATGGCGTTACCATATGACCCAGAAATTCCACTTCTAGGTATATACTCAAGAGAACTGAAAACATTTGTTTATTTAAAAACTTGTACATGAATGTTCATAACATTCTTCATAATAGCCCTCAAATAGAAACAACCCAGATGACCGTGAGTTGACGAATAAACAAAATGTGGTATATCCTTACAGTGGAATATGTTATAATTTGGCCACAAAAATAGACGAACCTTTAAAACATTATGCCAAAGGAAAGAGACCCGTTCCAAAAGACCACATACTACATGATTTTATTTATATGAATTGTTCAGCATAGGCGGATCTATAAAGACAAAGTAAATTAGTGTTTGCTTAGGGCTACGGGGTGGGGTTGAAATTTGGGAGAAATGGGAAGTGAATCTGTATGAGGTTTCTTCTTAGAATTATGAAAATGTTCTAAAGTAGTGGTTATGGTTGCACAATTCTGTGAATATACTGAAAATCTTTGAGTTGTGCCATTTAAACAGTGAATTGTATGGTACATGAACTATATTGCAATAAAGTTGTTAAAAAATCAAACAATTACAATATAACCAAAACCTAATAATAGCTCCTTCTAAGAAAAGCATCCTTGGTAGATTCTCTAACCTTTTTTCTTTTTGTGTAGAGTCCTCAAGGAAAGAAAGGTAGGGAGGGAGAGAAGAAGGAAGAAAGAAAAGAGGGAAGGAAGGAAGGAGCTACTGTTTTATTTGAATTTAGGTATAGAACCTCAAAAGTATATAGGTTATCATCATAAGTTAGTGAAGCATTCAGAATTTTAAGACAGACCTATGAGTCAGATCTTCTTTCTCTATCCATCTTCATGTATATGTATATATTCCTTTGTGTGTGTGTATCTCTCTGTGTGTATTTTAAACAAAGTATTACATTAAGTAGTAATTAGGTACGACACACACTTTGGTTACAGTTTCTTGGTTCTCTGATGAAGTTTTTCTCTAACCATGGAATTGTTTCAGAGTTTGAGAAGAAGACTTAAGAATGCTTCCTCTTTCCTCACTTCCATTATATCTTGAGAGTTCATGATCAAGGATGTGTAAATATGGCTTGTCCTTCCTCACCCTATAGCACCCAAATGATGGACAGCCATGATGTCTAATTATAACTTTATCATTAATGTTAGGGCACTTTGTATGGACTTATTCTGTTCTCTTACAGAGAAATTACAAAGTAAAAGTAAGTAAAAATTCTCATCACATTATGCAAGATGAAGACTAGAGAAGAGAAAATCTGTTTGATTTCCTTTTTTTATAACCTGTAGAAGTTACCTTGTTACATCAGAACAGTCTACCTTTTCCTGTACCATGCTCTCATAGGGTCAGTAAAGTAATTCCACAAGATTCATAGATGAAGGAAATATTCTTCATAGGATTGCCCACCAGTCCTTAAAGGTCCTTTTCTGTTCCTAGGAATACTAACACCTAACAAGCTCAATTTCGTGCTTTGTTATACTGCTGAGAGCATATTTTCAACATCAAGAACCTGGGGATCAGTCCCATGAATAAATCCTTGGTTAATCAGTGCTCTAAATCACATGTGCCCAGAGAAACCTGACTTTACCTCAAATTCTCTGTGCTAAAATTACTGGTTTCCATATAAACATAGTTTCAACTTACAGTAGATTTGCTTCTGCTTCTTACTCTCTTTTTGACTGCCTCTATTCAGTACAAACATATCACATGCTCACATGTTTGCATGTACACATATGTACGAAAGGCAAATTCCTGATTTTCAGATATTTTTGACTACCAGATGTTGCTGTACTTGCCACAGACACTAATGTCTTAAACCTAGAGAGAATATTGGTATCTGCACTAAAGCTACCAGACTATTAAGCTTGAGTGTCCACTGTCCTCCAAGAACCAGTCAGAAGTAGCCATCTGGCCTCTTATCTATATTTTCCTTTTCTAACTTCTTGAGTGTAAAGCAGCCCATGTTTCAGTGATTTAATAGCTCCTACAACTGCTAGCCAGAACACCTGCACAAGTCCTCCCACCCCTACTAAACTTTAACCCTACCAGTTTTCCAGCACATTGATCCTGATATATTCTCTCTAACCATCTTCCCTTTCCTTTGTGCACTCCTGCATCTACCTAGCTCATGTTTATAGTTGATCAATTCACTCCCGAATTCCCAAGCTTTCTGTCCTTTTGTTCTACCCGCAAAAGAAATAAGTGCTTGAGGAACCCAGTGATGTGTCATTTCTGGATCTGCACTCTTGTTAAAATTAAAAGTCTGATTTAGGAGATCCAGGGTGGGACTGAGGTTCTGTATTTTAACAAGTCCCCAGGGGAGGTCACAGAACACACTTTGAATCTCAAGGATGTAGGTCAGCACTTTGGGAAAGATTCAAATAGGATAGGTAGGTACAGCTCTAACATCAGTCCCCTCTTCAGTTGAGCCTACATCACTGCCTAACTTCTGTTATTTCTGTGTAGAAACTCACCTTTCTAGCATTCTGCATATGTTCTCTAAAAGCTTCTTCACAATCCCTTTTCTGTCCCCAACTTTTTTTTTTTAGTCAGTCACTCTTCCTGTACCTCTGAAAAGAGTGGTCCTCAACCTGTTGCACCTTAGGATCACCTGGGAAAATTTAAAAAAAAAATATTCCTCTATCACACTCCAGAACAAAAAAGTCAGCATATCCAAGATAGGTGTCATTTTAGAAACTCACCTGGTTATTCCAAAGTTGCAACCAGGTTTGAGATTCTCTGATCTAAAATGTAATCAACTACCATCTACCAAGTATTAAAATTGTGTTTAACTACACTCATGCTTCAGTTCCTTCCTATCTAGTAAGGCCAGTTTCTCCATGTGTGCTCTTATTCATATTCTCTCCCACTTTCTCAGCAGTCATGCATTATTGTTTCTTACATATTGCTAGGTATCTGCCATCTTGAAATACAGAAACAAAACTTTTAATGTGTGAGCTATTAATGATTAGGAGTGAGATATTTTTTAAAATGTTGAAAATCACTTAAGAGATTAGACAGTTTTGTTTCTAGCTGATTGTGATCTTATAATGATTTCATTAAAGTTAAAAACAGAGTAACTTAATCTTAAATTGAAAGTTGCATTTTTCAACTTTCAGTTTGGCACTGGGTAGATAAATTCTATGGGTTGGACATGTTTGTTTTCAGTGGTGTTGGCTAGTTCAGGCTAGTTCTCATTGTGTAGTGCCCATTGTAGCATTCTCTGTAGATAAGGACACATACTGTTTTTAGCACGATTTTACATCCCACTCTTTGCATTTACTGGAGGGGAGAGTAGGTTAGACACTTAGATTCAACTAACCATCTTTATAAAAGTCCTTTATGTTATGTAAAACAGTCTCATCGTGTGTAGGTTGGAGAATGTTCAGAAAAGAGCAATATTTATCTTTTTATATATAGAGAGAATTTCAGAAAACAGTATGCTATTTAAATGCCACCAGATATTCAGAGCTTTGTGCTATAGAACAGATATACAGGACTCTTTTTGAAGTTATTCATTTTTGGGTAAGGTATATAAGTGCCCAAGGGTGAGTATGCCTACATAAACAGAAAATATGCAGGGACTGGAGTTCTCTTTTAAAGTAGCTTTACCTTTCAGCAGCAGCTGGAATCTTTTTAATGTCAGAAGGAAGCATATCAGAAAAGAAGTTGGGTATTGCCATCCTAGGTTCTTGAAATAGAAGCTGTGCTAAACTGGCTAATAATTTTGCTCCAGCAATTTAATGAAACTCAGGGGAAAGTAAAAACTTTCAGAGGAGACTCTCCAATACTAGGACTTCTCACAGTGGCAGCATATTCCCCACTCCCCACAGGACACTGAATTCATGGTCTTGCTATTACAAAAATTTAAATTGCTTCTGATTTGAGAAGAACTTCTAATGAATTTAAGTGAACAATGAGGGGAGTCAGTGATAATCCACCCACATGAGTTTTGGGCAAATGCCAGCTCTGAATAAATTCTTAATCAAGAATGAGTAACAATATCTTTCTTCCTACACGGAGCTTACTCAAAGTAATTGCAACACAAATGGAGATAGACATAGTATTCAAGTGGGGAAGAAGGGCATAATTTGAAAAGAAATGTTTTTTCCACAGGAAAATGGAGTAAATTTCAGAGTGAGTTTGTGCCCTTAAGAAAATGAACTGAAAATGTGTTTTATGAAGTGATATAATAGATGATATAACAAGAAAATAGTCTGAGATACAAAAGGGAGCAGACTTATAGAAGAGACTTGAAAATAGACAAGGAAGGAAATATCTAAGAGAAAACATAAAATAAATCACTGAATTAACAACTGCTTTAGAAACATTGGTAAACTCAAAATACAGATGATGAATGTAAGCTTATGATATGTTCACCAAACCCTGAGGAAAAACATAGACATTAAGTCTGAGAGATGGTTGATGAGTACTGTCACCAGAAGAATATGATGAGTTTGATTTTTGAATACTGAGTTTGTGATGTCTGTAGAATGCTTATGGTTGATCAGCCAGTAGGCAAAAGAATATGAGAGGAACTTTATATACTGTGAGTAGCTAAAGCAATCTTGAAAAGAAGAAGAAAGCTGGAAGCATCACATTTTCTGATTTCAAACTATATTACAAAACTATAATAATTGAAACAGTACCACACTGGCATAAAAAAGAGAACACTGGCAAAAGAGAGTAGAATGGTGGTTGCCAGGGGTCGGGGTTTGAGAGGAAGTGAAGAGATGTTGGACAAGGGCTATGAACTTTCAGATACAAGGTGAATAAATTCTGAGAATCTAATGTACAACATGGTGACTATAGTTAATAATACTGTATTGTATACTTGAAATTTGTTAAGAGAGTAAATCTGACACAAAGATCAATGGAACAGAATAGAGAGGCCAGAAATAAACGCCCACGTATATGGTCAACAAATCTTTGACAGGGACACTAAGAACACACAGTGAGGAAAGAATAATTATTGATAGTTTCTGCAGTAAATGGTGTTGGGAAAACTGGATATCTATATGCTAAAGAATGAAACTGGACCCCTATCTTATGCCACTCACAAAAATTAACCCAAAATGTATTAAAGACTTAAATGTAATATTCAAAACCATAAAACTCGTAGAAGAAAGCACAGGGAAAAGGCTCCTTGATGTTGATCTTGACAATGATTTTTTGGAAATTACATCAAAACACAGGTGACAAAAGGAAAAATAAACAAATGAAATAATAACAAATTAAAAAATCTTTACTGCAAAGGAAACATTCAAGAAAATGAAAAGAGAAACTATGGAATGGGAGAAAATATTTGCAAACCATGTATCATATAAGGAATTAATACCTAAAATATACAATGAATACATATAACTCAGTATCAAAAAACCAAAAGTGATCTGATTTAAAAATGGGCAAAGACCTGAATAGATACTTTCCCAAAGAACACATACAAATGGCTAACAGGTACTACAAAAGATGCTCAACATCACCAATCATCAGGGAGCTGCAAATCAAAATCACAGTGACTTATCACCTCACACCTACCTCAGGATGGCAACTTCCAAAAAAAATAAGAGATAATAAATGTTGGCAAGGATGTGGAAAAAAAGGATCCCTCTTACACTGTGGTTAAAAATATGAATTGGTGCAGCCACTGTGGAAAACAGTATGAAGGTTCCTCAAAAAATTAAAAATAGAACTATCATATGATCTAGCAATTCCACTTTTGGATATATATCCAAAGGAAATGAAATCAGTTGATATTTGTACTCCCTGAGCATTATTCATAGTAGCCAAGGCATGGAAACAACCACATTTCTGCCAATTGATGAATGGATAGAGAAAATGTAATACACACACACACACAAACATAAGAATATCATTCACACTTACAAAGAAAGAAGTCCTGATATTCGAGACAATATGGGTGAATCTGGAGGGCATGATGCTAAGTAAAATAATCCAGACAAAGATAAACAAATACTGCATAGTAGCACTTGTGTGGGATCTTAAAAAAAAAGTGAATTAATGGCAAAAGAGAACAGAATGGTGGTTGCCAGGCGTTGGGGTTTGAGAGGAAATGTAGAGATGTAGGACAAGGGCTACAAACTTTCAGATACAAGATGAATAAATTCTGAGAATCTAATGTACAACATGGTGACTATAGTTAATACTGAATTGTATACTTGAAATTTGTTGAGAGTAAATCTTTATTCTGACCACAAAAATAAAAAGGGTGACTATGTGAGGTGATGGATGTGTTAATTAACTTGATTATGGGAATCAGTGCATAATACATATGTGTATCAACTCATCACGTCATACACTTTAAATATATATATACTATTATTTGTCAAATATACCTTAATAAACCTGAGGAAAAAGACAAAAAATATCCTTTTAAAATCTCAAAAGAAATAAAACGATTTGTGTCAAATAGATGAATGAAGAGAAGAGAGCTGAGCAAACCACAGAGAACCCATGATTTTGGTGGTAGACATAGGAAGAGAAGCTGTTAAAAGAGAATGAAAGAGGCAGCCAGAGTTATAGTAGGAAATGTGAGGAGGAGATGCTATTGTAGAAGCCACAGGAGTAAAACATTCCAAGAATAACAGCAGGTTTAGCAGTGTCAGATCCTGTGGAGAGGTCAAAAAAGATGAGAATTTTAAAGAGGTCTTTGGATTGGCAAGAAAGAAGCCATTGGTGTATTCTATATGCTTGAAATTTGTGAGAAAGAGTTGGAAGCTATGCACAGTAGTGAGTTGCTGCTTTCTATAGAAGAAGTCTTTTTTTTTCTTTTCTTGGTGAGACATCTAAATGTAAAATTTGAGGGGTGGGGGCAGAAAGAGAAGGATAGAAATTATTGCTTAAAAATGAACTCTAGTGTCTAGTAAACATGGAGAAATAAATTTAACATTTACTTGTAACAATTTTCTCATATTTCTGTATATTTTATGTGGATTCTGTTCTTTTACCATCATGAAAATCTTTTGTGGTAAGCATTTGGGTTGAGAAAACAGGCTCAGTTTGTCATTATTTGTTTAGGGAGAGGCAGAACTGAGACTTCAGTACTGTTTCCATTAGGTGATATTTTGTCCTGCCAATTTCCCAGAAAACAACAGGAGAAGCCAATGTGACACTTTTACTGCAGCATATACGGAAAATGTAAGAAAAATGACACTGTTGACTTATTGTATGAAGAAGAAATGAAAACAGAAATAGTGATTTTTTAAATAGATATTTATTGGAGTATAATTGCTTCGCAATACTGTGTTAGTGTCTGTTGCACAAAAAAGAGAATCAGCCATATGCATACACATATCCCCATATCCCCTCCCTCTTGAGCCTCCCTCCCACCCTCCCTATCCCAACCCTCTAGGTCATCACGAAGCACCAAGCCCATCTCCCTGTGCTATGCGGCTGCTTCCCACCAGCCAACTATTTTACTTTCGCTAGTGTATATATGTCGATACTACTCTCACTTTGCCCTCCCACCCCATGTTCTCAAGTCCATTTTCTATGTCTACCTCTTTATTTCTGCCCTGCAACTAGGCTCATCAGTACCATTTTTTTTTTTTTTTTTTTTAGATTCCATATATATGTGTTAGTCTACGGTATTTGTTTTTCTCTTTCTGACTGACTTCACTCTGTATGACAGACTCTAGGTCAATCCACCTCGCTACAAATAACTCAATTTCATTTCTTTTTATGGCTGAGTAATATCACATTGTATATATGTGACACATCTTCTTCATCCATTCATCTGTTGATGGACATTTAGGTTGGTTCCATGTCCTGGCTATAGTAAATAGAGCTGCAATGAACATTGTGGTACACGTCTATTTTTGAATTATGGTTTTCTCAAAGTATATGTCCAGTAGTGGGATTGCTGGGTTATATGGTAGCTCTATTTTTAGTTTTTTAAGGAACTTCCATACTGTTTTCATAGTGGTTGTATCAATTTACATTCCCACCAACAGCGCAGGAGGGTTCCCTTTTCACCACACCCTTTCCAGCATTTATTGTTTCTAAAGATTTTGATAATGGCCATTCTGACTGACGTGAGGTGATACCTCATTGTAGTTTTGATTTTCACTTTTCTAATAATTAGTGATGTTGAGCATCTTCATGTGCCTCTTGGCCATCTGTATGTCTTCCTTGGTGAAATGTCTATTTAGGTCTTCTGCCCATTTTTTAACTGGATTGTTTGTTTTTTTGATATTGAGCTCCATGAGCTGTTTGTATATTTTGGAGATTAATCCTTTGTCGTTTCATTTGAAAATATTTTCTCCCATTCTGAGGGTTGTCTTTTTGTCTTGTTTATGGTTTCCTTTGCTGTGCAAAAGCAAATAGTGTTAGTATCTGTTGAAAGAAATGGTTGCATTTTTTCCTACTGTGGAAAGAAAAGGATGTTCACTCTCTTGCTTTTTCTATTTTTAGATCTCTCGCTTTGTCTCCCCTGCCCCCTTCCTTTCTGCTTCTCTCCTTCCTCCTACTACAGGCATATTCCATTCATAATATTAGATTTTCAATTTGTAAGTTAGCTAAAAACATGTAATTTTTAAAAATTGACATAAAAGAAGCAAATATGTAAATTATTTCTCTAGGTTTCAGATCAGACAAGGTGCTAACAAACTGGAGATGATGAAGAAAAGTGTCTACCAAATGCCTATTTGAGTGATCTAAAACTGTCATTATCAAACGGTGATCATGTTGTATATCCCATTAACAAAATTTTGTTCTTAACAAAACCGATCACTAAACCAACAAATAACAGACAAAACTGGAAGAACTTTTAGATATTTTATGTTTAAAAAGGATAAATTATAAGCTATTTTAAGGTATCTCAATGTTATGAATACTACTTCACCAAATAATTCTGTCCATATTATTTTTTTTTCTGACAAGAAGATCATGATGAAGGTGTTTTGAGATGTGGTTTTTGTTTGTGTGGTTGACTCACTAGCTCCTTTTTGACAAATTTGTCAAATCTGTGATTAAATGTGGGCTTCAGGGAAATTGTAAATTGCTATAGCTCTTGGGTCTTAAAAGAAACCTGCAAGTAGTTGAACCAAAGAATGTAAACTCCAGGAATGTTGAATATCTGCTCTAACACATCTGGTTCACTATTTTTTCAACAATCATGTTTGTGAACTAATTTAATATCACGTTATTTGTGACAATTTTTCCCCTGGTGAATAACTAAAACAATAATGTAGTCATTAGTAAAGTGAATGTGTTGATTTATCAAATCTTTGTAGCCATAGTGTGTTATAGAGCAACAGTACTATTAACTGTTATTATAGAATAAAAGTGATCAGAACAAAAAAATAAAAATGCCAATTTGATAAAATAATTTCTGGGACCAACATATACCAATAACCAGCTTACTCAGCATGATAGAATATACTTTCTGATTTTAAGCTATTCTTGTATTACTCCTAAAGTAATAAATTCATGTGATGTTTCAAACAGACTTAGACACATAAAAAGGTTGAGCTCCCAACCTATCTTGAAGTTAGGAAGAAGTTGGAAATCACATCTATTTGACATCATTATAAGTCCAGGGCCTTTACAGTATGACAGGCATTGTATAATTCTCCAAAATTACCCAGCTCTGCAGTTAAGAGTTAGGCTTTAAAATACATTGTTGGCATATTATGGCTACATTGGAAATGCAGCAAATAAATTTGTGAAATTAGACATTTGGCATAAAGAACATGTATGCTGGCTTCCACAAGAATGTGACTCTGTGCATCTACTATATTGGGTGTAACTATTGCCTTCTGGGTCAATAGTGGATGGTCCTAAAGAAAGGTCATTGAAATCTTTGAGAAAGTGGGCAGCAGGGGGTGGTGGGCAAATTTGTACGGTGAGTAGGAAAATTATAATGTAGCATTAAAGTGAGTATGGGAAAAGAACTCAGGGTTTCTGCTTCCTTGGCTTATTTCTATTCCCTATCCCAATACTAAAGGAAGCACGTTAATTCTGAACTAGTATACTATGAGTTAAGATATTAGAATGCTTTCAAAACTACAAAGTGTTAAAAAGGACTAATACTTAAAATTAGGGAAAGAGAGGCTGTGATTTTCAAAGAAAAAAAAGACCTATTTTGAGGTTGAAAGAAAAGTCACACTTAAATACTTAAGCTTTAACTTTCCATCAGTTTAAAGAGATAGACATTTTTATTAGCATTTGGAAAGTGTGTTGAAAATAGTTAAAAGTGGATGATCCCAGGACAGTATCAGATGTGAATAGTCCAAAAGCATTTCTGCCAGAGTATTAGAAGCTAAACAGAGATTGCACATTTGTGTAGCCCAGTCAAATTTATAAAGGAAATGTTTTATATGAGTATTTCTGCTTTGAAGCTAAAAAATATGTATTTTGAAATTAAAAATTTAAGCCCACATTAAGAAATATTTGTATTAACTATATTTTAGTAATTTTATGTACAATATTAGGATTAAAGAGAAGTTTAGATGGATATATCCATAAGCAGATTACCAAGATGTTAAGTGGGGTCTAAAAGATGATTTATGGAGTCTATTCATATGCAAAGTCATGACTCATTTACTAATACAAATGATTCACATGTTATTTCAAATCCTACTTTTAGAGTTTCAGTAAAGCAGTAAGATTAGTTTTGATATGTTCTTGAATGAGATGACCTGAAACCTTTTGAACATAATATAGGGGTGCTTTAAAATCAGTGTTTTTCACCTATGTTTATGTGCTTCTATAAGAGATTAATTACATTTGTTACTTAACCCTTAAAGAGGAAGAATATCTGGTTGTAATAATGGCTAAGACATAATGTTTCCAAAGAAAGTAATCATTCATATATTAGTTAAAGGAGCTTTGAAAAGTCCCTGTATGAATTCAATTAAACTTGATAAATTTTTATTTCATGCCTATTATTTACCAGGCAGCATTCTAAACTCTGGAAATAAAAGATGATTACCATTTAGACATTTTAAAGAGTTCTTTGTCAAATAGGGAAGGTAAGCACAAAACTGAAAAAATTGCAGTGTAGTGTGGTAAATCCTCTAACAAAGACATTCCTAAGCTACAGCATTCAAGAGGAGTAAACTGAGATGGGCAGGAAAGAAGATTTGAATAGGGAGGCATGTTCATAATAGAAATGTTCCAGCCTTACATACTCTTTGCTGATGGGGCCTGTGTGTGCTGCAAGGAATGAAATAGCAATGATTTTTTCCTGCATTTCAGTTTGGTTAACAGATGTGACCTTGTTTTCCTTGATAGAAATAAAAATGTTTGTTTTATCCATGAGCAACTTGTACCTTGGAGTTAAAGTTAAGGCTAACTTTATCTTTATTCCATTTATGAAAATCTGTATCTACTTAGTAATAGCATCGACTATTAAACAGTGACCTCTTATATGTGATAGATTTCTTGACCTTCTTGTCCCAGCTAAGCAGTGAAATGATGCTTATCATATGAAATAGAAATAATAGCCATAATATATAATATTTATCATGTGCTTATTTTGTGTGAGGCTCTTTGCAATTCACTTTTTATATGTTGCCTTATTTCCTCCCCATAAGAATTCTTCAAAGTAGATAAAAATGTTATTTTCATTTCCCAGATGAGGAAACAGAAGTAGAATGGTTATTAAATTTATCTAAAGCCTCACACTTAAGAAGTGATGTCATTGGGATTGAAGCTCAGCTTTACCTGTTAACAAGGCCTGTGTCCTTAGCCACTTTACTAGATTTAATATAAATGAACTCTGAAGCAGAAGATGAAGTATGGACAAAAAGGAAAACTTTAACATAAAGTCTTGTGAAAATGACTGTACTACCCAAAGCAATCTACAGATTCAATGCAATCCCAATCAAACTACCAATGGCATTTTTCACAGAACTAGAACAAAAAAATTCACAATTTCTATAGAAACACAAAAGACCCTGAATAGCCAAAGCAATCCTGAGAACGAAAAATGGAGCTGGAAGAATCAGGATCCCTGACTTCAGACTATACTACAAAGCTACATTAAGCAAGACAGTATGGTCCTGGCACAAAAACAGAAAGATAGATCAATGGAACAGGATAGAAAGCCCAGAGATTAACCCACACACAAATGGTCACCTTATCTTTGATAAAGGAGGCAAGAATATACAATGGAGAAGAGACAGCCTCTTCAATAAGTGGTGCTGGGAAAACTGGACAGCTACATGTAAAAGAATGAAATTACAACACTCCCTAACACCATACACAAAAATAAACCCCAAATGGATTAAAGTCCTAACTGTAAGGCCAAACACTATGAAACTCTTAGAGGAAAACATAGGCAGAACACTCTATGACATAAATCACAGCAAGATCCTTTTTGACCCACCTCTTAGAGAAACGGAAATAAAAATAAACAAATGGGACCTAATGAAACTTAAAAACTTTTACACAGGAAAGGAAACCATAAACAAGACGAAAAGATGAAAACCCTCAGAATGGGAGAAAATATTTGCAAATGAAGCAACTAACAAAGGATTAATCTCCAAAATATACAAGCAGCTCATGCAGCTCAATATCAAAAAAACAACCCAGTCAAAAAATGGGCAGAAGACCTAAATAGACATTTCTCCAAAGAAGATATACAGATTGCCAACAAACACGTGAAAGGATGCTCAACATTACTAATCATTAGAGAAATGCAAATCAAACTACAATAAGGTATCACCTCACACGGGTCAGAATGGCCATCATCAAAAAATCTAGAAACAATAAATGCTGGAGAGGGTGTGGAGAAAAGGGAATCCTCTTGCACTGTTGGGGGGAATGTAAATTGATACAGCCACTATGGAGAACAGTATGGAGGTTCCTTAAAAAACTAAAAATAGAGCTACCATATGAGCCAGCAATCCCACTACTGGGCATATACCCTGAGAAAACCATAATTCAAAATGGGTCACGTACCACAATGTTTATTGCAGCTCTATTTACAATAGCCAGGACATGGAAGCGACCTAAATGTCTATCAACAGGTGAATGGATAAAGAAGATATGGCACATATATACAATAGAATATTACTGAGCCATAAAAAGAAACACAATTGAGTTATTTAGAGTGAGGTGGATGGACCTAGAGACTGTCATACAAAGTGAAGTAAGTCAGAAAGAGAAAAACAAGTACTGTATGCTAACACATATATATGGGATCTAAAAAAAAAAAAGGTTCTGAAGAACCTAGGGGCTGGACAGGAATGAAGTCGCAGCCGTAGAGAATGGACTTGAGGACATGGGGAGGGGGAAGGGGAAACTGGGACAAAGTGAGAGAGTGGCATGGACATATATACACTACCAAATGTAAAATAGATAGCTAGTGGGAAGCAGCTGCATAGCATGGGGAGATCAGCTCGGTGCTTTGTGACCACCTAGAGGGGTGGGGTAGAGAGAGTGGGAGGGAGATACGAGAGAGAAGAGATATGGAGAAATATGTATACATATAGCTGGTTCACTTTGTTATAAAGCAGAAACTAACACACCATTGTAAAGCAATTATACTCCAATAAAGATGTTAAAAAATATATGTAAAGTCTCTAATTTAACAAGACTCATGGAATTAAAAAAATAAGAATGAAAAAAAAAAGCCAAAAAGCTTGAATTTCAAAGAAAATGCTTCTCTCCCCCCAAAACATTCTCTTGTGTTTATATTGTATTTTCTTTGTTTAGCTTTTTAGAACTTTATGTAATTGCCATTGATTCTCCCATTATCTGTGTCATATGAGGACATAGGGAGTATTGTTTTTAGTGGCCCATAGATTGAAAAGCACTTTTCAAATTTCTCTAAATGGAGAGAAAACCAAGACTTAGTTCTAATAGTCTTGGCTTTGGTCCACATTTATTTCCATTATTCTATTTTCAGAACAAAATTTTAAACAATATTTGTCATCTCTCTAACCCATTGTGATGACAAATTGGTTTGGAGAAAAATATTTATTCTTTATTCTAATACATTTGGATAAGAATGATAAGCTAAAAATTTCTCTACAATGGTATTAATATTTAAATTGAATTTTATGTCATTTCATCAAAATTTTAACTGAAGTAAAAATAGATGTTTTTATGCCCTTAGCATTATTTTGCCTTTTGTACCTTTTTTTCTTTACTTATATTGAAAATGCTCAAAGCCTCCTCTGGTTTAGTCTTCTGCATTCAGTCAGTTAGATGGTGTTCCTGTTTTGCAGATAAAACCACCGAGGACCTAGTGGTTGAGAAATTTTGCCAAGGTCCTACAACTTGCCAAGTAGTCATGGGGCTTTATCATCAGTCTGCATTTTCCAAAGTTCCAGGAAGCCATTTCCCCACAGAAAATTAAGTTAAAATGTAGAAAACACTCTGGATTATGTAATATGATTTTTACAAAGAAAATGCACATTTCTTTCCAATACTATACAGAGAAAGTGTTCTATAACAATTAATTTTAACTAGCACTAAATTTGAAAATAATTGTTAGCTCCACTTCTAGGAGGAATATCACATTGAGTTTTTGTAAAACCTGGCATTTAGCACTCTTCATGCTAGACTGTATGACATATTATCAAGCAGCTCAACCTCAGCTGTGCATAAAGTGGGTTTCTTTTCCTGTGGATTTTGGCAAGGTCAAATTCTGTCTGTAAGGTTTGTTTCTTCTATTCATGAGACACAACACTGCTGCTGTATAAATTGTTTACTATATAACCCTCTGAACTGACTATAAAAGTAATTGTATACTGGGCAACCAAATATAATTTTTGAAAAAAATAAATACAGAATGGGCCCTGGAGGGATAAAACTTTAGTGGACTATACCCAGGATGTTTTGAATGACGGAGACTGGGGATGTAGCGGACATCTGTTGTTTTTGCCTGATTAGTATCCACTCTCTGGTCTTCTCATAACAACAACTTGATTTTCTTTGGGGAACTATCTTACTCAGTTCTGACTCAAATCCAAGTCAGACCTTCCAAACCTTTTTAATGTGCATTTTCCCTGGGGATTTTTTGGGGAAACTGTTGGAAAACGAAAGCGGTCGTTCTGCTGGGGTGGCTGAACTAGATGGATGAAAGCCTGGCCATCATTCTACGACATGTGGAGACCATTCTGAGAAAGAAGTCAACACAGAGGCAAGCTGAACCAAGAGATGGAAAGAGAAAGGTTTCTGACATCAATGGATGCACTGGTTCATCCATGCTTGAAGCCAGTTCACATGTTGGCTAAAATTCCTTTGTGCTTAAGCAGATAAAGTTGGGTTTCTCTACTTGATGATTGAATTCTATTTCATGTAAGATTTCATGGGGGTGACTATGGTGATTCCAGATAATTTACCGATTTTAGAGCAAGTAGCTTTGGGTTCTAGGTAACGATGGAAACATCAGTGTTCATCAGCCTAATTCTGGAAAATATCCTGCCTCATTAACTGTGAAATTCTTTGTACTGGAGTGGGCTTAGAGACAGTGTCAGATATCCAGACACAGAAGGTAGGTTTCAGTTTCTGTGGCAAGGGTAAAGGCCCTCTATTCCCCAAACTACCCCATCTATTCATTAGTCTTTGCACTTTAAAATTATTTGGACCTTCATAATTTAAGAAAATATTCAATGTGCAGAGATAGTGCACTGACTTAAATCATACATGACTAATAGGATGTCAACTACCTTACTATTTGTAATACTTTTTCATGTGTATTATCTGCACAAGCCCACACCATAACCTGGTGAGGGGAGTCTTACCTATGTTTCATGGGTTAGGCAACTAAGAAGTCAAATGATTTCTTCAAGTTTACGTTGCTAATAAAATTCATTTTCTGACTATTTAAGACTCCTCCTCCCCACCCTCACCCCCCATTATAAGAAACCTGACACAAGCATGGCTACTGGGATTAGAGGAGAAGCTTTGGGCAATGAATTCTTGGTTTTGTAAGAAATTGATGCCTCGAAATGAGGAAAGCTCTTAGAAAGCAAGGCTGAGTATTGCAAAGACAGCATTATCAATTTCCTAAACTTACCAGGACCAGCCATGACCCAAATGGATTTCTTAGGGTGAGGATTTAGGATATGTGGGGTTAGAATTTAAATGCCTATGTAAGTTCTCTTTTAGACGGCTATCAAGCCATCCTTCAGCTTTCAAGATAATTATTATACTTCTTAACAGTCATGTGAAATCTTTCTGTTTACATTTTCTAGACTCCAGAGTTGAGAAATTTTGTCCTTTACAATGCCCTTTAATAACTGTAGAAATAGGAAAAATCAAATCATTTTTGTTTGTTGAAATTTTATGAGCTTCTCAGAGACAATTTTTTGATGTGTACTCCACTCCAAAATCAGGATCTGCTTGTGACAGGGAAGGAACATAATGGCAACAACGTTGTGCCTTTTATGTAGGATGATTATAATAATTAGTGCCAGTCAACAGAGACAGCTCTCCTGGGGGAGAAGCTCTTGGAGATTCTGTTGCCTGAGAATTTGTACTAGCAAATTTAGGTCTCTGTAAAATGAAATGCACCTGTGTTGGGTATATGCAGGTATTTTCACATCCATCATAGTATGGTAGCTACTGTTACTCCATCTGCAGCATATGCCCCGTGTAGTTTTCCTCAATTAGACAAAGTTGGAACACAAGGGAGAGATAATAGTGAATGAAAATGTGTCTTCCACATTTCCTTTCAGGTAACATTTAGGTATTTTGCAGTATTACTTTGATGATCGTGTACAGTATAACTTCTGAGAGACTTGAAAATGATCCATTTGTGGCTCATAATAAATTTGGGTGAAATTTTGCTGTCATTCTTCCCAATAGAATGAAGTTAAGAATATGCTTGAAAATGTGCAGGTAGTTTGAAAAGCAGGAAATAAGTTTCCTGTTTAGATAGAAACTTATGATGAGGTTGGGAATTTGAATAGGTCAGTGGGAAAGGTGTGGTATCATTTTATATCTATTTAGTCTCATGTTAAGCTCCATTTTAAATCTTTGTAAGATGGCTCATTGATCTGCAGTGGGGTTGAATGGGAGTTATTTTTTATATATATAAGAAAAAAAAGACCTAAAATAAAATTCGGAGTTTTAGAAGCAGCAAATCAGAATTTGAGACCCATTATGGCATTCATTAGCTGGGTAAACAGGGCCAAAATAGGTTATTCTTTGAGGACCAACCTTTATATCTACAAACCGAGGGGGGTACAAATAGATGATCTTTCAAATTCCTTCCAACGTGAGTATCTATATTTCTATGAGTAAAAGAAGGAAGAGGCAACTTGTCAATCATAGTTTATAAAGGACCTATAGGAATAGAGTGCAAGACCAGAGGAATGAGTGATTTTTTTTCTTTCATTGTTATTGAGGAAGCATTTGGGAGATTTTAACTCCCACACTGTGTTTTTAATAGATGAGCTAGATGTATGTTATCTATTTATAAAAAGTCATGATGATGTCTTAAATCACCAATAAACAAACTACGTTTAAAGGTTAATAATAATGACCTAATTTTACTGAGTGCTTAGTGTATTCCAGACCTGTCTAGGTGCTTTGCTGCATTATCACATTTACTATCACAACAAATCTATGAGATAAAAAAAAAGATTTTTTTTTTTGCAGTACGCGGGTTTCTCACTGTTGTGGCCTCTCCCATTGCGGAGCACAGGCTCCGGACGTGCAGGCTCAGTGGCCATGGCTCACGGGCCCAGCCGCTCCGCGGCATGTGGCATCTTCCCAGACCGGGGCACAAACCCGTGTCCCCTGCATCGGCAGGCAGACTCTCAACCACTGTGCCACCAGGGAAGCCCAAGATACAGCAACTATTAATGCCCCCATGGACTTGGACAAAAATATGAAAGAAAAAGTGATCATGACTCTCTCCTACCCCTTGCCTTGTTAGGAGGAAGATCTTTTTGTTTCTTTGTTTTTTGTTTCGTTTAGGCATCATCTAGCTTAAAATGCAAACAAAACCAAAAACAAGAAAGGTGGTAGACTGACTCATATTAAAGGACTTTTCTCCTGGACAAGATGGCTTAGTTTATACTCAGGTGCAATAGAAACTTCAAACCCATAGCCATGGTAGATAAAATATAAAAAGATAAAACATAACTGATGAGTCAAGCAGATACCTCCAGGGATTAGAAACAGAACAGAATCACAGAGAGTTGAATAGGCAGAAGCTACAGGCTTGTTGGGATCCGAGTCCAAAAAATTAGGTGAGAAGCCAGCTCGTTCAGGGAAAATAACATAAAAAGAGCTCTTTGTGAGACTACAGACAAAACCAGTTTCACTGATGAAAGTCAGGGGCTGAATGACTCCCACTGCCCTGATTTGAGTTTCCAACCTCATCATAACTGAGGAATAAGAAATGGTGACTCAAAAAGTTGTCAACCTGTTGCCTGGGGCTGCAGCTTGATAGGCAGTCATGGACCTGCCTATCACCCTGCAACTAGGCACTAATTACAACGCTTCCCTCTCCACCCCCAGCAGCCAGATCTAAGATATTTCATACACTTTTGTGGAAAAGGAAATCTATAATGCTATTATAAGATAAAATTGCAAAACTGACTTAGAGGACCATGTGAGTAGAGAAAAAGAGACAGAGGTAAAACTAAGCCAAAAAATATAAAAGACAAATGACAATAACTTAAATTTAAGATGAATCTTCACTCCAGATTTCAAAATGAATAAATATATCCAGTAAGAATTACTAATAAAATGAACAACTAGTAATGGAATTTATTCCAGATGAAAGTAATTTTATAGAAAATATGGCCAAATATTTCAAATAAGTATGTTTAGAAAACTCACAAAGGTAAATATTAATTTTACTTAGATAAAAAAAGACAAAACAGGCATATATACACATATATACATATGTACACATATGGGAAAGGATAATAACTTCGACTTCATTGAATTATTCTGCATGGAGAAATAGGAACTATAAACAAATTAAAAGAAGAACAACAAAAAACCACAGATGGGAGAAGATATTTGTAATACATTGAGAGAAAAAAATAGTATTCCCAACATATAAACAACTTCTAAAATTTTTTTTAAATGACGAACACCTTGATAGAAAATAAACATTTATATAAACAGATATCTTATAAAAGAGGGGAAGGAAATGCCAGTAAACATTACCAAGGTTCAGCCTTATGGGGATCAGGGAAATTTGAAATAAAACAACAATAAAATGTCATTTTGACTAAATTCTGTCAGAAACTTGAAAACATGACTATATTAATTATCGTTGAAGATGTGGAGAACTGAGGACTCTCAAACATTGCTGTTGCCTGTGTAAATAAGTCCATTCCTTTTGTAGAGCAGCATTTAGAAGAGTTGAAAATCTGCATATGCTAAATCCCCACAACTTCACTTTGTAGAGAAATTCTTGCACAATTATAAGGACACATAACAACCTTGGCAGCTGTAGCATCAATAGTAACAGTAGCACCTACAGTTGGAAGTAAAATAAATCTGTGCTTTTCAAATTTTCATTCACATACAAACTATAAGGTCTCCTTTTAAAGTGTCTATTCTAATACAGTGGTCTAGGGTGAGCCTTGATAATCTACGTTCCTCACAAGCTCCCAGCGGATGCGGATGCTGATGCTGTTTATCCCTGGACTGTACTTTGATGATAGGTCACATTTGAGGGCCTAGACATGTGGGGCACGGTTCTAAAACTCATTAGATCAATGAGAATACTCATTGCAGCAAGTTTTATAATACAGAAAAGATGGAAATAACTTCTATGCACATCACCAGAGGAAAGAATAATTTTTAGTTTATGAATACAGTGAAATGTGATCCAGTACTTAAGATGACTAAATTGTTGAAGGAAATGAACAAGTTGTAGAATGAACATACCATTTATGGTTGAAAAGTACACAAAGCAATGCTATGTGTTATTTGTTAATATATACATAGACAACAGTAGCTTATAAAATTTCATAGGGATAACAATTCCTGTATTTAGATAGTGGTTAGTGCTGAGGGGAGGTGGGGAATATGAGGAAAAGATGGGAACAGGGAGAGTTAGACAGGGGGCTTTGTACCTTTAATGCCTTATTTTTTTAAAAAAAATTTGAAGCAATTATTATAGATTATTACATGAGCTTAAGGTATTCATTAAATTAATCTTTAAATGTTTCTGTATGTTTATTTCTAAAGAAAGTAGAAGAAAGGATCAAAGGTAAGAAGGGAGGGGTTTCTGATGAAAGAAGGCCAGTCAGGGCTGGAGATTCCAACCAAGAAAGGGGAGGTTTGGTGGAAGTTATTTCTGGGGTGAGCAGGGTTTGAGGAAAAACATGAGGAAAGATAAATTTTTAAAGTTTCCCTTCCGTGTTACACAATGTCACACCTTACCTCAGTAAATACTTAGAGCAGAGACACCCACAGATGAAAAATATGATATAATTTATGTCTATCAAAAGTTTATCAGACCTAAAATATCTAAAGATTCAGACTGTAAAATTATTTTCTATAGAATAAACAAAAAGATTTTCTGTGGCATGAACAAAAACTTTTCACAATTTTCAAGTATAGTAGCTCTAGTAGATTGAAGCTGAAAAATTTTTAAAAGTGCCACTTTTACATATTTAATGGAGAAGTTGAGAATAATTACCTCCAGTGGTTATATAAGCTGAAGATCTGTAAAGATTAAAACAGTCATGTTTAATACATTTTGTTCCTAGTTGACACAAAAGGCAGTAACCATGGCTTCTCACAAACTTCTCTTAGCCCTCCAATCAAAGATTAGACCCCACGTGGCACGTCTTACTGTCCGATGGGTGTTCAGAAGGTTCTAGGCAACCCAGTTAATATTAATGTGTACAATCTATAAATATATATGAGAGGTTTTTTCCTTTTGTATACTGTTCTTGCTATATTGATCTTAGCTTTTTTAAACTCTAATCTTTATCTAGAACAGACACGTGTGTGTGTACCTTACATTTACAAGCCCTTTATGTACCTTCCTCTCATTTAGTTGATCCCTAAAAACTGTTATAAGGTAGTATATTACTTGATCATTGCACCAGAATTTCAGTGACACCAAGTCTCAATACTAGTCATAGAATGATCGTTGAGTGTAATTGTGAAGCTAGAGCAGGTCTGAACATGGACATATCTGAGGTATGAGTATATTAAGGTTCTCCAGAGAAAAAGAACCAATAGAAGCTATGTATATATAATACATATGTATGTATATAGATCATTATTATGATTTTAGAGACTCACATGATTTTAGAGGATGAGAAGTCCCACAAGGAAAGTGGGGGTTCTAATTTAGTCTTAGTCCAATGGAGGAGAAAATGAGATGAGATACTCCAGCTCAAGCACTGAGGCAGGACAAAGGGGTGAATTCCTCCTTTCTCTGCCTTTTGTTCTAATCAGGCCCTCAAGGTACCCACCTATACTGGGGAGGGCAATCTATTTTACTGAGTCTACTGATTCAAATGCTAATCTTATCCACAAACACCCTCACAGATACATCCAGATGTAATGTTTAATCAGGGCACCCCACAGCCAGTCAAATTGACACAAAAAATAATGATTACAGTGAGTATTCTAGGTCCTACCACGTGCCAGTGAAGTGGAGAGGGAATCAGCAGAGTCGAGAAATGAGGAATATAAATAGGAGAGTAGTGAGAAGCAATGCACTTGGAAAAGAACCACAAATAAGAACATTACATTGCTAATTTTTTAAAACTAAATATGTAATTGGGATTAGCCTAGATAAAATTTTGAAGAATGCAAAGATTGTCTTCACTATCCTTCTAGCTCAGTTAACTGTTTTTTCCTTAATTCCTTCCAACACCTATTCCAGACAACCAAAGCTCTGAATTATTTCTGACCACCTAGTGGCTTCTTCCTACTCTCCACGTCCCCACCCAGGGGATATTTCATTCAGGTTTCCCTTTTAATTTATGAACCATATTCTTGAATTTTCCTTGAAAATGCCCCATAACGAATAACAAATAAGATACCTTTTAAAAAAAAATTGTTCCAGAGCCCTCCCCAACACCTGATTGATTCTGACACCCAAATCCAATGTGGAGGAGTTCTCCCCACCACCAAGCAATGTTCTGACAGCAGCTGGATGTCCTACAATTCAACTCAATTCTAACGCCATCTACCCAGAGATAGCATCAGATCCCTCAGGTTAAGGGCTCAGTCCAAGACTGCCCCCACTTCAGATGCCAGTCACAAGTCCAGGTTGTTACCTGTGCTTCTGACCAACTGGCTATAAATCAAAGGTTCACACGACCCCTTCCTTGGGTTCTATTAATTTGCTTGAGTGGCTCACAGAACTCAGGAAACCTGTTTATTCACTGGATTACTCATTTATTACAAAGCATATTAAAGGATATGAATCAACAACCAGATAGAGATATGCAGGGTGAGGTCCTGAACACAGGGGCTTCTGTCCAGTGGAGTTTAGGGTGCAGCATGGTGGCACGTTGGGAGCATTCTGGTTCCCAAAACTGAAAGCTCCCCCGACCCCTTCCTTTGGGCCTTTTATGGCGGCTTCATTACATAGGCATGATTGACTTGACCTCCACCCCTCTTGCCTCCCAGGAAATCAATGAGTGGAATTGAAAGTTACAGCTTCTATTTTATGGTTGATTTCTATTTATGATTGGCTTCCCCTCCCTCTCATCTTTCAGGGATCTCCAAAAGTCACCTCATAACATAAAATCAGTTTTGGTGGAAAAGGGCTTCCTATTATAACATGGCACCTATCTCACCTTATGGCTCTGAAGTGATTTCAGGAACTGAGGACAAGAGACCAGATATTATGACAAAAACGATCTCATTGCTCTTATTGCTCAGGACATTCCAAGGTTTTTGGGAACTGAGAGTCAAGAACTTTGGATGAAGTCAAATGTATATGACAAATATATATTTGATTATCTGAATGACCAAATATATATTTTTCATAATTCACAATATTGCACTGATTATGAGCACAAGCAAACCAATGGACCAGCAAGGCCAAGTGCAATGTCTTGCTGGCTAGCGCTCACTAGAACTTGGGCCAAGTGCTTCATCTCTTGAAACTCAGAGTAGTTGCCTCATTTTTAAAACAATCCTATGATGCTATTGAATGCTAATCTGTATATGGAGTACAAGCATTTTATATTTAATCATTATGACAACCTATGAGATAGGTAGTTACTATCTACACTGTAAGGTAAGGAAACTGATGCTTAGAAAAATCAAAGTAACTTATCCAAGGTCACAGAACTTGTAAATGGCAGAGCTGTCTGAATCCAAACCCTGTCCTCTTAACTTTCCCATTCTTTACTGTCTGCATTTCTCTATTCCACAAGGAAAAATGTTTTTTAACATGTTTTCACGAATCAATATGACTAAGGGAAGTTAAAAGAGATTATCTTCAAATAATTTGGGGAAATATGGATTTAAAGAAAATTAAGCTAAGAGACTTCTCAAATCCTTTACTATGGTAATATATATTGTTTACACCAGGAAGAAAATATTATGCATGGTATTCCCAAACTCATTTTGACCGTAGAATTTTTTTTTCTGAAAATCACATGGGGCTTGTGTTCTATGAAATGCACTTTATGAATCACTACACTGGAAAATTCCTACAGTTTGGTCTAGCCTTCCATTCTACACTCTGAGTTTCAGTGTTAGTGGGCCAAAGAAGCTGACCCTGTCCCACTTCTCAGATGACAATTGCATTTTAGTAAGCAAGCAAAAACTAAATATGTATATCAGTAGAAAGAACAAGGCCCCAAAATTCTAGGATGGGTAGGATTTACGATGTTCTTAAAATCGTTGTAATTCAGTTCATGAAGTTACTTCGTCTGTTTTTTTTTTTTTTTTTCTCAAAGAGAAGTTGCTAGCATTGTATCTAGCTTTTACAATCATCTTCTACAATCATTGTATATTTTGAGTGGCTGTTTTTCTCCCGTTTGGCTATTTTTCTTTCAAATAGAGTAGAGATGATGGCATGCCAGTAGTCTTTGCAAAAAGTTCTGTACTTGTGGGGTTTTTTGGTCAGTTCATTCATATAGGTGATAATCATAGAATTCACACATATTGAGTTTACCTAAGCAAGTAAAATGGGTTGTAAGTAATAAATTTATCTTATTTAAGCTCTTTTATTTATTTATTTTTACCCTCCTAAGCTTAAGTTTCATTCACTGTACAGTTGATTGGAATCTTTTTGGAAATTTTCATTTTCTACCAAACAAAAGTCCTGATTAATTACATCATTGGGCTTTTTAGGTCTTTTTCCTCAATGGAGTAAATTTCCAAAGTCTTTATCAAGGACTCATGATTTTCCCTGATTTTTCAACTCCAGTCTCCCTCTGTCATTCTCAAATTACTTTCCTCAATTCACTTTCTCATACTGTATGTTTGAGTTAAACTTAGTTATTTGTTCTTTGTCACGGAAAGACAATGACATCTAATCACTCTTAAAAAATAAATTTCCACCTTAAATTACAGCTATTTTGTATAGTGGTCATATATTCTAATAAACTAGGTTCATTGATGGTAGAAACCATACTTATTTATCTATGCAACTTCTATAACTCCTAGTAAGACTATAGTGAATGTATTAGATGCTATATAAATAGTTTTGCATGTATTATGCATAATATGAAAAGTCTGTAAATTTTGCATGCCTTTGTTAGATGTGGCTATTTCATGGTACCATAAAGACTCAAAGGATTAGAAAATGTTTATTTTTTATTTGTTAGAATTGGTAAATGACTCTAGTAAAACTAGAAATCTTTTAAAATTATCTCGACAACTCTTTACTCTGTTGACTGTCTGATAAAAGAAATCATGTTATGCAAAAGTATTCATAATGGTTCTGGGAGGTATTCCTAACACACAATTAAGCATTTTAATGGGTCCCATCTGCTAACCTAGGTTATTAATGGTTTTCTGATATCTTGTTTTACATTGGTACTTTTTAGTTTGTCTATTAGCAATTTCACACCTACTTGAAGTTATATGTACTTGAGCTATCCAAAGCTAGACTTTAATTAAACAGAATGGCAAAAAAGAGATTTCATTGTTGCAATTTGTTAATGTTTTATGAAAAGGCCTAGTTTTTTCTAATACATGAAATTCATTTCTTAAAGAATATTCCCTGGGTAGAGAAAAATAAAATGTAAACTTGTGTCTTTTGAATACTTCCCAGGTAACATTCAGCCTACAATATATGCCTTCCAGAACTAATTAAGGAGCTACATTATTATCTATACAAACAGAATAAAAGCTTTGTGTAAGCATACATTCAATGTGTGGAAATTCCGTCTGGACCAGCTGTCAATTTCTGGACTCCCTTTTTTCCCTTGAAGACTATTCGTAAAATGGAGATAAACATATTCCCTGCCTGCAGTATAAGTGTACCTGCAAGTGTTTAATGCATCAGAGCATTCAGGAGATTATTTTAATGGATTTTTACCAAATCATGTCTTAACAGTCAGTTGAAATACATTTAAGTTACCACTTTCACCTATGTTGAAATCCAATGGGAGACAGGACAGTTCTCTTATGAAATGATGGAGGAAGCTGATGATGAAAGGCCCCATTCAAAATAGAAAACTCAGTAAAAGAAACATGAGTTAACCAAATTGCCATGGTTGCAAAAATATCCTTTCCCATACAAGCACCCTAGTCTAAGTCATGTAGATAGAAGGAAGCGGCTCCTGTAAAACTCATATTTATTTCTCTTGATAACTGGTGAATTTTTGAACCAGTGTACTATAATTGTGCATACAAATAGTAAATAGAAAATATTTCTGCTTTTTAAGTAGTGAAATAAAACTGCTGGTTTTTAAACAAAGTTATTCTTAGCTTCAGGAATAATATTCTTGATTTTCCTGTTTATACACCTAAAGTAAAAGTCATAGGACCTTTTCAGGATACTTCCATTCATTATATCATCATATCCTTCATGCTAAAGCTCAAGTATATGTCCATTTGTCTCTGTATTGTGAACAGTGACTAATTGTTCGGAGGAAGGTGCTGACACTTTAAAGAACAAAAGCAGTTACTATAAAATGCTACTTCCTTGGCAGGCTGACTCTGGAAAAAAAAAAATTGAGAATAAAGTGAAATGCTGTGAAGAAATGTAAGAAATGAAAGCCAGTCCACTTTAGGATTGCAAGGCTTTCAAAACTATTTCAGAAGGTCTTGCAAATATTAAGTAATGATTCTTTACTCTTTGCACAAAAATAACATCATTAGCATTATAATTAGTTAGATGAAGAAGTTAAGGAGGTGCTGAAATAATTGCACATGGGAGAATATCCAGGCTGCTGGCCCAGTTATAAATCAGGGCATGAAATCATCCTGATCTTTATTGCCAGCTTTGGAATTGTATATGTCTATGAGTGAGTGTGTGTGTGTGTGTGTGTGTACTTATTAATTTTTCTTGGCCGATATAGGCAGGCAAAGGTATAATCAGAATGTACACCACCAAAATGCTTCTCAGCTAAAATGACTTAGTAGTCCTCTATCATATTGATAAATATCTATACATAGAACTTGTTCATATTTAGTTGCTTAAGAAGGAAAGTATGAAGATAATAATGGAATTATGTATACTCATTGAGTCCTCAATATGTACCAGCCTCTATGCTAAATGCTTTAGGTATATTACTTCATTTAATTTATTCAATAGTCTAGGAGGTTTTCATAACTATTGTCATTTTACACAACAGAAAATGGAGACTTGGGTATATAATTTGTCCAAGGCCCCAGTGTCAGTGTGTAACACACCTGAGATCCAGGCTCAGGATTGCTAGCTTCAGAGCCTCTGTACTTTACCATAATACCTACGTGTGCTTTGCTGAAATAGGCTCCTGGTTTGTTACTTTCTTTCTTTTTAGAAATTATGCTACTTGTTAGTAAAAGCTTCATTGTTTCTCTATTATGTTTATGGTACTAATCTGTAATATTTCCTTAATCGTAAAACAGAAAGACATAGACATTGATCTTATTCTTGCTGTCCTTATTGGGTATATCTTTTGGTTCATTTCTCCCATGCTTATTCACTTCAGGGTGGAGTTTATAGCTATTAAACTTAAATAGCACTGCACATACACTTCCTCATTTCATTCCAAATGTGGCTAAAAATGGATCTGCAGTAACTAAATTTGTTCGCTGGGTCTAGGCCCTTCTTCCATGTCAGGGTGCTTTCAGAGCCTTCCAGTGGCTGACCTCACTAGCAGTTATTCACAATTCGCACCAGTCATCTTTCCTGCTAGCAGGACCCAGATTTTGTTCAGGTTTTTTTGTTCAGAATATTTCCTTGAATGTTCATGATCAAATTCTTACGGCTACCACATGGCCTTTGGTGGTTTCCTCTTTTCCTGTTGTGGGCTCCATTTACAGTTTCCACTCCTGAGGCCTGTGCTGCCCGTGGAGCCACAGGGACTAGACCCCATCCCCATAGTTTTTCTGTAGGTCTCCTCCTCCAGCAGCTCTGTGCTTCCCCCACAAGGATACAAGCGTGGGCTGGTTATCACCATGTTGTTATTTTGCAGCCTGCAATGTGCCAAAACTGTGCTGTCAGCTATGTTGAAATAAAAAGAATGTTTTTCTCCTAAACAGAGATACACTCTATTCTGTGAATTGTCTTATTTCTCAAAATCTTGGAATACCTTTCAAAGAAAGGAGCCATGTAACCCATTCGTCCTTAGCAGTCTCTTTCTCTAAGAGTTTGGATGTGACTCCATGGGAAGCTGGAGTAAATGTGAGTAAAAACCACTATTTGGTCATCAGAGTCTGATGTCTTGTGGAAGGAGAGAAGCATTGATATTGGGAACATTTGAGTGCTTAGCTCTATTCCAGTGCTTCATTCCAGAAAGTTGTTTGTTTTCCTACAGAGAAACACCTGGTGTGCAGACTTCCCATGTCCACTACTCAGATGTGTTTGAATTTCAGTGGTGAATACCCAATAAAGATCCAGCTGAGACCCCTGTGACATCTACTGTGATCATTCATTTTGTATCAATTTGACTCAATCATGGGATGCCCAGATAGCTGGTTAAACAGTTTTTCTGGGTGTGTCTTTGAGGGTGATTTTAGAAGAGATTTGTGAATTGATAGACTGAGTAAAGCAGATTGCCCTCCCCAATGTGGATGGGCATCATGCAATCCATTGAGGGACTGAATAGACCACAGAAGTTGGAGGAAGAGAGGATTTGCTGTCTTTGCCTGACTGTTCAAGCTGCCCTTGGGGCTCCTGATTCTCAGGTATTGACACTCAGACTGAAATCTATACTGTCTGCTCTCCAGCTGTCAGGCCTTCAAACTACACCACCAACTTTCCAGGGCCTCCAGTTTGTAGACAGCACACTGAGGGACTTCTAGGCTTCTGTAATCAAGTGTTTATATATATATATGTGTGTGTGTGTGTGTTTATGTGTATGTATATATATGTGTATATATGTAATGTATGTGTACACAAAAAACATACATACACATATATGTGTATTTCATATACAGGCATTTCATTTGGCAAAAATATTACACATGTATAAATAGTAGTAAAATCTCTAATTTTCTCACTTTCTTTGATCTAGAATTCCCCACTGTATGCAATTTATTTTTTGTAGAGCAAATGAGATTTAGAAAAATATTTTGGTAACAGATGGCCTTTATCATTTTGCCTTCCATGGATAATTATATTTCTTACTTCCAAGTTCTTAAGAGGAAACTTTATTGTGAACCCCTTCACTGCAAACAGAAAGAACTGCAAAAGGAGAAATAAAGTATTGTTATGTCTCATGGAATGTTTAGGGAAGGAGGAATAATTTGGGGTCAATGAATTGGGGGTGATAGCTTGATTTCATTCATCGGTCAGCATGTAGGGTGTGTGTACTACATTCCCTGTTACTGTTTGTTTACATAATTACTTTTGTCTAGAGTCATGAATCATCTATAAATGTTCTACATTTGAAGATATGTTTTTCTATTAGTTGTTTCTTTGATTCAACCCTACAGTTTCTATTTTGTAATCACATGACATGATGAAACAACATATGTGAAAATATATAATATGTGAAAGTACAGGATAAACAGAGTGCTAGGGAGGATATTAGCAGTGAAGTGTTTGCTACTTGCCAGGTTCTGTGTTCGGTGTTCTTGTGAGATCAGTCATTTCACAGCAATCATGAGAATTAGATGGGGGTATTCTAAGAGAATGATAAGAACAAATGAACAATGAGCATTCCTAGAGTCTCCATCTCCTCTTTCCCCTCAAGGAATACTCTCTACTTCTCCCAAGTGTCATTTTAAGAGGGTTTCTGCTTAACCTACTTCTTTCTTGGTAGTCTACAGGTTAGAATAGTGAAAGTGAGGAGAAACTAGAAAACTCTGAGGCCAGTTAGATTTCCATTGGAAAAGGCAGAGAAATATAGCAGGCAGGAAGAAAAATTAGATATTCATAATGGAGAGTGCATGTAAGACAGGCAGAGAGGGGTGCAATTTTATAAAGTTGTGTGGGTTATGAATGTAATGTCAAAATGCCATTTTGCCAGTTGCCACAGAAAAGATTAATTACTAACACAGAGATAGAAAAGACACACGTGCCCTCAAGTACCCATTACTCAGCTAAAACAATCATCAGTGTACCTACTACCTTCCCTCTCAGTTATTGTGACAAAAATCTCAGATTTTTATCTCTACATATTTCAGTATGTACATCTAAAGACTCTTTAAAAATATATTCACAATTCTCATTCCTTTTCTCTCTATATATGTGCATATATATATTCTCTCTATATCAGTACTCAAATTTTTAAATGAGATTTGTTATATATAATTTCCCATACATGTCAATTAATACTTCCTCACTTCCTAAGTACACACAAAACCTTTCCCATAGTCTCTTCCATTTGCACCATTCTGTCCCTTCTTTGTCTTATATATTATATTTTAGTTTTATGTGTGTTAAATCAATGTCATTTTTATTGTTCTTTTAGCCAGTCAATATCCCTTTTCATTTACACACTTGTTTACCCTGTCTATCACTCTTTATCCCTTCTTGTTTCCTTTGGAATAATTGTACCTCACATCAAAGAACTCTGACATTTTTTGCAGGTCTTATGACAATAAATTCTTTCAGGTTTTCTTTAACTAAAATATTTTAATTTTTGACTCTTTTTTGGTAGGATAATTGTGCTAGGTATATAATCCCATGCTTTTTTTTCCCCATTCATTGCTTTCACTGTCTTCTATCTTCCATACTTGCCTTGAAAAATCAACCACTGTTCTCATTTCTGCTCCTTTGGAATTAATATATCTCTTTTCCTTTGTCTGTGATGTGCTGGTGTCTAATTCTCTGCATATTTATTTTTCTTGTTTTTTCTAACCGTATTAAATCTGAGGTTTTTTAACCTGTCACAAGATTTACAAATTCTCAGTCTTTATTTCCTCAAATAGAGCTTCCTTTTTACTTTCTCTCTCTCCTCACTTTCTTGAATTCCAGGTGGACACACATTAGACCTTTGAGCATGTCCTGCATGTTTCTTATGCACTTCTTTATTGTTTTCCTTTGAATTTCAAGTTGGATATTTTTTACTGAAATATAGTACTATCTTCTGCCGTATCCAGTTTGATGTTAAACTCATTGAATGAGCTCTTATTTTTAGATTCTTTATCTTACTGTTTTAGAATGACCATTCATTTCCTGTAAAAGAAAATATATTTTCTTTAACATAGTAATTCTCTTAGTCTGTTTGATCTGCTCTGATACAATGCCATGGATTGGGTAGCTTATAAACAACAGAAATTTCTCATATTTCTGAAAATTGGAAGCCCAAGATTAGGGTGCCAGCATGGTCAGGTTCTGGTGAAAGCCCTTTTCTGAGTGGCAGACTGCTGACTTAGTGTGTTCTCACATGTGAAAGGGGCTAGGGAGCTCTGTGAGGTCTCTTTTAAAGAGTACTAAAACCATCATGAGTACTCCATCCTCAAGACCTTCTCACCTCCCAAAGCTCCCACCTCTAACACTGTCACATTGGGTGTTAGGATCCTAACATGTGACTCTTGGGAGCACACAAACATTCAGACCATAGCAATAATCATATATATTATTTTGACATTGCTGTCTCCTGTTAACATCAATAACTGGATCACTCATGTTCTATTTCTATTATCTATTTTATTTCTTGATTATCAATCACTTTTTCCTTCAATAACTGGACATCAGTAACTGGATCACTCATGTTCTATTTCTGTTATCTATTTTATTTCTTGATTATCAATCACTTTTTCCTTCATCTATCTAGTAATTTGATTGCATATAGGACATTGTGATTAATATATAGTAAAGAATCTTGATTATGTTATTATCCTTTAAACAGTGTTAAGCTATTTTTGGTAAACAGATAAATTACTAATGGATCTCCTTGATACTAATGAGGCACACTTTTAGGTTTTATTAAGGTAAGCTAGTCTATTTTTGCCCTTATTTTTAGGGACTAGCCCTCACACCTAGTATGTAGTTTTTATTCCTATGGTGTGTTACTCTTATGGTTTCTGAGGGTATCAACATAAGGCTAAGTTGTCAATTATGCCCTTTTGTCTCAGACCTAAATTCTAATGTCTCTCCAGTACAGGATTGCCTTTCAAATCTCTGCTAAGCTCTCAAACTTCACAGTGACTCTTGTTCATTAGGACTCTCCAATTCTCACTTAGTACTTAGGAGTTTGCCAAGCATCAAAGGAAAATTTTTTCACATATTTTTTTGGTATTTATTCTATGACTCCTTTCCCCCAAATCTTAGTCAGCTGGACAGCCGTGAGCTCTGATTTGTGTCCCCTGAGACTACTTGCTTTATGCTTGGGCTCTATTTTCCTTGCCATGATTTAGAAATGCCATCGGGGATAAAGCCAGCCTGAATATAAAGCTCATTTTGTAGACTTCCCTTTTCACAAAGATTGTAGCCTTGCCTTGATTGTTGTGTAATGTGTGTAAAAGTTATTTTATGTACTTTTTTCTAGCTTTTTAGTTATTCTTACTGGGGTGGTAAATCTGATACCTCTTATCTTTCATGGTCAGAATCAAAAGACTCCAACTCCTTGATTTTAACATAGATTATGTGTTTAAATCCATTACAGTTATTCTTTTTGTTACTTCTATTATTCCATCTTTGACTGGGGGACTTTAAGATGCTTTAAAATTATTTTTCTAGGTGGATTAATGTTGCTTTGACTATGAGAGTCTTTTGAGGTTTGTTTTTAAGTCAGGCTTTACAACAGGTATAATCTCATACTAAGATGAGGAAACTATGGTTCATAGCAGATAATTGTCTACCACAACAGAGTATATAATGGTAAAGGTAAGAATCAAATATCTGTACTCATTTTATTACAGCATCCTGTTATTATTTTACGTCTAATATGCAGTTAGATGGTTGCCAATATATTTTGAGTGTCTGCAAGTTAATTTGGAAGTGAGTAAGGAAAGTGGAGTTTCATGATTTAACATTTAAAATGAATTATTTTTTAACTAAATTGGCCATTCTATAATTCTGTAGTCATGCTAAGGTGACCAAACTGTTAGCTGTTTTCATTATTTTTTTTATGAGTTAATGCATTTGACCTGCTGTCTGATGAGCTTGTAGGTGGAACTTATTAATGGATGTGTTAGTGGGAAGGTCATGATAATCATATGAGTCATCTTTTGGTAAACAGAGTGTAAGTTAGTGTATTTTTCCCAAGAGAGGAAGAAAAATAATAATTATTTGTTGCCAGCTTTGTATTAGAGTGGGGTCTTCATGTAAACTGCTTTATATTTTAATGATTATTTGAGTGATAAATAATAATCCAACTGCTGTAATTGAAGAAATTGGGACTCGGTTTTGCAAGATTGGTCAAGAGACCCTAGAGTTGAGATACAGCAGAGTTTGCATTTTCCAGTGTACAAGAAGGTCTAAATGCCTGGACCTCTCTAGCCCTGGGACATTAAGACAATAAATCAAACACTTTATATACAGAAAAATATAGCTATAAACGTTAATATACCTAAAAGTGTTTGATTACCTAACTAGCAATAAAATATTTTAATATTATACCTTCTCTTTTACTTGTCAAATTAGCAAGATTTGTTTACCTAGAATGAAAATATTCACTGTTGACAGAGTTGCAAGAAAATAGAACTAGCACTTCAGGATTCCGGTGGTGCGTATGTGAAATTCTTTGGGGTATCCTTTTGTAAATTTTTTATACTCTTGGACTTAGGTCCCAAGTTATGGGAGTCTATTACAAAGAAATAATAAAATTCTAGAAATATAATGATGAACTTGATAGGGTTATTTACAGAGCAAAAATTTGGAGATAACCTGAATTCCCCAAAATAGATGATTGGCTAATTAAAATACTGATCTACCATAGAATAAATATTATATACTCATATTGATGTATTTTCTTTGAACAAGGATAAAAATGGAGTTTACAAGATATTATATCAGTATATGCAGTGGAAAATATACAAGAAAGCATAAAGTATGCTAATGGTAATTTTCCCCAAGTTATAGTATTCTTGGTGATTTTTGAATGTTATTCTTCATACTCTTCTGTATCTGCTAAATTTTCAAAGCACATATTGCTTTAGTAATCAAATAGAAAGAGCCATTATATACACTTACTATACATGCATTGATTCTTGAGATTGAGATTGGCTACTGGAAGCAAAACCACTATCTCTTCTTTGTATGAACACAAAAGACCACATTGCCCAGGCTTCTTTGCAGGATGGAAGTGTGATGAAGTTCCAGTCAGTGTATTGTGAGCATAAATGCTGTTCCTCTTCTAAGCAGAGCCAGTAAAAACCTCTTCCTTTGATCTTCTATTCTCTTTTCCGTTCTGTGTACTTCGTGTAGATGAGGCATGAAATTTTGATTGTGCAGAACCCAGGTTCTCTGAATCTTGAGTTGAGGAGAGCCATAGAGGAAGTAGATTTTTGTGAATGATAAACTATCTTATTTTAGCCATTATGCATTTTATTGTTTTATTACAGCAGCTAGTGTTACTTTAAAAACTATCTTTGCCTCAGTTTTCTCACCACAATATGGAGATGATGTTGATGATGATAACAACACAACCTCATGGGATTATTGTGAAGTAAATGTACATAATCAGTCCTCCATAAATCTTAACAATTATAAACGTTATGTATTAATTTATATTGGCACTTGCCATCAGTATGTGTTGGGATAGTGTCTGATCTATTACTTGAAAAAAGTAGCTCCGTAGAGATGAAACTTTGATGTTAACTGTAACTTGTTTATTGAGGAGCTTGCAAACCTAAAACAAAGTAGTTGATTTCCTAAAATAAGGAACATTATAAAGTTCACACAACTTGATTCTTCTGTACTTTTAAGATCTCTCTATTTTGATAAGGAATTTATTCAATAAAAATATCTAAAGTTATTGATTTAAACTCTAATTTATAATATTAAAGATATATTTCTTTTTGTACATTTCCAAAATTATATTTTAATATCTCTCTTGTAGGAATTTTTCAGTGGTTTTATTTTAGGCAGAGTAGTTTATATAAGAGAGCAGATAAAATTAATGAGCATTGTATTTGTTATTTTCCTTATCAGATTCAAATACACAAGAGGAAATCTTGTGATTTGCCAGGTGCAAATCATGAAAAGAAAGATGTCAAAACAAAAGTGAGTTCATGGAAGCAAATCTATTAATTTCTTCAAAGGTGAACTTCTAGGTTACACAATTGTGTCTCTACCATCTCTCTGTCAAACCTTCTGGAGCCATTGGCATATACTAATCATTGAGACTGGTCATATGGAGCCAAAGTTGGGGCATTTTTCTCAAAGAAGTAATAAACATTGAGCCAGTGTTTTAAAATACTTCTTCACTGGAATGAGTTTTGGAAACTTTTCTAAGAAAACTTATTTCAGTATACATAGGAAAGACTATCATGTCTTTATTATCCCTTTTGACTAGGTGAAAATGTATAGAAAATAAGGTGCAAGATGGGAATTTCCTATATGGTATAAGTAAAAAAAAATTGGGAGAAAGCTGCTTTTAAATGCAGTTAAATAGGAAATTTGCAGAAATTTTACAGTGGACTCAACTATAGAGATGTAAGAATGGATTAAATGAAATAGGTCTCTGCTATGTGTTGACCATGAAACAAGAGACTCTTTGGTGTGTGATTTATTCTTCACTAAAATCTTTGACAGTCCCATGATTATAATTCACCAGAGAAAAGGGCAGTGAAGAGATGAGATTTAAGGATTGATAGAAATGACTCCTCTCTCTCTCTCTCTCTCTCTCTCTCTCTCTCTCTCTCTCTCTCTCTCTCTCTCTGTCTCTCTCTGTCTCTCTCTGTCTCTCTCTGTCTCTCTCTGTCTCTCTCTCACACACACACAGTCTTGTTCATTCATGGGAGGGCTATGGGGTCTGCAGTATTTTGGTGAAGAGAATAGTGTAGCTGAATGTCAAGACAGACTTGGGTTTGAATTCTAGGTTGGCCTCTTACTAGATACAACCTTAGATATATTACCTTACCCTTTTGAGACACAATTCTTTATCTGTAGAATTTGATTTACAACACCTAACTTGTAGTCTATTTTTATGGAGGTTAAAGACTATAGTGAACAAAAAGCACTAAAGATCAATCCTGAAAAGTAATTGTCTCTTAACAAATTGAAGAAATTCCTTAAGAGTTCATTATTTGAATGATTTTTTTTCAGCTAACTAGTGATGAGAACTGTGTCCCTCTTGATCTTAATGGAAGACAGTCACCATGGGTGATGTGTCTAGAGGAGAAAGAAGAAATATATAAGAAATATATGTACTATATAACTTTTGATAATTTCATAATAATTTTTTATTAATTTTAATGCAGTACTTCCCCCTCTGAAATTCTATCTTGAGGAATAATCATAATCATAAATAAGCTATATACAACATATGTCCCTTGCATAATTTTTTACAGTAACATTAATAACAATAACAGTAGCAAATATATATGTTTAAAAACAGGAAAAATTTTAACTATATCACAATACAGCCATTGGTTAGAGTATTATGCAGTCGTTGAAAATGGCTAGATATTATAAGAGAGAAAGGATATTAATACTTATAAGTCTAGAAAATATGATTGGGAGAAAATAGAGCAAAATATAGAAAATATAATTAATGGAGACATCTTTTCCTTACTTTTCTCTCCTCTGAAAAGAGCTTTTATTACTTTTAAAGAAACAAAACAAAATAAAAGATAAAGGATGAATTTTTTACAACAAACGTCCAGAGCTGTCTGTAGTCATTTGTGATGTCAGAACAGCCACCAGGCTGTCTGATCTGATAATAGCTTATATTAGTTTTCAAGCTTCAAGAACCAAAGTTCGTAAGTGGACACTGGTAAAAGTAGTAGGTCAGTGGCACTTGCTTTTTATGTCTTTTGTGCATTTAGGCATGAAATCATACTATAGCAGAATTCAAGATATTCATAGTTATGAATATTGATCACCTTCAAACAAATGGCCCAATAGATTTGAAAACAAAATAGAAAAGTGTTGAATTAAGGCTCAGGCTATTACTCTCTTTTCTGAACACTATTCCTTTACCATTTGTTGGCTCAGTTGAACTTAATCTTGAATTTCCCTTGACTTTCTTTTTCACATGGCACTTAGCTGATGCCACAGTTACGTTCCTTCGGCGCAAGCTTGAAGAAAGCTGATGAACTAAATATTCCAATGTTAATTTTCTGTAATATTGGTAAAATATATGTCACAAAATTGTCTTGTATTTGAATCATGAACTCCTTTATCTTTTTAATACAGTACATCAAAATAGTAAGTTACTAGGGCAAGGTAATAATGGATGTTTCACACACACCACGGTAATATTATGTTAAGAGTGCAACATATATGACTGAATTAATTTAGCCCTGATCTACAGATTCTCTAGCTTATGCTGCCTTTTAATTGGTACATTTCTTTTTAAAAATTCTTATTTGTTTTTTATTTTTATTGAAGTATAGTTGACTTACAATGTTTCAGGTATACAGCAAAGTGATTCAGTTACATACATATATATATATACTTTTTCAGATTCTTTTCCATTATAGGTGTTACAAGATATTAAACATAGTTCCTTGTGCTATACAGTAGGTCCTTGTTGTTTACCTCTTTTATATATAGTAGTATGTATATGTTAATTCCAACCTAATTTATCTCTCCCCCACTTTTCCTCTTTGGTAACCTTAAGTTTCTTTTCTATGTCTGTGAATCTATTTCTGTTTTGTAAATAAGCTAATTTGTATTTTTTTTCAGATTCCTCATATAAGTGATATCATATGATAGTTGTCTTTCTCTGTCTGACTTATTTCACTTGGTATGATAATGTGTCCATCCATGTAGCTGCAAATGGCATTATTTCATTATTTTTTATGGCTGAGTAATATTTCATTGTAGATATATATACCACATCTCCTTTATCCATTCATCTGTTGATGGACATTTAGATTGCTTCCATGCCTTGGCTACTGTAAATAGTGCTGCTATGAACATTGGAGTGGATGTATCTTTTCAAATTAGAGTTTTCATCTTTTCTGGTTATATGTCCAGGAGTGAGATTGTTGGATCACATGGTAAATCTATTTTTTATTTTTTAAGGAATCTCCATACTGTTTTCCATAGTGGCTGCAGTATGGTATATTTATGTTTAATTTCATCAGCAGATAATAGAAGATAAACTCCAGTAGCCAACTTTATAGCTCAGAAGCTCAGGAAATATATAAAAGTCCATTTGAAAAGCTGAGCATATCTGCTTGATATATATATTTTTTTTACCAATTCACAATTCAGTTATGAATCTCACACTCTAATGTGTTTCTCTCATTATCATGTCAGAGAAGCAGCTGAAAGACAATTTTTCACTGGTCTCTCACATTTCTGCACATCTTTGAGCAGAGGTGCTGGCCATCTTTGTTCTAGACTATGCTTTCTAGGATGTTTTTATACCTAACAGTCTTGGTAGAGAGATTGTCTCCTTTGAAGCAGAGGACTGGTTTGTTTGCTGTCCAATATAGAAAATATACCATCTCTCTCTGGGGCAAAAGTCAGGCAGGTCCGCTTGCTGCCTATTATAACACCATGGGAGTTTCTAAACTTGGTGTTCCTCGGCCACGAGCAAACCCACTGCATGTAACTTACCCCAAACATTCACTCTGTGTTGCCCTGTGGGATTTTGGGGGTGAGAGAAGGGGAGCTGGTAATAACATGAAGCTTATGCTGCTTACTGTGCTGTGTCTTCTGCCAGTATCCATACAATGTGACAGTCTAACAGAGGAGGGTAAAACCCCAGGCCCATCATACTTCTTGAAAGACTAGACCTAACTTTGCTTACTATCTTTAGCAATATCTCAGAACTTATTTTTATATATCTATGCCAATTCTTACATGATTTAAAAAGATCTCATTTTCTAATAGTATGTATGCATTATGTATGTGTAGATGTCTAAATATTTAAATGAAGGTTGAGATTTAGATCTCTTAGGATATACACATTGATTCTTTGGGATGTGGCTTTTTTATTGGAGAGGAATAGATCTGATACTGAAAAAAGAAAGAGGAGCAATAGGAGACTATAAATACTGGGCCCTGGTTTCCTTCCTTCTTCCCTATTCCCTCTCTGCCTCTGATATCTTTGTATTTTTAAGTGACCTAGTTTCACTCTTCGTTCATTCTACGGAGTCATTGTGATAAAGGCTGTGCAGACTCAAGGGAAAATAAAAGAATGACAGAGAGATAGAAAGGGAAAACTGAGAGACAGATTAGAGGTTGAATTTTCTCCCTTCTATCTACTCATGGCTCTTTATTCTGCTTTCTGTACGCTGCCACTAAATTTCAATTTAAAGGTTAACTTTTTAGTAAGTTGCCATTTAGAGGAAAAGATTAAGTGGATTCTTTCAACCCAGTATCTTTCTACATTTGATGATGCAGATTGTCCTACATACAGTTTATTTCTGGTTTTACTTGGGAACCTCAGTTTGCCTAGACCTGAAATTTTCTTTACCAGTTTAGGAGAAGCAGTTTTGGGAATATAGGCTGGGATCTACATTTGGAGTGTTTTGTTGGACACAAGAAATGAAGAAGGCTTTTCTAAGCATAAAGAACATGGGAAATAAAGCTTAGAATTAGTAAGAAAAAACTTGGTCAGTGGACCAGAGGAAAGTAGATAACATGACGAGGACAGAAATAAAAGATTGGGAAATGTACATGGAATGAATAATTGTAATACTTGGGAAATCGCAGTTTGATGATTGAATTGATTTGGACAAAGTGTGTAAACAATAGTGGTAGCATAGAAGAGAGAATGCTGTTTTATTCGTAATATTAGAAACTATAGGAAGGGAGGCGACAAAGGAAAGCATTAAAATTATAATTGATGACAGCATAGACTAAGAACTTGGAAACAGTTTTCAAGAATGAAGTGATACATCTGAAGAGAAAGGATGTTTCTTTCTCTTCCGCTGTTCTTCACAGAGTGGAAATTGTTCCAGAGTTGGGTTTATTCATATACTGCCTGTATTCATTTCTTGTGGCAGATGTAACAAATCGCCACAAACTTAGTGGCTAAAATAATAGAAATTGTGTCAGCAAGGCTGCACTCACCTGGAGGGCTCTAGGAGGGAATCTGTTCCTTGCCTCTTCTAGCTTCTGCTGACTGCCAGTGTTCCCTGACTTGTGGCCACATCACTTCAGTCTCTGCCTCCGTCTTCATACTGTCTTCTGAGTGTGTCTAATCTCCCTCTGCCTGTCTCTCATAAGGATACAGATCATGGCATTAGGACCCACCCAGGTAATCCAGCATAACTTCTTCATCTTAACATCCTTAATCTAATTACATCTGCAAAAACTTTTCCATGTAAGGTAACATTCACAAGTTCCAGGGACTGGGACTTGATACTTTGAAGCCTATCACTGAGCCCACTCTCTTAACCAAGGGTGACCAGCCAAGAGGACAGCTGTTGACGGAGAACCCAGTCATTTCTCTGCCTAACAAGCTGGACCACCCAGAGTGCAATGGACCCTTTTATAATTCGCACAATGGGTATTATCAGCACTGAGGGCATTTGGAAGGATATTGCCAAAGTTGATAGACACACCAGCATTTCATAAGGTAAGGTTTAACCTAGAAGGCAATGCCAAAGAAATATTTAGACTATAAAGGGACAATGATTTTCAAGCTCTCTCTATTTATAGAAGATTAAAATGAATAGTATTTAGTAAGGAAAGACTTTTAGACAAGAAGGATTTCTTTATACAAACTATACTATTGATAAAATACTTCCTTTTGAAACGTTAACCTCACTGTCTTTGTCTTCTCCAAATAAGCATACTTCCTTTATTGATTTTTTAAGAAACAATGTTGAGGGAAAGGCCATTATGGTAAGTATCTGAAGCAATTCATCACCTCTATTAAAACAGAAGTCCCAGCTGCTAAAATGACAAGAAACAGGTTTCTACTTTCATAGGAGCTGTTGGTGGCTTCTCGCAAAGAGGATTAATTTGGAGTTACCTGGCTATTCCACTAGCTGTGAATTTGCATATCATTGAACTTCTTTGAGCTTCAGTTTTCTGTACATAATAGAAATTATGATATTTATATCACAAGGAATCTGTCAGTGAAATAGGATCATAAATGAAAATACTGCATTTGGTATCTAAAAACATAAATTTACATCCTATTCCTTTTTTTTAATGGAAATAAGACTTATGCAACAAAAATCAGAAATATATGCAGAAAGACCAGTCAAGCAGGAATTCTGCAAGTAATCTAATGTAGCTCTCTTTTGCCATTTATTCAAATGTTAAAAATACCAATTATTCCAAAGTATATTAATGGGTGTTAATATATATTTTTTTAATATCTGTCTAGCAGAACTATGCCAGCTCTGTCCTAATGATTTCCTTTTTGCTCTGGGCACACAGTGTGTGATATTGCCCTGCTTTGCCTATAGTTAGGTAACCATCATACTGAATTATGACCAATAAAATATGGGCATAAATGATATACATGCCACTTCTAGGCCTGGCCCCTCGTGAAATATTTCATTTACTGTTTATTTCCTTTTCTGGGAGACAGAAATCCAGTAGAAGTCTTTGAGGTCCTGGAGCAGCGTTTGGCAAACTACAGAAGATGGGCCAAATCCAGCTGGCTACCTTCTTGTGTAAATAATGTTTTATTGGAAGAGACCCACACTCATTCATTAATGCTGGTTTCTGGCTACAATGGCTGAGTTGAGTAGTTTGGCTGAGACCATTTGACTCACAAAGCCTAAAATATTTACCATCTGGCTTTTTACAGAAAGCTTGTTGACCCCTTCCTTAGAGGTTAATGGACCTGCAAGATAGAAGGAGCCTTGGTCCCTAAATGATTGCACAGAGCAGAACTGCTTCTATCCATCCCTTCCAGCAGCCCTGTGCTGATCCATGTTGGATTATATTGTGAGTGAGGAATATAACTTTGTCACGTTAAAATTAGGGGATTTCGTAGTTCTGCAGCTAGCATTTACTTTAACACAGAAAGTGGTACTGAAAGTGAGATGATGCTTTTACAAAACTTAAAATATGTGGCATGTTTAACTACAGTCTAGTAAACTGCATAGAAACTGACATCAGAGGCTGGCAAAATATCTATCTGTATTATATGATGGCATGATATTTGGTAAAAGCAATTCCTATAGTAACATGGAAAGTGGACCACATGCCTCCTTGAGTCAGTAGTTCTATGAGAAGTGGGCAAAAATATAAAAGTATAAATGTGTATTGGCTACTATTTCTTACCATTGACAAGATACTACAAGAACCAGGTGAGCTCTGAATTTGCCAATTTGCAACCAGAGGTGAAAGGAAATGGAGTCTAGAGATTCAGAGTCTTTCACTGTTATAAAGATTTCTAGACCAAAGATGATGAGGGGTATGATTTCCAAAAAGCTCTGAGCTGTGAAGACCCATAGAGTTTATGCAGTTGAACATTGACTCAGCCCTTCAGCAAATATGAGATCAGTGGTGCTACATTCATACCCTAGATAACTATTTCAGATACTTGCAAGATAGCCACCATTAAATCGAGGGAGATGGGCATGTGGGTGTGGCAATGAATCAAAGAAACAAAAGCAGATCTGAGAACGATATTAAGAGCTTTGAATATGGCTACCAGTTCAGAGTTGATTGGAGCCAAATAGATCAGGAGACTACTAAGTTTTTGAGATAATTGTATTTTCTAGGAAATGCCTGAATTTTTTTTTTTTTTTTTTTTTGCGCTACGCGGGCCTCTCACTGTTGTGGCCTCTCCCGTTGCGGAGCACAGGCTCCGGACGCGCAGGCTCAGCGGCCATGGCTCACGGGCCCAGCCGCTCCACGGCATGTGGGATCGTCCGGGACCGGGGCACGAACCCGTGTCCCCTGCATCGGCAGGCGGACTCTCAACCACTGCGCCACCAGGGAAGCCCAAGTGATCTAATTCTTGAACCTGCTTCCTGAACCACTACACTAGATGGTTGCATCCTACCTGCAATACTCTAATCACTTAAGGAAGCTTTATGACTATTAATGACCAGTTTCCACCCAGAACAATGAAATTAGATCTCTTTGGGTGAGGCCAGGGCCTCAGGACATTTTTTAACTTCCTGGGTGAGACAAATGTACAGTCAGTGTTAAAAATCACTGTCCTACATTGTATTGCCTCCAAGAATGCAGGAAATTATCTTCATTATTGCTCTGATGGAAAAGTTAGGTGTAGAACTGATTGGAGCAAAGGTGAGGGCACATTGAGAAGCGCTGCGTTAAGAATTATTCACTGAAAAAAATTATGATGCTCATTTAAATCTCCCCATATAATGCAACAGAAATGTTTTATTTTCAAAATGACATAAAACTTACACATATGTTGAAATTAAAATACCAACTGTCTAGACACCTAATTATAAAATTATGCTTAAGTTCCTTAAAACTGCAATGTTCTAAGCTTGTGCTCTAACCTTAGGTTTTCTAATAGGGGAGGAAGAGCTCCTCCTAGGATATGATGTCTCACTTCTAGAGAACTCACAACCCTACCAACAGATAAATATTCTAATTCCCTGTGTCGATACAAAAAGAGCTGGACAGTTGAGTGGTCTTCATCTTCCCTCTTAATGCCTCTACGTACCCCACACCATGTCTAAGCTACAAGGGTAATCTGTCTTCTCTGTTTCTGATTTTTACTTTTAGCCCATTTTGGGAACAGTCTAGTTTTAAATCATAGTTGTGTTTCCAGATCATTATCCTTTGGGTAGTCTCATCTTTAGACTGACCATGGCCAGGACAATTACTGAGTTCCTTGTCCAGGTTCATAACCTGCAGACTTTGGTTGTTTAGGTAACAGTTTGTATTGCTTGTCCTAGCAAGATCTGAAAGATTTTTCAAATACAAAACTAGTAGTATAAGAACTTATTGTTCGGGGCTTCCCTGGTGGCACAGTGGTTGAGAGTCTACCTGCCGATGCAGGGGACACGGGTTCATGCCCCGGTCCGGGAAGATCTCACAAGCCACGGAGCGGCTGGGCCCGTGAGCCATGGCCTCTGAGCCTGCACGTCCGGAGCCTGTGCTCCTCAACGGGAGAGGCCACAACAGTGAGAGGCCCACATACCGCAAAAAAAAAAAAAAAAAAAAAAAAAAGAACTTATTGTTGGCCATCTTGCTTTTCTTGTTATAAATCTAGGCAAATCAGTGCCCATTACGGTCATATGAGTGGGACTACCTCAGATTTGTATTCAGAAGAATGAAAATATCTATTCTTTTTCAAATTCTTTTCCCATTTAGGTTGTTACATAATATTGAGCAGAGGTCCCTATACTATACAGTAGGTCCTTGTTGGTCCATTTTATTTATTTATTTTTTTAAACATCTTTATTGGAGTATAATTGCTTTACAATGTAAAGATGGCTTTGAGACAGCCATTTAGAGTTAAGTACATTCCAGTCACTTCTGTTATTTCCTACAAGTGGCCTTGGTAAACTACTTTGTGGGGTGAATTAGGATGCTAAGTTGCCAGAAGCTGACAAGTTAAAAATGATTTGTCGGAAAGAGTGTGTACAACCAGGGATTGTCATTGGAGACACAGATTATCCCCTATAACTAGCACATTGGCAAATACATATATGTATGATGCCAAACTTCCTGATAAACACTGAAAATTTTAGTTAAATATTTGGTCTTTCCATGATGAAAAATTCACTTGCACTGAGAATTGTATCAAAATAGCCATACCATAGAACAAGAAGGTGATTTAGTAAGCCTAGCAAAGAGTTAATGTAATCTCTGCATCAAGCTCCTGACTAAAAGTCTGTGAAAGAAACAGCTTATAGGTCCATTGATTCACATTCATTCAGTTTAAGCACGCTGTATTCTTAAAGCTACTGTATTAAGTTTATTTAAGTATAGCACACATACAGAAAAGTGCAAAAATGTTAAGTGTGCAACTTGGTTACACTCATGTGATCACCACTCAGATCAAGATAAAGAACATTACTAGTACATGCATCCTTCTCTATCACTACCTCCCAAAGATAACCGTTTTTTTGACTTTATCATGATAAATTATTTTGATTTATTTTTGACCTTTAAATAATTGGAATCACATGTTATGTACTCTTTGTTGTTTGGCTTCTTATATGTCTATGATATTTACCTATGTTATATGTAGAGTAAGTTCATTCTTTTATTTTTTTTGTAAAAAAACACATGACATAAAAGATATTCTCATAACAAGATTTTATGTGTACAATACAGTATTGTTAACTACATGCGCGTCATTGTACAATGTACCTCTAGGACTGTTCCATCTTGTATGACTGAAAATGTACACCCATTAAATAGCAACTCCTCATTTCTCCTTGCCCGTGAGTCCCTGACAACCACCAGTCTACTTTCTGCTTCTATGAGTTAGACTACTTTAGATATCTCATGTGAATGAAATCATGCAGTATCTTTCTGTGACTGGCTTATTTCACTTAGCATAAGGTCCTCGAAGTCCTCACATGTTGCAATATATGAGAATATTTCTTTCTTTTTTAAGGCTGAGTAATATTCCATTGTTTTTTGTCATTCAGCAAATATATGTATTTTTTAACCTTATTTTATATTGTAGTATAATTGATTAACAATGTTGTGTTAGTTTCAGGTATACAGCAAAGTGATTCAGTTATACATATACATGTATCTATTCTTTTTCAAATTATTTTCCCATTTTGGTTGTTACATAATATTGAGCAGAGTTCCCCGTACTATACAGTAGGTCCTTGTTGGTCCATTTTATTTTATTTTTATTTATTTATTTTTTTAACATCTTTATTGGAGTATAATTACTTTACAATGTTGTGTTAGTTTCTGCTGTATAACAAAGTGAAGCAGCTATATGTATACATATATCCCCATATCCCTTCCCTCTTGCGTCTCCCTCCTATCCACCCTATCCTACCCTTCTAGGTGGTCACAAAGCACCAAGCTGATCTCCCTGTGCTATGCAGCTGCTTCCCACTAACTAGCTATTTCACATTTGGTAGTGTATATATGTCCATATGTTGGTCCATTTTAAATATAGCAGTGTATACATGTCAGTGCCAAACTCCCAATCTGTCCCTTCTCCCCACCCTTCCCAAAGGTAACCACAAGTTCATTCTCTAAGTCTGCGAGTCTGTTTCTGTGTAGGACTTCCCTGGCGGTCCAGTAGTTAAGACTCCATTGTATTTATATAAAAAATTTTCTTTATCCATTTATCCATCAAGAGGACATTTGTTTCCACCTCTTGGCTATTGTGAATAATACTGTAATGAACATGGGAGAGCAAATATCTCTTTGAGATCCTGATTTCATTTCTTCTGGTTAAAGACCCAGAGTGGGATTTCTAGATTATATGGTAGTTCTATTTTTAATTTTTTGAGTAACCCACATACTGTTTTCCATAGAGGCGTATCATTTTACATTTCCACCAACAATGCACAGGGATTTCAATTTCTCTGCGTCCTCACTAGCACTTGGAATTTTCTCTTATTTTGATAATGGTCATCCTAACAGCTATGGGGTGATTTCTTATTGTGGTTTTGATTTGTATTTCCCTGATATTAGTGATGTTGAGCATCTCTTTATATACCTGTTGGCCATTTGTATATCTTCTTTGCAGAAATATGTATCCAAGTCCTTTGCTCATTTTTAATTGGGTTATTTGATTTTTGCTATTGAGTTGTAGGTGTTTCTTACATATTTTGGGTATTACCACCTATCAGATCATATGATTTACAAATACTTTCTCCCATTCTGTAGGCTGCCTTTTCACTTTGTTGATTGTTTCCTTTGCTGTACAGAAGCTTTTAAGTTTGATATAGTCCCATTTATCTATTTTTGCTTTTGTTATTTGTACATTTGGTGTCATATCAGGACATCACTCTCAATGCCAATATTATGAAACATTTCTCCTTTGTTTTTCTCAATGAGTTTTATATTTTTGGATATTATGCTCAAGTCTTTAATCAATTTTCAGTGACTTTTGTGTATGATGTAAGATAAAGGTCCAATTTCACTCTTTTGCATGTGGATATCCAGTTTTCCCAGCACCATTTGTTGAAGAAACTATCCTTTCTCCATAGTATAGTCTTGCCATACTTGTTGCAGACCTTTGACCTTAAGTGTTTGGTTTATTTCTGTGCTCTCTATTCTGTTCCATTGATCTATATGTCTGTCTTTATGCCAGTAACATACTGTTTTGATTACTGTAGCTTTGAGTTATGTTTTGCAGTCAGAAAGTGTGAGGCTTTCAGTAGCTTTGTTCTTGGAGTCTTATGTAGTTCCTCATGAATTTTAGGATTTTTGTTTTATTTCTGAAAAAATATGTATTGGGATTTTCACAGGGGTTGCGCTTCTATTTAGAGTTGGCTCTTGAACAACATAGGGGCACTTGACATCCTGCACAGTTGAATATCTGTGTATAACTTTACAATCAGCCCTTCATATCCATGGTTCTGAATCTGCAGATTCAACCAACCATGTATCATGCAGTACTGTCGTACATATTTATTGAAAAAATTACATATAAGTGGATCTGTGTAGATCAAACCCATATTGTTCAAGGGTAAACTATATTTGCCTCTTTAGTTTATTTAAGCAATATTTTATAGATGTCAGATCTTTCCCTTCATTGGATAAGTTTATTCCTAAGTATTTTATTTGTTCTGATGCCATTGTAAATAGGATTGTTTTCTTAATTTTCTTTTTGTAACTTTTCTGAATTTACTAGTTCTAACATTTTTTGTGTGGAATCTTTAGGGTCATCTACATATAATATCATGTCATCTGCAAATAGGGAAAGTCTTACTTCTTCATTTCCAATTTTATTGTCTTTTATTTCTTTTTCTTGCCTAAATGCTCTGGATAGGACTTACAGTACTGTGTTGAATAGAATTGGCAAGAGTCAGCTTCCTTGTCTTGTTCTTGGTCTTAGGGGAAAAGCTTGCAGGTTTTCACCGTTAGGTATAATGTTAGTTGTGCACTTATCATATATGGCTTTTATTAGGTTGAGATAATTTCCTCTATTCCTAGTTTGTTGAGTGTTTTTATCATGAAAGGGTGTTGAATTTTGTCAAATGCTTTTATACATCTTTTGAGGTAATAATGTCATTTTTATCCTTTATTCTGTTGATTTGGTGTATCACATTAATTGATATTCATATGTTGTATCATCCTTGCATTCTAAGGATAAATCCTACTAAGTCATAATGTATGATCTTTTTTGATGTGCTATTAAATTAGGTTTGTTAGTATTTTGTTGAGGATTTTTCCATTTATATTCATCAGAGATATTTCTTTTATCTTTCTTGTCTGGCTGTCTTATCCAGATAATGTTGGTTTCACAAAATGAGTTTGGCCATGCTCTCTTCAATTTTTTGGATGAGTTTGAGAAGAATAGGCATTTTTCTTTAAATGTTTGATAGAATTCACTACTGAATCCATGTGGTCCTGGGCTGTCCTTTGTTGGGCAGCTTTTGATTACTGATTTAACCTCTTTACTAATAATTGGTCTCTTCAAATTCTCTATTTCTTCATGATTCAGTCTTGGTAGGTTGTATGTTTCTAGGAATTTATGAATTTCGTCAAGGTTATTCAATTTGTTGGTGTATATTTGTTCGTAGTAGTCTCTTACGAACTTTTAAATTTCTGTGGCATCAGTTGTAATATATCCTCTTTCTCTTCTGATTTTATTCATTTGAGTCTTCTCTCTATTTTCCGTCACTGAGTTGAGGATTTGTCAATTCTGTTTATCTTTTCAAAAATCATCTCTGATTTTTATTGATTTTTCAGTTGTTTCTCTATTCTCTATTTCAATTACTTTTGCTCTAATCTTTATTATTTCCTTTCTTCTGCTAACTTTGGGATTAGTTTATTCTTCTTTTTCTATTTGAGGTATACAGTTAGATTGTTTACTTGAGATAGTTTTTCTTTTTTTTAATTTATTGTTAAAATATAGGCATTAATTGCTAAAGACTTCCTTCTTAGTACTGCTTTTGCTGATTCCCATAAGTTTTGGTATATTGTGTTTTCATTTTCCTTTGTTTAAACAATTGCTTTATACTTTCATATGCTCTCTTGTTGGCATAAGACTACTCATTAAATGACAAATAACCACCATTTACATAAAATATGATTTATGAAATAAAATATATACTTTGAAAATCCAAAATTTTTTCCATCGAAAAAACTACCATAGAGTCAAAAGACAGCAAACTAAAAAAGACTATAATAAATAATAGAATTTAGTACAGTGTCAGATCTAAGATTAATTTACAGCAATCAATAGACTTTCTTACACAAGTGTCAGCAAGTTAGAGGACATAGTTAAAGAAAATACCAAAAGAGATTTAAAAAAATTAAAAATAAACTTAGTAGAAAATAAGCAAGATCTAAGAAAATTTTAAAAACATACTGAATAGAAGACTTGAAATGGAAAGGCATATGACATTTAAAAAAGAAAAAGAAACATTATTATAAAGATGACAACTTTTTTGTCCACTGGTGAATCTAACATTTTAATGGACTCACAATAAAAATGCCACTAGGATTTTAAATTTTACCTGGACAAACTGACTCCAAATTTTATGTGAAAAATAAACAATCAAGGTTAGCCAGAAAAGCTCTGGAGGGGTAATGAAGGAGAAAAGGCTTACCAGATATTACAACATATCATAACCCGTGACAATACATGCACTGGAGTTGTGAAATAGGGAGGCACACACATCAAACTGAACAGAACATGATGTTCAGAAATAAACCCAAATATATTTAAATAAGGCAAGGTTAGGATATCAAATGAGCTAGAGAAGATGTATTGTTTTATAACTGGTGTTTAGGCAAAGGAATAGCTCTTTGGGGAAAAAAAATGAAATCTGCATTTCTTACTAAAAGATTCATAATTAGTTGGTATTAGTGTTTCCAGGCTTCATGGATGAAAACTTACATTTAAATATCTGCTTAAAAGCATACATGTTTTTGGGCTTCCCTGGTGGCGCAGTGGTTGAGAGTCCGCCTGCCGATGCAGGGGACATGGGTTCGTGCCCCGGTCCCGGAAGATCCCATATGCCACGGAGCGGCTGGGCCCGTGAGCCATGGCCGCTGAGCCTGCGCGTCTGGAGCCTGTGCTCCGCAACGGGAGAAAAAAAAAAAAAAAAAAGCATACATGTTTTTAAAATGAATAAACATAATTATTTTAAAAAGAAAAGTAGTGAACCAACTCATAAGTTATAAGATACACAACTGAAATTTTTATTAATTAATGGTAAAAAGAATTATCATCTCTGTTCCTCTGTCTTCTGGCACCAATAGAATGGATAAGCTGCGTAAAGTTAAGCAATGAAACTCTGTACAGCAGTAAAAAGAATGAACTAATGCAAGGTGCTGTCAGAAACACGGTGGAAAAGAAAACTCCAAATCTTCCTCCCCACCTCAGACACACCAACTCAACAATACATGGACCAATTCACTTTGTAAGAAATGCAGAAAGCAGTTAAGAATCTCTTAACCCTCGGGGTGGTGGATGTGCACAAAACCAGGCATGTCAAAGCTGTAGGAAAATTCGTGGCACTCACTTGCAGTTCTCTGTGTGGCACCATTGAGAGAAAAATCCCCACATCCTGGCTTCCCCCTAGAGAGGAAAATCAAAGGCTGAAACATACATTCAGTGTTCAGAGGTTTTAGAGGGCTGTCTGAGAGACTTGTTTATGTATTGGCTGAATCTAAGTACTGATAAGGGCACCAGGTTAAGGGTTGCTGAGAATGATGGGGATGATTTGAACTGGTGGACACACACTTGCATACCATAGCCCTTCCCCCAGTGGAATGAGCAGGATAAAACCCTGAACTCCCAGCTTCACCTTGGGGGAGGGAAATAGTTGAAGCATGCATCCAGTGTTCCAGCTTTCCAGGTGGCTGCCTGATGACTGGTTTCTGTCTTGCCCAGTTTGAGTGATGATGGTACCCAGCATATTCTAGAAGCCTGGAGTAGCTGAGAACAAAAAAGTGTTGGGGAGCTTGCATGAAGTCCGAAGAAACTGTAGTACCACAAACAGACACCAGAGGGCAAGAGAAAAGTGGCTCATCACATAACAGAACCACATCAGACTATCAGCACTTTTCTAAGCAGAAACATTGGAGGCCAGAAGAGAGTTGGATAATATATACAAAGTGCTGAAAGAAAAAACCCTGCGAACCAAGAATATTATATACAGCAAAAGTGTCATTCATAAAGGAGAAAGAAGGAAACTTTCCCAGATAAATAAAAGCCGGTAGAGTTCATCACCACTAGATCTGCTTTGCAAGAAATGCTAAAGGGAGCATTTATGTGGCACTTATTGGGTGCTAGGTGTCTCATATTTCGACACATGGTATCTCATTAAATCTTCACAAAACTATTTTAGGTAGGTATTTAACCCCCATTTTACAATTGAGGAAACTGAGCACCAGAGAGATTGAATAACTTGATCAAGTTTGTATAATCAGTAAGAGGCAGAATTTGAGTTCAAATCCAGGCAATCTAGCTCTGGAGTCTATACACTGTATCACTATGATGTATCGTAACTCAAATTTGTATATCTTGTTCCTCCTAAGTAGAGAAAAATATATACTTTATATATTACTTTGGTATAAAAATTACGAAGAATTTTTAAAAAATCAAACACTGTGAAGCCTGGATATTTGTAGGAATTAATTATATAATTGATGGTGTGGTTGGTTGCATTTGTTCATGATTGAACAGATAAAATTCCTCTTTGAAACCCTAACATGCATTCAAAAGCCTTGAGGAAGGTAGGTGCTAGGGCCTGATTCTAACAGGGAATAAGTTGTGCATCGTTCATGTTCTTTTCCACATTAATTAGTTGTAATCAAATATATGATTTATTGCTATTACAACAAAGAGTTCACGTTCAAAAGTAAAGGAACTCTTTTGAATTGCTGGATCACTATGTTTTTACATTAACAGTGCCATCTTAGCACCAGGGATCACTTAATAAGGAAAATATGAATCACTTCCCAAATACGCCTCACAAGAAGTGATGCTAATGTGAAGTTCTCAGTAAGGGCGTGAAGATGCCGAGCCGCTGGTGAAAGCCTTTTCCCGTGGAGTTCTGTGGCTGATGGCTACTGCTATCACGCCTTTAAATACATATTTTGGGGTGAACTTTTAAAGACAAAGATAGTTCTTTGTCATTCTTTCCCCTTTCTTCTTTATTCATTTGTCACACTTTCATGTTCAACTGCTTCTGTGCATCCTTTAAATCTCTAAAGAAATTGCCTCTGCACCATAGCCTACAGCAAATGCTGCTAGCAGGGGCTGAGGTAGATGTAAAAGAAAGGCACATTTCCCCCAAAGACTGTGAATGTGTGCAGCTTAAGCAGCTACAAAATTGGCTACATGCTGCATCAGGAGAATTGAAAAGAATAGGAGAAGACTTTGGTCTAAAAATAAAAATTATTTTTAAAATCCTTGAGTATTTTCAGAACAAAATGAGCAAAACTGATACCATAAATTCCTACCTTAAGTGCATATGCTTTTCATTATTTTGTGTCATATTCATTTTAAGATTTTTATGCCTTGTGATAAAACTATTACATTTTATCATCCTCTCTTCTCACTGTCGTCTGTTTTGGTATTTCCTTTTTATTCCTTATATCTTTACATGTCATTTTGTTGAATCCTGAGAACATAGAAATTGACCGAAAGTCTGTCACACAGGATTGGGGTAATACAATTTTTTTTTGCCTTTTGACAGGCAAATTGTTTTCAAAGAGAAATTGTAATTTCATAATAAAATGCCTTTCAATTAAAAAAATAAAGTCAAATTAACATATAATCCTAATAGTTTTTTATTGTACATTACAGAGATTTAGGAAGAGAACATCTTAAAACATTTTTATTTTAGCAAATATATCTGAACAATGTGATCCAAATTTTAAAAAAAGATGGGAAAATTGTTTTGGGGAATGTGTGTACATATACAATTGTGACAAGAGTTTGGGGGGCCACTGTTGAGTATTAAAAATATTTTGAAATATTTTCTTGCATCTAAACTATACCTGATAGGGGCTTGAAAAACATTTTCCTCAACGTGTATATTTAAAGAATAAATCTGAATCACTTAAAATGCAAAAAAAAATGACTTAATTATAAAATATACTTAAAATTAGTGGTAGGAAAACAAAAAGATTAGGAATATATTCACTAGTATTTTAGTAATGTTTATTTCCGAGTAACAGAATTAATAATTCATGGTGGTTGTAATTTCCATTCTTTCTCCTTTTAATCATTTTTTTTAACAGAGAAATTCTATTGCTTTCGCACTAGATACATACACACACAAATACTCTCCCCTGACACATAGTCTATAATCACAAAAGTAGAGAAACCTGCAACATAGACTACCATTGCTGAATTTGAATCCCCAAAGGAGCAATTATTTAATAAATATTTACTGAGCACCTATAATATGCTAGGCACTGTTCTAAGTACTGGATATACAGCAGTGAACAAAACAGACACAATCTCTAATCTCACTGATGCAGCATTCAAATGTTGGCTGGCAGAAAATCAATAATACTTTACATGACAATAAGTGAAAAAAATAAAGCCAGATGAGAGAAGAAAAGTGAGAAAAAGGAGATGGAGTGGACAGTGGGTGGAGCAGGATACTGTCTAGGTATGGTGGTCAAGAAGGCCTCTGGCAGAGACCCGAATGAATTAAGAAAGAACTGGGTAGCACTTCATGGGTGGGTGTGTCAATGCATGTCTATGTAGGAAAAGTGTGGCTAGATTTGATAGAGCAAAGGGGAATGGGGAAAATATGACTCTGAGAAGTAGCCAGGGTCAGGATTCGATGGTGATACGGTCAGACCTTTTTAGGTTTTGAAAAGTAAGGGAAAACAATGCTTTGTGGGAAATAGGCAGTCTGTCTTGGTGCAAGAGTAGTTGCAAGTAATAAAGTTTGGAGGCTGCTGCAAAAGCAAGGGGTATTGGTAGCTTGTACAGGTGGCAATGGTGGAGGTGATGAGAAGTGGTGAGATTTTGGATGGATGATTATAGTGAAGGATATTCCCAGTTTGAAGACCTACAAGTAATTCCTTAGCTTAAAACATTTAAAGTTTTAGATTGCTGTTCTGATTTTCTAAGGCTCGTTGGCCTCTCTGGGGTGTCATTTGAAAGTACAAAGTGTCTGACAGGTCAAGTGGAAGAATTTAGTTGATGTGCACATATAAATACAGCTGGAATCACTCTTATTTGGAGGTATGTTTTGCAGATATAGATAGATATATGCACATTAATTATTAGGGTTATAGTGACAACATTGCTCTATGGAAATATTAAAAATGATATATATGTATGTATAGTTTAAAAATCTCCATATTGCAGTATTGTCATGAAAACCATAATTACCTATATTTCATTTTTTGTTGTGTTTTTTAGAAGAATATGAAAGAACAACTCAAAACATTTATGTAATTTTATGTGTATATATATGCATTTTTTTCTCTCTTTAGATAATTATTTTTTCTGTGTGATGACTCTGGGTCATTGTCAATAAAATAAAAGTTATCACTAAGGATACTCTAAGATAAACACCAAGGCAGCGCTGGATTATTTATTTCCTAGTTTAGAACTTAGCTTTAGTGGCATGATGCTATTATAAAGGTTTGCATTTCATTGAAAACAAATGATTGATTGGTGAAGTGTGACTGTCTCTTCTTATGGACAAATATTTGCTTGTATTATTATTGAATCATTAAATGTGGTGGATTCTTAAAATAGGGTCAACATGTTCAAAAGATAAGTTTTTAGATGGAATTTTAAAGGATGGCATCTAATTACTGCCTTAAGTGGATGACATTTTCAGTAAATACAAGTTAATCATAGTGTAGACTAAATGAATTTTGAAGGTCAGAGGCAATAACGTCTTTCCCAAATAAGGCATAAAACATCATCATTTTCCTCCCCACCAATATTTTTAAGATTATTGCTACTTTGAGTGGACATTACTATGATGAATGACGTTACTCTTCTTTACTTCCATTTCAGAAGAAAGTACTTGAGTGACTATTTACAAGCAGAAATTAAGGTGACTCACATACTTGTATACATTTTTCTCAAGAGAAAAATTGCCAAGGCTTTGGGTAGCTTTTTTCAGTGTCGACATTTTGCCTCCCATGATGATTATCATAGGACATGGTGTATGTAATCTACATTCAAATGGTTTGTATGGTTCAGAATTTGAGACTGATAATCTGGAATGCAAATCAAAATGAATGATCCGGCATCTGAAAGTTTCTTAGCATAAAAGTAAAAAGGAGTAACAATTCTGTAAGTCAGTTCTATTGTTTCATTATAAAAATGGCATGGCTACACATTTCAGAATTTATTATCTTGCATGTAGGCTAATTAATTTGTACAAATTAGAGGGAGTTTAAAAAATTATTAAATGACATCCATGGTTAGATAGTTTCAGTAGAACAGAGTTTTGTTATAATGTAGCAGACCTTTAGCGAGAAAGAACAGAGGGAAAGGCAAGATATTTATCAGAAAATAATCATCATGGTGAATAAGAAGACATTCTTTCTCAAACAGGGTGTTTTCACTCTGTCACTACTTTCTGCTCCCTTTTCCTTTGGCTTTTTCTCTATAGCTGTCTGTGATTAATGACTGCAGTTTGCTCTATTGTTTCCATCCTACTCGCTTCAGATGGCACAGAAAGCTCTTTATGGTTCAACCTTATTGGCTCAGTTAGCATTTTTTTTTCCAACCAGACTTCATTGAATACATATTCAGTCAAATATCAATTAATTAAAAATTCTGTTAAAAACTGTGCTTAGCAATTTATTGACAAGTGGCACCAGTAATTCTCTGATTGCTTCCTGGCTTTGGGGACATTTTCTCTACCAATTTCTAACGTTGGAGGGTTTTAATAGTCGTTGGATGTTTTTTTTGTTTTTGTTTTGCGGTACGCGGGCCTCTCACTGTTGTGGCCTCTCCCGTTGCGGAGCACAGGCTCCGGACACGCAGGCTCAGCGGCCATAGGTCACAGGCCTAGCCACTCCACGGCATGTGGGATCTTCCCGGACTGGGGCACGAACCCATGTCCCCTGCATCGGCAGGCGGACTCTCAACCACTGAACCACCAGGGAAGCCCCATTGGATGTTTTTTGATATTAAGGGGAAAATAAACTCACTTTGCCATCATAATCATTGGAATTTTCCTGGTTTGTCTAAGCTTGTGTGTGCGAATTACTGTTGGAATGGCAGTATCTATAATGATTTTGTACCTTTGTTTTTCTGTTTGTATCTAGTGCCTGCAGTGTGCTAGGTGACGGGCTGGTGAGAACACGGGGAATGAGTTTGTGACTGTTCACTTTCAAATTCCCTGTTACCTGTGACAGACTGTGAATACTTTTCAACCCTAAACTCCTATAAATATGTTTCTCCACTCTTACTAAAGAGTTATTTTTCCCTTGATTCTCTGGAGTAACTTGGAAGCTTCTAATAATGGGTAACTTTTGATCAGTATTATTGACTTAGCTTAACAAAGGAAAACAAAGAATATATAATGTGGCTTTTTAGGTGTATGGGGATAAACCACACAATATGGGAGCCTTTTCATAGCCTAATGGCACAAAAGACCACGCTCCAACCACTGTTTCCGGAGATAGCCAAATACTTTATATCACTAACAAAAGGATTTATTTAGTGTTTTAGATATCTTTTCATTAGCACTCTTGCACGGATGCACAGATGTTTTTCTTTCTCAGCATTCTTGAGACAATAATGACAGATAAAATAGTTGTTCCAGAACGTCATAAAAGAGTACTAAGCAAATAATGATGTAAAGACAAATCATAGATAGCTATCATCAAAGAAAATATAGTACAAACAGAAATAGAAACAGAAAGCACATTTTTTCAGAAAATGAGGATTGCCAGCTGAGTTTATTTCATTCATTCATTCATTCATTCATTCACAGTATTTCCAGCCAGTCAAGACAGGTCTCAATACTGTAAGTCCGTTTACTGTAGTTATAACTAATACCCAGAATCTCAAAATGAGACAATTTTGCAGATAATAGAAAATGATAAAACATCAAAAACAAAAATCAGAAACGGTAAAGCAATCTTTTAGCATTTCTAAGTAAGATCAATTGAAGTACGGGTCCAATTTTGCCAAATTGTGTGCATGGATTAAATGCTCTATATGCATATTTCCCATTTTATGTTTTTATGGTGACAAAAATCCACCAGAGAACATTAGATAATTTCTGATTTTTTTTACTGGAGTATAAGTTGGTTTACAATGTTGTGTTAGTTTCTGGTGTACAACAAAGTGATTTAGTTATATATGTATATATACATATATGTGTATATATATGTATATATATATTCTTTTCCATGATAATTTCTGAGTTTTGTACTCCAGTACCTGGCACAGTGCCTGATATAAAGTAAGCTCTTGAGGGCTTCCCTGGTGGCGCAGTGGTTGAGAGTCTGCCTGCCGATGCAGGGGACATGGGTTCGTGCCCCGGTCCGGGAAGATCCCACATGCCGCGGAGCGGCTGGGTCCGTGAGCCATGGCCGCTGAGCCTGTGCGTCCAGAGCCTGTGCTCCGCAACGGGAGAGGCCACAACAGTGAGAGGCCCGCGTACCGCAAAAAGAAAAATAAATAAAATAAAGTAAGCTCTTGATACATAGCTGTTGAAGGAATGCCTGGATGAAAAAATGACTACATTAAATTAGGATTCTTTTAAAATGACCCAGCTCATAGATTCCAGCTTTGTGTATAATTCACGAGTTATAACGCATCACATACCAACACTGCTCCTTTGCCAGTTCATTTCTCCTTAACACAGTACTGGTGTTGATTGTCCAGTGATGTGTTTCCTACTCCCCACAGGCATATGCTATATTGACAAATTAAACATGGATCAACATGAAAAACCTCAATCTAGTTTCTCAATAGATAATGTTACTTGAGTCAATTCCAAGAACATTTGCTCTGGCTGTATATAAATGTAATTAAAATAATACAGACATCGAATTTAAATTACTTTGAATTATCTACCATTTTGGTTTATCTGTATCTCCATTTGTGTAGATAATTTAGACTTAGTATTTTACATTCATGATTATGGTTTGAGTACATAAGTGAAATTATTTTTAAATGATATTGTTGCTACTGGAAACTGAATTGGATGCTAGATGTTTTTTGTCCACTGTGATGAACAAATTTTAATTCTCCCACTGATTCACAAGTCATTATGTAATTGCAGCATATCTATACTGTTAGAAAGCAAATGCAGAAATCATCTATGAAGAACAATGCACAAAATAAATTGTGAGTTCCTGGGCTTTTAATCCAGGCTTTCCTTGTTATGCTATGTGAATTTCTTCAGCTGGGATTGTATATATTTTAAACAGCTTCCCATTATCTTATTTTTGGAAATGAATATTGCTGGTATGTCTATGAAACTATGAATTTACCTTATAGATACAACAGCTAATTGATAAACTAAAAGTTTTGGTTAGATTCGTCAGGTAATTGATGGCTCAGACATAATGATGAGTCACTCTTTCCTAACACAAAGTGTGCCTATCTGTTACAATTCAAACCCTTCTTGTAACTTTTTGTCTTTTTTTATCCATTATAAATGCAGGGTGATAAAATAATGGGTTGTACATTTATGTTGATGAAAATAAGTAGGTTGTACTTTCATCTTTTAGATGCTCTGTGCTTCCACTTCTTGCTCTCAAAAAAGAGACAGACTATGGAGGGGTGAGGTACACCTAGAGATGGGAGTTCTAATTCAGGTTCTCTCAGTAACTCCATGTGCAGCCATGAAGAAGCCATGAACCCTCTCTGGGGTTCATTTCTAAAATGAGGATGTTCAACTAGATTTTTAAGGAGTTTTTGTTCAGTAATGAGATAAAGGTTTTCTTTCACAAAAGGGTTAAAACTCTCTAGTCTTTTGTCATGCTTGGACCCCATATTATTTCTTACATTTCATCCTCCTCTTCCTCTACTTCCTCAGCCTCACCTCATGTTGTGTGATGCCCTTTACCCTGAGAGGTAGTCAGGAGCCCATGCACTCTACCTTCCCTGCTGTCTATCCTTAATCTGCCCAGAAAGGATACATACTACAGGATCCTCTTAAATGTACTTACTTGTCTGTTTGCCCAGAGCATTGAAAGCTGACTGGGGAGAAAAGTCGTCTTGTTCTCTAGTGCATCCCAAGAACCCAGCATTTTGCCTGGGAAATAGGTGCTTGAAAATATTTGTTGAATGATTACAATTTGTCCATGTTTCCTGCATCTTTAATCTTCCTTGTGGGATGTTTTATTTTGCCAAGAATGAAAATCTCTGCTCAGCTGTAATGTTATCCTAGCTTATTAAAGGGAAAGAGCAAACTTATTGTAAATGCATTGCTTGGAACTGAAAGCAGCAGCAGCAGCAGCAATGTCTAGGATATTTGCATGATACTTGTAAACACAAGAGAAAATTCTAGGGGGGAAGGGACATTAAGGTAGCTCTTTAGAGACATTGTTTCCTCTTTCAATATACAAGGTAAAAACACTGACTGTTCCTCTGTAAGGGCAGGTGTTTTTTTCTCCAATATATCTATAGCAGCTACAAGATATTCTGGAATTATAGGATAGAATTTTGCATATTCTCTGGTTCAGTTGACTTACTGTTATTATTGACATGTGATTGTTGAGTTATTTTTGAAATACATAATTGAGAAAAGGTTCTTCTCATGTAAATAAAAAATATTGGGGGATAAAAAAATTTCAGGAATCACTCACCTTTTACTTTACCTATTGAAAACAGAAGCTCAGATAATTTGAGTTTTACCCAGAGTCACATAGCTTATCATAGAGACTTGGCCTCTTGACTCCATTTCCATCCTGTTAATTCCCATCCTGTGACATAATATACTTTTTGTGATTCTGTGATGTTATGAAGATTTTCTCCTCTGTGGGAATATTTCTGTTGTTGTCACAATGAAAGTCATAGGGGAATGATTTTATTTATAAAATTAAATTTACACACTACTGACACAGACTGACTGCCATTCTGTAAAGTAAAATACATTTGTGTGTGCGTGTGTGTGTCTGTGTGTGTGTGTGTTTACTGAAGTATAGTTGATTTACAACGTTGTGTTAGTTTCAGGTATACAGCAAAGTGATTCAGTTTTTTTTTATCTGTCTGTCTATCTATGCATACATATTCTTTTTCAGACTCTTTTCCCTTATAGGTTATTACAAAATTTTGAGTATAGTTCCATGTGCTATATAGTAGGTCCTTGTTGGTAATCTATTTTATATATAATAGTATGTATATGTTAATCGCAACATTTGTGTGTTTTTTTATACCTTGAAATGGGTCATCCTGTTTGGCTTCTTTTTTGGGAATTGTCATATATATTTATGGCGAATATTCAGGAAGGGAATATCTTCATTTGGTAAGTGGCCCTTGTAGCCACAGTGACACATGGTAAGCATCCTCTGCCTCTCTTAACCAAATGTCTGAACTCAACCAAGTGCATCTCACCCCACAGTGTAACATTCTGCAGTGAGGTCTTTAGCTCTTATGTTGACACAGAAGCTCAGCTGGGCAGAAGAGAACTACAAATCAGACTCATGTTCTTCCTTATACTTTTCACTCAATGAACCTATCCATGCCTGGGTTTTTCTAATCCCTTGATAGTCCAGCCTGCTTCTCTTACTTTCATTTTACCCTTCTGAGAATTTTGCTTAATTCAATAATTGACAACAATTATCAGACAAAGGGATAAATGTATCATCTTGTTATTAATGTATCACCTTCATTTTCTAATTGGAGTATGTGTGTGATTTCAAGGCAGGAATGCAAATTACAGACATACTTTTGGAGTAAATAAACATGAAAATATTTTATTGTATGACATTTAAAAAATACTTTAGAAATTATTTTAGCTTGAGGATTGAAATAAGAAAGCTCACACAGGTGTCTGCATGTATTTGAAGACTCTTTTTTCCCATATTTATTACCCTTTATTAATCCAGTTTTTTTATATTTATTACCCTTTATTAATCCAGTGTTTTGTTTGTTTGTTTGTTTTTTAGTTTCTGCTTTATAACAAAGTGACTCAGTTATACATATACATATGTTCCCATATCTCTTCCCTCTTGCGTCTCCCTCCCTCCCACCCTCCCTATCTCACCCCTCTAGGTGGTCACAAAGCACCGAGCTGATCTCCCTGTGCTATGTGGCTGCTTCCCACTAGCTACCTATTTTACGTATGGTAGTGTATTGCAAGTCAATGAGGTAATCTACCACCATCATCTCTCCTTTGGAAAAACAGAAGCATAAAGTATACCACTCTTTAAAGTTCAGATAATAAGTAAAGTAACTAAAATGGACCAGAGATAACATTGCATTGCAAGGTCTAGAATATTCAGACTATTTTTCTTTGTATACCTATATTATTCTTTTATGTGCCAAGCATGGTTCTAAATTCTTACAAATATTAATTTATTTTTCATAATGACCCTGTAGGTTAAATATTATTATTGTCACCCTCATACAAATGAGGAAGTTGAGGCTTAGAGAAGTGGAGTAACTTGCACAAAATTGCCCAGCTAGTCACGGAAGAACTGCACTGAAACCCAAATGCTGAGCTCAAGGCCATGCTCTGAGCCACTCACTGTGGCTACCTTATTTGCTCAAGGAGACAAAGCAGTTCATCCAATAACAATCAGAATCTTCTTTGCTTAGAAGGAATTAAACCAATGAGCTTTAGGGTCTTTCTCTCATCTCTTTGCTCCCACATGTTTTACTTAAGGGAAAGGTATTAGTGAAAAACACATCCTACTGTGTTGGACAGAAAGCACAGCAAACAAAGTGAGATCAGGATTTCTGTGTTTGGCACTATAACCATTTAGTTAAGTGTCTTCCTGAGATCCAACTTGATTTCTCTGGCTCTTTCTTAATAGAACGGGAAGGTCGAAGTACACCTGAAACACCATCCAGAGAATGCACTCTGCTGCTTCTCCTGTTATGAGTGCCTTGTATCAAGAGATTGTGTGCTAACTTCAGATGAAGTAGAATTGGAACAGGCTGCTTGTAAATTACTAAATCCAATCCATTAGCCATTCTACATTTGTGTTTGTCCTGTATGACACATTCCACTGATGTGAATTTCCACTAAAGGCAGATGGACAGTCTATAGTAATTGTTATCTGATTGGAATTGAGGAAGATAGTTTAGATCAAAGTTTATCCAATTTGAGGGAGCTTAGGAGTCACCTGGAGAGCTTGTTCATACAGATTACTGTGGCCCAGTAGTTCTTGATTTAGTAGATATGGGCTGAAGCTGCAGAATTTGCATTTCTGGTAAGATCTCAGGTGACGCTCATGCTGCCTATCTGTGGACCATTGTTTGAGTAGTCCTGGCCCGTATCATTTCCACAAATTGCTAGGATGATGGCAGTTTTTGTTCACTGGAGTTAGAGAATATACATCCCTCACTATGGTCCATCTGCTCTGTCCTAGAGATCCCCTTGACATTTTTTCACAGGTATCTGTTCTCTGTGATGTTTAGCATTCTTCCTTGGAAAGGAATTTTTCTGAGATTTCTTTATTGTGTATTTTCAATCAGCTCTCAAATAGGCTCTGGATTACCATGTAGAGGATTTGGCTGCTCACAAGTACACAGGTGCTGCAGAATAAATACTAAAGCACAGGCTGCTAATATTTACTTGCACTAAGAAATTCAGGGGTTTTGTGCTAACAGGGCTTCCATTCCTTGTGTGATGGGTTACCATAGCACCTGGCCTTATCCCTGGTACACAGTAGGTCTTTATATGTATGTATAGCTGAATCAATTTGCTGTACACCTGAAACTAACACAGCATTGTAAATCAATTTCAATAAGAATTTTTAAAAAATGAATGAGCGAGGTGAAATGACTAAAACAGTTTTAAGCATCATGAGTCAATTGCTTTGTTTTTAGTTCTCTCCTACACTGACAGGGCCGATAAGAAAATCCTTTCAAAACAAAAAAAGAAAGCCCTTTCGCGTCTACTAATATTAATACAAATTTTGTAGACTTGTGGGGCTAAGTGGCAGTATATTGTTGATTTGGTGAAGCTGAATATGGCTTGAGAAGTTCCCTCTGGTCAGGGAGTACACTTAAGACATATGCTCAGGAGCAAATTCTGTTTAGCAAAGTGTTAAAAATCCCTTTGTCTATTGCTTAGCCTTGTCAAAGAATTTGGATTAGAACATTTTTCACATTTAAGAATGCATTGTACTTTCATTCTATGTTTCTTTTGAACTCTGAAAATGCATTAGGACCATTATTTTGTTTCTTCTTACAACACCATTTAGAGGCGTGCGACCAAGTAGCGTTATCCTCATTGTACAGGCGCATAGAAGTTAACTAATTCTTCAGGTCGTGGAGAAGTAGGCAGAGCCAGCAATAAAAGAAACATTAGCCTGCTTTTATAGTGTATGAGCACAGTGGCCACCACAGAACTTCTAACCCTGTCCTTCCACCACCTAACACAAAATATCCTCTGCCATGAGATGACCTGCAGGAAATGAGGCTTCTTCAAAGATGATTGCAGGGATTACAGTAGTTTCAATTCAGGGTCAAATAAAAGCATCCTGCCACTTGTGATTTCATAAAATATTAAAAAACATCTTTTTCAGTGAGAAAGAGATTCAGGTAATTTTCAAACCACAAGAAATTGTTTTTAGGCACTTAGGCTCACGCACGAAACCCATTTCTTTTATAATGTGCCCTGAATATTGCTGGGAGGCAGTCTTCTCTGGGCTTCTTATGCTCCTACAAGTCTTGTTAAGCATGCCAAAACCCCCAGACCATTCTTGCACCCTGGCCACTTAGCTGGATTGTTTCTGCAGCTGACAATTTTGAAGAGTGATATAATGCCTCACGGGAATACATCACATACTCCTACACAGCACTCAGTCTCTCTCTGGACAAAGATCTCTACTTGTTGTAAAAGTGACAGACTTTTTTTTTTTCCATTATGGTTTATTACACAGTATTGAATATAGTCCTGGTGCTATACAGTAGAACCTTGTTGTTTATCCATTCTATTCATTATAGTTTGCATCTGCTAACCCCAAACTCCCAATCCATCCCTCCCCTCCACTTGGCAACCGCAAGTCTGTTCTCTGTGTCTGTGAGTGTGTTTCTATTTTGTAGATAAGTTCATTTGTGTCATATTTTATATTCCACATAAAACTGATATTATATGGTATTTGTCTTTCTCTTTCTGACTTATTCACTTAGTATGATAATCTCTTGGTCCATCCACGTAGCTGCAAATAGCATTCATTCTTTTTTAATGGCTGAGTTGTATTTCATGATACATATGTACCACATCTTCTTTATCCATTCATCTGTCGATGGACTTTTAGGTTGCTTCCATGTCCTGGCTATTGAAAATATTGCTGCAGTGAAGATAGGGGTGCATGTATCTTTTCAAATTATAGTTTTCTCGGGATATATGCCCAGGAGTCGGATTGCTGGATCGCATGGTGACTCTATTTTTAGTTTTTTGAGGAACTTCCATACTGTTCTCCATAGTGGCTTCACCAATTTACATTCCCACCAACAGTGTAAGAGTGTTCCCTTTTCTCCACACCTTCTTCAGCCTTTGTTATTTGTAGACTTTTTGATGATAGCCATTCTGACTGGCGTGAGGTGATACCTCATTATAGTTTTGATTTGCATTTCTGTAATAATTAGCGACATTGAGCATCTTTTCATGTGTCTCTTGGCCATCTGTATGTCTTCTTTGGGGAAATGTCTATTTAGATCTTCAAAAGTCGCAGATTTTTTAAGCTCAGCGTTCCTTAGCAGCAGTGCAACTCTCTGATTGCGTAGACATCCATCTGAGCCCTTCGTGTCGCCTCATGGACTACAGGACAAGGGGAACCAGCAAAAATATGCTTATATGTCTGCTACTGCTTTTTATTGTGTGTGTGTGTGTCTGTGGTTGATCAAGACCTTTGTATCTGATCCAGGAGTCTCATGTCTTTTGTCAGCAACCCTGGATCTGTGACAGACTAACCAATGAGCTTGTGTTTGAGGGGAAATTCTACTACTACTAGCTTTCCTCCGTACCGTAAAACATATTTAAGTAGGGCAGAATCTTCACAGCTATACTTAGTTTCTTCCCAGTAGATTGTTCCCAAACTTAGGTTATTTCATGGAAAAGGTTTTGTTTCATCCACATCACGGTGCTCAGTAAATTAAATGAGGCTTTAGCAGGATAAAATCAACATGAAATGAGAATATCAGAAGTGCAGGAGATCTGGCTTACATACCAGGAGACATATTTTCTTTGACATTATTATTTGGGGTCCTGTAGCAGAATATCCATGTTTGTGTGTCTTAGGCAACTGTCACAAACACAAATGTCTGCTACTGTCCATAGCAGTTGAATATGAACTCAGACCTGGGCTGAGGCAATGGAGAGCAGGCTAACTACAGCATTTGTGACCCTAAGACACAATTGTGATGTATTGATCTTCTGATGGCGTTGTGAGCAGTCTGAGAGTGAAAGCTATGTAGTATTTATCCCTGTTCTTCTGTGACACTAGTTATGATAACTTCAACTTAAAGGTGTTTATTGAATGATTGTCAGATAAATGAAATCAAAGGCCTTATTGGAAGCAGTTAGCAGCAGCTGTGTAGATTCGCTGCTCATTTACTCCATATACAGGGCATAGTGGATATCCAGCAATCTGGGTAATGTAACATTATCTGTGTCGATTGTAGATATGACAGCAAGATAATTATGTTTTTAAGAGTGCTTTAAAATGAAACAACTATGTGATGGGTGTGGTGCCCCGAGGACAGTGGTGCTTCAAGGACAAAGGATGACCCTGCCTGAAAAAGTGTCAGCATTACACCCCCTACCAGACTTTTAATCACCCTCCCCACCATGTTGCCATGGTTACGAAATTACTGAGCCCACCTGGGCAATGGGACATGTCCCAAATAAGGAAAGGCATCTGGCCTGTCCCACTCCCACCCTTTAGAAGGAAAGTATATGTGCCTCAACCAATCAGTAAACGAAATTTTCACTTCAGACCATTCCTTTCTGTTCTGGCTTTAAAAACTGATCAGTAGCACGTGTTTGGGCTCAACTCTCCCAGACTACTAGGAAGTCAGCCTGCTGTTCTAACAGCAACCCTTCCCTCTAATAAATTCTATCTTCTTTACATTCTGCCTTGTGTCTGGAAATTCTTTTCCAACCTGCGTTTGGACCATGACAGCTAGCTATTGAATAACTCCCAATTGATAACTGTTAGGAAGATGACTAAGGCTGCTAAGGTAACCAGTGAAGCTATGCATTCATCCAGCTTTACAGAAAAGGATTACAACTGTTTCTCAATAAACAAGGAACAATTATTCACACAGTGCAACTAAAACTGTATGGTTCACCATCCTTAATCACTGCACTCTTTATTCTGTGGTGAAGATTGAGTTACTCTCTTGACAAAAGTTGAGGATTTCTGAGAGTCAAATATTGAGTTCTAAAAGACCTGAGTTACAAAACAACATGGCAGTATAATTAAATCCTACTTCTGGTTTTAACAGAGAATAGAAATCATCACCCATTGTTGCCTAGACTCTTGTCTATTTCAATTTTATTTCTATACCATCATTTCAACCATCGAAAAGTGATATTGCACAATGCCCCTATTATGTCATTTACCAAACCGTTTTGCAATTGTCTGATTCCTTGACTGTATTTTCCAAACAACTGTGAGCTTTGTGAAAACTGGCACCAGGATGATTAACTATTTATATCTCACATCTAGCACACCACTCTACACAGAGTAGAAGCTGGTGAAAACTTTTTGTTTAATAAAGTAATCGATAATAAATATTTTAGTAAGAAAAAATACATCATATAAAATACCTTAAGAGTACAGCTTTCCTTCTTTTTTAGTGTTCTGATTTTATATTGACTTCGAATTCCTTTTTGACATACATTTTGAAAATAGTGTTTCTACTTAAACCAGAAAATATCCCCATTCCTCATTCAACAGAATAATTTAGTGATTCACTTGTTTGCCATTACCAAAAACAGACATGTCAATTTGTCACATAAAGTGAAAACAATTATTCTGCTTTAGTAAATAAGACAGAATATAATTTTGTGTTCTTAAGAACAAGACAGACAAGATGAATAAACAGTGGGCTTTGGATACTTTCCGTTCTTTGACTTTTCAAATCATAGCAATAAGATGCCCTTTTCCTAACCAAAGTCCTTCTGATGTCAGTGCAAAGAGGACACATGCAAATAGAACTCAGTGGTATCTGTAGATAAGTATTGATACACCATAACTGTTCTGTTGTCCTATGATGAAATGTGTCTTAACCTGTCTTTTTAAAAAGGCATAGAGAAAGGAGATTATATTCACAGGGAAATTTATTTCCTTAAAACAATTTAATTGGCAAGATTCTAACACATATATACATACATTCCTGTCATAGAACAAACCATTGGCTCAGCTGGTAACCAAAGGCAAAATTTAATCTTGACATTAGCAGACTTCATTTATTTGTAAGAGGAGGTGGATGATGATTGAGTTTAATTACAGTAAAACTTTTGTTAAAAGGAAATCAATAACAATGTGTTTAGTCCAAATTTGCTTGCTCAAAATATAAGTGGAAGGTTTTGAGGGAAAGTCATCAATATTAACAGGCAATTTTCAATCCCTAATTTGAAATCTTTATTTGAATTCATCAAACAATAAGATATTGTAGAGAGTATCAGAGGAATGGGTTGGAAGTCAGGAAACTTAATTCTAGATACATCTTTGCTACTAATTAAGTATGTGGCCTTGAGCAAGTTATTTAATTTTGTGGTCCTTACCAAGTCCTGCTGATTTTTTTTTTTTTTTTTGGTAACTATTTCCCAGGCCTGTAAGAATTTTTATTATCTGCATTATTACAGATTGATGACTACTGTCACTGGCTTTAGTCCACTCTCTCTCCACAAACTCTGCTCCTCATTGCTAGTGCTGTTTTTTACACTTCTGCCGGGATGATTTTTTCTATAGAGCAAGTCTCACTCAGCACTTTAAATCCTTCAAAGGCCTGTCATTAGGTGTGGGGTCCATGGAAACCTATTCACTGAGACCCACTAATTACTCCATGACCTGGCCCCCTGCCCCCGCTTAATGCTCCAGCCTATTCTCCCCCATATGCAGCAAGTTACCAGTTCGCATGGAATCACTGAAATTACTTACCATTCCTTTTACACCTTGTCACTTGGGTTTCTTGTCCTGGTAATGCCCCTCTGTCATTTCCTTGGCTAAATTGTTTTTCATCCTTCAAGACTGATTCTAAAAGCTACTTTGTCTGTGAAGGCTCCGCTGACCCCTTCAGGAAAACCGTAATACAGGTAGACTTAAGCTGATCTTACAGCTCTGTTTCCATAGTTTTCTGAATAAGCTGTTCCTGCAGACAATCATTTTATTTTTATATTCTATTATTATACCCTTAATATTGTTTAATCATGTTTCCCTTAATAGATTGTGGGATTTTTGAATGTGAGATATTTATCTGTTTATTTTTCTCTGTCCTCAGTCTCTTGGAATAATACTGTATGGGAGAATATGTAGGTATAAAATATATGTTACTATAAGGAATGAATGGAATCTGTTGTCCATTTTGGTAACATGGGGGTGTTGTGACAACATGATTTGTGGTCTGTGACTGTGTATCCTAAAGTCTTTAAATAACCTAAAATTTTGTGAATGGATTTGCATATATACTTAGGTCCTCAGGAAAACACCCAGAATTTCATCAAGTTTCCACACGGATCCATTTCCCAAAGACTGCACCCAGTTCTAATGCTGGGTGAGACAAAATTCACTAGAGCACCAACAATATACAATAATAAAATGCCCTCTAATACAGACCCTGCCTCTCCAACAGTCAGGAGGCCATTCAAGTCAGCCCTGGCTCCCTATTCTCCTGTAGAATCTTTTCCTTGCCACTTTGTGAGCCTAGGGAGGTAACAGGAGCAGTGCTATCCTTTGTACTCCTTTTGAGCCTCTGAAGACTGGTATAATCAGATTTGTGCTACAAGATTTCAGCTGAGAAATGGACTGAGAAATTTCAGCATGAGAATCTGAGAAGTCAGAATTTATCTTATGTTGGTCAGTTTGCTTAAAAGCATCTAACTCTGTGTCCATAATTTCCTATTGTCCTCAGACAATTCAAAGAATTCAACTAATATCCTCAACTGACTTTTAGCATTTAAGAAACTAGTTTTCAGTTTAAGACTACATTGGTGCACGTACAAGTACTATCCTACTTGGAAAAGTTACTGGTTTCTGTTTGCTAAAAGAAAGTTTTCCTTCTCTAATTCGAACTGAATGTTTTCTTTGACTGTCTTGTCTTAAATATATTAACAAATACATTAACAAATGCATCAGTTTATGTATTCAATAAATATATGCTTAAAAAGTCTACTTCCGGATACAATTAAAAAATCTGTTTTAGATCTCATTTTTTTCCTAATTCAGTCAATAAATTATAATGCATAATGTGTTTGTGTCATGATCCTGTTTTATTTGAATTTCTTTAGTCTTATGACAGCTTAATCACACATGAATGTAGACCAAGTTATAGAATATAAATTAAAACATACTAATCAAAATCTTTGTGTAAAAACACAATTGATCATGCAATGGCAGCCATAGAATTTGTTTGTAAAGTGGCTTGAAATGTGATAGTTTGTTGGAAACTGAAATAATAGGAAAAAATACTGGTATCTACCCCAGGTTCCTGCCACAGAGATCCTGAAACGCTTGTAGTTTCCTTAGCACTAGGTGCATCTTTTGTTCTAGTATTTGGTCTTTGACCATGGTTCCTAACAGGGTTCCTGAAATCCTTGTAATTTCCTGAGTGATAGGGGTGTCTTTTGTGTTTTGTTTGTTTGTTTATTTGTTTTTGTATTTTATTTTATTATTATAGCAGGTTCTTATTAGTTATCTATTTTATACATATTAGTGTATATATGTCAATCTCAATCTCCCAATTCATCCCACCAACACCACCCTCCACCCTGCTTTCCCCCTTAGTTTTCATACATTTGTTCTCTACATCTGTGTCCCTATTTCGGCCTTGCAAACCAGTTAATCTGTACTAATTTTCTAGATTCCACATATATGCATTAATATACAATATTTGTTTTTCTCCTTCTGACTTACTTCACTCTGTATGACAGACTCTAGCTCCATCCACGTCTCTACAAATGACCCAGTTTCATTCATTTTTATGGCTGAGTAATATTCCATTGTATATATGTACCACATCTTCTTTATCCATTTGTCTGTTGATGGACATCTAGGTTGCTTCCATGTCCTGACTATTGTAAATAATGCTGCAGTGAACATTGGGGTACATGTGTCTTTTTGAATTATGGTTTCCTCTGGGTATATGCCCAGTAGTGAGAATGCTGGGTCATATAGTAATTCTATTTTTAGTTTTTTAAGGAACCTCCATACTGTTCTCCATAGTGGCTGTATCAATTTACATTCCCACCAACAGTGCAAGAGTGTTCCCTTTTCTCCACACCTTCTCCAGCATTTGTTGTTTGTAGATTTTCTGATGATGCCCATTCTAACTGGTGTGAGGTGATACCTCATTGTAGTTTTGATTTGCATTTCTCTAATAATTAGTGATGTTGAGCAGCTTTTCATGTGCCTCTTGGCGATCTGCATGTCTTCTTTGGAGAAATGTCTATTTAGGTCTTCTGCCCATTTTTTGGTTGGGTTGTTTGTTGTTTTAACATTGAGCTACATGAGCTCTTTATATATTTTGGAGATTAATTCTTTGTCCATTTATTCGTTTGAAAATATTTTCTCCCATTCTGAGGGCTGTCTTTTCATCTTCTTTATAGTTTCCTTGGCTGTGCAAAATATTTTAAGTTTCATTAGGTCCTGTTTGTTTATTTTTGTTTTTATTTCCATTACTCTGGGAAGTGGGTCAAAAAAGATCTTACTGTGATTTATGTCAAAGTGTGTTCTTCCTATGTTTTCCTCTAAGAGTTTGATAGTATCTGGTACATTTAGGTCTTTAATCCATTTTGAGTTTGTTTTTTTGTGTGTGGTGTTAGGGAGTGTTCTAATTTCATTCTTTTACATGCAGCTGTCCAGTTTTCCCAGCACCACTTATTGAAGAGACTGTCTTTTCTCTATTGTATATCCTTGCTTCCTTTGTCATAGATTAGTTGACCATAGGGGCGTCGGCTTACCTCTGGGCTTTCTATCCTATTCCATTGATCTATATATCTGTTTTTGTGCCAGTACCATACTGTCTTGATTACTGTAGCTTTGTAGTATAGTCTGAAGTCAGGGAGTCTGATTCCGCCAGCTCCATTTTTTTCCCTCAAGATTGCTTTGGCCATTTGGGGTCTTCTGTGTCTCCAAACAAATTTTTTGTTCTAGTTCTGTAAAAAATGAAGGGATTGCATTAAATCTGTAGATTGCTTTGGGTAGTATAGTCATTTTCACAATATTGATTCTTCCAATCCAAGAACATGGTATATCTCTCCATATGATTGTGTCATCTTTGATTTCTTTCATCAGTGTCTTATAGTTTTCTGAGTACAGGTCTTTTATCTCCTTAGGTAGGTTTATCCCTAGATATTTTACTCTTTTTGTTGCAGTGGTGGATGGGATTGTTTCCTTAATTTCTCTTTCTGATCTTTTGTTGTTAGTATGTAGGAATGTAGGAGATTTCTGTGCATTAATTTTGTATCATGCTACTTTACCAAATACATTGATTAGCTCTAGTAGTTTTCTGGTGGTACCTTTAGGATTCTCTATATATAGTATCATGTCATCTGCAAACAGTGACAGTTTTACTTCTTCTTTTCTAATTTGGATTCCTTTTATTTCTTTTTCTCCTCTAATTGCTGTGGCTAAAACTTCCAAAACTGTGTTGAATAATAGTGGTGAGAGTGGGCATCCTTGTCTTATTCCAGATTTTAGAGGAAATGGTTTCAGTTTTTCACCATTGAGAATGATGTTGGCTGTGGGTTTGTCATATATGGCCTTTATTACATTGAGGTAAGTTCCTTCTGTGCCTGTTTTCTGGAGAGTTTTGTCATAAATGGGTGTTGAATTTTGTCTAAAACTTTTTCTGCATCATTGAGATTATCATATGGTTTTTATCTTTCAGTTTGTTAATATGATGTATCACATTGATTGATTTGCTTATATTGAAGAATCCTTGCATTCCTGAGATAAACCCCACTTGATCATGGTGTATGATTCTGGATTCTGTTTGCTAGTATTTTGTTGAGGATTTTTGCGTCTATATTCATCAGTGATATTGGTCTGTAATTTTGTTTTTTTGTAGTATCTTTGTCTGGTTTTGGTATCAGGGTGATAGTGGCCTTGTAGAATGAGTTTGAGAGTGTTCCTTCCTCTGAAATTTTTGGAAGAGTTTGAGAAGGATGGGTTTTAACTTTTCTCTAAATGTTTGATAGAATTCACCTGTGAAGCCACCTGGTCCTGGAGTTTTGTTTGTTGGAAGATTTTTAATCACAGTTTCAATTTCATTACTTGTGATCGGTCTGTTCGTATATTCTGTTTCTTCCTCATTCAGTCTTGGAAGCTTATACACCTTTCTAACAATTTATCCATTTCTTCCAGGTTGTCCATTTTATTGACATAGAGGTGCTTATAGTAGGCTCTCATGATACTTTGTATTGCTGCAGTGTCCGCTGTAACTTCTCATTTTTCATTTCTAATTTTATTGATTTGAGTACTCTCCCTCTTTTTCTTGATGAGTCTGGCTAAAGGTTTATCAATTTTGTTTATCTTCTCAAAGAATCAGCTATTAGTTTTGTTGATCTTTGCTATTATTTTCTTTGTTTCTATTTCATTTATTTCTGCTCTGATCTTTATGATTTCTTTCCTTCTGGTAACTTTAAGTTTTGTTTATCTTTCTCTAGTTGCTTTAGGTGTAAAGTTAGATTGTTTATTTGAGATGTTTCTTGTTTCTTGAGGTAGGCTTGTATTGCTGTAAACTTCCCTCTTAGAACTTTTTGCTGCATCCCATAGGTTTGGATCATTGTGTTTTCATTGTCATTTGTCTTTAGGTACTTTTTTTTTTTTTTTTTTTGGTGGTATGTGGGCCTCTCACTGTTGTGGCATCTCCCGTTGCGGAGCACAGGCTCCGGTCGTGCAGGCTCAGTGGCCATGGCTCACAGGCCCAGCTGCTTCACAGCATGTGGGATCTTCCCGGATCAGGGCACGAACCCATGTCCCCTGCATCGGCAGGTGGACTCTCAACCACTGCACCACCAGGGAAAACCTCTAGGTATTTTTTGATTTCCTCTGATTTCTTAATTGATCCATTGGTTATGTAGTAACATATTGTTTATCGTCCATGTGTTTGTGCTTTTTACATTTTTTTCCCTGTAATTTATTTCTAATCTCATAGCGTTGTGGTCTGCAAAGGTGATTGTTATGATTTCAACTTTCTTAAATTTATGGAGGCTTGATTTGTGACCCAAGATATCATTTATCCTGGAGAATGAACCATGTGCACTTGAGAAGAAAGTGTAATCTGCTGTTATCGGATGGAATATCCTATAAATATCAATTAAATCTGTCTGGTCTATTGTGTCATTTAAAGCTTGTGTTTCCTTATTAATTTTCTGTCTTGATGATCTGTCCATTGGTGTAAATGAGGTGTTATAGTCCCCCACTATTATCGTGTTACTGTAATTTTCCTCTTTTATAGCTGTTAACATTTTCCTTATGTAACGAGAGGATCCTATGTTTCGTGCATATATGTTTATAATTGTTATATCTTCTTAGATTGATCCCTTGATCATTATGCAGTGTCCTTCCTTGTCTATTGTAACATTTTTTATTTTAAAGTCTATTTTATCTGATATGAGTATTGTTACTCTGGCATTCTTTTGATTTTCATTTGCATGGAATATCTTTTTCCATCCCCTCACTTTCAGTCTGTATGTGTCCCTAGGTCTGAAGTGGGTCTCTTGTAGACAGCATATGTATGGGTCTTGTTTCTGTATCCATTAAGTGAGCCTGTGTCTTTTGGTTGGAGCATTTAATCCATTCACATTTAAGGTAGTTCTCTATATGCATGTTCCTGTTACCATTTTCTTAATTGTTTTGTGTTTGTTTTTGTAGGTCCCTTTCTTCTCTTGGGTTTCCCACTTAGAGAAGTTCCTTTAGCATTTGTTGTAGAGCTGGTTTGGTGGTGCTGAATTCTCTTAGCTTTTGCTTGTCTGTAAAACTTTTGATTTTTCTGTCGTATCTGAATGAGATCATTTCCAGGTAGAGTAATCTTGGTTGTAGATTCTTCCCTTTCAACACTTTAAATATATCCTGACACTTCCTTCTGGCTTGTACAGTTTCTGTTGAGAAATCAGCTCTTAACCTTATGCGAGTTCCCTTGTGTGTTATTTGTCATTTTTCCCTTGTTGCTTTTAATAATTTTTCTTTTTTCTTTTTGTCAGTTTAATTACTATGTGTCTCGGCATGTTTCTCCTTGGGTTTATCCTGCCTGGGACTCTCTGCGTTTCCTGGACCTGGATGGTTATTTCCTTTCCTGTGTTAGGGATGTTTTCAACTATAATCTCTTCAAATATTCCCTGGCATCCTTTCTCTCTCTCTTGTCCTTCTGGGACCCCTGTAATGTGAATGTTGGTGCATTTAATGTTGTCCCAGAGATCTCTTAAGTTGTCTTCATTTCTTTTCATTCTTTTATCTTTATTCCATTCCTTGGCAGTGAATTCCACCATTCTGTCTTCCAGGTCACTTATCTGTTCCTCTGCATCAGTTATTCTGCTATTGTTTCCTTCTAGTGTATTTTTCATTTCAGTTATTGTATTGTTCATCTCTGTTTGTTTGTTCTTTAATTCTTCTGGGTGTATGTTCTTTAATTCTTCTAGTTCTTTGTTAAACATTTCTTGCATTTTCTCAGTCTTTGTCTCCATTCTTTTTCCAAGGTCCTGGATCATCTTCCCTATCATTATTCTGAATTCTTTTTCTGGAAGGTTGTCTATCTCCACTTCATTTAGTTGTTTTTCTGGGGTTTTATCTTGTTCCTTCATCTGGTACGAAGTCCTCTGCCTTTTCAATTTGTCTGTCTTTCTGTGAATGTGGTTTTGTTCCACAGGCTGCAGGATTGTAATTCTTTGTGCTTCTGCTGTCTGCCCTCTGGTAGATGCGTCTATCTAAGAGACTTGTACAAGCCTCCTGATGGGAGGGACTGCTGGTGGGTAGAGCTTGTTGTTGCTCTGGTTGGCAGAGCTCAGTAAAACTTTAATGCGCTTGTCTGATAATGGGTGGGGCTGGGTTCCCTCCCTGTTGGTTGTTTGGCCTGAGGCGACCCAGCACTGGAGACTGCAGGCTCTTTGGTGGGGCTAATGGTGCACTCCAGGAAGGCTTATGCCAAGGAGTACTTCCCAGAACTTCTGCTGCCAGTGTCCTTGTCCCTGTAGTGAGCCACAGCCACCCCCTGCCTCTGCAGACCCTCCAACACTAGCCGGTAGGGCTGGTTCAGTCACCTATGGGGTCTCTGCTCCTTCCACCTGGGTCCTGATCACACACTACTTTGTGTGTGCCTCCAAGAGTGGAGTCTCTGTTTTTCCCATTCCTCTTGAAGCCTGCAATCAAATCCCACTAACCTTCAAAGTCTGAATCTCTGGGAATTCCTCCTCCCATTGCCAGATGTCCAGGTCGGGAAGCCTGACATGGGGCTTAGATTCTTCACTCCAGTGGGTGGCTTTCTGTAGTATAATTGTTCTCCAGTTTGTGAGTCACCCACCCAGTGGTTACGGGATTTTATTTTATTGTGATTGCACCACTCCTACTGTCTCATTGCGGCTTCTCCTTTGTCTTTGGATGTGGGGTATAGTTTTGGTGAGTTCCAGTGTCTTTCTGTTGATTGTTCAGCAGTTAGTTGTGATTCCAGTGCTTGCTCTCGCAAGAGATAGTGAGCTCACGTCCTTCTACTCTGTCATCTTGAACCAATTTCCCTCGTCTTTTGTTTTTATGAGGCAGCTCTGGGCTGGCTCCTGGATGGGGGCTGGTCACCAGAAAGACTAAGCCATGATTAGAAGCTTGGGATTTTCAGGCTGTCCCCACACCCCACCCCCATTCTCCACATAGAGGAGAGGGGCTGGAAATGGAGTAACTTGATTTTCCTATGTGATCTTTCGTAAAATCTCAATACTGTGGGGTTTAGGGAGCTTTTAGGTCAGTGATCTCATCCACGTACAGCGAAGGTGATATACCCCAACTCCATGCTAACAGAAACTCCTGTGTTCAGGACACTCCCAGACCTCGCCATTTGTATCTGTCTTTTCATCTGGCTGTCCATCTGTATCTTTTATTATTTCCTTTAATCAGTGGTAAATGTAAGTAATTTCTGTTAGCTGCTCTACCAAGTAATTAAATTCAAGGAGCAGGCAGTCATGGGAACCTCAAATTTATAGCCAATTTATACAGAGTTGTGAGTAAGCAGGGGACCTGCTACTTGCAATTGACATCTGAAATGGGGGCTAGTCTTGTGGGGCTGAGCCCTTAACCTGTGGGATTTGACACTATCTCCAGGTAGTGTCAGAATTGAGTTAAACTGTAAGACATCCAGCTGGTATCATGGAGAATTGCTTCCTTTGGGGGGAAAAAATCCCCGCACATCTGGTGTCAGAAATGTAAGAGTAAAGGAGAAACACAGGAGGTAGGATGAACTAAGTTTTTCTAAAAAGAAACATAAACATGTGAGAAATTAAAATGCTTTCATTAATTGACATCCTTATATTAGCTGTCAGTTACAAATGCAGCCTACATGATGCTGCTAGGATATTGTAAAGAAAAACATCACATTTGCTCTTAATGATTTTGGAAATGCAAGGTCAAATTCGTATATTAAAATCTTATATTCTGTACTAAAAATTGTTTCCTATTTTGAAAGTGGCTCCTAAGACATGGCTTGCCCTTAATTAGTATATGGGCTAAGTGCATAGGCTATCTTTGGTTTCAGAGTAGGAGAAAAAATATTATAGAAAACAACTTTGGAATACTATTCCCCTAAATTCATAGTTCTTCTTAAACTAAAAATATTAGTCAATATTGTTCACATTTTTTTTGATTATTTTTTGGAAAAATCTCACCCAGAAACCAGCTTGTAGAGCAGATGACATTGGCTGCCCTTGTTGAAGCACCTGACTGAAACATCTAGATTGATGCCCAGAGCCGTTTTTCCCCCAAGGCGAGTCCTTTCAACGGGAAGTGAGGTTGTGTGCATTAAAGAACAATTTGAAAAACATTGGTATAGATTGTTGATAACTTCTGACTGGTACCAAGTTTTACAAGTAAAAATACATAACAGCCTTTTAAGTAAATTCAAACTTTCAGATATGAGTTAAAATTACACCTTCATAAATTCAACCCTTTGTCACATTAACTTAATTTTCATCTTTCTACTTAAGAATAATATTTACTCTCTCCTGTGATGATTTCAAATGTTGAAAAAAATTGTTCCTAGCAATCTCTGAATGATATCCTAGAAAGCTGTTTGGGGAATTTGTGTTAAAAATTCTATATTATGTCTTGTATGGGGGCATTTTAATCTTTCTATATTATCTACTGCAGAGTTTTTCAGATAAGGGAAAGAAACAGAACAAAATTAAATCTATTTTTCCCAAGTCCCCATAGGGTCTTTGCTAACCCTATGATATACTTTTGGATTGTTTTTCTTATTTATTTATTCAACAAATATCTGTGGACTGTCTAATATATGCCAGATTCTATTCTAGGTAACAGAATATGACAACAAAATATTCGAAAATTCTTGACTGTATAAAACTTACATTCTAGTAGGAAGAGGTTGTCAATAAACAGACACAAATTTAAAAACACTGTATATATAATTATATATACATACTATAGCTATGTATAGTACGTATATATACATAGTATGTAGATATATCATATATATATACATGTATGATATGGGCTATGGAGAAAAATATAAATAAAGCATGAAAATGAGAATATTATATGAGGGAGAGATTGTGTAATCTTAAAGTAGGCTGGTAATGCTTCACTGTAGTGATGTTTGAACAAAGACTCTAAGGAGGTGAGAGTGAGCTTTGCCAACAATTGTGGGAAGAGGATTCTAGGCAGCTAAAACAGTAAGTGTAGAGACCCCGAGATGGGAGATACCTCAGCATTCATGTTTCAAATAGATCTGAGAGGTTGTTGTGCTTGAGCACATGAACGAGAGCCAGAGCCTTCGAGTGGAGGCTGGTGAAGCACTGGGAGGATGGTTACACATGCACTGAGTTGAGCATCATAAGGACCTTAGCTTTTATTGTGAGTGATATGAGAAGGTGTTAAAGGATTTTGAGCAGAGAAGCATGTTCTCACTCCTGTTTTAAAAGGCTCACTCTGACTTCTGTATTGGAAATTAAGAATAAAAGGGGATCAGGGCAGAAAAAGGGGGACTAGTTAGTAGGCTATTGTAATAATCCAGGCCAAAGGTTTGGATGACATGGGCCAGGGTGGCAACAGGAGAGGTAGGTGGTGAGCCAAGGTCAGATTCTGAATCCATTTTGAAAAAAGCCTGTCAGACTTTCTGATGACTTGGGTGTGGGATATGAGACAAAGACAAACTCTAACTCCCTCCTTTCTGTTAAACATTACAAAACATTTGTGTGCAAAATTGTTTGTAAATAAAGTTATAACCATATAGAGCAATTTCCTTATAAACCTGAACCATGAAAAACCTTGGCATGGAAAATACTCATACAACTGTCTGAATGAGAAATGAGCCTGATAATATTAGGAAGAAAAAATATTTTTAAAAATGAAATGTTATTTATAGATAAATATCCTCACCCATATGTATATATACATACACACCCAGAGTTCTGTGAGGGCACAAAAACAGCAGCTGGCAAGGAGTGAGAATTTTTTTAATTTTAATTTTCTGATTATAGCACAGAGATATATAAATATTTAATATATTATGCTGTATCATAGTAAATTCAGAAATTTAATATTGTTTTTATATGCTACTATTTCATATTCAAATACATTTTGAATTATTAAATTAGGAGAACTTTAAGTACTCTGACTTAGGGTTTAAAATCAAGTGTTGAATACAGTTAAGATAAGTTAAAGACAGTAAATAGCTGCTGCGGTTGTAAACCACGTATAGTTATCTGTTATAATTCAGATTGCTACACTCTTGCTACATTATTCCCATAAAAATGCAATTTTAAAATTATTTGGAGGGGGGTGGAGTCAAGATGGCATACTAGGAGGACACAGAATTCGTGTCTCCTCAGAACTAGGGCACCTACCAGACCCTGGTAGGGGACTATGGACACCTAAGGGGATGGGAGGAACCCCCAGTGACCTGTTGTTTCAATTATAGTCTTATTTTTCCTACTATACTTTTTATCTTTCTAATTTTATTTTGTTTCTTATTCTTTGATATTGTACTGCTCCTTTTTTTCTTTCTTCCTTTTTTTTTTTTCCACTCCACAAAGCTTGTGGGATCTTGGTTCCCAGGCTGGAGGTTGGGCCTGAGCTCCTGTGGTGAGGTTTGAGTCCAAACCACTGGACTAACAGAGAACTTCAGACCCCAGGGAATATCAATCGGAGTGACGCCTCCCAGAGGTCCTCATCTCAGCACCAATACCTAGCTCTATCCAACTGCCTGCCAGCTCCAGGGCTGGACGTCTCAGGCCAAACAACCAGGAAGACAGGAATACAGCACCACCAATTAAAAAAAAAAAAAAAAAAAAGAAAACGACAAAAAAATTTGTTACAGACGAAAGAGCAAGGTAAATATCTACAAGACCAAATAAATGAAGATGAAATAGGCAACCTACCTGAAAAAGAATTCTCAGTAATGATAGCAAAGATGATCCAAAATCTCAGAAACAGAATGGAGAAAATACAAGAAACATTTAAAAAGGATCTAGAAGAACTAAAGAGCAAACAGTGATTAACAACACAATTACCGAAACTAAAAATATTCTAGAAGGAATCAATAACAGAATAACTGAGGCAGAAGAATGGATAAGTGAGCTAGAATATAAAAAGGTGTAAATAACTTGCAGGGAGCAGAATAAAGAAAAAAGAATGAAAAGAATTGAGGACAGTTTCAGAGACCTCTGGGACAACATTAAACGCACCAACATTCGAATTACAGGGGTCCCAGAAGAAGAAGAGGAAAAGCAAGGGTCTGAGAAAGTGTTTGCAGAGATTATAGTTGAAAACATTCCTAATACGGGAAAGGAAATAGCCAATCAAGTCCAGGAAGCACAGAGACTACCATACAGGATAAAGCCAAAGAGAAACACGCCAAGACATATTAATCAAACTATCAAAAATTAAATACAAAGAAAAAATATTGAAAGTAGCAAGAGAAAAGCAACAAATAATATACAAGGGAATCCCCATAAGGTTAACAGCTGATTGTTCAGCAGAAACTCTTCAAGCCATAAAGATAGTGGCAGGACATATTTAAAGTGATGACAGGGAAAAACCTACAACCAAGATTACTCTACCTGGCAAGGATCTCATTCAGGTTCAACGGAGAAATTTAAACCTTTATAGACAAGCAAAAGTTAAGAGAATTCAGCACCACCAAAGCAGCTTTACAACAAATGCTAAAGGAACTTCTCTAGGCAGGAAACACAAGAGAAGGAAAAGACCTACAATAACAAACCCCAAACAATTAAGAAAATGGGAATATGAACATACATATTGATGATTACCTTAAATGTAAATGAATTAAATGCTCCAACCAAAAGACACAAATTGGCTGAATGGATACAAAAACAAGACCCATATATATGCTGTCTACAAGAGACCCACTTCAGACTTAGGGATACATACAGACTGAAAGTGAGGGGATGGAAAAAGATATTCCATGCAAATGGAAATCAAAAGGAAGCTGGAGTAGCAATTCTCATATCAGAAAAAATAGACTTTAAAATAAAGACTATTACAAGAGTCAAAGAAGGACACTACATAATGATCAAGGGATCAATCCAAGAAGATATAACAATTGTAAATATTTATGCACCCAACACAGGAGCACCTCAATACATAAGACAAATGCTAACAGCCATAAAAGGGGAAATTGACAGTAACACAGTAATAGTAGGGGATTTTAATACCCCACTTTTACCAATGGACAGGTCGTCCAAAATGAAAATAAATAAGGAAACACAAGCTTTAAATGACACATTAAACAAGAAGGACTTAATTGGTATTTATAGGATATTCCATCCAAAAACAACAGAAAACACTTTTTCTCAACTGCTCATGGAAAAATCACCACGATAGACCATATCTTGCATCAAAAATCAAGCCTTGGTAAATTTAAGAAAATTGAAATTGTATCAAGTATCTTTTCTGACCACAACGCTAGGAGACTAGATATCAATTACAGAAAAACAAAAAATAAAACTGTAAAAAATACAAACATATGTAGGCTAAACAATACATTACTAAACAACCAAGAGATCCCTGAAGAAATCAAAAAATACCTAGAAAAAAATGACAATGAAAACATGATGACCCAAAACCTATGGGATGCAGCAAAAGCAATTCTAAGAGGGAAGTTTATAGCAATACTATCCTACCTCAAGAAACAAGAAAAATCTCAAATAAACAACCTAAACTTACACCTATAGAAATTAGAGAAAGAAGAACAAAAAAACCTCAAAGTTAGCAGAAGGAAAGAAATGATAAAGAGCAGATCAGAAATAAATGAAAAAGAAATGGAAGAAACAATAGCAAAGATCAATAAAACTACAATCTGGTAGTTTGAGAAGATAAACAAAATTGATAAACCATTAGCCAGACTGATCAAGAAGAAAAGGGAAAAAACTCATATCAACAGAATTAGAAATGAAAAAGGAGACGTAACAACTGATGTTGCACAAATACAAAGGATCATGAGAGATTACTACAAGAAACCATATGCCAATAAAATGGACAACCTGGAAGAAATGAACAAATTCTTAGAAAAGCACAACCCTTCCAAGAGTGAACCAGGAAGAAATAGAAAATATAAACAGACATATCACAAGCTCTGAAATTGAAACAGTGATTAAAAATCTTCCAACAGGGCTTCCCTGGTGGCACAGTGGTTGAGAATCTGCCTGCCAGTGCAAGGGACACTCGAACACAGGTTCGAGCCCTGGTCTTGGAAGATCCCACATGACATGGAGCAATGGGGCCCATGAGCCACAATTACTGAGTCTGTGCGTCTGGAGCCTGTGCTCCACAAGAGACGCCGCAACAGTGAGAGGCCCATGCACCACAATGAATAGTGGCCCCAGCTTGCCGCAACTAGAGAAAGCCCTCTCACAGAAACGAAGACCCAACACAGCAAAAATAAAATAAATAAATAAATAAAAATTAAAAAAAAAAATCTTCCAACAAACCAAAGTGCAGGACTAGATGGCTTCACAGGTGAATTCTATCAAACATTTAGAGAAGAGCTAACACCTATCCTTCTCAAACTCCTCCAAAATATAGCAGAGGGAGGAACACTCCCAAACTCATTCTACGAGGCCACCATCACCCTGATACCAAAACCAGACAAGGATGTCACAAAGAAAGAAAGCTACAGGCCAATATTACTGATGAACATAGATGCAAAAATTCTCAACAAAATACTAGCAAACAGAATCCAACAACACATTAAAAGGATCATACACTGTGATCAAGTGGGGTTTATCCCAGGAATGCAAGGATTCTTCAGTATACACAAATCATTCAACGTGATACACCATATTAACAAATTGAAAGCTAAAAACCATCTGATAATCTCAATAGATGCAGAAAAAGGTTTTGACAAAATTCAACACCCATTTATGATAAAACCTCTCTAGAATGTAGGCATAGAGGGAACCTACCTCAACATAATAAAGGCCATATATGACAAACCCACAGCCAACATCATTCTCAGTGGTGAAAAACTGAAACCATTTCCTCTAAGATCAGGAACAAGACAAGGTTGCCCACTCTCACCAGTATTATTTAACATAATTTTGGACGTTTTAGCCACAGGAATCAAAAAAGAAAAAGAAATAAAAGGGATCTAAATCAGAAAAGAAGAAGTAAAGCTGTCACTGTTTGCAGATGACATGATGCTATACATAGAGAATCCTAAAGATGCTACCAGAAAACTGCTAGAAGTAATCAATGAATTTGGTAAAGTAGCAGGATATAAAATTAATGCACTAAAATCTCTTGCATTCCTATACACTAATGATGAAATATCTGAAAGAGAAATTAAAGAAACACTCCTATTTACCATTGCAAGAAAAAGAATAAAATACCTAGGAATAAACCTACCAAAGGAGACAAAAGACCTGTATTCCAAAATCTATAAGACACTGATCAAAGAAATTAAAGATGGTACAAACAGATGGAGAGATATACCATGTTCTTGGATTGGAGGAATCAACATTGTGAAAATGACTCTACTACCCAAAGCAATCTACAGATTCAATGCAATACCTATCAAACAACCAGTGGCATTTCTCACAGAACTAGAACAAAAATTTTCACAATTTGTATGGAAACACACAAGTCCCCAAATAGCCAAAACAATCCTGAGAAAGAAATACGGAGCTGGAGGAATCAGGCTCCCTGACTTCAGACTATACTACAAAGCTGCAGTAATCAAGACAGTATGGTACTGGCATATAGATCAATGGAACAGGATAGAAAGCCCAGAGATAAACCCATGCACCTATGGTCACCTTATCTTTGATAAAGGAGGCAAGAGTATACAATGGAGAAAAGAGAGCCTCTTCAGTAAATGGTGCTGGGTAAACTGGACAGCTACATGTAAAAGAATGAAATTAAAACACTTCCTAATACCATACACAAAAAATGGATTAAAGACCTAAATGTAAGGCCAGACACTATAAAACTCTTAGAGGAAAACATAGGCAGAACCCTCTATGACATAAATCACAGCAAGATCCTTTTTGACCCACCTCCTAGAGAAATGGAAATAATAACAAAAATAAACAAATGGGACCTAATGAAACTAAAAAGATTTTGCACAGCAAAGGAAACCAAAAACAAGATGAAAAGACAGCCCTCAGAATGGGAGAAAATATTTGCAAGTGAAGCAACTGACCAAGGTTTACTCTCCAAAATATACAAAGCAGCTCATGCAGCTCAATAACAAAAGAACAAACAACCCAATCCAAAAATGGGCAGAAGACCTTAATAGACATTTCTCCAAAGAAGATATACAGATTGCCAAAAAACACATGAAAAGATGCTCAATGTCACTAATCATTAGAGGAATGCAAATCAAAACTAAAATGAGGTATCACCTCACAGTGGTCAGAATGGCCATCATCAAAAAATCTATAAGCAATAAATAAATGCTGGAGAGGGTGTGGAGAAAAACAAACCCTCTTGCACTGTTGGTGGGAATGTAAATTGGTACAGCCACTATGGAGAACAGTATGGAGGTTCCTTAAAAAACTAAAAATAAAACTATCATATGACCCAGCAATCCCACTACTGGGCATATACCCTGAGAAAACCATAATTCAAAAAGAGTCATGTACCACAACGTTCATTGCAGCACTATTTACAATAGCCAGGACATGGAAGCAACCTAAGTGTCCACAGACAGATGAATGGATAAAGAAGATGTGGCACATATATACAATGGAATATTACTCAGCCATAAAAAGAAACAAAATTGAATATTTGTAGTGAGGTGGATGGACCTAGAGTGTGTCATACAGAGTGAAGTAAGTCAGAAAGAGAAAAACAGATACCGTATGCTAACATATATATATATGTAATCTGAAAAAAAATTGGCTCTGATGCACCTAGTGGCAGGACAGTAATAAAGACACAGACATAGAGAATGGACTTGAAGACACAGGGAGGGGGAAGGGTAAGCTGGGACGAAGTAACAGAGTAGCATTGACATATATACACTACCAAATGTAAAATAAATAGCTAGTGGGAAGCAGCTGAATGGCACAGGGAGATCAGCTCAGTGCTTTGTGACCACCTATAGGGGTGGGATAAGGAGGGTGGGAGGGAGATGCAAGAGGGAGGGGCTATGGGGATATACGTATGCATATAGCTGATTCACTTTGTTATATAGCAGAAACTAACACAACACTGTAAAGCAATTAAACACCAATAAAGATGTTTAAAAAAGAAAAGTGAGGCAGTTATCCAGATAGCTCAGCTAAATGCTCTCCCCTTAGCACCAAAATCCTTTTCCTAATTTAGATTCTTAAAGCAAATAAAATATTGCTCCCTTCAGTTTATCTAAAAACAAAAACAAAAACTGTTTGGAGTTCTAGATAATTTAATTGAAAAACAAAAACTGTTTGGAGTTCTAGATAATTTAATTGAAGTGCAAATATATTTTGCTTTTCTCAAAGATGAATCAGTTTGAGAGCTGTGTCTGTATGTATGTTTATGTATTTAACTTTATATATTACTTAGGTAATGATACTTCCTCATCAGTTTGAGGTCCCTTACTCTGAAAGATAAAAACACAATAAAATTAAGACATGGGTAAGTTTTAGTGGAATTAAGCACAAAATTTTTAATTCCTGATATTCTGGCAGCCGAAGTGAAGAGAGAAGCATTATAGATTGTGGCTGCTTCATTAGCTAACAAAAGAAGATAAAAATAAAGCTCTTTAGGGTCCATAAGCATTTTAGTTGGTCTGAACTTAAAGAGGAATATAACGTACTAGGTTTTAAGTAACCTCATTTGCTTGTGATGAACCATGCTTTTAATAGTAAAAGCTATGTGGAAAAATTGGATTCAGTTGAATTTAACAAACTTTTCTTGATGCTCATTTTCACACTAGGTTAAGAGTTGAGATAAAGAAAAAATATATAGAAGACCTTGCCCTCAAAACCAGTACTTTCGTATTGTTAGATGTTAAAGGGAGAGGGGGGAAGATGAGAGGCAATGAGAGGATTCTGTAGGCCACAACTCAAACAAATGCCTTAATCTTTACTCTTTTATGCAGGTAACGATTTCATGTGAAAAGTTTTATGTTGAATAAAAGGCATGTTGGGAATTGAATTTTTAAAATAACTTCACTCTGGCAATGTGTGAAGGATGGTTTATGTAAAAGCAGAAATTGAAATCAGGAAAGCCAGTTAAAAATCTATTCAAAAGTCTAGGCCAATATTGCTCAAAATATGGACCACAGTTGCCTGCATTAAAATCATCTGCTGCTAAGAAGGCAGTGTGAGATGTCTGGCTCCTGGCCAGAAACCTAAGTGTGATTCTTCCGGTCTGACCATGGGCAGTTACAAAGGATTTACCTGGCAGGCCCCTTGGGAGAAGCTGCACTCCCCAGCCAAGACTTTGTGTACAGACAGTGCATTATATCAAGGACTAACACCCCCTCCCCAAGCCCCCCCGCCCCCCAACTGACCATGCTGTTCCATGCAGCTGCATTCCCAGCCTGGATACCTGCAGTTGGAGGCCGCTTTATTAAGGATCTTCAGCAGAGGAATTCCTCAGGTGCCTCTGCCTGGACCTCCTTATCAGGGAAAGAGGGGCTCCTTGAAGACCATTTACTCCACTCTTATTCAGTACTCAGAACTTTTCCACTCCTAGTCTTTTCCTCCTGCCCCCAGGTCTCTGGGTCCATAAAACTGCAGGATCCCCATGTCTATACTGATCTACTTGTCCCTCAACTGGTGCCACTGAATGAAGAAACATGGATCAGGAGGGAAGTCAGTGGGCACTTTCTCCTGTTTAGCTTTTGCTCATACTATCCCAGTGAGCGATTCAAGGCTTGACTGTTACTTTCATTTTGTCTTGTCTTAATCAGCTACCTTGGCACCTGGCAGCTCAGCTTTCTCTGAAGCTCAGCTCAACCCTTGGTAGGGAGCTCTCCCCCAACAAACTAGTTTAGGATTTGGAGTAGCAGACCTAGGAATCTGCATATTTAACAAGCTACCCAGATAACTCTTTTGTATATTTTAGTAAAACACTGGTCAAATTAGTGGATGAAATGGGTCTAAACTCAGCCAGTGTTGGTGGATATGGGAAAAAGTTTCCAGACACTCAGCAGTTAGAGTGAGAATTAGAGACTTATTAAAATTATAGAAGAAAAATGAGTGAAAAATGAACTAACATCAACCAAAAGTGGAAATAGAGGAGAAGGAGCAGTATGGACATAATGAGTTTTTAGATATGTGTAGGATGTTCAGATATAAATTTTCATCTTGCAGTTGGATGAGTGGATATATGAACTTAGATCTTAGGAAAAATCTAGATGTGAAATAATAATTTGGAAGTTAGCAATATGTGTAGAGGTGGGGGGAGGTTAAAACCATGACAGTAAATAAGAAAACCAGGGAGATAGTATGGACTGAAATGAAGGTGGATCATGGAACCCAAGAAGCCATTTGATAAGCAGATGGAAGAAGTGTCCAGTGGAGGCTGAGAAGAATGGCCGCTGTTTTTCACAAGTATTTCTTTTATGGACTCTTGATAAATCCAAAAGTATAATTTGAAATTCCAACTCTGTGAAGGCATTTACTTAGGTAAGTCAAGTGATATTTCTCAGCTGCATAGTTTTTTGGAGATCTGTCTTCCTGTGGGCTCTCCCATGCCAATAATTTCAGCTGATTTTTTCACAAGAGATAGTTGCATAATAGATAACTCAAAATTAAGATTCTAGTCAAGAATGTGAATGTGGGTTTCCATTATTCTACCAACCAAAGTGGTAATGTGAGCATCTTCACCCCTAAATCTGTATTTATTACTATATATTGTGGTTTCAACTGAGGTAAATGATTGATAAGAGAATACAGAAATTTGCTTAGGGACCATTTAAATTTAATGAATTTCTTAGTAACATTTCCTGAAGTCTGTTTAATATTTTCTCTTGGAGACTATTCTGAGTATTCCTTGCTTCTTTTCAGTCTCTCAATAAATTGCATCAGTGATTTTTATCTCGTAAGTTGTCAGAATTGTTAGAATCTAAGCACTCTGAAGTACATTAAAATAAATATTAAAGAGTTATAAAATTTATAGGGTGAACTGGGCCAGGAGTAGTTTGTAGTAGTATATATTGCTTTTTAAGAAATCATTAGTAATATTGATAAGATGTCCAAATGCCCCAGATTGCTTGGAACTGAGGAGGTTCCCAGGATGGGTGACTTTCCGAGGATGGGTTTTGCGAGGGAAAAGTTTCTCACAAACTGGAACAAGTTGGTCACTCTATTAAAATACTCAAAATGCTAGAAGTTTGATTTCTTCTGTGTGTGCTTGTGTGTGTGTGTGTGTGTGTGTGTGTGTGTGTGTGTGCATGTGAGAGAGGGAGAAAGAGCACGAGCTCTGTTTTGCTCTCTGTCCCTCAAAATCCATACTCACATTTTTCTAAAATAATAGAGATTTAGTTGGGCATATGGTAACAAACTAAAGACATTTTTGGCCTCCCTTGCAGCTATGTGTGGCTATGTAACTACATTCTGGATAATGAGATGTCAGTGATAATGATTTGTGGAACTTCTGGGTTAGCTTCTCTAAGAAGGAAGCTGTTTGCCCTCCATTATCTCTTTCGTCTCATCCATGAGCTGAGAAGTGATGACTCATGGAACAGTCATCTTAGGTCCAGAAATGAAAGCCATGAAATCAGAACAGCAGGGCTACCCCAGTAGCCTTGGCTGATTCACATTTAAATAGTTATTATATGAATGAGAAACATATTCCTATTTTATTTTGAGGACTCTCAGTTATAGTAACTTATCCTATACCCTAAAACAGAGGGATTGTTGTCAAGATCCTTGGCTTCTGATTTCCGTGATCCATTTCTATTTCTTGTCTTCTCATATAACTCCTTACTCTCATAAGTGTGAGCTTTCTTCTCTTCCTCTTTTTTGTTGGAGAACACATAATATGAATTAAACTCTATGTTATGTTATCACCAGATCAGTTTCTTGCATGTGTTAGTTGGGGGAGATGAAGTAATTTAGAAAATCCATTTCTTTTCTTTCTCTTAACAAAGCCTGTCTTGCAAGGTTGCTTACTTTCTGGGTACTGGAATATCCTATCTTTGGTATGAGCTTATTCCTTGCATTTCTTCTTTATTACAGTGCCTTGAAATGTCTTAATTATTTAAGTGATTTTCTACAGTGGTAGTATCTTTTTTTTTTATAACTTTTATTTATTCATTTATTTATTTTTGGCTGCGTTGGGTCTTCGTTGCTGTGCACGGGTTTTCTCTAGTTGCGGTGAGTGGGGGCTACTCTTGGTTTCGGTGCGCAGGCTTCTCATTGCGGTGGCTTCTCTTGTTGCGGAGCACGGGCTCTAGGCACGCAGTCTTCAGTAGTTGTGGCTCGCGGACTCTAGAGCACAGGCTCAGTAGTTGTGGCGCATGGGCATATTTGCTCTGCAGTATGTGGGATCCTCCCGGACCAGGGCTCGAACCTGTGTCCCTTACACTGGCAGGCGGATTCTCAACACAGTGGTAGTATCTTTAATTTAAGTCCATATCAGGAAACCTTCCCTCCTTTTCCTTAGTGGCATCTGGGTTCAGTAGAGTCATGCCTGATGTCACAGCACTGGGAGGACAATATCTGGTCCTCTGTCAGCATCTGTACTTACTGTTTCCTACTGTGCTATAACTAACTGATCCTATCTGCCTAGTCCTAAGCTTCTCATATCTCTGCATTGTCATTGACTAAAATGGTCCCTTGCCAATCCAATCACAGGATGGATGGAGGTATCTAAGCAGCATCGTCTGCTGCAAAGTCGTCTTGTTTCTGCCGTAACAGTGACTTTCTTTGATCTCCAAAGATCAGCTCAGCAGTGTGTCTCCTCTTGCCATCACTCACCAAGATACCCTGCATTGTAAGACCAACACTTGAACACCTCATATAGCACTTCTGCTTGTCTTGGCTGACCCACGAATTACACATACCTAGGGAATAATGGAAGAAATCCCCTGTGTTCTAGGTCTACCCAAAGTATCCCATAATCACATATAACTCTTGCTTTATGTGTAAATATTATTCTATCCTGCTCCAAATAAGATAATTTTGTGGCTTTATTTTATGGGGAGGAAATCTGGTTAGCAAGTTATTCTTTCTATTCTCTTTATTTCAGGACCTGGCTCTTGGATGTTGGAATTCCAGGATTACACTCTTCATTTCTCTTGGTATTTCTAAAGGGGCTTCTCTTTCCATTGGGCAGGGGAGATGAGGTCCAGTTTGAGAGAGAGAGGTGGTCAATTACACTAAGAATTTACAATTCCCAGAAAACTATTAATACATTATAATTTTATATACCAATCCACCACATGTATTTCCTGTCTTGATCAATGTATCCTAATAAATAGACCTCTGTTCAAGAGCCCAGCTCTGCTCATCCTTATTCGGGACAGTCAGGTGAGTAGCCATAGTCCTCTCTTGACACAGATCCACCCAGGACACCTGTCATACATAATTAGGGTAGGTTTTATTTTTATCTTGTTCTTACCTGTAATTCTCCTCTCCCACCCTCTAGTTATTCTTCTTCGACAAAGAATTAGGTTAAATTTACACTTACGCATGTCAAACTACTCCGTAAATGGGAAGGTGAAATTCATATTGCTTCTTTTCAGTCAATAATGAAATCTAATTATAGACATGCTTTCCATTCCAAGGGGAAGATGTATTTTCTCTTTTCTGTAGCCAAGGAATTTTATGCCTTGGGGAGTAGGGAGATGCATAGAACCCAGCAGGTGATAATCTTAGTCACCATCAGCTCAGGTGTGCTTATTTTATTCTTAGAGGCTCTTTAAGGGCAAACCAGGTCACTGGGAGGGGACGTTGCAGTGATTTATAGATGGACCTCCTTTGCCCCCCGCCACTTGAAAAAGAGCAGCCCTACCTTACTTAGCTCTTTTTATTGGGATTATACATAAGATGTTGGTTGGAAATTTTTTCCTCTACCATGGTGCCTATAATTTCCACAACTATAGTAGTTTGACATTGAAAACAATTTTTTTCTGGCCAAAGTTACAACCTAGTTTGCTTGAGTTAATTCTAAGTTCTAACTTTAAATGGAGTTTGTTAGGGAAAATGCAATAACCAATAAACTATATTATTATTAATGAATGACTTTAATTAGAAGTATTAATTAAATGGCTTTAATTAGAGGCAGAAGTAATATTAAAAATATGTGACTTCAAATCATTTCTCTTTTCAGTGCTTCTGGCCAGAAAGTAGTATTTATCCACAATGCCAGAAGTGGAAATACTAATTGGTCCTAGCTTTAATTTACTGAAGATCTAGTTTAAATATAATTAAATTGAAAATCAGTAGATAAAATAATCAAGAAAAATTGTTAATTTAGGAAAAAACTGAGTTTATTCTCTAACGTTTTGTATAATTAATTTATGTAACTAATTGCATGTAAGGTGTAGCCTACCATACTTTATTTTTATTCTAAACAATATTTGCACAGACAGTAATAGAGATGGTATAATTGGTTTAGTTGTATGGACATGTGTATCTATGAAATGTTAACTACTTAATACTCTTGGAACAAAAAAAAAAGTTAATATAGATGTGAAAGGCAAGGTAAATGAATAACTCCAGAGTAAGGATCAAAAGTGTCTGGGTAAGGGTATTCCTGATCAGGATAGGGTGTTTAAAATAAAACTTCCTAATAATACTATACTGCTGCCTGTACCGATTTTAGGTAAAATAAATACATTGAAGTTGTAAATAAGACCATTCTGCAAACATTGATGGAAGTAGAGAGCAGAAAGTTTAAAAGTTCCTTGAGCAATGAAAAGAATTTTAATAATAAAACATCTTTAGAAATACAAGAAGCTAGATGCAATTCTAAAGAATAGTAGTTGCCAAGTTAAGCTGGGTCTAAGGTAAAGTGATTTCCCCTTTCTTTTGTTGAAGTATATTAACTTTAAGCCACTTGCTCTACCTTAAAAATCTTTACCTTTTGTACATATATAATTGATGCTATTCTCTGCATACTACTTACCCAAATGCAAGCTTCTCCTGAATTCTCTTAAATTAACCTGAGTGGTAGCCACCATCACTCTGTGCATAGGTCTGTTGCAAACTCCAAGAACAGTGTTTTGGCTGCAATTCATATGCCACATATTTCTCTGTAAACAAGTCATCTTAGTTAAGAGGAAGAATAAATCAAAATTTTTCAGACAGGATTCCCCTCGTGCCTGATCTTTAATTTTGTAAATACTGTGGGAAATCTTTTCACTGAGATTTCTCATGTCCTTTTTTTTTTTTTGCCTAACAGCTCCAGGTAGATCTTTAGTCTAAATATTTATGTTTTAAATTATAGCCTTTCACAATTTAATATGCATACTAAGGTTCTTTTTAAATGAAAGTTCTGATTCAGTAGGTTTGGTGTGGAGCTTGAGATGCTGCCTTTGTAACACGTATTGATAATAAGTGATATTAATACTGCTTGGTCCATGGGCCATACTTTGAGTATCAAGGTTCTAGATATTCTAGGCTTCCTTTGACTTCTGCTTAAAAAATGTCCTTAAGCACAACATCCAAATATGTTTTTACAAGTGTTGCAATTAATTTTGATCCTGGTAGGATGGACAAATTTTGAGAAATACTATGCTGTATTATCTGCCAGTTGCTTAAAGATTCTAGTCTCTCGGGTTTTCTCCAAGGTTCTGCTTGACCTGGTTACTGTAGTATTAATGTAACAGTTTTAGTGAAAGACATACCGTCAACTTACGTTTTCAGAAATATTTTGATTTGGTAAATTAATCTTGTTCTTAATATTTTAGGTTTCCTGGGCTATATGATTCGTTGCAACTACTCAACTTTGCAATTGTAGCATGAAAGCAGCCACAGACAGTATGCACAGACATGGGTGTGCCTATGTTTCAATAAAACTTTATTTCTGAAAACAAGAGGCAGACTAGATTTGTCCCAAAGGCTGTAGTTGTCACACCCCTGTTCTAGTCGATTACCTATAACATGTACATAATTTCTTCAAAATATATTAATTTTAAAATAGAAACTAGTTTATGGCTCAATGCTATATTATAATTAAAAGAATAACTATTATGATTCTAACTATTTTAATTATAGGCATAGATTTATATTTGCTTTACTTTTTTTTAACATATTTCATATGAAACTAACTTCAATCTATGAGATTACCAACATATTATAAATGAGAAAATTAAGATTAAGAGAGATTAAGTGACTTTTCAGTATTACATCTTTAGAAAGCAAAGGAGCCAGGTCCTGAGAAAGCCTTATGGCTCTAAGTCCAGTGTTCCTAAGTATTCAACTTTTTTGAGGAGATCACACAATTAGTAAACTCAGAGTAGCCATATTGATTCCATGAACTAACAGAAGCCATATTAACTCTTGTATTATCTTAAAAATGAGAAGAGTATACTATTTTAATTTTGCATTTCATGGGAATTGAGTTTTCTAGAGTCAGATAAAATTTTTTTGCCAAAGTTTTATACTTCTGGTTGTAGAGACAATTTTATTCAACTTATTATATTCTGGTACATTAAATATTCATTCATACAATGAAACTTAGATGGAGTCAAGAAGTAGAAAAATATGTCTTTGTGCATCCTTAAGGAAAAATTTCACTATTGGGAAAGTAGTATTGGTTTATTAACAACTGTGGCCATTTTGAAGATACCTCATTTAAATATTCAGCAGCACATCCAAAAATGTTTAAATGGATGCTGAAAATGATATTGAATAACTCAATTCTGTTTCTATGCTATTGTCTGGAAGAACATACAAATTTTGTAAATAGATTACAATACATGCAAAATGCATTAAAGTAAAAGCCACCTACCATGTAGGTAATATCTACATAGTGTTACATCATTAAAACAATTATTTTTAGTTGTAAGGATGAATAGATCTTCCCAAATAGCTATTTACCATACAGGCTTTCACTGAATGAGTGGGTACCAGATCCTGAAATGTGACAAAATGCTTTGTTTTCTTTTAGATATAATACATTATTTGTGATATCCTTAGAAGTTATTAAAAGTAATTTTTCCTTACTTAAGATACTTAAACATGATATAAACTGATTATTTTTTTATTATTTAGCAGACCATTTATAGTACTATGTACGACTTTATATGATGAAAATTTTAGACAACCAAATGACCTTTTTTTTAGGCAAATTGCAATGATTTTAGAATCTGTATTTTCTTATAAGAAAATAAGTTTTATGTAATCTTATATGTCATGGATCATTATCCACAAAACCATCAGGCTTATGTCCCAAACATTTATATCTAGGTGTGGAGGATAAGGGAGCTCTAGGTTAGCATTTATCGAAGTGTAGTCCATGCAATTTGAGGAGTTCATTAGACCCTTTTAGGGGGTCTGCATGGTCAAACTATTTTCATAATAATAAATTAATAATAATAACAATAGTCCACTATGCTGACATTTCCAATGAGAATACAAAAGCAATGGCGAATAAACTGCTGGTACTCCTTAGAATCAATGTAGTGGCACCACCACCTAAGAGAGGAGTTCAAAAACGTGAATGAAGTGAGGAATAGCTGCTGTTAGATGTTTGAAACAGTTTTGCAAAGACTTGCTTCTTCCCATCTGCTATTCTTATATCTCCTTTTTCTTTCATTTTCTGATTATTGTATAACTTCAGGGAAAATGGCATCTTCATTCTTATTTTAAGAACAGTAAAGGGAAAGTGCTGAGAAAAACAAGAAAAGAGAGACTTTGATGGGAAATGGGGGTGGAGGAAGTTTTGCACAGGGCAAGTGCAGATATATATGTCTATGGAAAGAGAGCACGGAGATCAGCCTACTACTTTACTTTATTCGCCAGCTACTATGTGAGACTCCTTTTCCAACATCTCTTAATTAAAGTGGCCTGGTGTCACGACAAAGGAAAATGTTGCCAGTTCTTTGATCCCCTTTCCTGTCTCTGCCCCAGCTCCCTGTTACTGCCTCTTACCACCCGCCCTGTAACCACACGGTGTCATTTGGACAAAGGCAAGAAAAGTCTTAGCCCCTTCATCTAGTACCATTAAGTCATGCCTTTTAGCCCTGCAACCTTCAATCTGTATTAAGTGATGGAGGTACATGGATATTTTATCCTATAAAACTTTTCTTACCAAATGCATTGCATATGTTGATAAAGCAGGGGAAGGAGGACCCTAAAGGCTATGCTCTTGTAATAAACAAAGGCACTATGATTTTCTTAAGAGAGTATGTCCAGGCAAGTGTTTATACCCTTGTTTTAATGCACCTGGAACTGAATTTCGATCTGTAATTTGGAAGTAGAAACTAGAGGAAAGCTGAATTGTTTTACACATTAGAAGAGAGAGGAATTTAGCAGATGAGTCAGGAGACAGAGTCCAGAGTAAAAGAGAGCCAGAGGAAAACAAAACCATACAGTGACAAGATGGGCTTTGTTGATCAGAAATGCTGCTTGAATAGTTTTTGTTTGCTGTGTGTAGTGTGAAATAAATGTTATTTACTACCTTCTATATAACAAGTATTCAGCAAAATGCACACTTCTCTCTAATGCATTTTTGTGATTGAATTCTTTCAGAGGACACAAGAAAATAGGAGTTATATGTGTGAATTGATAAGCAAAAATAGGCTGCTTCTATAAATACAAGGTTGAGGAATGATAGCTGATATCACAGTCCTAATTCCAGTTTCCAGGAAAGGGCTCTGATTGTCTCAGTTTGCCTTTTTCACCCTTCCTGCACCAATGAACTGTGGCCCCAGGGTACAACTGTGTCACTTTGTACGAACATGACTTCTTCTTCTTCTACTTCCATATGGATGAGGTACTGTTCTCAGAAAAGTAGGAGATGGGGAACGGAACATTTAAATAAATTGGTGTTCCTATTTCTTTTTTCCTTACAATAATATTTCAGCTAATAAGATACTGAGCCAGGATTCAAATTTTAGCATGTAGAACTTCAAACCAAAATCACTTCCATTTTGTCTCCTACTAAGAACACTTGCATAGAAACATGAAAACCAATAAAACATGCAAAAATTGATATATTGTAGATAGGTATGAACATGAGAAATGGTTACAGAGTTGGGTTTTCCAAATTTGGAAAATTATTTTAGGGTCATTAGTTTTGACTGCATGTATCCTTTGTAAGAAAATTGGATGTTTTGTGGCCAATTATTATAGGGAAAAGTATTACTGGAAGCAGTTGAAAGGTAATTAGAAAAAGGGAAATTAACTTATTTGCTTAGAGAGTAATTACATGAGTAAAATTTCCTTTTAATTTTTAATTAAGATTTTAAAGATTTACCATAAAATTAATAGGAGACTCAGACCCACTGATCTGTGATTTGCTTGAAAATTTGATTTTTTAATTTCTTTTATTGGTTGAGTGACTTTTATTTTCACTAAAATGCTAGTATTCTATTAACAAGGTCTTGCTTTATGTTGCTTAAAAAATAGTAATAAAGTCAGTTCTAAAATGTTAAAAATTCAAATTTCCTAAATTCTAGCCAGGTAATCATTAAATATTTAAGATTATGTACAGAGGAACATAATGAAGAATGGACCATGTGAAAGTATAGAATTTGTCTCAGAGAAGAGTATTTCCTTAATGCAGCTAGATAATTTGAATGAATCAAAATTGATGTAGCTCTCAGTTAAATAATTATGAGTAATAGTGACTTTTAATAATAGTAAAAGAACTGTTATTATTTTCAACTTTTTAGTGTTTGGATTAATTTTATTTTCATTTGTTTTCTCACTTTTAACTTTATCCTTTTCTACCACAAATGGGAAACTTTTCTCAGCTTTCCTTAACAGTGGAACTAAAAGTTAAACTGAGACGCAATATGGTTTCTAATAATGCTTTGACTGTATTTTAGAGTACTGTAACTTGATTATTTGGAAGGATGCAGAAATGGTTCACTTAGTATGATAAAAACTTACATTCTCATCAGAGCAAAAGGGAACAAAATTATGTCTGCGTACACTGGCACCATTATCATCTATAATGCCTGATGGAGAAGGGTTCCGTGATGTTACTGGAAAGAAAAGATGTCCCTACTGGGCAGAAATTGAGAAATCCTAGAACTGAGGCATAGAAGGGTCCTGGGGAATCTAATTCAACCTCCTTTCATCTCACAAATGAGGAAATTGTTGTTTAGAGAATTCAAACATGCTCAAGGTCACACTGTTAGTTCTCTCTCATTTTTAAGCGGGTGATGGAAAATGACTTCACTGTCTGAAAATGAAGTTTTTATTTAAAGATAATGCCAAAAAATTAAAATTAAAGGCCACTTTAATTAGGAGATGTTGGAAAAGGAATCTCACACAGTAGCTGGTGAATAAAGTGAAATAGTAGGCTGATGTCTGTGCTCTCTTTCCAGCTGTTGAAGAGGGATGTGGCTATGAAGTGACCCTTTCTGTCTACTGTTTAAGAGAAGGGAATAATTTCCACATGTTGTTTCTTACAAGAAACAGAGAAAATTTTCAACCTTATTACCAGTTTTCATTGGGCAGAAGCAGCTAGGAAGCAGTGGTAACAAGCCCACATACCAATGGAAATTGACCATGATATGACCTTGCTAGCCAAGCCAAAGTGTTTAACATTTAGATTGTTTTCCAGTTAGCTGCTTTTAAAAACAATTTAGGGCATAATGTCTTATGATACTTTAAACCAGATGTCTCTGTTTCTAGGCTTTAAAAATTTATACAAGTTATGCACTATAATATAGCAAACCAAATTTTAGTGTGATTCTACCTGTTTACACACTTGTATTTCTCAAGTACAGTTAAAGTTTGTGCATATGCATATATATATACATATAAAGTTTATCAAAATGATACATTAAAATATCAAGTAATACTTTCTTACCATTAAGTTTCCCTCTCCAGGCTTTCAATTATTTTAGCTGTTTCTTTTATTATTACCTCCACATATTTGATATTTACCAAATTTAGTTAATAACTGTTTGTTTTCTGTTACAATAAGGGTTTAATTCACTTATATAACTACCTGTTCCTCTTCCATCCTCCTGTTGTAATTATACATTATTTATTTATTTGCTTTAATATGTAAATTAATCAATGGAACACCCAAGACAATAATCATCTCTCCCCCTCCCTCCGTCCCTCTCTCCCTCCCTCCCTCCCTCCCTCCCTTCCTTCCTTCCTTCCTTCCTTCCTTCCTTCCTTCCTTCCTTCCTTCCTTCTTTTGAGGTTCTAATTGTTTTTCTTTTCTAACATTTTCTAATACCAAATACTTACCTGGTCCTTTTTATCTATCTGGTACTATTTTATTTATTTTTATAATACTATTTTATAATACTATTTTTATTATTTATTTCACATATATTTGCTCAATTTATCCTCATAATAATCTTATAATGTTGGCACTATTATCACTATTTTATAAACGGGGAAACTGAAGGCCAGAGAAGGTGAGTCAATCATAAAAAGCCACAAGCTCCTAGTGAGGGGTAGAGCTAGGATTTGGACCCAGACAGTGTGATTTCAGAGTCATACTGCTAAACACAATATTAGTTTCTTGTTATACTTAGTTTTTCAAAAGCTCAAACATATGAGACATTTCTATCATTTATTTCCCATCAGGAAAAAATTGCCTCCCAGAATTTGTTTTTCATTTTATTTTACTTCATTTTATTTTAGTTAGCATTAGAAAATGAAAGAAGAAACAGACTATTAGACCATGTTTCCAAGTGACTGTGCAAAATGAGAATTAGTTTGGACTTTTTACTGCTCCAGAAATGTCATCTGATCAGGACTCTAATGACATGTGGGGAATAGAAGAAAGTTTGTTTCAGGTTAAGAGAGAAACTTAGAGAACTGCCTCAAAGGGTCCTTTCCTCAATAGGTCCAATCCCCTCAATTTTCTCAGTCAACCCTAGAACCTTCTCTTAGTTCCTGCATTTTGTTGATAGCTGAGGTCTCAATTTAACATTAATGAATTTTTTAAAGTGATGATTTTGTATTGTTTTATAGTTTCAGTTTCCTGTGCACATTCTGGCTGTGACACAGTTGCCCATCTGGTTATTTGTTTCCATGTGGTCTTCATTTCAGACCTGGCTGCTTTCCTCTCTTCCCCTCCCTGCTTAGTCTCAGCATCCCTTCCCTACACAAAAGGGGAAGGAGGGCCACCTGCCATCAGACAGTCAGCCACCCCTAACCTGCAGGCTCTCTGCTCTACCCTGTTTCCAGGTGGTCATCCTCAGGAATCTGTAAGGATGGACTTAGCGTTAAGGCTCAGGTATTAACCATTCTGTTCTCAACTTCTGGAACTTTCACTGAGCAAACTTAAAAAAAAAGCTTAGATTAAGCTTACTGTTAAGAATAAATAACAGATTTGGCTTTATGATGTAGAAAGCTGGGAGAGGTATTTTCCCTTATTTAATCAATTATTTTCCACAGTAGAAACTTTTGGAAGAATTGAACCTCTGGGTAAAAATTGTAGTGGTTGCTTTAATACAAAAAGGAATCTCACCAAATCTCACAAACCCAATGTTATTTCATATTAAAACTTGATATAAACTCTCATTTTTGTCTTTGCCATACAGTAAATATTCCTTTTTTTGGTTCCCACCAATCAAATTCTAGCTGCTCTTGATTTTAAGCTCTTGGGAGGCTGTTAAAATGCACTGCCCCCTCAGGAAGACCTGTGTGGTCAAGCCATTCAGAACGGCTGCTTTCTTGCTCTCTTTACATCCCCTGCTCACCTAGGTCCTGCTTCACTCACATGACTATCCAATCTTTTTAATTATAGGGCTTAATTAGTCCTTGGTAACTGATTAGCCTACCTGACATCAATTTCTCCTATAAATGGTACCCTCCTCCCGTGAGTAGCAAAGACTGCTACCATGTCCTGCCTGCCTGTCTGCAGCACACCGTGGTGTGTCCTCCAGCACCCTTTATCTAAGATCTCCCCCATAAACCATTAATATCTCTGTCACTGTCTCTGGGTTCTTTCTTCCATCTTGAGGCTGGGCAACATCAAAGCTTGCAGGCCTGTGGGGTGCAGCCCAACACAGACTGTAAAGCAAATCAGAAGTGAAGGGAGCTAGAGTCATTGTGAGTTCATCAAAGACCATTACTTCATGAGACATAATAAATCACAGGTAGGGGTAGGGGCAAGATAGGGGCAGGGGATTAACAGGTACAAACTACTCTGTATAGAATAAACAGGCTACAAGGATATATTGTACAGCACAGGAAAAATAGACAGGATTTCATAATAACTATAAATGGAGTGTAATCTATAAAAATTTAAATCACTATGTTGTATACCTGAAACTAATGTAATATTGTAAATCAACTAAACCTCGATTTTTAAAAAGTCACAGGTATTTTTTTTAACATCTTTATTAGAGTATAATTGCTTTACAGTGCTGTGTTAGTTTCTGCTTTATAACAAAGTGAATCAGTTATACATATACATATGTTCCCATATCTCTTCCCTCTTGCGTCTCCCTCCCTCCCACTCTCCCTATCCCACCCCTCCAGGCGGTCACAAAGCACCGAGCTGATCTCCCTGTGCTTAGCGGCTGCTTCCTCCTAACTATCTACCTTACATTTGGTAGTCTAAATATGTCCATGCCTCTCTCTCGCTTTGTCACAGCTTACCCTTCCCCCTCCCTATATCCTCAAGTCCATTCTCTAGTAGGTCTGTGTCTTTATACCTGTCTTACCACTGGGTTCTTCGTGACTTTTTTTTTTCTCTTAAATTCCATATATATGTGTTAGCATGCGGTATTTGGCTTTCTCTTGCTGACTTACTTCACTCTGTATGACAGACTCTAGGTCTATCCACCTCATTCCAAATAGCTCAATTTTGTTTCTTTTTATGGCTGAGTAATATTCCATTGTATATATGTGCCACATCTTCTTTATCCATTCATCTAATGATGGACACTTAGGTTGTTTCCATCTCTGGGCTACTGTAAATAGAGCTGCAATGAACATTTTGGTATATGACTCTTTTTTTTCTTTTTTTTTTTTTTTTGCAGTACGCGGGCCTCTCACCGTTGTGGCCTCTCCCGTTGTGGAGCACAGGCTCCGGACGCGCAGGCTCAGCGGACATGGCTCACGGGCCTAGCGCTCCGTGGCATGTGGGATCTTCCCGGACCGGGGAACGAACCCGTGTCCCCTGCATCGGCAGGTGGACTCTCAACCACTGCACCACCAGGGAAGCCCCATGACTCGTTTTGAATTATGGTTTTCTCAGGGTATATGCCCAGTAGTGGGATTGCTGGATCATATGGTAGTTTTATTTGTAGTTTTTTAGGGAACCTCCATACTGTTCTCCATAGTGGCTGTACAAATTCACATTCCCACCAGCAGTGCAAGAGTGTTCCCTTTTCTCCACACCCTCTCCAGCATTTATTGTTTCTAGATTTTTTCATGATGGCCATTCTGACTGGTGTGAGATGATATCTCATTGTGGTTTTGATTTGCATTTCTCTAATGATTAATGATGTTGAGCATTCTTTCATGTGTTTGTTGGCACTCTGTATATCTTCTATGGAGAAATGTCTATTTAGGTCTTCTGCCCATTTTTGGATTGGGTTGTTTGTTTTTTTTGTTATTGAGCTGCATAAGCTGCTTATAAATTTTGGAGATTAATCCTTTGTCAGTTGCTTCATTTGCAAATATTTTCTCCCATTCTGAGGGTTGTCTTTTGATCTTGTTTATGGTTTCCTTTGCTGTGCAAAAGCTTTGAAGTTTCATTAGGTCCCATTAGTTTATTTTTGTTTTTATTTCTATTTCTCTAGGAGGTGGGTCAAAAAGGATCTTGCTGTAATTTATGTCATAGAGTGTTCTGCCTATGTTTTCCTCTAAGAGTTTGATAGTTTCTGGCCTTACATTTAGGGCTTTAATCCATTTTGAGCTTATTTTTGTGTAGGGTGTTAGGGAGTGTTCTAATCTCATACTTTTACATGTACCTGCCCAGTTTTCCCAGCACCACTTATTGAAGAGGCTGTCCTTTCTCCACTGTACATTCCTGCCTCCTTTATCAAAGATAAGGTGACCATATGTGCGTGGGTTTATCTCTGGGCTTTCTATCCTGTTCCATTGATCTATCTTTCTGTTTTTGTGCCAGTACCATACTGTCTTGATTAGTGTAGCTTTGTAGTATAGTCTGAAGTCAGGGAGCCTGATTCCTCCAGCTCCGTTTTTTGTTCTCAAGATTGCTTTGGCTATTCGGGGTCCTTTGTGTTTCCATACAAATTGTGAACTTTTTTGTTCTAGTTCTGTGAAAAATGCCAGTGGTAGTTTGATAGGGATTGCATTGAATCTGTAGATTGCTTTGGGTAGTATAGTCATTTTCACAATGTTGATTCTTCCAATCCAAGAACATGGTATATCTCTCCATCTATTTGTATCATCTTTAATTTCTTTCATCAGGGTCTTATAATTTTCTGCATACAAGTCTTTTGTCTCCTTAGGTAGGTTTATTCCTAGATATTTTATTCTATTTGTTGCAATGGTAAATGGGAGTGTTTTCTTGATTTCACTTTCAGATTTTTCATCATTAGTGTGTAGGAATGCCAGAGATTTCTGTGCATTAATTTTGTATCCTGCTACTCTACCAAATTCATTGATTAGCTCTAGTAGTTTTCTGGTGGCATTTTTAGGATTCTCTATATATAGCATCATGTCATCTGCAAACAGTGACGGTTTTACTACTTCTTTTCTGATTTGGATTCCTTTTATTTCCTTTTCTTCTCTGATTGCTGTGGCTAAAACTTCCAAAACTATGTTGAATAAGAGTGGTGAGAGTGGGCAACCTTGTCTTCTTCCTGTTCTTAGTGGAAATGCTTTCAGTTTTCACCATTGAGGACAATGTTGGCTGTGGGTTTGTCATATATGGCCTTTATTATGTTGAGGAAAGTTCCCTCTATGCCTACTTTCTGCAGGGTTTTTATCATAAATGGGTGTTGAATTTTGTTGAAAGCTTTCTCTGCATATATTGAGATGATCATATGGTTTTTCTCCTTCAATTTGTTAATATGGTTTATCACATTGATAGATTTGCGTATATTGAAGAATCCTTGCATTCCTGAAATAAACCCCACTTGATCATGGTGTTTGATCCTTTTAATATGCTGTTGGATTCTGTTTGCTAGTATTTTGTTGAGGATTTTTGCATCTATGTTCATCCGTGATATTGGCCTGTAGTTTTCTGTCTTTGTGACATCCTTGTCTGGTTTTGTTATCAGGGTGATGGTGGCCTTATAGAATGAATTGGGAGTGTTCCTCCCTGTGCTATATTTTGGAAGAGTTTGAGGAGGATAGGTGTTAGCTCTTCTCTAAATGTTTGATAGAATTTGCCGGTGAAGCCATCTGGTCCTGGGCTTTTGTTTTTTGGAAGATTTTTAAGCACAGTTTCAATTTCAGTGCTTGTGATTGGTCTGTTCATATTTTCTATTTCTTCCTGATTCAGTCTTGGCAGGTTGTGCATTTCTAAGAATTTGTCCATTTCTTCCAGGTTGTCCATTTTATTGGCATAGAGTTGCTTGTAGTAATCTCTCATGATCTTTTGTATTTCTGCAGTGTCAGTTGTTACTTCTCCTTTTTCATTTCTAATTCTATTGATTTGAGTCTTCTCCCTTTTTTTTTTTGATGAGTCTGGCTAATGGTTTATCAATTTTGTTTATGTTCTCAAAGAACCAGCTCTTATTTTTATTGATCTTTGCTATCGTTTCCTTCATTTCTTTTTCATTTATTTCTGATCTGATTTTTATGATTTCTTTCCTTCTCCTAACTTTGGGGGTTTTTTGTTCTTCTTTTTCTAATTGCTTTAGGTGGAAGGTTAGGTTGTTTATTCGAGATGTTTCCTGTTTCTTAAGATAGGATTGTATTGCTATAAACTTCCCTCTTAGAACTGCTTTTGCTGCATTCCATAGGTTTTGGGTCATCGTGTCTCCATTGTCATTTGTTTCTCGGTATATTTTAATTTCCTCTTTGATTTCTTCAGTGATCACGTCTTTATTAAGTACTGTATTGTTTAGCCTCCATGTGTTTTTATTTTTTACAGATCTTTTCCTGTAATTGATATCTAGTCTCATAGTATTGTGGTCGGAAAAGATACTTGATACAATTTCAATTTTCTTAAATTTACCAAGGCTTGATTTGTGGCCCAAGATATGATCTATCCTGGAGAATGTTCCATGAGCACTTGAGTAAAATGTGTATTCTGTTGTTTTTGGATCGAGTGTCCTATAAATGTCAATTAAGTCCATCTTGTTTAATGTAGCATTTAAAGCTTGTGTTTCCTTATTTATTTTCATTTTGGATGATCTGCCCATTGGTGAAAGTGGGGTGTTAAAGTCCCCTACTATGAATGTGTTCCTGTCGATTTCCCCTTTTTTTGCTGTTAGTATTTGCCTTATGTATTGATGTGCTCCTATGTTGGGTGCATAAATATTTACAGTTGTTATGTCTTCTTCTTGGATTGATCCCTTGAACATTATGTAGTGTCCTTCTTTGACTCTTCTAATAGTCTTTATTTTAAAGTCTATTTTGTCTGATATGAGAGTTGCTACTCCAGCTTTTTTTGGTTTCCATTTGCATGTAATATCTTTTTCCATCCCCTTACTTTCAGTCTGTAGGTGTCTCTAGGTCTGAAGTGGGTCTCTTGTAGATAGCATATATATGCGTCTTGTTTTTGTATCCATTCAGCCAATCTGTGTCTTTTCGTGGGAGCATTTAGTCCATGTACATTTAAGGTAATTATCGATATGTATGTTCCTATTCCATTTTCTTAATTGTTTTGGGTTCGCTATTGCAGGTCATTTCCTTCTCTTGTGTTTCTTGCCTAGAGAAGTTCCTTTAGCATTTGTTATAAAGCTGGTTTGGTGGTGCTGAACTCTCTCAGCTTTTGCTTGTCTGTAAAACTTTTAATTTCTCTATCAAATCTGAATGAGATCCTTGCTGGGTAGAGTAATCTTGGTTGTAGGTTTTTCTCCTTCATCACTTTAAATATGTCCTGCCAGTCCCTTTTGGCTTGCAGGGTTTCTGCTGAAAGATCAGCTGTTAACCTTATGGGGATTCCCTTGTGTGTTATTTGTTGTTTTTCCCTTGCTGCTTTTAATATGTTTTCTTTGTATTTAATTTTTGACAGTTTGATTAATATGTGTCTTGGTGTATTTCTCCTTGGATTTATCCTGTATGGGACTCTCTGTGCTTCCTGGACTTGATTAATTATTTCCTTCCCCGTATTAGGGAAGTTTTCAACTATAATGTCTTCAAATATTTTCTCAGTCCCTTTCTTTTTCTCTTCTTCTTCTGGAACCCCTATAATTCGAATGTTGGTGCGTTTAATGTTGTCCCAGAGGTCTGTGAGACTGTCCTCAGTACTTCTCATTCTTTTTTCTTTATTCTGCTCTGCTGTAGTTATTTCCAGTATTTTATCTTCCAGGTTACTTATCCGTTCTTCTGCCTCAGTTATTCTGCTATTGATCCCATCTAGAGTATTTTTCATTTCATTTAATGTGTTGGTCATCATTGTTTGTTTCATCTTTAGTTCTTCTAGGTCCTTGTTAAGTGTTTCTTGCATTTTCTCTATTCTATTTCCAAGATTTTGGATCATCTTTACTATCATTATTCTGAATTCTTTTTCAGGTAGACTGCCTATTTCCTCTCCATTTGTTAGGTCTGGTGGGTTTTTATCTTGCTCCTTCTGCTGCTGTGTGTTTTTCTGTTTTCTCATTTTGCTTATCTTACTGTGTTTGGGGTCTCCTCTTTGCAGGCTGCAGGTTCGTAGTTCCCGTTGTTTTTGTTGTCTGTCCCCAGTGGCTAAGGTTGGTTCAGTTGGTTGTGCAGGCTTCCTGGTGGAGGGGACTAGTGCCTGTGTTCTGGTGGATGAAGCTCGATCTTGTCTTTTTGGTGGGCAGGTCCACGTCTGGTGGTGTGTTTTGGGGTGTCTGTGGACTTATTATGATTTTAGGCAGCCTCTCTGCTAATGGGTGGGTTTGTGTTCCTGTCTTGCTAGTTGTTTGGCATAGGGTGTGCAGCACTGTAGCTTGCTGGTCGTTGAGTGATGCTGGGTGGTGGTGTTGAGATGGAGATCTCTAGGAGATTTTCACCGTTTGATATTATGTGGAGCTGGGAGGTCTGTTGTGGACCAGTGTCCTGAAGTTGGCTCTCCCACCTCAGAGGCACAGCAGTGACTCCTGGCTGCAGCGCCATCAGGCTTTCATCCACATGGCTCAGAATAAAAGGGAGAAAAACTAGAAAGAAAGAATTAGTATAAGTAGAAAGAAAGAAAGAAGGGAGGGTGGAAGGAATGAAGGAAGGAGGGAAGGAAGGAAAAAAGAAAGAAAGAAGATAAAGTAAAATAAAATATAGTAAGATAAAATATAATAAAGTTATTAAAATAAAAAATAATTATTAAGAAAAAAATTAAAAAAAAACAAAACGGACTGATAGAAGCCTAGGACCAATTGTGGAAGCAAAGCTATACAGACAAAATTTCACACAGAAGCATACACATACACATTCACAAAAAGAGGAAAAGGGGAAAAAATCATAAATCTTGCTCTCAAAGTCCATCTCCTCAATTTGGGATGTCGTTGTCTGAAGGAGGGAAGGAAGGAAAGAAAGAAAGAAGATAGAGTAAAATAAAATAAAGTTATTAAAGTAAAAAATATTTAGAAAAATAAATTAAAAAAAACAAAACAAACGAAAAAAAAACGGATGGATAGAACCCTAGGACAAATGGTGAAAGCAAAGCTGTACAGACAAAATCTCACACAGAAACATATACATACACACTCACAAAAAGAGGAAAAGGGGAAAAAATCATAAATCTTGCTCTCAAAGTCTACCTCCTCAATTTGGGATCATTCGTTGTCTATGCATATATTCCACAGATGCAGGGTATATCAAGTTGATTGTGGAGCTTTAATCTGCTGCTTCTGAGGCTGCTGGGAGAGATTTCCCTTTCTCTTCTTTGTTCGCACAGCTCCCGGGGTTCAGCTTTGGATTTGGCCCCGTCTCTGCGTGTAGGTCGCCAGAGGGCGTCTGTTCTTCACTCAGGATGTACTCCCAGTGCAGGATGTCCTCGGTCTGGGGGTGATCTGGACTTGGGTCACTATAGTAACACATACAGAAGGCAGTGCCTTGCTGAGGGTCTCTTCAGGCTTCCAGGGTACCGTGTGCCTCAGTTAGTACAGCAGTTCCCCACGAGGGAAACGGGTGGGGAGGGCGGAGCGAGATCTGCGTGGAAGTGGGGGTAAGGGGAAGTGGTGGGCCGCCGGGTGCGCGGGTCTCACCGCGCACTGCGTGGGGCCAAAGTCACAGGTATTAAATAGGTGCATGAAAAATCCAGTCAAGCTCCAGACAAGTGCTGAGATCCTAGGAATGTAATCCAGAGAGTAAAAATTTGTTACAACTTCAGTTATGCTAGAGGACACGGTGCCAGTAATTTCTAGGGTCACCCATTCACTGAGGATAGATTATTGAGAATCAAGCCTTTGGGAAACAGGGGTAATAAGGGTAAGATGAGGGCTTCCCTGGTGGCGCAGTGGTTGAGAGTCTGCCTGCCGATGCAGGGGACCCGGTTTCGTGCCCCGGTCCGGGAAGATCCCACATGCCGTGGAGCAGCTGGACCCGTGAGCCGTGGCCGCTGAGCCTGCGCGTTTGGAGCCTGTGCTCCGCAATGGGAGAGGCCACAGCAGAGAGAGGCCCTCGTACCGCAAAAAAAAAAAAAAAAGGGTAAGATGAGAGAAGGTCCCCACAGTGGGCTGAAGACAACAGGACTCTCTGTTACCCCAAATTCAAAGTGATGTGTTGTGAGTGGTGGAGCTAGGGAGTAGTGGTTTAAGACACAGATGTGAAGGAGACAGAAAAACAACAGGACCCACCCAAGGGACTATAGAAGTGGGGGCCAGGTAAGTGGCCTTATTTCTCCATGGTCTGTTTAGAGAAGTTGTCACTTGATATTGTTTGTAAAGCTTTTAGCCTTTTGACTCTATTTTGTATTGTGATAACTTATACATACATCAAATTTACCATTTTAAACACTGAAGTGTACAATTCTGTGATATTAAGGACATTCACATTGTTTATACAGCCAATCTCCAAAGCTCTTTTCATCTTGTGAAACTGAAATTCTGTGCTCATTAAACAACTCCCCATTCCCTCTTTGATCCAGGCCTGGAAACTACCATCTATTTTCTGTCTTTACCAATTTGACTACTCTAGGTATTTCATATAAATGGAATCATACAGTATTTGTCATTTTGTAACTGGATTATTTCACTTAACCTAATGTCTTCAAGGTCATACATGTTGCAGCATGAGTCAGAAATTACTTATTTTTTAAAGCTGAATAATATCCCATTGTATGTATATATCACATCTTGTTTATCCATTCATCTATCCATGGACACTTTGATTGTTTCCACCTTTTGACTATTGTGAATAATGCTGCTGTGAGCATTGGTATACAGATATTTGGTCAAGTCCCTGCTTTAATTTCTTTGGAGTATATACCTAGAAGTAGAATTGCTGGATCATAAGGTAGTTCTGTTTAAGTTTTTGTAGAATCGCCACAGTATCTTTCATAGTGACCACGGAATTTTATAATCCCACTAGTAATGCATAAAGATTCCAGTGTCTCAAAGGGAGAGAGAGGCATGGACATATATACACTACCAAACGTAAGGTAGATAGCTAGTGGGAAGCAGCCGCATAGCACAGGGAGATCAGCTCGGTGCTTTGTGACCGCCTGGAGGGTTGGGATAGGGAGGGTGGGAGGGAGGGAGACGCAAGAGGGAAGAGATATGGGAACATACGTATATGTATAACTGATTCATTCTGTTAAAAAGCAGAAACTAACACACCATTGTAAAGCAATTATACCCCAATAAAGATGTTAAAAAATAAATAAATAAGTAAATAAATATGAAAAAAAAGATTCCAGTTTCTCCACATCCTTTCCAACATTTGTTTATTTATGTACTTCCTACTTACTTACTTATGTAATAACAGCCATCCTCATGGCTAGGTATCGCATTGTCTCATGTGGTTTTGCTGACCTGATGACGCTTAGCACGTAAGACATTTCCAAAGACTTCTTCTGCTATGGCAACCATCTTAAGTACTGTCAGAAATTATGTGTATTGTACAAAATAACAGTAAAATAAATGGGCAATAAAGATGTGTTAGAACCCCAGATATATTATCTCCAAGAGAGAGGAGGTACAGCTAGCCCAGGGTTTGAGTTCTTGTTTTAAATGTCTGATTATTGTTGGAACTGATCATTTGAATGACACTAGTCACTTTAAAAAAAATGTCCTTAGTCTTCTGGTTGTTCACAATAGGGTTCCATTATAACCTTATACCACACAACTCAGCTCTTAGATATTGTCTCATATTGTCTTCTAAACTTTTAATGTCAATTTTTATTGCTTCTATTAGAATTTGAGCTCTTTGAGATCAGAGGCCTGTGTCATGATTCTTCTCTACTTCATAGAACAGACATTGCTGAAGAGAAAAAGGTTAAATATAGTCTTTGTTTGCATTGTTAGCTATGTGATTGTAAAATACGGTGGGTTTTTTTAAATTAAAAATTGAAAATAATAAACGACAAAACTGAAAGAGAACTCACACTCTTGGCAATCCTGTCAGACTACTTTTGCAGGTTTAAGGAGGAGGGTATGTGGAACTAAAAGAAGTTCCTTATTCTTTAGTGAGTTATGATATTGTAGCTCTTTGGGCTCAAGGCAATATATATCTGTGCTTGATGGGTTTTTACTTTACCCTGATTAAACCTTGGGGAAATAAGTGACTTTGTCAGTTGTTGCCCATTTTTTTTTGTTTTGTTTTAGTAACCTGGATCCTGATTCAGTTGATTCAGTTTAAAGGGTAAGATTGAAACAGCAATGTAAGATGTAAAATAATGGTTGAGGGGCTTCCCTGGTGGCGCAGTGGTTGAGAGTCTGCCTGCCGATTCAGGGGACGCGGGTTTGTGACCCGGTCTGGGAAGATACCATGTGCCGCGGAGCGGCTGGGCCCGTGAGCCATGGCCGCTGAGCCTGCGCATCCGGAGCCTGTGCTCCGCAGCGGGAGAGGCCACAACAGTGAGAGGCCCGCGTACCGAAAAAAAAAATAATAATGGTTGAATGAAGAGTCTTCTCCTGTGTTCCCCTCTCATATTTATATTTTTTTCAGGTTGATTTTGGGGGAAGAGATCTAGAAACCCATACTATATATTTCACAAGGATGTCAGGAACCCAAGGCCATCCTTATACATTATATTTTTTTGCTGGAAAGTCTGATTCCCATTAGTAGTCTTCTTCTCTTTCTCCTTTTCCTCTTTCCCCTCCTTCTGAGTTTTCAAAGAATTTTTCTGTTTAATTTTCTATAAGAAATTACAGCTTTTCTATCTTTAAAAATTCTCTTGGCATTTTCCTAGGGTAGTATTTCACTTACAGGCCAATTTAGGAAGAGTGAACCTATAGAAAAACATACGTTCAACTCTGGGTGTTCATAGTTTTTTTAAAATGTCTAATATGGTTCTGTATACTTCTTAGTGAGTTTATCCAAGGTATTTTATTATTATTATTTGTAGTTATTGCTATTGAAAGTAGTATATATTCTCTCTTTCTAAATATACAGGCTATTGATTTCTTCATATTAAAGTTGTATTCCATTATTTCACTGAATTATCTTGCTGTCAGTAATTTTTACGCTTGATTTTCAAGGGTTTTCAGGTATTTAATCAATACATAGTGACATCTTTATCACCTTTGCAATTTTATACATCATATTTCATTCTCTATGTGCAATTGCTAATACATCTAGGACAGTATTAAATAATGGTAGTGAGTGTGGCCTTTCTTCTCATTTTTCTATTTTTAGTGAGAATGATTGTATTAACTTTTCCATGAAACATAACACTGAGTTTGGATGTTTATAGATGTGTTTTTCCTATTCCTACTTTATAGATTGCTTTAAAATAAAGAATGGCTTTGAATTTATCAAATGCCTTTTCAACATCTATGGAAATAATCATATGTATATATGCATGTGTATAACTATATATATGCACACATATATGTTTATATTCATACAAATTTATTTAATTTTTTTCTCAAAGGAGTTATCTTGAATGTGCATGGACGCTATATCCCTGTGTAGATACATTCCTATTTATATCTTATTACAGATTTTCTCCTAGTGTGTTTCTGTTACCTCTTTATATCTACCTGTCCTACCTCTTTTGACCTCCGTGTGCTATATTTTCACCTTATGTTTAAATTTTTGTCTCATGGTACTTATGTATCTTACTAAGGGCAAAAAGCTGAGGTCTTCTATGATTTATTTCCTAAAATAAATCATATTTGTTTCTTTATTTGTGTTAAATAAAGTATATTCTTTCTTTATCTTTTTAGTGCTAACTTCTTATGTTTTAGAATTTTAAAAAATATTTAATGTTACTGTCTATTGTTTTTGTTTGTTTGTTTTTTCAATTAAACTTTGCAAAAGAATCTCTTATTTAGGGCTTTTATTTGCATCCAAATCGAGTAGGACAATTGCCCTTGTATCTTAGGATCTTAGATCTTAAGCTGGTTTGTTTTTGTTTTTAATTGCTGATACAGTTGACCTGAGAAGAAGTGGATTTGATTTTGTGGGAAATACCATTAGGTGAATTAACTGCTTAATTTGGCAGAAGATTCTGTATCGAAGATGTAGTAGAGTTCAAAATTTCACCCTCTTGTCCTCAAAGGTATTACAGAACAGAGTTTCTTGCTAGGTTTGTTTAGTTCCTTGCAATGATTCAGATTGCTGCCTTTTTTATAATCCTTTGGTCACTTTAATCAGATTATCAGTGGCTGAGAGAATTCCCCTGCCCAAATTACAAGTTTCAGAAAAATCTATGTAGAATCTTAGTGCTAGAATACTCTAAGTGCTTAATAAATAGTAGTTGTTATTATTGGTATTAATTTATTTTACCAAAGTTCTTATTTTATACTTGATTATATTCCAATCCCAGACTGAGTTATTGTTTTAAATTTTATTTATGATTACAGAAGTCATAAGATCTTTTTGTTGTTATTCCAGCTCTAAGGTTTTGTTTGTTTGTTTACTTTTACTCAAAATTACCTTTCCTTAGCATCCTGGGTTTTGTCTTCGTTGGATTCTGGTTCTATTAACCATATTCATTCATTCATTGTTTATATTCTGTTTTTTTCCATTGATCATGGTGCTATCCAGCTGCTAGGATAAAGTGACCTCACTTTCATCAGTGAATCCTCCATTCAGTTTCTCTCCCCCTTCTCCATATTCTCAGACTTCAGAAGTCCTCTTCACCTTTGCATGATACCAACAACTTGCATCATATCTTTAACCTGATACAAATCATTTCATCCTTTCTGATGATTTTCTCCAAGTCATATATAAACAGCACAGTGTGTATTGACGAGAATCCACTTTTGTTCCTGTGGGATCTTTGGTGCCTTCAGAGGGTTTAGAGCTAGAAAACATCATAGAGCCCAGCACCGCACCATCATTTTGCATATATCAGGCCTGAAACAGTAAGTGAGTAATTCAGTTATACGAAATGACTTCTGTAAAGATTCCCAGGTTTGAATAATTTTTGGAAGTTTCTGATGTATTTTAAACACTCAAAGTCCAGTTTTCCTATTATCACCTAAATCTCCATCCACAAGCCTGGGAAAGCTTCCCAGGTCACAAGAACTTTGAAGCTGGTGTTTCTCTACCAACTTAAATAGTTTTGTTTTTTTCTTAAGAGTAGTTGATGTTTCACTTGGTGAGGAATTGGGATTAATGTTGTCGCTTCAAAGACTCCACGTTTGAATCACACAAAGACTCCATTTCTCCATTGTGCTGAGTAGAGTGTGTCTAGTACCCACTCACACTCCACAAAAAGAACTGACAGAAATGTCTTTCATATAAAAGTAAGTGCTAATGATGTATAAAACAGCTTACACCACTGGAGTTTAAGATAATATTAAACATACAAAGTCTGTTTGTTACCCCAAGAATTGTGTGTTTGCAAGAATTATACATATAGATATATACATATATTTTCCATAGGAATTTCACACACATGCACACACATGTGTAGGAGAAAAGAAATAAATCTAGTCAACAATGAAAATGGCTCATTATTGCTTATGTTTCTCTTTGTACTTGTGTGTTTTTAAATAAATCACACTTCATTTTTTCTGTACTTTTTCACCCCTTTCCCAATGATAATTATATACTGATTTAATCTTTATTTCATTAATGTTACAATTTTAACTGGATGGATAATCTCATAATAAATACTTTCAAAGTAAATGTTTTGGCACAAAAATGATTGATATGCAGCAATCACTTTAAAATTATTTTCAGTTATCACATGACTCCTAACACTTCACCTACAATTAATTGGGCTCTTAAAATGATTCTCAAAAAGATATGATTTTAAAGAAGTATTTTTTTAAAGCATCCCACTCAGACATTTGCATAGTGAGCACCTCTAAAGCAATTTATAAATGTTTCAATCTTTTCTAATATCATTATAGATGATGACAAGTGCAAATTTTCCTCCTTGTTCTTTGGGAAGTACCCGTCAGACATGGATTTGAGTGACATCTCTTTTAAGGAAGAACAAAGGAAACCGGCAGCTCAAATAATCATAGAATCCTGACTCCTTACTGTCACAATGATTGCCTAAGCTTTAAAAAAGAAAGGGGCCATTAATGGTACAATGTAAATAATTGGGTAGGCTCTGAGATGATTAGTTAGCAAGGTGGCAGAATTATCTTGTCAAAGATAAAGTGTTTTAAAATATCTGAAAAGGAACTCTAAAATATCCATCCTATTAATGAAAGCCGTGACATCCAGCATGACTATGCCCAGAATAATAATTAAATATAGGATTCCGTATTTTTCAACAAAAATGCTCATAAAGAAAATATTGAAGTTATTCTCTATCTCTTAATCTTCAGTTCACTATAAAATACTATTCTAGCACTTGAGCTGTATCAAACATGAAATACCACATCTTTAGATCATACTAACTCCTGCAAAAACAAGTCCTATTTAATTTTTTATGAGTCACATCCATCATCATTATTGTCATTGGTATAATAGACTAGTTGTTGATCACTTATTCTCTGCTAGTCATTGCTCTAAAACTTTTGCATTTTTAAGTCTCAGTTATTTCTCACATCAACCATATGAAATGATTACTATTCTTATGCTCAATTTATGGATGTGAAAATTACGGTTTGAGAATATAAGTTACTTGGTCAAAGTCACTTAGCAAGTATGGGGCAGAAATAGGATTTGAATACAAGTCAATCTTCATTACCTTACAAAATAGTCTCAATGATAACTTTTTGTTTGTTTGTTTGTTTGTTTTGCGGTACGCGGGCCTCTCACTGTTGTGGCCTCTCCCATTGGGGAGCACAGGCTCCGGACGCGCAGGCTCAGCGGCCATGGCTCACGGGCCCAGCCGCTCCGCGGCATGTGGGATCTTCCCGGACCAGGGCACGAACCTGTGTCCCCTGCATCGGCAGGCAGACTCTCAACCGCTGCGCCACCAGGGAAGCCCCGGGTTATTTCTTTTAATTACTCCAATTTTGTAGCAAATTATTTTTAAATATCCTGATGATGATAATTGGTACCTTGTAAAGAATGATTTAAAATCTTATAATAGCCACAGTTGTCTCCTTCAATTTCATGTCTCACAACTCCTCACAAATGCCCAACCATTGGTCCAGACTAAACACCTCTGTAATGTCTCTAACAAACATTATGCTGCCTTTGACTTTAATGATTTCAGTTTTTGTTCTCACAGGAAATGAGGTCACTCTGCTCTTCTCTCAACTCTCTATATTTAAGATAGCCCTCAAGACTAAGCTTAAATACTTGTTTTTACATAAGTCTTCCAGCTTCTACTGGAAAAATTTTTATAGCACTGATATTCTCGATCCCCCATCTTTATATTTTGTGCGTTGTCTTTTTCTTCTCTGGTTTCATAGTTCATAAAATTGAGCTTTTAGGGATTTATACATCATCTTCCATTTTTACAGACAAAATTATACTAAGAAACTGCCTAAAGATCTACTAATGACTGCTTTGTGCATTTTTTCATTCATTCAGTTTTCAAGTAATCGTGTCCCTAGTATGTGCAAAAGGACTTGTCACGTACTGGAGATCAGAAGTGAACATGGTCCATGTTCTTCAGGAGTTCAGAGTCTAATGGGGAAGCCAAATATTGAAACAAATTTTGGGATATTTATATGATATAGAGGTACCACAATGGGGGAAAATAGCAACTCATCCATTGCGGCTGTACATGGCAGTTGAGGTGGTGACATTCAGTGAACACTTTATAGAAAGGAGGGATGTTTATAGGTTTGTGAGGGATGGAGTGTCTAATAGACTAATAAATTATATATTTCTAGAGAGAAGTAGCATATATTAAAGAGCAGAAAAGACATATCAGGAAGCTTCAGGTGCTGTGGTATGGTTGAATCATGAGGTTAGGAATAGGGAAAGCACAAGATGAGACTAATAAGGTAGAAGAGGGCCTTGATGACTTGCAGTGGGGTTTGAGGTTTATCTTGAAATTGAAGGGACATTCTTGAAGGATTTAATCAGTAAGGTACCAGGATCACATTTGTATATTCAAACTATTACCCTTGTGGAATGGTGGAAAATGGTTGGAGGATAGAAGAAATAAAAGGCAGGGCATAAAGTTAAGGATCTGTTTCAGTAGTCCAACTAAGGAGGGCCTTATGATTGGTAGTGGGAAGAGAGAGAAGGATAAAAGTATTTTTTCAGGTAAAATAGACAAGATTTTGTCACCGATTGTATACAGCAAGTAAGGGAAGAGAGGAAACAAAAGATGGTACAGTGTTCCCCATTATCTGCGAGGGATATGTTCTAGTAATGAAGAGGAAATTGAGACAGTTTGCCAAAACACCTTCACATGTTTCAAAGAGCTCGTGTAATGTAAGAAATAGAATTCATTTGCATTCACCAGTGGGCATTACTGTGGGAGTCCTAACTTCTGTGGGTTGAGGGTTGAATGTGTGGTATAAAATCAGAGGGAGCCTATGTGGACTTGAGAAGGAGAGTGGGAGAGGGAGTAAAAAGACGTTTTATAGGGCTTCCCTGGTGGCGCAGTGGTTGAGTCCGTCTGCCGATGCGGGGGACACGGGTTCGTGCCCCGATCCGGGAGGATCCCACATGCCGCGGAGCGGCTGGGCCCGTGAGCCATGGCCGCTGGGCCAGCGCGTCTGGAGCCTGTGCTCCGCAACGGGAGAGGCCACAGCAGTGAGAGGCCCGCGTACCACACAAAAATAAAAAACAACAACAAAAAAACGGTTTATAGATTGTGCATATAAGACTGTAGTTATGGGAATCAGTATTCTCATATTGGTTCCTTATCACGTTTCTCTTTCTACTTCTATTATAGTATCCTCAATGGAATAATATGGCACTCCTCTTCTTCTCTATCTCTTTTACCTCCCTCCCTCTTTCTCTTTCTTCTCCTCCTTCCCTGCTTCCCTCCCTGCCTTCCTTCCTCCCTTCCTTTGCCTTAGAGTTTTTACCACTGAACATAACACTCTGGTTAATAAATACTTATAAATATGTTTTAATCTCATAACATTCTGGTTAATAAATACTCATAGATTTGTATTCTGTGGTATCTGAAAACACTGGATCATATTTACAACTGAATATGTACATTTTTTGTCCTTAATTTCATTTCTTCATATTTTACATTCAACTTTTATAACTTGGTATTCAAACTTTATAACTTCAAAACACTAATAATATATTCACTTGCCATTCGAAGAGACTGAATTTCTAAAACTCATAGACTGATTTTCTGCTACAAAAAGTGTGCTGAGCTGTAGAAAATTTGTTCAGCATAGTTGTTTGGATTTCTACTTATTTTAAATTTATGGGAATTGGCAGCCCTCTTTCTTTATCCAGAGGCAATGCTTCAAGCACTTTTCCTATTTTCATCTTATGTACAGGAAAATATAAATGAATTCATCTTAAAAGTATTTGAAATTCCTTGTGCCACATTTTGATTCTGGTTTTAGGATCTTCTTTGTTATTTGTACAGGTGCTAATTATCCAAATATCACATCTTGTTAGGTGTTTTAAGAGTATTATTTGTGTTTCTTCTTAATAAATCACATAAAATTGAGACTAACTCTGGCAATAAAGTAACTGCCTGTATTGCGTTCTATCCATTATTTTAAAATTAAGAATAGAGTTTTAAGTTTTGTTCAACAAAAAGTAAAAGTGAGAATATTAGGCTTTGGATTTGGAGAGAGGGGAAAAAGACTTGGTTTCTATGAGAGTTCCACCAAAACTAGATATATGACCTACATTTTAGTTTTCTATTACTATCTACCAAAGTGTTTCAAAATTTAATGTTTAAAGCATCCACCATTTTCTTTGTTAACATTCAGGTAAAACTTGGATCACTGTTTTTCTGTTCCATGTGTCATCAGTTCTCAAGTGGTTATAGTGAGATGGAAGCTGAGCCTGAATATCCAATATGGCTTCACCCACCTGGTGCCTTGGCAAGGATGGTTTGGAGGCTGAGCCTGTCTCTTACTTTCCATATGGCTCTTTCCACGTAGCCTGCCTGGGCTTCTTTACCTAGGAAGGTACCAGGAGCAAGTCTTCTGAGTAGCAGAGGCAAAACTGCAGGTCTTTTTAGGCCCAGACTCACAAGTTGAATAGCATCATTTTGGCTGCTTTCTATTAGTCAAAACAAGACACAAGGTCAGTCTAGGTCCAAAGGGAGAGGAACTCCATCCCTTGATGGAGGACTAGCAAGATCACATTGCAAATGAGCATATGGGGTAGGAAATATTGTTGTGACCATTGTTAGAAACCCAGTCTATCAATACTGCAGCCTGGTTTAGTTCTGTCCATTTTATCAGGACTAGGCTTTCTTCGTTTTGTAAAATGAGGTGGTTAATTTATTTGTGCAATATATAATTATTAGATAGTTATAATAAACTGTTGAACAAAACAGCTATAACTTTAGTCCTATGAAGCTTAGCTTTGAATTGGATTAGGTAAATTTTAAGATTCCCTGTCTTAGAATATTCAATGGTATTGAAGCAAAGGTACAGCCGGAGTTTCTTACAGGGGAACATGATTTGTGTCAAGGAATATTTTATTTTTTGTTGTAGTTTTCTTTAGATTTTTAAAAAGCAACCTGATTGGCACAGATACTGTTATACTTCATTATTTTAAAATTATTTGTCTCCATATACACCAAATAAAAAGAAAAATCTCCATCTCTGAACAGTTAAATAAAACCTCAGTGAAGAAAATATGATGCAATGGCTGGAGTTCTATGAACTAGCTACTGACAGAATCAAGGACAATTACTTTTCATCAGACTATCCTTTCATTTGCTAGGCAGATATGAGAGAATAAATGATACAGAGAATAAAATACTAAAATTATTCTTGTTTACACTAACTGGTAGTAACTAAAACACAAAACAAAGTAGCTTAGCTTTTTATTAAAATCAAAGTCTTAGGGACAAAACTGTGTTGTCCAACCTGTCAGCATCACCATTTAGAACAAAATAAAATAAGCCAATCTTGTATCACACCTTTCCCGAACCAGTGTATTTAGCCTTTTCAAAATCTATGGTTGTAGTTTCAAAAGCAGAGTCAATTACACAGACAAAGGAAACTGATGAATTAACTAATTTGTATTCTCCCTGTTTTGATGAAACTCCATAAACATGCTGTTAGTTCCATTCCTCTGAGCTTTGAATAATTTACTGTTTGTGACAATAAAAGCACGACAGGGAATACTTTAACATATGACATATTCAAACAGTGAAATACGACAGTTTATAATCTGTGAAACAGAAAGATTGATCTTTGAAAAACATTTGCATGTAAAGTAACTGCTTCAACACCACAATTCTAAAAGCTCCTATGAGCTGAAATCCAGTGCTATCACTTAACACGTTGTATAAATGATAAGCAGGGTGTATCTCTTCCTGTTTACATATAAAAATAACTTTACCTTCTGGGACTATTTTTGTAGGCATTATTTGAATTCATAGTGTAAAGATGAGAATTGTGGAAATAGTAACCAAAATAAAATTGTAAATGCTCAGCTTGAGGGAATGAAGTGTTAATTATTTTCTGAAAAATAATACACAAAAACACATAAGTATAAAAATGCACTTAGCCTTCTTCCACTGTACTCGTTCAGACCTTTTCCACTTGAAGGATAGGGCAGAGCAGAGACCTTTGAATTTTTGTTTAGGGAAGTTACAGGGACCATGTTTTCTTTATCATTTTGTTCAGATTTTAATTTAATTTTGATATTATTTAGTAAAATTGACTCCTTAAATATGCAGTTCTATGAATTTAACATATGAATAGATTCACATAACTACCACTATAATTAGGGACAGAACAGTTACATCATTCCAAGGAGATTTCTTGTGCTACCTCTTTGTCGTCACTCCCTCCTCCCACTCTTCATCTCTGACAGTCACTAATCTGCATTTCATCATTATAGTTTTATCTTTTTAAGAGTGTTATAGGAACATAATCATACCAAATGTAACCTTTTGAGACTGGCATATTTTATTAAGTTAGCATAATGCTTTTATTTGGTGTTAATCCAAATTGTTGCATTTATCAGTAATTTTTTTTTTGATGTTGGGGGTAGGAGTTTATTAATTTATTTTTTGTTGTGTTGGGTCTTCGTTTCTGTGCGAGGGCTTTGTCTAGTTGTGGCAAGCAGGGGCCACTCTTCATCGCGGTGCGTGGGCCTCTCACTATCGCAGCCTCTCTTGTTGCAGAGCACAGGCTCCAGACGCGCAGGCTCAGTAGTTGTGGCCCACGGGCCTAGTTGCTCCGTGCGGCATGTGGGATCCTCCCAGACCAGGGCTCGAACCCGTGTCCCCTGCATTATCAGGCAGATTCTCAACCACTGCGCCACCAGGGAAGCCCAGATAATTCTTTTTTTCTCTCTCTTTTTTTTTTTTTTGCGGTACATTGACCTCTCACTGTTGCGGCCTCTCCCGTTGCGGAGCGCAGGCTCAGCGGCCATGGCTCACGGGCCCAGCCGCTCCGCGGCATGTGGGATCTTCCCGGACCGGGGCACGAACCCGTGTCCCCTGCATGCCTAATGCCAAGACATAAAGATTTTCTTTTATGTTTTCTTCTAAAACTTCAGAATTTTACGTGTTACATTTGTGCTAGTTTTTGCATATGGTTTATGTATGATTTTTGTATTTGAAGTGTAAATTAAGGTTCATTTTTACATACAAATGTCCAATTGTTCCTCCGCCTTTCATTGAATTGTTTCTTTATTGAATTTTTTTTAATAAATAACTCTTTTTTAAATTAATTTATCTATTTTGGACTGCATTGGGTCTTCGTTGCTGCCCACGGGCTTCTCATTGTGGTGGCTTCTCTTGTTGCGGAGCACGGGCTCTGTGTGTGCAGGCTTCAGTAGTTGTGGCTTGCAGGCTTTAGAGCACAGGCTTAGTAGTTGTGGCGCATGGGATTAGTTGCTCCATGACATGCGGGATCTTCCCAGACCAGGGCTCGAACCTGTGTCCCCTGCATTGGCAGGCGTCTTAACCATTGCACCACCAGGGAAGCCCTATTGAATTGTTTTTATAACCTTTTTAAAACTTACATGCTCATCTATATGTGGGTTTATGTCTAGACCCTCTGTATTCTTCCATTGATTTATTTGTCTTCTCTCTTACCAATACCACACTGTCTTGATTACTGTGACTTCATAAGTTTTAAAATTGGGTGGTAAAATTTCTCCAACTTTATGTTATTTTTAAAAATTGTTTTTTGGTGTTCTTAAGTTTAAAAAATATTTTTGATTAAAAATAGCATAAAATATGCATTAAAAACAATTCATTAGAAAAAAATTCTACTTGGAATACACTGTGTGAAGCTTTTATAAATTGAAATGTAAAGAGGTTTGGACTTTTGGCTACTTAATTTTTGATTAAGTATTTCCATCCATTAATAAGAGATTGCTTAAGTAAACTATGCCACATCCAACTAATGGAGCACTATGCAGCTGTAAAAAAGAATGAGGAGAAAGTCTAGTTCTCAATGATCCTAGGGTGCATTGTACATGAAAAAATATAGGTACAAAGATTATATGGAGTATACTAAAATTTGTGTAAAAAAGGGGAAAAAATGTATATCATTATCTGCTTATATTCACAAAAAGTAACAACGAAGCAATGGAAAAATAAACCAGAAACTAATGAATTAGTTACTTACAGGAGAAAGTGGGATAGGGAAAAGAAACAGGAAAAACAATGCTTCTGTGAGTATAAGTTCTTACATAGTTTTGACCTTATATAAATAATTTATAAAACAGAAAGATAACTACAAATAACAAAGATGGAGAAATTAAAACTGAGCTTGAATACAAGCAAAGACAAATGTATATCAAATTTTTAGCATAACTGCACAGAAGAAAAATTAATCAAAATAACTCTACTTGCTCAAGGTGATATTTTGAAAATAACAAACATACAAACAAAAACTGTAGGAAATCTTAAACATCACCAAATCATTTTTGAGTTTTGATTATCAAAAAATTGATATGTCACAATCTTTAAAATCTCATAAATGTGTTAGTCATTATTTTAAGAATTTTATTATTTTTAAAGTTACTTTATATTTGGATACATATACACACATCCATATATGTTTAATATAGAAATCATCCAATGCGTAATATTTTACAATCATTTTATTTTCCATTTAGTAAATTTGTTTATGAAAGAGAGAGTCTTACATGGAAATGTCATATTAGGGCTTTCTTGAAAAACTGGTTTTTCTTTCATAATTTTTTCTTTAAAATTTTATCAGTCTTATCTAATGTAATGTGAAGGATTTCTTTAACACAGGATTTTACTTTATTGATGATCTTTCTTTTTTTTAACAACCCCTGCCATCTTAAATTGAAATCATATAAGCAATTGCATAACTTAACAAATGATCGAGAAAGTTCAACAAAGAAACAAAAATTCCCCACATTCCAAACATTATCTAAACCTGGACTGATATATTTGATAGCTGTGTACTCATTTTTTAATAAAACTATGTGTCCATTTTTCTTTCCAAAGATGTTAATGGGTGGACCTATCCAAAATTTATACCTTGTATGTGATACTACATATCTATGTATTTTTCTTGATATTAAATCTTGGTATTATTGAGATACATTTGCCATTGTTTCCAGGCTTCCAGAGTTTGGAGGTGTGCTGTGTGTAATCGTTCTCTGACATTGATCCAATGGCTCCTGCCAAACAGGCACTGACATTCACATTATAGGTCATTTCTCTTCACTGGGATTTTGTTTCCTGAATAATTTATTTTTCTCATAAGATCATGCTCTGTAAAAATATGCTCTGACCATAGTACAAGCAATTGGTGCTCATTATCTATAAAGTCTCTATAGTAATATTAAAACAAATTGTTTCCGATATTTAATGATGTACTATAATAGTTATGATACCATCTGCAGCACTGAGGTTATAGCTTTGATCTTTTTAGAGCTTCTTGGGGTAAAACATTACACATAAATTTTAAGCAACGCATTTTGTTCATTTTATTTTACAGATATGCTATGTGAAATCTATTCACATATATATCTGCAATTTACTCTAAATTTTGGCACAAAAAAGGCATTCAAATATATTAAAGTCAGTGGGTTAGAATTCTTTATAATAACATTTAGGGACTCAAAACTTCTTTTTTTTTAATTTATTTTATTTATTTTTGGCTGTGTTGGGTCTTCGTTGTGGTGCACAGGCTTCTCATTGCAGTGGCTTCTCTTGTTGCGGAGCACGGACTGTAGGCGCGTGGGCTTCAGTTGTTGTGGCACACAGTCTCAGTAGTTGTGGCTCGTGGGCTCTAGAGCACAGGCTCATTAGTTGTTGCTCCGCGGCATGTGGGATCTTCCCGGACTAGGGCTCGAACCCGTGTCCCCTGCATTGTCAGGCTGATTCTTAACCCCTGGGCCACTAGGGAAGTCCCAAAACTATTCTAATTGTTGATATGAGAGTCAAACGTGCCTTTGAATCTTACTTTCTAAAAGTGTAGTTGAATAGTGGGAGGTGTTAGTGAAATAATGTGGACAGAGTGTGACTCAATAATTTTTATTGAAACTTTAGTAAGTAAAAATTTAACATAGACTAATCTAAAGATCTGGCTTTAAAAATGGGTCTGATCTAAAAATACTTCAAAGTGATTAATGAATATGTTTTATCCTTTGTTTCAATTGATTTTTGAAGAGCAGTTATAATAATTTTTGCATAAAATTGAAAACGCAATCCATAACTATGTTTTCTAAACTTAATTCTTTTTCTATTTCCTTCTAACAGTTTTTGGGCCTGTATCACAAATTTCAACATATTTGAAAGTTGTTTTTGTCTTTTAGTTAGTATAATTTGTTTGGCATGAAAATATGGAATTTGTAGAGTTGTACATTTTTCTTTGTTCTCTGCGTCATTAATGGTATGGCTCGTTATCTATGTAAGAGCAATTGGAAACCTTCTAGATTTTCCTCTTCTTCCCATATTAAATCACCCTTGTTCTTTTTAGATTCAATCTTCTAATTATCATTTGAAACTATTCTTTTCTCTTACTGCCCCTGTCTGAGATGAACATTCATTATCTCCCGTTTGGAAACTAGTGATATCCTGCCAACCAATATTACTACTTTTGGTCTATTTCTCCTTCAATCAGTCCTTCACATTGCTAACAAGATTATCATTCTAAAGTAGAAATCTAGAGTATTATAACATTCTCCTGCTTTAACCCCTTACTACTGCAGGATAAAGTCTAAATTCCTTTTGTTTGTCATTTAAGAATCTTTATTGTTTGATCACAATCTACCTTTACAGCATCCAGGGACAGCTATTCCAGGCACTGTGGAATCTTCACTACCTTAAGTAAATTCCATGATGGTTCAAGTTTTGATATCTTTGTAGCCCTCTTGAATAACCATCTGCTGCTCTTCTCCACTGTTTAAGTGATGCAGATTTATTTAAATTCCCTCCCCTTATAGTGAGGTCCTCCCTCTTCAGGTCTTTGAGATCCCTAAAGGGTATACATATATTTATCTTTGTAACTTAACACATTTTCTGACATATAGTATGCATTTCACTTCATATGTGCTGAATGATAGAATGAGTGATTAGATTTCATAGATTAGGAAACTGAAGCATCAGTGGTTAAGTAATAAAAGTTAATGAAAGAGCAGAGATGCATTTAAAACAGGAGTACAGTTCTGAATATGGTGGTTTTTTCACCAAAGCCAAAGAATCTCACTAAAGTAGAGGTCTTGCTAAGTTAAATTAGTTCAGCTAAATGGTTGACTTAATGATGCTCATGCTTAGAAAAAGTTTTGATTGACAATCACCTTTTGAGAATAAGAAAAGGAAAAGAAAAAAATACAAGGTTTAAATCAGTCTTTTAAGGGTATTTGCTTTCATCAGGTATGGTAAGATACTCAGACCTGGAAATGAGTATTATGAAGCAAGAAGCTTATTATACTTGGGTAGTTCCCTAGAAACAGGAATCACAGCAGCCACATAAGGGAACCACACAGGCAGGTGTCAAGATGGGTCAGGAGGTGGAGGGAGTGAGGGAAATTGTGGGCAGGAGGCTTATTGTAGTTTCCTTAGAAGGAAACAGCAAAGCAAGGTAAGCAGGTTTAGGAATGACTAGTTTGAATAATTTCAGCAGACCCTGAGGCATAGGAGCTGCTTGTCTGGTTCCTGACTCTGGTATGATTAGAGCAGGTGGATAATGGCCTGGAGTGAGAGACCCTAATAAAGGAAGGAGCTTAGGGTACAGGGCTCTAGATTGACTAGTTTGAATAACAAAGGTATGCTCACAAGTGAGTTGTTTACTATCTAGGAATTGGCTAACCCTGGAGGGACAGTCTCTCCTGGGTCAGCAAGGCCCCAAGATGTCAAAGCCTCAGAATACAGAAAATGAAAAACATGGTCAATATGATTAGAATAGGATAAAGCTGTGTGAAATGAATCTCAAACAATAATGAAGTAACTGATAAGGAATGCTCATCACCTCCTCCTTGCTTTTTGGAAAAAAAAAGAAAAATCTTTATTTGCAGCTGTTTGGCTCTTGTGAACTAATGAAGTATGTCAGTTAGTACCTGCAGCTGAGAGAAACACCTCTGAAAGCAGAGGCTTTGTTTGCAAACAACTCAAATAGCAAGACCCTGAGATGGAAAACTGAAAGCTCTCTCTAATGCACAGCCAGAGCCAGCAGCTCCAGCAGCAAGTGGCAGAGTAAGGACACCTCATCCATGGCAAATGACTCTCATGCATTAATCAGCTGCTTTCACGGCAAAGATCCTTGAGACCCAGGGAGAGGGCGGGGGGATGACAGGGTCCGGCTGATGTTTGTTTCCAAACCTTTTGTGATCTGGACAGTCTTTTGTATCAAATTACTATCTATGAGGTGGTGAACTCACTTTTATCTTGCTAGAGATAAAGAGCAATGAATTAAAACTTTGAAGCAAGGTAGGGCAAAAGACGGAAGCGTATTTTTCAGCCACTCAAGTTCAAAGCCAGTTATAAGCACTGCCTGCCTGGCCTGTTAGCCCATCTGTCATCCTCTTATGTGATTCATCAATCCACTTTTACTCATGGGTGAGTAGTTACCAATTTACACTCCACTGAGGTGTCAGTGCCAGGGATACATGGGGTTGGCTGGTGGATTTCTTCATGAAAATGCCCAAATGAAGGACATGAATTAATGCAACCACGGGAAGGCAAGCTTCTCTGGCCTGAAGGATGCCATCTTAAATTCTTGGGGGGTTGGGATGGTAGAAAAAACAAGTACACCCTTATTTAAAGGGTGATTCCCTAGCCCAGGAGCTCTGTTTCAGTTAAAAATCACATTAGTGCATACTTTTAGTCTCCACAGAAAATTAAATAGAAACTTGTGGCCAAATTACTGAGAAAAAAAGAGCTGCCTAAACACCACTATCATTGACCTTAATGTAAAACAGGACACACTGAGTAACTGTGAAATGAATGATTTTGGACTCTTGTTAGTTTTTCTTCTCCTTCTAGCCTGTTCTGAAAGTGCACCCAGCATAGGTGACAGTCCTACCCCTCTGCCCAAGAGAGAAAGAATTCGAGGCTCCTGCTGCCTCCTCTTTCATTGCCTTTTCTGCAGACTTGGTAAAGCAAGTGAGAAGGCCACAGCTACCGCTACATGACTGAGAGAATTGCTTTAGCAAATAGCGCCCAGATGGGAAAAAAATGTGCTACTGGAGGAAAGGATTCTGTTTGTCAATCCAAACAGATCATTTAGGCTTCAATTAAGAAGAGATTCAGGAGTACTTGACTATAGCATAATCTCTGAGTAAAAAAGCCCTTTTAAGCCCTTTTGTGTGAATTAGAGAATGACTCAAATTTTCTACCAGGGACACTGAAGGTAAAGAATAAGATGAAGAAAGAGAGAGAATAGGTAAGCTAAACCATGTTCTCTGCCACAAAATAGAAGGCTAAGGGTATGAATGGATTTCAGGAGATAAAAACAAACGCACACAAAAGACTTAGAGGTCCTGTCTGAAATTCTTCTAATAGGAACTCCATCCTACTCTGTACTTGTCCAGATAGAATTACATGAAAGTTTCCAACGTAATTTTGAGAAGTTATGAAATTCATCAAAGTAAGTTTCCTATGGTTATCAACAAGTCAATCTTGTGTTTACAATTTATGAGTTTTCTAATGTGACTTCTAGAATGTGGGAAAGGTGAGTTAATGGAATAAAAAACAGAATGCCTGCTTTCAATGGAAGAAAGAAATCCTAAAATAAAGCTCTCTTCCCCACCCTCTTTAAATTCTGTAGTTACTCTTCTATGTGAACACCTTCTGTGTGAAGTGCGTAGAGCCGGGCCAAACACGAAGTTCTATGCTGGGTACAGTGTTTGGCTTTGAAGCTGTTCAGAGTTTTATAGGGCAGAGGCAAATAAACAGATAACTACCTTGCAAGAGAAGGGGGAAAATGCCGGATGAGTCCTATATGCCTCAGAACAGGATATTCTGCCAAAGAATACAAAATCTTCATAGAAAAGTTCTAAGTATTAGATCTGCTGAACTGTGTGTTGTCTCGGTAACCCAACTGAGGCAACTCATTTAGTGAAAACTCCACTAAACTAGGTGTGCTTAAGTGACTACCCCCACTTTTGTTGGTATCTCTGGGGCCACTCAAGACTGAACGGTACAGGAGGAGCTCAATACATTATTTGCAGAGCAGAACTAAAACAGAAGGTGTTTGCTCTTAAGAGAGCTTTAGCAATTACATCTATTTCCTATTCTGTTCTTAACATGAGATTGACTCATAGCTGATAACTGATGTTGAGACGTGCAGTTTGTAATTATTTCTCTCTAATTCTCTTATAGCTTTATTTTTTATTGGAGTATAGTTGCTTTAAAATATTCTGTTAGTTTATATTGTACAGCAAAGTGAATCAGCTATATGTATACATATATCCCCTCTTTTTTGGATTTCCTTCTCATTTAGATCATTACAGAGCACTGAGTAGCATTCCCTGTGCTATACTGTAGGTTCTCATTAGGTTAGGTATTTTATACATGGTATCAGTAGTGTATCTATGTCAATCTCCATCTCCCAGTTCATCCCACTCCCCTCCCTCTTGGCATCCATAAGTTTGTTTTCTTCGTCTGTGTCTCTATTTCTGCTTTGTAAATAAGATCATCTCTACCAATTTTTTCAGATTCTACATATATGTGTTAATATACGATTTTTGTTTTTCTCTTTCTGACTTACTTCACTCTGTATGACAGTCTCTTGGTCCATCCAAGTCTCTACAAATGACCCAATTTTGTTCCTTTCCATTCTTCTAATGATGGACATTTAGGTTGCTTCCATGTCCTGGCTGTTGTAAATAGTGCTGCAATGAACATTGGGGTACATGTGTCTTTTTGAATTATGGTTTTCTCTGGGTATATGCCCAGTAGTGGGATTGCTGGGTCATATGGTAGCTCAATTTTTAGTTTTTTAAGGAATCTCCATACTGTTCTCCATAGTGGCTGTATCAATTTACATTCCCACCAACAATGCATGAGGATTCCCTTTTCTCCACACCCTCTCCAGCATTTATTGCTTGTAGACGTTTTGATGATGGACATTCTGATTGGTGTGAGGTGATACCTCATTGTAGTTTTGATTTGCATTTCTCTAACAGTGATGTTGAGCATCCTTTCATGTGCCTCTTGGCCATCTGTATATCTTCTTTAGAGAACTGTCTGTTTAGGTCTTCAGCCCATTTTTGGATTAGGTTGTTTGTTTTTTGATATTGAGCTGCATGAGCTGCTTGTTAATTAGTTTTGGAGATTAATCCTTTGTCAGTTTGCAAACATTTTCTCCCATTCTGAAGGTAGTCTTTTCTTTATGGTTTCCTTTTGCTGTGCAAAAACTTCTAAGTTTAATTAGGTTACATTTGTTTTTATTCTCATTACTCTAGCAGGTGGGTCAAAAAGATCTTGCTGCAATTTATGTCGAAGAGTGTTCTGCCTATGTTTTTTCTAAGAGTTTTAGAGTGTCCGGCCTTACGTTTAGGTGTTGAATCCATTTTAACTTTATTTTTCTGTATGGTGTTAGGGAGTGTTCTAATTTCATTCTTTTACATGTAGCTGTCCACTTTTCCAAGCACCACTTATTGAACAGGCTGTCTTTGCTCCATTGTATATTCTGGCCTCCTTTGTCATAGATTAGGTGACCATAGGTGCGTGGGTTTATCTCTGGACTTTCTATCCTGTTCCATTGGTCTATATTTCTGTTTTTGTGCCAGTACCATACAGTCTTCATTAATGTAGCTTTTTAGTATAGTCTGAAGTCAGGGAGACTGATTCCTCCAGCTCCACTTTTGTTTCTCAAGATTGCTTTGGCTATTTGAGGTATTTTTGTGTTTCCATACAAATTGTAAAATTTTTTGTTCTAGTTCTGTGAGAAATTCCACTGGTAATTTGATAGGGATTGCATTGAATCTGTAGATTGCTTTGGGTAGTATAGTCATTTGCACAATATTGAATCTTCCAATTCAAGAACATGGTATATCTCTCCATCTGTTTGTGTTGTCTTTGATTTCTTTCATAAGTGTCTTATAGTTTTCTGCATACAGGTCTTTTGTCTCCTTAGGTTTATTCCTAAGTATTTTATTCTTTCTGTTGCAAAGGTAAATGGGATTGTTTCCTTAATTTCTCTTTCTGATCTTTCGTTGTTAGTGTATAGCAATGCCAGAGATTTCTGTGCATTAATTTTGTATCCTGCTACTTTACCAAATTCATTGATTAGCTCTAGTAGCTTTCTGGTAGCATCTTTAGGTTTCTCTCTGTATAGTATCATGTCATCTGCAAACAGTGACAGCTTTACTTCTTCGTTTCTGATTTGGATTCCTTTTATTTCTTTTTCTTCTCTGATTGCTGTGGCTAAAACTTCCAAAACTATGTTGAATAATAGTGGTGAGAGTGGGCAACCTTGTCTTGTTCCTTATCTTAGTGGAAATGCTTTCAGTTTTTCACCATTGAGAATGATATTTGCTGTGGGCTTGTCATATATGGCCTTTATTATATTGAAGTAAGTTCCCTCTATGCATACTTTCTGGAGGGTTTTTATCATAAATGGGTGTTGAATTTTGTTGAAAGCTTTTTCTGTGTCTATTGAGTTGATCATATGGTTTTATTCTTCAATTTGTTAATATGGTGTATCATGTTGATTGATTTGTGTATGTTGAATAATCCTTGCATCCCTGGGATAAAGCCCAATTGATCATGGTGCATGGTCCTTTTAATGTGTTGTTGGATTCTGTTTGCTACTATTTTGTTGAGGATTTTTACATCTATGTTCATCAGTGATATTTGCTTCTAATTTTCTTTTTTTTGTGATATCTTTCTCTGGTTTTGGTATCAGGCTGATTGTGGCCTCATTGAATGAGTTTGGGAGTGTTCTTCCCTCTATAATTTTTAGAAGAGTTTGAGAAGTATGGCTGTTAGCTCTTCTCTAATTGTTTGATAGAATTTGCCTGTGAAGCCATCTAGTCTTGGACTTTTGTTTGCTGGAAGATTTTTAAACACAGGTTCAATTTCATTACTTGTGATTTGTCTGTTCATATTTTCTATTTATTTCTGGTTCAGTCTTGGAAGGTTGTACTTTTCTAAGAATTTGTCCATTTCTTCCAGGTTGTCTGTTTTATTGGCATAGCGTTGCTTGTAGTATTCTCTTATGATCCTTTGTATTTCTGCGGTGTCCATTGTAATGTCTCTGTTTTCATTTCAAATTTTATTGATTTGAGTCCTCTCCCTTTTTTTCTTGATGAATCTGGTTAAAGGTTTATCAATTTTGTTTATCTTCTCAAAGAACCAGCTTTTAGTTTTATTGATCTTTGCTATTTTTTTTCATCTCTTTTTTATTTATTTTTTCCTCTGACTTTTATGATTTCTTTCCTTCTATTAATTTTAGGTCTTGTTTGTTCTTCTTTCTCTAGTTGCTCTAGGTGTAAGGTTCGGTTGTTTATTTGAGATGTTTCTTGTTTCTTGAGATATGATTGTATTGCTATAAACTTCCCTCTTAGAACTGCTTTTGCTGTGTCGCATAGGTTTTGGGTTGTTGTGTTTTTGTTGTTAATTTTTTTTAGGTATTTTTTGATTTTCTCTTTGATTTCTTCGGTGATCTCTCGGTTATTAGCAGCACACTGTTTAGCCTCCATGTGTTTGTGCTTTTTACAGTTTCTTTTCCTGTAATTGATTTCTAATCTCATAGTGTTGTGGTCAGAAAAGATGCTTGATACAACTTCAACATTGTTAAATTTACTGAGGCTTGATTTGTGACCCAAGATGTGGTCTATCCTGGAGAATGTTCCATGTGCACTTGAGAAGAAAGTGTATTCTGCTACTTTCAGATGGAATGTCCTATAAATATCACTTAAGTCTATCTGGTCTAATGTGTTATTTAAGGCTTGTGCTTTCTTATTAATTTTTGTCTGATTGATATATACATCGGTGTAAGTGGAGTGTTAAAGTCCCCCACCATTATTGTGTTACTCTGGATTTCTCCTTTTTTGGCTGTTAGCATTTGCCTTATGTATAGAGGTGCTCCTATGTTGGATGCATAAATATTTACAATTGTTATATCTTATTCTTGGATTGATCCCTTGATCATTATGTAGTGTCCTTCCTTGTCTCTTGTAACATTCTTTATTTTAAAGTCTATTTTATCTGATATGAGTATTGTTGCTACAGCTTTCTTTTTATTTCCATTTTCATGGAATATCTTTTTCCATCCCCTCACTTTCACTCTGTATGTGTCCCTGGGTCCGAAGTGGGTCTCCTGTAGACAACATTTATATGGGTCTTGTTTTTGTATCCATTCAGCTAGTCAGTGTCTTTTGGTTGGAACATTTAATCCATTTACATTTAAGGTAATTATCAATATGTATGTTCCAATTACCATTTTCTTAATTGTTTTGGGTTTGTTTTTAAAGGGTTTTTTCTTCTCTTGTGTTTCCTGCCTAATGAAGTTCTTTTAGCATTTGTTGCAAAGTTGGTCTGGTGGTGCTGAATTGTTTTAGTTTTTGCTTGTCTGTACAGCTTTGGATTTCCCTGTCAGATCTGAATAAGACCCTTGCTGCATAGAGTATTCTTGGTTGTAGGTTTTTCCCTTTCATCACTTCAAATATATCATGCCAGGGCTTCCCTGGTGGCACAGTGGTTGAGAGTCCGCCTGCCGATGCAAGGGACACGGGTTCGTGCCCTGGTCCGGGAAGATCCCACATGCCGCGCAGCCATGGCCACTGAGCCTGTGCGTCTGGAACCTGTGCTCTGCAAAGGGAGAGACCACAACAGCGAGAGGCCCGCATACCGCAAAAAAAAGATAATAATAAAAATAAATAAATAAATAAATAAATAAATATCATGCCACTTCCTTCTCTCCTCCAGAGTTTCTGCTGAGAGATCAGCTGATAACCTTATGGGATTCCCTTGTATGTTATTTGTTGCTTTCCCTTGCTGCTTTTAATATTTTTTTCTTTGTATTTAATTTTGGTTAGTTTGATGAATATCTGTCTTGGCATGTTTCTCCTTGGGTTTATCCTGTGTGGGACTTTCTGTGCTTCCTGGACTTGATTGACTATTTCCTTTCCCATGTTAGGGAAGTTTTTGACTATAATCTCTTCAAATATTTTCTCAGACCCTTTCTCTTTCTCTTCTTCTTCTGGGACCCCTATAATTCGAATGTTGGTGCATTTACGGTTGTCCCAGAGGTCTCTGAGACTGTCCCCAATTCTTTTCATTCTCTTTTCTTCATTCTGCTCTGTGGCAGTTATTTCCACCATTCTATCTTCCAGCTCGCTTATCCATTCTTCTGTCTGATATTGATATTCTGATAGTTATTCTGAGATTGATTCCTTCTAGTGTCTTTTTAATTTATTGTGTTGTTTATCACTGTTTGTTTGTTCTGTAGTTCTAGGTCCTTGTTAAACATTTATTTTCTCCATTTTATTTCTGAGATTTTGGATATCTTTACTATTGTTATTCTGATTTCTCTTTTGGGTAGCTTGCCTATTTCCTCTTCATTTATTTGGTCTTGTGGGTTTTATCTTGCCCCTTCTTCTGCAACATATTTCTTTGTCTTCTCATTTTGTCTAACTTACTGCATTTGAAGTCTCCTTTCATCAGGCTGCAGGGTTGGAGTTCCTCTTGCTTCTGTGTCTGCCCCCCTCTCTTATAGCTTTTAAAAAAGTCTTATCTAAAAGTAAATCATTTTATTGACACTGCAGCCTATATGCTAAGGTCATTAATAGGTATTTTTGTTTGCTTATTTATCATTTTTAAAGGTATCATTTAGTAAATTTGACACTTTTTCTTTTGGTGTTCAGTTCTATGAATTTTAACATGTTTATATTTGGGTAACTACCACCACAATCAGGATGCAGAATGATTTTATCAATGAAAAGAATTCCCTTATACTATCCTTTATCGTTGCTCCCTCTTCCCCATAACCCTTGAGAATCACTGATCTCTTCTCCATAATAGTGGTGTTTGAAGGGTGTCAGATAAATAGAATTATATAGTATGTAACCTTTTGAGATTGTTTTCTTTTACTCAGCATAATACCTTTGACAGTCATTGAAATTATGTGTGTTCCAGTACTTCATTCTTTTTTATTTCTGAGTAATATTCCATTGACTGCATATACAAATGTATATACTCCCATTTGTCCTTGAAGGACATGTGGGTTGTTTCAGTTTGTAATGTTTATTAATAGAGCTGCTGTGAGCATATAAGTGAACATAAGTTTTGTGTGAACATAAGTTTTCATTTATCTAGGGTAAACACTCAGGAATCAAGTTACTTAGTTGTTTGGTGAGCGTATAAGGAACAGTCTCATAGTTTTTTTGTATATTTTATTTTTACATAATTTGTTTCCATGTTTCTTTTGGATGATAGTAATGAAATGGGGATTTAATGGGTAAGTTTAGCAACTCCACAATTCGCAGTTTTCTCAGGATACAATAGACATAAGAAACTCACAGATAATTTAGACTTGGGGAAATTCAGAGACCTAAAATTCTTAGAGAAGCACTATTTCCAAAGTTAAGTGACTAAATTTCCTGCCTTGGATTATTTCTGTATCACATATGTTAATTGCACTGTCCTCTCCTGCAGTGTCTCAGGGCCTTACAGAGTTTCTAGTGAGACAACTTTGTCAGTTTTTACTGCAGCTATAACCTCTATCCACAGGCATGATTGTTCTTTGGGGCTAGACCAGGGGATAAGTTTGAATGACAGATATTTTGAGGTGATGAGAATTGTTTCTCCCTTACACCCTTATGCCAAGGCATTGCTCCCAGCTCAGGCTGGTCACACCTGGGTCCCCACTTCTTCAGGTATAGTCCTTTCCCAAGATGATTTTCACTCCTCATGGAAATTAAATTAGTAGCCCAGGCTATCAGTTTACCAGAGAAACTCAGACAGGAGAGTTCTATTAATTTACATGGCCTAGGCAATAACTGGGACCCTTTCACTCCACCCTGCCTCCTTCACTTTACTAACCAGTTTACTAGATCTGAGGTAAATAAACAACCTACTCTCTAACTGTTTTCTCATTTATAAAATAAATATCATATTAACACCTAGCACAGGGTTTCTTTGAAGAGTCATTGAGTCAATAAACATTTTGAACAGCATCTAGCAAATAGGTGGTGCTCGTTATGTCAAATTGCATTATTATTACCGTCAAAGCAAGCTTGGAGTTAGAAATGGTGCTCTTTGCTCAGCAGCTCCCCATAAAAGCCCTAAAAGAGGAACTACCTTCACAATTGTGGCTTGAGGTGCTTAAGGGAATAATCTGTGACTACCCACACTCCCTTGGCCTCTGCCCTTCAGTCCTTGTGATGAGTTGTTCAGTAACCTGTTTCTAATTGTGTCTTATACTTGAAATTCCATTGAAAATAGTCCAATACATATAAATAGCCAAACCAAATATCAGTTGTAGAATAATATGAGTAATATTAGCAGTCATTTAAATATTAAATTTTAATTTTTGGAGGAATTGCATTAAACTGGAAAGAATTTAATAAATTTTGGGGTTTTTTTCCCTCACATTTTCATTTAAAGCCCCCAAACCAATTTTCCCCCAAATGAATTTTCAAAATTTTATAGTAAGTGTTAAATGTACTTAGGAATGTCCCCCCAGCATTTTGCTGTATTCATAATCTTTGGCCACACTCCAGTGATAGCTTTTTAAGATAAGATAAAGCTATCTGAGAAAATCTAATTTAAAAAATACAGTCCCCCAAATTTATAATAAACAGTTATGTGTTGTTTTCATGATCAACACAGGAATTTAAATATGTATGGAAGGAGATGAATTAGGAAAAATAAAACTCTATATGACTCACTATAATGCATTAAAGTGCTTTTTAGTGTAGATTAACAGTTTTTTTAAGGTTCAGTTACTTTTACATAAACTTGTAGAGAAAAATATTAAGCATCTTAACATCCAAAATTAGCATCTTCCCTGTTCCATCTATGGGTCACCATATTCTTAGAAAACAAAATAGGTAAAAAGAGGAATTTTGTAAATGAGTTGATTTTTGTGGACATTTTCGTTTGGCATTTGATCAGTGTAGGAGCATGGATGACCAAAACCCAAGTTATTTTGAAGAATTTTAGAAGGTTCACAGTGCTGTTTTCATCAATTGCTTGTCAAAATGGAAAAATATCTGTAGTTATTTAGTCTTCTCTCTAACTGGAATTACGGTGTCTTTTCAAAGGCAATGGCTTTTCAAGTGTGATTAGCAATACTTTTATTCAACAGAAGAACAAGGAATGGATTTTATTGCTCTGTGCTTTATGGGTCATGAATTTAACTGAACTAAGTCATCAAAAGATGTGTGAAACATACTTCTGTAGTGGGCTGTTGACTACATTTGCTTCTGTATTTTACTAATGCTATTTTTCATTTTAGCCAGGTCAGCTTTTCATAGAATTAACATCTATCCCTAGAGACCTATGTATCACCACAAAACAGTGAAACAATCAACAACTTTTACTTCAGAACAACACTTTACTTACATTTATGTTTTTAATGTGTATGTACATATGAGATAAGGCTAATTCAGCAAAAACTGAGAAACAAACTACTGATTTATTTTAAAAACATAAACTATCCACCTTAAAATGTTGAGAACCATGAAAAGACAGTATTGCCGGTCGTATTAGTAGCTGGAGGGAGGGACACATCATTTTCTCTTTTCAATTACACTTCCTGACTACATTCCAGAATGTGCTTCTTAATGAGATGAATTGGGTGGTCTGGCTAGTTTAACCATAGTCCATTACTTTCACAGTATAAACATGTTTTTGTTTCACAAAGGCCATGTGTTGACTGCTTATAACCTCATTAATTCTAATATCCTTACATTCAGTAGCTGTTTCAAAATATGGAGCTACAGGGCTTCCCTGGTGGCACAGTGGTTGCAAGTCCGCCTGGCGATGCAGGGGACACGGGTTCGTGCCCTGGTCCGGGAAGATCCCACATGCCGTGGAGCGGCTGGGCCCATGAGCCATGGCTGCTGAGCCTGCGCGTCCAGAGCCTGTGACTCGCAGTGGGAGAGACCACAACAATGAGAGGCCCGCGTACCGCAAAAAAAAAAAAAATGTGGAGCTACAAATCCAAGGTTGAAAAAGCTTAAGCAAATTTTTTTAGCTGTGGGTTGGGACGTACTAACACATCAAGAAGAGTTCATTCATGGGTCACCCACCTTCCCACCTCTAACTTCTTATGCTTGAGGCCTAACCATATTGTATGCATATTTTAACCCTAGCAATATGTCCTCTTTTGCATATTTATGAAGTGGAAGATTTTATGCTCATAGCATCCCGTGATAAATGGTTACTTCAAGTGTCTCACTGGGTCGAGGGCCATAGGTCAAATCATCGAGCCTGTAGAAGTTCATAGTAGATAGTGTTCTGCCACTCAGTGAGTTCTTGATTCCTTTGTCTACTATGTATCTCATCTAATGTCTATGGACTAAAATTTTGATTCTCAATGCTAATTTGTTAACTGAAAATGCTTTAAGCCATGAATCACAAGTAGGTGCAACAATGATCATTTAGTTGTGGTTCCTTGGGGAGTTGAGTTTATAAAGCTTTGGAGAGCACATTTGACTTTGAGGAGCATAATATTGGAGTAATGGTCATTCCAGAGGGAGTTGATATTGTCATGGGGAGCTTTTGGAAAGAAAAAAAGTGCTTTTAGAACTCACAGAGATGTAATTACAAAGTAAAGATTTTTCACTTTTTGCTTGTTTTTAATGGAGGCTTACATGGATGCCTGGAGCCTGTGCAGAAGGAAACCCTACCTTTCCTCTCAAAACTGCTCACTGATAAATTCTCCCTTTCCTCATTTTTATTATAGTTATGTGTATTTCTAGAAGATTTTTCACTGTTCAGGAATTTTCCCCTCTGATGGCTCTCACACAGGAGGCTTTGAATTCACTCATTATTTTCAGCTCTATCAATTCAGAAATTAGAATGTTGTGGTCCTACAGTGTTGGGTCTGGGAAAGAAGAGCCTTAAGGTCTAAGAAGTAGATACAAATTTGGTAAATTAAGTGACTTTCACTTTACAGTTTTTTAAGGACTCCTCTACCTTAATACTTATATCTCGATATCTGGAAGACTGCTTCATGACATAATGACTTTCCCTTGGATATCTATGATTGTGCTTGGCAATTTTTATTAAAAAAAATTACTTTAAAAAAGCCATGTGCTCTTTTGTTTTTCAAATAATGAACAGTTTACAGAAGCATAAAAATGTCTCATGATGAAATGCCTAGGGGTCCTTTCAAAATCTGATATCAAAATCATATTACTGTAATTTGGCATAATTAGTTTGTATTCATTTATCTAAAGATCTCTTTATTGTTGTTATTTTTTTAATCAAAGGCAATTCAAGTATAAAGTTAGTGCATTGAGGATTTAATTGGCATATATTTGAGAGTTTTTAAAAAACAAACTATATTATATCTGCTTGTTAGGTTTATCTATAAATAAACATGATCATTTCAGTATTTCACAACCTACTCCTCAGGTATTTTTATTACACATTTTTTCTTTTTTCTTTTTGCTCCTAGTTTAAATGCATTTGTTAAAGTGTTTAAAACATTTCTTAAATGTCCTACAATTTGTAAGACCATAAGTGGTTTAGAATTTTAATCCTCATTTAAAAAGGCAATTGCTACATTCAGTACTGCCCATCATAGATTGATTGGCTGCTTTGAGAAAGAAGAAAAAACAGAATCTCATTGGTTTCTGAGCTTTTGTCTAAGCCAGAAGTTCCTCAAACCCATGACTGAAAGTCATCAGGGAGACAGCTCTAAGCAACACTTTAACTGTTCTAAAACTTGCAAGAACTGTAAAAATTCACCCCCCTTCCTTTTTTTCCCCTCTTAACAAAGCTGTTGATTTATATATGCAGAAGGGAGAATTTAGGCAGAAGAGAATGGAGACAAGCTCTTGTTTGTTTTTCTTGTGGGGTTTTTTTTTTTGGTCTTTTTTTTAAGTACTGGTGAATAAAATAAATTGCATAGTGTTTTAAATTTTCTGTATTCTAAATGCCTCCCCCTTGCAAATTTCTTTTAGCATTTACCCAATTTAGGTAAAGCTTTATGAAGAGGTAAAGAGAGGAAAGAGGGAGCAAACTTTCCCTTGAAGTTCTGAGTGTTTTAATGGTATGAAAGAGTTATCAGCTAAAAAAGTGACTTATTTATTCTTCTACAGCACATTATTGACAAATTCAAACTTTTTCTGAATGCTCTCATCAGTGTCCATGGCTCAAATAACAATAAAATAAGGTCATAGAGGAGTATTCATTTTTCTAGTTATTCACTTATTTGTTTATAAGGCAAGTATTTAATGGGAATTTTCAATGAATCATAGTATAAATACTCCCACTATACCAATTTCAGGTGTATGATAGACACTGTGTAACTGGCAGAGAACAAGACAGACACAGACCTACTTCCAAATGGCTTATGTTGAAGATATAGGAAGATAGACATTAAACCAAAAATTTTTCAAACTAATAACAATTGTCATAAGTGGAACAAGAAAAGAAGTACACAGTGAACAAATAAAAGGGGGACAGGATATAGATTGGAACTGGGAACTTGGGTAAGGTTTATAGAACTAATTTAATCATAATCAATTCCAATCACTTCAGCTAACTCTGTACAAAACCTATGTACATGCATTTTTGGGCTTTATTCTTTCATGAATTTTGATAAGAATATAGACAGAATGTTTGTATATATGTTTATATAAATATACATAATTATAAATTTTAGAGATATAAGGTTATATAGCTCACAGTACATAATAAGCTTACAATATTCTTTGTTGTGAATTCTATATAACAAATTGATTCTTTCAGAATGCTTTCATTGATTTTTGCTGGACTCTTGTCTATGTAGCTAAACTATGGTTGTAAATGACAAATGAGTATAATTTTAACATAAATATTGGTTGATATTTTTACTTATACTGACAATTAAGACAAAAGTGAAATAATGAAAATATATGTTGGAACTTCATTAGTTCTTCAATGACTTGAGCAACTTCTTTGCTGAATCAGATGATAGTTTTAGAATACTGGAAGGATATTTCCTTGAATGTTTGTGCTATTCACAATGTGAATGTAAACATGCCTACTTTTAAGTTTAATCTGCATAAATAACATTTTCTTCATCACTTTAAGTCTAGACCATAAGGAAAACAATAAATTAATCCCTGATTTATAGTACTTGACAGTTTCCATGGTGTTAAGACTTCCACAGTGGCTGATTTCCTAGCAATGTGGTCACTGAACATGAGGTCGGGAAAAGATACGAAGTAGCAGAATGTTACATAGTATTTCTACCCCACGCATACAATAGCAGAAATAAGCTCAAGAGCATAGATGGTGGCAAAATATAGTGAAATTATTAGAAAATTTTGTGTATTTATACCTCTGCTTATTTATTTAACTTAGCAAAAGCTCACAAAATTCCTGAAATTTTAACAGTCAAGTGGCTCCATCACACCACTGCTGGATATTTAGCAAATAAAGTATTCTGGAAAATTCATCACTATACACATCAGTTTCTGAGTCTAAGCTTTTATAACTGGGGGTGTTCTCACACTTGCTTAGGAAATAGGAAATATTTTCATAGGTCCATGGAGAACAAAATGAGGCTCAAGAGTTTGGTGTATAGGTCCAGGGTTTTGGTAGCAGGTTTCTGGCTTTGCCTTCAGATTCTTGTGATACTTCTTGGAGGGCAAAACTCACTTTAATTTTGGTCATTTCTATTTGAAACTTAGTCACTCTGATGGAACAGATGCTCCATACATTCAGCATATCCTGGAGTTTGTACTCAAAAAGTTGCCACAACTATTTAAATGCTACATTTTCTAACACCTTTATTTGCACACAGGTAAAATTGATGATTCTTCCCATTGTGTTCTCATTGCATCCCCTGTGCATGTGTAACCCCTTTAACTATTTCTTTGAATATGTTCATTTCCTATTTCATGTTGTTGACTGTGAAATCCATTTTAGAAGAATTTTGGGAACTACAGTATATGTATTTGATACACTAGTTAACACTCAGGAAAAAAGTTATCAAATAAATATGTGAATGGATGGCAAAATAATTGTTTCCTAATCTAGTAGATGTCCTAGCAAAGAATATATTCTGTGGGGCTGACATTTTCATATGCATTAAAACTATAGGCCCAGGTTCAATATTTCTGTCTTCATTACTTGAAAGTAAGCTGATTACTTTGCATAACCGTTTTGTATAAGCTAGTTCTAATACTAAATATTTTGTCTTGTCAGTCAAAGCATCTTATCTTCTGGATATTACTCAAGAAAGTTCTATAATTGTTTGTAATTACTGGTATCTTTATAATCAAATACTGGTGAAATATGCCCTAATAATATGCCCTAATATCATATGCCCTAATAATCATCCTCTTCATTCATTTATTAAAAATATTTTGAACACATATTATGTAGGAAATCAAGGCCAAGCATGGGAGTCACAAACATGAATAAGATATAGTCAATATCTTTTAAGGACTGGATAACCTGATGATGAGGGAGACTGAAGGGCACATTGATAAATTATAAAATATGGTAAGTGTGTTTAGAGAACTGAAAAGAGAGTGTTCTGGAAATAGACTTTGAAGCAACAGATTTTATTTTATTATTAGGGTATCCCCAACTTATAAAGAAATTATAAAGGGAGAAAATGGGGCTTTTAGGATTAGGAAAGTAAATACTTCCTCAAATATTTTATTACACCATCTTTCAGGTTCTGAAGGAGTTAATATTTTGTTTTTGTTTTGTATAAAAAAGTTACTCTAAGTCATTCAAGGCTACATTTTATAGTTTTAGTATTTTGCTTCCTATGGAATATTTATCTTCAATTCTACTTTTTTCTTTTTTTAATTAATTTTTATTGGAGTATTGCTGATTTACAGTGTTGTGTTATTTTCAGGTGTACAACAAAGTGAATCAGTTATACATATACATATATCCACTCTTTTTTAGATTCTTTTCCCATATACCTCATTACAGAGTATTGAGTAGAGTTCCCTGTGATCAATTCTATTTTTTTTTTTTTTTTTTTCCCCGGTACGTGGGCCTCTCACTGTTGTGGCCTCTCCCGTTGTGGAGCACAGGCTCCGGACGCGCAGGCTCAGCGGCCATGGCTCACGGGCCCAGCCGCTCCGTGGCATGTGGGATCTTCCCAGACTGGGGCATGAACCCATGTCCCCTGCATCGGCAGGCGGGACACTCAACCACTGCGCCACCAGAGAAGCCCGATCAATTCTATTTCTAAAGTTAAAAATAATACTATTTGTAATCTTCTCAAAAAGTCCAGAGTCTTATGAATAGTTAAAGCAATGTTACGTTCTGAATAACTATGACTTCAAACTGTTTTTCAGATGCTGATAGGCTACACTAGATGGAAGTTGTACACAGAAGTAATAAATGAATAAACGAAGGAAGAGAGGAAGGGAGGGAGGGATGTGGAGAGAGATTTCCCACATTGAATTTCATTTTCTATAGTTGAAGGAATAGTTTATTGAATCATAGCTATTTAAATTTATATGTACACAGCCAATATAATCAGGCAACTAATATCATATTTTAACACTGTACAAATTAGAAACTGAAATAGGCTTGTAAGCTGTATGTTCTGTTCTCCTGGCTATACAGGACAAGTTTCCCCATTAAGCATTTAAGTTTTGGGGCAAATTTTAAATATATAATTATTATTTTTATTAAATTAGCTTATTCTTTATTCTAAGAGCCCTTTCCCTACAAAGGTTGTCACCTTTTAACTGGAATGTTAACATAAACTATATAATCAATGTATCATCTCTCTCTCTCTCTCTCTCTCTCTCTCTCTCTCTCTCTCCCTCCACCCATCCTTCCGTCCATCCATTTTATCTGCCTACCTACTTACCTACTAATAGGCCTATCTATCTAATGTTCTATCATCTATCACTGTTTCTATTTCAGTCTCTCTGTTGCTTTCCTATCTATTTCTTTTTCTTTCTCCTGTTTCCGGCTATAGCTGTTCGAAAACATAATTTTCTTATTTGCCTCATTTATAGAAAGGGGAAAATAAATGCCTGTCATTTGGATGAATGAGATTATATAGTAACTAAGAAAAAGAAAAAAAAAACAACAACTAATACTGTGCTGAGATATTGTCTGGGAAATTGGTTAAGTCTGTTAAGAACCTAATGAATCCACTCTCTCAAATTAGACCACCCTCAGCCAGAGAGTCAGCATCAGCAAAGTTAAAATTTACTAAGCCCTTAGTATTGCCAAGTACTCTGCTAGGCATTATCTGATTTAATTCTCACAACAGAAACTTATGAGGTCCTTACTGTTATAGTCTGTAAGGAATAGGCACAGAGAGGTTAAGTGACTTGCCTGAAGTCACAGAGGTAAGTGGAGGAACCAGAATTCAAACCCAGGCAGCCTGATTCCAGGGTCATTGCATTTTATTGAATTTGGAAGCTGCTTCGTCTCCTGAGTATGTGAAATCTTACGAATGGCCTCAGTGACTGTTTTTCTAGTTTAATGGGGTGTTTAATTATACAACAGATAAATGTTCTACTACTTAATTTATACATGTAGTTTATGTAAAACATGCAAATAATGTGAATTTGTTTTTTAGCCCTAACTTTTAAAGGATACACAATTTGTAATATTACATCTATGGGATTTGTTGAATTAAGGATGGCTTGATACTGAAATATTAACAATGTAAAAGATACAGTTTGCTTGTCACATATGTGGAATGGTTTACTTAAGTCATGAATCAAAAAAGGATAAATAAACATTGGTGTAGATGATACAGCTACATAGATCAATTGGTTAAGTAAAGTAATATCACAAAAATCATTGCCAGATTGGTCCCTTAAGGTTAGAACACTTAAATAAGGTTAAACAAGATAAAATTGGGTGATTCTGAAAAGTTTCAATTGGTCCTCTTTTATGATTTTAGCTCAGGACATTTCTAGTTCTAGTGCCATTTCTGCTCACAATTAACACACTCAAATGGATACCTCAGCAATTTAAATTGCTACAGGCTATGGACCACTGCGTCCCTTGGGAATTGCTGAAATTACACATGTTTTTTAAATCTATGAATGTCAAGGTTCTTGAGTAATCTCTATTATAGCACAAACCTCATCAAGGAGTAATTTTGTGACATGAGAAAATATTAGTAAATTATCTTTTCCAGTAATTAATCAAAATGTGAATACAAGCCCATTATGGCTTATTTGTTTAAAGTATTGAGCTGTGATTCTTCATTACCCCCCGAAATGTAAGTTTTTATTATCCATCACTTACAGATGTGTTTTGTTCAGAATAATTTAGTTTTATTACTATTAATCAGTCCTTAGGACTTACTCCAGAACAAAATAAAGAGGATATTTTTTTTAAAGACCCACAAAATAAATATGGTAGGGCCTGAGACCCTCCAAAGTAAATGCTTACATATGTCTATTGAAAAATAGATCATCTTTTTTTTTTTTAACTGACACTTAAATTAAGGTTACAGCTATTAAGATGTTTTATTTCTTATGGCCTATTTCAACATAAAATAAACTTTCTATCTTCATCTTAATCTCAGCTTTTAAAATGTATACTTTACATTTTATTATGTCTACCTTTCTAGCATAAAAATGTATTCTGTTTTTCTGCCCTCTGTCATCTTCTATCATGTACATATTATTCTGACTTTCCATTTTTTTTTATAGCTATGAAATATCATGGTATTTATAAAATGCTACTTTAGGAGCTGCTTAGCTCTTAGTATTGGAAATACTGGCATCTTCATTTCTGTAAACATTCTTTCTCACAGTGTCAACATACAAAATGCAAGACTTCTCAAAGGTCAAAACAGTTCTTATCAGTATCAAAGAATGATAGAGTTATATGAGCTAAGTATGGAGATACTGAATTTAGGTATTGTATGCTATACAAAATAGAAAGCAGGGTCTGTTGATCCCAACTCTTTTCTTGTCCTTCCCCTAGTCAGCTTCTTATTTCATTTTGGTCTTCTTATATATATATTCTCCAGTTAAGAAACTTCATTGCTGAAGCCTGTTTCTGTAGCTGTTTTTAAAAATGTGTGTCTGAATTATATGTTTTCTTTTTCTTGGAAATTTTATTAAATGTTAATTAATGTAATATTAAATGTTAATTAAATGTTAATTAAATGTTGTTTCTAGTCTTATTTATAATTTCTTTTTCAAAGGAAGGAATTATAATTATTTTGTTTATGCAAGGAGCTTCTTCCTGAATTGCAAATGTTTTATGTTGAAAAAAATTCAGATGTATTATGTTTCTCTGTAAATAAATACTTCTTGTGTTGTATTTCACTCATTCTTACATGAGGAAAATCTAATTAAACTTATATCACTATTGCCCCAAAATAAATGTAGGTGATAATGCAGCATTCCTTTACTTAGTTCCATAAGAAGCCAGGATACATGGGACAATGTTCATTTTAAATTTCATGCACTTAGAATAAAAATGTATTTACAAGAAAGGCAGTTTGGGGGAACCAAACCCAGATTTCTTTATTTCACCCCCAGATGAATGAAGGTATCATTTGAAAGTATTCAAATTTTTGTATGTGATCAATCTGCTTGAATTGTTTTGACTAAATTGTCTGGGCAATAAAACAAATCAGTTAACCTAAGTGACTGACAGAATATTTAGCATTTTTAGAAATAGTCTTATTATCTCTAGAGATATTTCTGGAGTTACATTTTTATAGTGTATAATACTACTAATACTATTATGATCAGAAAGGCTTTGGTGCCATTAAAATTCTACTTTAATTATATTATTTGGATTTGGGGGCTCATTCTCATGTTTTCTGACTTCTCCAATATGTCATTTCTTGTGTTTTTCTTCCTTTTAGAGAAAACTCCTTTATTTTTTTTTTCTCTTCCACTTGATTTATTCTTCTCTCTTTCTTGGCTTTATGCCCTTGTTCTTCAAAGTCCTCTCTTATTTTGTTGTCATGTCTTTGGTTACAGATTTTCTGCCTATGCTCTTAGAACCTGTGTGAGTGTCATTCAATTTCTTTGCCCAAATTTGCAATAAAGCGCAACAGGCAATGAAAGGCTTTGATACATCTATTATTAATAGATAAAAATGAAAAGATGCCAAGAAAACCCCAAAGCATGAGCTTCTGTGGCAGTCTGTATAAAATAGGGAGTCATGAAGGTTCAAAACCAGTAATAGGTGTTAGGGGAATAAAGTGAATTGGTCAACTCAAGAAATCTAGATCTAAATGCTCCCATGCAAAGATAGCATTACAGAGGAGTTTCTGTCTCACTAACAAAGCAAAACATGATTTATCCACATATTAGAATGCAAACTATTTATTTCAATTAGCTGTATGGTTGTCCCCCCAAATCCAATATCCATTTCTTCTATGGTAATAGCACCTTCCAACTTTAGGTGGGTGCACGGTTGCCCCTTTTTAGAGAAGCAGGATCAAATGTCCATGACATATAATGAGATTTAAGGGGAATTGGTTTAAGTAACTTTTGGAAGGTATACTTAAGGGAAAGAGACACGTCTTCCTATTGTCTGACTATGGAATAGCTAGTTTGGAGTGCTATTGAAAGCCGTCAAGGTTAATGATACAAGACAGAAGAAGCTGTGGTCCTGGACAATTGTGGATTTGTTAAACCAGGATAAGACTGCTCTGGTTATCTAGGAGATAAATAAATTTCTGTATTGTTTAAACCATTGCTCATTTTTAGTTTTCTGTAGCTTTTAGATAAACTTAGCTCTAATAAATGTAAGCTGCTGCTTTTCACAGCAGAAACTAGAATTTTTAAACTATTTTGCTTTGGAATATTTGGCATAGATAAATCCCAGTTCTTCAATGTGTGTTTGTGTGTCTGTATTGGGAGCTGCTTCACTATAGCAATTACTCACTACACTATGTAATGGCTCAGAAAGGCATCCTTTAATTTCCAGCAACAGAACGCTAGAGAAGTAGACTTTGTCCCTTTGTTCACTTCTTAGGCCCTTCCCTCAATCTGCTGTAACCCTATTCTTTTTTTCTATTATCCTTATTTTGCATGCCCCCCAGCTGCACATGACCTAAAACTGGAACCAATTCTAGAAGCCTTCATGTCCCTTAATTATACCTTCCAGTCTGTCACCCAGTGCTGTCAATTCTACCTTCAAAACATTTGTCCTATTTGTCCCTGACTCTCCATCGTTGTCTATTTTCATACTGTCCTGCCTCAAGCTTTTATGTGTGTGTGGTGATATCCACCATGACATCAACATTGAGGACCATGCAGGCACTTCTGTGGACGCCATGGCTCATGATAACACAGTATGTAACCACTGCTGGAGATAATGAGAAATCACTGAGGAATTCTGATGTCACCACACACACATGATTGCACAAAGATAGCTCCCCTGGAATGTATTCTCCAATAGCATGTATGGTCATGTATCTGTTGGGGCTTTTTGTTATTTTTCTCTTTTAAAAAATTCTCAAGTCATTTTTTAAAAAATATCATTTCAGTCTTTTTTTAGGGTGTATTTTTTTTCTTATTTCTTTACATTAAATGAAGACAATTCACTTTCTTCCTTCCTCCCTCCCTGCCTCCCTCTCTCTTCCTTTCATCTTTTTACACTTTCAATAATTACAGCATTTATACCTATAGATTTTCCTTGGAGCTTATGTTATAAAACATAGATTTTGGTATGAATCTGCTTTTGATTACTTTGTCTATGGTTGTATCTCATTTTATTTTAATTTTGATCCAGGGATTATTTAGGAAACATATGAATTTCTAAGTATTAAAGTTTTATTGGTTATAAACCCAAGAGTGTAGTCAGTAAAATCACTGTGTATTTTTAGAGTATCTCTTTATTTTGAATATTTTGTTCCCCTGGTGTCCTTATAATTTTTAATGCTGTCTCTCTTTTTGACCCAATAAATGAATAATTTATTTTTAATAGAGGGGTTTAACCCATTTAGGTTTTTTGATAACTGACTATTTTTTAATTGTGTTATTTTATTATGTTTAAAGAAATGCATCAGTGCTGTTTACTTTTCCTATACTGCTCTTCTTTGGTCTTAAAAATGTACTGATGAAATGCTGCTATTTCTTAGCTGGTGGGTGTTTAGCACTGCGGGGATTGTTTCTTTGGATTTAGAAGCAGAATCATGTAGTTTTTGTCCTCCTCCTCCTTCTCCTTTCTCCTTCTTTGTCTCCCTCTTTCTCCCTCTCTTTCTCTCTATCTGTATCTGTATCTCTCTTTCTGTCTCCAACTCTGTCTCTCTCACTCTCAGCTCTGAGCCATAATGAATGTAACATCCGCAACACTTCATACCTATTTTATAGTCAACATTCTTGGTCACAAGTAATGGAATTGACTGGAATATATAAGGTAGCATAAAGAATCTGTGTCAGTGCTGGGGGACCCAGTGTAGAGAATGAGCATGAGCCATAGCAGTCTTTGCAGCAAGAAAAAACTGTTAAGATGCTATTGTTGTAGCCTCCATTAGAGAACACTTATTACCACTTACTTCCATTACAGGAACAAAGTGCTCTCACTGCTGAACTGTGGACTTTTCGTTGCCACCATGATTAGTAACAGGCTGTGCATCACTTCCTCAAGGTAAGATCCTAGTTCACGTCTCCATATCTTGGAAACCTGGAGAGGGTAGAGAAACCATTAGCTTTCTTGACTTCCTGCCTACCATCAATCGTATACAGTGATGGAGTTTCATAAATTAGGAAGGTTGTTTGGATACTGAGTGAACACATAAAAACAAATTTCTGTTGCACTTAAATCTTTTGCCCCACATGTATACATAAATATATTTTAAACACACACACACACACACACACACACACACACACACACACACATATATTTGCCCTATGTTTTTACTTCAAAAAAGAGAAAAGCTCCTATCTAACATAATGGAACTTTTCTTTGTACAGTCCAAAATATGCTGAAACCATTCCTAATGGGAACCAATTCAAATTATGAACATTTTCTGTGAACATATCCAAGTTCAGAATCTCTGAATAATATCCATTTATCTTCTAGTTCAAGTTTGTCCCTCTATCAATATTTTTCAGCCATATATTAAATTGCAAAGTTAACTACTAGCAATACTGGGGTATACATTACTAGATTAGAAGAAAAAGGAAAGAAAAATATTAATCAGTTGTATGTCATATGCATATAGTTTTGCCCCTTCTTAGAGAATTTCCTCTCTTGTGTACTGTAACCAATAGGTCTGCATAGGGAGAAATTGTTTTTTAATGCATGAAGTATTAGTTTTAAGTAATTAGATGGAGTGAAGTCTTGATTCATGAATTCAGGGGTTCCATTAGTACCATATATAAGTTGTATGTTCAGAGTATATGTCTCATGTTGTCAATAGTTGCTGTTGTAACTGATTTTCATCAGCCTATAAACTTTTCTGTTTCTTTGTAAATGGACTGTCAAAGAAAGAAGCAATACTGTGCAGGATACCGTAGCACTCAGTGAGTCAAGAGATGATGTTGTGTACAGATGACTGATGAGTAAGAATAGCAAATCCAAATCCTGAATAAGTCCATATTCCAATGAGGATAAAGAATTAATTTTTTTTGCCTTGGAAGGGGTCAAATATAATCCATATGCCACCAATATATCCAGCTTGTGTCTAAAATATGGTGTCCCATAGTATGTTATGATGACTGGCAGAATAGGCTCACGGCAGTGGTTGCAAACAAGTCAAACTTGGTCAGGGGAATTCATGTTACTGAGCCCATGCATAGCCTCCATTACTAAAGAATGTTGGCCTTCTGCTCTTGAATCCATTGAATAAGCACTACGTTAGCTAAGGGGAAGGCTGCCTAAAACCAGGGAGTGTGTCATGTTTCTACCTTATTAAGAGTCATCTTCATCAGGGGCTTTCAATAAACATTTACATGGGAAATAGTTCATAACTGGAAACCAACTTCGTAGTAATTGTTGAGTTTAGAAAATATTATATAATGTGTTGAAAATTATAGCATTAATCATTAGATGTATTAAGAATGGGTTATAAATATTTCTTCCCTGCAAGAAAAGAAAGACAAAAAAAAACAAAAATAGAAATGATTTAATAAAATATTTAATAAAAAACTGTAAAACCATTAAAATAAGAAAAATTAAGCAATAAATATAATTGAGTCCAAAATTATCTATTAGATTAAGATCTATTATTGGATGTAAAATACAGCCAAGCCGTACATAGTTTACTTCAGTTAAACTCATTCCGTAAATGTATAGATGGATTCATATTAGGAGCTTTACACAATTCAACATACGAATAGCTCAAGGAGAAAAAAAATGTGTGTTTCTGCCATAGATGTTGAAAAGCCATTTTATATAATTTTATATTCATGTCTAACAGTAATAATAGGTCTCTTAATCAGATAAGAATGATGTATCCTTAACATAATGAAACTGTGTACTCATCCAAAGCCACAGTCAAGTTCGTTGTGAAACACAGGAGGCATTCCCACTGTAATCAGTAATTAGCCAGGTGGATTCCTGCTACTTTATTTAACATTGTTCTTGAAGTACTAGTCAATGAAGTTAGGAGAAAGAAAATGAGAAGTTTTAAACTTTATATGAAACAGCAGAAAATACTATTAATAGCAGATTACATAACTCTACCTCGAAACTCCAGAATTTGCAATCAAAATTTTAAAAATCCATAAGGTAATGGCTGTAGAGCTAAAACAAAGCAAACAAACATAATAAAGTTTTCCTAGATATAAACTATTATTAGCCAGACCATACAATACTATGCAATACAGACTCTACAGTAGGAGAAATAAGCCTCTTTTCAACAGAACCACAAAAGTAAAATACCTAGAAATAAACGGAACAAGGCATCAACCACACCTATGTGATTATAATGGTAAAACTTTACTAAAGGACAGTAAAGGAACTTGAATATATGGGAATAAAAACTTTATTCTTTTATTGAAGATCATTGTATTTTTAATTTATCAATTAATCTTGAGACTCATTGTGATACCTGTGAAGGTAACAATAGGATTCTAAAGCTCATCTGCATAAATAAACGTGCACAATTATATAAAAGGAGAAAGACAGTGAGACTAGTTTTACCAAATGTTAAAATATGTTACTGTGAAGTAATTGAACATATTTATATTTGTCTCTGTCCTCAGTTCCTGGTGCAGAGCTCCTAAAACTCTTATAGTTTCCTAAGTGATAAGAGTACTAGGAGTATCTTTTGTTCTAATATTTGATCTTTGACCCCAGTTCCTGACAGGGTTACAAAATTCTTTGAGATTTTAGGGGTCACAGGAGTCCCTTTTGTTCTAATGAGGCAACTCCTAAATAGCTCCTAAATGGGGACTGGTCACCAGAAAGACCAAGCCATGATTAGAAGCTTGGAACTTTCAGCCCCACTCTCCATCCTCCAGGAAGTTGAGAGGGGCTAGAAATGGAGCCACTGATCAAATATGCCTGTGTGATGAATCCTCCATAAACATCCCCCAAGTATAGAATTTGGAGAGCTTCTGGGTTGCTGAACACAGGAAGGTACTGAGGGTGGGGTGTCTAGTGAGAGCATGGAAACTTTGTGTCCCTTCTCCCATGATTCATGCTCTGCATCTTTTCTATTGGAATGTTCATATGTATCCTTTATCATATACTTTTATAATAAAGTGGTTAACATAAGTATTTCCCTGAATTCCATAAGCCATTCTGGCAAATGATCAAACTCAAGGAGGGGATCTTGGGAGTCCTAATTTATAGTTTGTTGGGCAGAAGTATAGGTGACAACCTGGGGCTTGTCATTGGTATCTAAAGTGGGGGAGGGGCAGTCTTGTGGGACTGTGTCAGAATTGAGTTAAATCGTACAACACCCAGCCAGTGTCACAGAGAACTGCTAGATGTGGGAAAACCTCTACACATTTGGTGACCAGAAGTGTCAGAAGTGAAGTATTGTGAGTGAGTAAAGGGGAACCATTCAGGAGTGTGTTTTTCCTGTGCAGTACCATATTTAACACAGTTGTGTTATGCAGTGTCATTTGAATAAGATCTGTAGTAGATGAGATTTTAAACCTTGTGGGTATCTGAGAGGAAGGACAATCCAAGTGGAAAAAAAGACAAATGCAAAGCCCCAAGCCCCAAGGCAAGATTGTGCTGGGCATATTTGAGAAGCAGTAAATGTGACTTTGGGCTTAGAGTAGAATGAGAAAGGGAAGAAGATGAGAAAATAAGGTGAGAATGGGAAGAGAGGTGGAAGGGGGGTTGTAGAGCATATGAGCCTAGTAAGTCATAAAAAAATGTTTGGCTTCTATTCTCACTGAGATGGGAAGTTATTGCAGGTGCTTGAACAAAGAAGTGAAATGATTTGACTGACATTTTAGTGGCCTCACTCTGGCTGCTATGTTAAGAGTAGACAGTGGTGGACAAAGACAGAGCAATGGAGACCATATTGAAGGTTTGTAAAAGTCCAGGCAAGAGATAATGTCTTGAATAAGGGTTGTAGCAGCAGAGGGAAGGGTACATAGTCTAATTCTGGATATATTTTAAAGGTAGAATCAGAAGGACATGTTGATAAATTTAATGTAGAATATGAGAAAAAGAAGGCAAGGATGACTCTAAGCTTTTGGTTTGAAAAACTAGATAGATGGAATTGCTACTTACTTAGATGATGGAGCTGAGTGAGGCTAGGAAATAAGGTATTGATTGATTGAAGAGAAAAGAGACATGAAGCTTAACATTATTAGAAATGAGAATATTTTGGCCTATGATGGTATCCTCTGAATTTAGAACAACAAAAACAACAACAACAAACCAAGATAGTTTAGCAGCACTGAATATTTACATTTAACACAAGTGTTTTGTGAGACTACCAAATTTTGGGAGAGGGGATGCATTTGAAAAAATCGACAGGTGAAATTTTATATGATATTTTTCAGTGTTCTTGTGCTTTATTTAATGAGATATTTAACATCTCTTATAAAAATACATAAAATATTTATTCCAAGTAATAGTATTCCTGAATTATCGTATAGATTATTTAATATTTTACTTTCCTATTAATAAGGTATAAATATATTTAAAATTGTGATGAAAAGTTTTAGATGCAGTCTCAAAAACATTTGAGTAAGACATTGTATTTTAGAAAAATTCTTTAGAATTTAAAAAAGTGAAAAGAAAACTATTAGTCTAGGAGAGTTTGAGAGTGAGAGTGGCTGGAATAAGAAATACAGTGGAATTAGAGGTAACATTGAGGGTCCACTTGAGGCAAGTGATCAGATTCTAAAAGCAACATTGCTGTGGTGTTTTTCTCCAACTGTGCTCAGATGCATGGGTGCACATACAGGTAAAGAGTTGTATTTAACTCATGGTTCTTATTTAAGTGAGTACAGAGAAGCAAAAGAGGAGAAACTGAGTTGAAGATGTGTTTTAAGAAGTGATTATAATGCTTCTTCAAGGAACTTAAGGTTTTAGAAGGAAAGCACAGTTGACCATGGAGCAGCACAGGTTTGAACTGTACAGGTCCACTTATACTCAGACTTTTTTCAATAAATACATACTACAGTATTACACTATCTGCAGTTGGTTGAATCTGCAGATGCAGAACCTCGGATACAGAAGGTTGACTATGAAACTTGAGCATCCGCATATTTTGGTATCGTCTGCGGGTCCTGGAACTAATCCCCTGTGGATACTGAGGGCCAGCTGTAAATATAAGAGGAAGAAGAAGTACAGAAAAGGAGGATGGTGATATCAATAGATTGCTGGCCAGATATAGTCAAATGATTGTTATAGTCAAGGTATTAGAGACAATCAGCTGGTAAACTTGGAGATCACATTTGAAGAATGGGATTATTAAATTGAAATTATAAAAAAAAATATTAGTAACGGAAATGCATAGGGTATGACCATGAGTTTGGGTGGCTAAGGTGAAGTGGAGATCAAGATAAATTGAAAGAAAGGAGGTCAAGGAACTCTTAAATCGGTATATTGGAAGGATCATGTATGTGTACATTTATGTGCATATACTGAGTAAATTAGTTTTATACTAGTATACAAGAACTGTATGTTAGTTTTATACTACTAAATAACAAATGACCACAAATTTGGTGCTGATATCAATACCCATTTATTTGCTTACAGTTTTATAAGTCACAATTTGGGATGGTGTAGCTGAATTATCTGTTTGGGGTCTCATGAAGCTTAAATGTTGGCTAGTCTGTGAAAAAAGTGGCTGTGAAAAAAACGAATCCACTGCTAAACTCATTTAGCTTATTATGAGGATTAAGTTGTTTGCAGTTGTAGGATTGAAGTCTGTAAGTCTGTTTCCTTGCTGACTTTGACCAGAGGTCTCTTCTTTTTTCCTGGCTCTTAGGTCATCCTTACACACAGACCCTCTATCTTCAAAGCCAGCAATACTAGATTGAATGTTTCTCATGCCCTCATCTCTCCAACTTTCCCTTTTGCCTTCCTCTTCTGGGTTGTTTTTTAAGACTTTATTCTTTACAGCTGTTTTATGTTCTAAACAAAACTGAGAGGAAAGCACAGATCTTTTCAATGTACCTCCTGCCCCGACAGTTGCATAGCTTCTCACAATATCAACATTGTTCACCAGCTTGGTACGTTTTTTTACCAAGAATAAATCTACATTGGCACATCATAATCACCCGAGGTCCATAGTTTACATTGGGATTCACAATTGATGCTGTACATTTTAAGGGTTTGGACAAATGTATAATGACACATATCCACCACTGTAATATTATACAGAGTATTTTCATTGCCCTAAAAATCCTCTGTGCTTCTGCCTATTTATCCATACTCCCTCACCCCAACCCCAGCCCCTGGCAACGACTGATCTGTTTACTGTCTCCATAGTTTTGCCTTTTCCAGAATGTCGTATAGTTGGAATCATACAGTATGCAGTGTTTTCAGATTGGCTTATTTCAGTTATGCATTTAAGGTTCCTCTATGTTTTTGCATGGCTTGATAGCTCATTGCTTTTTAGCACTGAAATTATTCCATTGTCTGGATGTACTACAGTTTATCCATCACCCACTGAGAGACATCTTGGTTGCTTCCAAATTTTAACAATTATGAATAAAGCTGCTACAGACGTCCATGTGCAGGTTTTTGTGTGGACATACGTTTTCAGTTCCTTTGGGTAAATAGCAAGGAGTATGATTACTGGATCATGTGGTAAAATTATGTTTAGTTTTTATAGGAAATGACCAAACTATCTTCCAAATGTCTGTATCATTTTGCATTCTCACCAGCAATGAATGAGAGTTCTTATTGCTCCACACCTTTGTCAGCATTTTGTGTTACCAGTACTCTGGATTTTGGCCACTCTAATAGGTATGCAGTGGTATCTCATTGTTGTTTTAATTTACATTTCCTTGATGAGATATGGTGTGGAGCATCTGTTCATATGCTTATTTGCCATCTGTATATCTTCCTAGATGAGATGTCTGTTAAGCTCTATGACCTATTATTTCATTAGGTTGTTTGATTTCTTATTGTTGAGTTTTAAGAGTTTTTATATATTTTGGATAGCAGTCTTTTATCAGATGTATCTTCTGCAAATATTTTCTTCCAGTCTGTGTTTTTTTCTTCTATTTCTCTCAATATTGTCTTTTGCAGAAGTCTGTAGTTTTAATTAAGTTCAGATTATCAGTTACTTCTTTCATAGGGCGTGTATTTGATGTGGTATCTAAAAAGGCATCGCCATACTCAGAGTCATTTAAATTGTCTCCTATGTTGTCTTCTAGGAGTTTTATAGTTCTGTATTTTACATTTAGGCCTGTGATCCATTTTAAGTTAAACTTCGTGAAGACTGTAAGGTCTGTGTCTCCTTAAGACCATGTTAGGGGCAGGCAGTGTCTGTATGTCCCTTCACTTCCTCTCCAATTTATTATAATGACACAACTCTATCTCTAGTTTCCCTTTGCTTCTTCCCTTTTAATGCTGAAGAGTTCAGGGTTTTTGTGATGGTGGGGGTGGGAGGTCAGAAACCCTAAGCATTAACCTTTCTTTCTTTTCCTATTCTACTTGAAAGATCCTATTTATCTGCATTGTGGATAAACAGCAATAAGGTCTTGGCAGTGAGAAAAGAGAGTTGAAAATATAAACATATCAAGATAGTATTTCACCACGTTATTTAACATAGAACACCTGGAAGTCAAGAGGTATAAGATGACAAATTTTATTACATAAAATGTAAAGCCTTCTGCATAGCAAAAACATTAAATAAAAAAATAAAAGGGAATAATTAAATATAATTTGTATTAATTATGACAAAAGACTAATTTGCTAAAATAATTCTTATAAATCAATAATAATGTAAACACCAAATCTCTGAAAAGGAAGGAAGGAAAGAAGAAAAGAAAGAAAGAAAGGCAGATGTGGACTGGCAAAACTTGGAGTAAAAGATACCAATGGCTTAAAATAGACCAAAAGGTGTTCAAATTCCCCCATACTGAGCTATTTTATATTTTAAGTAGTGGAAATTAAGGCAGTAATGAAATGGCGTTTCCCACTTTTCAACTTGTCATCAATAAAAAATTTTTGATCATATACAATGTTAGAAAGTTTGTAGGAAAATAGTTTTTTTCATACATTATTGACAAAATGTACTGTGGTGTAACAAATGTGGCGGGAGTTTTTCCGTATTTATGAAAATTTCTCTGGCAACTGTTTTGTGATGCTCACAGACGCAGGCACATCTTCATTGTAGCTTTGCTGATATAGCAAAATCTGGACACACCCTAAATGATAATCAGTAGGAGCTGTAGCCATACAGTGGAAGACTGCACAGTGAGTTAGAGCTCCAGAATATGTGGCTAAGCAAATTAATAAGTTGTAAGCACACAAAAAATAGAAAAGCATTAAATCTGCTTCCATATGTGTAAGAAGTTATATGTGTATTTTGGTAATGTATTTGTACGTGTTTGAAAAAAAATGAAAGAAGAATTTATGAAACTCTGTTGATGACTATTGCCTCGCTCAAGTAGGAACATATTCTGAAGTGGGAGAAAGACATTTTTCATTGTGCAGCCTCTCTTGTTTGAGTTTCTTTATCACACTTTTGTATTTTTGTATATAGGAAAATTATTAGAAAATGAAACCTCAAGACTCTTAATTTAAAACTTATTGCATGAGGTCTCTTTTCTATTCATTGTTTTAGAATGTTGTTTCATCTTTAGGTGCAAATTGGTAATTGATGGCGCAAGTCTGAAGATGGTTTAGAGTTGGGAGAAGTTACTCTGTATTATTTTCATTAGTGTAGTAATTTTACTAATTCAAAATCAGACTTTATTCTATGAGCAATGAGCAACAATTTCACGGATTCTTTGCTCCTATATATTTGGGGATTAGAAATAATAAAATATTATTGTGATTCACGTAATAAATTAGCTGCATGTTTATAATACAAACTCTAATGATTCTGTAGAAAACCTGCATTGAACTGCAAATGAGTTTGCGGTACTCTGATGGCAAGAGTATATGAATGTTTTCTTAAAATTATTTAATATTCATTGATGCCTGTTCTATACTAGATTCTTGGATATTGTGAGGGCTATGTTTATTTATCATTATCATTTCTCCCATTATTTCTTAATTCATTCATCACTTATTTATTGCCTCAAATATTTTGGGAACTTTTCTAAGTCTTTAGATTAAGTTTTCATAAGGATCTCAACTATGCCCTGATGTAGCTTATATTTAATTTGTGAGGAGGGGAGACAAACCAGTAAGCCAAAAAAAGAGAAAATGAGTGAGTAAAAGAGAGAGGAAACAACAGTAAGATAATTTTTATAAGATAATTTTTAATAGGTAATAGTACTTAAAATAAAACAAAAGGGATTGATTTTGAATGACAGACACTGGTGGGAGTGGGGGTGAGATCGGGATTGGAGGTGAGTTGTGGGGTCTTTTCTTTAATATATAAATTTATTTAATTCATTTATTATTTTTGGCTGTGTTGGGTCTTCATTTCTGCTCGCAGGCTTTCTCTAGTTGCGGCGAGCGGGGGCTACTCTTCGTTGCGGTGCGCAGGATTCTCATTGTGGTGGCTTCTCTTGTTGCAGAGCATGGGCTCTAGGTGTGTGGGCTTCAGTAGTTATGGCGTGTGGGCTCTAGAGCGCAGGCTCAATAGTTGTGGCACACGGGCTTAGTTGCTCTGCGGCATGTGGGATCTTCCCGGACCAGGGCTTGAACCTGTGTCCCCTGCATTGGCAGGTGGATTCTTAACCACTTCACCACCAGGGAAGCCCGAGTTGTGGAGTCTTATAGTTCATGACAGTTAAAGGGAAAAATATCATATGATGAGATAAAGGTTCAGAGCATTGGGGAGGTTTTATTTTCTTTATATTTACTTCTCTGTTCTTTTCAGCATCTTTTTTCTGTTGGTGGGTGAGTGAGTGGGTGGATTTATTTTTATAAACACAATATTGTCATTATCACAGAGAATTTAATGACGTAAGGGACTCTGGACTTTATTTGAAGGCTATATCCCGAGTTAAAGCAAATCATAGATTTAATCATGTCAGAAGACAGTGGTTCAATGAAGAACAAACTTTTATTTTGGACCATCTGTTCTCTTATTCCTTCATATAAAAACACTCTGTTTTTATATGAAGGAATAATGTCTGTTTTCTGTCCAGCTCAGTGATACTAGATTCTCACTGATTTTATCTTTTATGATTAGGGGCTTATTTGTTTTTGTGTAATATCAAGTCGTTCACTGCATCTTTCATATATTCTAAAAATTGTTAGTTTGTATCTGCTTATAAGAAGTAAGAAGCACTACTTAAAGTGTCTCTCACAAATTTGGCATTTATTTATTTCTTATAGTAAGAAAACTAGAGGGAGGTTGATTGGTTGCTGGCATTGATAAGTAGCTTAAGGATTCATCCTTCTGGCTTTCTATTCCATCATCATCTTGTCTTCAAGATGGCTGCTACATCTCCAGGCATGAGAGAAGAGTCAGTGCCAGAGCTGTTACCATTTAGCAGGAAAGTAAAAACATTCCTAGAAATCACTTGGCAGGCTTCTACTTCAGTCTCATTGCCTAAAACTGAGTCCCATGGGTACCCCAGCAGCAAGGAATTCCAAAGAATCAGGAAATAGGATCGTGAATGTCTTAAAACATTCTTTTCATTTTCTGGAGCTTGATATATTGTTCTCAACAAAATCAAGGAATATGGATAACAATGGATATTAAACAGTCACCTGTGAGGAGTTTGCCACAAATGCTACTTATAAACTATTGAAAAAAATAACTATTTTATCCAATGTAGTAAAATATTTTTGAAAAAACTTTGGAGTATGAATACATGTTTGTACTGGTTGCAACACACAGTACAACCCCATTAAAACAGGCAGGTTTTAATGATACCATCTGCTTTATTCTTGGAACTACGTCATGTTTGGGTTTGAAATCATTGCCCTATCTATTGTAATTGTAATATTACAGTATCATTGTAATAGAGATAAATTGTATCATTTATCTTTATTATCCTTTAAATTATTGTGATTACTATTGTAATAAAGATAAATTTCTCACCACAGAACTTCACCCATTTAAATATGTATAACAAATAATTTAAGTTCAGGATTTGAAGTTTATGTAAATTTATTGGCAAAAATAGAGTTTGCTGTAACTTTTAATCTGTCATTGGTATCTAAAAATTATTTAAAATTTGAGAAATTGACTTTAGTGTATATGATTTCATTTTCTTTATATGTCTATTTTCAGTTATATGTGTTTAAGAAGTCCTGATACTTTTAGATACTGCATTTTCTGAATGTTGAAGAACTACTTTCATGTAAAGAGGTAAACTAGCTGGTTACTGTTTATTAGAGTACTATTAAAATTAATTATCTCTGAATTAGGACTTTTTAAAGAAAAAAAATCCCAAATTTGCAATCTAAAGAGAAACTTCTAAAAATAATTTGGAAATGTTATTCAGTATGCCAGATAATGGTTATGTTTATTCATTTGTATATTTGTGTGGTTTACGTAATACTATAATATGTAGTTTCTAGTATAGAGTAGATACTTAACAAATTAAATGAATATTGAATAAACTTTTTAAAAAATTGATAAATGTACTCTCCTTGACAAGGAATTTAAAATACTAACTTCAATAGGGCTATTGAAAAGACTACTCAGAAAATAAAAACACTTATTATGTTTAGAATGCATTAAAATGCAGAGAAAACAGTGTGAAATATATTAAAAATGTTTTATAGTCCTGTACTACCATTAAAGACTCATGTACTCTCCGGCCCCTGGAATGGAGAAAAGTAAACAGTTTCTCAAAAATGAGCCTCAGATAATGCAGACAAGTTAAGAAATCTGCATTGAATCTCAGAATAGATCCACCAGGTTGAATCTTATTCTCTTTGATGGGGAAAGTCAGGGCATCTGAAGGAACCAATCCTGCTTGAACTTAATGGAGCAGAGAAAACAGGATTCAGGCAAAAGGGGGAACAATCTTGAGAAGGTTATAACAGGATTTCTTAAGTTGTGCCATGAAGACGTTAAAAAAAAAAGAGTTAATAAAATGATGAAACCAATGGAATAGATTATATGAAACTCATTTGGCTATGAAAGATAAGTCTTGGATCCAGGAATAAATACTTGCTCTGGAGAAGGAGTCTTATATTACCTTTAAGTATAGTTATTTAAAAGTCCCAGGAATTCAGCTCTGAGAGGCACCAAGGAGGTAGAAAAGGATAATCATGGACTCTATTTAAAGAAGAATTTCAGAAACTCCTAAGTGCTTCACTCTTATTTATACCTGCCAGTAAAGCAAAGAATATCTCTTTTAAAAAACAATTCATTTTGCCTTTAAGTGTGTTGGTTCCTAAAGTACACAAATGCCATTATGGGAATTAAAGTGCCTCCATATCACAAATCTCAATCATGCAGATTTCTGTGGAAAACAAATAAGAGATGCTTTTGCAACTTTTCTTTTACCCTATTTAGCCTTAACATTTTGTCTACATTGATGTTTTCTTTTTAGTTGATCACTTTCTCAACAAGCAAGAGAAAACATATTCTTTTCCTAAAGATTTTATTACTACTAATTCAAAGTGATCCAGCAAAAGACACATATTTTTGGTTTACAAAAATATACTTGACCTTGAAGTTTGGAAAGGAATGCTCTGCATTAGTAAATAAACTGATTCATTCTGTCATTGAAGATATGAAAAAGTGATATACATAGAACATTAAGCTGTCATTTCTACTACATTTTTGGTTGTCCTTTTGTTTTAACTAGGAACATTTTGTAAAACATGTTTAAAAAAACAGCAGTCTTGAGACATTTTCCTTGTAACTGTCAAAGACAAGCCTGTATTCAAGTTCCAGAGAACAATAAAGGACAGCACAAAGCCAAATTAAAAAGCAAATCATTGTCATAAGAACACCACATCGTTAATATTATATAAAAATTGAATATTTTTTATAAAACTGGTCTAATTTTATCATTGTTTTTCTTTCAAATTAGTTAATTCAACCAATGTTAATAATATCATTTCATTACTGTTTATCTTTTTTGTTTTTAAAGAAAAAATCCCGTCAAGACATTAAACTTTACATTTATGAGATACCTTAAGATAAATTGAGGAATAGACTATTTTAGAATGCTAAGTTTCTCTAAACTTATGTAAGTTTCAGAAATGTAAATAGTTTTTTTAAAGTTAATATGACTAGCACTCTGGTTCATTTAAAAAAAAAACACAAGTGTTTCTCTTAAAAAAAACAAAACTATAAGGTCTTTTGTCTTGAAAATTGTCCTCTATTTAAAATTAATTTGAGGGATAGGAAACTAAACATTGTTTTGAAGAAAATAATATTGTCCAACAGTTAAAATATAAGTTGAATCGCAGTAAGTGGCAATGCAAGAATTTTGCAATCTCAAAGCTATAATCTAAATGTGAAATGAAATAGTAATAAAATAAAAAGAATATGTGCTCCCATTATAAGAGAAATTTTAAGGAATAGTGAGAAGGCTATAAATACATGTTAAAAAGACCAATTTTGTATCAACCAGCTGCTCTTTTACCATAAACAGTCTTGGCCATAGCAAAGTTTACATCAACTTAGTTACAAATGAAATACTGAAGAATTCAATCAATCAGTGATATCAAAAGTAACATATAATTAGCAAGTGTAGAATTCAATGAGTTGGAAGATTGATCTACTATTGTGAAACAAGTTAAGCTTTTACTTTAGATGTCGGTACTCTCTTTAATTTTGGTATCAGTAGGACTTCTGGGAAGAAACTAGGAAGGTAGGAAGGGAGAGGTTATTTGAGTGATAAGGAAGATTCTTCTAACTTAGAACTATGCTCTAAATGATTATTTTGATGCTGGAACTCACATAGCCTCTAAATAGTGGTTTTAGTAGTCAGTATAAGGATATCATATGATCAAAGGGTTACTGCAAAAGGGACTTAGAATTGTAGATATATTCTGTTTTTTATCAAGTTGTGCAGTAGCAACAGGAAGAGAAATATAGTAGAGAGATTAGCAGTGACCATTAAACTAGTACAGTGAAGGAGGAAAATATTTTTATTTTATTGATTCAACTTTCAGTAGATGTAGAAAAAGACACAACATTTTTTCACTAGAATTTTCTTATATAAATAAGTAAATTAATATTGGAATACATCAAATTTATATATAACTTTGCAGTCTGCTCTTAAAATGGGTTATATTTCACAATAAAAGTATAAACTTATATACATCTGTCCTTTCCAGGCCCCAATCCCAAGATTCTGTTATGTCTTTAAAAAGCAGTGAGAGTGGGCTATACTTGTGCTTTTTGAGGAAGCTCTCAGGGAAAGAATCTATTTTATTTTATAACATAGTTCACTAACTATAATAAAACTCTCTTGGTAAATGAAATTTGACTGTTTCAGTTCCTCAGGCTGGTAGTTAATTTCTTTTCCCAATTTATAATACCTTGCATTCCTTCCACAATTTGTGTTTCTGGTCACAGATATAATCAAATATGTATCCTTGACTGTTAGCTAATATCCTCCAATTTAAGCTACCATTGTGGATGAAAGGGAAGCAAAGGTACCAATGTTGATAACCAGGCTTTATGTTTGCATGATATTTAGGTTGGCAATTAAAGTCTGCAGAGGAGTTATTACTGGGTGGTTTATTTTAAAAATAGTGCATTTTTGTTACAGAATGCACTTATTTGGCAGAGTATGTGTTAAGAATCTGAAAAGTCCAGAAGTATTGTAGAAAATAAAATCATCATGGCTAGACATAAGATTCAGCAAGAACACAAAGTATGTTACATTGAAGTATCTGCATGCAATTTTCTCACAAAAACTGTACTGGCTTTTTATTCAATCAGTAGTCTGTATTGAGCAGTTTTTCTGTGTTAGGGGCTAGGAATACAAATTTGTACACGATGGAAGTGCTTCCTGTTCTCAAGAAGCTTAGAGTCTGGAAGAAGCAGTCAATAAAAGAAGACATGCAAATAGCTGAATTATCCGAGGCATAAAATTATATCTTCAGGTAGAAATGATGGGATCAGGTAATGAAAACTTACTAAGGAAAAGTTACATCAAAATGAAGTGAATAGGGCTTCCCTGGTGGCGCAGTGGTTGAGAGTCCGCCTGCCGATGCAGGGGACGCGGGTTCGTGCCCTGGTCCGGGAGGATCCCACGTGCCGCGGAGCGGCTGGGCTCGTGAGCCATGGCCGCTGGGCCTGCGCGTCCGGAACCTGTGCTCCGCGGCGGGAGAGGCCACAGCAGTGAGAGGCCCGCGTAACGCAAAAAAAAAAAAAAAAAAAAAAAAAAAATTAAGTGAATATTTAAAGAATTAACAGACAAATTACCCAGGAGAAAGAGCGGGTAGGAATTTACTGGGCAGAGGAAATGGCATCTGCAGAAGCCTTAAAATAAGAGACAACATAGGACATGCAAGTAATTGAAAGAAGTCTAACACGATTGGAAAAGTCAGCTTAGTTAGGGGAGGAAGAGAGCAGTAGGTCTATTGTCCCTCCCCTAGAATTTTATCTCTTGCTACCAGTCATGCCTTTCTTGTGGGCTATTCGTCTCCTATGTGCCTGCATCAACAGTGTGGGCTCTCTGGGTTTTTCCCCTACCCCTAATCTTTTTTCTGAGCACTAAGTGGAAGTCCAAGGAAAAGATCATACAAGTGTGCAAAACCCCCTTTGTGTCTTAGGCTCTAGGGTATTCTAGACTGACAAGCTAATGCACATTTGATCTTATCAAATTGTTCAGTTTCTCCCTAGCCTCTTGTATGTTGTCTCCTCATTGTCTCATTTCTCTTTCGAGGTTTCTTTCCCTTTGAAATTCAAATTACTTAGTTGTCTTTTGATCTCAGTTCTCCGATGGACACAATGAAATTATAATCTCGTTGCTTATCCAACTTTTCTCACTGCTACTGTGGAAGTAATATTCTTTCCTGCTTTATACATACTAAGTGGATGGAGAAGACTGCTTATATGTTTTTAAGAATATTAGTCTATTGTGGTGAGGGAAGTGAAATTTAAGGTGAAAAATTTGGAGTCAGGGAGAGAAGTTAGTTGTATGAACTGTAAAACAAGTAAGGGATTATGGTAGAGTAATACAACTAGGAGTGAGAGAAATGTGCCTGAATTCAAGACAGATATAAAAGGAAGAATTGATAGGTTCAGTAATTAATTGGGGAGATGACAGAAAAGGAAAAGTCAAAGGTGATTTCCATGTTTCTATCTTATGAATAATAGAGAATTTTGAGCTGCTGGATCTTTTCTAGTATCACCTTCTTAATTTTTATATTTTGTAATCACAAATGCTGTTATTATTATTTTAATTAATATATTGGGACCAAAGAAAATCTTAACTTAGCTCAATCAAAAATATATATGGTTATGCCTTCAATGCAAGTGGATAGCTGCAGTTCTTTTTTTTTTTTTTCTGATTATGTGAATATTTATGCCAGATTCCTCTAGTCAGTTCGTTTGTTCAGAGAGAAAGGTTCAACTTGTTTAGGGATTTTTTCTTATATTTTTTTAACTTCTAAAAGACAACAAACTTTGATGCCATAATACAACTTGGAAACTCAAACAGGGATCATGGTAGAAAAACTTCTTCATAAAAGATGTTCTGTCCTTAAGATCTTATAATATCTGATTCAAAAGCAACAAGTGTCAGCAGGGCTAACATTAATTTCTTTAAATTGATTTAGAATAGGTCTGCAAATTTTTGAACTGGGAAGAATCCATTATTTACTCTGCTTCTCAAGATCAAAAAGGTACAGTACTAAAAATTATCCTGACTTTTGGATTTTTTGACATGGTCTTGCCTACTTTGGTCCCTCCCAAAGGATGGCACAGATTGTGAGGACCGTCTTGGCAGTGCTGGGGTATCTGCTGTTCATAGCCACACAGTTTGTCCAAAGAAAAACTTCAGCCAGTTCAGAACATGTATCTATCATCCAGAGCAGGTGTTACTGATGGAGAAGTGATGAAAGGAGAGATGAGAAGCTGATTTATTAAATTAGTCCAGGAAACTTGACACTTAAATATTATTCTCCAGTAGCTGCTTATTTATTTCTATGGTATTTTTAAACACATTCTCAGAAGACAAGACTTGGGAAGAGTATTTATTGGTTTAGCTGGAAATTAATTCCAGTTATCCTTCCATCCATTTCTCTAGTTATCCTTCATCCTCCCATGTTATCCTGGCTTTGATATGAACTCTGGAAAATTATCCTTGCCATGTTTATTCTGGTTCATTCCTGGCTTTTTGAGGGGGTGGAGCTTCTGTAGAAGTGAGCAAGATCCTCTAGATTCTTCTTTAACATCAGACTAAATAATAATATAACAACTCTAAAAGGCATGATTGTGAAATCCTCAGTTACCAGTGGAAAAATAAAGGATGTTATAAAGGAATAAATAAGCTAAAAATCATGAAATTTACTTTTTTTTTTGAAATTTACATATGGTGAGATTTTTTAAGGAAATGAAATACAAACTATTTGGTAAATTAGTATGAGAATAAAACTCAATACTTTACCATTAAAACAAGGATAAGAAGACATAAATATTTCTTAGAAAGTTGGCTATTGTTCTCTCTGTATTTGTGGTTTACTCACATAAAATGAATATCCAACTAATTAAAGACTAAATGAGATTTGTTTTGCCAAAACAATTAAGAAAATGATAATAGGAACATACATATAGATCATAACCTTGATAGTAAATGGATTAACTGCCTCAACCAAAAGACACAGACTGGCTGAATGGATGCAAAAACAAGACCCATATATATGCTGTCTACAAAAGGCCCACTTCAGACCTAGGGACACGTACAGACTGAAAGTGAAGGGATAGAAAAAGATATTCCATGCAAATGGAAATAAAAAGAAAGCTGGAGTAGCAATACTCATATCAGATAAAATAGACTTTAAAATAAAGAATGTTACAAGAGATAAGGAGGAACACTACATAATGATCAAAGGATCAATGCAAGAAGAAGATATAACAATTATAAATGTTTATGCACCCAACATAAGAGCACCTCAATATATAGGCAAATGCTAACAACCGAGAAAGGAGAAATTGACAGTAACACAATAAGAGTAGGCAACTTTAACACCCCACTTACACCAATGGACAGATCATCCAAAATGAAAATAAATAAGGAAACAGAAGTTTTAAATGACACAATAGGACAGATAGATTTAATTGATATTTATAAAACATTCCACCCAAAAGTGGCAGAATACACTTTCTTCTCAAGTGTACATGGAACATTTTTCAGGATAGAGCACATCTTGGGTCACAAATCAAGCCTTGGAAAATTTAAGAAAATTGAAATCATATCAAGCATCTTTTCTGACCACAACACTATGAGATTAGAAATCACAGGAAAAAACAAACTATAAAAACACAAATGCATGGAGGCTAAACAGTGCGCTTCTAAATAACTAAGAGATCACTGAAGAAATCAAAGAATACGTAGAAAAAACTGACAATGAAAACATGACGACCCAAAACCTATGGGATGCAGCAAAAGCAGTTGTAAGAGGGAAGTTTATAGCAATTCAATCTCACCTCAAGAAACAAGAAAATTCACAAAAAAACAATCTAACCCTACACTTAAAACAACTAGGAAAAGAAGAACAAAGAAAACCCAAAGTCAGTAGAAGGAAAGAAATCATAAAGATCAGAGCAGAAATAAATGAAATAGAAATGAAGAAAACAATAACAAAGATAAATAAAACTAAAAGCTGGTTCTTTGGAAGATAAACAAAATTGATAAACCCGTAGCTAGACTCATCATGAAAAAAAGGGAGAGGATGCAAATCAATAAAATTAGAAATGAAAAAAGGAGAAATCACAACTGACACCGCAGAAATACAAAGAATTATAAGACACTACTACAAACAACTATATGCCAATAAAATGGACAACCTGGAAGAAATGGACAAATTCTTAGAAAAGTACAACCTTCCAAGACTGAAACGGGAAGAATTAGAAAATATAAACAGGCCTATCACAAGTAATGAAATTGAAACAGTAATTAAAATCTTCCAACAAACAAAAGTCCAGGACCAGATGGCTTCACAGGTGAATTCTATCAAACATTTAGAGAAGAGCTAACACCCATCCTTCTCAAACTCTTCCAAAAATTTGCAGAAGGAGAAACACTTCCAAATTCATTCTATGAAGCCACCATCACCCTGACACCAAAACCAGAAAAATATATCACAAAAAAAAGAAAATTATAGACTAATATCACTGATGAACATAGATGCAAAAATCCTGAACAAAATACTAGCAAACAGAATCCAACAACACATTAAAAGTATCATACACCATGATCAAGTGGAATTTATCCCAGGGATGCAAGGATTCCTCAGTATACGCAAATCAATGAATGTGATACACCACATTAACAAATTAAGGAACAAAAACCATGTGATGATCTCAATAGAGGCTGAAAAAGCTTTTGACAAAATTCAATACCCATTTATGATAAAAACTCTCCAGAAAATGGACATAGAGGGAAACTACCTCAACATAATAAAGGCCGTATATGACAAACCCACAGCAAGCATCACACTCAATGGTGAAAAACTGAAAGCATTTCCACTAACATCAGGAACAAGACAAGGATGTCCACTCCTGCCACTCTTATTAAACATTGTTTTGGAAGTCCTAGCCATGACAATCAGAGAAGAAAAAGAAATAAAAGGAATACAAATTGGAAAAGAAGGAGTAAAACAGTCACTCTTTCCAGATGACATGATACTATACAGAGAAAATCCTAAAGATGTCACCAGAAAACTATTAGAATTAATCAATGAATTTGGTAAGGTTGCAGGATACAAAATTAATGCACAGAAATCTCTGGCATTCCAATACACCAATAACAAAAAATCAGAAGGAGAAATTAAGGAAACAATCCCATTTACTGTGGCAACAAAAAGAATAAAATACCTAGGAATGGACCTGCCTAAGGAGGTGAAAGACTTGAACACAGAAAACTATAAAACACTGATGAAAGAAATCAAAGATGACATACAGATGGAGAAATATACCAGGTTCTTGGTTTAGAAGAATCAGGACTGTAAAAATGAGTATACTACCCAAAGCAATCTACAGATTCAATGCAATCCCTATCAAACTACCAGAGACATTCTTTACAAAATTAGAACAAAAATTTAAAAATTCGTATGGAAACACAAAAGACCCTGAATAGCCAAAGCAATCTTGAGAAAGAAAAACAGAGCTGAAGGAATCAGTCTCCCTGACTTCAGACTGTACTACAAAGCTACAATAATCAAGACAGTATGGTACTGGCACAAAAACAGAAATATAGATCAATGGAACAGGATAGAAAGCCTAGAGATAAACCCACCCAGCTGTGGTCACCTAATCTATGACAGAGGAGGCCAGAATATACAAAAGAGCAAAGACAGCCTCTTCATTAAGTGGTGCTGGGAAAACTGGACAGCTACATGTAAAAGAATGAAATTAGAACACTCCCTAACACCATACACAAAAATAAACTCCAAATGGATTAAAGACCTAAATGTAAGACCGGACACTATAAAACTCTTACAGGAAGACATAGGCAGAACACTCCATGACATAAAACACAGCAATATCTTTTTTGACCCCCCTCCTAGAGTAACGGAAATAAAACCAAAAATAAACAAATGGGACTCAATTAAACTTCAAAGCTTTTGTACAGCAAGGGAAACCATAAGCAAGACAAAAAGACAACCCTCAGAATGGGGGAAAATATTTGTGAATGAAACAACAGAGTTTTAATCTCCAAAATATGCAAACAGCTCATGTAGCTCAATATAGAAATAAACAAACAATCCAGTTAAAAACTGGGCAGAGGACCTAAATAGACATTTCACCAAGGAAGACATACAGATGGCCAAGAGGCACATGAAAAGATGCTCAACATCACTAATTATTAGAGAAATGCAAATCAAAACTACAATGAAGTATCACCTCATACCAGTCAGAATGGCCATTATCAAAATATCTAGAAACAATAAATGCTGGAAAGGGTGTGATGAAAAGACAACCCTCCTGCACTGTTGGTGGGAATGTAAATTGATACAACCATTATGGAAAACAGTATAGAGGTTCCTTAAAAAACCAAAAATAGAACTACCATGTGACCCAGCAAGCCCACTACTGGGCATACACCCTGAGAAAACCATAACTAAAAAAGAGTCATGCACCACAGTGTTCATTGCAGCACTATTTGCAACAGCCAGGGAATGGAAGCAACCTAAATGTTCATTGACAGATGAATGGATAAAGAAGATGTGGCACATATATACAATGGAATATTACTCAGCCATAAAAAGAAACGTAACTGAGTTTTTTGTAGTGAGGTGGGTGGACCTAGAGTCTGTCATATAGAGTGAAGTAAGTCAGAAAGAGAAAAACAAATACCATATGCTAATGCATATATATTGAATCTAAAAAAAAAAAATGGTGATGATGAACCTAGTTGCAGGGCAGGAATAAAGATGTAGACATAGAAAATGGACTTGAGGCCACGGGTTGGGAGGGGGGAAGCTGGGGTGAAGTGAGACTAACATCAACATATGTACACTACTGAATGTAAAATAGTTAGCTAGTGGGAAGCAACAGCATAGCACAGGGAGATCAGCTTGGTGCTTTGCGATGACCTAGAGGTGTAGGATAGGGAGGATGGGCGGGAGGCTCAAGAGGGAGGGGATATGGGGACATATGTGTGCATATGGCTGATTCACTTTGGTGTACAGCAGAAGCTAACACAGTATTGTGAAGCAATGATACTTCAATAAAGTTCTATTAAAAAAAAAGAAAAGTACTTACTGCAAACCACCCCCCCCCCGACAAAAAAAAAAGAAAAAGTAACCACAGCAATGTACAGTAATGCCATTTTCCCATAGTCTCCCCAGTCTGATGAATTATCAGCTATCATGGTCTAGCTCTCCATGTATTTAGGCCTTCTTCAATTTCTTGGTAGTTTTCAGTCATCATTCATTAAATTCATCCCCGAGGATTTTTCTTAATACTAGTATAAGTAATACTTTAAAATTATTTCCAACTGTTTATTGCTAGTATATAGAAATATAATTGATTTTTTAATGTTGAAATTATATTCTGTGTCCTTGCTAAATTATTTCTATTACGTTTGGGTTTTTTGGGTAGATTTTTAGAATCATTTTCCAAGTACACTATCATGTTGTCTATGAATAAAGTACTTTTATATCTTCAAAAAAAAAAAGGCTAAATGAGAATTCAGTATATAACAGTTCAAAACGAAAAAAAAAAGGAACAAAAGCCTAAAGGTATAAAAAAAAATATGTTTCTCATTTCTTCTGTTTTTATGGGATATTTAATCTCACTCAGCTGTCTATCAGTCTCATTATTATGGGCACATTTTTCAAATAATCTAAATTGTTCCCACAGTGGCAGCCAAACCAAATAAACAAGCACTGAAGAGTGTATGATTTCACCAGAGGCCTTAAACAATGAGTGGCCCAGAAAATTTCCTTTAAGTAAAAAGAGGTAGGAATCTTCAATGACAGGTTTAAGGAGAAGGAAAGCACTCTGCAGTTTTTCCTCAACGTGCCCCCATCAAACCGAAATATCTTAAAATGCCAAATAAATAAGAATAACAATGAAAATCTTCTTTCTATGAACCAGATAAGAATGGTATTTTAACATGCAAAAACTTGTACTTTGAAATGCAGTATGATTCCTTGAGGTTAATGCAAATATATTTGAAAGAGAATGTGATCCTCCAGATTGGAAGGATAAAAATGTGATCCTCTAGATTGGAAGGATAAATATTTAATATTTTTTAAAAATTACAGAATATGTATGCTTGACTAGAGTTTTCTATTTTCTTTTTCTGTTTTATGACATGTGAAGTATAACATTTTACAATAAAAAATTAAATCAATGGGAACTTTTAAAATTTGAGTTCTTAAATTTTTGAGACTCATACGCTCTCTTTCCATAACTCTGAACGTTACACATTAGCCTGTTTACCTACTTGTACCAAAAGCCAAAGTAAATTTAAACCTATTTTTGAGCTTCTGTATTTCTGATACATAAAAATAAAATATCTTGTAGGTGAAATATTTAAATACCTTGAAATTTATGAATTCTTGGACAAAGGACAAAAATTTAGACACTACGACAGCAATCTATTCATTTGAAGTGGAAGAAATTCTGTTTTATTGTTAGGTGACATGATTTAGCAATTAATATACATAAGATTAAGAGTTGGTTATAAATAGATTAAAAACACTATTTAAATTTTTTTATTAATGTGGTTTCTTTTCATTAGAAAGTAACCAGTATTTGTAAATTTGTTCATGTGTATCCATTTGTTAATTTTTCTCTAAAGTTTTCCTCAAATTATCTCCCATAAGTACATGAAGATGACTAAATAACAAGTAAACAAATCAGTAACACTTCGGAACTCAACAGAAATTACTCTTGTTGAGAAAATTAGTGCATGAGGAAACTAAACTTATAAAAATGCTCAAATCCATGTCACATATTAAAAATTTTTAAATGTCAAACACAAAAACAGATTGGCTTTTGCTTCAAATTTAATGTGTTTGGTTCATGAAGCTGTTGAGAAGCAAACTAACAGTCGGATAATTTTACATATCCTAGCAAATAATAAAATGTTTTGAAAGCTGTGAGGAAATCAATAATATTTTGAGTGTTTGTCATAATAATGAAAATTATTTTATACTTTCTGTGTATTTAATGGTGATCATCTTTTCTGCCACCTCCAATTATGTTATAACTTCTGTAAATATTACATTTGTTGTAGGGTTCTTATTTAATTTCAAGAACAAGAGGGAAATAATTCAGTCATTTAAACAACTATGGTATTTATTTTTTTATTAATTACAGAACTCATTGTAGACAGGATCACTACGATTAAGAAAAAATTATATATAATTTACCACTTATATTCTTAACATGCTAATTTGTTTATTCTTATTCATTTATAAGTATTTATTTGTACTGAAAAATATTTCAGTGTCAAGGGACACCAACCACCCCCAGGTTTGATTTCTCACTAGGAAGACTCTATAGACTCAGCATATAGTCATAATGATTTATTTTGGTGAAAGGATGAAAAGCAAAATCAGCAAAGGGAAAAGACATGTGGGTAAAGTCTGGGGAAACCAGTTGCAAATGTCAAAGGTCTTCTCCTAGTAGAGTCACACAGGACATGCTTAATTCTTTCACAAATGAGTGTGACAGCGCATGTGAAATGTCACCAACCAGGCAAGTTCATACGGTATTCAGTGCCCAGGTTTTTACTGGGTATTGATCATGTAGGCACCGTCTGCCTGGCATATAATCAAATTCCAGATTCCCAGAAGAAAAGCAGGTATAGCTGAGGTATACAGAAACACTCATCTCAGTTAATGGTTGGGAATGCTCCTAATATCTAAGTTTCCAGATGCTAGCCAAGAGCCAACTTTATAAATAATCCTTTCAAAGAATAACAGTTAAGCCTGCTCTGTTAACTTTTTCTTCACAGTTTTACTGTGTTGTTGATTGTTTTCTATTTAAGTTTTAATATATGAACATCTTTCAATAGCAATAAACATTATTCTCTTATGTTTAATGCCTATACTGTTTCCATTTTATGCATTGTTTATTTAATAAATCCACTGGTGGATTTTTTACTGTGGCTTCATATTTTACTCTAATAAAGAAAAATGCAAAGAATATTAAAATTATTTTCTTGGAATAAATCCCCAGAAGTGAGATTGCTACATAGGTACTTTGTAAAGGGTTTTGATATATATTCCATGGTAGACCATACTGTCTTCCAGATCGTTAACAATGTATATACTCACCAACAATGTTTGACTTCAAGAAATGGGTATTTACAATAATTTATTAATTTGGTAAGATAAAAGTGAATTAAGGTTATGTCCTTATTTAACATCTTTGATAATATTGGGGTTGAGCATTGAAAAATACATTTCTTAGTCATTTGTATTTTGTCTCTTGTGAATATTTATTCACTTAACTCATATTTTTTGCCAGCAACTATTACAAAATAAAGTCATAATTGAAAAGATATTGAAACACCAGTTGCAATTAATAATGGAATAAATGCTACACCATTTTTGTTCACATTAGTTTGTATGTATCTAACTTCATTAATTAATTTACTCAGAATTTCTCACTACTGAAGAATGATTGGCATGGTACCACTTTATTCTATATTAGTGCAAATGGTAGATATTTCTATAATTAGGGAGAAGTTTTTAGGGGCTTATTTACATAAACAGGAAATCTTGTACACCAAGAGATATTCATAGGACCTTTTAAAACTTGGATTCTTACTTTTCTAAGATTTGATTTGTTTTTAAGATTTAGAAATTGAGATTTTTAAATGGCAATTTTGGTAATTTAAATATATTTGATAGAAAATTGAAACCTTTTTTCCCAGTTGTATTATATATCGGAAAATGTTTAAGATATAATTTATTTGATAATTATGAAATTAGGTTTTTCCCCATGACTGAAGCTAGCTTTCTCCATACTTAATAATTGAAGTATCTTTTTAATGCTATTAAATATTTTGGAGGATTTAGTCTTTCGGGGAAGGAAATCCGTAGAGTGCAATCTCAAATATTCTTGTTTATATAATCAGTTTTTAAGCAAGTTTCTAACTGGCAATGATAAATTTCTTTCAATCCCTCTACAAGGATGAAAAATTAGTCAAAATTCTGTGTCAAAGTATGTTTTCATCTTGAATGCAACAGTCAGGTTTGTTTACATTAACTTTTAAATGTTGATGTAAAAAGTTGAGAGGAGAATAAGCCCAATAAGAAGCACAAGGTTGCCCTTAATTCAAAACTTACTATAATTTGAAATATTGTCATTATTTATATGGGAGAGAAAAGAAAGCGAATGACAGGTATAATAATGAAGGCTACACAATAGCTATGATTATAATGGAAATCAATGAGGTCTAATTTATTCTGTATCATATGAGATCAGGGAGCATTCTGAAGTGGAAGGCAATAGATCAGAGGTAGACAGAAATAGATATTAACTTTTCTTTTAATAAACAGAATGTGAGATAGCCAAAAGTGATTGAAGGGAAAAAACAGTTAAAACCTAAACACTGTTAAATAGTTAATACTAAAAATCCTTGAAACTCTGTGGAAGGAATTTGTTTTCAGTTAATTGTTTGCTATAATCAGATGTGCAGTATATTAAAGACTGCTTGGCATTTAGAAGGCTACTGTAAATTGATAGTCTGAATGAAGGCTTCTATATTTGGAAGAAATTATTCTAAATTCAAGAAAGAGTTCACAGGGTACGGTTTTTGACAGTCATGAAAGAATTCTAGTGCACCTGCTTTGGAACATTTTCCCCTTGTATGAAGGTGTCTGCTATTTTGCTTAATTTGTGGTAGTTTGCATAAATCCATGATGTAGCCGTTGGACTCTTTTTTTTTCCTTGTAGCATTATAAAGCTAATAAAGAAGTGAAAAACACAATTAAAAAAATCTTTTGGTCCCAACACCACTACACTTGACATCTGTATACTCTCTGTGATAAATATAGCATCAGCTTTTCTATGGTAATGCTTTAATAATCTTAGCTTCTGGGCAGTAATGCTACACAGTATTTGTACAGGATAATAATATTTTACTAATGGAAGTTAGATGTTTTGTAGTGTGTGAGGCTTTCTCCCTTCATTGCAATGGGTGGGAACAGATTGTGTGTAAATAGTTTCATTAATATTTGAAAACTTATAGGCGTCATTTGCTAATCACTTCCTCTGCTTTTTTCATCTAAAATTCTCCAATTAAAATGTAGTTAAAGTGGAATTGTGATATGAAAATATTGACATAAAAATAGAGTACCATATCATCTCTTTAAGCTATAATTTCCAATCTAGTAAAAAACCTCAAGTAATTCTTCCCAAAGATATGAATCTCTGAGGGTCTTTTGGCTGGTTATCATTTTGAGAAAAGGCTAGTGACGATAAACAGAAGCTTGTCTTTCACAAACATAAAATTTATTCACATTCAGAGCAATGTTAAGAAGTAATTCTTTCCAAATTCAGGGTAAATACAAAGCAAAAAACAAAAACAAGCATAAACCAATAAACTATAAGCTTTATTGTTGTTATCTTATGTTCTAACAAGTTCAGTAGGTTTAGAGAAAGTAGTCATCTTGGCTAAACAGTTTCTAGAGCATCTAATCAGAAATTATTTTCTTTGTTCATTTATTTTTCTTGTTTAAAATACAATTTTAGCTACAAAAGGACTACAAGCTGTGTCTATAAATATAAGTCGGATTGACGTAAGGAGGCAGCCAGGTTGTTAATGAATTCTATAAAATGCCAGGAAAAATGTGAGGCAGCACAATTCAGAAGCGATTCTAAACAGAGTGTCTGAAAAGCCACCTTCCTTCCCATTGACGAGGAAGATTTTGCCTGGAAAAGAAGAAGAAAATTTCAGAGGAGAAAAATAAGAGAAAGAAAGCTGTAAAGAAAAGCAAATATGTGGCCGGACAGGGAGGCAACCCTGAATGATATGACTCATCAAATTAAGACCCTCAGCCATAAGACACTATACCAAAGTTGTCAGTTCACCCAAACTAGAAAAGAACTGGATTTTAAGACTATCAGTCCTTTCTTTTGACTGTGTATGTGTGTCTCTCTCAAACAGTAACAAGCACAATTACCGAAAATAAATTTTTAAAACTCCAAAGTGCTCATAAAAAACAAAAACAACATTCAAGACATCTCTATGCATACACATAAAGGGATGGATAAGATAGCTAGATATATATCTTAGTAAACATATAATAGTGTATTTGCTACTATTCTAGTAGCTTTAAAGAATTATTTATTTTCTTTTGAGGTATAATTTACATATGGTGGTATCCACATATATTAGGTGTAAAATTCTATGAGTTGGAAGAATGTATACATCTTGTAATCAAAATATAGAAAATCTCCCTCAAACCAGAAATTTATCTTGCATCTCCTTCAAGTCAGTCTGCCCCTCCTATATGCCACCATTCTTCTGATTTCTATCAGAAGATTTCATCAAGGATTCGTGGAGAGAATTTGTCCTATGAAAAAGAGGATAATAACATACAGTGACACTGGATCATGGACAGTTCGAAGATCTCTTGATATCGTTATCAGGTGCCAAAGGACAACTGATTTTTTCTTGGTTGTAACTTGGTTGAGGCCTGGAAACATACCTGACTGTCTGCTACATACTTACCAGGAAAGACTGCCATGAATAACAGTAATGATACTAATATACTAATAATGTTATCACCATGTAAGCCAGCACAACTATTGGTCCTATACCCCTAAATTAAACAGAATGACGAATAATCAGTAGAAGAAACACAGCACTAACCTATGGGTCCTAGAAAATGTCAGGTGGGGGAAGAGAAGGAGAAAGAGAATGAGAATTTCACATACTATCAGAATAACCTAAACAGCTGCAATTCAATGAAATGATGTTGCTGAAGGCAACTAATAAAAACATAGGGCTTCCCTGGTGGCGCAGTGGTTGAGAGTCTGCCTGCCGCTGCAGGGGACACGGGTTCGTGCCCCGGTCCGGGAAGAGCCCACATGCCCCGAAGCGGCTGGGCCCGTGAGCCATGGCCGCTGAGCCTGCGCGTCCGGAGCCTGTGCTCCGCAATGGGAGAGGCCACAACAGTAAGAGGCCAGTGTACCGCAAAAAAAATAAAAAATAAAAATTAATAAATCCACATAAAGAGATTTGATTACAGTATACAAATTGCTTTCTGGAATGTAAAATTTGATCTTCAAATTGGAAAAACCCAGTAGATAAAATGATGAGTATATTTACTCTTGCGATTTGAATATGTGGCCTGGAAGAAGTGGGATAATTGTCTCAAAGCACAGAGTAAAAATACAGTGATGGAAATTGTGAGGGAAAAGATGAGAGAACTGGAAGATCTAGAAGAATTAATTTGGAAATAATTTGCTACAGAAAGAGAAATCAGAAGCATTGAATTTGAGTCAATAGTTAAAATATTATAAAAATTTAACAGACTGGAGAAAGCAGATGAAAATGTACACCAAATTTCAGGCAAGGTTGATTAGAAAAACAATACAAAGGCATATCCTGAAGTAATATTAAACTATAGAAATAACAGAAATCATAGTAGTTTCCACACTAAAATAATACATTTAAAAGGGAGAAGAGGGCTTCTCTGTGGCGCAGTGGTTGGGAGTCCGCCTGCTTATTTAGGGGACGCGGGTTCATGCCCCGGTCCGGGAGGATCCCACATGCCGTGGAGCGGCTGGGCCCGTGAGCCATGGCCGCTGAGCCTGTGCGTCCGGAGCCTGTGCTCCACAATGGGAGAGGCCATAGCAGTGAGAGGCCCGCGTACTGGAACAAAAAAAAAAAAAAAAAAAAAAAAGGGAGAAGAAAGGATTCAAGTTAGTCTTGGAGTTTTCATCTATATCACATATGGACTATGGAAAAAATAACAATCAAATACCAGCCAAGATAACATTTCAACTGTTAGGGTTATACATATGTTATTTGCAGATATACAAGGATTCAGAGAATATATCATATAAACATTCAATTCTCAAAAAATGGGGTCTAACCAAGGAAAAACTGAGTTCAAACACAGGTCTCAATATAGGAATAAATAAGTGGAGGAAAAAATCATGAGCGCTTGTGAATTCATATATGTGAAATGTAGAATTCAAAATTAGGATCTTAAGCAAAATCATTATAAATTCTCATATTACTAGTTAGGATAGAGCAGTGAAGAAATAGATCATCTTGGCATTTGACACTATTAGTATCATGTAATAGCTTTTATATAATAGTAGAGAAGTAAAATTTTATTTTGAGCTTCATCAAGGGGAACATAAGTCAGAAGCCTGTAGGTTGTGTACTGCACAAGGGCATTTCATCTAAGGGCCCAAATTTCATATTTTAGATGCACGTGCATTTTATTACAACTTGTAATTAACAGATATAATTAAAGTTATTATTCTAACAGGATCTTTGTATTATGGTAGTTATACTAATTGGAGGTATAGTATCTTGCAGAAACAGAATCATTTTTCTATTAACAGAAGGGGGTCAAATGAGCTAAGTGGCATTCCTGCTTTGACGTGGCAACTGAGCTATCAGTGGTGCTTTACTGAAGTTCTTGAAACTTCCTTTTCTCCTGAAAACTTTCACTGATCTTTGATTCTCTTGTCCTTTCTACAGTTTTTTAAGTAACTAATTCCTCGCATTAAATACATTCTTCTTGAGAATGTCTATGGTGTAACATATGTCTAACTGGTAATTGATTGATGCAATAGTGTTGAGAATCTTTATATGTTTTGTTCATATGTTTATTTGTTACTGTTTTTATTGCTGTACCTAGCATGATGCTATATGATTTCATGTAATATGCAATCCCCATTACAGACCTGAAAAATGGACATTCTATTCTCTAGTTTTAGGAATGAAAAAGTATGGATTAGAGAGGTTAAGTAAATTTCCAAAACCGACTGGTACCGTATGAGCCAGAATTTGAACCTATATTTTTCTGACTTGAATCCTTTAGGCTTTAAATACATCTTATTTCTTCTTATAATAGGTCATCCACAGAAGACAGATTTTTTTTAAACCTCATTGCAGTCACTCTCATTTAAGATCATTTTCCCAAGTAATATTGTTTATAGAAACTTGCATTACTAACACTGACTATTCTAAGTTCTTTTAGACAACCTGTATGTAACCTAATCAAATCACTTATTTTCTTGGCATATCAGCTGTGGTGAATCTTCTAATGGCATTAGACAATTAACACCTCTTTAATGTAACATATTGTGAATTGAGATATGATGACAAAAAATGTGGTAGCAAACTAATTAGTGGAAGGAAATTCTTGCTCAATAAATATTTAAGAAAAAATAAAATTTAGCTCTGAAAAACTGAAGTGGCTTAATATTCAGCCAAATGAAATAGTGAATGTGTATTAGTAGGTGTGGGAGGGACTTATTTGAATAGCTGAAAGTCAAATGTTTCTTCTTTTGAGAGTCACAAGTTGAGAATTTTAAGTGTAGACTTGCTGAAGTTCCCTTAAAAATATATTAAAATCTTAATTTTATTTTTTTTTTGGTCAGGAATTTTTGGTGGCAAGTAACAGAAACCCATCTGAACAAAGCTTTAGCAGAGGAAAAAAAGAAATTTGCTGGCTTTTGTATCTGAGGAATCTAAGTCTAATTAGCTACAGCTGGACACAAGGATAATATCTGGGGCTTTGTCTGTCTCTGTAGCTTGGTTCTGCTGCCAACTGTGTCACTGACTTCATTGTTTAGTTTCTCTATGTGATAAACAGGAAGGTTGATGATTCCTTAGATTTACCTCTTGGTATGGTTGAAAGTTTGTGTCTCTCGCAAATTGGTACGTTGAATTCACCTAACCCCCAAGGTGATAATAGGAGTTTGGGGCCTTTGGGAGATCACTGGGTCATCAGAGCAGAGCCCTCATAAATGGAATTAGTGCCGTAATAAAAGTTGCCTGAGAAAGCTCTTTACCCCCTCCTCCATGTGAGGACGTGACGAAAAGATATCATCTAAGAACTAGGAAGTGGGCCTCACCAGACATAGAGCCTTGCTATGTGGTCACCCTGATGTCTGATTTCCAGACCACAGAAGTGTGAGAAATAAATTTCTGCTGTTTTTAAGCCACCTACTTTGTGGTGTTTTGTTACCGTAGCCTGTGTGGAATAACATGCCTCTCTATTTTATTCATCATGAGCCTCAACTTACCCAAGCAGCCACAGTGAAAAAGATCACTTTGCTTTCCACATGTCCACACATCAGTCCTGAGTAAAACACTGAGTAATTGCACATGATTTTAAACAAAAGCATTGATTTAACAAAGATCTATATATCACATACTATATTCCAAGCACTCTTCTAAGTGTTACACACATGAACTCATTAATCCTTGTGAAAACGCTGAGAGGGATGTACTATTATTATCTCTCTCTTACCCATGAGGGAGTTGAGACACAGAGAGGTTAAAGTCACATATTTAATAAGTGACAGAGCCAGGATTAGAGCACAGCAGTCTCATTCCAACAAAAATGCTATATTGATTCTCCACATGGAACAAAAAAATGTTGCCAAGGTGAAAAATGTTCTAATTAGGTCACCATTGGATAGAGCTTATAGCTGAGATAGGGGGAAGAGTCACTTCCGGGATCAGAGAGAAATGAGGAGGAAAAGGTTCCCAAAGGAATAGGAATGCTGGGCTGGAAAAAAACAACACATATCCACTAAAACAAGAGTGATATTTTTTTCCATGGAAAAAATATATGGAGAGATAATTATTATCATTTGAGAATCATACAGAGTTTTATCATATATAATATGGAGGCTAAGTACTAAATGTTAATATTCAAAATATAGTAAAAATGTGGCTATTGGTATGGTTCCTAGATTATAATGGGAGGTAATCAAGCCGAGTGAGTCTTGCTTATATAATGATAATTTAAATATAGTTCTGATGTCAGATACACAGAAAAATGATTCCCTAGAAGAAACTATTTGTTTCTTAGTGATGTTCTTTCCTCCATTTAATCCCAAATCTCATAATCTTTGACTTTCTTCCTGAGCCAATAGTAGAAGAGAAGTTTTACTGATAAGACATCAGACAACTTATTCCATTCTGATGAAGTCTTCCCATCTCATGCTACATGAGATGCTTTAGTACTGTAATTTGATTATTCTTCTTGAATTCTAAAAAGTGGGTTGCCATAGTAAAAGCCATGTGCACTTAAAAAATTTCTGTAACTCACTGTCTCTGCCTGAACTCCGAATGTTTTCATTTTTTGCCCTATTTCATCAGCTCCTGTACCCCTTTGCAATGATAAAAGTGAATGGCCCATCCTCCTGCCACTTCCTTGGGTGAAGGCAATGCGATGTCTGTGCTCCGGGTGTCACTACACTAACTGTGAACAAATCCCTGTGCACAGTCCTTGTGGGCATGTCCCCAAGTAATATTCCTGGTCCTTTCCCTTAACCTACCAGTCCTATCCATACCACACTCAGGGGTCTCAATGTTGGGTGGAATACATAAAGGCTCTGTTTCATCCCTTTGCAAACTGTTGCTGGAGAATATAAGCTAAAAATCATAATGATCACTCTCCTATCCTCAGAGTCCTAAATATTTAGTCAAGTTTTTTGTTATATGGCTTCATTTTGAAGACTTCTTTTTGTTTGTTTCAACAGTTCGTAAAACCTAAATGATAATTATTTCCTTCCTAGGCTATTTAAGAAGCTCTCTTGGTTAGGTAAGTGGGTAGTGAAAGACAAGTTAAAATGAAAATAAAGTATGAATATTATTTTGTAAGTGGAATAATTCAAATTACTCTTAAAAAATTATAGAAATGGGCTGTGTTTTAAACCTAGATTGGCCTGAGTTAATATCCCAGATCTACCATTTACTAGTGAGGCCTTCAGTCTCCTCATCTGCAAAGCAGGGGTAATAATACCTGTATTCTCATATATGAGAATTAAATGATGCTTTAGATACCAATCACGTAGCATATAATAGTAACATAGTATTTAACTAGTAAATAGCAATTATTTTTACTTTCTTTGCAATTCCAGTTTAAAAACCTTATTGACAGATACTTTATCTTCTTGTTCAGTGTATACTCCCATCATACACCCCTCTTTCCTTTTCATATATTCTTTCATTTTGACAAACTGGACTATTTAGTGTCCTCTAAACACATTAGACTTACACTCAGTTATCTTATCACCCATGTCTGAAAGGCCCATTCTCCACCTTTCCTCTCCCTTGAAGCCTTCTACATCCCCATTGGCGCCACACCAAATTGTCTTTTGCATAAAGTCTTCACAACTCCCTCTGGTTTTAATTTCTCCCTGCTACCATTGAAGTTTGCTTATAATGATATTGCATTAATCAGAGCTCTTCAGAGAAACCGAATCCAATAGGAGATTTTTGCGTGTGTGGGTGGGTTTTAAAATTACCTCACATAATTATGGAGGATAAGAAGTCTCGTGATCTGCCCTCTGCAAGCTGGAGACCCGGGAAACCAGTAGTGTAATTCAACCTGAGCCTAAAGGCCTAAGGACCAGGGTGGCTAAAGGTGTAAATCGTAGTCTGAGGGCAGGAAACAACCAATGTCCCAGCTCAATCATTCTGCCTTGAGGCAGAAAGGGCCTAGTACTCCCTTCTTCCACCATTTTTTCTATTCAGGCCCTCAGTGGATTGAATGGTGTCTACTCATTTGGGGAGGGCTATCTACTTTACTGAGTTCACCAATTCAAATGCTAATCTTATTCAGAAACACCATCACAGACACATCCAGAATTATGTTTAGCCAAATATCTAGGCACAGTATGATGCAATTAATTTGACATATAAAATTAACCATCACACATACCATAGCAGAATTAAATGTGTGAATATTAAAATTCTACTTAACTAAATGCATTTTACCAAGAACTTAGAACAGGAGAAAATTCTCTTTGTTAAGTTCTTTTTTAAAAGGCTAGCCAGAAGATAGAAAAACCCATTTTTAAAATTAATAAAGTGCCCAATATAAGGGCCAGTCCTCTATCATCTGCAATAAAACTGGAAACCAAATCAAAAATGCCCTTCGGGGACCTACTGGTGTATCTAACTCGGATAATATTGCTAGAAAGAAGGAAACTGAGAAGGAATATTATCAAGTATTTACCCAGATGATATAGACTAAACATATAAAATATATCTAAGAAGAAATTAGAATTATGAATAAGCCCCAAGAATAGTTTGTCAGAGGAAATAAAGATAGCCATGTCCTTCTACAAAGTATCCTGAAGTACCATTATTTAAAATAAAGACACTTTTGAGTGGATCAGGGTGAGACCAGATTGAGTTTTTCAAATGCTTCTTTCTAGCTGTAGAATTTTTCATTCAAACGAAATATTTTATAAATGGGTGAACAAAGTGGATAAATCAGAGCTGTTCTGACATTTGGGTTCTCTTATCTTCTGGTCTTTGGTGGTAACTTTCAGGAACACTCTCTGGATAAATATCTTCCATATCACCCCTCATTAAGTTTCTAAGCCCTTTTAAAATCCAGAAAGATTAAAGATTTATCACATCAGATTGATTTAAAGTGGAGAACTGATGTAAGAGGAGCCCATTTTTGGACTGTCCTGAGCAAACCTGTTTTCCAGCAGTTTTGTTTCACAATCACATTGTGTCCTCAGCCATGAGAACTAAAGACACAGAGACTAGAGTCAGCAGTAAGGATTTCATCTAAAAAGCCACAGGGCAGTGATGTCCAACATTTGCAAAATGAAAAAGTTAAGTAAGCTAATTCAAGAGGGAGGAGAGAATGGAGTAAACACACATAAACACATATTGAGGTGACAGACACCATGTGGACCTCTTCCTGATGGAGGGTGGGAGTGCTCTCATTTCCCAATAAAGTTCCTATTCTTTAAGTTCAATTTGCAGTAGTCCTGGTATTTCCATACTTTGGACTATTCTCAGTACCTGCTTTCACACAAAAAGCTTGCTTTTCATTTCACCCAAGTTTAGTGGGGTTTTGTTTTTTGTATTCAAAAGATTCTGTAGTGAAAAGAAATTTTTTGAGGTATGAGTGTGGTTACAAGCAATGGGATTTAGAAATTTTACAAGACTGGTTAAGATGTCGTGGCTGAGAGGAAGGCATTTAGAACCCTTCACCTAGGAAGAGAGCTATCAGTTCATGGATATGTGATGGAAAAACAGTTAACACAAACTTTTAGAATCTAGAACATACAACTTCTTAGGGAGAAGAATTGAGGAGTTTAGAAAAAGGTCAGATTGGTGATATGTATTGTTATTTATTGGTTACTACTTATAGCTCTAAGAATGTTGAGGACCCAGATACACTTCTGTTTGAGGGTGTCTGGCTGGAGCCAGATGATGAAAATAATGATATTGTAAATATAAATATTATAATTTGAAAATTGCTGTATGAAGCCATTTCTACTCATTGCTGGCCCTCTGAGACCATTGGGATTCAGTTACAAAACAGCTTGCCATTTGAAGCTGATATCTCAAGTGTGTTGTGTTTTAGATTAAATCAATGCTTTCATTTGAAAAAAGAAATAAAAGAAAAAAAACATTGTGGTAATTGCAATTGAGGGTTTCCTGTGTTGTTGGGAATCTCTTCTTAGGGAAGTCTTGGGAGGACCAGTGTGTGTGGGAAGCCAGGCTGCAAATCCACAAACTCATCATCTCTAGTCAGCTGAGGCTGTTATTAAATTTTGGTTAGGTGGATGCTCTGATACAGGCCATGGCAGGAACTACATTTCTGAATTTGGCTTTTAATGCATATAATTCCCAAGAATGAAAATATAAGCAAATTCTATAAGACTCTTATCATCAGAAAAGATCTTCTTGCACAGGGACATGTGCCTGACAAGAGATGCTATAGAAGTGAGTGCCAGACTCTCAGATAATGCCTGGCGCTGAGTTGAAAGGCCTGGGATGCTGTAGCTGTAAGCAAGGGACATGCTTTCTCTTTTCTTTCTCAAAGCTGATTCTTAGGAACAATTGAAGGATTCCACTATGCTGCCTCAGCTGACTAAAGAGGAGCTCATCTGGAGACTACACTAAACTCATCAGATTATCTTCCATGGAAATAATTATACTCAAATACTGTGATCACTTAACAGTTAGTATGTTCCTGAAAGGACTTGTAGATTTGGGGTTGGAATGGCAATACTGAGATGCATGCCAGCTGACCAGGCAGAGAAGCTCTTGAATGGTAGGAGGATGGAGCAGATTTACTGAGAAAACACAGCAGGGGAATCAAAACCTTCTTCGTGATCAACATAATCCTTGGTTGGTCTGTGCAACATTCCTTTTCCAGTTCCCGGGAAATCTGCCTCTACTTTGGATTCTGTGATATTTTCTAACCATGTCCTAGAACCTCCTTTTCAGTTAGGCTCAATTGAAAGTGATTTTATTCCTTATATTTCAAAGAGATCCAGATAGAAGAGTTGAATAATTCATAATTACTTTTTTCTTTTTTTAAATTGAGGTATAATTGACATACAACATTATATTAGTTTCAGGTATATAGCATAGTGATTTGATATTTGTATGTATTGCAAAATGATCACCACAGTAAGTCTAGTTATTTATCACCATACATAGTTATGGAACTTTTTTTTCTTGTAATTAGAACTTTTAAGATTTATTCTCTTAGCGATTTTTCAAATATGCACTCAGTATTATTAACTATAGTTGCTATGCAGTACATTACATCCCCATGACTTATTTATTTTATAACTGAACGTTTTTACCTTTGGACTGCCTTCACCTATTTTGCCTCTCCCTAATCCCCACCTCTGGCAGCAACCAATCTGTTCTCTATATCTATGAGCTTGTTTTTTGTTTTGTTTTGTTTTAGATTTCACATGTAAGTGATATCATACATTATTTGTCTTTCTCTACCTGACCTATTTAACTTTGCACAGTGCCTTCAAAGTCCATCCGTGTTGCTGTAAATGGCAAGATTTCATTATTTTTTATGGCTAAATAATATTCCATTGTGAGTATATATATGTCACATTTTCCTTACCCATTCATGTTTCAGTAGACACTTAGGTTGTTTCCATATCTTGGATATTAAGTATGCTGCATTGAACATGGGGGTGCATATATCTTTTCGAGTTGGTGTTTTCATTTCCTTCAAATAGATATCCAAAAGTGGAATTGCTGGATTATATGGTAGTTCTATTTTTAATTATTTGAGGAACCTCCATACTATTTTCCATAGTATCTGCACCAATTTACACTCCCACCAAGAGTGCACAAGGGTTTCTTTTTCTTCACATTCTTGCCAACACTTGTTATTTGTTGTCTTTTTGATAATAGCCATTCTGACAGGTGTGAGGTGATATCTCATTATGATTTTGATTTACATTTCTCTGATGATTAGTGATGTTGATCATCTTTTCATGAACCTTTTGGCCATCTGTATGTCTTCAGAAAAACATCTATTCAGATCCTCTGCCCATTTTTTAATGGGATTGTTTTGGGTGTGTTGCTATTAAGTTGTATGATTTCTTTATATATTTTGGATATTAATCCCTTATAAGACCTTTAATTTACATATATTTTCCTTTATTCGATAGATTGCCTGTTTATTTTGTTGATGCTTTTCTTTTCTTTTTTTTTTTTCTTTTTTTTTTTTTTTCACGGTACACGGGCCTCTCACTGCTGTGGCCTCTCCTGTCGCGGAGCACAGGCTCCGGATGCGCAGGCTCAGCGGCCATGGCTCACGGGCCCAGCCGCTCTGTGGCATGTGGGATCTTCCCAGACTGGGGCACGAACCCGTGTCCCGTGCATCAGCAGGCAGACCCTCAACCACTGCGCCACCAGGGAAGCCCGATGCTTTTCTTTGTTGTGCAGAACTTTTTAGTTTGAGGTAGTCCCATTGGTTATTTTTAAAGCTTTTGTTGCCTTTGCTTTGGGTGTCAAATCCAAAAAAAAATCATTGCCAAGATCAAGATCAAGGATCTTATCGCCTATGTCTTCCTCTAAGAGTTTTACGGTTTCAGGCATAATTACTTTTTTTTTATTATCTTATTCCAGACTGCTGTGTTTTCCACTGTAATTACTGCTGCCACTCCTCTTTAAAGCCTTTCCATTTCCTTAAGAACTTTTTAGGTCTGAAGTGGATCTCTTGCAGACAGCATATATGCGGGTCTTGTTTTTGTATCCATTAAGCCAGTCTATGTCTTTTGGTTGGAGCATTTAATCCATTTACATTTAAGGTAATAATCGATATGTATGTTCCCATTATCATTTTCTTAATTGTTTTGGGTTTGTTTTTGTAGGTCTTTTCCTTCTCTTGTGTTTCCTGCCTAGGCAAGTTCCTTTAGCATTTGTTGTAAGGCTGGTTTGGTGGTGCTGAATTCTCTTAACTTTTGCTTGTCTGTAAAGGTTTTAATTTCTCCATCGAATCTGAATGGCTATCATCAAAAAATCTACAAACAATAAATGATGGAGAAGGTGTGGAGAAAGGGAACCCTCATGCATTGTTGGTGGGAATGTAAATTGATACAGCCACTATGGAGAACAGTATGGAGGTTCCTTAAAAAACTAAAAATATAACTACTCTATGACCCAGCAATCCCACTACTGGGCATATACCCTGAGAAAACCATAATTCAAAAAGAGACATGTACCACAATGTTCATTGCAGCACTATTTACAATAGCCAGGACATGGAAGCGACCTAAGTGTCCATCAACAGATGAATGGATAAAGAAGATGTGGCACATAGATACAATGGGATATTACTCAGCCATAAGACAAAACAAAATTGAGTTATTTGTAGTGAGGTGGATGAACCTAGAGTCTGTCATACAGAGTGAAGTAAGTCAGAATGAGAAAAACAAATACCGTATGCTAACACATATATATGGAATCTAAAAAAAAAAAAAAAAAGGTTTAGATGAACCTAGGGGCAGGACAGGAATAAAGATGCAGACACAGAGAATGGACTTGACATGGGGAGGGGGAAGGGTAAGCTGGGATGAAGTGAGAGAGTAGCATTGATATATATACACTACCAAATGTAAAATATATACCTAGTGGGAAGCAGCTGCATAGCACAGGGGGACCAGCTTGGTGCTTTGCGACCACCTAGAGGGGTGAGATAGGGAGGGTGGGAGGGAGATGCAAGAGGGAGGGGATATGGGGATATATGTATACTTATAGCTGATTCACTTTGTTGTACAACAGAAACTAACACAACATTGTAAAGCAATTATACTCTAATAAAGATTAAAAAGAAAAACTGTTTAGAACTGAACCAAATGCAGTAGTTTATAGAATACAGACCTACAGATTACTGAAGGACTTCCACTGCCCTGCTGCAGGGCTTTTGTGTATGAACCCCTAAATTACTTCAGTGCTTTGGTTCACTGTATCTTATTTCAAGTGCATTTTGACACTTCAGATATTTCTTTAGTTCTCCGTGACATTTCAAAAACAACTGCCCATTTTTTTTCATTAGTTATGTCTGCCAAGCCCTGGTGACACCCAGCGTCTGATCCAAAGCACCCTATCTTCAAATAGAACAGCTGACAAGGTGCAAGGGCAGGTCTTGACCAACCAACCTTCTTTCATTCCCTGCAACGAAGCAGTAAAAGTTATCCTTCCACAATGCTGAGAAGCTTCATGTATCTTGACACCTACTGAGAATGCACAGTTTGAAACTGCCATGGTGGTGAAGAGTAGAAATGTACTTTGTTGACTAGGGACTATTCACTAATAATAGCTTAAGAGAGGGTAATGGCAGGTATTCATGCAGTGTAATAAGTATTTATTATGTGCTGTTTGTAACTAAAGGCACTTGTTGTTATAATTTATGTGAAGATCATCTTTGGGAAAGCAATCAAAGCAATAAATAGCAGCTTACGCACAACAAGGCAGCCACTCAGATCTGATAAGCCTGTTATTAAGGTGGTAATTTAATATTTCTTTAATACATTAAAATGATCTTTTTTATATGTGCCTCTAGTGAACTAATAATACTTTGTGTCCTTTGTAGAATTCAGGGCTTCTATGATTTTAAATGCATTTTAAAATTATAAATCATTTCTTATAAGGTCATATTTTAAGAGATTTTAAAATCTATTCCAAACAGAACAGTGACTGGAAGGAACAGAGCAGGAAATGTTTCTTTTTAAACTTATCCTGGCAGTGTTTCAAGGGAAGGTTTCCAGTTGATCTATTTCCTGATCAAAACATGTGTTCTCATGAAATAGTAAAAATATTCTACTTGCAAATCAGCTCTGCTTGTAGTGAGTTGGTTACCTATGTTAGCCAATTCTGTTTATGTCTACACCCTGGTAGATGCAGAAGGAGGGAACAGAGAACAAGAAGAGAGATTCTTAAATGACCCAATCTGTCAGGAAAGAATTCAGGATAAGAAAACACCTGACAGTTCATAAATGTCATTTCTTACATGAATTTGGCAGGTCCTGAACATTTTAGACCATTTCGTGTATATGCATAAAATTCCAGAGAATATCTTTTGTTAAATGTCTCTTACCCCCTCAGTTTATTTTCAGTTCTTCTTTTACATCACGAAAACGTTTCCAATTTGATTTGAAAGTCACTGAGCAGAAGTTTTTTGTTTGTTTGCTTGTGTGTTTTTCCAAAAATGGTTGATATATAGAAAACGTGTTATGAAGAGAAAACAAGAAATTGTGGTGGCAGTGAGATGAGGAGAGGGATAGCTGAATTGCATGGATTTATTAAAAGCTCATGTTCCATTTCATAGCTGCTAATCAAACTCTCAAAACTTAAAAAATATATTTAACAAGCCAATATATTATGCAATTGTGATGATCTCATATTTGTCTTGTGTAGAAAATGTAAAGTAATACTATCAAAAGGTATATATGAAGAAAGTATTTCTGGATCCTTCACAAATGTTTACATATAGAATAAAAGATTTCTTTTACCTTTGAGTATGGAACAAACTGTTAAAAGTGACTTGATTTATATCTGTGTTGCTAACTTATTATATATGACATGAGGCCATAATACATTTGGGTCATAATTTTTAAAATGTGGTCTTTATTTAGGAAATGGAGTATAATGTACAAAATTTCATAAAACTCACTCTTGCTATCCTAATATATTTCTGAATATATTACTATATTTGAATACATTAAAATAAAAGTTGGCAATACAGTATCTTTCTTTAATTGAATATTTCTAGCTCTAGTTAACAAAAGAGTAATTGTTAACATGCAAGCATTGTGTGGGATATTTAAATCCACTAATGCCCATATTTTAATAGCTGTGCTAGGGAAATATCCCTGCAAAAGTATCCATCATTAACTATTCATATGCCAATAAGTATTATTGATGATGTTGTAATGTAATTGATGATGTAATTAACTGTGTGAGATACACGTCAAGGAAATTTAAAAATGTATATAGAAATATACACAGTTATTTGTGCAGTAGTGTGTGTGTGTGTGTGTGTGTGTGTGTGTGTGTGTGTGTGTGTGTGTGTGTTTCAGAATTTAAAGATTCAGAAAGGAAGCAATAGCACCATATAAACAGCACTGGTTTTCTGAAGAAACTGGAGTCCATATATTGTCTATTCAGTGGAAAATTCTGTCTCAAGCAAGTTCCTTAAGCTACTGTATTTTTCTCAGGCTTAATTTTATCAGTTGTAAAATACAAAAAAATAATACTTACCTCTTAGGGTTGTTAGGATTAGATAACAACCTATCTAATATAGAAAAGTTTATAAGATGCTTGAAACTTAGTACCCCAGTATATATATACATATATGTATATATATGTATATGTATAAAATATACATATTATATATTTAAAATAGTTTATTAAACATTTCATTATTTTCAAGGGTCCAAATACTTTCTGCAATAATATATTTCAATTTTGAGCAGCAAGAAAAATTCAGCAGAAATGAAGTAGTTATGTACACACACATATTATAACATATATTTTAAACTTCCTGAAATGTTTCATCACCATTATCTGAGTTCATGTTTTACATAGTTGGTTGAATTTATAATTTTCTTTCTGAATTTTCATTTCCATATTTTATTCTTTGAAGATTCTGTATAAATCTAACAGAAAATTTATTTCAGTTTTTAGTATTATGCAGCCAGTTTTACTATAAAAGTCTTATGATATACATGATGTATTTAATATTAAAACAATCAATAAACGTTTAAAATCTGGTGTAGTTCAGACAGCATATTATAACTCAATGTCATACTCTAGATGTAATAATTTATTATTTACAATATTTATTGATATTGTTGGGGAGGAAGAAATTTTTCTTTTTTAGGTTCTTCTGGCTGGTCTAAGAATTAAATTGACATGAACAGATTAACAGGAGAAAATCAAACCAAAGTTTAATAACATGTATACATGGGAGAGATTCAGGAAAACTGAGTAATTCACCAAAATGTGTGAAGCATTCACCTTAAATACCATCTCCAGCTAAAGCCAAAACAGGATGTTGGAGATAGTCTTTTGGGACTACAAAGGGGAGGAAGGCAAGTCACATGGAGATGGAAAAGCAAATATTTGGTAAATAAATGTTTGCTGGGTCATGCAGAGACAGTGGGACACAGAGTGGACTCTGATGTCTAGGCCCTGACTAGAGTTTCCACCCACACATCTAACCTGTATTCTATGCAGATATCTCTGGTGATAGCTGTATTCTGTGAACAGGTTCTTTATCTAAATCTTTAGGCAGCTAAGGGGGAGGTTGAAAAAGAAAAGACTCTGGAGTCTTTTCTTTCTTAAAGATAGTCAGCCTAAAGTAATCCTCTTACCAAAGAGATAGATTTTAGGGCAGCAAATTTCGTTCCCCTACAATATCATTGGAATAATTGGAGTGTTGTATTTTATTTGATAGCTGACATCTTGACTGATACTTACTACATTAGCGCTATGAAATGCAAAAACCATATGTCACAACTTCATACAATTGAATTCCTGGGCAATTGAAACCAATAGGGATGGCTTGAATGACATTTTAAAATTGTTTTGTTTCCTCTGAGTGGTTTTCATTTAATCACAATAATTCTCTGGGTTCTATCTTAGGCCCTAGAGTCTTTTGAGGGAACACAGCTAACAAGGCATATGTCCTTTTATACTATTTTCATTTGTTAATGTCATCGGATTGTCTTCACAGCGACCACAATGAGTTTATTCAAGGAAATTAAATGCAGCCTGAGGAAAAACAGAGGAAAAAACAGGCTGGTAATGGAAATAAAATATTGCCCAAGAGGGGCTTTTGGCAAAATAGATTTATCACTTTTGTCAGACATTTTTAAGGTAGTTATTTGGAGCCTTGTCTATGGAGGGTATGTTGTATGTTGATGTTGAAGGCCAATAATGAAGTAGGCTGCCTGTGGGAACACTTCCCATGCTCTCCTTCCAGCTACACTCCTAGGTACACTTCTTGATCTTTAACCAGCAAAATGAGCTTACCTTTTCTCTCACAGCTGCCATTAATTTAGCCTGTGTTACTTTCTCCATGTGATTGACAATCTGTTCTATTATGTGGAGTCTACGTTCCCTCTCTAAACTGAAATGGATAAGTCCCACTGCCCTGTTTATTTTAACTTTGTTTTCAGGAACTAGGGAAATTACCCAAAGCTGGGTTGGCCAATCCATTAAGAGATAGACTTAGGCAATAACTCCATTTATCACCTAATTCCCATAAGCCTCAACTTTAACCAATTATCCCAATAGTATTTTGGGACCCCAGTTTAAATCAACTCATTGTCAGTCTACCAATCTCTGAGTGGTGTGTGTTTTTTCCTTTGTTCAATGTGTATCTAGCTTCCTTGATTAATGGCCAAAGGGGTCCCATCAGGGAAGCTTTAAGGTAGATTTATGGACTATTCTTGGCATGGTATCTCAGGGTCCTTCTTTAAGTGGACCTGGCCTCTCTGTCATTCAAAGGGTGCTGGGTCTGTGATCTAGCTCTGGAATGGAAACTTTGTTAGAGGATGGGACTCTCCATTGTGGTGATGAAATCAGACCTCTGCTCACAAGCCCTCATGTTTCTCAGACTTCCCTGGTGATCCAGTGGTTAATACTCCATGCTCGCAATGCAGGGGGCACGTGTTCGATCCCTGGTCGGGGAACTAAGGTCCAGCATGCCATACAGTGAGGCTGAAAACAAACAAACCCCCCTGCCCCACAAAACAAGCCCTCGTTTTACTCTGTGATTATATATTGACAAACTGTTTAAAAGGATGACCTCTAATTTATTTCTAGTGATAAATTAACCACAGCCAAAGATGTCTGTAGCTCAAAATATTCTGATTACTGCTCTGGACCTGCTGCCCATTATAGTAACTCTGACCACCCTGTCTCAGGGGCTGAGGTTCTGCCAGTGGCCTCTGCCAGCCCAGAAACTCATATTTCAATGGCAGCATCTCCCACTTTTATCTCTGACCTGCAGGGAATAACTATGAACTTCTCTCAGAATGCAGGAGCTTCCTCCTCATTAATGCAGTTATCAAATTTGGGAGATAACTGGGGGACTGTTGGGTGGGTTGCACATAATTCAAATATGTATTCCAATATTTGTATTTCCTTATGCCTTTGGATCTTTCCTCTGTATCATAATCAGAAAGTTCTGGCGTCTAAGCTCATTTAATGTAAACAACTGTTGAGTCCAGATCCTGGTCAACCAACCAATAATTGTTAAATCCATTCCTAGCAGCTGAAGCAGACACACTGAATTGAGGGACTTTGGGAAGTTAATCATGGTGATAAGTGTAGACATTTAATGAAGGGAATTGATTAGTAAATCAGAGTGCAAGAGAGAGAGGGTAGTGCTATCCATAGCTCACAATATACTTACTACTGAGGCTCCCGGAGCTATCTTGCTGCCACTGCTGCTGTTGGGACTGCTGCCTCTTGACACAGGGCAGGGAGCCAGGAGCCCACAGTCCCACTGATAGGGTGGTATTTGCTGCCGATGCTGCCAGGACCTTCAGTCCTCTATGACCAACCCCAGTGACCTACTAATATGGCTGTCTTAGACATTACTGCCATGTTAAGGGCTCACAGGCATCTCTCATAGCACACAGTTGCTCCCCAGGAAAGGAATCAGAAGCAGGAAAAAAATGGCATCTCCTTTTCTTCTACCCTCTATTCTCCACCTCTTATCAGCAGAACTTCGTTGAAACCTTGGAGGCAGGTGCACATGAGAAATTCAGTTGGAAGTCTTCTAGGACCTGACTGTCTAGAGGAGAGCATGGAGGATGGAGGATGAGTGTGGGAGTTGACCCTAGTACACTTACAACCCTCTTCCTTTTTAGAATTTACAATAAAGCTTTTCGGGCAAGCTGCCAGAGGTAACAAACATAACAATCAAGGAATTTTTAAAATGTCCAGAAATTTAGAAACTTCAGGTACCATTAATTTCTTTTCTTTTCTTTTTTTTTTTTCTTTTCAGAATTATAACTGGTTCTGGAAATTTCACGTTTTTCTTACTTCTTTACCAGAGAGTAGAATCCTTTCAATTTTCTTTCTCATTCATTCTCCTAATAATTCCATTCTTTCTGCTTTACTTAGAAAAGGAAAAAAAGGATTTCATTGTACTGTGGACAAGTGAGATACTTATTATTAATCCATTTCAAAAATATATGATGAATGAATCAAAATTTATTAAGGAAAATAAACACTCTAAAATAGATTTGAACAATTGCCCTAAACTTTAGCCTGGTTTCAGCGTTTTGAGGCTCCTCAAGTTTCATGTCAAATGTCGTTCTTTTAAATTTTTTTACTGAGTTATAATTGACTTATTACATTAACATTAGTTTCAATCATACAACATAATGATTCGGTATTTGTATGTATTGTGAAATGATCACCACAGCAAGTCTAGAACATTCGTTACCATACATAGTTACAAAAATTTTTTTTTCTTGTGATGAGGACTTTTAAGGTATACTCTTTTAGCAACTTGCAAATATGTAATACAGTATTATTAGCTATAAGTCACCATGCTGTAAATCTCATCCTCATAACTTGTTTATTTTATAACTGGAAATTTGTACCTTTTGTTTGTACCTCAAGTTTGTACCTCAAATGTAATTCTTATCTAAAAAGGGGTAGATTCTGTTCACCATCATTTCCTTGAATTATATGGTAATATGTACAAACATAGGAAGTAGTGCCACATTCCACAGGGTAACAAATTTAAATTATCAAATAAAAAATGAATAATGTGCTCTTTCATTCTGGGAAACAAAATTAAGTTAAAAGATTTCTATTTTCTAGAATGAGAACCACATTTTAACTAGTTTACGTCAATGATGGAATAGAGTGGCATGCCTTTCTCTTTCAGTACACATATTCAAATAATTGGGAATTTTTGTGACCGCTAAGGCATGATTTTTCAATTGTTGCTATTGCAACTGCAACTTGACTGTTTACATTTCTCAGTTTTCTAAAAAAATCTGTCTATAATAGGCTTTTCTTCTAGTTCTTTTGTTTCTTAAGTTCTGTTTGGTCATTGTCTTAGTGCATTCAGACTGCTATAATAAAATACCATAGATTGTATGGCTTAAAACAATAAATGTTTATTTCTCACAATTCTGGAGGCTGTGAAGTCCGAGATCAAAGTGCTAGGCAGATTCATTGTCTGGGGAGAGCCCTCTCCCTGGCTTGTAGATGGCTGCCTTCTACCTGTATCTTCACATGGTGCAAAGAGAATTCTCATATCTCATTTTTTCTTTTTATAACGACATTAATTCCATTATGAGGGCCCCACCCTCATTACCTAATCTAAATCTAATCATTCTCCAAAGGCTTCACCTCCAAATACCACCATGTTGGTAATTAGGGCCTCAGCATGGACTTTCGAAGGATACAAACATTCCGTCCATAGCAGTCACCTTCCCAGTCATGAGTACAGAGGAGGAAGCTCCACATACAATTTTTCTGCTACGTAGCCTATTTGCTAGTCATTCTTAAGGGAATGGTCATTGCTTTCTGGTTCATCGTGATGATAATGAGTTTGTAGGCTTTTTTAATCTGTACATATGCAAACCAATTTCTACCCCCTGGGTAAGACGCAGAATCCTAGGTTTATCCTCATAATTGATTTTGCCTTGGAACTTAGCATCTGACTCTGTTGCTTTGTTGGGGAAGAAATAACGCTGGAGCGGTTTACCATTGTTTGATTAACATTAGTCTGTTTCACATGTCTGTAAACTACATAAAGATGGGATTGGTTGGTATCAGCTCTGGCTTACCATCGAAACTTCTGGAACCTAACACAATGTGTCTATGCTTGGCATTTAATACATAATTTTTGTATGAAAATATGAGAAGAATATAATATTTTGAGTGTTATAGCTAGGTTTGGAGAATGTGTAAGATGTTCATAGGCAAATGAAGAGATAAACTTTGGAATGGAATAGGAGAGTACAATATGTTTTCATGTAGTGTTAAATAAGGTAATCCAGGAAAGCCAGATGTCAGTTGGCCTGACAGTGTCAGGAGGTAAGGAACAAAGGAAGCCTCGTGATTTTAAGTAGGATCAGGACAGTAAAAAAGTGGCAAAATCAAGAGACTTGGGGAGAATTCAAGGGATAGGACTTGTGGGTGATTGGCTGTGGGAAGGTATGCCTGCTTAGGGAGAGGATGATGCCTTTAGTCAACAAGAAAACTCCAAATGAAGAGCTAATTTGGAGAGGTGATTATTTGTTCACCTTTTAATGTATTCAGTTTGTGGTGTTGCTGGGATACCCAGTTGGTTGATCATTTAAATCTATTGAAGATAAGGTGGGTTGGGGTGTAATTGAATTCAGACTAAATTTTGCTACTGTCTGAATTTCAGATCAACTTAGGCCTTTGGTTCTGTTACATAAGGAGCTGGTTAAATAAGAAGCTAGATGATACCTGAAGTCTCTTGTTTTCAGGTTTGCATTTCCACCCTTCCAGAATTTGCTCAGCATAAAGTATAATTTTTTTCTCTTTTTAAAAAAATTTTGTTATTGTGGCAAAATACACATAATGAAAGACTTACCATTTTAACCATTTTAAGTGTACAATTCAGTGCCATTAAATACATTCACAGTGTTGTGTAACTGTGACCCCATCCATTTCCAAAACTCTTCCATCATCCCAAGTAGAACCTCTGTATCCATTAAACAGAAACACCTTTTTCCCTCTCCTCTCATTCCTTGTAGTCTCTTATCATACTTTGTGTTTCACTGAATGAGATACCTAGAGTAGGCAAATTCATAGAAAATGTACTTTTTAAAATTGTTTTTATTTACCATTTTGAAACTTACAATTTTGGTATTGTTTTGCTTCCATGTGTAATACATAAGTACATACACATATAGTCTCAGGAAAATTAGAACATATGATTAATGATCAAAAAGGTTGTTTAGGATACTTTTTAAGCAGTGCATTTAAATCTAAAGATTATAATTTAGTTCTAAAAACACTTGGTCATCTCAGATAATTGTATATACAAAGGATAAATATGGTTCTAATATATGTTTACACAATGTTCTATATATTTCCAGAGATGCATTATTTATGTCTAGGTGTAATAATAATTTATCAAAGCAATGTCTGAGAGAGTCCCTTTAGAATTGAATGGATTCTAATCAAAGTCTAGAAAAATAAGATATTACAGTAGGACCAAATTGAAGGTTTGATAGAAATTCTTCTATAAAAGTACAATTCTTCGCTGGTCTGACTTTTGCCTCTGTAGACAGTGAATAAATACAACATAGAAAAAGTATAATGTTGGTGGTTTATAGTTCGAGCATCAAAAATACCTAACATGAGCCCAAAGCTCATGTTTTACACTCACGAAATGAAAATGCCTTGACATTATCTGACATGATCATCCTGAGTAGGTTTGTGAGTTCGTTTTAAGATTCATTCACATAAGATTTTAAATCCACTAATTATTGAGGTAATTATCTTCTGAATATGCTCTGAAAATTAATCTGGCAATTTTTCATGTAAATATTTTATGTGAGCTGATCTTAAAATATACCTATTTTTTCAGGTTTCATTTTATGTGTTGGTCATATATGACTAACCTTCACCAGTTTAGTAACCTTTTGTCCCTGAATGTTTAGGAGCAGTTGCTACTTATTCCTATTTGTGGTATCTTGGGGTGTCTGTGTGTATGGGGGTTTTGGGAAATAAACACAGTTTGAATGTTTACTTTCCTACATTTTAAGTGAAGAAAGAAATAATTAAATGTCAAACTAGTAACATTCATAATATATTTAAGAGAGTCCAGGAAATGGTATACCAGTGCAAGTAAGAATAATATGAATTGTCTTCCTTTGGTCTATAAGCTAAACTCAAAATAACTTAGATGCCATTACCTTTCTGAGTTCTTTTCTGGAAAAAATATCTCTTTTCCTCCTTATTGTATTATCTCTCTGTTCTCTCTGTCAATAACAGATCAGTATTTGTTTATTCATTCCTTTATCCAACAGATATTTCACAGACATTTCCCTAGGTCCTGGGAATATAGTGGTGAATAAGAAGACAAATTTTGTGCCTGCAAAGAGGTTACATTCGAAAGAGAGAGACAATAAAAAAAATAAAAATAGTTAATAGTAAGTGTTTCTTAGTGGATTAAAAGACAAGCAGTATGGTAGTGTATGACTAGTCAGGATGGGTGGTCAGGGCAGGCTTCTTCCTGGTGGTGAACTGCAAGCTGTGTTCTGAGTGACTAAAAGGAGCCAGCAGTGTTGTGATCAAGAAGGGAATTCCAGACAGACACTAGCAGGTGCATGAAGCCTTGAGGTAGGGCAGAGATTAGGCAGAGAGAAGAAAGGAGGTAAATGTAGCCAAGAACAAGGAGTCGGTGAGGAAATGGGTACCAACTGAGGTGGCTGAGATAAACAGGGGCCACGTCCTGTCTGATATAACCTAACATCTCTGATGGGCATTTAGACCCTTCTTAAATGGCCTCAATCTACTTATCTGATTGAACTTCTATCATGCTCCACTATTTTGCTCACTATTTCCTAAACAAACCTGGTCCTCTCCGTCTTTGTCACGTGATGGAAGAATTCCATCCACTTAGAATGTATTTTCCATTTCTCTACATATGCAAACTCCAATCACTCGTCAAAGTCCATGTCTTTGTGTACAAGTGATATTTTTTTTTTCTGCGACACGCGGGCCCCTCACTGTTGTGGCCTCTCCCTGTTTCGGAGCGCAGGCCCAGCGGCCATGGCCCACGGGCCCAGCCGCTCCGCGGCACGTGGGATCCTCCCGGACCGGGGCACGAACCCGTGTCGCCTCCATCGGCAGTCGGACCCCCAACCACTGCGCCATCAGGGAAGCCTTACAAGTGATATTTTTAACATAGAGTCCTGTGGAAAATATTTCAGAAAAGTTAATTTAAAAATTTACCATGCTTGGTTTTCTGATATATTATCTAGGCTGACTCAATTATAATTTTTTTCTTTTTCAAGAATTGCCTTTTCCTTATTGAAAAATAAAATATAGGCTCTTGGTAAAAAAAAAAAAAAAAGAAAAACTAAGCCACAGATATAAAAGAAAACAAGGAAGAGGAAAAAGAAATTATATTTTTATCACTGCCCATAGATATTCACTGTCAATATTTTAATCTGTCTATATATCTATCTTCATATCATCTATCATTCATCTATCTCTCTATATATGTATACTTATCTATCTCTATCAATCCATCTGTATCTAAATGTAAACAACCTGCTATTTTCAACTTCATATTTTTTAACGTTCCCATGTGATATAATTTTTTTATTTTATATAATTATTATTTTGTGGATATAATATACATATTTAATCTGTACTACAGAGTTATATATTTAATTTTTTAAATTATTCACTAAGAGAAACATTTCAGTGAAAATCTTGCTAAACTTTTAGTCAATTATACGTTTAAGTTTTTAAGAGAAATTCTTAGAAGTGGAATGACTAGGTCAAATGTTATACAAACTTTAAGGCTTTTGATGCTTATTGCTAAATTGACTGTACTAAATTAAATCAACTATTTAACCTCTTTCGCTGTTACCTAACATTGCTCACATTGGCAGCTCATGTCCTGTACCACACCTTTAATTTGAATTCTTCTTATAACTTAGCAAAATGCCCTTTTCAACAGTAAACAAAAGGCCAAAATGATAATGTACTGAAAATGAAAATGATCTTAGAATACCAATGGGCTTCATACCATGCTGATTTCTCTTACATCCCCTCTGCAGAATGATGACCTTGATATTACACTTTTGCTTAATATGGGCACAAGATTTGCAGGCAATGACGAAACGATGTTTTCAAGTTGGGGTTCAGAAACGTTATCTTAGTAGGAGATTAATCAAGCCATGCTGTTTATATCTCAATAATGCTGAATTATTTTATGAATTATAAAGACAAGAATTCTTGGGACTTCCCTGGTGGCGCAGTGGTTATGAATCTGCCTGCCAATGCAGGGGACACGGATTTGATCCCTGGTCCGGGAAGATCCCACATGCCACAGAGCAACTAAGCCCGCATGCCACAGCTACTGAAGCCTGCGCACTTATAGCCCATGCTCCGCAACAAGAGAAGCCATTGCAAAGAGAAGCCCATGCACCACAACAAAGAGTAGCCCGTGCTCACCACAACTAGAGAAAGCCCACACGCAGCAACAAATACCCAATGCAGCCATAAATAAATAAATAAATAAATAAATAAATAAATAAATAAATAAATAAAAATAATAAAGATAAGACTTCTCTTTTGCAATGATGTTACAATTGAAAATACATCCATAGAATAAGACTTAATTTTAATCTTTACATAGTGTTTCTCTAGCTGTGGTTTGTGCATTCTCATGTTTGATATAGTTCTGAAATATACTGAGGAATGAATTTAGAAGTGCTTATAAAAGCAATCTGCTTTATTCCCAGTTAGCACCAACTTATAAATGTAGCCAATATCTTCATATAGTTGCATCTTCACATTTTAAAAGTTTTACATAATTTAATCATTTAAATATTATTAAATAGTACTTGAGTCAGAGTCATTACTTACAGATACTAGGGATATTTTGCAGTCCATCACAACACCGGTCACTTCATGAATAGTGAGTATTAGAATTCCAATGTTTTTTTTTTTTTTTCCAGATATTCACATAAATAAATAGCATCAGCAGAATTAAACTAGAATTTAATGATTAAGAAATGGAAAGGCTTTGATAACTTTCCAGTGTTGAGGAGGGTACTTTAGTTGATGATGATGTTATCTTTACTGCACTCAAGTAAATGTCCACCCAGGGGTCAAACAAACATAAAACAATATATTAAAACAATCATAAAAAATATTCTAATTTAGAAGCAATTTAGAATGTCTGAGAGATTACCTGCTGCCTCTCTTTATGCTTCTTTTTGTCATGAGACAGTTCTCTCAAAACTGAAAACAGATTAGCCAAAGAAAATATTGCCTTCTTATTTCTCGCATATTAGTACTTTCAATTTCATTTTTTACTCTAGAATTAGAAAGAAATGACAATAGTAGGAAAAATGAATAAGTTTAACTTGAAATGTTGTCGGTTTTCTGATATTCTGTATTTCAAATACACTATAAAATGTTATAAAATAATCCTAAAAAGCTAGAGAACATTATTTATATGTGACCAGATAAAGCAATGCCCAAGCTCATTGGTATGTGAGATTTGACCACTATAATAATACCACAAGACGGTAGAGCTCTGTGTGTGGACTATCAAATCACAAATTCAACAGCCAAGCCAGAGTGTATGCAGTGTACAGTCTAGGGCAGATTTGGATCGACTCATAGTTCACCAGACTGTAGTGCATTTAGACGCACTGAGGTAACTGAATGTTATGCTGCATACCAATATCTGCAGTCTCTTTCTCTATAGCTGTCAGATTCCTAAAAATATCGCAGAATACTGTTTTTCCTAGACAGCTTAAACATATTCACTGTCTAAAACACTAGGCATTAATGTTTATGTTAAGGTATCTGAAGATTCATTTGGCAATCTCATTTAGTATCTGTCATGCTAAAGAAATTACTTGGCTAAGTATATAGAGGATGAATTCAAACTAGCCAAGGTCATGTTGTCAAATACCTATGGTATAATATAACTGTTAAAACAAATGTCATATAAAATAACTATATATAAAAACACTCTAAGTGTACATTTTAGAACAAAGAAAACATTCCAAATATTTAGGTGAATTTTTTTCATTTTCATTCAGATATTTGGTGTTGGGCCCAAAGCAAAACTCATCATTTTTTGAACAGCTTCTTCTTGTGACTTCCAAATTTCTGTTGGAAATGTCATGAGTATTTAAGTCATTCATATTCATAAACAGGAAATCATGCTTTAATTATCTATTCCCTTCACTCTCCCATCAAATTTGTTACCAAGTTTTGTCTAACTTCTGTGCTATTTTATCATCGGATCCATTTTTCCATTCCTATTGCTAGAATGCTGTAAACTATTACAGTAATCTCCTGGGATTTATGCTTATAGTTTATTTTTATTTTGGCAGTATATCTTTTATATTAACTCCCTGATTAATCTTCCAAAGTAAGATTTGATCATAGCACTCTGTTTTCCAAAAACCAACAGCATCTCCATTTCTTACCTAGCTAAATATATACTTTTCTTATCTTGGTCATTAACAATCAAATTTTAACCAAGATATTCAGATTTATTGCTTACTTCTTCCTGTAGCCTCTATTTGGAACAAAATGTACGACTGGCTATCCCCTAGGAGAACTACAAATTTTCTGTCTTAATAACTGGAATCTGCACTGAAGAGTAAGCTCCTTTAGGGTAAAGATTTAGCTTCTCACCTGGAACATAGTACAACACATTATAGATACAGACTGTGAGTTGAATAAAATACTAAAATAAGAGAGTTTCTCAGTAACAGTTTTTCTCTCTCAAATAATTATTTTTAAAAATATATTTATTTATTTATTTTGGCTGCATTGGGTTTTTTTTAACATTTTTATTGGAGTATAATTACTTTACAATATATATACTATCAAATAATTATTTACTAGGTAGAAAATAACTCATAAAATGATTTCATATGCTGCAATGTCGTTTTGCCAGTGTACTTACTTTATAGTGCCTAGGTCAGGGGTCTGGAATGGATCTCATCAGATTAAAATCTAGATGTCTGCAGAATTGCTTTCTTTTCTAGAGTCTCTAAGGAAGAATCAGTTTCCCACCTCTTCAGGCTGTCAGCAGAATTCAGTTCCTGTATTTGTAGAACTGAGGTCCTTATCTTGCAGCCATCAACTGAGGGCTGTTCCCAGCTTTTAGAGCCAAATTTCCATTGATAATCTCATAAAATAAGGCAACATTATATCATTTCCTATAGATGTGGGACTACTTGTAATATTTCTCAGTGCTTTCTTTACTTTAGGTGGCTGCAGGATGATTTATTCTATCTACTTATGCAATTCCCAGATAACCACACAAACTTCAGTCATTCTGTCAATGGAGGCACATGTCTTCATTGATTCAAAAAAATTTCCCGATAACCTCCTATTGCTATGTGTGTATTTGTGTATTTCAGCAAGTTACTCCATTACATAAAAAGAAAAATTTAAAAATTTATGTGTTTATTGCTGTATGTATGCATATATACACACAAAATATTTTTTTTGTAACTGAAGTATAGTTGATTTACAGTATTCTATTAGTTTTAGGTGCATAGCATAGTGATTCATTATTTTTACAGATTATACTCCATTAAATGTTATTACAAAATAATGGCTATCATTCCCTGTGCTATACAAAACATCCTTGTTGCTTATCTATGGATACTTTATACATAGTAGTTTGTATCTCTTAACCCCATGCCCCTAACTTGCCCCTCTCCCCTCTGGTAACCACTAGTTTGCTTTCTATATCTGTGAGTCTGTTTCTGTTTTGCATATATATTTGTTTGTATTATTTTTTAGATTCCACATATAAGTGATATCATACAGTATTTGTCTTCATATGTCTGACTTATTTCACTCAGCATAATATTCTCTAGGTCCATCCACATTGCTGCAAATGGCAGAATTTCATGTCTATGACCTACAGTATTCCATTGTACATACCACGTCTTCTTTATCCATTTGTCTGTTCATGGGCACTTGGGTTGCTTCCATATCTTGGCAATTGTAAATAGTGCTGCTTTGAACATTGAGGTGAATGTATCTTTTTGAATTAGTGTTTTCATTTTTTTCCAGATATATACCCCGGAGTTGAATTCCTGGATCATATAGTGATTCTATTTTTAGTTTTTTGAGGAACCTCTATACTGTTTTCCATAGTGGTGGTACCAATTTACATTCCCACCAATAATGTACAAGGATTCCCTTTTTTCCACATCCTTGCCAACATTTATTTGTAGACTTTTTGATGATAGCCATTCTGACAGGTGTAAGGTGATATCTTGTTGTTTGGATTTGTATTTCTCTAAGAATTAGTAACGTTGAGAATTTCTTCATGTGTCTGTTAGTCATCTGTATGTCTTCTTTGGAAAAATGTCTATTCAGGTCTTCTGTCCAATTTTTGATTGGGTTGTTTGGGTTTTTTTGATATTGAGTTGTATGAGTTGTTGAAATGTTTTGGATATTAATCCATTGTTAGTCATATCATTTGTAAATATTTTCTCCCATTCCATAGGTTGTCTTTTCATTTTGTTAATGGTTTCCTTTGCTGTGCAAAAGCTTTTAAGTTTAATTTGTTCCATTTGTTATTACAAAATGTTTTTTAGACTTCAGAACACACCTAACTCATTATGAATTTACAACTTTAGATTTTAGTTTTCAAATTTTAATTTTTTAAACCAATTAAAATTCTTAATTGCCTAATCTCCAAATATTATAGAATCTTTAATTTTTGCTTTTTTCCTTAGAGCTAAAAATTTCATTAATACCTTAAATTAAAAGACCTCCTGTAAGCTTTGGCTCTAATATGAAGGTTGGGAGACATGGCACTTAGTTGATCCCCATCAATTGCTGGAAGTTCGGGATAACAACGAAAAATTTTGTAAGATATGTTCGTCCTTGCCAAGGACTAATAATAGTTTTAGGAGCCAAATGCAGTTTATTTGGAGAAAAGTTATAAGATCAGCTTGTAGACAGCTAGATTTGAGGACTTAGGAAATCATTCATGCCCAACAGGAAGAATTAGAACATAACGCAAGGTGAATATTAAAATGGTGTTTCCGAGCGGGATCAAATGAACATCAGAGTGTAGCTGTTCCACCCCTATTTATAATCAAGCATAATATGCTAAAATAGCAGTGTGAGCACACAGTTCTGGGAGGATAAGGAAGATGATTAGAGCCTTACAGGCAAGGTGAGCTAATCAGAGAGTCCGACCAAGATGCGGCTGGGCAAAACGGGAACTAGATTCAGCTCTAGGAACTGGGGCTGCCAGCGGTAAGTGGAAAAGCACTCTTCAAATGCGCCCTCTCGTAGAGGCCAGAGGGATTGTTATGAAACAAAAATCAATATCATGCTCCTGCTTTAAACCCTCCAAAGATTCTCCATTGCTTTTAATATTGCAATAAAATGCAAGCATCTTAACATGCTCAGTATGCCACTTTGTCCTACATCTCTGTCTCCTTTTGAATACCACAAACCCATGGGCTTTTTGCATTTCATTTCTTCTTCTCCCTGAACTTGTTTCTGTTTAGGGGCGTTGCATCTGCTAGTCCCTCAGGATGGCATATCAACCTCAGGACTGCTCCTTTTGTTTTCAAAATGCTTTAACGATTCATGAATTTAGTTCAGCCTATGGTGAATAATAGAAATGTATGAGGTTAAGCAGAGAAATACAAATAGCTGAAAGGCTTCATGGGACCCATATGGCAGATGCAGGAGAAATTAGCATGGTTGCCAATGACGTGTGAATAGAATAGAGGCAAAATATAATGGAAGGGAAAATAATGTTTTCTAACGAGTAATTCCTGTTAAAAGAATTCCAAATAGTACCTTGTTTTTTTTTTTTGTGGTCCCTGACATGAAAGGATCATCTAGAGGACACTGTAAAAACTATTTTTCTATGCCTTAACCATGGTGAGTTAATACTTAGCCAGAATTTACAAGCATTTTTAAAGGATTTTTCCATTTATCTATTGAACTACTTCCAAATTCTATTGCTTAAAACAGCCATTTTATTTTAGCATAATTTTTGGAGTGAGAATCCAGTAGGTATTAAGTGAGTGATTCTTCTCCTCTCCATGGAATTTAATGAGGTCACTCGGTGTATTTAGCTGGTGAATGGCTGGTCTGTAGGGTCCCAGATGGCTTCACTGACAAGTCTAATTTCTTGGCAGAGACAGTTGGAAGGCCTGGCCCAACTGGAACTGTCCAGCAGAGTGCCTACATGTGTTTTCTCTGGCATAGCAGTCTCAGCATAGTCCGATTTCTTGTAAGGCTGCTCAGGGCTCCCAGAGACAAGAAGTGGAAGCTTCCAGTTTCTTAAGAATGAAGCTCTAAAACTAGAATAACAACACTTCCAACATAACCTATGGGACAATGCTGACACACAATCCAGATTAAAGAGGAAGGAGACATACCAGTTCTCTATAACAAGAAGATCAGTGAATTTGTGACCTTATCTAATTTGCCTAGGGACTTTAAATATTCCTATAGTACTAGCAAGGGCATGTATAACACGAAGGTGGGTGCAGAGGGATTTTATATATATATATATATATATATATATATATATATATATATATATATATATATTTTTTTTTTTTTTTTTTTTTGCGGTACGCGGCCCTCTCACTGCTGTGGCCTCTCCCGTTGCGGAGCACAGACTCCGGACACGCAGGCTCAGCGGCCATGGCTCACGGGCTACGGCATGTGGGATCCTTCCAGACTGGGGCACGAACCCACGTCCCCTGCATCGGCAGGCAGACTCTCAACCACTGCGCCACCAGGGAAGCCCAGATATATATTTTTTTAATGACAGTTTGTACACATCCCTGGAGATAGGCAAAATGAAGACAGTATTAGAATTTTTATTTCTGCATTAAAAAGTGTTTATAATTATATCTCCTCAATTCTATTCTCTCTCCAAATGAATTTAGTGTTTGTGTTTACTATGATGACCTTTCTATTTTAACTTTTATATGTATATGTCACTAATAATATGACTTTGCAGTATTTAAAATTTGACAAGTATATTTATATGTATTTTCTATTTATTTGCTTAAAATATCAATGAGATTTTTTTATGTTGATATATATGTAGCTTTAGTTCATTTAAATTATTTTATGTATAGTATCCTGTCATTTGACTCTAATATAGTTCTATTGATGGAGCTTTAAATCATTTCCAGTTGTTCAAAAATGTACTTGCTACTATGAACATCATTAAAAGGTCTTCCCTCATTTCTCTACAAGAGTTTTTTTCTATGCAATTCATCTAGAAGTGAAATTTGTAGGTCATAGACTATAAGTAACTTCTGCTTTACTGGATAATGTCTCCATCGTTTCCAAAGTGATTTTAACAATGTATATAATACTATTAGTAGTGTATGAGGGTTGCAATTCTCCTTTTCCTCAAAAATTTTAGGAATTGTACAATTTAAATTCTTGCCGATTGGATGGGTATTAAAAGTTATCTCATTGTGGTTTTTATTTATATTTTTGTCACTAGTAGTATGTGGCTTGTCTTGTCATGACATCTTTTATTTTCTGTGTATGTATATTTTACTTTCTGTGTATGTATATTTACATACACAGAAATATTTAATGGCAAGGCAGTCAAATGTATCAATCTTTCTTTATGACACGCTGTCTATGATTTATTTAACAAATCCATTTCTACTGCAAGTTCATTAAGATGTTCTATGGTGTTCTGTACATGACTCTGAAGAAATATTTTATTATGTATATACTTATTTCCTTTATTTTTTACGTTTACTCATTTTCCTGAACTTAGTTTCCTGAACTTAGTTTTATTTTTTTTCCCTGTAGATTACCAGTTACCCTAGTATCTTTTATTGAATCCCAGACTAATTTTAAATACTACCTCTCTCATTTGTCAAGTTTCTAGTATAATGTTGAGAGAAAGAAGTGATAGGGAATATCTTTGAATATTTCTGACTTTAAAGTACATTCTTCTAAAATTTCACCAAAATGTATGGCATGTATGGAGTTTTAGTAGATGTCCATTTTTATTTAAAGAAATTCTCCTCAATTTGTTTTTGCTAGAAACGTTGGAAAAAATCATAAATGGACACTGATTTTCAACACTTAAGTTTAATATCTTGAGCTGATTATGAGGTTATTCTCCCATAATCACTTAGTACGACCCATCATGTTAATTGATTTTCTAATGTTAGATCATCATTACAATTCCAGGGTAAAGCCAGCTTAGCTATGACATAAATATTGTTAAAAGTACATTCTTAAATTCAGTTTATTATTATCTTTAGAATTTTACATTTATTCTCATAAGTGAGATTGGCCTATAATTTTCCATTTTCATGAAATTATTATTAAATTTTGGCATAAAATGAAAATAAATGGTTTTATTTTTTTCTATTTTCTGAAAGCATTTATTTTAGATTTAGTTTATTTCTGTAAAAATATAGCATAGTGATTGACTTTTGTGTATTAACTTGTATTCTACAACTTTAGTATAATCACTTATTAGTTCTAAGAGGGTTTTTTGGTGATTTTTTCAGATTTTCTGCATAAACAATATGTCATCTGTGAACAAAGACTGTTTTATTTCTTCCTTCCCAATGTGTATATCTCTTATTTCCTTTTTTTGTCTTATTGTATTAGCTAGAACTTCCCATATAATGTTGAAAATCAGTAGTGAGAGGAGAAATCCTTGCCTTCTCCTGATTGAAGTGGGAAAGCTATGAGTTTCTCACCATTAAGTATGATGTTAGGTGTAGGATTTTTGTAGACTTTTTTTGTCAAGTTGAGGAAGTTTCCTTCTATTCCTAGTTTACAGAGAATTTTTGATATAAATAAGTGAATTTTAGGTGCTTTTTTGTATCTGTTGCTTTCAGCATGTGATTTTTCTTCTTTAGCCTGTTGATGGGATGGATTACATTAATTGATTTTGTAAGTTAAACCAACCTTGCATACTTGGGAAAAACATGGTCATTGTATTAATTCTTTTTATACATTATTGTATTCAAATTGCTAATATTTTGTTGAGGATTTTTGCATCTACATTTATGAGAAATATTGGTCTGTAGTAAATGTAAAATTTGTCTGGTCCTGGTATTAGGGTAATGCTGGCCTCAGAGAATAAGTTAGGAAGTATTCCCTCTACTTTTATCTTATTTATCTTATTTATTTATTCCCTCTACTTTAGAGAATTGGTATAATTTCTTCTTTAAATATTTGCTATAATTTACCAGTGAACCTTCTGGGCCTGGTGCTTCTGTTTTGGAAAAGTTAATTATTAATTCAATTTCTTTTGTATGTGTAGGTCTTTTTATATTGTCTTTGTTCTTGTGTGAGTTTTGGCAGATGGTGTCTTTCAAGGAATTGGTCCATTTTATCTAGGTTATCAAATTTGTGGGCAGAGAGTTGTTCATATTATATCTATACTATCCTCTTGATGCCCATGGGATTTGTAATGATCTCCCTCTTTTGTTTCTTATATTAGTCATATTTGTGTCCTTTCTCTCTCTCTCTTTCTGTTTTTTTTTTTTTTTCTTTTTTTGGTTAGTCTGGATGGAAACTTCTCAGTTTTATTATCTTTTCAAAGAACTGTTTTTTTATTTTATTGATTTTCTTTATTGATTACCTATTTTCAGTTTTGTTGATTTCTGCTCTGATTCTTATTTCTTTTCCTCTGATAGTTTGGATTTAATTGCTCTTTTGTTTCCCTGTCTTTTTAAAGTGGAAGCTTAGATGATTGATTTTAGATCGTTCTTTTTTTCTCAACACTATAAATTTCCTTCTAAGCACTGCTTTCACTGCATTGCACAATTTTTGATAAGTTGTATTTTCCTTTTCATTTAGTTCAAACTATTTTTGAACTAAAAATTTCTCTTCATATTTCCTCTTTGACTCATGAGTTATTTAGATGTGTGTTACTGAATATCCACATATTTGGGGATTTTTCAAATATCTTTCTCTAACTAAATTTGAAACAATCAGTAGAACTCTATCTCTTTATAGTTTCCCGATTATAGATAGTCCTTTTGGCTTAAGTCCAGTTTCTTCATTTTAGGAGAGATGTAATCTTAAATAAAATAGTTTAAAGTATTTTTTCCTGTATATTACTATTTATCTGAGTTTTACCTTTGGATTTTGCAGGCTTTCTGAATATCAGCCTATGAGAGATTTGAGCACACAAACAAATATTAAGCAATCATTTTATTCCCTTAAGAGACTATGACTGTACTTGATTTAAGTAGATTACATGCTCAAGACACTTCTTGGTAAATTGAGAACTGACTTCTTAATTATTTTTATAAATCAAATAACATTTATCATTTTCTCAACTTGGGTTAGTGATATCTACCTCTAATGGTAGGGCCCAATAAGTATTTAAGAGGTATCACCTCACACCAGTCAGAATGGCCATCATCAAGAAAATCTACAAACAATAAATGCTGGAGAGGGTGTGGAGAAAAGCAAACCCTCTTGCACTGTTTGTGGGAATGTAAATTGATACAGCCACTATGGAGAACAGTATGGAGGTTACGTAAAAAACTAAAAATAGAACTACCGTACGACCCAGCAATCCCACTACTGGGCATATAACCTGAGAAAACCATAATTCAAAAAGAGACATGTACCACAATGTTCATTGCAGCACTATTTACAATAGCCAGGAAATGGAAGCAACTTAAGTGTCCATTAACAGATGAATGGATAAAGAAGATGTGGCACATATATACAATGGAATATTACTCAGCCATAAAAAGAAATGAAATTGAGTTAGTTGTAGTGAGGTGGATGGACCTAGAGTCTGTCATGCAGAGTGAAGTAAGTCAGAAAGAGAAAAACAAATACCGTATGCTAACACATATATATGAAATCTAAAAAAACAAAAACAAACAAACAAAATATATATATATATATGGTTCTGAAGAACCTAGCAGCAGGAGAGGAATAAAGATGCAGACGTAGAGAATGGACTTGAGGACACGTGGAGGGGGAAGGGTAAGCTGGGACAAAGTGAGAGAGTGGCATGGACATATATACACTACCAAATGTAAAGCAGATAGCTAGTGGGAAGCAGCCACATAGCACAGGGAGATCAGCTTGGTGCTTTGTAACTACCTAGAGGGGTGGGATAGGGAAGGTGGGAGGGAGATGCAAGAGGAAGGGGATATGGGGTTATCTGTATATGTGTAGCTGATTCACTTTGTTATAAAGCAGAAACTAACACACCATTGTAAAGCAATTATGCTCCAATAAATATGTTAAGAAAAAAGTATTTAAAAATTTTTAAAAATGAAGTATATCATTTCAAAGGTCTTCAAAAATTTTTTTTCATAAAAAGTGCCAGATTTTATGACGTCTTAAACTTAAATCTTGACTTTTTTGTCCCCCACAAATCACTGTTCTTTCTTTTTTCCACAAATCTTTATTCCTTCTTAGGCATCTCTAACTGCTAATTCTTTTTCCATAGGTAATGGTAGATATCCTTTCCGCTGAGAAAAATTAAGTACAAAATTCCATATTTCAGATCCAGTACCTGAGAATAATGCCTCCCTTTTATTCCACTCTTAGGCTATTTGGGATGTACATTCATTCATACACAAATATTTATTTATACACCTACTAAGTATCAGATATTGTATTAGAGCCTGGAAATACCATGGCAGGTAACATACGTGCCCTTATGGAGGCTATATTTTAGTGGAATAGATATTAAGCAAGTAGTATAATTTCAATAATGTATATTGGTTTTGATGGAATTAATCTGAAATTAATGTGTTCCCCAAACACATCCCCTTGTTTGTGATTGTTCTCAACAGAAATGTCCTCTTTCTCTCCAAACGCCATTTGCTGCCTTTCTAAGTCCTACATGGCATTCAAATCCAAGCTCAAAACAAAACTTCCTCCATTAGTTATTTCTCTCATAGAAAATCAATCACCCATACTCTTGTTCCCTCATTATAAATAATAATATATATGGTAATCATTATACATATATGTTATGTGTTTGTCTTTCTTACTGGAACTTCCCCCATAGATCATTGGTTTTCAACACTAACCAAATATGTGAATCACAGAGGGGCCTTAAAAAATACCAATGTCCCGGGCTTCCCTGGTGGCGCAGTGGTTGAGAGTCCGCCTGCTGATTCAGGGGACACGGGTTCGTGCCCCAGTTCGGGAAGATCTCACATGCCGCGGAGTGGCTGGGCCCTTGAGCCATGGCCACTGAGCCTGCGCGTACCAAGCCTGTGCTTCGCAACAGGAGAGGCCACAGCAGTCAGAGGCCTGCGTAGCACAAAAAAAAAAAAAACCCAAAAAACAATGTCCCCAGTGGTCTGCTGGCAAACTGTTTAAAAACTGGACCATGGGAGATGGAGGGAGGGGTAGGAGAGAATCCCTGATTTGCAGGGTTTGTGGATTTCTGTCGTGTAAATACTTCTAACATGGCCAATTTCAATCTCCTAAAAGGATCTTATTGAACATGGAGTTGTGAATAGATCTGCAGTAGCAAGCCATTACATACATATATATATATATATATATATATACACACACACACACACACACACATATATATATACGTATATATATACACACACACACATATATATACATACATATATATATATATATTTGGCAAATGATTGGGCCCATCTCACACCTACTGTTCAGAAGCCCTAGGAGGAGTGTCCAGCAATCTGTGTATTAACAAGCCTTCTAGGTGATTCTGATACACGCTAAAGCTTGAGAGCCACTGATTCCATATAATACCAGGCATGCAGTTGAAGCCTAATATATATCTTTTGAAGTTGCTTGCATCAGTGCTAATACAACCAGTTTCATAAATGCCATTTTCTCTACAGTATCCACCTTATGCCACCTGATGCTGTGATTTAGATAATAATAAAGCAGAATATGATTTAAATAAAGAAAAGAAGATATTTGTGTGGGATGGAAAGTGAGATAGGTGTTGTATTCTGGAACATAAATTAGTCAAAGGAGATGGAAGATCTACACTGTGTAAGTTCAAATTGCAGCTATGAAAGATCTGCATTGTGTGGGGTTAAATATCGTGGCCAAAGGTAAATAAACACTGCAAAACAAAGTCTCCTTAGCACAAAATCAATGAAAAATGAGCTAAAAAGCAAAAGACAAAGTGTATGCCAGCATTTTAAATGATTGTTCCACAACTGTGACCTTAGGTTTGGGGTAAACTGGGAAGAATTTTAATTATTTTATTTTGTGTAATCTCTTCAGTGATAGTCTACTAGCGCAAGCATTCACAATCAGGCATTGAGAGAAAAATCCATTTCCACAGTTGTTGAAAAAATGAATGCCATTCAAATAATGGTCTCTGTAACTTGATTAGTCAGTAAATGGTTGTTAATTTGAGGAGCACAGTAACAGAACAGAAGAGAAAGTAAAAGTACCAATCTAATAAGATAGCTTTTCACATCCTTTCCTCACACCAATCTTTTGTTCCACTTGCCTTAAATTTTATACTCAGATTTAATAATTTGGCCTCTCTGTATTTTCCCTGAAACTCACCACCAGACTAATTTAACTTCAAAACTTCTATTTTTTTTTCATAGAAGTGCATTTCTACTCCTGTTTATTCACTGAGGATGGACTAGGCATCTAATTTCCCCACAGCCAGTGTAGCTATGTGATTCTAAGCCACCTGCCTCCAAACACATGTACAAACAATTATGCAACTAATCTATCACTGGCACCACCATCAACTCTGCCACAGCCACCAGGCAGAACTAGAATGTTCTCCTGTTTCTCTCCTCAGGTGGCTTAGAGTCAAGTTTGGTGAGATAATCCCCCCTTTTTTTTTTCTTCATCTTTATTGGAGTATAACTGCTGTACGGTGGTGTGTTAGTTTCTGCTGTATAACAAAGTGAATCAGCTATACGTATACATATATCCCCATATCCCCTCCCTCTTGCATCTCCCTCCCTCCCACCCTCCCTATCCCACCCCTCTAGGTGGTCACAAAGCACTGACCTGACCTCCCTGTGCTATGCAGCAGCTTCCCACTAGCTATCTGTTTTACATTTGGTAGTGTATATATGTCAATGCTACTCTCTTACTTCGTCCCAGCTTCCTCTTCCCCGGCTGTGTCCTCAAGTCCGCGTTCTCTCTGTCTGTGTCTTTATTCCTGCCCTGCCTCTAGGTTCATCAGTACCGTTTTTTTTTTAGATTCCATATATAGATAATCCTGCTAACAGAGCTCATTGATTTTCAACCCTGGCTAGACATTAGAATCACCTTGAGAAGTGATTTCAAAATACAAAACCAATGTCTGGGCCCCATATGAGTCACATAAATCATAATATCTGAAGGTGGGAACACGACATCTATACTTGTTAAATCCCCTCATGTGATGATTATGTGCAGTCAGGCTGGAGAACCACTGATTTTCCTCAGCTTATAAGGCGTGACATACCTGAACAGGAAAAGAAGTTCTGCTCAGCTTGATAGACCAATTTGGGCACTAGCGTTGTCATTACATGAGTAAATAGGATCCTCCTGCTTGGGGAATGGTTCTGCAAAACTGAAAGAGTTTTTTTAACTTAAGGTATTGCAATGCCAACTAAAACATTAGTTTATAATGTGTGAGTCCACATCATGAAAGCAATTCACTGCATTATGTCCAATTCACTGAAAAGTTGACTTAATCAGATGCTAGATCCTTAGGAAATATGGACAAGTCAAGCAAAAACACCCAAAGTGATTTTCTATCTTTCTTCTTAACTATAATCTGGTACCAATCCTGGTAACAAAACGGACATTCTGATGGTGATGGTTGGAGTAGGGGGAGTTAGATAAAGGATTCTTCTTGTCCATAGACAAGCTTAAAAATAGCTGATTTCCCCCAATTTCTAACACAACGTTTATGTAGAAAAAACTCTGCTTTAGACCTAAGACCTAGACATTTCAAATAGAGTGTCAAAATTGCAATAAACAACAAAGGATGCAGCATATAGGTACCCATCACTTTTCTCAGACTTGCTCCCAGGGCACTAGACCTCAGGATGTATTTACTACTGATGGATGCACAGTAGCAGCTCATCTTCTATGGTGACTCATTTAGGTTTAACATCTCTGAGTCCTGCTGTCATTGTGTTAATATAGCAATAATAGCATCCAACTCGTTGAGAGTGCCATGAGGATTAAATGAGATGATGATGAAAACTACTCAGTAAATGATTACTATTGGTTTGAGAGAATATGGTAATAGAGAAGAAGTATCAGGAGATGATTCAAGATGAATTAATGGAGAGTCACAGACAAATAGCAGGCTTCTCTAGTATTTTTGAGATGTGACCTCCCCATCTGATGTTCTAAATCATTACTCCTTGTGCAAGTGCACCCTTACCACCCATACCACCAGAGTGAAGTCAAAACAGAAACGGCTCTTTTGAATAGATGGTCAGTTGGGACAGATGCCAGGTGAATAGTCAAAGAGTTGATGGAATATCTTTGGAAACCTCTGTGGAGACCTTCCCCAAATGGTTGTTCTCACACTCAGAAGCCATTCTAATATACTTTGAGAGCATCCTGTACTCCTTCACAGTGGGTGTCACAGTGGTAAATTAAACAATTTATTGCTTAATTTTATTTGTGTAATTTGATCTTCTTCCCTAGATTTTAAGACGGCTGATGGCAGAGAGTTTTAAAAAATCTCTTATTCACTGCTGTATTTGCTGTGCCTGTCACTTAGTAGGAGGTTAATAAATGTGTTGAATAAATAAACATCCTGAAGTATCTCACACTCCTTTTTTTGTGGTGAGATCATCATAATAATACTTTTATTTACTTTTTTATGTCTCCTTATAATGTCTCTGAACCAAGAATGGCTAGGAAAGTGTTATCTTTGTTGTAGTGATGGGTTGTCATGCTTGTTTCTTTTACTTGCTGTTTCAGAAGTCTGTACACATTCTGGAGCTATAACTCTCTTAACTGCCTCTTCTAATGTCATCTATAAAAATGCTATCACAAAATGCTCTTATAAAAGTCCACGTTCCTGGAATAAATGCTTTGTATGAATATAGGGTGGGGAATTATGATCTTCTAGGTTCATTGCCATGTGTAAGGCTGTCTGCAGATTATGTTAAGATGTTTACTCTGTGGTTGTTTACTCTGTTCCACAGTACAATTTCCTTTCATGTTTCCTTCACATGCCCGCTTCCTCCTGAGATAGATGTAAGAAGTTATTTGCTTCCTCACTGGATGATTGTTATTTTATTCTTCTTGTGTAGGTGGTTGTTTGCCAAAAATAAAGGTTTGGATCAAAACAACTTAGTCAGTCTTATACGCAGACAGCCTACATTTTCTTTCTGATCTGCTGTCTCTTATACATTTAACTATCTTTTATGACTTTTAGTTTATAAACATTTGAACAAAAACTTAATTTCATGACTTGTAGGGAGGCTTTATTTCCTCAGGAACACATTAATTCTCTTGGCAGACCAGGATAACTAGGATTAAAATATAACAAATTGACTTTATAAGTTTTCTTAGTGCCAAGTTTTTGGCCACGTGAGTATGAGAAATAAAATTTTGCTGAGTGTGACATCTCTTTGGCAGAATTTTTCCCCATGTATAATGTACACAAAACTGTTATTTTAGTTAAACTACAAAAGAATGGATTAATATTCACAAAATAGGATTAACCTGACAGATAACTGAAGAGGATATTTCTAAATTCCTTTCAACTACCATTCTATTCCAGGTTAGCAATGGGACTTCATATAGTCCAACAGAATATAGTGCTTATGCAAGGTGGGTTCTAAAAGATGTTACTGTATGGTTTTTCAAACCCCAAGTGTTTCAAAGTAAAACATCTTTAATATTGAATACTGAAGCAATATCTCTATTCCATTCTTCACAGGGTTTCATTATTACTGTACATGTGTTCCCTCATCATGAGACAGTAGCTGCCAGAAGTAGAATAATTGTCCCCCCTCATACAGAGATGGTCCAAGAAAGCCTTCAGGGATTTAACTAAGCAACTGCTATTTTCTCACCCATAACTAGAAAAAAAAAGTGCAGTCTGCTATTTTCATGTAATTTACACAAAACTTAAAAGTAGAAATAGAACAAGTTGAAAGCTACCATTTGTCTCTTGGGAAATTAGGGCATTTAAAGAGCTTAGTAAACCTCTGGCTTAATTTTTTTGCATTATATTTTAGTTTTCTGTAAAAGGAGTAAATTTCATGGGTCCCTTGCCTTTCACACTACTACCATTTTTTTTTATTTTCAAGTTTTATAAAATTTTTGATTTTCCATGTATGTTGCTGCATTTCTGATAGGAAGTTCAGTTTCTGGGGAAACCAGGGACTAAGTAATGTAGGATCTTGAAGATAAAATCTATGGGCAGAAGACTTGATTCTTGAAAATTTTCTTATGGTATTCATACACATTTGATGATATATAGGATGATTATCATTAGAAGAATACAAATTATATTATCTAAATTCCAAATTTATTTTCAGCTATTCATATTTATGAAGCTACAGCCAGAAGTGGAAGGAAAATCTGCCCTCTGGGTGTAGGTGTGGGAAGTGCCTTTGAACCTCAGCCTACCTCCATCTCTTTGTTGTGTATCTGACCCTCATCCTGCTTATGCACAGAGGAAAGGGAAGTTGCTAATACAACTCATCAGCGTGAAGGAGCCAAATTGGGTCACAATTATTGACTTGCTTTTTAGTTATTAATATAGTATCATTTTGCTTTTGAATGAGGCCTTGGTTCTATGTTTGTTTGTGAGGAGGGGATGTTGGCATTGATGCAGCTTCAGTCATCACATTTTCTTGTCTTCTGAGTGAATCTGTCAGAAGAATGATCTTTAGGGTATGGTTTTGAGGAAGGAAGTGAAATATATTGGGTTTTAGGTAAAAATATATCTATCAACCTACCTTGAGCAAAGGATTCCATGGGGAGACAATGAGAGGACTTGGTTTCTCTCTCACACATTGTATGTATGGATTCCTTATGAGAGAGGGCCGAAGCAGGTTCAAATAACCCGAGGGTTACTGGGACACTATTCCATCTTAATACTGTAAGAGCCCTTGTTTTTACCTATATTCTCTGTGTATTTGGATGCTCTTGAGGAGGAGAGAAATGACTAAGACTGTCTTCAAGGAGTTTCCTTAAGGAGTTTACAACTCTCCCTCCTTCCCTGCTTCTTTTATTCCTTCTCTCTCTCTCTTTCTTTCCTTCCTTCATTCCTCCCTTCCTTTTCTCTCTCCCTCCCTCCCTCCTTCTCTCCTTGCTTCTTTTATTCCTTCTCCCTTTCTTTCTTTCTTTCTTTCTTTCTTTCTTTCTTTCTTTCTTTCTTTCTTTCTTTCTTTCTTTTCTTTCTTTCTTCCTTCCTTCCTTCCTTCCTTCCTTCCTTCCTTCCTTCCTTTCTTTCTTTCCTTCTTTCTTTCTCTTTCTTTCTGTCTGTCTGTCTGTTTCTTTTCTCTCTCCTCTTTGGTGGACAAGAGGGGAAATCATGATGAAAACCATTAAAAACACCTCTGTCAGAATGTGATGTGTAATACAAGAGAGGTACAGAAATTTTGCAATGACTACTTATATTAAGAAGAGACTCTTCCCATGTTTTGTGTTGAGGAGGGTACAAGGAAAGAAATCTTGAAAGAGTTATTTTTTTTTTCTTAAGCTGATGTATAAAATTCTGCTGGTCTAGATGGCGAAGTGTCTCAGTGAAATAGTGAGATGAGCAAAACTATGGTAGCAAGAAAGAGAATAGCTTCAGTTTATGTAGAGGAAGTCCTATATGCATTAACAAGTCATCAGAACAGAGAATGTTTTAAGGGTCACATTTTTCCCTCATAGAGGGGCCAGCTTGGGATCAGACAAGGAAATCAGATAGGAGCACATTTCAGGTATTATTCTAAATATTGGCTTTGGAATTTGGAACTGAGCAGGTTCCAAGAATTGAAGCTTTCTGAGCTAGATACTGATCTTTGGGGAATAACTTTTCCTGGCATCCGTTTGCAGGATGGATTTAAAGAACAGATATTAGAGGCAAAGAAGGTTTTTTCTTTCTTTGCATATATTATATTACACTGGCTAGGTAATAAGAGTCAAACAGAGTGATGGAATTAAGTAAATGAAGGAGCAAATGAAATTGAGAGTCACTATAGATGTAAAAATGACTTACCTGTTAACTGATTGGAAATGGTAATCGGGATGGTAGAGACTAGTCAAAATAGACTGTAGTATTTTAAGTGTGGCGGGCCTAAGAGAATGATGAGGGAAATATGAAAGACTGGAGTCCTAACTGAAGATGATGAGCTCAGTTTTGGACAGACTGAATGTAAAGTGCTCACAGGTTATGCAGATGGTGATATCTGTAAAAACTGCTCTGGAATTCATTAGATGGGTTAGAGCTTATCAACTGCAACTTCTGTGTGCCTGCCCACCTCATTCACTTTTCTTTAAGGAAAATTAACCATCTACAGCTCTTAACATGCCTGCCCCTCTTTTCAGACAACTTCATCAGCCCTGCTAAAAAAAAAGTAGGCATTTGGCATTGTAACTTGCCTCCCAGCCACAGCTGAAGAGGCACCAGGCCCAGGTTGGGTCAAATCAGAATCGCTCCCATCTTTCCCAGGAATTTGGATTTGGGTTTCATAGATACTTTTTAGTGACTAGTTTGTTGCTTGAATTTGGGTTGGGACAGCTGTATGTATACTGAGGTAGAGAAATATGACCAATACATATACAATAGAATTAAGCCATGCACAGAAAGATACAAAGATGAGAGAAGATGTGGAATCAGGGGAAAAGGATACGGATAAACACATGAATGAAGGTAACTTTTCTATGATAAATCACATTCAAGATAGAAAAAAATGAATACTCATGGAAGAAAACGCCATTTATAAAATTGAATGATAAAAATCCTTGCTGCTCAGTTATAGCAGATATCTCTTGGGATCATGCCCTGTATCATTGTGATTTTGTCTTGAATCTGCCACCGACAATAAGGTGCGTCCTTAGGAACTATATTTTCACTATGTGATGCTGACAGACTCAGAGTTAGACTTTTTAGCCAACTTGGGTAGATCCCATTTTCTCTTGAAGTAATTTGGAACTGTTTTAACTGAGTGACACTCAGAAGAGATGTGATTGTGTTCATGCCACATACTCTCTAGTGGAAGTTCCTTGGACGTGTCAAGGTCCCTAGTGCTATCTTGGATCCTGTTCATTCTGATATTCAGCTAGGACTTGGATCCTATAATTTAATCTAATTTATTTCCATGCTTATTTAAGCCAGAGTCAGTTTATGTTACATGCGTCTAAAAGAAACCTAACTAACTCAGTATATAACAGTAGTAGAAATAAAATTATAATACAGATGGGCATTGATCAATGGACAGCTGGCATCCACGCACTTATAGTGTACCAATTACAGAGCTATGCATAAGCTGTTGTAGGGGTTACAACAAAGTAATATAACATTATATTCAGGGTTTATAGCACTTTACACACTTTGAGGCCCTTTGTTATACATGAACTATTTTTTGTCTTCACATTAACCACTTAAAGTATGTATTCTTATTTTTATTTGCATTTTAAAGATAACAAATGTGAGATTGAGAGAGGTCATAATCCTTGACAGAATTTTGTGACTAGTGAGTGGCAGTGGTCTTGGTCTCCAGGTTTTCTAATTTCAAATCTCATCTACTTTTCTCACTATGTTGGGTAACTATAGTTATCAATTCAAACAGTTATGGAGCATTTCCTAGATTTTCATACTTAAATTTAAAATGAAATAAATTTAAAAATAAAGTAGAATATGTATATCTTAATGAGCCTTTAAAAAAGCAGTAACAATTTGAAATCTATACGGCTTTAGGATTTTGTGTTAGAGATACTATTTCTTTCTCATTTTTACAACCCTTTTTAAAAGATCCTACCTTTTCCATAACCCTAGAATTTGCAGCCCTGTGTTTCACATAAATTCAGTCCTTTGGCCGTAACTTAAGCCAGACCTACCAGTCTCTTTCTACTAAAATTTTTGATTTAGAGCATGGATACTAAGTTCCAAGTTCTGGGAACACGACCTGTAAGGTCACGTAGACTCAGGAGCTGAGATGGCAGTTTTGGGGTGATCATTAAGAACAACGTGCAAATGGCTGAATCAGCAGAGAACTCTAATCTGTAAAAGTAAAGAGGATAAGCAGAAATGACAGACCGTTCTACCTCAGGGAAAAAGAGAGGGGAACTAAGAGAAAGTATATGCTGTGCTTACTGTTTCTCTGCTCCCCTTGTCTCTTCCTATGGAAGACCCAGTTTGACTTCTTGTTCTTGGGTTCTACGTGAAAACCCTAAAGCCTTCCTCTAGATCCCCCTTTAGAACGGGATTCTGTAATAACATGTTGTCTGCTTAAGAAAATATTTAATGTTCTCTGTAAGAAAGGAATTATGTGGCTAAATTTGCTTTTAAATATTTTAGGTAAATAGTAATAAAATAAAATATAAAGCCACTTAGAGGTAATGAATGAAAGACATGTTTGTGTCTCTACAGATATTTTGGTTACTATCTTCAATCTAATGTATGTAAATAATATAGATTTCTTTTTAATCATCTTTATAAAATAATTCATGAATTAATTTTTTATTCTTGAGGAATTACCAAGCAAATGAAGCATAAACAACTTTGTCAAACCATAAAAATTGATTACATGTGACAGCAAGCTGGTAGTTCTCCAAACGAAGTTATCATGCTGCCCTCTGTATTAATTTCCTAGGGCTGTCATTAGAATTACCAAAAAGGATAACTTGAAACAATAGTAATTTATTATCTCACAGTTATTGGGGCTAGAAGTCCAAAATCTCTCTGAAGGTACTAGGGGAGGATTTGTCCCAGCCTTTCTCTTAGCTTCTGCTGTTGCTGGCAATCCCTGGTGTTCCTTTACTTGTGCATACATCACTCCAGTCTCTGCCTCTGTCATGCCATGGTGTTCTCTTTGTATGTCTCAGTCCGTGTCTCTTCTCATCTTACAAGGACATTGGTCATGTTGGATTAGACTTACCCTAATTCAGTATAATCTCATTTTACCTCGATTATATCAGTGAAGACCCTATTTTCAAATAAAGTCTCATTTACAGGTACAAGAGTGTTAGGACTTTAACATATCTTTTGTTGAGAGTGCACCAGTTAACCCAGAACACCCTCAGAAGAAGGGGATGCTAGTTAGGCAGAAAAAATAGATATCACTAATAGGAACCTTACCCTTTCCTCTCAGATAATGCTTCTTGGCATTAAAAAGAAAATATTATACGAATACATGGTAAAATGATAAACACTGTGGACAGATCCAAAAGAGTTGCTTTCTCCATCTTCCATGGTGAGCATGTTGGAGTTTCCCAAGTAACACTTGCATATCAAAGATCAGCAGGGAAGTAGAGATTCAAGAAGGAAATACACTTCCTTACCAACTTGACAAGGTGAAAGTAGAAAACTAGGTATCAATCAGTTCCAGTGCTAATGAGTTTTTGTCATCTAACTAAAATACTAGATCATGATATGCAGGACCTGGGTTGTATAGGGTCTCACTCATAGCCAGGTCAGCTTATAGCTGCCCTGGTACAGGAATCCACCCATTGGACTGAATGTGGGTTAGTATTTGTTCAAAGGAAAGAGACTGAAATCCAAATCCAATGGCTTGTTGACTCATCTCACTCCTTTGGACCTTCTCTCTAATATTGTCAACAAAGAAATAGCTTACAAAGAAAGAAGCTGTATTGAAAATGACCAGCAACAGCAAAAACAACTAGCCAGGGACCTAAGAAAAGATAGTTAATTAAACAAAAATTTAAAAACTAAGAAACAAATTTTTGAAAATTAAAAAAAAATTTTAAAAGGAAATGAACATGAAAACTATAATAGAGATGAAAAGCATGCATCAGAATAATTTTACAATAAAGCAAATGAGAAGGATGGCAAAGAATTAACAACTAGAGGTTACAAAAACACTGACCAATCAAATGGACACCAGCTAATCACCCTTATGTTTTGAGGGGCCTACCAAAAACATTGTATCTGGTGACAAGGACTAAAAGAAGAGGTGATAAGGCCTAGAAAGAGATGAAAAGTGCTCTGGAATAAGTCAGAATAAATGGAAAAAAAGAGTAATAAAGTCACTTTCGAATCTGAATGAAGAAGAATGGACAATACTGAGAACGAGGACATATATAGTATAGACATGAGAAAATTAAATGAAATGAAATGGGGAAAATTATAGATATGGAAGAAAAAGGAGATATGAGTAAATATAACTCAATTCCCTGAAGGAAAAATTTGAAAGTGTATTAAAATTATAAAAGAAAACTTGCTTCATAGTCTTAAAAGAATGTTGAGTGAGGTGCATTCAGCACTGATTCACACCTTGTTAATCTTTCTGGGTATTAAAGATTTCTGTGGGGACACCTGGGCCAAAAAATCACATGACATACAAGAAGGGGAAATCTCCACATCAACATTAAGTGTGAGAAGGCAGTGGCACAAATTCTATAAAAGTTCTTGGCAGTGGACGTATTTTGAAATACATATAAACACATGGAATATAGTGCTCATGAGATCTTCTTTAAAACAACAAAAAATATAAAGCATGATAAGGTAAATCCAGCCAGTTAGAGATGAATAGGGAAACTATCTAACTAAACTCAACCACAGAGCTCTCCAGGGGAGCACTTCACTGAGACCATGTTCAAATAATTAAATCTCACTATTATCAATAGCAATACTGGCAAATTGGTACAGATTGCTCCAAATGTCCTCAGACTCATGGCTACAAAGATGCCTTGACCAGGGCTCAGTGCCATGCAGGAGTCTTGGTAAAACAACTCAGGCACACCTGCTGGATGGCCTGCTAGAATAAACCCTCACAGCACACTTTCCATCCCAATCCTAGTAAGAACTTTTTTGTTTGTATACCAAGAATACACACCTCTAAGTCTTAGGATGTATATACAGTATATTTAATTTGAATATAATCTTCCAGATTACCTTGCAGAATAGCTGTACCAATTTACACCCTCTCAGTTACTCTACAGAAATTCTTGAGTACCCATATTGTTGCCAACTCTAACTGATATTATTTTTCTACTTTATGGACGTAAAATACTTTTTTCTTTTAATTTTAATTGCTCTAATGACAGATGAGATTGAGTATCTCTTTACTTCCAGTTTAGTTCTTTGAAATTCTTGTGTCTCTCTTACTCCTATTTTCTACTGAATTTCCTGTAATTATCTTGTGTATTTGTGGTGTGTGTGTGTGTTGGTGTACTTTAGATATAAATATCATCAGTTTTAAAAGTTACAAATATTTTCTCTTAATCTTTTTTTAGCTTTGTGGTTGAACGGAGATCCTTAATCTTGATGTACTTGAATCCTTTTTTTTTGCTCTAGATTAGCACTTTGGGGATCTTTTAAAATCAACCTTCCTACTGCTGGATGAGGTTCTTCTACTATTTTTACTTTTTTTTTGTCTATAAAAATTTTACATGTTTTAATCTATGTGCAGCTTCCCTTTGTATAGTATGCACATTAAAGAATATTTTCTGCGTAGAATAAGCTAGTTCTCCCAATATCAACCTACTAAGCAATCTGTAATTTCCCATTCCTCTGTTTTATCAGTCATTACCAAAATTTCAAATATATTAACTACATATCAGAATTCCAAATTCCGTTCCATTTGTTTCTTCATGTGGATTTCTATATCATCCCCATTGCTTGGTCTTTGCATTATGCTTTACTACCTGGCATAAAGAATGTGTCTCTGTTATTCTTTTTTATTTTTTTAAGTTGAATTAGCTCTTTTCAGACACTGTTTACATGTATTTTTACAAGGAACAATATGTGTTCCAACTGAAATTTTGACTGTGACAGTATTGGATTTGTATATAAACTTGGGACAATTGCCTTTTTTCTCCATGTTAAATCATATCACTATTGAATGTTATATCTATCTATTACTGAAATATTTCTTTAAGCTTTTAATTAGAGTTTTAACTTCTTTTAGCATTTTTCATTCTTAGAATTAAATTTAAACAGCATGTATTCTATAATCTTCCTGTCAAGTCATAGATTGGCAGATAATAATATATGGCATAGGTGATTAATTGATTTATCAACATTTATTTCTCAAACCAAATATATTTTCCTACTAATACCACCAATATTACTGAAATAATGTAAATAACTGTAGAAAATCTAGAAAAATACTATCAAGTATGAAACTAAAATAAAAATTAAAGTTACCTATAACCCCTATAGTCAGACATAAATTGTCTATTTTTACAGATCAAAACAAAAATAAAGTTTTACATTCCTAATGCTATTCTTAAATTTGAAAAGATAAAACACCTTGAATATAATGGTTCTAATTCCAGATTATTTTTATATCATGGTCACTATTTTTCTTTCCTTCTAAAAAATAAAACTAAAGTTAGTATGACATTCCATAAGAGAAAAAGTATAGGAATGAAATTATGTCACAGATAGCCAAATCATTCTGTAATTAGCTGGTGTCCACTGTTTTTGAAGCTCTCATATTCGATATACATGGTTCGCTTATAGGAAAAAAAAGGAATGGCATGCATTCCTGAAATGTTAGATTAAGAATCAAGTCAAAACAAATCAGAATGAAAATGTTAGCCTGTGCCACGCTGTCTGCCCAGCTGATAAATGTGAGGGAAAAAAGCTAAGAGTGTTGGTGATAGATAAATTAAAAAATTTTTAGACATATAATTGCTGTTAATTGTCAGTTTCTTTTGGAGAAAAGATTAAATGGCATGAGTATTGAAAAACCCATGACATTTACAATCCATGTCACACTAGAACTCTTACACTTATTTTGATATTTAAATGTGGTTTCTAATAGTTTAGCTTCATTTTTTTGTTTATTTTAAAGGATTGCCATATAGATATGACAAGAATCATAAAACTCAACATTGTAACTACTTACTTTTATGTAACTTTCCAGTTACTTTTCTTATTGTATAATCATGCTTACTACTCCCCTAAGATATAAATTTTAACAGCTCACAAACATTAAAAATTTGTTTAGAAAGTCCATTTGAGGCTTAGAGGTTATCCTAGAGGCTCTCCTTCTTCTTTTCTATTTTTGAGTCATGACTGATAGCTGCTCACAGAGGTAAATTGTCACTCATGATGTATAAAATTTAGAATAATTTTAAGTAAATATTTAGGCATTTTGATTTATATCATATCAGAATAGTCATTCCTAACCAAAGATCACTAAAGACTGGAGGCCTACACCTGAAGAGCAAAAATTTTAAATATTTATCAGAAACAACTAAAATATAGGTTTATAGACTTGATGAAAGAAAATATTTCCTTAAAATGATTTCTGTAAAAAAAGAAAGCACAAGTCATAAAGGAAAATGCTGATTAATTTGCTTACAATAAAATGTTGTTTTACATTTATTTGTATTTATACAATACAAGACCCTGTAGACAAAAGGACAAGCTACAGATAAGAAAAGATTTTTCCAAAGCACACAAACAGTGAGGGTTTGCATTCCAGAATATACAAAAATTACTATAAATCAAATAAGGAAAAAAAGAAAAATAAGTAGCAGTAGAGGGCAAAAGATATAATCATAGTAAAGGAAAATTAAATGGCCAAGAAACATATTATGCACAAATTCATCATAATCCCATTAATCAGGTTATTGTTTTAGTTTTATCAGATTAGAGAAAAGACATACCAATGTTGGGCAGTATTTGAAAAATGGAATTCTTATTTGTCGGTGAAGAGGTTGAATAACACAGCAGTAAAGAGGTTGGTTTCTGGCATCAGTCACTTCTGTTTGAAACCTGTTTACAACACTTACAATTGTGTGCCTTGAGCAAACTACTTTATCTTGCTGTGAGACAACTCTCCATGGGTTTCTTGCATTTCTGCCTCTCTTGTGAGTGAAGCACTTCACTTAGAACAGTCTTTTCAAGGTTATCTGTATAGTGAACAGCCTTCAATGATAGAGATAGCGTCTCCCTCTGGAGCAAAGGGAAGGCATGTTTACAGAACATTGTTACAGTTTCCCTCAGCTCATTGCTCCTCTTCTACAATGCAATCCACTGCCTGTGCAGATATCATCTGACCCTCCATGTTAAGCCCTGTGGGAACTGGACTGGGGGAGCCAATGCAATAAATGCTAGTACTCTGGACACTGCCTTTACTATGAGCAATACTTTGTCTTCCATCTAACCCAGGATTCTCCTGTGTTCTACAAGTATCCATTAATCTTTGGCAGGATAACTTGTTAGTTTGTAAGTAGGAGGGAATCTCAGACCTTCACAGTTCTTTGCAAATGTCTCTTTACCTCATTTATTTTTCTCGTCTGTAATGGAGTAGGGTGTGTGTGTGTGTGATATTTTCTATTCATAGGACCATTGTTATTTTACCTAAATTAAAATGTGAAATGCTTTGAACTGTATCTGGTACAACTCAAGTGCCCAATCTGTCTCTGTGTATATGAAGTTCAAAACATAACAAAGCCTATATATTTTTATAGCTGTATACATGTATAATAATAGAATTAAAAATATGTAATAATAAACTTCAAATCAATTGTAGTTGTTAATTCTGGGGAGGTTAGAAGGCAAATAAGGATTAAGAAGTTTCCATAGGGTCCCTCAACTCTGTTCTGTTTTAGTGTTTGAAAAAGTATCTCTGAAGCAAATATAAAAATATGTTAAGATTTTAAAGGGCTGGATGTTGTGTATGTGGTTTTTCATTTTTTTATTATGCATACTTGCCTGTATATTTAAAAGACTTTAGAAAAATAAATTTTACAAATATGTGCATCAGGCAGATATTTGGAATGATAATTTTAAGGCTCGAGTTGGCAGTCTTTTATGTGAAATGGCACATTTCGAGGGTACGTTTTTCTTATTTGAAATATCATCGAAACAACTATGACTGTTGTATCCAATTTTCTACCTCCCTACCTTTAGTCATTTTTTTTTTCCTGGTACTTAATTAGTTTATTACATTCTGTGATGGTTTTGAAGAAGTGACGCTGTGTGAAGTCCCAAGGTTAGGTCCCAGGGACAGCCTGCTACCCTGCATTTGCATTTCCACACTCTTGGAACACTGAGCTACCCAGAAGAAAGTCACACCACACAGAAGTAACCTTGCTGTGATTAAGCCAAGTGTAGATGCTTTGGGTCACCCCAGCCCAATGCCAGACAGTGAGAGAAACCTTCCTCTGATTCTTGCCCTCAGCCATTTAGTCATCCTTCTGCTCTCCCACTCCTGTATCACCTGAGACCCCAGAATTTGTGTAGCAACGGCAAGCCATCCATCCCCACTATGGGCTCTTCGAATTCCTGGGAGCATAATATAATGGTTATGGCTGCTCACTAAGCTTGCAGATGTCTGTATGTGGCGATGGATATCAGGGGTCAGCTCCTCTTCAAAATACCTGGTTTGATGATTACAGTAGTGGTGGAGCTAAGCTGGGTGCACGTGAAGTTTAAACATATTCAGCATTTGTTCAGATGACCAGAGGACAAGAGGAATTCTGCATGTATAAGAAGCACAGAAGATGGCTGAGAAGAAAAAGAAAATAAACCAAGAAACAGAAAACATATTCAAAGTGGTGTTGAAATGTTAATGTAGTCTGGTATGTAATAACCGGCAACATCTTTAAAACTAAGATGATTATAAGTTTTAATTGTTATAGACAGCAGCACAAGTAGGCCAGTTTATTTCAAAGATAAGCAATGAATCAGGTATTCTTTCCTTTTTTTTAGAGATTTTATCAGAATACTGTAGTGCTTGAGATTTGTATATATATTGCTTTTGGTAGGTGGTTAGTAACACCTTTTCTGTGAGTTTTCCAGGCTAAACATTTTTACAAAGCAGCTGATGAAATGTGGAGGCTTCTATCATAACCTTCATCTAATTTTTAATTAATAGATTTTTTTTTTTTTTTAGAATTACCTATCTATTTTTGTTTGGGGATAGATTCAAATTATTTTCTGAGGAAAAATTTTGCCCTGCTCATAGAACCTCCTTCTTCTTAGGTATCTATTTTGATTAGGTACTTCATTGTAATAAAAAAAAAATTTTTAAAAGAACAGTTTTATTCTTTTCCATTGATTTTATTATTAATCAGTAACACAGAACGTTGGTTCTCTGGATTCTTACAGAGATGATAATTTTACACTGTCTGCAGGCAAACTTTTATCTTAAACTGCATGTGAGAAATAACTTTGTGGAAGTTATCCTAAAGATAAGCAGATTATTTATTACTTCAGATAAGTACTATTCATATCAGGATTCAAGGATAACCACTTTGAATGTTGGTGGAAAACAAAACAAATTTTTCATAATTTGCCTGGGCAATTATTATACACATATTGAAAGTAAAACTCATGCTCTAACCAGTTTGAAATTTATCCTGAATCAAACTTGACCAAAAGAGATTTATGTATCTTTATCATTTTATATTGAATTCCGGCTGAATTGCTTTTACAATGGCTTTGTCGGTTTTCACCCAACAAGGTTCTAAGATAGAGCCATGTTCAACTTCATATCATAGTTGCATTTGAGGATGTTGTTGAGGACATTGGACAATACATATGAGGACCCACAAGAGAAATGTCCCCAGGCTTTAGTACCAGCAAAAGATGCATTTCTTCTGAGTTAATTAATTACCTCATGGTGTCATTGAGATTATTATGCTTCATGTGCTTCCACCACTGAAAGTTCAGAACCAGATTTTGACCCTAATTTATAAATGTGTGGAGGAGTTTTTGTTTCATTACAATTCTTGTTTGCTCTTTGATTTCTATTTTCCATTTGCTACAGATGCTTTACTTCTTTTATCTTATGTCATTAAACAATATTATTAACTTCCTCAAATTCTCTTTTGCAATTATTTAGGAAAAGAAGAAAGAAAGAAGGAAAGGAAGGAAGTGAGGGAGGGTGGAAGGAAGGGAGGAAGAGAGAGAGGGAGGAAGGAAGGGAAGAAAGAAAAAATAAATCTTTGGAACATTAGGTCTAGTTTGGCCTACTATTCCTTATAAAAATATGGATAAAGTACACGGTGTTATGAGAAAAATCACATAAATAATTGAATGAATTAAAAATTATTAGAAAGTATAAGAGAAAGCATAAGAGAAAACTAATAAACAACTTACTCTCTTCCTTTCAACACATAGGAGTTTTGAGGAGTCCACTCGTCCTTTTTATGCTGTGTCTATGACCTTGGAAGTTCAAGGAGAGGAAATCATGAGTGACGGGTCACTGATGACAGTGAATAAAATTTGAATGTAGCTGAAGACTTGTGAGTCAAGAGCAAAAGGTCCCAGGAAACAAAGCAGAATTTTTCACCTGGCTCTTAACACTGGGTAGAGGCTGATATAGCTGGATAGTAGGGATACAAAATGGGGCGTTTTTGACAAGACTGTAAAGGAAGAATGATATTGTGAGAAGAATTCTGATTTGTCTGCTTTTGTTTCCCCTCCCCTGCATTTGCTGAGACACTGGGAACTTGAGTTTGGAGTAGTGAGTTCTAAAAAAAAATGCTACATGGGGTACTAGGTCCTAGAGGAGACTCAAGGCTGCCTCTCAGGACGAAGGGAGTGAGAATACTCTCTGTAAAAAAAGAAAGATATGGGGGAATTTTCTGACCTTATAAACCCAAATAGAAATATTCTCAAGGAAGATTAGTGATGGGGTAGGGAGAGCAAATATCAGAAAAAAGAGGAAAATGTATGTGATATAAGAAGGAGAGAATTTATAGATCAAAGTGGTTGAAATTCTGACAAGTGACCAAAGAGGTGAGGTGTCCAAGACATGGACACAATTAAGTGACCTATGAGGTTTGGAATAAAACTTTATAGTGAACATATTATTGGTGCTTGGACTGTTGTGGGTTTGCAAATGTCAGAGAGGAGCTGATTAGTATCTGTGGCTAATCTCTGTTTCTTTCCTCCTGGCTCAATAAAACTAAGACTAGCTTTGGGACCCCTGATTTTATTAGTTTCCCTCTAGCACATTGGTGATCAATGGCCTTGAGTGGGTCTAACTGCTGAAGAAAAGTTAGAAACTTGAGTAAGAAAGATGTACCATTCATTTCTTACAGCATATGAAGAATAAGTTGTAATTTAGCAAACACTGTTTGGTGTTTACTCTATACAAATACCTAGGTCGGTCTCGAAGATTGACACTAAGGCAGCAGTTTAAAAAAATTGTTAAAAATCCAAGCGTTAGAATTGTTTAAAGAGTCAATAGTATCTGAAAGAAAATCTTAGATCCCTTCATAAAATAATAAATGATAGGACTAATAATGAAATACTAGAGCTACATCTGTCTTTGAGAAGCCTATTTCAGTGAGTCTCCATTATCTTTTTACTCCTTGGCTTTTGACTATCTTAGTTTGAGCTGCTATAACAGAATATCATAGACTGGGTGGCTTATAAACAACAGAAATTTGTTTCTCACTGTTCTGGAGACTGGAAGTCTCTTGACTTCCAAACATACAGGGTGCCAGCATGGTCAGGGTCTGGTGAAAGCTTTCTTCCTTGTTTTCAGACGAACGGCTTGCTGTACCCTCATATGAGGGAGAGAGAGAAATCATCTCTCTCCCGACTCTTCTTATAAGGGCACAAATCCCATATGAGGGATCCACCCTTAAGACCCAATTTCCTCCCAAAGGCCTCACCTCCAAATACCATCCCATTGAGGATTTGGGCCACAACATACAAATTTGGGGGGAAAACAAACATTCAGTCATAGTACTGAGAGCCTGTTTTGAGTGAAAAAATTTTAAAGGTTACTGTAATTGAGGTATACTTTAATATAACCTTCATCAAATCATTGCAATTCATATTTATTATCATAATATATAACATATTATGACATTGTATATAATTATATATTTTATATAATATAAAATAATAAGACAAAAATATACAATGTAAATATAATGAAATAGTATAATTAAATATTATGTATTTATATAAACGTAAAGAGTATCTGCATCTAGAAATGTTCAACACTAAAATAGAGATAAGCTTAGAATACTTATCAAGTGACAGAACTGGCAAGTGCGACAATACTGACTTACCATTTGCTAGTGAGAAGGACTCAGGCTAAGGGTTTTGAAGGGGGGTGTACGTGGGTGATGGAGAGAGGGGCAAGTGGGATCGGTCCCCAATCCCCCCTCACATATCCATGTACATATACATTACCCTTTCTCTCCTGCTTGCCAAATTTGCCAACATTTTGACACCAGGACATTAGCAACAGAAGAAGAGCAAATAACAAAATAGAATTTAAAGTGTTACGTAATAACTCTAAACACATCTGTTCCAAATCGGTTTCTCAAAGATACATTTCATTAAAATCATAGGCTTTCCAGCCACTGTCATTTAGTCACTGCCTCTCTGTCACTTTTCCACTGCCACCTCCTTGACAGGATTCTGACAAGATCCAAAAGGTCAGTTAACTTCTTTGCTACTTTTTTCCATTAATGGTTTATTAACTAGGCAAGGCTAAATATGCTCTTTTCAATTGTGTCTGTAACCAAAACTGGCTCTGCAAAATGGTAAATTTCCTTCTAAATCCTTTTTCAAACTATCAAGTATCTTCTCCCGGCCAGTCTCAGAAAGAATATGCATACTGATATTTTCAGACACTTTTAAACATGGTTTTGGTTTCATTAACTACACTCAACTGGATAAATTCTTTTTCTGATAAAATCAGCATTCTTTCCAAAGTTCTCTTGACTTCATTTGTAAATGTTTCCTTTTTCATTTTTCCTTCCAGGTGGTTTTTGTCTGTTTTTTCTTTCACTCAGAGCCTGATTTAGAATCTCTCTCTTATTGTTAATTATATTCTGTAGAAGTCACTAAAATATCTATCTCAGTTAACACCCAATTAACTGAACGACTTGAGAGGTAAACTCCCTCGGAAGTATAATCAACATATTCAAGGAGCAGTTTCTTCATTCTGCCTGTCCTACAGTGTTTCTCTCACCTTAGAGCCAAAATAGATTTCCCTGCAGTCTAGTTCTAGGAGGACCTACTGTTCTCATTGCCTCAGTGAGGGCCTTCCCTATTATCGAGAGGGGGCCACTTGCTATCAACATATTCTTTTAGAAAAAGAGATTTTTAAAATATGGGATCCATGGAACCTCACATGTATACAATGTCCCTTATTATAACTATGAATCCATTGTTAGTATATGCTGGATGTGGGTTTAAGTTTCAATTTCCATAGAGAGTATCCATAGCTTTTCATCAAATTCTCAGTGAATCTACAGTCTTAAAAATATTAAATACTCTGAAAGGATGCACAGTTATTGTATTTACTATTTAATGGATGGCACATGGTAACGTGTAAGTACCAACTTTTCAGCAAAATAGTCAATGAAATTCATAGGTAGTTTAGATTTCTGTGCCTTCATTCCTTATTTGAAGGAATTCCTTATTTCTGTGCCTTATTCCTTATTCCTTATTTTAGATAAAAATGGCTAATACTTTACTTGCCTTCCAGAATGTTGGTTGGGAGTTCATGCCAGTATATACACACAGCAACAACATTCACATGCACACACATGTTACATGAAGATTTGGACCAACACTGCTGATAGCCTGCCACCTACAGGCATACACTTTGTCCATGCTTCTACACACATCATTTTATAATTTCAAAAATTCTGTGGTAAAAAAGTATCTTATTCATGCTAAACTGAGTTTTTGTGTCTGTATTTCTGATTATACATTCTTTGTTCTTATATATGCTTTTTGTTTATTTTGTTTTTTCTTTGGTTTTCTTTTGTTTCAAAGGACTTCATTTTACTCAATGAATCCATATAGCTAACAAGCAATATTTAGCAAACTTTTGTACTAAAAGACGTAAACAGACTTTGAGCTAGAGGAAAATGAAAAAAAAAAAGGACAAATTAATACAGTTTGATAATGTTATATTTTTGGACAGATTGCATGTGTCCAAAATGAAGTTGCTGGGGAAGCAGGTTTGGTTTATTTGGGGGCAGCCATGGGTCTGCACGTATGACCAATGGTGTTCTCATGATAACAAAATTTCCTGCCAGATTAAAAAACCTAAACACTCTTGCTTATTGAAAACAACTGATTGGTTACTGACTATTAGTGTCCCTAAATGTTCTAGCTTTCATAATTAACCACAAAAAACCCTCTCATTTTATTTCCTGCCATTTTATGTACTAAGTGTTAGTGTAACTAACTTTTGGGTATCCAATTGTAACTTTCCTGTTTGCTTGATAGGTAGGAGTCCAAAAAGAATATCAAGGAACATTCACCTTTGCTTTGTAGTTCAGTGGCTACCAGGGTCAGTGGAGAATTACTCTGATGGTGGACTAAACACATGTTTAGAGCAACAGAAACAGGGCAACAAATAGTGCAGAGAAAGGGAGGGAGGGGGTAAAGGAAAAATAAAGCATCAATGAACTTATTTCAGAATATATAGATATTTGTATCATTTCAAAATGAAAACTGTTTATTACATATGGTTGTTTGTGGGTTTGGTGGAGGGTGTATCATAATATATTTACTGCTAGGGCTTCTAAGGCTCTTCCTTTGCCTTAGATAGAATCTATCCATATTCAGATATTTCTTCTTAGAATGAAACTAATTCTTTTTATTTGACCAGATGTTTTTACTTTTAAAGTTATATGAGATGATTTATACTAGAGGTACATGAGAAAATGAATTTATTCAGCAGTTAAATTAGATATAGAGGAGTATGTACATAAAACTACACTGCTTGAGCTTAATTTTTTTGACAACCCATCCATTTTCACTGAGGCTTGGCTTTTATTATTCTAACAAGACTTTCTTAACTGAATTTCACTGCTTTTCCTCTTAATCCATTGTCATCATCTCCTGCTTTCCTATGGTTTTACAAAGGGGTCTCTCACACTTCTCCTCTCCCTGTTTCAGAGAACCTCATAGGATTTGCCAGAATCTGGGATAGGGTGGAATGGCAGCATGAAAATATCCTTTGTTAATGATTCACCTTCCAAGCCACACCTATCTTGGTTGGGGAAACCACTACTGCTCACTCAACATTCCATGTCCTATTATTGGTACCTCGTATGAAGACTTTATAGTCCTTGTTGCAAATCCATGGACACAGACATCTTTCCTCTCCTCTGAAAACTTGCTCTCTTGCATCTTCTTTGTCTTGGAACCCACAGTGAGAACATTCCCTTTTACCCTAAGCTGTTGTGCTACCTCAACCTGCTTCCTCAGCTGCTACAGCCACTGTCTGGCTTTTGTGATCTAGGTCTGCAAATACCTCTTTCTATTTCATGCTGCTGTTCTATTAAAGAGCTCTTTCTACAACCAGTCATTGGTGTTGTTGGCCTCCATTGGGGACAAACTCTCTGTTAATTAATTAATTAATGACTGAGCACCTATTATATGCAAGGGGGTGCTATGATGGGTGCCAAGGATTATAGACATGGCAGACACACTCCCTGCCCTTGTGAAGTTTTCAGTCTGGCAGAGCTAATAGTATTCTGAGGACATCTTTGTTTTCATCAAGATATATCTTTATTTAAGACTGAACTGCATTCCTTGGGGAACTCTCAACTCTTGGTCTTTCTCCTAGGCAAAAAATCAGACATACATTTTTGATGTTTTCTGTTGCTTTTTATCAACCAAATACTGTACATGCTTTGAAATAAAAAAAATGCCTCCAATGTAATTAGAGCCCTGGTACCGTATTACCATGATAGAACTTTAAATGTGAAAACAGCAACCTGCCTTGTGTTTTAACCCAATTATTAATTGGGAGTGACTTCTCCATTCAGTTCTCATGCTGCCAAATAGGTCTGTAGTGTGGGCATCCCTATGGGGCGATCCGCTAAGAAATAATAATGTGATTAACCGATAATCAGTACCCTTGATTGTTTATTCTCTTATTCTCATTACCAATGACTATAGACTACAGATTTTACCTAATAAACATTTCTCAAATTCATTACTTCCCTTCCATTCTTGATCCCCAAGTTCAGGCCTCGGCTGACAGCAGTCCCTTTGAGGGCTAAACACTCTTTTAGCCCTCAAATTCATTGTCCTCATACCCACTCTTCACATTTTAAATGCAAATCACAGTATTTCACACATAGGATTCTTCAGTAAGTCCTCCCGTTGCCTGCATGACTAAGTTCAAGCTGCCTAACATAGCCCGTGATCCTGCATTGTGTTCCTCACTCATATCTGTCTCTTCTGGTCCATGCCCACTAGACAAAAAAACCCCGGGAGCGTACATGCCTGTCGTCAAGGTTAGGTTTATTAGTGCTACAGCAAGGAAAACCATACACCGTGGGAAAGAGTGGGACAGTAGGAGGGTGCGAGAAGAGACTGGATAAGTTATTTGGGGGAGGCTAGAAGAAAGCAGGAGGTTTGCTCTACTTTGGGTGCTGGCAGGAAGTAGGCTAAATATAGCATTGTATATGTTAGTGATGTTTTTTAGTCTAGGAGTCAGAGGAAATGGAAAGGTGCTAAAGGAGTGATTAGTTAAGAAGCAGCGGTCATTCATGTTAGTTAGGAAAGGATTCTGTTAGGTCATTTTTGTGGTTTCCCGTGTTCTTGCTTTTGTGTCTACTCTGACATGATTACAGAGTTGTCCTGTTTTTGGCTCACTCCATCATGTCAGAGAGTGCCTGTCTGCTGCTGATGTTCTGTGAACTGTTTGTAATGAAGTAGGGAACACTGCGGACTGCTTATTGTTGCCACGACAGTGTGCAGTTAACCCTGGCAGAGGATGCTTTTTCCCTCTGCTCATTTCTCACTGCGCTCTGCTTCCCATGCGTGCCCTGAACTTCTTAAAATGTGCTGCCATTCTCTGATGTTTCTAACTTCTATGACTTTTCTCATATTGTCCCCTCTACCTGCAATCCTTACCCAGCCCACCTTTGCTTGGCCAAACTCTACTCATTTTTTTAATGGACTTTCTAAAAGAACAGTTTTAGATTTACAGAAAAGTTGAAAAGATAGTACAGACAGGTCCCATATAGCCCTCTCTCCTAGTTTTTTTCTATTAACATCTTGCATTAGTACGGTACTTCTGTTATAATTAATATTGATTAATTGATCAATAATTGATCAATTAATCAATTGAATTAATTGATTAATATTGAAACTAATATTGATAAGTAAAGTCCATGGTCTCTTTATGTATTTTCATAGCTTAATAGGTTTCCTTTACTGCTGAATAGTATTCCATTGTTTGGATGAGCCACAGTTCATTTATCCATTCACTTATTAGAAGACATATTAGTTGTTATCAGTTTTTTTGAGACAATGAATAAAACTGATACCGTACTTATTTTCAAAACCCATTTTAGGAATACTCTTAGGTTTATTGAGAAACTTCTGTGTTTCCATAGTGTCATTATCATTACAAGTATCACATTCTAACTATTTGCTTATGATTCTTTATCCTTTACAATCAAATGTAAGCCTCTCGGAGACTTAGACTGTAACTAATACGTCTTTACATCCCTAGCTCCTAAACTGGGTCTCAGTGAGTATTTTTAATGGAATGAATTTCCCAGAGAGTGTATACAACAACTTATATTTACATACATTATCTCATTTAACATTACATACACACTCATAAGTAGGTTGACTGTATCACCCCAAATAAATTAATTTTCTGAATGCTTTTATTTTAATGGTTACCACATTCAGAATTTTAAATATGAGCCTTATTTTATAACTTTAGTCTACTGTTTAAAAGAAAATGATATGTGAAAGGTTTTAAAATTATTGGAAAAATCTACTTTAGCCTCTCCATCTGGATCATTTGAAATAATATAAAATAAACACATACACATCAATGGAATTGGAGGTTTCCTTCCATTTGAAAAATAGGTATTCATTTGGCTTTTTTATCCTAAAAGATAATTTTTTGATTGAGCTTTTTGTGTTACTTCCAGAGAATATTAACCCTTTATGTAATAGACAGTTGTGAAATATCGTTGAAGATTATTGTCAGAAAAACAAACATGCAATTCTTTCTTTTTAACTTAGTTCAGTTTAAATTATAAGTCATCTGTCAGATGTAATAAACCATGTGATGCTTTTAAAGTCCTAGATTTAGAGAGTGAAGGCAAGAACTTATTTATTATTGAAGAAAGAGAAGCATTCAGCATTTCAAAAAAATTTTCTAAACTATCAAGATGCACACTTAAAGTAATTTACATAATCATTTGTGTATCAAGTCCTTCTGTTTTACTGAGAACATTTAAAATTCTTGTGATACATGTCATTAATAATGTAAAGATAAGACACTAACTACAGTCAATTCTCATTATTTGCAATAGTTATGTTTTGCTTGGTCACTGCAAATGCTGAATGTAGTGAATACTGAACCATTGCTCCTGGGGAAAGACAGGGTTAGGGTCCAGCAATCCTCTGGTCACAACATTTGCAACAACTCATTAATACATTACCTTATTTGATATGTGCCTCTGTTTTCAGATATTTAATACATGTTATTGACTCATTAACATTGAACTCAGGGCTGAATGAACTCAGGTCTGAATGAACATGACTATCTAGCACGCATATTTCTGTATAGGGCGCAGAACAGCTTTCTTGTGTTCAGAGACACTAGACAGGACTTTAACAGTATGCTCAGGGGCCAATTTAAGCAGGGGAATCACCAACAGAAAGTACAAAAATACAAAAAACATGGCACTAAATAGACTGGGAAAAGGACACTTGTTTTCAGTTTTGAGAGCTGAACCAAGAAAAAAGGGTGTCTCCTTGTTTGACCTCAGCTGGAAATGTGTGTGTTGGGTGAAGCATATTATTTCCAGCTTTTCGTATGTCCAAAAATGACTGGGAAAGTGCCACGAGTATTGATTTGGTGGTTACAAGTAAATTTTAGTGAGTAGGCTAATTTACAAATACAAAATCTGTGAATAATGGGAAACAACTGTGCTAAATGTAAGAGAGCCAGACAATTGCATATATGCTATTAAAACTGATGTATAATGTTTTCATGCCTATTGGCAATAAAATGCCCAATACGAAATGTATGGTTTGCAAATCTAAAGAGCTGTTTCTTCAATATAGTATTTCCTATGTTTATTTAGAGAAGTGGAGGAAGCTCAGAATAATAACAAATTCTCTGTAAAGAATCTCAGTGAATAAATTATTAAGTATTGTCAATCAGTTAACTGTGAGAGGCAGAGTAGAAGTTATAAGAAAAAATGTTTTTTAAAGAAACCTGTTAAGGAATAGATCTATTTGAAGACAAATGTCTCATGGTAAAAAATCAACAGTGAAAAATCCTGACAAATTAATTGCTAAATCATATCACATGGACTCTATGTATTGTAAGAATTCAGATCAATGAAGCAAGAGAAATCAGAGAGGGTTTGGAGAGAATGGCTTGAGCTGGATAATAGGGGATAGAAGGATCTGAATGGATGGAAATTGTGGAAAGAGAGGGCTTTCAAGGTCCAGGAATAATGGGAGAAATAAGGCAGAGGCTTGGAGGTCATGGACAAGTGTACGTATAGTGAAGAGAATGAGACTAAAGAATTTGTTTGTGAGACCCAAACTAATAGGTGAGATGCAGAGGAGGCTGCAAAATCAGATTCTGGTGAACCTTAAAATCAGCCAGAGGAATTTCAACTGCACTCAGTAATAATAACAGTGGTTAAAATCCCTTGAGTGCTCCATGCCAGGAAAAAACGGAAAACTTCATATGCATCATCTCATTTTTTTCTTCACAGTAATCCTATGTGGATGAATATTATTATTTTTCTTTTTCCTTTTTTTTTTTTTTTTTGAGGTATGTGGGCTTCTCATTGTTGTGGCCTCTCCCGTTGCGGAGCACAGGCTCTGGACGCACTGGCTCAACGGCCATGGCTCACGGGCCCAGCCGCTCCGCGGCACGTGGGATCTTCCCGGACCGGGGCACGAACCTGTGTCCCCTGCATTGGCAGGCGGACTCTCAACCACCGCACCACCAGGGAAGCTCCTATTTTTCTTAATTTACAGGTGAGGGAACTGAAGTTTAGTGGGGAATAGGAAGGAAAAATGCCTAGAAGAAGGTGAAGCTAATGTAAAATTTAGGTATAATCACTGAATATATATTAAATAGGAAAAGTTGAACCTCTCTTAAGCTGACTAAGGGAAGAATGGTTTAACCAGAGAAGCCTCTAGCCTAGAGCTAATTATTCCCAGATATTGAGAAACTACCTTTTGAGAACTCCACCTAATACCTCAGGAATTATGTAATTTTCCAGTCTAGCTAGTGCCCAGAGGTAAGGAAAGAACCATTTGAGGTAATTGGAGAGAACAGTACTTGAAGGACTGGGATTAACTAGCTCTAGACTAGTTACTACGTGAAGCCCACCCAACAAATCATAAAAGCAAGACCAGAGAGGGTCAAACTGTCTCGAAGCAACTTAGCTACATCCCAGAACAAAGCTTCAGAATATTTATAAGAACACAAAAAATATCTAGCACCTAAGAATGTGGAATTCACAATTCCTGGTTTCCAGTCAAACATTACGAGGCATACAAAGCAACAGGAAAATATGAGCCATAGTGAGAAGAATAATCAATCAACTGGAACCCACTCAAAATGGTCACAGCTGTTAGAATTGGCAGACAACACATATATACACTACCAAATGTAAAACAGATAGCTAGTGGGAAGCAGCCGCACAGCACAGGGAGATCAGCTCGGTGCTTTGTGTCCACCTAGAGGGGTGGGATAGGGAGGGTGGGAGGGAGGCTCAAGAGGGAGAGGAAATAGGGATATATGTATATGTATAGCTGATTCACTTTGTTGTACAACAGAAACTAACACAGCATTGTGAAGCAATTATACTCCAATGAAGATGTACTAAAAAAAAAAAGAGACAATTAAGGTCCATTTTTTAGATAAACAAGGTCCTACTGTATAGCACAGAGAACTCTATTCAATATCCTGTAATAAGCCAGAATGGAAAAGAATATGAAAAAGAATGTGTGTGTGTGTGTGTGTGTGTGTGTGTGTGTATATATATATATATCTGAGTCACTTTGCTGTACAGCAGAAACTAACACAACATTGTAAATCAACTATACTTCAATAAATATTTTTTAAAAAGAAAAAAACATTTTAACTGGCAGCTATATAAAACATAGAAGTGAAGTGGAGTAAACTGACCCTAAAAGACAGTTTTTGAAAAATAAGGTAATTAGTTCTTGGAATAGAGCCTCCTTATTATTAGAAAATAACATGATCAGATGGATTAGAAATCAAAATTAAGTTGGGAAAATCCAAAGAAATTCTTATGGTATTGTGTAGGAAAGACAAAAATATTATTGTAGGAAAAGTATGAGATTTGGAGTAATTCCAAATCAATTTCAGTCTCTGTCATTTACTACTTTTGTGATCTTGGACAAAATATTAATGGTTATGAGTTTCAGTTTCCTTACCTGTAACATAGGGATAATAATAACTATGTCACATGGATATGCAAGTGTTTTAAATCGGTGTCATACTACCTATTAGATATATGCATATGTACACATATACCTTTAAATTATATATTTTACATATGCACACATACACACACATGTATGTATATCCCATAACAGTCTGACATGTCGTGGGCCAATAAACATAGCAAGTGAGTTTACCTGGCTAAGTCATGAAATATTAAAAGAGCTGAGCATAACTTTTTTCACTGGCCCTGAAAAGCCTGTTATTTAGATATATCTTATAAAGTTTATATTATTAAGCAAAAAAACTCTTTCGGACTTTTGTTCAGGGTATGTGATGAATGTAAGGGCTTTGAAAATCAAAGGAGAGTGAGGAGAATTTTCAGTCTACAGCTTACAATAAAAGTGGGTTCAGGGAAGTCAACATGGTTTTCCAAGTCAGAAAAAGAACTGTGAACCTCTGCAGGCTGTCAGGATTATGACAATGGAAAACTTGAGAAAAGTATTAATGAATGGGGAAAGGGAGGAGTAAGGCTTGTTCATTTTAGTGGTAAGGTTATAGTGGGTCACTTGGAGTCTGAAGAAATATGATTAAAAAGAGTGAAAGAACAACTTATGGAAGCTTGGATTATAAATTTCTGCTATCCTTTCAGTTTTGGGGTTCTAAAGCAACCTAGGAAGAGCTTAGCTCTTGGAGATGGATGGGTAGGGCAAACCTATGGGTACACTCACTGCTGCATTTAAAATTCTGTATAAAAAGAGGCATTTTTACAGAGTGAGTTTATAGTTTTCCAGTCTCTAGTGGATTTGTAAAAACATACCACTGAACATTTTTGGTAGGATAGATTGGCTGTTTAAATACATCACTGGGATAAATCAGTATTCTCTTCTGACCAGTGATTTTATTCTCTCCGTATTATGAATATAATTTTAATGATATACTCAAAACAAAGATTAACAGACATAATAAATGTTATAGACATCTCAAAATTTTCCAATAATTTGGAGTTTTACTACATATAGATGTGATTAAATAACAAAATTCAAAGGTAAACCAAGTGTCTTATAATCAGAAAAAATGAATAATTATACATGCTGCTACACTGGATAGAGTGCTGGCTACTTTTAAGAAGCTACTTCTTTATTGATATCAGCCTGCCTGTCTCTCTCTCTGTCTCTCTCTGTCTCTCTCTGTCTGTCTCTGTCTCTGTCTCTGTCTCTCTCTCTCTCTCCATATGTGTAAAAGAATTGGAGCAAGATAGACAAGATTGATTGGACATGTCTCTGCCATACTTTGGATCTTGGTATTATTAATATTACTGAAGAAGGAGGGTCTGGATCCTGTAGCTTGACTTTTCATGCTGATCTTGATTTATTAAATTTACGTCAAAATATAGGCTGATACGAAGCAAGAAAATGAAAGCTTAGCTAGATCTTGCAATCTCTCTTCATCTTTGGATCTGTTCTGAGGTTCCTCTGAATTTTCTATGAAGATTTATTTATTTATTTTTGTTTTTTTACTTTTATAGTATATAAAAGAATATTGTAAGCATTCTGAATCCCCAGGATAAGCACTTTGCAACTGAGTACTGCCTGTGATTTTAGGGCTGTACTTGTGATTGTCTTTTTTGTTGCATATTGGGAATAAGGAACTACTGAAGACACAGTATCTAAGATTCAATATGTTGCTGCTCCAGCTGGAATCTTCACATGCTTGAGGGTCTATTACAGTATTTTGGCAAGCAGTGTTCTCAGTTTATTTACTACACACACATATATACACACACACACACACACACACACACCTTCTTGGTCAGGAGCTTTGTTAGCTACTTTATAAAAGTGGATATCAAAACACAGTTGACTCTGGGACCAAGTTAAACATGGCTCCCATTCTTCCTTTCCTAACTTCTGCAAATCCACTCAGGGGAGAAAAGCAAAATGTACCACATGATGGCTAGGAATGCTGACAAGAATCCCTCCTGCCCCAACATGCACACAGAAGTTTTCAAAATCAAAGCATCATAGCATCTATTTTTTTTTAATTAAAATGGGCAGTTCTACATATATATTTTTCATATTCTTTTCCATTATGGTTCATCACAGGATATTGAATATAGTTCCCTGTGCTATACAGTAGGACCTTATTGTTTATCCATCCTATATATAATAGTTTATATCGGCTAATCCCAAACTCCCACTCCTTCCCTTCCCCACCCCCATATAAAACTGAGTCACTGCTGAAATTAACACAGCAGAAATTAACACATTGTAAATCAAGTGTACAGTACAATACAGTTTTTTTTAATTAAAAAAAAATTTAAGGGGCTTCCCTGGTGGTGCAGTGGTTGAGAGTCCGCCTGCCGATGCAGGGGACACGTGGTTCTGGGAGGAACCCACATGCTGCGGAGCGGCTGGGCCCGTGAGCCATGGCCGCTGAACCTGCGCATGCGGAGTCTGTGCTCCGCAACGGGAGAGGCCACAGCAGTGAGAGGCCCGCGTACCACAAAAAAAAAAAAAAAAAAAAAAAAAAAAAAAAAAAAAAATTAAAAATAAAATGGGCAGTGAGATAAGTAAGACAATGATGGCATTTTGCATATATAAAAAAGTAAAAGTCACTCCCAGAAATAAAGGATAAAGCAATGACTTCAGTGACATCTGAGTTCCTAGCACATGCTTATTTCCCTTGGTATGTGAAAGATAATATAACATTTCTCGCTGCATTGTTCATATCTTGAAATGTCTGATTTAATGTGCTTTTTAGTCAATGTATGACACTTAATGAATATGAGTTGGACTTCTTAACTCAGTTCTGAGTATATTATACCTTAAGATGTACAATCCAAATACCTAAAATAGAAGAAATGCCATGACTTGTGTGTCTCCAAATATATCTAGTTCCATGGTGAATTTAAGCATTAAATGAAGAAAAAATATATATATTTATATGCTAATTATGCTCAAAGTATCCTAATTTTGTGCAAATCCTCAATACTGATTGCTTCCTACTTCCCCCGCCCCCAGTTCCCTCTGGTGCATACAACTCTCCTGGGTGATAATTATGATCAGGAGAGTAATTTTAATAAGCTTTTGATACTGATTACATACCAACTGGCACAGATCATAAGGACACTGTATTTCTGTGACTTACTAATCTACATTTCCTTCTAAGCATTGGTGTTGGTGGGTAAAATTTGCTAAATACAATGGACATACAGCTACATAATTAATTATCTACACTGACCTTGACCACTGTGAGTAAGAGAAACAACAAACTGTTCCATACCAATGGACTCTAGCAGATAAGCTAAACCTAACCCCCTAATTTTTCATAAATGGATGCAAATAAATACCCTCATACCCTCACTCTTTTCCTGTGGCACAATCCATCTCAGACTTCTCTCCAGATCTTCCCCATAGTAGGGCTAGGCAGCATGTGATTCCATCTCTAAATACTATTTATTTCATTTGCATGTGGTTTCCTTATAACAGTATTACAGTTGACCCTTGAACAACATGGGTTTGAACTGTGTGGGTCCACTTATACATGGATTTTTTCAATAAATACATACTACAGTACTGCACTGGAGGACCCACTGTAAAGAGATACTTGGATTTTTGACTGTGTGGGAGTTGGCACCCCTAATCCCCGAGTTGTTCAAGGGTCATCTGTATTATATGGTGAGGATCCTATTGCCTATCTGAAATCTAAATTATGCTTACCCAAACCACCACTGCGTTCTGATCTCACCATGATGCAATAAGGTACAATCTCTGCAGTTCTGCATTGTTATTTTGTTTGTTTCTTTATAAGGGCTTGGTGACTTCTATACATTTTCCTGATTTCATGTATTATTTAATATATGGTTTTTCTGCTAATTAACATTGATTTCTTTTTCTCCACACTAATAATATACATTCCCCTTGTGTTCCATGTTGTGTATACATTCCATCTTTAATGGTGCCAACTATATCAAGGCAAGTTATTGTGAAACAGTTTAAATGACTTTTATCTAATTCATGTTATATGCATATCTATAGAAACAGCTGATGTCACCTCAGAAATGAGAAATAAAGTTGTTTAGGTAACACATTAGAGTTCAGGCTGACTAATCTGCATTTATAGTATGTGTTATGTAAATAGTATATGCAGATAAACTGGGGCACCAGAGTGATTTAGCACATTTCACCATTGTTACAAGGACTGCAGAAACGTTCGATATAAATCGTACTATGTGTTTATTTGAACCATATGCATAGTATTGTTTCAGTGTCAGTGTTACAAAGTATAGAACTATTCCCGTTCACTTATTTATTTGTTAAGTTTCTGCAGTATGAGGGCCAAAGAAAAATGATGAGAATTCAGTGATATATAAGACAAAGTCCTGTTCCTCCAGAAGATCGGTTTAATGGGCAACTGTAACTACTTACTTTCTCAATTATTAAAATAAGGTTTTTTAACTCTGTTAATTTAAAAACCAGTGTTTATCTTAAAAAATCAGGTATACATTTATGGTTATAGTTATCTTTTTCCCTCTTTAAAGAAAGCTGTTAATTCAGTCATTTTTTTTAGTTGATTATATTTTAGAATCAAGGAAATACTTTATTCCTACTTGCAATAAACAAAGCACTTTGACATACAGTATTTCTTTAGAAGCTATGGTGAAAAGAGTGCAGGCTTTGCAGCCAGTGGTTATCAGTTTGAGTCCCAGCTCTCCTGCTTACTTCCAAAGTCTGAAGTATCCCATCTAAACTTTCTGATCCCTGATTTCCCCTTGTTGTAAAAATGAGCATAACTGTTTATTAACGGTTATAAGAAATAAATCTCATGAGTGTTTGTCACGTAGTGTTTACTTAATGCATAGTAGGTGGCCTCATAATTACTATTTCATCCTAACAAAATATCTTAAATTATATTATTGTATCATTTATGAATATAAAGACTAAGTAGAGGTCCAAAGTGGTTATAACTCTTAATTATGTTTTAAAAATCACACTAATTTATACTTTAAAATCATTTATCCTCAGGGTATATTTGATGGGACCTTGTGTTACGTGTAGAGTTATTATATTGGGGGAAAACAAGGTGCTAGATAGCATTTTAGAAAAGGACAGGTATCCTTCAGCAAGATTACAATCTAGACAGCAGAATAAGTTGTAGGCACAAAAAATGTTCGTGAGGATGTGAAATGATGAGGTCATAGGGTGAAGTGAAATAGTTGATATGCACAAAGTTAGCAGGATGGATAGTATGAACTTGATGAAGTCAGAAGTTAAAGAGTGAAGTGGGGACCAGATCTCTGGCAGCACTCTAGTGTTTGAAATGGGCCTTTCACGTTCGCATAGGGCTCCAGTGTATTATGAGCCAGAACTGCAGAAGAGCACATGGGCTTAGAAAGCAGAGAGCCCTGTGTTGAAGCCTGGTTTAACCAAGTATTAACTGTATGATTCTAAGCAGATTGCTACACTTTTTGGGGCCTGTCTTCTCATTTACAGAGTGCATACAATAATACAATAATAGTTCAATACTATCTATTGAAGCTATTGTGAAAATTAAATGAGTTAATGCATGTGAAGTTCTGGACACTGTGTCTGGCACACAGTAAACCTTCAAAAAATTGTGATTCTGACTCCAGTGAAGAATCACAGAAACAGTTAGTTTGAATAAAGTCACAGGTAAGAAAGTATAAAATGTGTACAAAAATGAAAGCAAAAGCATAGATAATTTTGGCTCAAGTTGAGTGTTATAAATATTAAGTAGTATATTAGTTTAGGGTCAGATTGTAGTAAGCTTTGAATGCTGGAAATTTAGACTTTACACAGTAGTCAAGAATGATCTTTTAAAAGTTTTAGTAAGCATGTGATTAGATCAACCAAGCATTTATGTAATCATTGAAAAACAAACTTCAGGAACACAATTATGAACAGAATAGGAGGAAGGTTACAAAACAGCCCCTGCTATACCTTAAGTTCCAAGTGAAATTTAAACTCACATATGACAGAAAATGATTAACTGATAAAATAGAGCTGAAGGAGAGACCTGATATCTCTGCTATTCTTTGCATAAACTTTACTAGCTAATTAATTAAAATCTAAATTTCTAAAGAAGGAAAGATCATATTTTTACTCAAATATGTCACCAAAACTGACAACTGGTGAAAGGGACCAAGGTAGCAATGTTTAGAAGAGGAAGAAGCACAGGGTGAGCACAGGTCTAAGGATGCCTGCCTTGTTTCTACCAGTGACCATTTCAGTTACTGTGCAAAAACTTCTTACCTTTTCTGGGCTCTACTGTCCACATTTATAAAACAAGGAGAAAATTTAACCAGGTGATGTGAAAAGAGCCAAATATAATTTTAATGTCAAACAACTCCAACTTGATTAGGAAAATAATTTAAATATTCTTGAGATAATAAGTATAAGCTTGCTTTTATGAGAAATAAGAAAAATGTTCCCCCAAAGTAATTAATTTATCATTATGTAATTAGAACTCTGTGTTAGTCATATGTATTTTGCTGAAATGTTTTCTGATAAAAGTTTATGAAGCTTTTTGGAGGTATGTGTGTGAGTTTGGATGTGTATGTGTGTTTGCACATGTATGTGTATGCATGTGGGTATTTGAGTATATGTGTGGTTGCGTGTATGTGTGTCTTGGGTGGGGTATTGAGCTACATTTAAGTGTTTTAATGTTCCTTTAGGTTTTGTCATTGTTTTCTCAAACCCTTCAGTATAAGACACACGTAATTCAGCATCATAAACCCCTGAAGTTTTTTTAGTGTCCCTTTTAACTCAATCAAATATTTAAAAAACTGCAATTCATTTTCATAAAAGCTGCATATCATCTCATATGCTATACCAAAATTTTATTAAATTGTGAATATTGCATTTGAGACCTGTTTATCAGAAGTGTCTTTTCTTCATTTCTGTTTAAGTTCAGGAAGCACCCAGAAAAGGGGATGATTTTCTCATCTCTCTTTTCCCAGTGGCTACGGAGCCACATATTCTTTATTTAACATTTTTAGCACCTGGTTTTGTCAAGAATACATTTTATCCTTCTTCCATGGATTTGGTTGTTTGAATGAAAAGTCCTGCAATGGAAAACAAAAACAAATGAAAAGCAAAAGACTCTTAAAATGATGTAGAGTCTATAACTAGCTTTGGGAAACAGATTACAATTGGTGGCATTATTATTCTTTATTTCTATTTCTTTTTATAATCCAGGGCGGAATGAAGTAGCAGTGTAATTTTCTTGCAGCAGTGTTGTTTGTCTCAGGGATTTGAAAGATGAATACCAATATTTATCTCTTTGTTTTTTCCCCTACAATTATGGATGCCCAGCTAAAACATCTGATCTTGAGTTGGCAGGATTTCCTTAAACCAAAATGGTCAAAAGTATGGATTTTCATAGCTTTATTATCAATGTGCTCCATCAGTGAAACTGTATTAAAGTTTAGAAGTTGTGGTAGAGATCAGCTACCCACCACTACTGATCCAGCTAACTGAAATTGTCAGAACTAAGGGGATGGTGAGATTAGGGAACAGGCCCAAATCATCCAGCACTTCATTACTGAGTATGAGTGTGCAATTTCTTTATCTGCCACCTTAAATATAAGCTGTCAGTGCAAGATCAACTTAGATCAACAATAAATATGAATAATTACTAAAAAAAGAAGAAATTGTAAATTGAGAAAAAATAAGGACTATCAAGTAAAAATGCAACCTCCAAAATCATAATGGTGCCAGTAATAACTGTCCTGTTTGGGGGACTGTATTCTTTACTTCCGGTTATGAGAATAAGGAGGATATTAGATGACCTTGAGAGAAGGAGATAACAGAACCCAGTCGTGCTGGACTCTGGCAGGAACTTTCGAGGGGAGACAGAAAACTGTATCATTATGAAAAAAGGTCAGAGAAAGTACCTTACATATAGTACCATGCACACATATTGGCAGAGACCCATGTTGATGTTAAATATATTAGTAAAGTCTTTGAAATGTTTCTCATACAAAGAATCCAACTACTCCTTATGTAATAAGGCATGCTAGGGGAGGTTAAAATTTAAAAAAAATTAAACTAAACTCTGAGTCAGAGTCAGAATATTCTTCATTTATGAGATGTAGAAATTATAAATGAAAAAGGTCTATTAGCTCTTCTAATATATCTTGTGTCTGACAGGAAAATGATACTCTTAGTTTTCCTTACTTCAAATCAAATCACTTACAAAATATATTATTACTGAAAAAATAAATTATCCCTATGACCATTAAGATATTCTTAAAATAGGATCTGGTCTTTAACAGAAAATTGTATTAAATTTCATCCTTACCAAGCACTTTATTTCTATGATTGGTATGTATTTAAATTTCCACTGTGGGCAGAAGCCATATTTTAAGATGGTTGGAGAAAACCCTTACCATTCTTTCAAGCAGCTAATGCAAATCTTTGTGAAAGCTTAAACAGAAGTTTTGATAAAAGGACTATTTAAATACATTTGGGGTGAGTCTTTTTTAAGGGTAAAAAACCAAAAGGGATTGAAGGAATTTTTTGTTTTAGCTTACTTAGCTTACTTGTTTGTTGTTTATTCTTTTACCCCTTTCCCCAGCTCCGTAATATCCACAGACTCTCTATTCTTCTCTGGTGCCATTCACTGGCATCTTGAATTTTCAGTCATCTTAGGAAGTCTTGGTCTTTTGCGACTGTGCTACGAAGAGTTAGATGTATATGTGACATTTTAATAGGGCTCTTTTGACCTATGCAACTTCTTTGACAAAAGCATTTTGATGCTAGGAGATTTTTGACATGCCACATTGGTGTGCAATTTTGATGCAGGGTTGTTTTTGACATGGCTTAAAAAGACATTTAAGCCTTCAGCTTTTATTATCATCAGCCTCACCCTATCACTGAACTGACCTCACCCTACAATGAGGATGAGGGACAAGGTGTGTTCTGTGCCAAGAGCAGGTGTTAGGATCTGGACTGAAGGCAAGGCAGAGGGCCAGAGACCCTGGGGACAAGGACCAATCCAGAGCAAACTTCACATAGCTAAGAATCAGTAGTTCACCCCCTTGCACATATCACAATATCCATCACCTGTTACAAGAAGCACATGTACATTTTCTCAGGACTCACCTGTATCCATGATTGTTTTATCTCAATGTCTCTCATTTTTTTCCATAAACTTTAAGACCCATGGGAAAATGGTATTTCAATCACAGTAGGATCACTCTTCTATCCAAATGGCTAGGATACACAGTTTTTGGTTACATTTCTATCAACCAGTTCTCACTGTACTAATTATGCATGATATTGTGAAACTTTTTTAAACTGACAATTTGGGAGACAAAAGTGATACCCACTTAGAGACTAACATATCTCTCTCTCTCTCTCTCTCTCTCTATATATATATATATACACACACACACACACATATATATGTGTATATGCACACATATATGTATGTGTGTATATATACATATATATGTGTGTGTGTGTGTGTGTGTGTGTGTGTGTGTGTATATATATATATATATATATGCTTCATGGCATGCAGGATCTTAGTTCCCTGACTAGGGATCCTCGAACCCATGCTCCCTGAAGTGGAAGCACAGAGTCCTAACCACTGGACCACCAGGGAAGTCCCATAACATATACCTTTATTTTGTCTTGTTTTAAAGGTAACATCCAATCATAGAAATTTGGAATAAGTTGTAAAGCAAAAGTTGTTGGTAATTGAGGAACAAGAAATGTGGTCTCCATCTGATGCTTTAACAAGGTCATTTCTTTCCTACTGTATTAAATTGACTATATCAAAATGGCTGTCAAAATGTATTCTGTTTCCAAACAAACGAAAAAATGATAACTTTTAAAGAGTTGAGCATTAGAAGAGGTAAACACCGTTGAATTTCTTCATCTGTCACATTCTTTTCCTACATTAGCTTTATTAAATATGTGTCTAAGTTTTCATTGAGGTATGAGGACTGGCTGGCTCTTCTTTGCACTGAGATGCCATCAACAGCATCATGGTTCCAAAGGGACTGCAACGTCTGTGTGGCCAGTGCAACAGATCTCTCCATAGCAAAGGCCTGCCATATGACCTGATGAGATCCTTGAGGGCCAATAGCTTCTGAACTGGAAGGAGACAGCCTTCTTGCTTAATAATTTCCAGCCCCTGTTTTTTATATCTGGCTGTGGAAGAGGGGTAAAATAAGAACTAGTTGAAAAGAGTTTGTGGAACAGAATATAGGTTACATAAACTGTAATGAATTCTTATTTCCCTTAGATGGGCTCAAGGCTTTGCCTCCTCCCAAGATGCTGGGGTGCCCCATGCTGTCAGTAAAGTCTACCTAGGATACGGAAGCCCAGTGTGAGTGTTTGGAGAGGACTGTGAGGGGAAGACTTTGACAATAAGGTTTATGTTTTATTTTTAAAAACAAGTTGCTAAATTATTCAGTAACTGTACATGATTCCTTGGGTACTCCTTGATTATGAGTAGTAGAACCTAAAGTCATCATTTCTTCCTTGCAAATAATTAACATCTTCATGACTTTCCTTTTCCTTATTATTTTATTTGTTTTTAATTTTCCCTCATTAGCCAGAGGTGAAAATTAGGGATAGAAATAGAAAACCATTTTTGTCTTAACTTGGCAAGATTGTCACAGAACACATAAAACACATCCACACATGCAATTCACAGTCAGATCCACTCCACCTTCATTCTGTGAGCTTGGCTCCCTGAATGTTGAAACATAGACTATGAAGGTAAGATGGCTAATTTGCTGACTGGCTTACTTTGTTTGGAAGTAATTGCATATAGGTGGGATATAGCTTATTCTCGTTATGGAGAGTTCCTTTTATTTGTAGACTATTTTATAGTTGCCAAGTGTTCTCTGATATGCTTTTTAATTTTCACAGCCATCCCTTGAGGGAGGCAAACCGTAGCAGCTCTGGAAACAACTTGGTCAGAGAGAGGCTTTCACATACAATGCTTAAAATAAAGATGTTGCAGTACCCGTCTCCACCCTTCTCACTGCTGTATACAAATCCATACAGCTTACAAAGAATCGTGCCTGATTTCTTGCACATGTAGCTAATGCTTATCATGAAAAGAGTGGGGGAACTGGAAGTGGGGATGATCCTTACCACTCTCATCTTACTGATGAGGCAGAGCTGGGAGAGATTTGGAGGCATTTGGGAATCAGAGCAATATCTTGAAAAGAAGTGTTGGGCTCAAAAGCTCAGCAAAGTTTTGTTATTTTTCGTAATGTTTTTTTTTCTTTTTTTCTCTCTTCCCTTTGTGTCCACACTGCTTCCAGCTTAAGCACCCAACAAAGAGGCTGTTCCTCTCTCTTTATGAGGATAACAAGAGAATTGAGCTGCCCTTGGATATGTGCCTCAGCATTTTTATGTGCTATAATTTGAACACTCACTATAAAGCCACTCAAAATAGCTGCAGATGCCACAGGTTACTCATCTCTGCAACGCAATTTGAAAAGACTTCAGTTCAGTTTCTAAAATATTTATCTCACATAGATATGGTTTATAACACATACCCCTTTTTTGTGCTTTAAGCCTTGTTTATTAGGAACTGTTTAAATTCTTTAAAAGAATTATTATATATTTAGAAAGAAATTGGAATAAGATATCTGAGAATATAGATTAAAAACTAGTGTTTTTCTGTAAATATATTTCGTATTCTATACGGCTTTACCTTATTTTTAAAATATAATATCATTGTGTGGAACTCTATTTCACATTTCATAAAATGCTAGCTAGTGTCTTAATTCCTTTTAGAGCTCTGTGACCATGCTAATATATCTGACTGGGCCATAATAAAGTGGTTTTTTCTACACCAGATTGAAAGCTATGAAGTGCTTACAACCAGAAACTGAATTCAGAAAACCCATGGTTGTCATGGCAGCTATGAAACCCCTTTGGTGTTTCACAATAAGTATTGATCAAAAAGACAAATACAAACTGTTCTCAAAATTTGGTGACCTTATTGTCCCAGGACATTTGAAAAGTCCCTAATAGTAGAAATATCTACCTAAAAAAATTACACAAGCAAAATAATAGAAATGTGTTACTAAAAAGAATAGATTTATTTCCTCTATATTAAATCTCTATAAAGATATCTGTTAATAATAAATATATTCTTTTTTCATGATTGGGGAAGGGAAGGACATTGTATCAGATTATGTACATGAACTAAATTGAGTATATTCCTGTAATTTCCAGATTTCCAACGTCAGAACACCATGCCTAGAGCCAGTTCACTAATTTTCAGTTATCACTTTTATACATTTCCTCCTTCCAAAAAAAAATGTGTAAAATGACATAATAGCAATGCTCTTTGAAGAAGTATTATTATCATTCTCATTTTGTATACCCTGGAACCAAGGCTAAGAGGGGTTAAGATGGGTCTCTAAGTTTCTTTTTAAAGCTATATTTCTACAGATACATATATCTATTTATAGAATCACTGAAATTAGGGTAAATACTTTAGGTAGCAAGATACTTTCCTGTGTATACCTCATTTCTTTATTTTAAGCAAACGTATCAGTGGAATATATTTTAAATGACTTCAATATGAATTTATGGGAAATTAAAAAAGACATCACTCACAGTTAACGTACACATTTGTGATGTTGCCCCAATGCATTTAATTTCCATGTATATGTCAAATTATGGTACCATTTTTCCTGTGTGAATAAAACAATCTAAAAGAAATATTGATCAACCAATTTAAGATAATATGGAATGGGAAACCTTTTTTTTTTCCAACCATAAACCAAGAAATATACAGAGCCTTTGCTTGCTTCATACTTTAAGAAATTTAATGGCCATATTTAATAGCCACCCAAAGCGTTTATAATGGAAATGCTAACATAAACCAAGCTCTAGTCCACATCAATAGCTTTTCCCAATAAATTCCTAGGCTGTGAAAAAAGTAACATGTTCGGATAAGGGACGATCTTCAATGCTTCTCACCACTTCCCATCACCTCAGTATATTGCTTGGAGGTCAAATGGTTTCAGAATGAATGTCAAGGTCATCCTTAAAGGTAAAAAGACAATAAAGGAAATCATGGAGCCTCAAGGAATAGCTATAGAGATTGGCCATTCTTTAAATAGATAGACTATTTGGGGGATGATTACTTACATATGGATCTAAGGCCTTTTCTACAACCAACTGGTGAAGCCCTCCCCATCCTTCCCTTTATACTCCCTTTTCATGTCACTGCTGAGTTTTGGCACTGTGAAGTAAGTGCTGAGGGAGTCAGCAAAGAAGGATGGGGACACAGATAAGATTTTCATTCATCTAAGATTGTACATTTGTTTCCAAATAAAGCCAAACTAAGCTTAAAGTGTTATTTGGAGATATAGAGGGTTGTGATTTACCACTGGCTGTCCAGAAGCTGTGAGAACTGGTTGGAAACAGCAATCAAGATCCTATATTCCTTCTCCCTGTACCAAGTATTACCAACCTGTGTGCAGCCCAGAAGCACAGGAAGTATGATATGGTGGTATTCAGAAACTCATCTGCTCCAAAACATGTGTGAGTAAAGTTTTGTTTTGAATACCCAGAACAAGATTTTCAATGTTAGTGTCCTCAATCACAGCTACCTATTCTATAGTATCTCACATATTTGTATTACTTTTATTTTCCATATTGTTTCATGTTTCTCCTCTGTGAACATATGTGACAGTTAATGATCCCTGTAGTCCATCCACCAAGTGCTGCCAGAGAACTCTGTCTGTCATATCTGCTCGTATCTCCATCCTGTTCAGAATCCATGGTTGAATGGTACATAGTAATACCTAATATTTGTTCAACAAATGATGATCTCCCCAAGGCTTTCAGCAAAGAGTCTTAACTTTGAGTGATGGAGAGAAGTGTCTCATCCCCAAGGGAAGAAAACAAGGGAGGGAAGAGTTGATAGTATATAACAAAAAGAAGTGTGTTCAATACATCTATTATTTTCTTTATGCAAACTACTGGAAAAAAATTCCTTTTGGCTGGTGGGGATATGTAGAAAATGGGCTAAAAATTGTATACGTATAGCTGATTCACTTTGTTATACAGCAGAAACGAACACAACAATGTAAAGCAATTGTACTCCAATAAAGATGTTTAAAAAAAAAGAGGAAACATGTTTTAAAACTTTTCAAAATTGTAATTTATCTAATTTATCTTGTGGTAAAAACTCTTATCTTGAGAACTACCCTCTTAACCCTCTTAACAAATTTATAATTACGCAATACAGTATTTCTGACTATATGTACAATGTTGCACAGCAGATCCCTGGAATTTATTCACCTTGCTCAGTTGAAACTTCATGCCCATTGATTAATAACTCTTCTTTTCTCCCTTCCCACAACCCTTGGCAACCACTATTGCACTTTTTAGTTCTATGAATTTGACTACTTTAGATACCTCGTATAAGTGGAATCATATAATATTTGTCTTTATGTGATTGGCTTATTTCACTTAGTGTAGTGTATTCAAGATTCATCCATGTTGTTACATGTTGCAAAATTTCCTCAGGATAGCTATTTTCAAAAAAACAAAAGACAAAAAGAATTGGTGAAGATGAGAAGAAATTGGAACCCTATACACTACTTGTAGGATTGCAAAATGGTATAACTGCTATTGAAGAGTATGTAGGTTCCTCAAAATATTAAAAATAGAATTACTATATGATCCAGCAATCCCATTTTGGAGTATTTATCCGAAAGAATTGAAATCAGAATCCCAAAGAGATATTAGCACTCTTATGTTCATCACAGCACTATTCACAGTAGCTAAGATGTGGAAACCACCTAAATGTCCATAGACAGATGAATGAGTAAAGAAAATGTGGTATATACATACAATGGACTATTATTCAGCCTTCAAAAGCAAGGAACGTGATTTTTTAAAAATTAAGAAATATTGGGCGTTGAGTTAAAAAATCAAAACACCTTTGCTTTGCATCCAAGGCCTTCACTGTGGCCCCTGTGAATAAAACAAATTGACCTCGTCACCCTACCCACATACTCTGCGCTCTTCTTCGCCTCATAAGCTAAAGCGCTATGGAAAGAATCAACTTTCCTGGAGCATGTGATGCCTCTAACACTTTTGTCACAAAGGCTTTCCATTCTCTCAGGCAATTTTAAGACCACTCCCTCCTAGTCTCTCCACTAAGAATGTCCAAAAATAATTAATGAAGATACTTTCAGACTATGTTGGGTTCAATATTAATTAAATTAGGACCAAAGGTTTAAATAGTTATGATATTAATTCAAACATTTTAACACCCCTTAACTCTACACACTAAATGAAATGTTGACGTTTTTAAAGAAATAATGAAAGTGAATTTAAATAGTTGGATTAGCTAGAATTTTCATGCTAAATGTGTCAAGTTGTGCTCACTTTAAATGCTATTTTTAGGAAATACATAATGAAAATAGCTATGTGATTAATAGAAAATCCTGAAATATTCATTAGCTTTTCTCATCCAGGTATTTCAGATATTGACAGTTATTTTAGTAAAATTTAATTTCGTACTGCTAGGTACAGTATTTTGAAAATGAAATTTTAATTAATATTCTAATTTAAAACTGAATATATTTTTGCTTATGAAAATATATTTGAGACAAAATTTTAAGAAGTCCCACAACTTACTGTTGCCAACTTACTGTTGGGCAATTTAAAATATATTGCATATATTTGCTCATCCATCACCTCTGCTTTAAATATTAGTTGACCCTTCTCACTTCTTAATTTGCCAAATAATATCATCCTTGTTAGACTGTTCTAACAGAGCAGTAAAAAGAGCTTTGTAAGAATTCTTGAAGTTATATGAATAATCAGCTTTGCTCTGGTTAAAATTATGATTTGTTTCAGAGTATGTAATTTATTCTTATTAAGAGTGAAATCTTCATTTATTTTGCAAATATTAATTTAATCACAAAATATATTATTGCAATGTATTGTTTAAAAAGCATTTAAGTATACAAGCAGAATAAATAGAATATTAAAAATGTAGAAAAATAACTCTATTGTGTGTGTGGATATAAATTTTTATATAACCAGATCTAGTCAAATTTATAAACAATGCAGTTTTGTCCACTAAAAATAGTATTTTTAGAAATAGAAATGTTCAATGTTCATCATATGATTTTTTGTTTTGAGTTTTTCTTAGATAAACCTTCTACTCTATGATTACAAGCACATTTACCAGTGTTTTTCTGGTACACTTGTAATTTCTTTTTCTTTTAAATACATCTCAACTTTATTTTAGGAGATGTTATGAAGTTATGGAATGAATTTTTCCTAGTTGTTTATTTATAAAATGCCTGTCAATTACTCTCAAACTATTTACAAAAAATTGATCTTTTGTTTCCACTGAATTGTTATGAAAGGCATATTGATATAATATGCCTTTATTATATATTAAATTTTAGATTTTTTATTCTGTTAGAAAACAAGAGCAAAATGGTTTTTAAAAAGCAGATAAATCATCTATAAGAGAAAAGAGCTTAATTTTGGAAAATAAAAATTGCTCTTATTAATCAAAAAAAGAGCAACCCAATACAAAAGTAGGCAAATGACATGAACAGGAGATTTTTACCAGAAGTATAAACATCCATTACCAATAAACATGACACAAAATTTAGCTTCACTCTTAATTCAATGAAAATAAGTGAAAACAACAGCAAGTCATTTTTTTGTTTGTTTCCTTTAGGACAGAAAAGATCAACAAGTTTGGTAAAACCCAGTTTTGGCAAGGGTGTACAAAAACAAACTTTCTGTACATGCTGTTGAATAAATGAATTGATATAGTAATTTGATAATGTCTCACTTAATTTGCAATTCGAGAATATATGTCATAGTTAATTGTAGTTTATAAATTTATCTTAAAATATAAACTGAACTCCAGAAAATGCAAACTAATCTTCAGTGCCAGAAAGCATATCACTGGATACCTAGGAAAGAGGCTGAGGGGCACGAGGGTAGCATTACAAAAGGACAAATTTTGGGGCTGATATATATGTTCACCATCTTGATTGTGCTGATGGTTTGTAGGGTGTATGCATATGTCAAAACTTATCAAATTGAACATTTTATGTGCAATTCATCACATGTCAATTATACCTCAATATGTCTGTTGGGAGAGAGAGGAGGAGTGAGAGAGAGATGCACAAATGTGAAAAATCATTTGCCAAAAAATTTTCCTTGCATCACCATTTAAAATGACAACAACCTGTAAGCAATCCCCTTCAGCCATTATATCTGAAATAAAAATAATATCAACCAGAAAATACCCATAAATGACCTTTGATATAAAAGCAATTTTAAAAACTATAAACAAAATAAGAAAAATTTGGTATGGAAAAAGAAAGACTGGAAAGAAATGGGTAAGAAACCTTTAGACAGTTTTTTTTTCTTTATTTGAAATATATACATTTTCTAGCATTGCTTTAATAAATGTGCATTTTTATTTAAAAAATAAGCAAGGAAGAATGAACATTTTAACAGTTAAGGGGTGAACACTGTCAACTACTGTTTATTCAACTACTGTGAATAAACAACTACTCTGTTTATTCACAGAGTAAAGCATATCAAATAATAGATTTGTTGTTATAGTCTAACTACACTGTTAGACTATGCTATTTATCAGTAAGAAAACATTTTTGTTTCAGCAAAGTATGCAGCAGTTTTGACTGCATATTTGTGGGGAAAAAAATGGTAGCTCAGTTGGCTTCAGTTTGGCTGTGGTTTCAATGTCAGTTCAGTTATAGCTTATGCAGTATTATTCACTCAGTGGCCTATAAGGGCCAGGAAGTTTTCTGTTAGTTCAGTTCTCAAAGTCTTAGTCTGCTGACTAGGATCAGATTTACTCATACACAGTTCTGGGAAAGGAGCCCAGGATTTTTTATAAATAACTTAATGGGCTTGCTTTCCTGAACCCTCTGCAATTTCCTGGGTACTGTCTGGGAAGACCTAGGGCTTCCCTTTTTGGTCCTTTTGCCAGAAAGCTGGGGCTTCAGTTACCCCAATCTGATACATACTTCCATGGCCGTGCCAACATCTGTGGCCAAGACAAAACCGTAAGGAAAAATTGCAAAGGTAATTCAGCCCACGCTTGGGACCACCACTGCACTGACTGGACAGGAAGATTCTACTCTCTAATAATTTTTGGTTAGAAAAAATTATTAGAAAAACTCTGCTGGAGTTTTCTGCCCTCACCCCAGTGCCCACTTCCAGGTTTGGGACTACCTGACTTTAGTCTGGGACACTGGAGAAAAAGGAAAGTGGTAAGCGCAAAACTGGCTCCTTGATACTTCAAATTGCCATCTTCTTCCCCAATCTACCTGCTATTATTTAATATTCAGAGTCCTCAAATAGCAACTGCATAAAGCCTGCCTGTGTTCTACAGTTGCATTCAGAGGAAAAGACATGACGGAGTGTGCTTACTCCATCAACTGGAACTGAAACCCGAACCACTGCTTTTCAATTTATTGAAAAATAATAATTAATAATAATAATAAACTTATAACAATTTAACATGATATAAACTTACCAACTATTAATACCAATTAATTTAACAGTATTACAAGTAATAAATTTATTGGAAATCCTTGCTCTTATCACTAGGACAAGTGTGTCCCTTAGCTGTTCCTTTGAGTAAAGCATACAACTGAAATCAATAAAAACTGTACATATTGTTAGATTTTTACTTTATGTAAGAATATATACATATTAATATTATACTTTAAAATTAGCCCTATTCATATCAGATTTTTTCTCAAGCTTTTCCTTGTTAACCTCAGAAGTGGTCCAGAACTAGTTGTCTCTTTAAGTATGCATGCTCTCAGTTCATTAATTACAATGTGCAATTCATATTAATGACATCGGCAAGCTTTATTTGAAATTTAAAATTTGGTTTTGCATTTTAAAAAGCTTTAGAACAGACACTACTCCTCTAGATGTCAGATAGCCTGTCATCTTCTTTACATAATTCAATAAACGCACCTCTAATAAATGTGAAAAATTGGCAAAAGAGAGTTCTAAGGATACAGGATGAACTAGTTGGAAAATCTTTGAATAGCGACATGAATGCTGGCATATTCCTGGATAAGAGCAATGTTTTACTGATTGGCATACACGTATCAGTCTGTACAGATTACTGATTGGCATACACGTATCAGTCTGTACAGATTAGCCAGTGTTAGAGGATGCTGTGGGAGCAGCTCAAAAAGTTTGGAAACTGTGGACCATTGACCAGGGCCCAGGGGAGATGGAGTGTCTGAACAGTCTGACTTAAATCATTTTTAAAATTTAAATCCACTTTAAGGCCCAAATATTCATCTTTATACTTGAATAACTGAAAGAACTTTGTTCATGAATAACTGGAGTTAAGAAGATTTTGTCTTTTTTCCATTATTAGATGTGGATACAGAACTTGACCACTATGAATGCCTCCACCACCACCTCCTTGGTCTAGGCCACTGCCTTCTATTTATTATCCTGTCTTTGCCATAGCCTCCCAATTGATCATCCTGCTCTGCACCCCACTCCCCACAGTCCAATATCTGTAACAGACGGACTCGCCATTTTAGAGCTTAAGTCAGACCCTGTTACTCCTCTGCTCAAAACCTTCCAATGAGATTCCTTCTCCACCAGAGTAAGAGCTGAACCCCAGGTCTTTACAATGACCTACAATGTCCTCCAGAGTTTGGACCCAAGATGTCTCTAACCATGTCTCCAACTAATATTTTTCCTACCTTCCTTCCTTCCGCTGCATTGTCCCCTCTACACTTGCTTGAACATGCTAGACCCACTTCTGTCTCAGGGTCTTTGTACTGGCTGTTCCCTCTGTTGTAACTCTCTTGTCCCCTGTATGCACATGGTTCATCTCCTCCCCTCCTTCAAGACCTTACTGAAACGTCATGTTTCAGAGGCCATCCCTGGCCACCTTGTTTAAATTGCAACTTTCCTCCAACCCTCAATGTTCTCTTTCCCTGCTTTATTTTGTTCTATAGTTCTTATCATTATCTGATATTTTATTTATATATGAAGGTGATTTTCTCTTTTATCTATTATATATAATATATATTTATTTTATATATTACAGTATATTACATATATTATACATTTATTATATATAATGTATTATATATAATGTATATTTATAATATACATTATATAGTATATATTTATATATGTATTTAGATATCTGTTTCCCTCTTCTAGAAGGTAAACTACATGAGGGCACAAATTGTGTTTTGTTCACTGCTGCTATATCTTAGGAAAGTGTGTAGCACTTAATAAATACTTATATTAATAAATATTTGATAAATATTTATTGAGTTAGTAGTTATATTTCTGTAATAGTTGCTTTTAGGTATAAAGACATGGTTTTTACTAAACTTAAAAAATCAGAAAGCATAGCACTGATATGGACAGCTTTCCAGCAGTGACAGTTTTCTCATTAATAATACTTAGCCAAAGTCTTTGGATTGTAAGGTGGACTCCTCACTCTGCTAGAACTTCTGCAATACAAGGGAGTTTGACTGTAATTGTATGGAGCTGTCACAAAACCCACTGGGATCCATCTCTGGAATATTTCACACACTTATCTTTTTCTTTTCAGTCTTCTGGTAATTGTCCTCATTTCTCTTAGATTCTCTTAGCTGCTTTATTACAGTAACTTCATAACTGGCCTTCCCACATTCTTATCCCCCCAGTCTATCATACATGTTGCTTTTCAAGTAATCTTCATAAAGGATGGCTCAAATTTTGTCAGTCCCCCACTTATGTGTTATTTCATAGCATTCAGGATCTTTCATGATCTATCATTTTTGCCTTAGCTAGCAGAAATTATTTCTCCTACTGCAAGGAGGCAGCCCTGAGAGAGCACTGTGATGTTGAGACCATCTGGACACAGTACACGTGACTCAGCTGTGTGGCTGACAGGGTCTTGGTGCTCCAGGCTGGTGTCAGGCCTGAGCTTCTGAGGTGGGTGAGCTGAGTTCAGGACACTGGACCACCAGAGATGTCCTGGCCCCACATAATATCAATCGGCGAGAGCTCTCTCAGAGATCTCCGTCTCAAGGCTAAGACCTAGCTCCACCCAACAGCCAGCAAGCTCCAGTGCTGGAAGTCCCATGCCAAATAATTAGCAGGACAGGAACACAGCCCTACCCATTAGCAGTGAGGCTTCCTAAAATCATAAAAAGTCCACAGACACCCCAGAACACAGCACTTGATACAGCCCTGCCCACCAGAAAGACAAGATCCAGCCTCACCCACCAGAACACAGGTACCAGTCCCCTCCACCAGGAAGCCTACACAAACCACTGAACCAACCTCACCCACTGGGGGTGGACATCAAAAACAACAGGAACTACAAACCTGCAGCCTGTGAAAAGGAGAACCCAAAAACAGAAAGTTAAGCAAAGTGGGAAGACAGAAAAATATACAGCAGATGAAGGAGAAGATAAAAACTCACCAGACCAAACAAATGAAGAGAAAATATGCAGTCTACCTGAAAAAGAATTCAGAGTAATGATAGTAAAGATGATCCAAAATCTTGGTAATAAAATGGAGAAAATACAAGAAACATTTAACAAGGACCTAGAAGAACTAAAGGGCAAACAAACGATGATGAATAACACAACAAATGAAATTAAAAATTCTCTAGAAGGAGTCATTAGAAGAATAACTGAGGCAGAAGGACGGATATGTGACCTGGAAGATAAAATACTGGAAGTAACCACCACAGAGCAGTATAAAGAAAAAAGAATGAAAAGAATTGAGGACAGTCTCAGAGACCTCTGGGACAACATTTAACACACCAACATTTGAATTGTAGGAGTTCCAGAAGGGGAAGAGAAAAAGAAAGAGACTGAGAAAATATTTGAAGAGATTATAGTTGAAAACTTCCCTAACATGGGAAAAGAAAAAGTCAATCAAGTCCAGGAAGTGCAGAGAGTCCCATACAGGGTAAATCCAAGCAGAAACACACCAAACACATATTAATCAAACTATCAAAAAACAAATACAAAGAAAAAGTATTAAAAGCAGCAAGGGAAAAGCAACAATTAACATACAAGGGAATCCCAATAAGGTTAACAGCTGATCTTTCAGCAGAAACTCTGCAAGCCAGAAGGAAGTGGCAGGACATATTTAAAGTGATGAAAGGGAAAAACCTACGACCAAGATTACTCTACCCATGGGCTTCCCTGGTGGCGCAGTGGTTGAGAGTCTGCCTGCCGATGCAGGGGACACGGGTTCGTGCCCCGGTCCGGGAGCATCCCACATGCCGTGAAGTGGCTGGGCCCATGAGCCGTGGCCACAGAGCCTGCGCATCTGGAGCCTGTGCTCCACAACGGAAGAGGCCACAACAGTGAGAAGCCTGCGTACCACAAAAAAAAAAAAAAAAGAAAAAAAAGGATTACTCTACCCAGCAAGGATATCATTCAGATTTGATGGAGACATTAAAACTTTTACAGACAAGCAAAAGTTCAGAGAATTCAGCACAACCAAACCAGCTTTACAACAACTGCTATAGGAACTTCTCTAGGCAGGAAACACAAGAGAAGGAAAAGACCTACAAAAACAAACCCCCAAAATTAAGAAAATGGTAATGGAAACATACACATTGATAATTTCCTTAAATGTAAATGGATTCAATGCTCCAAACAAAAGACATAGACTGGCTGTATACATACAAAAACAAGACCTGTATATATGCTGCCTGCAAGAGACCCACTTCAGACCTAGGGACACATACAGACTGAAAGTGAGGGGATGGAAAAAGATATTACATGCAAATGGAAATCAAAAGAAAGCTGGAGTAGCAATTCTCATATCAGACAACATAGACTTTAAAATAGACTATTACAGGAGACAAAGTAGGACACTGCATAATGATCAAGGGATCAATCTAAGAAGAAGATATAATTGTAAATATATATGCACTGAACATAGGAGCACCTCAGTTCATAAGGCAAATGCTAACAGCCATAAAAGGGAAAATTGGCAGTAACACAATAATAGTAGGAGACTTTATCACCCTACTTTCACAAATGGACAGATCATCCAAAATGAAAATTAATCCGTAAACACATGCTTTAAATGACACATTAAACAAGACAGACTTAATTGATATTTATAGGACATTCCATCCAAAAACAACAGAATACACTTTCTTCTCAAGTGCTCATGGAACATTCTCCAGGATAGATCATATCTTGGGTCACAAATCAAGCCTTGGTAAATTTAAGAAAATTGATATCATATCAAGTATCTTTTCCTACCACAACGCTATGAGATTAGATATCAATTACAGTAAAAAACACTGTAAAAAATACAAACAAATGGAGGCTAACCAATACATTACTAAATAACCAAGTGATCACTGAAGAAATCAAAGAGCAAATCAGGAAATTCCTAGAAACAAATGACAATGAAAACACAACGACCCAAAACCTATGGGATGCAGCAAAAGTAGTTCTAAGAGGGAAGCTTATAGCAATACAATCCTACCTCAAGAAACAAGAAAAATCTCAAACAACCTAACCTTAGACCTAAAGCAGTTAGAGAAAAAGAACAAAAAAAAAAACCCAAAGTTAGCAGAAGGAAAGAAATCATAAAGATCAGATCAGAAATAAATGAAAAAGAAATGAAGGAAACAATAGCAAAGATCAAAAAAATTAAAAGCTTGTTCTTTGAGAAGATAAACAAAATTGATAAACCACTAGCCAGACTCATCAAGAAAAAAAGGGAGAAGACTCAGATCAACAGAATTAGAAATGAAAACGGAGAAGTAACAACTGACACTGAAGAAATACAAAGGATCATGAGAGATTACTACAAGCAATTATATGCCAATAAAATGGACACTCTTGAAGAAATGGACAAATTCTTAGAAAAACAACCTTCTGAGACTGAACCAGGAAGAAATAGAAAATATAAACAGACCAGTCAAAAGCACTGAAATTGAAACAGTGATTAAAAATCTTCCAGCAAACAAAAGCCCAGGACTAGATGGGTTTATAGTCTAATTCTATCAAACATTTAAAGAAGAGCTAACACCTATCTTTCTCAAACTCTTCCAACATACAGTAGAGGGAGGAACACTCCCAAACTCATTCTACAATGCCACCATCACCCTAATACCAAAACCAGGCAAAGATGTTACAGAAAAAGAAAACTACAGACCAATATCACTGATGAACATAGGTTCAAAAAATCCTCAACAAAATACTAGCAAACAGAATCCAACAGCACATTAAAAGGATCATACACCATGATCAAGTGGGGTTTATCCCAGCAGTGCCAGGATTCTTCAATGTATGCAAATCAATGTGATACACCTTATTAACAAGCTGAAGGATAAAAACCATATGATAATCTCAATAGATGCAGAAAAACTTTTGAAAAAATTCAACACCCATTTATGATAAAAACTCTCCAGAAAGTAGTCATAGAGGGAACTTACCTCAACATAATAAAGGCCATATATGACAAACCCACCACAAACATCATTCTCAATGGTGAAAAACTGAAACCATTTCCTCTAAAATCAGGAAAAAGACAAGGATGCCCACTCTCACCACTGTTATTCAACATAGTTTCAGAAGTTCTGGCCATAGCAATCAGAGAAGAAAAAGAAATAAAAGGAATCCAAATAGGAAAAGATAAGTAAAGCTGTCACTGTTTGCAAATGACATGATATTATACATAGAGAATCCTAAAGATGTTACCAGAAAACTGCTAGAGCTAATCAATGAATTTGGTAGAGTCGCAGGATACAAAATTAATGCAAACAAATCACTTGCAATCCTGTACACTAACGTTGTAACATCTGAAAGTGAAATTAAGGCAACACTCCCATTTACCTTTGCAACATAAGGAATAAACCTACCTAAGGAGACAAAAGACCTGTATGCAGAAAACTATGACACTGATGAAAGAAATTAAATATAATACAAAAAAATGGAGAGACAAACTATATTCTTGGATTGGAAGTATCAACATTGTGAAAATGACTCTACTACCCAAAGCAATCTACGGATTCAATGCAATCCTTGTCAAACTACCGATGGCATTTTTCACAGAACTAGAACAAAAAAAAATCACAATTTTTGTGTATGGAAATTTGTGTATGGAAACACAAAAGACCCTGAATAGCCAAAGCAATCTTGAGAAAGGATAATGGAGCTCGAGGAATCAGCCTCCTGGACTTCAGACTATACTAGAAAGCTACATTAATCAAGACAATATGGTACTGACACAAAAACAGAAATATAGATCAATGCAACAGGATAGAAAGCCCAGAGGTAGACCCATACACATATGGTCACCTTATCTTTGATAAAGGAGCCAAGAATATAGAATGGAGAAAGGACAGCCTCTTCAATGAGTGGTGCTGGGATTACTGGACAGCTACGTGTAAAAGAATGAAATTAGAACACTTCCTAATACCATACACAAAAATAAACCCCAAATGGTTTAAAGACCCAAATGTAATGCCAGACAGTATGAAACTCTTAGAGGAAAACATAGGCAGCACACTCTGTGTCATAAATCACAGCAAGGTCCTTTTTGACCCACCTCCTAGCCAAATGTAAGTAAAAAGAAAAATAAACAAATGGGACCTAATGAAACTTAAAAGCTTTGCATAGTGAAGGAAACCATAAACAAGACAAAAAGACAACCCTCAGAATGGGAGAAAATATTTACAAGTGAAGCAACTGACAGAGGATTAATCTCTGAAATATACAAGCAGGTCATGCAGCTCAAAATCAAGAAAGTAAACAACCCAATCCAAAAATGGGTGGAATATCTAAATAGACATTTCTTCAAAGAAGATATACAGATTGCCATCAAACACATGAAAGGATATTCAACATCAGTAATCATTAGAGAAATGCACATCAAAACTCCAATGAAGTAGCACCTCACACCGTTCAGAATGGCCATCATCAAAAATCTACAAACAATAAATCCTGGAGAGAGTGTGGAGAAAAGGGAACACTCTTGCACTGTTTGTGGGAATGTACATTGATAGAGCCACTATAGAGAACAGAATGGAATTTCCTTAAAAACTACAAATAGAACTACCATATGACCCAGCAATCCCACTACTGGGCATATACACTGAGAAAACCATAATTCAAAAAGTCATGTACCACAATGTTCATTGCAGCACTATTTACAATAGCCAGGACATGGAAGCCACCTAAGTGTCCATCGACAGATGAATGGATAAAGAAGATGTGGCACATATATACAATGGAATATTACTCAGCCATAAAAAGAAATGAAATTGAGTTATTTGTAGTGAGGTGGATGGACCTAGAGTCTGTCATGCAGAGTGAAGTAAGTCAGAAAGAGAAAGACAAATACCGTATGCTAACACCTATATATGGAATGTAAAATAAAACAAAAACAATAAATGGTTCTCATGAACCTAGGGGCAGGACAGGAATAAAGACACAGATGTAGAGAATGGGCTTGAGGACACAGGGAGGGGGAAGGGTAAGCTGGGACAAAGTGAGAGAGTAGCATGGACATATATACACTACCAAATGTAAAATAGCTAGCTAGTTGGAAGCAGCTGCATCACATGGAGAGATCAGCTTAGTGTTTTGTGACCACCTAGAGGGGTGGGATAGGGAAGATAGGAGGGAGATGCAAGAGGGAGATGATATGGGGATATATGTATACTTATAGCTGATTCACTTTGTTATATAGCAGCAACTAACACAACATTGTAAAGCAATTATACTCCAATAGAGATGTTAAAAAAAAAAGAAATTGTTTCCCATTAAATATCTTTTTTTAATGCAGTTAGAATACTCTTACTCCCTACATCTACATGGTATTTTCTCTCTTCCAAGTTTGGTTCAACACTCTTCACATAATCTTCAGTTTTCAGTCCCACACAAGTAGTGCTTAATCAGAAACTTGTATGTGAAATTGAAGTCTGTGTTTATGTATTTCTTTGGGAGTACCACATCTTCAGCTGTCTTTGTGTTACCCATGGATTGTCCTGTAGAAGTGATCTCAAAAGTACACTTATTCCATTCAAGCTTTCCACTGTGGATTGTCTTCCATCTTTAGACTTCAGGGCAGTTTTAAGCACCTCCCTACCATTCCATGAGGACATGGAGGGGTGAGAGATGAGGATGCCCCCATACCCAGAGGGGGATCTTCCCTATCACCAGTGTTTGGTGTTAGTAGTTAGTTGGTGTGAATCTGAGCCAGCTCAAGAGATCCTCCCAGCCAGGGTCCTAGAAAAACCCACCTTCATTGCACACAGATAATGGTTCAAATAAACTTTGTGACTTCTCTGGCTTGGGGTTGGGGTTGTGACTGTGCTTTTAGTAAAATATTTAGAGAGCTCCAAAGATAAAAAGAAAATTATGAAGTAGATATCCTATTGCAAAGATATTTAAAAAATGTTTTTAACTCATAGGACAGAGCAATTGATTCTACCTGAGAGACTGAGAAAAGGCTTTATCCAGGGTATTATTTCCTCTTTCTTTTATTCTTCCTTCTCTCTCTCTTTTTCCGTCTCTCTTTTATATGTTTTCAGCTTAATGAAATACTGGGAGCAGGGTGCATTAGCAGAGATTATGGCCTGAGAAAGTGATAAATCAGCTTGCAAGAAATAATTCAAGTAATAAGTAACAGCAAGAAATACTAGGTATATGTGTACAGGGTAGAATGCGAAATAAAGAGAGATGAAGTTACAATGGAGGTTATGATTTCATTAGAAGGCATGGAACAAAAATTAAATTTATCATTGTTATGAAAATGAGAGTTTGGAAACAACTTGCATTTACAGAACCAAATAACCTGTATAGAGTACAAATGGTCAGATATATATGGCTTAATTCTAAGTTGTGGTATAAGCGACAGAGATATCTTTTAAGGCCTGGATGATTAACAATAGGAATGGTATACAGTTATTTGTAATGATGATTGAGGTAACAGGTAACGGAGAATAAGAATGTGAGGTCAAGTGTGGTGTGTGGGAAAAATCTCCAGATTTAAGTTTCTACTGGATCTCTGTTTTCTTCTTGTGTAAAATAGGAATCAGGGTTCCAAGTCTGTTGCCTGGCTCACAGGCAGTGAGATAGTACTTGTGTAAGCATTTTGAAAAACTCATACATTTTCTACAGATTAAGGTATTAGTGGCAACTTTTTAAAAGGCAGGGCACTTGCCATATCACAAGGTATTGGAAAGATAAAGTGCTTATTCTCAAAATTAAATTTAAGGCCATGTACAGTTACCCAGTTTTCAGGTTGTTAAAATGATTTCTAAGCTTGAAAGAATTCAGTGAAAACCCCTAAAAGGCTTAAATGCAGGGCTACTCCTTGACCCCAGGTCTCCGAATTGGTTCTAATATTCTCTGTGCCCCATCAATCCCCTGTAGTGAAGTCAACAGAGAAAGTTTAGCATGATTATATGCTCACAGTTCAGCCCTAAGAAAACTATTATTAAAGAATAATGTAATGTTAGTCTCTTGGAATGTATTATGTATTATTGGCCAGTCCTCTTTCCCATTTCTTGGATTCTTTGTTTTTCTATTTATCTATTTTGAGATGATAATATAGAATCAAATATATGAAATAAACTAAATCAAATAAAAACAAATATATAGGGCTTCCCTGGTGGCGCAGTGGTTGAGAGTCCGCCTGCCGATGTGGGGGATACGGGTTCGTGCCCCGGTCTGGGAAGATACCACGTGCCGTGGAGCGGCTGGGCCCGTGAGCCATGGCCGCTGAGCCTGTGTGTCCAGAGCCTGTGCTCCGCAACGGGAGAGGCCACAGCGGTGAGAGGCCTGCGTACCACAAAAAAATAAAATAAAACAAAAATTAAAAAAATATATATATATATAAAATAGAACAGAAGCAGCTTTGCTTTTTAAAATATTTTCTTTTACATTTCATTAATTTTAATTCCTTTTTTATAATTTCAGTTTTCCTACTTTCTTTCGTTTCTTTTTGCATACTTTTTTTTTTCCTTTCATTGAAAGACCATTGTGTTTTTGTTTTTGTTTTATTGAAGTATAGTTGATTTACAATGTTATGTTAGTTTCAGGTATAAAGCATAGTGATTAAGTTATACATATATATGATTTCTTTTTCAGATTCTTTTCCATTATAGGTTATTACAAGATTTTGAATATAATTCCCTGTGCTATAGAGTAGGTCATTGTTGTTTATCTATTTTATATATAGTAATGTGTATCTATTAATCCCAAACTCCTAATTTATCCTTCCCTCCCCCCTAGCACTCCCTTTGGTAACTGCAAGTTTGTTTTCTATGTCTGTGAGACTATTTCTGTTTGGTAAATAAGTTCATTTGTATCTCTTCTTTATATCCCACATATAAGTGATATCATATGATATTTACTTTTCTCTGTCTGACTTCACTTAGTATGGTAACCTCTAGATCCATCCATGTTGCTGCAAATGGCATTATTTCATTTCATTCTTTTTTATGGCTGAGTAGTATTCCATTGTGTGTGTGTGTGTGTGTGTGTGTGTGTGTGTGTGTGTGTGTTTGTACATCATCTTTATCCATTCATCTGTTGATGGACATTTAGGGTGTTTCTATGTCCTGGCTATTGTAAATGATGCTGCTACGAACATTGGGGTGCATGTATCGTTTCAAATTAGAGTTTTCCTCTTTTCCAGATATATGCTCAGGAGTGGATTGCTAGATCACATGGTAGCTCTATTTTTAGGTTTTTTGTTGTTTTTTTTTTGCTGTACACGGGCCTCTCATTGCTGTGGCCTCTCCTGTTGTGGAGCACAGGCTCTGGACGCACAGGCTCAGCGGCCATGGCTCACAGGCCCAGCTGCTCCACAGCATGTGGGATCCTCCCGGACCGGGGCACGAACCCGTGTCCCTTGCATCGGCAGGTGGACTCTCAACCACTGTGCCACCAGGGAAGCCCTATTTTTAGTTTTTTAAGGAACGTCCATACTGTTTTCCGTAGTATCTGTACCAGTTTGCATTCCCACCAACAGTATAGGAGGTTTCCTTTTTCTCCACACCCTCTCCAGCATTTATTATTTGTAGACTTTTTGATGATGGCTATTTTGACCAGTGTGAGGTGATACCTCATTGTGGTTTTGATTTGCATTTCCTTAATAATTAATGACGTGGAACATCTTTTCACATGCCTGTTGGCCATCTCTATGTCTTCTTTGGAGAAATGTCTATTTAGGTCTTCTGTCCATTTTTTTTTTATTGGGTTGTTTGTTTTTTTAATATTGAGCTGTATGAGCTTTTTGTATATTTTAGAAATTAATCCTTTTTAGGTTGCATCATTTGCAAATATATTCTCCCATTCCATAGGTTGTCTTTTCATTTCATTTTGATTATGGTTTCCTTTTCTGTGTAAAAGCTTTTAAGTTTAATTAGGTCCTATTTGTTTATTTTTATTTCCACTACTCTAGGAGACATATCCAAAAAAATACTGCTGTGACTTATTTCCAGGTGTGTTCTGCCTATGTTTTCCTCTAGGATTTTTACAGTACCTGTCTTACATTAAAGTCTTTAATCCATTTTGAGTTTATTTTTGTGTATGGTGTTAGAGAATGTTCTAATTTCATTCTTCTACATGTAGCTTTCCAGTTTTCCCAGCACCACTTATTGAAGAGACTCTTTTTTTCTCCTTTGTAGATTCTTGCTTCCCTTGCTGTAGATTAGTTGACCATAAGTGTGTGGGTGTATTTCTGGGCTTTCTATTCTGTTCCATTGATCTGTGTGTCTGTTTTTGTGCCAGTACCATATTGTTTTTATTACTGTAGCTTTGTAGTAGAGTCTGAAGTCAGGGAACGTGATTACTCCAGCTCTGTTCTTTCTCAAGATTGTTTTGGCTATTCAGGATCTTTTGTGTTTCCATACTAAGAAAATTCTTAAGTTTCAGTATTTTTTTTCTTTACCTTTAATATTTCTTTAATGTTTTAGACATTTCTGAAGGTGTATTTTGCTGTAGTCTATAAGTTTTGGTAAAATATTTTCACTTTTTTACATTGCTTTCTCTATAATGTGTAACTTTAATTTTTAAAAAAATTATTTGCTTCAAGGTGTATTTAAAATTATGTTTCTTAATTTTCAAACAGTCACGTGTTTGAGGTTAAAATTTATTCTTTATTTCTAAATTTTTGGAGTATGCTTGTGAGCTGTGGCTTTACATTTTAAAATGTTAGTAATTATTCATGCTAAATATGTAAGCTTTGTTTAAAATTTGGTATAATTTCATGGCAAACCAAAAATGTATATTCTTTATTTTATTAAATGAACTTGGTGATTTTATTTATTCAATTCCTCTATGTGCTTGGTTATTTTTAGCTGCTAGTTCTGTCAGATTTTGGAATAGTTATTAAAATGTTCCCACTATTTTATATTCATTGTATTCTAATTGCATTTATAATAGTTTTTGGATTAATATGTTGGGCAGATATTTTGGTGCTGTTGTTTGTTACAGTGTTTGTGTTCTTTGTATATTGAACATCTTACCACTATAGAATTTCCCTCTTTACCATATTTAGTGTTTTTATCTATTCTTGTTTTAGTTGGTTAAGTATTTTCTCTCCTTGATCATTTCCTTTTTAGTTTTGTGAATTTATTTCTCTGTCTGCAAAATCTTTTCCTTCATAAATTCCACCCCAGATTCTCAATATACCAAGCCTATTAATCAGGTCTCAACCATGGCCATCCTTTTCTTCAATTCATCTGTAGAATATTTTAATTCTAAAACAATATTTTCAATTTTCGTAAAGCATTTTTTAACGCTGTAATTGAGCAAATGCCTTCGCTATTCTTTTTGTTCAAGATGTTAACTGTCTCTTCATATAGTTACATTCCATTTGGAGAGGGCTTTTATGATTTGTCTGTCTGGTTGCTTCTCTAACGTGCAATTCCTCAGCGGCGCTCATGCTTAGCTGCCTTCTCTGCAGGGTACCTGCTGCAGAAGCTGTCACCCTCTAGCACTCAAGATTCAGGTGGAATCTGCTGAACTTTTCAGCTCTCTGCAGCTCTCCTGTATCCAGATCACCCCAAAGATACTAATAGGTATTTAGCTGCTTTTCCACTCAGAGCAAGATTACAACTTATAATCAGATTTGAAAAGGAAAAAAAAAAAGCCAGGCCAAAACACAGCTCTTGTGCTGCTCCCCCAGCCTGCACAGCACTGGGCTGTGTGCACCTGGAAGAAGGCGTACTTAGTGTTCCACACAAAGGACGCCATCTGCTTACCAAGCTGTCTGCCTAGAGGAAATGCCTTATTTCTAATCATTCATTTAAGATAGGCACCTTTTCCTAGTTTCTCAAAGGCAGAGCAGAGGCAGAGGCCCTCCCTCTGGGGTCCACAAATTGCCATATACAATATTTGATCAACTCTTTCTCTTGCTCTGGCTCAAGCTCAAGCTCAAGCTCAAGCTCAAGCTCACACTAATCTTTGCTGCAACATTCTCAGCTACAAGCCTCTTGACTCATTTCATTGTCTGGGACTAGAAGGAATGGAAATCCTTTACTCACTCTCACCATCTTGATTCCATCAGGGCAAAACAATCTCTCTTGAGCCCTCCACACCCTTTCCTTTAGACCCCAGGGGCAGCTTAGTTCAGTAAAAGTAACTAATCATTAAATTGGAGTTGGATGGGTATATAGGCAACATGGACTCATTGGAATGACGTTATCCCAAAATCCCATGGAGTTTCTCTGGTCAAATTCTCCAAGGCTATCTGTTTAAGTATCAGATTTGACAAAATGTAACTGAGTAACGGCTCTCCACTCACTGCTCCAGCCCCATCTAGCACATCTCTTCCACTTGCTCTCTGTCAGTCCATACCCTTTGACCTTCTAGTTCCTCAAGTATTCTGGGCTTCCTCAGATCTCAAAGCTCTTCACACATGTACTCTTTGTTCATGTTAATTCCTACTCATTCTGCAGGGCTCAGACAAGAAAACTTGCAGGCAGTCTTTCCCGAAGACTTCAGCCGGGTGAGTCTGGTATATTTCCACTTGTATCTACAGCACCTGAAACAGTGCTTAATCATTAGGAGCCAATGGTATTCATTGTATGAACAAAACTGCTAAGGCAGTAAAACATGAGTGGCTGGAGAATCAGGAGGCTCAGAGATGATTCTTCAGCCAGACTGCCTATGTTCATATCTTGGCTCTACCATCTACTAAATGTATAGTGGTGGGCAAGTTACCACCTTCATGTGCCTCAGATTCCTCATCTGTGAAATACAGGCAATAATATCTCCTATGTCATTGGATTGTTGCAGAGGTTTAATATGTTTAAGTATGTAAAATTCTTAGAGCAGCACCTGGCATATAGGAGATTCTCAAAAAAATGAGTTCTCATTATTGGAGTTAGGCACACATCGATTCAAATATCACTTCTGTATTGTGTGACTTTGAACAGTTATTCATCTTCTCTGAGTTTCAGTTTCTACATCAGTAAAATGTGATTAATAAGTATAATAAAACATTAAATGATAATATTCAGGGGGTAGTGCCTCTCATACAGTAAGTGCCCAATCGTTGTTTGTGTTGCATTTTTCTTTCTAGGTTCCAGTTATAGAAAAACATGGCAGATTGCATGCATTTTTTATTCTAGGAGGAGAATGCAAAAGATACTTCTGTTTCAAATGAAAGGAAATTATTTATGAAAAAAAATAGATTCTCCAGCACATTAATGCCCACAGTAATTGTCTTACTGGCTGTCAAAGACTAGACTTTTGGGAACCTCTGTCCCAGAGAAACCTTAAATACTGGCCAGAAGAATTGAATTAAGGGATCTGTGCATCACCTTCCATTCTATTGTCTATGGCCAGAAGCTCAGAAGCTAAGCAGTGTTGGCCCTGGTTGGTACTTGAATGGGAGACCATTATATTAGCATCAATTTTACCCTATGTTTGTAGAAAAATGTTGGGGATTAGATGATTATTAAAATTGTATCATTTCAATTATTATTATTATTGTTTGTGGAGGTCTTGGGAGTGCTTTTTATTTCCCTTCTTACTTCCACATAATGAATTGCTTTACACCTTACATAGCTGCTATGTTTTTAAAAGGTTATCCATCTCTGCATAGTTCTGCTGAAATTACTATCTTTTCTAGATCATATGAATTCTCCTCAGTATTATCCTATATGTATTAAATCTCACGCAACAATTTTAGTAAGACTTCATAAAATTGTTGTATTATACTTTTGCCACTAGTGTCTATTAAGCATAGGTTTTAAAACCAAGATTTCTTTTTAAAAAGGAAAAAAAGAAATGAAAAGCATTTTCAATGTTTTCTGTGCACATTTGCACTGTGAAATCACTTGTAACAGACCCACACAACTAATTAGCAGATCCTTATTTTGCTTCATTTCTGGCCAAGTCAGTATGACAGGAAATGGGGAACCATACCAATTAACAGGACTGAGCAAGCTCCTCATTTGACAAACATTTAATAAGCAATAAAATTGGAACTTGGAAGTTCTAAAACTCATTGATGGGGAAAAAAAAGAGAGAGGAGCTCTGCTGCTTATCTGGAATAAAGAAGGAACTCAATTAAGCTAACAAGATAAAAGCTGTAAAAAGATTTTTTTCAAGGTTGAGCTGACTTTTATTTTAGCCAGCAACTTCCAGAGGTCACCTCATCCTTCCTTTCCTTCCCACTCTACATGAAAGCACACTGTGCAGCCCGCTGCCTGCTTTCTTTCTGAGAAGAAGTCCTCCTTACTGGTGGCTATGGCGGATTCCTATTTAAAATACTAATGAAGATATGGTATTGCAAAACCCAGGTTTGTAAATTTCTAGTGATCGTCTTTTAATAACTGCAAGGGCTGATGCTGTCTGTCCCCCTCCCTGCCTTCTTCCTGGTAGATCTATGTGTATCTGATTCCAGTGCTGTTCCAGGCAGCTCACCAAACCTGAAATGAATTCATACCATCTGTGTATTCTCCAGGCACTTCCTTATGAGCCAGGCCATCTTCCCGCTTTGCTGTATCATTCAATTAAAAGTTCTCATATTTCTGAAAGTCAATAATTTAAAAAATTTCATCAAGACCTCTATGTCTTAAATATTAATATCTATATTTGTAAGAAATTTTAATTTACATGACAATTTCATTTTATCTATAACTGATATGCTTAAAAATATTATAGGAAATGTGAACTGACAAGACAAAGTACAAGTTCATTATTCAAATTAAAACTTATTTTCTTCTACTAGAGGCACAAAACATTTTTACAAAATTTTAGTACATCTTAAATATAATTCAATTTATTAAAAAAATTTTTTTCATTAATGCTGATATCTTATAACTTAATGCAATTAAAATCTTTATTTTTTAAGTTAATTGAAGTGACATTAAAGGCACTAAATAAAGATTAATCAATGTGTGGCTTTTTAACTGATTCAAAGTTCATTTATTCATTCAAACGTGTTATTGTGTACTATCCAATTTCATGCAATTTAATTGAAAAGATAAATTTATTGAGCAGAGACTCTAAGTTAGGTTTTTTTATTAAGGATGCAAAGGTTAGCAAACAATTAAGGCCACTGCCCTCTTAGTGCTAAGAAAGGCATATAAGAAAGTAATTCAGAAGTGGCAACTTTGAGCCTTAGGTTTTAGCCCACATTAATGATCTTTGTTTTTCTATTGAGTTGATTTGTGTTCATCTGATCTTTGAAAGGCCACTTATGATTATGTACAGGTTCTATAGTATTCAAAGAAAGGTAGTAATATTGTAACTGGCAACATTACTAACAAGAAAAACAAAAGACTGTGAATGTCTATACAGTACAACAGATTAACATGTGATACATTTTGATCTTTAGACAGTGTCTTTATTGTTTTTGATTTTATTTTAATTAATTAATTTATTTGCTGTGTCGGGTCTCAGTTGTGCCTTGCGATATCTTTCATTGCAGCGCACCGGCTTCTCTCTGGTTGTGGTGCACAGGCTCTAGAGCGCATGGGCTCAATAGTTCCAGCGTGTGGGCTTAGTTGCCCCACAGCATGTGGGATCTTAGTTCCCCAACCAGGGATTGAACCCATGTCCCCCGCATTGGACGGTAGATTCTTAACCACTGGAGCACCAGGGAAGTCCCTAGGCAGTTTCTTTAGATACTTTTTATGTGCCACAGAATGTTCTTGTAGGCTTCTTATTGAAATATATTTATGCTTTTTATTGATTTTCCATGTGCAAAACTGATCTCAAATTCATTAACATTAATGTGACAGAAACTAGCTTGCTAAAATCAAAACAGTATTACATTTTAAAGGCAGGAAATTCACTTTACAGTGGGTTGGGAATATTCCCAGAGCAGAAGACTCCTAATTAAACATTAGTAGAGAATGTCTTCATTTACTTCAATAAATTTATAGTAATCACTAAAACTGCAAGAAATTATCTGTTCAGGACAGTGCTAGGGGTTTGCAAAATTGGAAAGTTTAGAAATGTGAATATATCTTCCAGTACTGAAAAAAACAACAGTTCTATCTTGTGGTACATAAACTGATATTTTTTTCCCCCTTATGTTTGTAATATTCTGTTTTTCTCTTGTAATTCTGTTATATGCTGACCTCTACTGTATTTATTCGTGTTCACTAATGTTAAGTATAAAATAAGTTTCTTGTATATAGGCAGCATTAATGATGTCAGAAAGGAAAAAAAGAAAGGAAGCAAAAAAGAAAAGAGAAAGAAGGAAGTTCTAAGATTATTGTTTTTTTCTGTAATGCAGTGTCAGGTAAAATGAAAACAAAGGCATGATAACTCCACAACAGTCTAGAGGGTCATGCAGACATGGTGATGAGGTAACCAGTCCACTACGGCCAGAACCACTAATGCTATGTGAGGCAGCATGGAGAAAGTCCCTGAACTATGGAGAACTTTTCTGCATCAGAATGTTCACCAAAGCAAATATGAGTATTTAGCAGCCATTTGAATGATAATAATGTTACAAGGTTGCCACAGAAGCTGCTTTATCATTAGAATAATTATTTGTATAGCCAGTCATAGTTTCATTGGCATCAGTGACTAAGCATGAACTTCTGCTTATGTTATTTCTACTTTTTTGGTTGAGGAGAAAAACTATTTTTTACCAGCATAGAGGAATATATGTGAGCATTCTAGAGTTTTCAGTTTTCATCAGTACATTCAATTACTGTAGGAGGTCATCAGAAAAAATGCTCTCACTCAGATCTACCTTGGAGAATTACCTTTTCACTTCAGTTGAGGTGAAAGAAAATACAAATGTTCATTACTGGAGACAGTTTATATTAAAAAAAGCACTACCAAAATTATTATATTCTCATTGTTTATATGCAGCTTTGCAATTAAGTGTTAATAACACTTAAAAGGCAAGTATGAGCAATAGCTTCCAACCTTTGAATAACAAGCAGAAATAAATGTTTAGGAAAATAATTTTGAATAATGCATACTTACTATTAACTTTGATAGGTCATCTGAATTGGATTCCCAAATATTTCCCAAAGTTATTAATGACAAAGGAAGAGTAATAGCAAAGATAATAGACTACTTAAAAACAAAATTTCAGAAAGCATGAACTGTAATTCTTTACTTCAACTTCATAAGTGGATGATCATTTAGTTTAAACATATTCTAACTCAAAGTTAAGTGACATGCTCTGGATTTGACATTTACATCATGAATAATCGTAGCTACAGATTTGTGGGCAAGTATGACTGAGCATGGGTGAGATATCTAGCACATACACACAAAAATGAGTAGTCAAAAAAGAGACATTTTAAAAGGTTAAATACCATTATTGAAGCATTGCCTGCAAAGAGAAAAGAAGGCAAAGGGTTAAGAGTTTGTGTTCTGAAAAGATTGTGCTGAGCTTGAGAGACCTTTGAGCAAAGTAAGCAAACATTTTCCAATTGCAGTTAATTTGAAGAGTTTAAAATTTAAACAAAGCTAGAATTGAATACACACATCTCTGCCAAGTCCCATTAAAAGACCTTAGGGTGGGGTTTGATTTAAAGTACTAAGGTGGTTCTTTTCATATAGTACATACACACAATAAAATAGTGTAATATTCATGGCGTGCCATGAATAATTATTGTACTTCCCGAGAAAGAACCACCAAACAAGCCTTACACAGATGTATTAGTTTGCTAGGGCTGCTGTAACAAAGTACCACAAACTGGGTAGCTTAAACAACAGGAATTTATTGTCTCAGTTCCTGAGGCTGGAAGTCCAAGATCAAGGAGTTGGTTCCTTCTGAGAACTGTGAGGGAGAATTTGTTTCAGGCCTCTCCCCAAGGTTATGGGTGCTGCTTTCAGTTGGTCTAATTTGGAGCAGTACTTGGAATTAATCGTTTGGTTTTCCAGAATGAGCTCATAATAGAGGACTCCCTTCCAATCCCACCATATACACAACATCACCTTCTTTGTTTGAAGACTGGCCTTTGATTGTTCTTTGGCTTGTAGAAACATCACCCTGATCTTTGCCTTCATTTTCACATGGCACTTCCCTGTATGGGCATCTGTCCTTTTTATAAGGACACTGGCCATATTAGATTAAAACCCACCATAATGTCATTTAAACTTGATTGCTCCTGTGAAGACCCTGTCTCCAAATGAGGTCATATTCTGAGGTGCAGGGCATTAAGATTTCAACGTAAGAATTTGAAAGGGGACATAACTCAACCCATAACAACAGATTGCCAATTTAAGGAGAATTACAATACTATAAAGTATAGCCAACAATAAAATCATTTAAAAGAAATTGCCAGGATTTATTTTATAAAGTGCAAAAAATAATGGGTTGGCAAGCACAGAAATTCTGAAAATGCTATCTTTTTGTCATTTTTATTTCTGAAAATAATTACCATTTTTTTCATTTAAAAATATTTTTTGAACATTTACTTTGTATCATGAACAGTTTTGGGTACTCATCTTTACCAGTGGCAAATGCAAAAGTGTTTCTACCCTCATGGATGTTACAGTATGGCAGAAAATATTTGTTGTTCTAATTTTGAAACTTTAGCTGAAATTGAAAAATACAACTAATTTTTAAGTTTAAGTTACTGATGCAGCAGACCAATTGCCCATGCTGTTTTACAACTGTCACATAGGGCTTTAGTACACATGCTGTTTCAGGGAATTGTATTTGGTAGGATATAAAATAATGGGAAATTTACTCTAATAATTTAGCGTTATATTTGGCCATTCTTCTTTTGCTTTTATATTTGTATATCACGTTTTTTACTTTGAAAATTGAAATTAGGAAAAATAATATGACTTTTCAGATTATACATAAAGCCACTGCATGATAAAGTTTTGTTGAAACTATCTGAACAGATTCTTAGGCATTTACTTTTAAACAGAAGAAAAAAATGTGGACTACGTTTTTAATTCCGTGGTGAAGTTTTTGTAATCTTTCCATTCCTGCCTTTATGGAGGCTTCAAAGTTGTATTTCACCTTGCAGGCAATGATGGAACTCTTAATATTTCCTTCTAATGCTAAAGCTGAGGCTAGATGAGGTGTAGCAAGCTGAGCTTCTTGAGGAAATAGCATCGTAAGACATGGAGGCTCAACTCATGTTCTAGTCCGTGGTATTTTGAAAGACTATTATTATAACACAACATAGTTGTACTTAACACAATATTGAAATTCATAGACACAAAGGAAAGAATGTAGGAAACAGTCACCTGGGGGATAAGGTTGCTTTTCACTTTATATCTCAGCCTTACCCATACTTAAATATCATCTTTTTTTTTTCTCTTAATCTTCACACAAATATGTTTTGAATGGCAGAACAATTAGAAAGATACCAGATTGCAGTATCTATATCTGTCACTCTAACAACACCCTGGCAGACATAAATTCCCAGCTGATTTTGCTGCAGTGTATTATCTGAGAAATAAGCTAAATCTTAACCTAGTTTTTTTCACTGTGGCAGTGCATTGGAAGAAATGCCTTCTTCATCCTATTCTGAAAGTTGCATTTTTCCCTTCTGTATGAGAGATATTTGATGGATAAAATCTGCTTTGTTTATTACAGAACATTGCTATAAAAAACAATGTAGGATGGCTGACACAGGCAACTATGTGCTACACAGTGGACTGTGTGAAATTAACTAGGAGTAGCCAGATAATTTCAGAGAACATGAAGACCAGTTTTACAGGACCGTGAAAATACCAGTGCTCTCCCTGGATCACTAGACTCGGTCCAATTTCAAAGGCAGTTGCTCCATTGGCAGTTGCTGCTTCAGTGATGCCAAAGTATATTTTTATCAGCTTACATAATATTCCGACAGCCTTGAATAGAGTTAAATGAAATATTTTTGTACAAACATACATAACTCCCAATCCATTGGAACTAAAATTAAGTCTGCGTTTTTGTATGAACTATATTAGATATAAATTCAAACCTTGTAGCTTCTGGAAATAACATAAGATGACCTTTTTTGTGCTTTAATTAGCTGATTTGAATTTGTCATAGGTTTTAAGGAAAACGTTATCTTCATCATTTACTACTAACATGTTCCTTTTCCACTTCTCATCATAATACAAATTAAAGCTGGTTTACTTTTATTACTGAAAGGTTAAAGGTAAGTACTTTTACACATAGCAAGAGCTATGGGTGTGAAGAATGTTCATCAGACACCAGTGTACACTGAACATTTTTGACCCTGGGAGTTGGATCCCTACAGCTAAAGAGCTTTTCCCAGTCATCCAATTAAGAAGGTATCAACTGTTCATAATTATGCATATCTGATGCGTCACCAACCCCTTTATTCTTTAGTTGAAAATATTTGTTGTCTTAATGTCTCTCTATTGCTTTGAATTGAAGGAGCTCTTATAATCTTGATCAACATTGCCTATCCCTTTCCACAAAATGGCAAATAGAATTCCCAGGCACTTTGTCATGCTGCAGAGGTCTCAGCCATCAGCTGCAGCAAGAACATTAGTGTTCAGTTAATTGGTACAGATGGCCACAGCACTGATTCTACCATTTCATTCAGTACCAATCTGGAGACTGGGACTAGAAAACAGACGTCAGACCAGGGGCTTTGTTGGTATATGCTGGTGTTTCTTTCAAATGCCATTCTGTCTCTCTCTTGCTCTCCCTTCCTCCTTTCCCAATTCTTGTTTCCTGTTTCTCATGGACCTTTCATAAATTTAAAACAAAGAATTTACATGCTTTGAGACAGAGATATGATTCAGCAATGTTTTTTAAAATTTGCATTGATTTCTGTATCACTGTTTTTGTTTCCAAATACTCTAGATACAATAAAAAGAAATCGAGCACTTACAACTTGAAAAACACCATAAGGAGTAGTAAAAGAACTCAAGTTATAAAAGAAATGACCCCTAATTATAGAAGAGAGATGCTGTAACATGGAGATTAGGAATATATATTTTAAAAGTAGTGAAATATTCTGAAATATTAATTAACATTTAGAGTCCTTAATGTAAAAAGAAAATGAGACAAGTATGATACATGGCAGAGACAAGCATGATACATGGCAGAATGTTGTCTATCAAAAGTGCTAAAAAAAGGAGGAGAGATGTACTCTGAAAGTGGAATACAGTGATTCAATAGAAAGGAAAGATTTTGAATCAGAGGTGGAGGAAGTGGGTGGGTTTTGCAGGAGCCAGAATAGAAGGGCAAACCCACTAGATGTGTGTGGATGATGGGTGGCAGAACAACTGGTCAGGGGCTGCTGGTTGATGACATAGGAGCTAGAACTGAAAAGTTTGGCTAGTGTTAGATTTAGGGGTTTAAACTATTCCCTGAAATCATTAGTGATTCATAGAAGGTTATGGAAAAAACTGAAACAGAGAGAGACAGAGACAGAACCAGAGATGGTGGGCGATGGGGCTCTAACAAGAGAGACTATAAAAGTTATGAGTTATAATTTATTTTGTTTGTTTAGGGAAATTATTTGTTTGGTTCAGTTAGGGCTTAGAGAAAATCTTCTGTAAAGGGCCAAGTAGGAAATATTTTAGGCACTGTAGGCCGTATCATCTGTCACAACTACTCAGCTCTGCCATTGTGACATGAAAGCAGCCATAGGCAATGCAAAATGAGTGGCTGTATTCAATACAACTCTTATTTATGGACACTAAAATTTGAATCTCATAAAATGTTCATGTGTCATGAAATATTTTCTTCTGTGGGTTATTTCAACCAATTTAAAATTTCAAAACCACTCCTTATGGGCAATGGGCCATAGATTGCTGACCGTGTTCTAAACAATGAAATGCATCTTTTCTATTATATCTCCCATGATGCCTAGACTTTTTAAGAAAATATAGACTTTCTTATTTTATAATAAAACATTATTCATTATAAAACATGTATAATAAGCATCAAGCAAACTTCTGAGAAAATTTCTTTCATGTCTTCAATTTCATTTAAGTAATTTTTGGATAACCTTGATATAATTACCAAATTATCATATTGAATTTATGTTTTCTATGCATGAAGCCTGCATGTAAACATACTCGCAATGGACATACATTTCACTGAGGAAAATTCATATAGAATAAGCCAGGTATGATCTCAATTAACTTCTTCCTAGAGCATAGTTTGCTTTGTATAGAATAGATCATAATGCTCTAAAATAATATAAAGTAAAGAAAAAGATTCATCTTCACACCACCAATATTTACAATGTAATTTTAATTAGGGTCACTTTTATTTCCTCACATGGTTCAATACCGAAAATATTAAATAAGTCAGTGAAAAAAAACCAAAAACAAATGGCCTATGAATCAGCTGACCCAGCCACTCACGCAAAAATCTCAGCTTGTACTAATCTCATGGGATAATGCTGCCAGTGTCTTGAAAGCTCTTCTTAATCGGGATCACTTCCTTTGACTCTCTGATGTCAATCCAGGTAGCTGAGAGTATCTTAACCGAACAACTTCTATCAGGGCCCTTCCATCTACTAGCTGTCGAAAGCTGGATGAGCTGCTTAAAATAAAGCTTCCTTGTCTTCATTTGTAAAATGGGGATATTGGTGACCACTACATTGTCATTTTAAGAATTAAGTAAGATAATGCATGCAAAGTGTTAGGCATGGTATCTGATATATGGTAAGCATATAATAACTCTTCTCTATTATTCCCTAATAAGTCCATATTGATCTTTCTTATCTGCTCAAATAAAACACTTCAAGTACTCTCACCACTGCTTTTGTTCTGCATCTGAAAATGAATCTTAGAAGCTCAAATGCTTTGGGAAAATGCTACTTTTATTGTTACAGTAAAATTGTAGTCATTCTGTGCTCATGCTCTTACAACATGTAAAAATTTAAATGAAAATTATATGGTCAAAAAAGCCAATGACACCGAGTTTATGATCCATGTGTACACACTGTGGGCTCGTCATGGCTCTGCCACTTACTGAGGGATAGTTACTCTTTCAGTATTCTTACTTTGAAAATGATAATAATTTCCCTGTCACATGCATTTTCCTCATTAGGGAGAAATTAATGTGATAATTTGCTAAGGTTGCATGTCTATTCATTGCTTGGTGGGTAAAGGTTAGTTTTAAACTCTTCATTGGACTAGCTCCTTCCTTTCAGAGCATATGAGTTTATTTCTCCCTTCATGGGTTTATTTTTATTTAAATGTAACTATATGAAATATTTCTCACTCAAACAAGGAGATATATGTGACTACTAAACTGTTACAGAAGTATATGTATGTATATACGTGTGTATATACACAAGCTCATGTATACACACACACAGACACGTGTAATCTCAGAGATGTTCCCCAGATTGCGAAGGCCTCAGCAATCTCTCAGTGCCTCATCCTGTGGAGATTGGCATCAAAAATGCAGTCACGACATGGATTATAGAGAGAGTGCTCAGATGATGCATCAAGGTACAGATTCCCGTTTACTGTGACTACCAGCTGTTTTCTGGGGCTAGTTGATAGTTTGTGCACAGCTAGAAAACTATCGTTCAAAATGACCCTTGAGTATTTATTCACAGGTTAGATCAAATATGTGATTTAATTGTGATTCTTTATTTCCAAGTAAGGTAAAATAGTGACGTCAGCTCTTGGCTGGGTTTTACACAGCAGAAAAAGTCTGGGGTTGGTGGCTGCAACACACCTGCAACAATGATTTCCTTGTGAGCAGGCAGGGGGAGAGGGGAGGATTTAAGGTCATAGAAGAATTAAGGTTTTGTAAAAATGCATTGTGTATCCTTTCATGCTGTCATTTTCTTAGGTCTTTGGGCTGCACCATTATGTTATTCTAGAAGTATAAGTGTGTGTTGCATTTTCAGACAGGTCTTCTGAGCCAATTTGTTGCAATGCAATGTTGTGGTGCCCTAGGCATCCCTTCTGGGTCTCCACCATTAATTCCCAAAGAGCACATGGTCCTGATTTTTAAAATTAGCTTTCTTGTGAAAAGGACCTGGAAATTCACATAAGCTAAAGGTCAACAAGAAAACAGAAGGTAAGATTCCTTTTGATTTTCCCATTTTCCTACAGAGAAATATGTTGGAGCTGTACCTGCAGTGTGAATACCTTTCAGCATAGGCCTGCTCCCTTGCTCTGGTAGATTTAAAATAATTTGACCCAGTAGATATCCAAATTAGTTCCTTGGAACCCATGAATGTTACCTTACTTGAAAAAGGATCTTTACTGATGTGTTTAAGATAGGGATCCTGAGATGAAATAATCCTGGATTATAGGGGTGGGCCCTAAACTCAATGACAAGTATCCTTATTAGAGAAAGGTAGAGGGAAGTTTGAGACTGAAAAGGAGTAGACACAGAAAGAAGAGGAAAAGATGCTGTGAAGAGAGAGGAAGAGACTGGAGTGATGTGGTTACAAGCCAAAGAACCCAAGGAATGCTGATAGCTACCAGGAACTGGAAGAGAGAAGGAAACATGCTCCCCTAGAGCCTCCTGAGGGAGCAGAGCTCTGCTTGATTTTCTTGATTTCAGACTTCTGGCCTCCATAAAATGGTGAGAGAATACATTTCTTTCATTTTAAGCTGCCCAGTTTGTGGTTTTGTATTACAGCAGCCATAGGAATCTGACATACTCCCATCCCTTTCCAATCTAACAGAGCAAACCTGAAAGTAAACTTTTATGTGCTTGTACGGTAAGGGGATGGATTGAAAACTTTCTTGGGTGCCAGGCTGACTGGTTGGTTATGCCAGATATGTACAGCCCTTGTCTGGATGTGTTTAGTGCCCACACCTAGAGTCATGGTATTAATTCCCCCCTGACAAAGGAAACCAAACTAGGACACAGCCTCTCCTCCTGCAAGGGAAAGCTAAAGGGATATCAAGACAGAAGGAAAGAATCATTACTTTTTAAATCATCTCTTCTTATTTTATTCTTATTTCTGAAATGTTATATTCATTCCATTCAAGCAAAAATTTGGAGTTGAGGAGTAGTGCTCACAGGATAATAGATAAGATACTAGGTAAGTTTGTGATTGAAGGGAGACATTTTATCAGTGTTACTTTGATAACTTATACCTTTCCTTCTGGAAATGCCTATTATCATCCGAGAAAAGGCCAGTCTAGAGATATAAATAGTTAGAACCTGTGCTATCTTTTAGCTATTTGCTCTCAAATCCATTCTTATCTCCCCCCCGATCTTCTCTGTATCCCAAAATACTGAGCAATGCACAGTCTTTCCCAGACTGCTTTCTGGCTGGTGCCGGTGAAGTCAATGGCAAAGCATTGGATGGTGCGAGGAAGGAGAAAGCCAGGATATTTTTCCCTCTCTTGACTTGGATAGGATTTCTTACAATAGCTACACTTGCTGCTTGGTTCTGTCTTCTGTCAAACAGTTCTGCTCTCTAATGTCACAGGTACTACCAAGGGTGGTGTCGGTTTTCTTTCACCTTTGTGACTAGTTGCTCATACTAACTGCCTCTATTAACTGACTGGATCTTGAATGATAAGAAATCAAAGGCAACAGGTCACATTGGCTCAGCATCAGTTTGAACTTAAAGACAAATAAGTCCATCCTGACTGGTCATTTAGGTGTTCCAGGTTAAGATAATGACGAATACATGGATGACTTTTCCAGATAAATTTGATTTGTTCATTTAGTGTCCCAGAAGAGATTTTATCTCAAAAATGAAACAGCTGTTTAATAAGACAAATGAGAGAGAAAGCATTCTGACCTACTTTCTTTATATTTGCTGCCAGTTTTCTAATAGATTATGGTTTTCTCTTCTCATTTTCAAATTCTTATTATCCTCTCAAGAAATCTATGAGGCGGTATTATTACCATTTTACAATTTTGAAAACTGAAGCTTAGCTTAAACTTTTTCTTAAATAACAAACTGAAGTAAATGTTTTTTTTAATATAGGTAATCATAGCTATTATATCTTCAGAGCTTTTTCTGTAAACCACATATTGTGCTAATCCCTTTATACAACATTTAATCTTCCCAAAAGTTGGAGTTGGATTTTAAAGTTATCATTTTTACAGATGAAGAAACTGAAGTTCAGAGAGATTAAGTGAAACTTATCCTAATGTAAATCATAGAGACATTTGACACTAGGTCCATCTGACCAGAGAGGAAGGAGTTTGATTAGATCTGTTTCTAAACAAGCTTTTAAATCTGCGATCCCTGATTCATTTTGCATATTTGGTAAAAGACAAATACTGTCAGCCCCAATATTAACTTCTTTTTTTTGTTTGTTTTTCTGGGAACTGAGACCTTACATTACTACAGATAGAAATACTAAGTTGAACAATCTTATTCTGATTTAATAAATATGATTTTTAGTAGAGTAGTAGGAAATATATTTTTTAAAATTCCTGTATATATTTGATTTGCTCTAAGAGTTCTATGGTAAAGAGGACCCAATCACTGGTCATGACCCCAATTCGTTTCACGGAAATACGGTGTACATCTAAATTCAATTTAGCTGTTTAGTAAATGCATGCACTTGATTAAGAATGTAAATGATTCAATTCCATTCATCTTTATGACTTAGGAAAAACTCTAAATCGAAATACCTGTTGATGGTAGATTAATATTATGCCTACATATGAAAAACAGCAGTTAGTTTAAATAAGAAGCAAAAACACTCTCCCTAGCCCAAATATAAAGTTATAAATGCAAGTATGTAACAACAAATCTATCAAAAGGGTGACAGCAAAAAAAAAGTGTCATACATAGAGATTTACACCATTACCCACCTCAATACATACAGAAATAAAAAGATGCAAAAATAGTGGAAATATCATGTGTTTTGTAACTAAGAAAGGGTCCAATATACATTACAAATAAATGCTCACAGCAACACAAATTGAAAGGGTTTACATCAAATTGAAAGGGAACGTTGGGAGCACATGAAGAAGTTATGAGCACCTTGCAGTGAAGCGGGAAATGAGGTAACTCAGATGGTCCCACTAATTTTTGTCAGCATAGAATGGTAAGAGTTGATCATGCTTCAAGAAGGACAAAGAATAGCCTATTTCAATCCCAGCACTTATGACTGACAACAAATTGGACTGGAAAAAAAATCTGTGTGTCAAGCAGAAATTGGAGCACTGCTAACTGAGCATGAAGAACTTTTGTTGCCTTTTCTCGTAAAACAGACTTAGAATACAGTTGGATAGTAGCAACCAGAAAGAATTGGAAGAACATGACAGCACTGCTTATATAGTAAGTAGGCACACACTTAACTGGCAAGCTTCATTTGACATGGATAGCCTGCTGAATAAAGGGAGACTGCCTTGTAGAAACACTAGCCCTTCTTTATTGTTCTGAAGGTCAGGGGTGAAGTTGGCCTGGGAAAATGAACCAAAATCTACACAATGACCGATAAGCCCCATACTTGTGACCAGATTTAATCACTCCATACCTTTATATATATAAGCAAATGATAAACCCTATTTAATGCTGTTTTTTATTACTATTATTATTGTTATATATAATGGAAATCAGCTGATAGTTTCTTTAGGATTTTTACCTCTGTGATTTTAAGTGAAGTTGGCCTGTGATTTTCTCTCTTTGTACTTTCCCAATCCACTTTGCTAATTAAGGTAACAATAGTTTTATAAAATAAATAGGGTAATTTTTGCACTTTTACTATTTGCTGTAACAACTTATATGAGATAGAAATTACATATGCCTTACACTTTTAGGAAAACTTAGCTATAAAACTATCCAGGTCTGGGTATCTTTCTGGTGTGTGAGGTGGTCTTTGGTTATTATTTCAATGTATTATTTATTAATCTATACAACTGTTCCTATTCTTTTATATTTTATACTTATTCTTTTATTTTTTAAAATTTTACACTGTATATTTTTCCATTTAATGTTTTTTAACATTTTAACATTGATTTTATACCAATGTTGAGGTATAATTTATATAAAACAAGTATATCCATTTCAAGTGTATAGTTTGATGAGTTGTGATAAGTACACGTGTACACACCAACATATATGCACCCATATAACCACTTTCACCATCAAGATACCCTCAAACCAAAAAAAATTATCTTGTACCAATTCCTAGTCAGCCCTAGTCAGTCGAAACCCTCCCACCTCCCACCCTTACCTTACCTCCCACCTCCCACCCTTACCCTACCTCCCACCTCCCACCCTTACCTTACCTCCCACCTCCCACCCTTACCTTACCTCCCACCTCCCACCCTTACCTCCCACCTCCCACCCTTACCTCCCACCTCCCACCCTTACCACCCAACCACTGAACTGTTTTCTGTCCCTACCAAATTCATTTGTTTTTTCTAGAGTTTCATATCAATTGTATCATTCAGTAAGTATTCTTTTGTGTTTGGTTTCTCTCTCTCTCAGCATAATTATTTTGAAATTTATCCAGGTTGTTGTATATATCTGTATTTTCTTTCATTTTGTGGCTAAGTATTCCATTGAATGGATATACTGCAATTTATTTACCCTTTCACTTGATGATGGACATAGGGTGTTGTCGGTTTGGGTCTATTAGGAATAAAGCTGCTGTGAGCATTACTATATAAGGATTTGTGTGTGTCTTAGTCAACTCTGCTAAAATAAAACACCACGGGTTAGGGGTAGGGTTAGGGTTAAGGTTAGGGTTAGGGTTTAAACAGCAGGCATTGTTTCTCACAGTTCTGGAGGCTGGGAAGTCCAAGGTCAAGGTGCTGGCAGATTTAGTAGGTTCTTGGCTCTTCCCTCTTCCTGGCTTGTAGACAGCCACATTTTCACTGTGTACTCTCATGTCCTTTCCTTGGTGCAAGTGTGTGGGGAGAGAGGAAGCTCTGCTGTCTCTTCCACTTCTTATGAGGACACTCATCCCATCATGAGAGCTCCACTCTCATCACCTCATCTAAGCTTGTTCAAAACTTAATTACCTCCCAAAGGCCCTACTTCCTAATACCATCACATTGGGGGTTAGGACTTCAACAAGGAGACACATTTAGCTCATAACAACATGGATATGTATTTTCATTTCTTTTCTGGGTAAATATCTCAAAGTGGAATTACTGGGTTGTATGTGTATAGGTATTTATGCATGTTGTGTGTTCTAACTGTATGTTTAACTTTTTAAGAAACTGCCAAAGTGTTTCCCAGGTAGATGACCATCTTATATGCCCCACCCTCATCAGTGCATGAATATTTTAGTTTCTTTGCATTATAAATAATTGTTACCATTTTGTTTTATTTTAGCAATTCTACCATGTGTAGTGGTATTTCATCTCTACCCACTGTCCAATTATAAAACCATCCACAGTTTTAGGTATTTGTTACAGCAGCACCCACCCCACTTCCCACTCTCACAATCTGTATTCATTTCCTATGGCTGCCATTATAAATTGCCACAAACTGGTTGACTTAAAACAATAGAAATTGATTTCCTCACAGTTCTGGAAGCCAGAAGTTTAACATCAGTTTCACTGTGCTTAAACAAGATGTCAACATGTCTACATTTCTTCCAGAGACTCTCGGGCAGACTCCATGTCTTACCTCTTCCAGCTTCTGGTGACTTTCCTTTGCTTATGGCCAAATCACTCCAAGACTACATCTTCATATTGCTTTCTCCTTTATGTATGCATAAGTCTCTCTGCCTCTCTCTTAGGAAGACACTTGTGATTTGATTTAGGACCCACCTGGATAATCCAGGATAATCTCTACACATCAAGATCCTTAAATACAGCTACAAAGATTCTGTCTCTTTATAAAGTAACAGGACTAATTGGGACTGGATATCTTTCTGGTGGCCATTTTTCCTCTTATTAGATATGGCCATTTCAGTTTGGGTCAAACTGGCTGTGTGGGGTTCTCATTTAGTTAAATGCAGACTATCAAAGAAGGAGAAAGTGTGTTCTCAGAATTTTTGGAATATACCTCCTTAGCATTGTGATTAACATATAGTAAATTTGTAAAACTTATAGCTCATTTTAATTGATGTTATATCTATCATGGGGCATCGCTGAATAAAAGCTACTATAAGCCTCATCTAAAATACATTTAACTCCTCAGATTATTAGTTAAGAGTGCATTTTATTCAATCCTTTTGTGAATAGTGTTTTAATTTTTATGTAGTATTGTTTTATAAAAAATTTTATTTTTATTTTTTCAGTCCTCAAAACTGTATGCTCTATTATATCATCTATTGAGACAACTACAGAGTAATGAGTCTTAACACTTAGACAGTAGAAATTCAGATTTCTCTAAAACTTCAAAGGTTCTTTGAAAGACAGTGTGATAATTATGGTTTAGTTTAACTGTCAAAAATATAAACATTGCTTGTTAAAAAAGAAAGGAAACATCCTTTGAGAATTTCCAGCAGTTTAAAATGAAGTTTTTGTTTGTTTGTTTTTTACTTAACGTTTGCTTTATAGCAATGTGGAAAAAAACATAAAATTTAGACTCTGAAATCAGTTTGAATTTATTTTTAATGCTTTTGATTATTTTAAACTCTCCATTAAAACTGTGGGCAGGCACAATATGTTCATTTTATTTCTTCGAATTCTGTCACTGTCACCCACCAATGATATGCTAAAAGGATTAAGAAGCTGCAGGTCTCACGCACAATCATGTTTAATTAATTAATTAATTAAGCTTGCTCCTGGGAATTGTGACTCTAAATAAAATATAAACTTTATTCTTATTTTTTAGACTATCAAAGTAAATAGATTGTACTGGGATAATTTAAAAAATATGTTTGTGACACATTTTCTATCATATTATTTTGAACATTTATATGTAAGTAAAAAATTTAAATTTATCAATTCAAGAAATATTAATTTCATGTACTGTGTTATAGGAACTGTTCTAGGTACTAGGCATATAGTAGAAAATCAAGCAGAATATAACCTGTGTCCTTGTGGAGTTGACATTCTAGAAAAGAAGAAACATCAACAAAGTAAATAATATAAAAAATAGACTATTCTAGATAGTGATAAGTGTATGAAGAAAAATAAAAAAGAGAACAAGGATGAGTGGTGGTGGGAGATGACATTGCAATTTTCCATAAAGTAATCAGATTAGACTCCATTGAAAAGTGGACATTAAAGAAAAGACCTGAAGGAGCTGAGAGACAGAGCCATGTGCATATCTGTGGGAACACATTTAACCAGAGGAAACATTAAGTGCTCTGTTTGAGAAACAGTGATAATGCCAGTGTGTCCCAATAGAGTGACAAGAGGTCAAGGGAGTGGTAGAAGATAAGGGTAAAGAATGGGGCCAACTCTGTTGGGTCATATAGGCCACTGTAAGAATTTTTTATTTGACCATGAATGAGCAAGATTTCTTTGGAGGGTTTTAACCAAAAGAATAACTTGTTCAGACTAAATTTTAGAAGGATTACTCCCTGTGGAGATTGAACTGATTGGGGGAGGGTTCCAGGGTGGGAGGCGTGTGGGAAGGACTGACATGGCAGACAAGTAGGAAATCATTTAGGAAAAAATTAATCAAATCAATCTGCTGAAATAACTATGCTGATGAGTAAAATCTATAGTGAGTAAAAATTATTTCAAAGCTGACACTCCAGTGAATATAGAATTGCAATTTATATTTTTATTAAACAATACTTAGAAAACTTTCTGGATAATGACTAAATGAGATTAATGTGAATTTTGTTATATGCTTTTGGATCTGATATGAAAAGAATTAAACTTAAAATAACAATAATTAGAAGTAGCTAAATTAGGAGATGCTTGAGTTGTTACCTAGTAGGGTTATATATTTTACTCTATTCAAAGTTATTTCCCCAAATATGTCTTGGATACCACTCTGATACTGAAAAATCTCCTAAAGGCTACTGTTGCATGACTCATTATAATATCTGTCAGAAAGATAGTCTTGTTTCAATACTTTTACTGGTTTTTCTTTTGCATTTACTTGTCCGTATCTGTACTGTCCAATAAAATAGCCACTAGCCACATACAGTTCTTCAACACTTGAACTGGGGCTAGTCTGAATTAAGATCTGCTTTAAGTATGAAATACATGCTATATCTCAAATATTTATCATGAAAAAATAATGTAAAATATCTCATTATTGACTGTTTTTATATTTGATTACATTTTGAAATGTAACCCATGTGAAAACATTTTGGACATATTGAGTTAAATAAAATATATAAATAAAATTAATGTTACTAGCTTCTTTTTAGCTGTTTTAATAAGAGTATTAGAAAATTTAAAGGTACATATGTGGGTCAGATTATATTTCTATTGGACAGTGCTGGTCTAGATGCTAGATGAACTCTAAGGTAATTTTTAAAATTATAGTAATATTGTAAGAATAATAAGTACAATATATGAAGTAAAAATAGACTTAGTATAATTGTTATGTATATGATAATGAAAGTAAAATAAGCAATTTATCCTGGGAAAAAAAGATAAGTTGCTCAATTAGTGAAGTGGTGAAAAATGGATAGCTATGTGTAAAAAACTCTGGATATCTATCTATGAGAATCAGAGTTCCCTATGGTAGATCAACATTTAGGAAAAGGAAATTTAAGAATGTAATGTCCCAAGGAAAGGAATTTGAAAGCCTAGAAGATTTTGGACTGAGTGTAATCTCAATATAACCTGTGGCTGCAACAAATTGTTTCAGTCTTTAACTTTTTGCGATTTCTATGGCATAAATCTTTGTTTTTATTTTTAATACTTCATCATTTTTAGAAGTTATATCAATTATTTCCAGAATAAACTATTCTGTTTGAAACTGTAAAACTATATTTTTAAGTAAATTCAACATTATGGCCTGAAAGGTCAAAATGTTCTATTGTTTTCCTTCTGTTTCATTTAACAAAACATCCATTTAAATAAATAACCTTGAATAATATTTTAAGAACTCTTAAATATATATATATATATAACTATATTTAAGACTCTATATTCTATCTGTGCACACTGCCCACTTTGGGGTACAGTTAAGGGGGAGGTGGAATTGAAAAATATTGATAATAAACAAATACAAGGATTACAATGTTTTGTTTCAATACCAATACATTACAAATTAATTACAAGATTTTAAAACTTTAACCCTGCTTCTGATGCTTTCCTGTCATTTATCATTAGTTTGAATTGACAGAAGCATAAATCCAAATGACAGACTAATAGATGCAAATCGACACTAGCTAACAAAGGTTATACTTCTTTCTAAATGGACCAATCAGTGATAGACCTGAATTCACTGTATTGGAATGTTGGAGAGGCTGAGTTGGAACATGAATGCCAAATTCTGTCCAGAATCTCATTCTTGTCTTACATTGGAGTGTGTCAAATTGTTCTCAGCTTCTCAATATCCCCACAGCAAGTGGCCCATAAATATTTCCTCCTGCTAGACTCGTAGGTCTTGGAAAATCCTGAGGCTCTGCCTTCTGAAGACTTTCTACTCATCCCTTCTGTACTTCTTGTAGAAGCTCTGATTTCTAGCTCTTCTGCTTCATATGAACTGGCTATTCTTTCAGTGTCTGTCTTTGTGCAACATACAGGCTTCAGGATATCTTCAGTACGTGCTCTACAGCTTAGTGCCAGCATCTTTGGCTTCTGAGTTCAGCCTCAGTTCTTGAGAATTCAGCCAGGGAAATGGGACCTCTGGAAACATAATTTTATCCAGGAGAGGTGTGATAGAAGAACTTGGATGAGGAGAGCAAAGATTACTGTTCAATAGTAGTGATTTACTGTGTTTCGATAGCATTTTTTAAAAACTTTTTACTGGAGTATTGTTGATTTACAATGCTGTGTTAGTTTCAGGTGTACAGCAAAGTGAATCATTCTTTTTTAGATTATTTTCCCATATAGGCCATTACAGAGTATTGAGTAGAATTCCCTGTGCTATAAGTAGATCCTTATTAGTTATCTATTTTTATATATATAGTAGTGTGTATATGTCAGTCACAATCTCCCACTTTATCCCTCCCCTCCGTTACCTCCTGGTAACCATAAGTTTGTTTTGTACATCTGTAACTCTATTTCTGTTTTGTAGATAAGTTCATTTCTACTGTTTTTTTCTTTTTTAGATTTCACATATAAGCAATTATCATATGATATTTGTCTTTCTCTGACTTACTTCACTCAGTATGACAATCTCCAGGTCCATTCATGTTGCTGCAAACGGCATTATTTCATTCTTTTTATTGCTGAGTAATATTCCATTGTGTATATTTACCACAACTTCTTTATTCACTCCTCTGTTGATGGACGTTTAGGTTGCTTCCATATCCTGGCTATTGTAAATAACACTGCAGTGACCATTGGTGTGCATGTATCTTTTTGAATTATGGTTTTCTCCGGATATATGCCCAGGAGTGGGATTGCTGGATCATATGGTAGCTCTATTTGTAGTTTTGTAAGGAACCTCCATACTGTTCTCCATAGTGGCTGTATCAATTTACATTACCACCAACAGTGCAAGAGGGTTCCCTTTTCTCCACACCCTCTCCAGCATTTATTCTTTGTAGATTTTTTGATGATTGCCATTCTGACTGGCCTCACTGTAGTTTTGATTTGCATTTCTCTAATAATTAGTGATGTTGAGCATCTTTTCATATACTTTTTGGCCATCTGCATATCTTTTTTGGAGAAATGTCTATTTAGCTCTTCCGCCTATTTTTTGATTGGGTTTTTTTTGATATTGAGCTGCATGAGCTGTTTGTATATTTTGGAGATGGATAGCATTTTATTATTGCAAAATTTCTTCACATATTTTGTCTCACTCGCACATAACGTTTTCCACAAGGCTGTGATCTGAGCAGTAAATGTTTTAATCTTCTATTATAGAGAAGTGGACAGTGAAGTTTCAGAGCAGTTAAGCCCAAAGTCAGAACAATATTTAGTGATGTTCCCCGAACTTGAATCATCCTCTTCAGGCCCTTAGCTCAGTCCTGTTTTCACCCTCTGTATCATCTCTACCAAAAAATAGAGACCAGATTACAATTTTTGTTGTTATAATAAAATATTTGAAAGCTTCTCTATATAATATAGTCCTTCAGTTGGTTACGTGCTTGTAGAGTCTCACATGTCTGTTATCAAGATTCATATGTTAATTGAAAAGAGTTTTAGCTAAGTGGAATAGCATTTTGGGGGAATTCTTGCCTCATCCAGTCACAACTAGTGGCCACATTATTTATAGCCAATACAAAGTGGAGAAAAACATTTTCTAAGTGAGGGGAATATAATGCTAATATTCAAGTAACACTTTCCATTACAAGATGAGGAGAAATAACTTTCAAATAAAAGCAACAAAAAAGTCGTATCATTTTTTTCCCAGTATTTTATTCAGAAAAAAATTCCCTTGGGCTATGTGAACTGTCTGAATACAACAGAGCTCAGTGAGGAAAAAGTTATTATACAGAAATAACTGACAAAAGGTGTTAGTCACAACTAAAGCATCAAAAGTAAGTACTAAAGGAGCAGAAATGTGGGCTGAGGGGTGATCACCTGTAGAGTTTTATAATACTACTGGTAAGCCTTTTGAACACTTTCTAGGTAGATCATTCAATCCAATGGCCATCAAGGGTGATAACATTGAGAGTATGCTTCATGTTCTATTTCCAACCAGAGAACAAATCCAATGACAGAAGTGATGAAATTATACCAATTTGTACAATAGTTCGTCTCACTTTACATGTGGCTCCAGCACAAGTAAAGGAGCACATTCTGTCTTAGAGCGTTTCTTTCAGTGTGTATGAGCCAGACATATGAGAAAATTTTAAACACTTGTACTAAGCACTTTTGGTCCACAAGTGTACATTGTAAGATTGATACTAAGTGATAGGGTAGAAAAAAGTTACTAGTAAAAGAAGTCTTCCTTAAAACCATTCATAATATTATATTTCTTACTCTTCAAATATAATCTGTAAGATTATTTAAATTTTGAACTTGAAAATTTTGTCATGTATCAAAAAGAAGTTGATCAAAAATATGGGTGCCAAATGAATTGAAATTTTTAGTTTCAAACTTGCTGCAATACATTAAAGTAACTTCACAGGGCATAAAAGATGTATTTTATAACAAAGGACCATACATATGATATGTGTCTTCTCCCAAGCCACGTTTAAAAATCATATACAAGAAAGTCACATTTGCTATGTTTTTTCAATTTCTAATAATAAACATTTGTTATTTTATAACTTGATAAAGCTAGTTATATTCCCCTAAATATTTGAATTCCAGTGATTATTTGAATAAAAGCAATTAGAATATATGGATCCCTGGAACCACATTCTAACAGGGCCACAATCAGCTGGAAATGACTTGTGAGGCCCCTTTCAACTGGATGTGTACCCCCCTCTTGTAATAATGTCTCTCAGTCTTTATTTTTCTTACTTGTGCTTACTATATTCATTTTATTTTCCCATTTGTATCATAGCTATTTATGTTTTTATTGCCTAATCGAGAAATTCTATAAGGAGCTTCTCATCTTTCACTGTGTTTGATTCATGAGGCTTCTGGTTAAAACACATTGAAATCTATAATTTTATGCATTTTTTTCCTGATAGCTAAAATATTTTGAAATTGAAAACAAGTAAACCCCATGAAATACTTAAATTCTGGTATTAAATGCATGACTTTAAAAGCCAATAGTTGACTTTTAACATAAATTAAATGAAAGAGAACAAATAAATAATGGATATTAATTTACATGGTGTGAATGCAATGTATGTTATTACAAAGCTTTAAAAGGTTACGAGCGTAACTTTATCTAGATAATACAACTAAAGTTTGTCAAACCATTATAAATGTTTCATCTGTTTATAAAAATGGTTTGCCTTGTATTGCCTCTGTCAATACAAGTTCAACTTGTATTGAACTCGACTTATATGCCTGACACTATTAAACATACATTCTATACTATTATGACCTTGTACCCTGTCCCTCAGATACCTTATCTCTGTTCTTCTTTTCCTCTCCTTTGCTCAGCAGGCTAACACTTCAGACCATATCACCTGAAATATGTTGCAAATTTGCTTTCTGACTGCATTCTACTATTATCTTTATAGAGTTATTAAAGATAAGGAGAGCATCATATTAAATGATGACATTTTCCAAAGTCCAAAAATTAGGAAGCCACCTATTCCAGTGGAAAACTCATGAATGTAAATGTATTAAGTTGGCCCTCCATATCTACAGTTTCCACATCTATAGATTCAACCAACCTTGGATCAAAAATATTCAGAAAAAAATCCAGACAGTTCCAAAAAGCAAACCTTGAATGTGTCTTGCTGCATACAGGCAACTATTTACATAGCATTTACATTGTATGAGGTATTATAAGTAATCTAGAGACATCATTTTATATAAATGATTTGAGCATCCACTGATTTTGGTATGTGAAGGGAATCTGGGATGAATCCCCTTGCAGATACAAAAGACATGACTGTATATTTGGTTTCTACTCTTGGTTATTGTATTAGTTTCCTAGGGCTGCTATAACAAAGAACCACAAACTGGGTAGCTTAAAACTACAGAAATTTCTTGTCTCTCAATTCTGGAGACTGGACATTTGAAATTGAAGTGTTGGCGGGGCCACATTTTTTCTGAAGGTTCTAGGGTAGCATACTTCCTAGATTTTGGTGGTTTTCAGAAACACTTAGAGTTTCTTAGCCTGTAGATGCATCACTACAATCGCTGCCTTCATCTTCACATCGTGGTCTCCCTGTATTTCTTCATATCATCTTCCCTCTGTGTGTGTCTGTGTCCAAATTGCCCTTTTCTTATAGGGACAGCGATTATGGTGTTAGGCAATGCTCTTATCCAGTATAAACTCATCTTAACTTGATTACATCTGCAAAGACTTTTTAAAAATAAGATCATATTCACTGGTTCCAGGTACATGTGAAGTTTTTGAGGGGTTTTTTGGTTTTTTTTGGAGTGGGCACTATTTAACTCAGTACAATTACTAAATATTTGACGCTGGGTACACATTTTGTCCCTAAAATTTCTCATCTATCAAATGGAAACCAAAAAGAAATGTCTCCATTATTTCCAAGCCAAATCATAGCATGCATTCCAGATACTCTCTGGGAAAAGTTTCAGTAGAAGAATCTTCAAATAATAATCTCTGGAGATGACAGTCCAGAGAAATGAAATCCCCTGATTTTCACCCTGTTTGACTTCGCACCACTGCCAGGCCTATGCCCCCTTTGTTAAATATACCCAAATCATTTTTCTTGTTTTTCCTTAATATATTTCAAAATGGGAAGCTTTTCTAAAATAATTTATAAATTACATGTAACAAAAAATATGACTAGAGGAAATCAAATAACATAGAAATCAATGTGTGCATACACAAACATGCAATTGTTTCCTGAATTACCATATTCCATGTCTGATTTATTTTAACTTCCTCAGAACTTAACTCTTTTTTCCAGTTCTGTTTTTTCTTCTCCTGTAGGAATCTTATTGGAGAAATCTTATTCTCCAACATGTTTTGGAGGTGCAATGACGTTAAGGTAATTCTCAACACGATTCAGTACCTAGTAGAAGGCCTGAGTTCAGTTAGTTGATTAGATAGGTAAATTGACTAGATAAATAAAAATAGATTTACACTTCTCTAGATACTTAGTATAGAAAGAATCTCATAGAAAAGAATCTTTTCTTATGATGTCTGTTATGATGGAGCAGTAGCTGAAGATTTTTGCTTTTGTTATGACTTACAAAAGTCTTTCTCAATTTCTAGCGATTGTACCAAAATGTACTCAATCTTCATTCATGTATTCCATATTTGAGAATTTGCCTACTTGATAATTCTGTTTGTAGCCCCAAAGTCCATAGTTACAGTACTTTCATGGTCATTTATAGATTTGCTAGATTGGCAAAAAGTTTGAGAAACCTGACAGGAATGTTGCCAGCTGTGGTCACACAAGGTGATGGTTTGCCTTCTTGTTCCAGCTCTGGAACTGTACATAAGTGTCCTGTTGTGGTTCTGTACAGTGTAACATGTTTTCCTTTTTCTTGTGATTTTGCTATTTAAAATGCCCCCCAAGCATAGTACTGAAGTCCTGTCTAGCTTTCCTAAGTACAAAGATGCTGTGATATGTCTTACAGGGGAAAAATGTGTGTTAGAGAGACTTCATCCAGGCATGAGTTACATTGCTATTGGTCATGAGTTCAGTGTTATGTATTGATCAGTTTATGAAAATTCTATGACCAGAGGCTCACAGGCACCTAACTTTGTATATCCTGTAGGAGCAGTGGTTCAGTAATTGCTAATTCAGGGTTCACAGTGGCTTTAGAGATCATAACTGTCGCAAATAATGAGAATCAACTATACATGTTACAAGGAATCCAATTCGGAAAAGAAGAAGTAAAGCTGTCACTGTTTGCAGATGACATGATACTATACATAGAGAATCCTAAAGACGCTACCAGAAAACTACTAGAGCTAATCAATGAATTTGGTAAAGTAGCAGGATACAAAATTAATGCACAAAAATCTCTTGCATTCCTGTACACTAATGATGAAAAATCTGAAAGAGAAATTAAGGAAACACTCCTATTTACCTTTGCAACAAAAAGAATAAAATACTTAGGAATAAACCTACCTAAGGAGACAAAAGACCTGTATGCAGAAAACTATAAAAAGAAATTAAAGATGATACAAATAGATGGAGAGATATACCATGTTCTTGGATTGGAAGAATCCACATTGTGAAAATGACTACACTACCCAGAGCAATCTACAGATTCAAGGCAATCCCTGTAAAACTACCAATGGCATTCTTTACAGAACTAGAACAAAGAATTTCACAATTTGTATGAGAACACAAAAGACCCTGAATAACAAAAGCAATCTTGAGAACAAAAAATGGAGCTGGAGGAATCAGGCTACCTGACTTCAGAGTATACTACAAAGCTACAGTAATCAAGATAGTATGGTCCTGGAACAAAAACAGAAATATAGATCAATGGGACAGGATAGAAAGCCCAGAAATAAACCCATGCACATATGGTCACCTTATTTTTTTTATAAAGGAAGCAAGAATATACAATGGAGAAAAGACGGTCTCTTCAATAGGTGGTGCTGGGAAAACTGGACAGCTACATGTACAAGAATGAAATTAGAACACTTCCTAACACCATACACAAAAATAAACTCAAAATGGATTAAAGACCTAAATGTAAGGCCAGACACTATAAAACTCTTAGAGGAAAACATAGACAGAACACTCTATGACATAAATCACAGCAAGATCCTTTTTGACCCACCTCCTAGAGAAATGGAAATAAAAACAAAAATAAACAAATGGGACCTAATGAAACTTCAAAGCTTTTGCACAACAAAGGAAACCATAAACAAGATGAAAAGACAACCCTCAGAATGGGAGAAAATATTTTCAAATGAAGCAACTGACAAAGGATTAATCTCCAGAATTTACAAGCAGCTCAATATCAAAAAAACAAACAACCCAATCCAAAAATGGGCAGAAGACCTAAATAGACATCTCTCCAAAGAAGATACACAGATTGCCAACAAACACATGAAAGAATGCTCAGCATCACTAATCATTAGAGAAATGCAAATCAAAACTACAAGAGATACCATCTCACACCAGTCAGAATGGCCATTATCAAAAAATGTACAAATAATAAATGCTGGAGAGGGTGCGGAGAAAAGGAACCCTCTTGCACTGGTGGTGGGAATGTAAATTGATACATCCACTATGGAGAACAGTATGGAAGTTGCTTAAGAAACTAAAAATAGAACTACCATACAACCCAACAATCCCACTACTGAGCATATACCCTGAGAAGGTCATAATTCAGAGGGAGTCATGTACCACAATGTTCATTGCAGCTCTAATTACAATAGCCAGGACATGGAAGCAACTTAAGTGTCCATTGACAGATGAATGGATAAAGAAGATGTGGCACATATATACAATGGAATATTACTCAGCCATAAAAAGAAACGAAATTGAGTTATTTGTAGTGAGAGGGATAGACCTAGAGTCTGTCACACAGAGTGAAGTAAGTCAGAAAGAGAAAAACAAATGTTGTATGCTAGCACATATATATATGGAATCTAAAAAAAAAAAAAAAAAGGTTCTGAAGAACCTAGCAGCAGGAGAGGAATAAAGATGCAGACATAGAGAATGGACTTGAGGACACGGGGAGGGGGAAGGGCAAACTGGGACGAAGTGAGAGAGTGGCATAGACTTATGTACACTACCAAATGTAAAATAGGTAGCTAGTGGGAAGCAGCCTTATAGCACAGGGAGATCAGCTCGGTGCTTTGTGACCAAGAGGGGTGGAATAGGGAGGGTGGGAGGGAGATGCAAGAGGGAGGAGATATGAGGATATATGTATATGTATAGCTGATTCACTTTTTAATAAAGCAGAACTAACACACCATTGAAAAGCAATTATACTCCAATAAAGATGTTAAAAAAAAATCTATACATGTTACTCTTTCACTAAGAGGCATTTTATTCAACAAAATATATCCAGAAAGTTTGGGGAAATGGAAGTAATGCTTATTTAATTGCCACCTCTGTGAATACAGTATTTTTTTTGTAAATAGTCCATAGGCTTTAAACATTTTCATAAACTGCTTTTATCTGCAGATTAACTAATTCATTTTAATGAGGAATATCTGCCATATAATTAATTAACAGGCAAGTCCTCTTTGGCAAAACAATTAGTTGGATCAGAATAACTTTCTGTCAGGAAAAAGTCTGAGTGTTTCAATTAAAGTAAATATATTAATAATCTTTTTTGAGGAGTAGTATAAAAAAACCAGTGAAGAATACATTGTAGACTCTTTTGCAAAATATATAACTAAAAATAATCAAGTCAAAAATTTAAATAGGGCTTCCCTGGTGGCTCAGTGGTTGAGAGTCCGCCTTCCGATGCAGGGGACACGGGTTTGTGCCCTGGTCTGGGAGGATCCCACATGCCGCGGAGTGGCTGGGCCCGTGAGCCATGGCCGCTGAGCCTGCGCGTCCGGAGCCTGTGCTCCGCAACGGGAGAGGCCACAACAGTGAGAGGCCCGCGTACCGCAAAAAAAAAAAAAAAAAGAATAGAGTTATTTTAACGTACATATTTTGTAACAAGTTAAGTATCAATAATAAATAAATTATTTCTCATTTTTTCCTTCAATAATGTAATGTAACATAACATAATACAAAATATAGTGAAAATTAGAAATTTACAAAGACTGTCAGTATCAAAGACTGACAAAAGGTCATAGAATTCCTTTTGCAAAGTTGTGTGTGTGTGTATGCATGCACACCTATCAAAATTTGATTTTTATTTATTGAGAATAATTAACCAAGACTAAAGTATAAAGATCAGAAATAACTCAACTTCATAGGACTTCATTTACAAGCTTTTCTTATATATTTAATAAAAGAGAAGTGTATATAATTCTAAAAACAGACTGGTTCAACAGTTAGTATATATATATTATTTTATTGAAGATAAAAAATAAAATAATTTCACAAGTTGTAGTAAGATGAAGATTGCCTATAATTGGAATATTTATTCCATGTGATATGTTTTGATATAACAAACCTCAACTACATTGAAAATGCAAAAAAATATATAATAATTTTATCCTTATGTTTCTCTAATGTTTTTAGAAAAATTTAGTACTTTTGGAAAATAATTCAGTTACATTTAAAAGAATCTACATCACCAGTCCCTACTTCAGCTATTCAAATGTGGTTTCCTTCCAGATATTGACATATTTTAGAAATGAGAATTAAGAATAGTTGAAAATAATTTATTGTATTTAAATATGTAGAGAGTAGGTAGAAACATTTTTCGCATTCTGTGTTTCTCATTGATGCTCTCATTACATGCATGGGAATTCTCCCTCAAGAATACTTATTGAAAATTGTCTGGAAAAAGGGGGGCAAATAAATACTTCCTTAGAGTATTTATTGAAAATTATCTGAAGAAGGAAGAGGAAATATTTTTAAGTAAAAATTGTATTACTCCACCTACTACCATATATATGCATTCCGAACATACCAATGCAGGTCAAAATGCTCCTTTTGCTATGTTAAACCATAACAAAAATTATTCAAGACAAGAAAGAAAGCCTTAATGTTTATAGCATTGTGGTCAGTCACTAAAGAGAGTTCCTCTTGTTTAGAGCCTGGAAAATATTCTCATGGAATGATAGCATGGTATGATCTGGATTCAGTGAGTGATACGTGTTTCTTTTGTAAATGATATGAAACGCTATTAAGAGAACAAGATTTCTCAAAAAGGTCAAATTTAGAACAGAATCCATATGAAAGTCGAAGATTTACCTTAAAACCAGTTCTTTGTTTACGTTTTTTTAAAAGTTTTTCATTACTATTCCTTGGAAAGTCTTGTTTCTTACACCCGGAAATACAGTTGTACACTCTATTTCTAAATCCTGTTTAAAGAATTTGGCTAAACTTGTCTGTGACTTTCTAGGATATTGATCGGTAGCATTGTGATTTTTTTTCTTATAAGAATTGCTGAACATCCCAGGCATGGGTACAAAGATCCTGAATGATGGAGTGATTAAAAAATGGATTTTACTGGGTAACTGTGTCAGCGAGATACAAAGGAATAGTTGAACTGAAATAATATACCATGAAATCAATTAGGCTAGATGGAGGCAGAAAAGTTCTTAGAGTCTGAGAGAATGTAGGGACTGAAACCCTGGATCCCTGTGAGGTTAAAGAGCAGGTCTTTTGGGGTGACTATAAGAGAGATGCAAAGGGAGATAGACAGCTTTTGGAAAGTGGTATTTTCTAATATAACTTTTTAGAAATGGAACAATTTAGAATTAGCAAAAGTGCTGTGATGTGGCCTTGAGATTGGGTGGCTAAAAGGAAACAGAGGAATTAACAGGAACATAAATTGAGAAATTTAAGAAACTAAGAGAGTAGGCCATTGTTTGAGTCATCTCTGAATGAGTAATAGAGCTGTAGTAGAGAGGAATGTCATGAGCCAGGGCTAAAAGCGAAAGAGTGATCAGGAGGTCGATAGTGACAGTGACAAAGTGGAGTTCAGATTGCCTCAATGTCAGTGGAGGAAGATGTTAATATGAGCATCATGGCAGAAGAGTCTGGAGGAAACACTTGGGAAAAGTAGAATGCTGACCTTCTCTTTGAAACCTGAGTCATGTGTTGTATAAAGCCTCCACTCTGGGAAGCTCTGGGAAAATCAGTGTTCCCAGGAAGGGACCAGAACCCAGTTACAGCAAAAAGGTGGAGGGGGATTCTCAGTAAAATGGTCAAGGTAGGTTTTTATTTTTTAATTATTTTTTTAAAAAACATTTTTCTTACAAGGAGAGAAACATTTTAGGGAACATGGTAAAAGGTTTAGAAGAAATGAAATTAGGTTAGGGAGAAGGAAGTATAGATTAGTTTGAGGATAAAATTTCAGGAGAAGAAAAATGACTAGGGAATTTTATATTTGGTACCATGATTAAGACCTGATGGATTTAGTAACTGAGCCAATGACTAATAAAGAGTAATCTCAGAAATACTCTTGTGGGTAGGATGTGGTGTAGGGGATATGGTGTAGCATAGCGTAGGGTAGAGATAAGAGCACATTATTCCTAGGTGCCCTTGGCAAAGAGGGTAAGTAAGGCCACTCAAGTTGCTGGCTGTTCTCTGTGATCTGGGGATACCTTCTGGGACCCTGGTCATCTTGGTACCCATAGAGGAATTAGCAGAAAGCCTGGTAATCAGCTTTCTACTCTAGACACCAAGGTGGACCAAGCAGAGTTCAGAGCGCAGAGCTTCTCCTTTGTCAGTAAAGAAATCTGTTTGCCGATGAATGTCATGGGTCTCTAGATTGGCTCTAAGTGCTGCTAGAGATACTTCTAGAAAGATAAACACCAAAAGCTCCTTATCTTGCACCTGAAGCTCTCATCCTCTTCATGAGGAGGTCTTAGAGAAGCTAAGTCAAGAATCCTTAAAGAGTAATTTATACTCAAATGGTTGTCCCAGGACTAAAGGAACTAATCCTCAGTTGAAATTATATAGAAAAATAATTGAGAGGAGTTATAAATAAGCTAAGAAGACATTCTTTATGGATAATAAAAACCAAAAAGCTGAAAATCTATTTTTTGCTTTTTTCTCAAATTTTAAAATTTATGCATATACTTTATACTAATTATTCAGGGCTTGATGGCCATAGAGTGAGAAAAATAAAAATATTTTCTTGCGTTACCTTCTTCATAGAGGTTAAGACCTCAGTGTACTTACTTATAAATAGACATATATCTTAGGCTTACTCTAGCTCTGAAATGAATGATTCTCTTTGTGGAAGAAAATCAAACACAGTACCATTCACAGTACCATACACACATCTTTATTTGAAAATGCCAGGCTTGAGACTGGCAAAGGAGCTGAGGGTCTAACTTGAGAAAGCATGGCTGAGGGTTTTACAGGGCTTCACTAGGAGGAAGTCAAGTAAGACTAGGCTAGTTTTGAGACTAGTTGGTCAGGGAAAGCACTCAGAAGAGGAAGAAATTAGTTTTGCAGATCAACAGCCGTTGTTTGGGCTGTTTGGATTTTCTCAAGGGCAAGAGAAAGGAGGAGTCTGAGGCTAAGGTCAAGTGCTGTTGGGAGCGAAGGAACAGCTGCAGGGGACAAAGACATCCAAGAACCACAGTGGTTGTTTCTTAGTACTCAGAGTCTCTCATTCTTTTCATATTTTATCAGTCAATAAATTTAAAAATAAATAAATCAGGGCTTCCCTGGTGGCGCACAGAGACAATGGCTCACGGGCCCAGCCGCTCCGCGGCATGTGGGATCTTCCCGGACCGGGGCACGAACCCGTGTCCCCTGCATCGGCAGGCGGACTCTCAACCCGTGCACCACCAGGGAAGTCCCTGAGCTTGTGTTTTTAAACTAGTAGTTATATGTTGTCAAGCACAATGACCTAATAATAAATTAATGTATCAAGCTATAATAAATCACCAAGCTTAACAACTGCTAATTGTCAAAATGTAAATTTTAAGTTATTTATTGATGAATGTAAATTTCAAGCAAGAAGGGATCTTCAAACATGTAATCTGCCTCATTTATCTTCTATCTGCCTCATGTAGCTTCCATCTGTGGAGTCACTCCTTACTCCAAGGAGAAATTTAAACATTATGGAGTCAATGACTTTTTAGTACCAAAAAATTACTTAGTTGCAACATGAGTACTCGAAACATAAAATTTGTAAGAAACAAGACTTTTTCTTAAACCATGAGATGTCCTTAGTTTTCCAAATAATCTAGCATGTTAAAAATTTTCCTTTAATAACACTTTTGAAAGAATGCATGTAACAAAAGATAGAAAGTTGAATGAGAGTTTCAAATGGACCCCACAACCCTCTATAAAATTCTTACTCATCTTAGGAAGAAGGGGAAAAAATCTTGTATAAGACTGAATAGTCCTGCGGAAACTTTAACTTCCATGACCTTGGCTGTTCTATAGGGGGTCACATTTTATTTTTGTACAGATAAACTGCTGAATGGTATCTGCCATGCATTAGGAGAAAAAGCATTTTTCTGCATTTATCATGCTACTGGTAACACTCCTTCCAACCCCTGCTCACTGAGGTGTTCATTTCTTTTTTCAGCTTAGACTAGAAGTTCAGTGAGAAAATTCTTCCCATTGCTTCTTACCATAAGTCAGAGATTTAACACAACACAATTTCCCTAGCTGGAAATCTTAACTCATTCTTGAACCTCAGAGAAAAAGGATTCAGAGCATGTTTAACACATCATTTATGCATTTTATATTTAACTGCTTCTAGTGAAAATAAAAATTATACTGAATATTGAGTCATCTGTATTCTATTAACACTAAAACATTACACAATGGAGTTTTCCTTTGTTCAGTGTTTTGCTTTTTTCTCCTTACCCCCTCCCTCCCCTTTTTAACTACTTGTATATGATGTTTTTTTCCCCCTGCGATTTTGGTTCCAAAATTTAGTTTCTTAATAGAGAGATGTACAAACAAATGGTGTTTTCAAGTAACCAATAAGATTTTCACTTGGGAGGATATAAATTTGATCTCCCTCTGAAAGCATTTCTTAGGGCTTGCAGAATAAAGGTAAAGGGATCCAATCTCATTAAAGTGTTCACAGTAGTCACCAAAATCTTCAAATCTTTTTTTTTTTTACATCTTTATTGGAGTATAATTGCTTTACAATGGTGTGTTAGTTTCTGCTTTATAGCAAAGTGAATCAGTTATACATATACATATGTTCCCATATCTCTTCCCTCTTGCATCTCCCTCCCTCCCACCCTCCCTATCCCACCCCTCTAGGTGGTCACAAAGCAACGAGTTGATCTCCCTGTGCTATGCAGCTGCTTCCCACTAGCTATCTATTTTACATTTGGTAGTGTATATATGTCCATGCCACTCTCTCGCTTTGTCACAGCTTACCCTTCCCCCTCCCCATATCCTCAGGTCCATTCTCTAGTAGGCCTGTGTCTTTATTCCTGTCTTACCCCTAGGTTATTCATGACATTTTTTTTCCTTAAATTCCATATATATGTGTTAGCATACGGTATTTGGCTTTCTCTTTCTGACTTACTTCACTCTGTATGACAGACTCTAGGTCCATCCACCTCATTACAAATAGCTCAATTTCGTTTCTTTTTATGGCTGAGTAATATTCCATTGTATATATGTGCCACATCTTCTGTATCCATTCATCCGATGATGGACACTTAGGTTGTTTCCATCTCCTGGCTATTGTAAATAGAGCTGCAATGAATACAAAATCTTCAAATCTTAATGAAGGGAGTAGCTAAAGAGTTTAGACCCTATCATAATTTTGGTGGGAATAGTTTGGTTCCATTTTGCTTGCAAGGACAAAATTAGCAATGCCAGGAAGATTCAAGAATAATTGTTTAATTCTAAAGGCAAAATTTGGCTTGTAATATGCTGCCAGTTGAATTCTATGTTAATCCTTACGATACCTCTGAGTCAGATTAACTCTGACCTCAATTTATTTCCCTCGTACATTTGTGTAATGACTTTTCAGTGCTTGGCACTTCTTGAAGTTTTAGTTATGTGTTGGCAATAGTCCTCTTTTGCAAAGTTTTTTTTTTTCTTAAGAAGATATAAGAAGATATGTATGTGTGTGTTTGTGTGTGTGTGTATATGTTTGTGTGTGTTTGCCATAACATATAACACTGTATAAACCAAACCTGACTAACTAGTATTTAAAATGCTATTTATAAAGGTTGATAAGAGATTGGATTTTTGTTTGTTTGTTTCTGCTTCTTATGCACCTTGTATTTTCCTGATCTTTTATTAATCTCTTTATGGTGGAGTTCGCCAATTCTGTTATTATGTTGACTGGGTGAAATTAAAGTGAATTTCCTTCAAAACTAGTATAAAACTTTAAATTTATTTGACACTTCTTTAAGACTATACGATTTATGCTACCATAATATTCGTTTCTGGTGCCTTCACTAATATCCTGTGAATTGTTTTACTTAACACACATCCATTCTTCCTATTCCTCTGTCTAGCATAACAATGGCAGGGGTGAGGAAGGAATGAGAGATGAGATGAATGATGACTTATTTCTCAGCATCTTAGAATGAAAGGACTGTTGACTTCTCTTGTTTATATTGCCACTTTTAACCTTATATTGAACTAGTATAGCTTACTAATTTGTCAGTTCAATGTAATTAACATTTATTGAACATACACTAAGTGCCATGTTACTTGTGCCATAAGGAACAGCACGTTCAGAAGTTCATGGTCCGTCAGCAACCCTACTTCTAAGTACACAGCCAAAGGAAATGAAAACAGACTCTCCAAGTGATAGCTGCACTCCCATGTTCACTGCAGCAGCATTCACAATAGCCAAGAATTGGAAACAACCTATGTGTCTATCTATGGATGAATGGATAAAGAAAATATGGCGCACACACAATATTATTCAGCAAGAGAAAGAAGAAAATTCCTGCCATTTGTGACAACCTGGATGGACCTTGAGGGTATTATGCTAAGTGAAATGGCAGATGGAAAAAGACAAAAACTCTATGACATCACTCATATATAGAATCTAAAAAAGCCAAATTCTTAGAGAATCGAGTGGTAGTTACCCGCAGCTGGAGGTGAGGGAGATGGAGAAACGTTGGTTAAAGGGTACAAACTTCCAGTTATAAGATGAATAAGTTCTGGGGATCTAATGTACAGCATGGTGATTACAGTTAATAATACGGTATTATATACTTGGAAGTTGCTAAGAGAATAGATCTTAAATGCTCTCACCACAAAAAAGAAATGGCAGTTGTGTGATGTGACGGTGTTAGCTGATGCTGTAGTGGTAATCATTTTGCAATATATGTATATCAAATCACATTGTATACCTTAAACTTACACAGTGTGTTATGTCCATTATATCTCAACAAAGTTGGGGGAAAAAAGGAAGTTCGGGACCCAGTGAGGGAGAGAAACTGAAACATAAATGTTCTGATCCAACAGATATATCTCAGTGATAAGTAGAAACACAAAATTCTCTGAAAGTATTCAGTAGGGAAAACTTGATTTTACCTGGGAAGATTCTAGAAAGGCTCCACAAAGAGAGGGAATTGTGAAGCTCTCCATATTCTTCACCCTGCTTGCTATGCCATGTTCTTTTTCAAATTAAGAGGGCCCACTGATAGCCATGGAAATTTGTCCTTGCACTGGAAACTGGTGTCTTCTAGAGTCGAGTGCCACACTTCCAAGTGTGGTATAGTATGAAATCTCAGACTCCTAGGAAAGATGATTATTAGCTAAGTTCATCAAAAGTACTCCATCCAGGACTTAGGCCAGATAATTTTGAGGTAGTTGAACTGTCAGTAAGAAAGGAGTTTGAGACAAAATTCTATTTAGAAAAAAAAATGCGAAGAGAAATAGACAGGGGAACCATTCCTCACAGCTGACTTGCCTATGGAAGGTTTATTCTATTCCATAACTTAAAGGAGCTTAAAGCCTCTCTACTATTTGCCATCAAAAGACACAAATTAACTCAACCTTGTGTCTTAAGAATGATTTACCTTTGATATATTAAGTTGTAGGATGTCATTCCCAAGCAGAGCCTATAGTCCCAGGAAAAGAATTTCAGAAGAGCATGGCCAGCCAACACATATAGGTCAATATTCTCAAACAGTTGGTTCATGTTAGAATGATGTAAATGTAGAGTGTAGAATGTAGAATGGTAGGATGTAAATGTAGGATGTACCATGTAGAATGGTGGGATGGGGCAATATCGTGGAAGCGTTTAAAGAAATGTATGCTTTATGCAATAGGTAATGACTTAAACGTTCGTTTAAGGCCTGTGGAGCAATAGGAGTTGAGACACAGAGCACATACATCTTGGTTTGCCTGGGAATACCCAGCTTTATGCTTGTGGTCCTGATGTAATTATTTATAGTGGCCTCTTACATTCTCAAAGGTATTTCAGTTTGGAGGATTAATTAGATGGTCAGTCTAGTTAGAATACTTTTCCTGGGGAGGCTGTTCATTATTTCTTTACATTTGCCTGTGGATCATTCACTTTAAAGTGACTGTATCTAGTTTTCTATATAACACCATACAAGTTGGGATTGATATGAATAGACAGATTTCTGAAGTTCATGCTGTTATTTTAGTTCCAACTCCTTTGATGCACTTACTGAAAATGCTTAATTTCAAAGCGCATACTGGCTCCTAGGAAGTTTCTCAGCATAATAATTAGTCAAATTTGGACAATAAATGACCTCATTAGTTACTCCTTTAAGCATTTACAATACAAATGTCTATTTGTAGAATAGATTCTTTCTGCTGCTAATGAATTTGTAGTTGATAAAAGAGAGAGCTGTATTTTTGTTAACAGTTAGCATTTGCTGCCCTTAAGTAAATACACTGAAGTGTTGGTGGCCTGAGGCTGAACGGCAACAGCCTTCAATATCATCATATGGATTACAAAGAATGTAGTACAATTTCTTCTCTCACCATGCAACTTCCTAGTGTAGTCAGAGGCATTCTTTTGTTATGCAAATGTCCTATTTAAAGATAACATGTGTACAAAGGAAAGTGATGGAAGGTCATCTCTAAGACTGGACAGATGGATGAAAAATTCCACAGAGTGTTTTGCCAAGCACCTGACATTATATGAATGACAGCTGATGATTAGAATCATAAAGAAAAATTTGTATTATCACAGGTGACAGTATGACTAATAGAAGAGGTTGCTTATTACAGAATTGGTCAGTTAACGTTCAGCTACGCTAAGGATCCAAGGGCTGCAGAAAATGAATACAAGGCACGCGGTGTTTTCTTAGGGGAACTAAATGAAGGTGGGAGGAAGAGGGGAGGAAGTCTTTCTGAGGGTGTAACGACTCACAGCAGGCTGGAGACATGTGCTGCTGAGAAGATGCTCACAGCACAGTTTCAAAGTTGCAGAGGAAGTAAGAGATAACGGACCCTTAAGATAGATTTTTGTGTCACTTTTCTAACAACACTCGACCACAGCATTTTTTGGAAGTACAAAAAAATCTCATGGATGTGGGCTTCATTATGATATGCATCACCGTTTTCTAGATAGTAATATGCCATCAGGCATCCTGACTGAGTATTTTAAGAAGACAACAGTGCAGCCTGTATCTGTGCTTCAATCAGAGTAGTCAAAGATTTCACATCTTTCAAAAGGGGTTTGCCAAAGGCTTCCCCAGACTGCATGCACTGCTGCTCTGCCTCTCTTTTATGCCTTATTGAATCTATTAGAAGACAAACGCATCTCTCACTCGTCAGACTTCTTGCTGACAACACCTGTCACTCCACTTCAGAGGGAGATAATGTAGGGTGTCATTTGGCAGAATTAGAAAGAAAATTGGAAGAAACATGTCTAAGATCATTATTTTCACAAAAGGAATGATACAAGTATTATTGTTTGAAAATACCTTCAAGGACTACTTAGGAAGTAAAGATTAGGATGCTTTTGCCATAAATACCGATCACTGGTGTTAGAAATCATGGTGGATTCTCAAAGATAGTCAAGAAAGTTAAAACTTAGGTGGTTTGGTCGATAACTGAATATATATCCTTTTACACAATCCATTTATATTTAAAGGCTAACATTCTCATAAATTTTTGTAGGGCTAGAATATTAAATATTTGAGCATGAAAATATTTTAGAAAAGTAATTGACTTCAGGAAAACTGAGAATTAATCTCACATAGCAATTTAAAGCTTACTAAGTAATAGATATGTCTAAGAGGGATGATTTTTAAAACAGTGTTTTTAGAGATTCCTAATACTGGTATTTTTTAATTGATTCATCTTTTATTTATTCAGTAAATAGTAATATCAATCTTGATATAGGGTATTTTACCATATTATCCATAAATAAGAAAGAAATTACTTTTAAAAAGTATGTAGTTGAGTTTCTCTTCATCTTTTTGCAACTACCTTCCTTAAACCAAAGCATCCTATAATCAGACAGCTTTAATGCCAAGACACACACATATTTTAAGCTACTGCATTTAATCCTTGATGTTTTCCTGTGTTTTGTTGGTATAATCTGTTTTACTTCTTATGAATCTGTTTTAGATAGGTAAAACAAATGGATTAGGAAATATCAATTTTTCCACACATGACAAAGCAGCTCCTCTGTGAGTCATGGAGCAGGGAGTGGGTCACTGGGATTTCTCCCCTTATACCCGTGATAAAGATTTTTTTTATTTTCTAGTTTCTTTGTCATATTTTTTATGATTATAAAAAGGTCAACCATGACCTCCACAAGTGAAAAATGTAAATTAACGAAGGTGAAACCAAACAAACTGTGAAATGTGGCTTTTTTGAAATGACCTTAAGAGTCTTTCTCATGGAACTATTCCTAGTGGCTATGGTTTGATTATTTGCTTATTAATATTATATGTCATCAAAATAGATGAAATACCTCTATTAAATATGTAGGTATCCTACAAAAATCATTATTCTTATTTTTTCCAACAGCAGAAAATAATGCCTAAATTGCATCAAATTACATATTTATGCTTTTTTAATTTTTTGTCACAAATGACTGTTAATTTTATCTAAATTTATGCAAGAATATGTCTCTGAAGTTTGATGTGCTTTTCTTTATGAGTGTATGTGTGGATGTATTTATATCTATATCTTTTCATCTGTTGATTTTTGTTGCTGTTAAGGAACTTTCTGCAAGATGATAATTATAATGATGATAATAAATAGTTTTTAAATTCAAGTAAGGCATGAGATTCCCAAATATTACTTTATGTTATATCTCCTTCATTAAAACTGTACTTGTCAAAAGAAATGCCTTCATTTATTTCTGGGGAAATCCAAAGTTGCCCACCTGTCCTCAAAGTACAGCTTTAATGACATACTTAAAAATCAAATCCATTACCATATTACCTTTAAAATACATTTCAACAAGGAATGATTTTAATTGAAGAAGGAAAATAAACAAAATTACTCCTCAAAAAGCTCTAAATCAGTCAATCAGAAGTCAGAATCTTGGGGAAAGCGACACACGAATTTGTCTTTAAAAAAGACTCCAGCTAATTCTAATACATACTAGTATTTGGGAATCACCGTTCTAAAGAATGCTGCTTTTATATTAATGTAAACTTCACATCACATGTGCTTTTTGAAGGTAGCTACTTCATCCAGAAATGTAATTCTATACTCACATCTTCATTTCATCTGCTTAATTTTTTCTTCTGGTTTCTCCTTGTTTTCTACCTTAATAATAATAGCTGGTTTTGGTTGTTTTTTTTCCTTTTTATAACTGTTTTCCTAAAGTTGCTTTTCTGAAAATAGTCATTTTGCCTAAATTTCTACACACACTTTTTTTTTTTGATTTTTAAAATGTTTAAAAAATGTGTTTTATTGAAGTATAGTTGATTTACAATGTTGTGTTAGTTTCTGCTATACAGCAAAGTGATTCAGTTATACATATATATAACATATTCTTTTTCATATTTTTCCATTATGGTTTATTACAGTATATTGAATATAGTACCCTGTGCTATATGTAGGACCTTGTTGTTTATCCATTCTATATGTAATAATTTGCATCTGCTAAACCCAAACTCCCATTCCATCCCTCCTCCACCCCCTCTCCCCCTTGGCAACCACATGTCTGTTCTCTGTCTATCAGTCTGGTTGCTGTTTTGTGGATAAGTTCATTTATGTCATATTTTAGATTCCACATATAAGTGATATCATATAGTATTTGACCTTCTCTTTCTGGCTTATTTCACTTAGTAGGATAATCTATAAGTCCATCCATGTTGCTGCAAGTGGCATTATTTTATTCTTTTTTATGGTTGAGTAATATTCCATTATATAAATATACCACATCTTCTTTATCCATTCATCTGCCAATAGACACTTAGGTTGCTTCCATGTCTTGGCTACTGTAAACAGTACTGCTATGAACATATGGGTGCGTGTATCTTTTCAAATTATGGTTTTGTCCAGATATATGTCCAGGAGTGAGATTGCTGGATCATATGACAACACTATTTTTAGTTTTTTGAGGAACCTCCGTACTGTTTCCATAATGGTTACACTAATTTACCACCAGTGTATGAGGGTTCCCTTTTCTCCACACCCTCCCCTGCATTTGCTATTTGTACACTTTTTGATGATGGCTATTGTGACCAGTGTGAGGTGGTACCTCACTGTGGTTTTGATTTTCACTTCTCTAATAACTAGCAATGATGAGCATCTTTTCATGTACACACACTCATTTTTAGAAAGACATCTTTCATTATTTTTCTTTCCCTACCCTCTATTTACAAAGTACTTCTAGATATTTCACAACTCTGTCTTTGGGTGTGTCTTTGGGTCAATTTATTCTCAGTACTCGACTTGATATAAATTAGGTTATGACAGTTTTATGAGCCTCTATGTACCCTGTACTCTTCGTCAGACATTTTATAATATAGCTTCACGGAGCAAGTAGTGATGTGGGAACTTGTGATCTTGTGGCTGCAGAAAAGAGTAAAGGCAGTGAAATCATGTGCTTCATCCTAACAGTACTAAACTTCCTGATGTAAAGTAAGAATCATGAGGCCCCTACCATATAAAGAGTAATATATTGTTATTATATGAATGAGGAAACAGTAAGAAAAACAAATTAAACCAAAGTGTGTGATCTTGAGAAGATTGATGCTGGATAGTCTGTACCAACCCCAAATTCCTTGTTATCTATATACCCCAGTATTTCTGATCTCTGGGCCTTAGCACATGAAGTGTTCTCTGCCTTTATTGGCCTGGCACTGCCTGCCTTTCCAATGGGATGACTCTTACTTATTCCTATTGCTCAGCTCATATGACTCTTAGGGGACTCTTCTTTTTTTGATCGCCTTCCCCTTCCTCTGGCTGGAGACACCATAATCTTTTTGTGCTCTTGGGGTCCCCTGTCCTGTGCTGTAAGCGTTGTGAAGACAGAGACCTTGCTTACTTACCTATCTATCCTGAGCATCTGTCTCAGCACCAGACACACAATTGATGTCCAAATAGTGGCCCCAGGAGGAGGGAGTGAATGAACGCATAGAGGATGCTTCCCTAACCTGCACTCTCAGGGTGAGATGCCATCCCAGTCCTTTCTGGTCAGAGAGGAGCTTGCAACTATTGAGGGAAACTCAAAGCACACGTTACACTTCTGCACAATACATAAATTTTCTGTTCCAGGCTTTTTGTTTTTTTTTCTTTAAATTCACTTTACAGCTTTGGGTTTTAATTTTGCCAATTTGAGTGGGAATAGGAGGAGAGCAGATGTGGGTGACATTGTTGGGAGAAGTTGCCACTTGCCTTGATAGAATCGTATCCAGAGGCAAGGCAGGCAATGTAAGACGAGCACATCTTCTCTCTCATCTTTCGGGTGTATAGTTATGTGATTTCATCTTTTTGTGTTAGAAGCTTCAGAAGGGCAGACACTTTTTCCCTTGTAGTGGTTGGGGTCAGGGTGAAGAGGGATTCAAAACCAATCAGTAACAACATATAAGCATGGGCATGTTAGAAATGGCTTTCATTCTGTTTCTTTACTTCATGACCCTAGGCATAGTCAGACATTCGATACATTGTATTGTCAGTTCTTTTGGATAGAAATGAATTAAATAGAATCACATGCCCTTCTCCCACGACCTCGTATAAATTGCATCAGGAATATATTTGAGTGTGTGTGTGTGTGTGTGTGTGTGTGTGTGTGTGTGTGTGTATGAAGAGAGGGAAAGAGAATGAGAGCAAAGGAAGGTGAAAGAGAGCTTTCTCTCACTTTTTCTATTAGGGAAACCGGACTACCAAAACCAGATAATTTTGCAATCAAAATCTTCAGCGGCTCTGTAGACTTGAATGTGCTCCACAGTGTCCTGCCTTAGATGCAACTGATGAACCCAAAGAACATGGAAAAGGGAAAAGGAGAATTGTTAATGGTTATAAAGAGACATGATTTTTGTTCATTGAAATATTGAGCTGCCACCAGACTTGCTATAGCTTTCAAAGGCCCCATGTCAAATACAGACCTGAAGTTGATATGCCTCTCAGACTCTTTCCTGATCCACTACACTACTTGGAGTCTGTAGTGTGTTGAATGTCCATTGGAGGGCCACATAGCAGTGCCTGTGTCTCAGCACATAAATCATAAATGTTTTTTTTTTTCTTTTAAAAGACTGGTAGGCTATGGATCTTGCAGTTGTAAGATAATACTCTTCATCTCTTCTCTCACAAACTCACCCCCACAAAAAGGAGGGAGAGAAACAGAAAGATTATGCAGATGTGGAGGGGAAAGGGGAAAGAGGGAAGGGGCATGTGATATATGAGATGAAAACGTTACTAGTGCTACCTCAGGTCTTGAATATCGCTAACATCACCACTCTAGCTACAGTCTTGACTGTAGACGTTGGACTTTGTGAGATAAAACAGCCAAACCCAATGGAAAGCCATTTTTATAATGGGACAAAGTAATATTGAGAGGCCCTGGGATGGCTGATGCCATTTAAATGTTCAGAGTAGGAGATATTTAGCAGAAGAATCTAATATAGCATTGCATTTAACTGTTAGAAAGAAATTGAACAAAACCACTATGGGTATTTATATTCTGTAAGGCAAACTACACACGAGTCATATAAGCGTACTCTATTTATTTAAATGCTGCAATGCTTTTAACTTTTTTTGTTTATTGAATAAAGAACACATAATTTTCTGGTTTGTTTGTCAGAGTCTTTGAAAGTTGAGTGGAAAGTATGGCTGTTAACAGATGCAGCCAACTCTAATTAGCTATTTAATTTTGGTAAGCTCTGAGGCTTTCTCTTTCTGAGCCTCAGCTGTTGTGAGGATTGAATAAGATCTTTCTTTTAAACACTCAGTTGAATGATAGACATATAATAAGTGCTCAATAAAAATAATTATGAAAAATAAAACTATCTGATAAATCTTTAAACAAAAGATAAAATTAGAACCATATCATTACTATATTTTAGAAGAGATTAATACTAGTAATAATCTACATGAACCTTATCCTGACCTCCTACAGCTTCCTGTACCCAGAGCAGAATTAGGTTATTTAGAAATTCATCAAATACTATTTATTTCTTGATGTACAAAAAATGTCAAAATAATCTCAAAAATATATTTGTTTCTCTATATGGTGGTTCCCTTTTATGGCCTCTCCAAGGACTGTGTTATACAGAAAAAGAATGCTATTTCAAAGAGTTTAAGTGTTATAAAATTTGGATAGGAAAAAATAAAATAAGACAGTATATTTTTGAGTGAAAGACTCATGCATATTCATCCTTTTTGTGATCTTTTTCAAGAGGAAAAATAATTATTTAACTGATCCTTTGTGTGTATTTAAGCCTTATATTTGGACACCAGTCTGCTTTTAGTTATCTCAGACTCTATCAGATCACTGACCTCCAAATCAGCCTCTCTTGCACTTCTGTTTGCTTTCACATTCCCTATAAACTAATGTATCTATTTTAGTAACTGTTCTTCTTTCATCATAGTTGAGGTTATATGAGAGATGTTTTCCCATTCCAGATGGTGGATTGTGTCTTGTGGTATAATTTCATGGTTTGTATTGCTTGCTACACTTTAAAAATATCATCTAGATTCTTTATTTTTTAAAATTTTCACCTATACATTATTAATTTAAGGAATTATAATACCAAGCGGATGACAACCCTATGTGCTGTTAGCATCGTGGCATTGTCAGCATGACGAATACTATAAAACGTCTTGCCAGTCCCATGAGACAGCTTTTGAAAGCTGTCAGGCTAAATGCAGGAAACCATTTTGTTTGCCGTACGGAACGCTTGCAATCGCTGACTGTGCACTGGCAGTATAGTGTGTGCTGGCATTGGTCTTCCCTCCTGGGTACAATGTTTTGAACATTGCTGCCATTTAAATTCTTGAAATAGAATGGATCAGTTCCAAGTAGCATGATTGGTACAGGCAGTACAAGTTTATTAGAGAGACTGGGGTTTGCCCTTCGTCCTGAAAGAACTAAAGAACTATTACCTAAGTCTTAAACAATCTTTATTTCTGTGTGAGAGAATGACATCTATAGTATCCATTTATGCTGGTAGTACTGTAATAACAAGAGGCAAAATGCAGCAGCATGCTTGCGGAATGTGTGATTTAAACTTCCCAAATGAAGCTTAACATGATGTTGTTAAAAAAAAAATGAGACAAAGCCAGATAAATATTTTTATTAACATGTCCATGTTTAAGCAATTTAATATTAAGAGTTACATGCATTTGGTATATCTCTGTTGTATGAAAACAATCATGTATCTTGCTAACATTAAAAAAAGTCCGTATTGAGATGATTTCTTTTGGCACAAGATGGCACTTTAACTTCAGAGATCCAATGTAAACTCAATGCGCTTTCTCATTGCAAATGAAAACATGCAGTAGCTCATCATCTGAAAGCAGAAATCAGAGCTAGAAACAGGCAAAGAAAAGCAGAGAATAGTTGTGCAATACAGAAGGTGCTTGCTATATGATGCAAGTGAGTGTGTGTTGCAGAGGATTCATTTAGGGCAGGGCAACTGGTGCAATAATCTTTTGTTTAATGAGTTTGAAAATTGAAAGGTAAGTTAATGTTATTTTACGGGTGAACAAAGAGTGCTTCTGGAAATTTTTTTAAACTCATATAGTCCCTCATCAATTCAATTTTCTTGAAACAGTCTAAGATATTTTATTGAGAATCAAAAATCCAATTATTACATTTGTATTATGGTACCCAGTTAATTTGTAGTCTTACTGCCACCACTACTGCTGTTGCTACTCTAGGGTATGCATCTTTTCACAAAGAGTGACAATTCTGGTTCCTAGCTGATTCCTCTGGGAGTTGACTGTTCTCATTTACATGCCTGTAAAGTTTCTGTATCAATGCACCCTATTACTAGATATCTTCATTTTCTAGGGCTATTTAGGCATCCTCTTGGGAAGCAGTGTAGAGTGGTGCTGAATTTAAGATGTGTGAGCCTGTCAGAGTCACTCTTGCCCTTCTCACTTTCATAGTTGGTTGAAAGCATTGTTAGCTCATGACATTCCTCATTTCACAGAACGATTTCAGATGTGATACTTAAAATCTTTGGGACAAATTTGTCTCATTCCTATGTCCAATAGTATCCATTATAAATTATCCACTATTAGAAAAGGAAATAGTAGGATAAAAGAAGTTAAAAATTCCTAGAGTAATTGGAATTTTTATAAAACCTATTCATATTTTTGTTTCATTGTTTTTAAAAAATACAAAAAACAGAAGTGTAGTAGCGTCACAGATTAGAATTATTGAAGGACATGTAACGATCTCCACAAAAATAATACCATCTTCTGTTTACATAGTACATAAAGGTTTACTGAGCATTTTCCTATGTATCTTTTTTTTTTAACTTCACATGTTAAGTTATTAGTCCTTAATTGCAACAACTGAATTCACTCTTGCAATTTAAGCAGGGAGTGGTTTATGTCATGTTTGATAACACATGGACCCTGCAATAGCTGGGGAAGCCAAGCTGGGATGTTATACTCAGGACAAAGTCATCAGCAACAGTGCCCACCACACCACAGGGCTGTCAACATCTGGGCTGTGGACACACGGAGCTGCTCTAGAAGAAGTAGGGCAGCTTTGGATGCTGTGTGCCAGGAGATGATTCTCCCACACAGCTATTACCTCATCTTGCTCCCTCCTGCATCGACATTTCAGAAAGTCAGCTGGCATTGGTAAAACTTAGATCACGTGACTATAACCTAGCCACAAGGGAACCTGGGAAATGTAGTGTTGTTTTCCTCCTCTGGAAAAGTGGGTACACAATATGAGAACTGTACACAATATAGCAAGATGGCTCAAAAGGTTTGGGGACAGGTATGAACTCTAGGTGGTTAGAAAACACTTTTATTATTCTGTTGTTTCAGATGAAAGTAATTGGAACTCTGAAATTTTGAGGCTCAATTCTTCTAAAGAACATCAGATCAGCCCTGTAATTGTTAGTATACTCAAATTATAATATTTAAATTACTGTGTTGCTAAAATCTCTTGGGAAATCTCAGCACTAACTGAGCTGATTTCTGTGTATTAGTAATATTCATTTTAAAATGTGAAAACTTAGTTTCATTTTGGTAGAGAGGTGCTCATTACGTATCTCTAAGGCTAGCAAAATTTCTGGCATGGAGGCAAAATCAGTTGGCTCTAGCAAAGCAAAAAGTAATAAAGATCAAACTTCTTGCCAAAATGCTGGCCCTGGTATTTCAGAAGGAAGTTTTATTTTAGGAAAATAATTATTTGATAGTAGATCTTGTATAGAGCAGAATACAGTAGCCTAAAGTATGGCACATTTATAATTCAAATACTCTCCAGTGCTACTTATGGAGTTCAGTTGACTGTATCTAAATTTAAGTTTTTGCAGGCTTCTTACATGATTTCCTTTGTACCTCTGTACAGGAATGCTCATTCTTGTCCTCCCCTCCTTTCCTGGGCTGTGTTGTGAAGTCAATGTATTTTCTATTGCATTATTTTAGTCTCCCTGTGGTGGTTTCCATGGCTAGTATGAAGAGCAGCCTCGGAGTTACTCCTTTAATATGGTCAGTCATCATGCCTTCATTAAATTATATAAGTCTATGGAGTATATGGCAATATCTTTTGTAGACACTCTGTTTATTCCTTAAATACTGAATTTTTATGATTGGCAGATACCCGATGCAACAAATTTGTCCAAAAGAAATGTTCTGATTCATGAAGCTGAGTAGGATGTGGGAGTAGGTCACAATAACTGAAAGTCTTACAGATTGGAACAAGGGTCTCAGTGCTACCCCAGATCTTTCCTGTCTCCACGTGAGTTAATTTTGTATATAGCCTCTATCCACATGGCACAGAAAGTGACAGTTGGCAGTTCTAGCTTCATATCACTCAAGTAATTTGTCCTAGAGGAAAAAGAGTGTCTTACTCCTGGAAGGCACGTTACCAACCTCAGAGAACAATGTAATTGAACATATTTGGGTTACTTGCCAGTGGACCAGTAACAATTACCAACAATCTGGGGCATTAGAATTTTCTGGGTCTGTATCAGATGACCATCCCTATAGCCTGGGGAAACAAATATGATGACTGACAATCCTACTAGGACCACAAAAATTGGAGGAAGTCTTCCCCAAAAATAGGGCTACTGTTCAGAACACAAATGGGATGAGAACACCACAGAGTTACCCAGTGTTCTGCCCTGTCCCCTCTTCTCATTCTGTAGATTCTGGCGAGACTCCTCATACAATGAGTACATGCTTCACTGTCTCTAGTGGATTCCAACTTTCACTAGCTTGGGGCAACAAATAATATAATAAAAATAATGTACATTTCAGTGGCTTCAAGCCTTTGCCTGTCAGCTCAGCAAGTAGTTTAATTTTTTTCATAGTTTTTTAAGGAAGAATTTATAAAGGTCAGAGAAAAGCCATGGAGGTTACAGTAATTGAATACCCACTAGATGAAAAGAAACATCAGAAGTGGTAAGAATTACTTCTACTTTTGGTGCATTACTTTAATGACCGTCTCCATGAATTTAAAATCAGTTTAGAGATAAACATCTTATCATTCCCTTTCTCACGAACACTAGATTATATCAGGCCTCCTCTATGCTCCCAGAGCACCACTTTAATGATTACATCAAGGAAGATGGAGAAACTTAAAGTTCTTAGTACTTGTTGTGGTGTTTAGCACCTCCCCCTTCCCACCTATATGACTGATCAAAATAAGTATTGCATAAAAACTAAGACCCCAAAATGAAATTTAAAACATAATATTCGGTTGGCCAAAAAGTTCCTTCAGTTTTTAAGTAAAAATAAAAGACACATTTTTTTTTCATTTTCACCAAGAACTTCATTGAACAACATATTCACCCTTTTGTTCCACTACCTTCTGCCATTTTTCAGGCAACTTCATAATTCGATCTTCCCAAAACTTTTTAGCTTTTTGAGCAAAGAACTGTTCCAGGTGCCTTTTACAGTCTTCCAGGGAGTTGAAATTTTTTCCCCTAAGAGAATTTTGTAAAGACCAAAATAAATGGAAATCCGAAGGTGCAATGTCTGGTGAATACAGCGGATGAATCAGAACTTCCCAGTCAAGCTGTAACAGTTTTTGCCTGGTCATCAAATAAACATGTGGTCTTGCGTTATCCTGATGGAAGATTATGCATTTTCTGTTGACTAATTCTGGTTGCTTTTTGTCAAGTGCTGCTTTCAGTTGGTCTAACTGGGAACAGTACTTGTTAGAATTAATCGTTTGGTTTTTCGGAAAGAGCTCATAATAGAGGACTCCCTTCCAATCCCACCATATACACAACATCACCTTCTTTGGATGAAGACCAGCCTTTGGTGTGGTTGGTGGTGGTTCATTCGCTTGCCCCATGATCTCTTCCATTCCACATTATTGTACAGTATCCACTTTTCATTGCCTGTCACAACTTGTTTTAAAAACAAAACGTTTTTGTTATATTTCAGTAGAGAATCGCATGCAGAGATATGGTCAAGAAGGTTTTTTTTGCTTAACTTATGTGGAACCCAAACATCAAAGTGATTAACATAATCAAGCTGGTGCAAGTGATGTTTCAACACATGATTTGGATATTTTGAGTATGTCAGATATCTCCTGTGTGGTATAACATTGATTGTTCTCAGTTAAAGTCTTGATCACTATCAACTTCAACTGGTCTACCCGACTGTGGAGCATTGTCCAAAGACAAATCTCCAGCATGAAACTTCGCAAACCACTTTTGACATGTTCGATCAGTCACAGCACCTTCTCCATGCGCTGCACAAATCTTTTTTTTGCATTTCAGTTGCATTTTTACCTTTCTTGAAATAATAAAGCATAATATGCCGAAAATGTTGCTTTTTTCTTCCATCTTCAACATTAAAATGACTATACAAAAATTCACCAATTTTGACAAGTTTTTTTTTTTTAAATATACTCTGATATGACAGCTGTCGCATACAATCTAACAAAATTGTTTCGAATGAAGTTAAAGACAACTAAGCGCTCCTAGAGCCATCTTACAGACAAAACCGAAAGAACCTTTTGGCCAACCCAGTATAAATCATCATATCATTCTCCCTTATTTGTAATAGTGTGAGAAGCTTCTCATGAATGTATCTTATTAGACGTGGTGTCCTATAATGCAGAAATAGTGGAAGAAACTTTTCATGAACACATCCTAAATGTCTACATGTTATAGAGTGACCATAAAACTTTATTTAGTAATATCCTAAAGAGCAGAGTCTGGATGACTCTCTGAGATGAATAGAAAGCACCCAACAATTCAACACGACTAAGGCTGTATATGGTTTCAGTGCTAATATTTGAACTGGAGATTATAGGCACTCAGATTATTCAAGGGGTAAAGCCTTTGGATTTCATCTTTGGAATTTTTTTAGAGGAGTGGGCAAGAGAGTCTAAAAATACCCCTTTTATACACAGTTACTAGGTATAATCTTATCAGCCCATCTTCACTCTACACAAGCCACTTAGACACATGTCCCAGACTCAGGATATTCCAAGGCATCAGTGGTTGGTTAACATTTCACAAATATTGCTTGGATCATAACTGAATCTAAGCTTTCTAATCATTTCTATTCATAAGAGGAACATACAGAATTCGCTGACAATAACTAATGAGGCATATCTTAGGGTTAAGTACATTCTGTGACCATTTCATTCCTTGACAACCTGGTATATATCTTATAGTAACATTTATAACACTCTCATGCTCCTTACCTGTGTGTCCTTATCTGCCACTAGCTAATAACACACATTTTGAAAACATTTTTATAAAGGTAGTATATGTATATTTTAGAAGATAAGTACATATTCAAAGTTTATATGAAAAATTCAAAGTTTATATGAAAAATTAGGCTTATGTCAAAAACTTAAGAGCAAACTGTTATACCTTGTTTGCCATTAAATTCTCATTACTTAGCATAATACCTAGACCATAGATTAATAGGGTTTTAGTAAACATTTACTAAATGAATGATTTATTTTTATCACCAATACGATCATGGGCATACTCAGAGTCAACCGTAGTGGCTTGTGTCTCTGTATTCTTTGTATAGCAGAATACCGCCTACGTAGTCTCTTAAGCAGGTTGAAGTGAAAACATCTTTATATGACTCTCAAATGTGTTGTAATAATCTTTAGGGCTTTTCCAAAACATTCTTGTTCTCCTTCTTCTAGATGCATAGTAGTAGAATTTCACTTTCCTGCCCCTTAGAATATTCATAAGAGCGTGAGACTTGTTTTGACAGTGAAAGATGAATATAAGTGATATGTGTCATTTCCAAATGGTGCAGTAAGAGCTTGAGCTTAATTTACCACATTGTTTTCCAAGATAAAATGAACTTTATTATAGAAGCAGTGAAAATGAGATAACAAACCACTACAGAATACTGATAGACAAAAAAGATTCACTTATGAGGAAGACTTAGAGAAATAGACTTTTTAGACACAATTGGTATTTATTAAACTCAAAATCACAGTTTGAAATTGCTGATGGACTTTATGTTATTTTATCTACAGACATGAGGACTTAGCCATTCTAAGGTCACAATAGCTTCTTCTTCAAGCTGTTAAGTATTATGTTTACCATTTTAGAATAACCTAAATTGTTGTTAAATTATAGATGCCCATTTCATTATTTATAATATTTACAGTAGCTATCACCTGTAAAAGCTTGATCTCTTGCTGTAATTCCTTAAATTTACAGCTTGCTATTCTAAGGTCACAATAGCTTCTTCTTCAAGCTGTTAAGAATTATGTTTACCATTTTAGAATAACCTAAATTGTTGCTAAATTATAGATGCCCATTTCATTATTTATAATATTTACAGTAGCTATCACCTGTAAAAGCTTGATCTCTTGCTGTAATTCCTTAAATTTATAGCTTGCTTTAAGAAATTTTCTTGTCTTTTGTTGTGTTTCTGCTTCTTTTCACCAAAGGGGAAAAGGAGAAACAACTCTTAATCAGGATTTTTCTTCAATTCTATGGCCTTCAACCTTCAATAAGAAAACAATTATCTCTACAAGTTTACGCATAGGCAATTTCTATTTATATCCTTTCATTGAGCTCTCTCTTAATGATTCTTTGCTCTTTACAAATAAGTAATGTGCTGTCATATAATACATCCTTCAATGAAGAAGCCTGGTGATGTTCAATCTACTTATTTTTAATACCCATGATGGGATATTTAAGAAAAGATTGTCATAAAATCTATAAGCTCACTCACCTTGGTGTGGGTCTGAAGAAAAACTCTTTGTGATTCCAGGATTTTTTAAAACAACTTCTTGCTCAATATGTAGTTATAACATTTGTTCTTCCCATGTTAATTTTACGTCCCTGATTAGACAAATCTAGAACAAACTCTTTAATCTATTTTCATCAACTCTATATGTATATATATGTGTGTGTGTGTGTGTGTGTGTGTGTGTGTGTGTGTGTGTGTGTATGTGAAAAAAATATATATGTCTAAATGATTTGTTTCTCTCTAGCAGATAAGAATTAAGTTTATTTACTTTTCCAAGGCCACTTGACAAAATCTCTGCTCCAATTCTGCCATACACTTTACTTTCTGTCTCACTAACAGCAAAGTCATAGCAGAGCCTAGAAATTGGGGCACAGTTTTAGCTGTTAAGTTTTTAAATGTTAATGTGATTATTAAGTTGATAATAAAAAGATCTTAGGGTGGAGTTGTAAAATGCTTTAGAGGGTGATTAAGGACTGATCACCTTTAACGTGTTTTGTTGGATGGTCCCCAAGACCACTTCCAGGTTTCATGATTCATTAGGAGGCCTCATAGGACACAGCATGTAGTCATACTCATGGCTAAAATTTATTACAGTGAAAGGATACAAAGCAAAATCAGCAAAGGAAAAAGGTACACAGGGCAAAGTCCTTAGGAAACCAGGAACAGGCTTTCAAGAGTCCTCTCCCGGTGGAGTCACACAGAAGGTGCTTAATTCCTCCAGTAACAGGTTGTGACAGCACATGTGAAGCATTTTCTACTAGAGAAGCTCGTTAGAGACTAAGTTCTGGAAGTTTTATTGGGTAAAGTAGGCAGTGTTGGCTTATCACCTACCAAAATTCCAGACTCCCAGAAGGAAATTAAGTTCCAATATGAATCACATTACTTGTATAGTTTACATACAGTGAGACACATCATTTACAGAAAGTTTCAGTTCAGTGTGAGTGACTGTGTACCAGTCAAGTTCCTGGACACAAGCCAAGGGCCAACCCTTGAAGCAGGCCTTTTTGATGATAGCAGTCCCAGGCCTGTGATATTAACTATTTTTTGTATACACATTGTGTCCCTTTCCCTGCTTGCCACTCCCTTGATTTGTTTCCTCTTATGTTTGAATCTATGTGTTTGTTCTAGATTATTATTATTCTAATTGCAACCATCAACTTTATTCCTAAAAGATACCTTCGTGGTACAAAGTTTCTTTCTGGGTGATGAAAATGTTCTGGAATTAGTGGTGGTGACTGCACAATTTTGTATAAATACTAAAACCCACTGAGTTGTACACTTTAAAAGGGTGAATTTTATGGTGGTTGAATTGTATCTTAAACATTTTTTTAAAGACATCTTTTCCTTCAGATCTATTTTAAAAGTTTCCTTGTTTTTCAGTTGTTCGTTGTAACAGTGCTTTTCTTATAACAACACCATTATATTTTAGCTCTCCTGGCTCCAGACTAAATGTTTTCCAGTCCAAAATGTTTCAGAAAGAAAAGTGTCCATAAAACCTTGACAGTAGTGGTAACTTACTTTTGGCATGTATTTTCTGCTTCACAAAGGAAGTTTATGTACATTGTTTAACTTCATTCCCCACAACCACTCTCTCTGTTCATTAGGTAATTAGAGGACTAAACATATGATAGCCATCTAGTATGGCGATGGTTTGTTCAAAGGGTATGACTAGAAATTTGTCATTTACAGAGGTATTCAGAGTCTGATGTCAGAACAGGTCTCCAGCTTTGCAGAGATTTGTGTGAATTGCTTTGAAAAAGCAGTTTAGCATTGTCCCAGGTAGGTACAGGGAACAGGTTATCCAGGCTGGTGAAAATGACACATTATGCTCTGTCATTGTTTTGGTTATTAGTTGCTGTATAAAAAAATACCCCCCCAATTAATGGTTTAAAATAATAACCTGCTATTTTAACTCATATTTTTTGTGGGTCAGGCATTTAGGAAGGGCTTGACTGGGAGACACTTCTGCTCCACGTGGCAGACAGAGTAAACTGGGTGCTATTCAGCTGACAGCTGGGCTGTTCTGGAAGGTTCCTGTCAGTTTCACTCAAATGCCTGGCATCTTGGTGGGGGCAGAAGAAAGACTGGGTTCAGTTGAGCCCTTCTCCCTCTTCATGTAGTCTCAGGACCTCTCCATCAGGATGGACAGACATTTTACATGGTAGATTATAGCTCCAAAAGAACCAAACAGAAGCTGTCAGTCCTCTGAAGGCTGGACCAAGAGATTCATTAGTGTTATTTGGGTCATGCTCTACCAGCCAAAGTGATTCCAGCCAGCCTAGACTCAAGGGGAGAGGACAGCCATGACCTCTCAATGCAAGGAGTGTCAGAGAGTGTGTGGTCATGTTAAACCCACCACAGTTACTCACAGATGATTTTGTGTCTTTGATCATGCTTACCTTTTGGATTGAAACTTCATGTCTTGTTCTAGCCCCTCAGGTATTCAGAAGCAGCCTGAGACTTGATAGCCTAGGATTTTTCTAGCATATCCTTGGTAAGTAACAGAGTCAGACAACATAAACTGGCCAAGAAATGCCCCTGCACAATTGCTCTAAAAAAGCCTTTTGGATTCCCCACTGCTGTCCTTCCTTGTTTCACCTAAACAATTCTTTCTAGGCATTTATGCCAACCCTTAAGTGAACATTTAGAATAAACAATTCAGTGAATTTTTGCTTATGCTTGGGTTAAAAATTAAAGATTTATCAAAGCTCAGGTAAAATATACCTATTGTATCTAGGAGCTGCCCTCCCTGTAGTGAGTGAGGGAGGAGTTTAACACATGACCTCTTTGGAGCCATAGAATAGATTAGATAAAGGATGAATATATTTTAAAGATGTGAGAAAAGTGAAGTGCAGAGATTTAAAATCCATTAAAATGAAGTTAGAAAAATAGAGAGCAGGACCTAAGTTCAGTGGTGCCCAGGACAGGTATTTGTATAGAAAATTGTTCTGAAAAAGCAGTATTACAAAGAAAGACAAATTTCATTTACTTTATACTTTTAACTACCACATTCTCTGTCTGTGGACTGAGGTCAAATACTGTGAGTTACTTTAAATATTTACATTCTCCAACTTTCACGCTTAGTAAATGGGGATATGATCTTCTGCCCTGTTGTAGGAGTTCTAAAAGCCTCAGAATCAATGAATAGTGTAGTCTTTGATGTAATTGCTCTTTGACTATAACATATTCTACATATCATTAAAATATTGCCCAGCATTGATTAGTTATAAAATTTTTGATGTACATGGAACACATTGTGTACAAGGCTGTGTAAAATTAAGTTGAAATTGGAAATTTACAATGACTATAACTTAGTCACATAAATCGTTGTCTTCCCCTTTATTTTCTTTCTTTCTAACTTTCTTTTTATTTTTGAAATATAATTAGCTTTTTTAAAAAAATCTTTGACCTTCTTCAAGAAATTTCCTGTCCTTTGGAGAGACTTAGACTTTGTGGCTGTTACCTGGGACTGTGAAATATGCATTTGCCTAAGGTGCCAGAACTACTGTCATGTAGTGTCTGTTGGCATTTAAAAATAAACATTGTCATGTCCGAACTAGTGGAAAAAATAGCTGCCCCTGCTGTACTTCCAGCTCTCTTCTCTGTTTGCTGTCCAGAAACTCTGCCTGGGGTTGAAATGCTGATTGGTTCTCAGATATGTCTAAATGCATTCCTTGCTGTGAAGCAGGTTGGAAACTGGATGCTTCTCATGGTCTGAATTTACTTGCAATGTTATTAACTTTTTCAGCTTTTTCTCTCAAAGGCCTAGATAGAAAGTAAGCAAAGAAATAAAGCACACTTGGGACATACAGCATACTGTAGACTTTAGTTTTCACCTCTTTCACTGTAACTCCTAATGAATCTATGACAATGCAGTCTTTCTTGAAAAGTTTCCCTTTATGTTCTATCCAAGTCTGACTTTACTCAGATTCTATTACAGAATTCTGCTTCACGCTCCACGTACCACTCTTAAGATTGTTTTTTTAAAACTCTTCTCTGTTTCAAATTCTTAGAAGCCACTGAGTTATTATTTCACATCAGTTTTTGGTAGTTGGTTATCTGGAAAGCAGAGATGCAGAGATGGCGTTTTCCAAAGAACTTTATTGTGCCTTTGAAAAATAGTTTCTGATCTAAAAATATGGATATTTTCAAAAGACAATTAAAAACGCCTTCACCACGAGAATTATATATACACTAAGATATGATAAAAATAATGGACTGAATGTTAACATTGTTAAAATATCTAAGTATGTGTAAAATCTAACATCAATTTAATACAATGATGAATAATTGAAGCTATGAAAGATAGAGCTGAGATTATTAAATGTCTGAAGACTCTATAGAATGATTGGTCTAGTTTTCATGATTCCTAGTCCAAAAAACAGCAGCATATTTGGAATTATCTGTAAACTTGTGAGTGTAAACGTAAATTGCAATGTGGTTATATACTTTTTTAGATAAGATGTTGGAAACAGAGAGAAATAAGAACTGGGGGAAAAAAAGTAAGTTTTAAGAGGGAAAGTACTGGAGGATAGAAGCAACACTACTTCCTCTCTGAATCTACCCTCCCTCCTCTCCTGCGGTACCCATATCTACAACAACCAAGTTCCAAGGGGGTGTTGCAGAGCTCCAGTTCAATTTTAAGCATGCATCTATATATAAGAAGTATCTAATTAAGGAGTTAGTCAAGACTGTGACCTTATGATTTCTGGAAAATAGCAAGGCTCTTTATCAATGCAGATAATGTTGCTTACTGAGGAAACCAATTTGGTATGAACCAAAAGGGAGTGAAAACCAGGTAGAGTCTCCAGAGAGATGGAATTGGGCCAAGGTAAAAATTCAGAGTATCCATCTGAATTCCAGAAATACAGAGAGTTGAAAACTCATAGATATCCTAGAAACACAAGGAAAAGGATGTGTAATATTCATTCATTGATTTTTAAAAAAAATCTACATGTATTTATTGTGCCAGGCATTGTACAAACTAAGCACTAGGGATACAGTAATAAAGCAGAAAAAAATGGTCCCTCCTCATTGAATTTTATATTCCCATGGGGGGAGAGAGACTCTGAAAATATATAGAGATAAATTGTAATTTTAATATATAAGACAAAAATATAGCAAATTGTCTGAGACCATAAGGAGAGATTAGTTTTTCACTTAACTATGAAGTTGGGTAAGGGAATGTGAACCATACAGTGCTTGCTAATGTTGCAAAGTCTCATGGATCTGTTGCCTTTCAAGTGACAGCACCAGGGCCTGAGTCATATATGCTGTTTTTAAGCCTCTTTGTAGAGCTCTTGTATCACCAACCCAGGCTTCCTGGGTGCTGGTGATTGTCTGGTCACTATTATATCCACAACAGACTTAAGACTAAAAAGAAAATTGTATCATTGGTTGAATCCACAACTAAAATGTGATTTTTAATGGAGAAAGCTTTGCCAAGATATAATATCTGATTGCAGTGGAGAGTTTTTGGGAGGCTGTTGTTCTTTTCCTTAGCCCACTTCCTCTATCCTCTTTTCTTTTTATTCTACCAGCATACTCATTCCTATCATTGCCAATGGTAAATGGCTTACTAGTAATTCTTGTGCGTTTAGAAAATATTCAAATGTTGCTGTTAAAATACCACACAAACATTGTGGCCTTCTGTCAAAAGTTAATTTCTAAGACATTTTTAAGGTCAACACACCTGTTAAACTATTTAAATAACCATCATTGCCCTGTTAAATTAATCTAAGGTGCTAGTTGGAATAACATACCGCCTTTCTAATGACCTCTACCTCTATCTAAATTGCTAAGGTAGTAGGTTTGAGAGATTCTGTAATGTAACCTAGCCTATAGATTAAAGTTTTGAATTAAATAATGTCAATATATGTATATTTATCCATTAATATTTAAATTCTCAATGTCTCCATCATTACCATCTATGTCTTCAGTATGTGTGATTAACATTTTCAGCCAAAGAGGAAATAGGAAATAGTCATAGCTAAATTGATTCTTGTTAAGTCACCTTCCATTACAGACTCTGTATAGTAAAATCTGTGTGCTCAATCTTCTCCAGAAACAAGAACCACTTTCATTCGTTCTCTTTCAGAGTTTTGCTTTGATTAATCTTAAAGTGCCTGAACACTGGTTTCAAAGCTGTCCCAAGTATCTTATACATCAGTGGGGCATAGAAATAAAATGCACACTTTCAGGTTATTTTAAAATATAGCATATGGATTTTAAAACTCCCAATCCTTCTGTAACATAATTGCTATTTATGTCAGATTCAGACATCTCTAAAACCCATGAATAAACATAGCTAGATTTCCAAGTTAAGGAAACCCTTTGAAATGTGCTTTCAGGCTCTGATGCCTGAAATATATTTGCTATGTTTTAAAATGTTATTACTAAAACATGTATCCTGAAAATGCTATTCTAATGATAGTTCATCAGAATGGTCCTGATTTAATTAAATAATTATACTTCTTATTTTATCCCTACTCACATGCTTCCAGAACTGTGTGGCCCAAGCTTCAGTTTGCTCAACTGGATCAGCGTGGCTCTACTTTTCTCACTGTCACCTCAATAGTTAAGTGACTTTAGGCAAGTTCATTAACCTCCCTGGAGCTCAGTTACTTCATCTGGATGAGGAAGGAGTCGGATTAGAAGTCGTCTATGTTCTAACCCAATACTGATGTTCTACAGTGAATTGCGGCCTTTTGGTTAATAGTGAAACTCTCTCAGACTCTGATTCTAAACAATTCCTTTACTCAAGTTAATTTGAAAAAAATGATCACATCCTGACTGCATGTTGTCCTCTGCCATACTTTTTATAATTTCATAATACCTCAGTAAATTATAAATTATGGAACTTAGCAAACTACATTAGCTCATTAAGTAAAATGACATTTCAACATTCTGAATATAGAAAATGTGTATTTTTTCCAATCGAAATAATTGGCATGCTCATATAAAACTAGCTTGCTCACATGAGTGATGGGAGTTGTGAAGGAGCCCTTTCATTCACCCTCTCTACTCCAGAGACCAGACAATTGTGCAATACGCTAAGGAGCTAAGTGGGAATTAAAATACTCTGAGCACTTCATTGCTTGTAAAGCTGTATTTAAGGACTTGGCGTGGACCTGAAGCTGAAGCCTTATGCTTTCTCCCCTAAAATGTGAACATTACCAAGAAGGAAAAATTGGGTTCTTGGAGCTTACCTAGGCAGACACTGGGAGAATAATAACTTGCAATGATCTGTCTTACATTGTAGAAGAGCCATTTCTAATTGAGAGTATAGAGGCACGAGTAGAGTGTGTGTGTGTGTGTGTGTGTGTGTGTGAGAGAGAGAGAGAGAGAGAGAGAGAGAGGGAGGGAGGGAGGGAGAGAGGGAGGGAGGGAGGGAGGGAGGGAGGGAGCGAGGGAGGGAGAGAGAGAGGCAAAGGAGAGGGAAAACTGACAATGTTACAGACATAGAAATCAAAGCTCTAAAAGAACAAGTGACTTTTCTTATCATAAAAGTAAGAAGGTATAAGAATGGTCTGGTTGGTGCTAAAGCTGGTGCACCTCACTCCCACACTCTCCTGCCCTTGTGTCATCACTAGTAGGCGTGTCGCACAGGCAAAAAGCATAGACACATATGGACTTCTACTTCCCAGCCACTAAGCCTGCTTCCACTTCACACGGAGACTCTTCCTCACCCTTTGCAAAGAAAACAAAATTCTCAGTGTGAAACACAACAAAGGAGTCAGTGTGATTCTGGGACGTGTGGGTTTCTAGACAGATATAGTCAAATAGACAGTATTTCACTTTATTGAGGTGGTAGTTTATATTAAAAAAATAGAAAATATGTATTTTGCAATAACTTTTCATTTGGGATTTAGGATATCATGACTAATACTCACCCTAGTTTGTCTTCTGATAAGTATCATTAGGGAATGGGTTTGACCATCTTAAACATTATAGCAGCTTGATTAAGGGCATCCTTGGATGTACCCCTGCCTTTGACAGCTCGCACCCTCACCCTGTCCCCCAACAAGGGGGTTAGCAGGAAGGCATATGATCTTTGACCAGGATTATGTAAGGATCAATAGGAACTAGGCATAGGCTGGCACAGTATTTCCATGATTTAACTGCTTTGTTGTGCAGTCTGTTGAACAAGCCTAGTAATAAGTGCTGTCAGGTTGCTTTGGAGGGAATCATAGCCTGAAGCCATAGGGCTCACTAATTGGGGAGACCAAGCTCATGATTCACCAAGCTGATAGGTTCCCCTTAACAAATCTGAAGCTGGGGAAACATACTGTGAGACCCATTACAAGTTGAAGCTCTGTTTTCATGAAGTCCTTTTGCTATGCAAATAGTAACTAGATAGAATGGCCCAGATAAAATGAATTGAAATTCAATTATACTTCACTGAACCATGTTGTAGCAAACTTGCCTTGCAGCAGTGCCTGAGCAAGTAATTAATTATAAGTGGAGTGGTTTGTTTATTTAATAGTAATTTTTATATATTTATGTTATATATTTAATTCCATATATTTTAAATATATTACATATACAATTTAATAAAATTCTGCATTAAATTAAGCAATATATTAACCTTGACAGCAGTTAACCTACATTGCCCTACATTACTCCAGGGGAAGAGTATTATCCCCATATTATCCCATAAAATAACTGACTAAAGTGACTATTAAGAGCAACAACAACAGGTACAATGAGAAAGAGTAAAGAAAAATACATGTTTATTTATATGAAATAATTGTCTGGTTTTTATCTTTGATCTCTTATTTTATGTCTCAGAATCTTATTTTTAATTTTTTAAATTTGAGGTATAATTGACATACATTATATTATAGTTTCAGGTTACAACATAATGATGGATACTTGTATATGTTGCAAGTTGATTACCGCAATAAGTCTATTTATCATCCATCACCATATGGAATTTTTCTCTTGTGATGAGAATTAAGATTCACTCTCCTAGCAACTGTCAAATATGCAATACAATATTAACTATAGTCACCATGCTGTACATTCCACCCCCATAATATATTTATTTTATAACTGGAAGTTTGTACCTTTTGACTCCCTTCACCCATTTTGCCTACCCCCATCCTTGACAAACACCAATCTGTTCTATGTATATACCAGCTTTTTAAAATTATTATTTTTTTTAGGTTCCACAAATAAGAGAGATCATACAGTGCTCGTTTCTCTCTATCTGATTTATTTCACTAGCATAATGCCTTCAAGGTCCATCCATGTTGTTACAAATGGCAAGAATTAATTTTCAATGGCTGAGTAATATTCCATTGTTTACATATACTACATTTCTTTATTCATTCATCCACCGATGGGCATTTAGGTTGTTTGCATATCTTGGCTATTGTAAACAATTCTGTAATAAACATGTGGATGCATATATCTTTTCAAGTTAGTGTTTTTGTTTTCTTCAGATAAATACCCAGAAGTGGAATTGTTGGATCATATGGTAGTTCTATTTTTAACCTTTTGAGGAACTTCTATACTGTTTTCCATAGTGGCTGCACCCATTTCCATTCCAAATGGGCTGCACCCATTTCCATTCCAAAACTGTGCAAAAGTTTTCCTTTTCTCCACATTGACAACAATTGTTATTTTTTGTCTTTTTGAGAATAGCCATTCTAATAAGTGTGAGGTGACATCTCATTGCAGCTTTTTTTTTTTTTTTTTTTTTGCGGTACGCAGGCCTCTCATTGTTGTGGTCTCTCCCATTGCAGAGCACAGGCTCCAGATGCGCAGGCTCAGCAGCCGTGGTTCATGGGCCCAGCCGCTCCGTGGCATGTGGGATCTTCCCGGACCGGGGCACGAACCCGTGTCCCCTGCATCGGCAGGCGGACTCTCAACCACTGCACCACCAGGGAAGCCCTCATTGCAGCTTTTTTTCTTGGTGAGTCTAGCTAAATGTTTTTCAGTTTTATTCATCTTTTAAAAAAAACAGCTCTTTGTTTCATTGATCTTTTCTATGTCTTTTTAGTCTCAACTACATTTATTACTACTCTGCTCTTTGGTATTTCCTTTCTTCTACTAACTTTGGGATTCATTTGTTGTTGTTTTTTCTGGTTCCTTGAAGTGTAAAATTACATTGTTTACTTGGTATTTTTCTTGTTTCTCAAGGTAAGCACTTATCACTATGAACTACCCTCTTAGAACTGCTTTTGCTGCACCCCATAAGTTTTGATACATTGCATTTCTATTTTTGTTTGTCTCAAGGTATTTTTTTTTCCTCTTTTGATTTTTTCATTGACCCATTTGTTGTTCAGTAGCATGCTGTTTAGTCTCTACATAATTCAGGGCTCCAGATGACTGCACAGGGTCCTTTATAGGTGATACTGGTGAGCTGTGGTGAGGCAGAGGGGGAGCTCAAAGATAGCATTTCCCCAGTTCCCTATGTTCCCTGAAAGCATTTCCACATCCTCTCGATGTGTACCAAACCTGAAGCCTGCGCCTAAGGCCAAAGCTCCAGGACAAACACATAGGCCTCTTTCACAGAAAGGCTGGAGGTATGTTTCACTATGCTGTCTGTGCAGTACCCTGGGTGTGGTACCCTGTCAAGAACTGTTCTTCCACTTGTTGCTGTCCCATGGGACCCAGGAAGGTAAGCTCTCCTGACTATCAGAGGCAGGTGATCAAGGGGTATCCCCTGGGAGGCAGCCACCAAAACCAGGGCACCAGATGTAAAAACTGGGGCACCAAACACATATAAGTGCTCCCTTCCAAGAGACACTGGAGCTCTGGAGCATGGCAGAGGGAGAATGCAAATATGGTGCCCATCCTCCAAGTCTCAGGAACGGTTTATTTACATCCCTTAAATGTGTGTTTAATTAGAAGCCTGCCCTCAGGCTGCAGCTGTGGTGATAAGGTAATAGGTCTCTTTCCAGAAAGATTGAGCTCCTGTGTCTGTTACTTCTTGCTGTACCCTGGGGGGTGGTAGCTATTTGAGAACACTTTCTCCAATGGTTATGGTTTTGTGGGACACTTGTGCTTAAGGCCCCACTTGTGACCAGAGCCAGATGATGTAGAACTCTCTCCTGGCAGCAGCTGCAAAGATCGGGACACCAAAAAAGCATTTAAGGTCCTTTATGTAAGATATCAGCAAGCTAGAGCAAGACAGCAGGAGAATGTCTCAATTGCACCAGGCTTAATTCCTAAGAGCACCTCCCTCAGTCCAAAGCTCCTTCCTGTACCAGCAAAAAGGCCTCTTTCTCAGAAAGACTGGTGTATGTTTCAGCCTGCTATCTGTGCAGTGCCCTGGGAGTGGTAGTCTGCCATGAACTGTGTATCCAGTTGTTACAGTACCATGGGACTCAGGAACACAAGCTCCCCCTGGCCTCCAGAGTCAGGCGACCAAGGGATGTCGCCTGGCTGACAGCCTCAAAAACTGTCACCAGATGTAAAAACGAGGGCACCACGTGTGTGTAGATGCTCACCTCTGGGAGATACTAATGCTCTGGAGCATGGCAGAGGGGGAATGCAAAGATGGCACTCACCAGAAGAAGGGGGAAAAAAAGGAAGGAAAGGGAATTCCCTGATGGTTCAGTGGTTAGGACTCAGCGTTTCCACGGTAGGGGGCACGGGTTCAATCTCTGGTCAGGGAACTCAGATCCCACAATGTGCGATGCGGCCAATTAAGAAAAGGAAGAGAGAAAAAAAGGAAACGAAGAAAAAGACAGAAGGGGAAAAATAAAATAAAAAATGGATGGTGTCCACTGGCTTTAGCAAGGCATAGGGAGCACAGAAGATGGTACCTGCCAGTTAGATAAAGATGGTACCTGCAAGAAAGTGAAACAAACAAGCAAACATAAAACAGATGGCACCTGCCAGCTTTAGCAAGGCAGAGGGAGAGCAGGAAGATGGTGCCTACCAGCCTCCATCCTCAGATTATTGCAGCAAGTCTCTGCCCCAGAAACCAAACCTTTAAAATTAGGAAATGATTCTCTTTCACATGAATTCTGGGCTCTTTTTAAAGGACTGCTTCTGTGCTGGGCCCTGAAATGGGTCAGTCTGCGCATGAGCCCTTTAAGAGAAGTTCCTCAATTTGCCACAGCTCTGTAGGTCTCCTGGATGTGAGCTATGTTGGTCTTCAAAGCCAGATGCTTTGGGGGCTCATCTCTCGGCTACTGACCTTAAAAGTTGGGGTGCCGGGTGTGGGGTACCACCCCTTTTTGTTCCTCAGAGAGAAGCCCCTGATTTTGTGTTTCCTCACAATTGTGGGTCATAGCATTAGAATTGGGGTTTATGGCGAGATTGTGTCTCAGTCTTTTTTACACACTTCATTGTGGTTTCCTTATCATTTGTCTGATGTGAAAGTGTCCCTCCACCAGTTCTGGGATTTTTTCCAGAGGAAATTGTTTCATATATAGCCATAGATGCAGTGTGTCCCTGGGAGGAGATGAGTGCTGAGGGCAGGAAAATAGAAATGTAACGGTCTTGCCAGTTAAAGCAGGGTTCCAATCCTTTCATTCAAAGTATTCTAAGCTATTCCTAAAAATGCAATCCTAATGCTTGAAAGCTAGACTTTTCCTCAGGTCCTCCTTGGCATTCAATCAGAACATTAGCTTCATCTTATTGTAGTTCCTTCACTCTTAATTTTTATTAAGATGCCACAACTTGTGGTTCTGGTTCAAGACAGTGATATAGGAAGATCAATATATATATATGTATATATATATATTATATATATACATGCGTATATATGTAATATATACATATATAAATATACGGGTATGTATTTTTTCTTAACATATTTTTTTTTAATCTAGAATAAAAACAAGGAAGCTTGAATGTATAAAATGACTTCTTATTTTAGTAAGCATTAAAAATATGCTCGATGAACAGTTAATAGAAACTGAAATAATTTAATTACAGGGGATTTAAGTTTTTTTTATGACTTTAGTTTTAGACACAGAAATGTTCTCTTTTCAGAAAAGTGCTATTCTCAGGAAAAAAATGTACTGATAATCCAAGGCCCTATTATTAGTTAAAGTAAGATATATGTGCAAGTGGAAATATTTTATATAAATTTCAGAATCACGAAATGAGTTACAATCTCTGATACCTAACAATGACTTCTTTATCAAATCTTCAAGTCTTTCTGGGAAGGAAGATTCACTATTCAGATAATACAGTTCTGTGTTTGAATACCTTTTTTGAGGAGACTCCTAATATTTACGCTAAGTACTTCTTCTGGGAATGTAATTTTGAAAAGTGAAGTTTCCAATATATTCTGTATATTTGAGTTCAGATAATATTTTTGAAATAAGTTAATAACTATCTGAGGAAAGCAGGGTTTTCCCATAAAAATAGAACCAACAATATATAAAGGGAGATGTATCATATTAATAGTAATTGGCAATGATGGGAGAAAGCAAATCAGGGGACTGACTCTTTCAAGATTCTGGACTTGAAAAGCATAATACTTCCATGGAAGACAATAAAGTAACATTAGGGTTTCCTCCAAAGCAGGCCTGGCCAGGGCTAGTTCAGGTAGACTAAAGCATCATGTATTCCCCATGTTACAATATAAAGCTTTGATGTTGAAAGGGTTGGCATAGTGCTATATCCAGGGCCAGGAAAAATGTTCTAAAAGAAGTAATGGGTGGATATTTGGGTGTTGAAAGAGGAAACATAAAATGAAGGTTTTGCTGTTATGGTTATTTAATAAATAAAAGTCTGAGCATGTATATTTTAATCTTCATGGGTGCTGAAGGACTTTCCACAGGCCCAGAAATCCCTCAGTATAAATAAATCAGTGGCAGCACATTCATATTGCTTTGTCTTCTCTACTGATTTGAGTTACTGAAAACAAGGTTTACTTCCTTAGCAGGGCTTATGAGTTAAAATGTGGTTGCAATGATTATAACAACTTATACCTGTAATTTACCCACCTTATTCCTTATAGCAGGAGGGGCAGCCATCCATAAAAGGGGAAAAAGAGGAGCTATTAAAACTCCATGATAGGGGCTTCCCTCGTGGTGCAGTGGTTGAGAGTCCGCCTGCCGATGCAAGGGACACGGGTTCGTGCCCTGGTCTGGGAAGATCCCACATGCCGCGGAGCAGCTAGGCCCGTGAGCCATGGCCGCTGAGCCTGCGTGTCCGGAGCCTGTGCTCCTCAATGGAAGAGGCCACAACAGTGAGAGTCCCGCGTACCGCAAAAAAAAAAAAAAAAAAAAAAAATCCATGATAAATTGATTCCCTCTACATTAGTTTCATACACTTTGCAGTCTAGTATGGTACTTCAAGTACATTAACTATAATGCCACATCTTACACTTGGATAACATCTACAGTGATGCCACCAAGTGACTATTTAATTTTGCCTTGAACAACTGTAGAAACTGTGAATTTATTATCTCTAAAGCAGAATATATTTGTGGTGTCTGAATAGTAGAAAGTTCTTCTTTATTGCCATAAAATTTAATCCTATCTCACTGTAGTTTTCATCCTTGGTCCTAATTTCAATCCTGTGACCAAACAGAACAAGTCTAATTTCTCTAAAGACAGCTGTCTCATTACTTTGGATTTATTCACCTGATTCAGGTTCCCTCAAGCAATCAATTCTAATATGAAAGGATTTTTATTCTTCTCACCACTCTGCTTGCTACCATCTAGCAGACGTCACTTTATCAACATAGGGTATTTTGGGGAGCTAGCATCCCCGCTACTTTATTTATATATTATATTTAATATAAATATATCACTATATATATATATATATATGTGATATTGTGATTTATAATAAACATGCCTATGATTTGGTCTTCTTCCATGGTTCCTGTATCACAGGTCCCCAAACCTTTGGAATTTCCTGGGCAATAAGAGCAATGGGACCATTTTTTGTCATAATATTTGGTCTCTTGTCCTCAGTTCCTAAGATCACTTCAGAGCCATAAAGGTGAAATGTGTGTCTTATTTTTCATAACAAGCCCTTTCCACCACAATTGGGTTCATGTTAATGAAGTGACTTTTGGAAAGGACCCAGGGATGGGGACTGATTGTGAGGGAAACCAACTATGAATAGAAGGTTGTCACTTTCAGGCCCACCTCCTTATTTCCAGGGAGGGGAGAGGGGCCAGAGGCTGAAGCAATCACCAATGGCCAATGATTTAACCAGTCATGCCTATGTAATGAAGCCTCCATAAAACCCAGTGAAGAATGGGTTCAGAGAGCTTCCAGGTTGGTGAACACGTACGCGTGTCAGGAGGGGGGTGGTGCATAACAACTCCAAGGAGAAAGAAGCCCCTGAACTGGGGACCCTCCCAGACCTTACCCTCTGCAGCTTTTCATTTGGCTGTTCATCTGTGTCCTTTAACAAACTGGTAAACGTAAGTAGCATTTCCTCTGAGTTCTCTGAGCTGCTCTAGCAAATTAATCCAACCTGAGGAGAGAGTCATGGGAACCTGTGATTTATAGAAGCACAGAAGCATAAGTGACAATCTGGACTTGCAGTTGGCATCTGAAGTGGGGTGTGGGGAAGTCTTACGAGACTGAGCGCTTTACCTGTGGGATCTGACACTATCTCCAGCTAGATGGTTTCAGAGTTGAGTTCAATTGTAGGACACTCAGCTGGTGTCACAGAGAATTGCTTACCTCCCCCACCCCACTACACACACTGGAATTGGGAACAGAACCCTTGTTTCTATTATATTATTAAAGTTAGTTTGTATATTGGAACCCACAAAATGGAGGCCACCCCAGTATATATATAATGTATATATAATATATTGTAATATTGATATAGATAATATTATTACTGTTGCCTAGGTTTTTCTGGTTGATTTGTCTCATTTTGTGGGGTTTATGGATGGGGCAATTGATTGATTTAGTAGATTAACTTTTCAGCAGCCACATACTATAGTTGATATATATTCAATATACTTAGTCCCCTTTTTCTTCTTAATTTTTTCATCTTCCATTATCTCAAAAGGTGCCTATGTTTTTCCTTAATATTTCCACAAATATCATTTTGTCACTTGAACTAAATCATCAGTCCTTTTAGACAAAGACTCTGTTATATCCCTTCCTTCCAACCCTAGGTCTTCCTCACTCTGAGTTCTATGTTCTATATCACAGTAGGAAAATAGTACATAAACAAGACCTTGCTGCTCAATGGAACTTTATTCTGAGTTGATATGACTAATAACTGTAAATACAGGAAATAGAGGTCACTTTATCTCTCTCTTCTGAGATTAAAGGCATTCTTTCCCAATCATCCTTTAGGGGAAAGGATTATGTTCCCTTTGATCCAAACTTTAGTCTACTTGTAGTCAAATGAGAATAGATAACAGAAGATACATTGTCACTAGTGCTAGGTATGCTAATCTCAAAATTTGTTCTTATTTTCTTATTAGCAAAAATCAACACATAGTACCTTTAGATCAATAATTTTTAACAGTACAAAATAATTAGTTAGATGTATTATTTAAAGCAATGGAAGTAGAGGTGAGACAGGGAAGTATCCAAACACAGAGTGGTGTAATGTTAGCATGTAGAGGACGTTTAGGTAACATTTAATTATTAATAAAGGGTACCATTTTGTGCTCCTACCATGTGCTTGGAGTATGCTAAGTGATTTTAAGGTGTTATTGTCATATAACATACCATCTCAAAACAGTGACTTGAAATAGTAACCATTCATTTGGTTCATGACTGGGCAGTTCTTTAGCTCTGGGCCAGGCTCAATCGATTTTAGTTGGGCTTGCTCATGTATCTGCAGTAAATTGGCATCTATTTGGGGCCATCAAAGTTCAGGATCGTGGATCTGTCATTATCCAACAGGTTAGCTGATGTTTATTTACATGGTAGTGGCAAATTTCCAAGAAAGTTCGTGGATACTCCAAAGTTCTTGAGGGCTAGTCATATAACTGGCTCACTGTTACTTACACTACATTCTATTAGCCAAAACATGTTACAATAATTTTAATAATATAAAATTCATCCTCATCTTCTAATTTATTGCTTCCTACCCACCCATAATAAGTCCCCTTAAATAGAGATACGTGTATGAGGTCTGTGAGACTTAGAATTTTTAAAATCGTTAATGAATACTGTATATCTTAAGCTGATATTTTTCTCAGTGAATACTGTGTGGTTGTAGAATTCCATAAATAAGATTTAGAAGTAAAATGTTCTAAGCCATCCATTAAAATTATTTAAAAATTTTTTTAACATCTTTATTGGAGTATAATTGTTTTACAATTTTATGTTAGTTTCTGCCTTATAACAAAGTGAATCAGCTGTACATATACATATATCCCCATGTCTCCTCCCTCTTGCATCTCCCTCCCACCCTTCCTATCCCACCCCTGTAGGTGGACACAAAACACTGAGCTGATCTCCCTGTGCTATGTGGCTGCTTCCCACTAACTATCTATTTTACATTTGGTAGTGTATATATGTCCATGCCACTCTCTCACTTCGTCCCAGCTTACCCTACCCCCTCCCAGTGTCCTCAAGTCCATTCTCTACATCTGCGTCTTTATTCCTGTCCTGCCCCTAGGTTCTTCAGAACCTTTTCTTTTGTTTTTCAGATTCCATATATATGTGTTAGCATATGGTATTTGTTTTTCTCTTTCTGACTTACTTCACTCTGTAAGACAGACTCTAGGTCCATCCACCTCACTACAAATAACTCAATTTCGTTTCTTTTTATGGCTGAGTAATACTCCATTGTATATATGTGCCACATCTTCTTTATCCATTCATCTTTCAATGCTTCCATGTCCTACCTATTGTAAATAGAGCTGCAGTGAACATTGTGGTACGTGCCTCTTTTTGAATTATGGTTTTCTCAGGGTATATGCCCAGTAGTGGGGTAGCTGAGTTGTGTGGTAGTTGTATTTTTAGTTTTTTAAGGAACCTCCATACTCTTCTCCATAGTGGCTGTACCAATTTACATTCCCACCAACAGTGCAAGAAGGTTCCCTTTTCTCCACACCCTCTCCAGAATTTACTGTTTGTAGAATTTTTGATGTTGGCCATTCTGACTGGTGTGAGGTGATACCTCATTGTAATTTTGATTTGCATTTCTCTAATGATTAATGATGTTGAGCATTCTTTCATGTGTTTGTTGGCAATCTGCATATCTTCTTTGGAGAAATGTCTATCTAAGTCTTCTACCCATTTTTGTATTGGGTTGTTTGTTTTTTTGATATTGAGCTGCATGAGCTGCTTGTATATTTTGGAGATTAATCCTTTGTCGGTTGCTTCATTTGCAAATATTTTCTCCCATTCTGAGGGTTATCTTTTCATCTTGTTTATGGTTTCCTTTGCTGTGCAAAAGCTTTGAAGTTTCAATAGGTCCCATTTGTTTATTTTTGTTTTTATTTCCATTTCTCTAGGAGGTGGGTCAAAAAGGATCTTGCTGTGTTTTATGTCATAGAGTGTTCTGCCTATGTTTTCCTCTAAGAGTTTGATAGTGTCTGGTCTTACGTTTAGGTCTTTAATCCATTTTGAGTTTATTTTTCTGTACAGTGTTAGGGAGTGTTCTAATTTCATTCTTTTACATGTAGCTGTCCAGTTTTCCCGGCACCCCTTATTGAAGAGGCTGTCTTTTCTCCATTGTATATTCTTGCCTCCTTTATCAAAACTAAGATGACCATATGTGCGTGGGTTTATCACTGGGCTTCCTATCCTGTTCCATTGAACTATATTTCTGTTTTTGTGCCAGTACCATACTGTCTTGATTACTGTAGCTTTGTAGTATAGTCTGAAGCCAGGGAGCCTGATTCCTCCAGCTCTGGTTTTCTTTCTCAAGATTGCTTTGGCTATTTGGGGTCTTTGTGTTTCCATACAAATTGTGAAATTTTTTGTTCTAGTTCTGTGAACAATGCCATTGGTAGTGTGATAGGGATTGCATTGAATCTATAGATTGCTTTGGGTAGTATAGTCATTTTCACAATGTTGATTCTCCAATCCAAGAACATGATATATCTCTCCATCTGTTTGTCAAATCAGCATTTTAAAATACCAATCCAAAATTCAAATTCTTACATTAGTCATAAAAATTTCTTTAAATGCAGAATTTTTTGGAATAAAATAATTATTATAATTAATCCTAGTTTTTATTGATTTCTGATATCTTTGACTTTAATTAGTGACAAAGAAATTTGTTTAAACACTCAACTTTTTTTTGGTTTAGTATTTTCCACATATATATTGTTAAATATTTAACTGCAATATAGTACTTGTAAATAATACAATTTTGAAAATTGAGTATATGAATAAATGTACAAATTAAGAAATGAAAATAAAGGTTTTTGGTATTAGTTAATTTTGTTAGAAGAATTAATTTAAATTTTTATAAACTGGATTCTCAGCTTTTCTTTCTAGATTTCTCTGATATTTAAACCTTAGGAGAAAGGATGAACAATTTTGAGGGTTCTAATTTGCATTGGAAAACCTTGATATGATATACATTATTACCCCAGGTAACAACATGATATAAATTGTTATGGCAAACAGTTCTGTCCTTCCCCTTTGTATTCTTAAAGTTTCCTTGGAATATTTAATAAGTTTCTCTATTGAATATGACTGAACACAAGCATCTGTGGTCAAAGTGAGGAGATCTTGAATATCATGCTTTTAAAGGAAAGCTAAAATAAAATCCAGCTTCTTGTATTTTGGAGGACTAGGAATACAGATCATTTCTCTATGGCAAACAAGAAATATCCTGGATACAATTTTTTTTTTTAATATAAATGCTTGGGTAAACAGGAAACAAAGTTAGGAGTTCTTATTCCCAAACTATAGGTAGGTAGCTAATGAATTAAGTAGAGCTCTGAACTTTGCTGTGAAAATTGAGGACATTTGCCAAAGTGAGCTTAAACTTAATGTGTCACAGCCTCTCAGGAATTGGAATCTGGGGGAATAAATCCAGGGCTGTACACTCAGTTGAAGATTAATAAGCAGTAAACTTGGCCTACCCCAGCCAGGAAATGTCAAGGAGCCCAAATATATTGTCAATGGGGAGACAGCAACCCAACAGAATCACCACTGATGAATGGAAAACACAGATGGTCTCTCCCTTGGATGTGTAGCCTGAAATCATCTAATCTGGCTGGTCCCAAAACACATGAAGATTAGAATTTAATTTAGAACCATGGCAGACAGTACTGGTTTGCTTCATTTTGGTGTACAACGTTCTTTCAGACAATAGAGTGTAGTGTTGAACTGCTTAGGGGGAAACTCTAAAGTCGACTTGCCTGATTGGAATCCTGGTTCTATTTTCCATCTACCTGTGTGATTTAGGCTAAATTATGTAATCTCCTCTTTGCTTTTTCTTTCTCATTTGCCAAATAAGAATTAAGTGGATTATTTTTGAAAAGTGCTTAGAAAATTGTTTGACACAAATACAACTTACATGCTATTTCAAAATATAAGTGCATCTGTGTTACAAATAATACATGCCATTGTGGTAACAATAGTATTATAATTGGGAAAATAAAGATTTTGGTGATAGAAACTTGAGTTTTGGACCAAATAGCTTGGTATATTAGATTTTTTTAAATCAAGTATAAAAATTTGACTATCATGACATCTTCTGTCAAATCAAGTATTTGAAATATTTGTCTGATACACTACTGGGCCTTAAATTTCACTGCTGACTGGGGTAGTTATATCATTTGTATTAAGGGACTTAGATCACATTTAGTTGATGAACAATTTAATACCAGAAGCAATCTATTTAAATAGATATTTAAAGGTAAAAAAAAAAATTTAAAGCCCAGAGGAAAATGTTAAAAAGCAAATAGAATGTTATGCCAGTGAGGAAAAAAATAATCTTTAAAAATGTCGTTCTCTTAAAATCTTTATTGAATCAGCACTGAAATAAAAGCATATATATGTATAATGATGGTACAGTTACAATTTAAATATTGAATTTAATACTACCAGGAAGTAATTAACGAGCTTAGCCCAGAAGCTATCATAGAAGACTACAAACTTGTGGAAATGACAAAATCCAAGTGATGTATTTTATTTTGGAAGACCATATATTTGCATTTTAATGTCTCTTGAAGATTACACTAGAGTGGTAATCACATATATATACATGAAATAAGGATCTAAAGAACAGTGAATTATTTGTATGGTTACACAATTAAATTTAAAGAAAGATTTCAAAGTCAGCTTTATGTACAATCCTTAAAGAATATTTAATCAGTAACATTATAAGTACATTAAAATGATCAGTTCTTGAAAATAGTTGACAGACAATGGTACTTCCATTTAAAGACAGAAACACTTCAGAGTGTTGCTTTTAAAAATCCTACAATTCACCAAATCACTGTTTAAAACTTAGTTAGACATGTGGCAATATGTGAGAAGCTAAATTATATACTGATTAAACAAACAAGCCTCTCAGTTCTAAAGAACACTAGTTTTATTCTAAAGTGAGGGTGATAGAAGAACAATCTCCTATGTGGTTACAACTAAAGCAAAATGCTATAAGGTTACTCAGAGTGTACTTGAGTTCCTTAATGCTTTTCTTTCAAGTACAGTTTACAGTATCAAACTGCAAATGCTTTTAGGAAATGTAAATTATAGATTTAAATTCTTGATTCTAAATTAATGGACTTTAGGTTGTATTAAAACTGTCTTGATATCATTAAAAATATTTCTGATCACTTTCTGTTTTGATAGCAAAATAAGTATAAGCTACTTGGAAAATGCCAAATGTTATTTGCAATTAAATTACATTTTGACAAAAATACATTTATACTATGATATATAATTCACAGTAAATCTAATATCCTCATAAATACTAATATAAATGGCATATCTTGGTTTGCTGACAGCTTAGCCTTCAGTTAGAAAAAAGAAATTATTCTAAGAAATCCGGAAAATTTCATTCATGCCCTAAGTAGTCTTTTTTTTTTCTTCAGCTAGTAATAATAGCAATACTGTTGAAGGACATAGAGTGTGTACACACACCATATGCCCATCAATCAGAACAATTGCTGATTTCCTAACCTGAACTTTCAGAATGTCAAAGTTATTTCAGATTCAATTATAAACAGCATGAAGTTACTGACTACAGTGGTGTTTGCTTTTACAAAGATTTTTTTTGGATAAAGGGTGACAGAGGCATAAAAACAATGCTATTTTGCTTTTTAAAAATATATATGGAGAAGTTAAGTATAAACTGGTTAGTAAAAGAAAATCCAAATTGAGTAAAAAAAAGAAATATGTATAATTTATCTGGACCCTTTCTTACTCTCTATCATAATATGCTATTTGCTCTTGTTATACAAGCAGATGTGGAGAACCATTTTGTATGTTTATGTATTTGCATTTATGTTTACATGTATATTTGTACATATACTCTATATGTATGTATTGTTATATACACATTTCATACTCAAATAGCCAAAAAAGTTTAGAGATACAAGAAAAGTTTGGCTTCTGTAAAACACAGCAATATGAAATACTAGTGACAGTACCAGCTTGGAAAATTACAAGGACTGCAGAACAAGGACATTTTTCATTTTTTTAGGCTAAAAGTCTAATACTCTCCAAGGGAAAGAAGATGTGGAGAGGTAGAGATAGTAGTAGAAAATAAGAATTGAGTGGAAGTGTTTCATATGATAACTTGGGCAACCAGAAACTGACCTTGATTATAGATGAGATGTGAACTGTGGGATAATTTCTAAGAGTAGGCGAAGAGACCTAATCCGTTATGTCCTTGATGGAGGAACAGGGCAGAAAGGTAGAAGCTCAGTGTATTGGGAAAGTTTCTTGGGTTGAAAACTGGACCAAAAATCTCAGTTTAATAAAGCTAGGGAAAGCAGTGGAAAGTGTTTTTGGGGACTTCAGAGCAATAAGCTAAAGAGATCAAGGGAAGCCATACATAGATGGCCACAGTCATCTTTTGAGTTATCTGCAAGTTTTACTCACATAAACCAGATGTAACACACAGAGATTCACACACACACACACACACACACACACACACACACACACACACTTAAATGTGTTTAAGTAGGTGAAATGTGAAAAATTGGTTTAGACCATGTTGTGTATATGGAAAACTTTTTGTCTTATCTAAACTCTGCAGTTGTAGAAGCAGCAGCTACTTGAACATGGGGTGGGGAGGACTAATGTGATGACTCCCTGGAAACAGCCCAGGGAAGGCCACGGGCCTATAGGGTAGTGATCCTGGCTATGCACTAAAATCAGCTAGATAATCTTTAAAAATACCAATGTTGTGTTTCCCATACACTGAAATTCTAATTTAGTTTTTCTGATGGTAAAGAATCTGATTAAATCAGTCTTGGACAGTCGGGTGGCGGTTGGTGTTTCTTATTGCCTGAATGATTCCAATGATCAACCAGTTTTGAGAACCAGGACTCTGGGAGGAGCCCTGCAGTTGGCATGTCTGGCAAGAAAGGAAGGATAGAGCAGCAGTGGTGTGCAGTGGCTGGCTATAAGCTCCTGGCTTCCCAGATCCTGTGTGCAGGATCCAGATGTTCCTGTGTGGCCTGGTCAGGAGCTTGGAATTATTGATCAGACTTCTGTTTCACAGGAGTCATTTGGAGGATCTGCTCAGGCAGGGTCCTGATGACCTTGAGCAGTGGTATGGCAGGAGATGAGGAATTGTTGCCATTAAGCATCTAAAGGCAGGAGGAGAGGGATCATGGTTTGGAGGACCTAGTCCAGGGCACCCACTTGTACTTCTACTCAGAGCTAGAGAATGACACATGTGGACATGCCCATCCAGAGAACATAATGCCCAGTGTACATAGATTTAGACTCTTTGACACCCAGATAGCAACCTCCATAGGAAGTTCTACTATGGAATTCAATGTGAGTGTCTGCATTTGTATTGGAAAGAATCAATACTGTAATAGAGAACATTAAAACCTGGAAATGCTGAGAGTCACAAATTTAAAGCTTGTCCAATTATAGCCCTTTTTTTTCCCCTAAGTAGGGGCTCAAAAGAGAGATTAGAAAGAAATCGCTGTATTTTGTTGTGCTATATGTATAACATAATTTTACATATCCATATTCCAAAAATATAATTACTATACATTTCTTTTTAATCTTGGAGTTGAGATGGTTTTTACTGATAAGACTGAATATAAAACTTGCTGAATTTGAAATGCTGGCAACTGGAAAAAAATTATTTTGGAGACAGAAAGCACATCCTAGCTCTTCCATCTGCCAGCTACGGGACTTCAATTATGTCAACCCTAGTTTCTGCATTTGTAAAGTATGAATGAATACATTTATTTTATAAAATTTTTTGAAAATTAAATGTGCTAATACATATTGAAAAGATACTCTTATAATAAATAGTATGCAAATGTTTAAATTATGTCATAGGAAATGTTGCTTCTTCTTGCCAAAGAATAGAAAATAAAATATACCATACAGTTGTTGGTAAATTTTTAGAACTTGATTTATTTCAACTTAGTAAAATTATAAATCTCAATCGTGACATATTGTACTTGCCATATAAAAATCTACAGGGCATTTTTATATTTGATTAATCTCTCCTGTCAGCTCTTTCCCATTATCCATATATGCCCTCCCTCTTATAATCTACTTTCAAGAAATATGGAAAACTTCAAGAGAAAGAGTAGAATAAGTTTACAGTATGCTGTGCTTCATATCTTCTACAAAGGTATATTTTTAAAAAGACATCAAACTAAAGATGAGGCAGGTTTTGGTTGTCAAAAATGACTTAGTGAGTTTATTATGTGATATATGAGTTAATCATTTCTGTTAGATATTAAATAATATTTCTTTAGATCTTGATCAACATATCCTATAAGGGCTTTGATTTTTAAAATAAAGCATTTGCTTTCAATTTAAGTGAGAAATAAAAAGATGAACTCCCCATAGAGAATTTGTTTAGGCCAATGCTCTTACGAATATACCAAATATACAGCTCCAGAAAACAATTTTTCTATTTCAGTTGGCCATGCCTTGCCCACTATTCCCTGATTGCAGTAATGATGGTGGCCTCAGCACTGCTGTCCATTAAAATCCATGGATGTACAGAGGAGGGAGGCTGAAGATAACAGAATTGACCTACTTATTGGCGCTATTCCATTCTGCAATAATCATAAAGATATTTTACTTTCAGCCTTTCCTTTCTATTCCTTGCGTTATTTATCAAATGAAACTGTCTTTCCTATAAAAGGCAAACTCCGAGCATTATTCACATGTCTGCTTTGCTGATTAGTGACATATTGTTCTGCTGTGCACAAGAATTGGGTGCCATTTATGGAATCCGAACTGGATATTTTCACCTTTAGTGCCACAACATTTTAGGGGGAGCGAGAAGTTAAAAGGAAACTATATTCAGCTTCTATTTGAAATATTCACTGACCCTCCCAGGTAAAGAAACTAATCCACTTCAGTAATTGGCTTCTAAACAAATCTATATTATGATCTTCATATTGAATTGAACCTAAGGCAGCTACAAAATTCTGATCATGCATCTTTCATTTCAGGCTTAAAACTGGCAGTAAAGCTTTTCAGCAAGATACAGGATAACTTCTAGAGGGCAAGATAAACTTTAAATAGGAGTAGAATAAAGCAAGGTTTATTATCTCCTCATGGTAGAAAGTCGATCATGAATATGAGAATTTCATTATTCTTAAAATTTCATCTTGAAATGGTACTTGCAAATTGCTCATTTCTTACACCAATAACTATAATATTTGCTATCTGTAGATGTGGTATTATATTAATTCATACATAAATCAATAATTTTAACATTCCTTAATCTTTATTTATAGAAGTGGAATGAATTCAGTGTGTCTCATTAGGGACTTGTTTTTTCAAAGAAAAGGTTAGGTAAGGCTTAGCAGATGTAGAAAGAAATGAAAGTTAAGTTTTATGATTACAATGACTGAATTTCTAAGACATTTGTACATACATTCCCCACATTTACCAAAATAGAGTATGTCATGTAAATTATTATGGAATCAAAGACATTAGAATTAATCAAAGATAACAGAGGAGATTTTTTGATATGATCTCATATAATCTCCTCATTTAACTGACAAGTAATTATAGGTAGAAAGGTGGAATGAATTCACCTTTTACAGAATTTATCAGTGACAGCATTACATTTACATCTTTTTTTTTTTCCCCGCTATTGATCATGATTTGCTGTTTGTTTCCTGAAAAGCTCAAGTCCAAGAAATAATTGCTGGTGGTTGAAGCGTTCTATTCGGGTGAAGGGAGGGAGCTAGATTGAGATCATTATCCAACGATTTACAATTCTTTCAACTGCTGGTCTGTGTGTAAGACATTATATGTCTTTGAAACTAAGCATTTAAAGCATTTTATAATAATTATAGAGAAATTATTGGTATAAAAATCAGCTACTGGTATGTAGGCAAATTAGTTTACTTTTGCATACATGCTATCAGTATCCTTCCCTTCAGTCTCCTCCCTGCTCCCCACCATTTTGATTCTCAACAGCCATCATTGATACCATGAATTCTCTTCCTGCTGGGGACAGGTATGGCCATCAAACTTGACTCATGGGTCTTCCCTCGTGGCGCAGTGGTTGAGAGTCCGCCTGCCGATGCAGGGGACGCAGGTTCGTGCCCTGGGTCCGAGAAGATCCCACATGCCGCGGAGCGGCTGGGCCCGTGAGCCATGGCCGCTGAGCCTGCGCGTCGGGAGCCTGTGCTCCACAACGGGAGAGGCCACAACAGTGAGAGGCCCGCGTACCGGAAAAAAAAAAAAAAAAAAAACTTGACTCATGAAACTATTAATGAACTTTCTTTTGTCCCTTTGTGCTTTTCTTTTAGTTTCTTCATGCAACAAAGAAATGGCTCCCTCTTGCCTTTAGAAAGGGAAACCAAAGCATCTCCTAGTTTACCTCTCTTATGGCCCCTGTGAAGCATCTTTACTTTTCATCTTTTCATTTATTTGGTTGTACATATTTATTTATTGTTATATATTTATTTTTGAAAGTGATTAAGAGATAGGATACTGATATCACCAAGGTCTTTGAAAGTCCTTCTGTAAAGTTGACAATCAGATCCCACACTTTTTAATCTAAGGATAATCTCTAATTTGAATGTTGTTATCATTCCCTTGCTTTACTTTTAGTTTACTACATGTGTATTGATTAGTAAAATACATATTGTTAATTTTGCAAGTTTGAGGTTTTATTTAAGTAGTATCATACATTTAGTATTCCTCTGAGACTTATTTTATCACTCAACATTATATTTTTGAGGCAATTATAATAATGTATAGGACATAGTGTATTCATTTCTACTGCTGCACAGTATTCTGTTTATGGATATACCACTATTCATTCTTCCATTCTCCTTTCAAAATGCATTTCAGTTGTTTCCAGTTTCTTGTTATTACAAGCACTGCTGTTATGGTCACTCTTGTACAGGACTTGGTTAACAAAAACAAGGGTTTCTCTAGGTTATAGACTTGTGAATTTGCTGGCTCAGGGTCTGATCTTAATAAGTTTTACTAGGTAATATGAAATTGTTTTCCAAAGTGACTCTATTAAGGTTCTCTTTCATCTGCAATGAATGAAATTTTCTGGTGCTGTATCCTGGACTCTTCTTGTCATTGCCTAACCTATTAACTTTGCCAGGCTGATAGGTTTGATATGGTTTCTAACTGTTGTTTTAAATGGCATTGTCCTGAATTCAAATGATATTGATCATCGTATTTATTGGCCATTCATATTTTCTCTTCTGTGGAATATCTGTGCTATTTTACTTTACCTTTTCTACTACTTTATTTCCTGTAGATTTGCGTGAGTTATTTATTTGCTATCCAAATTGTTTGTCATATATGTAGCAAATAGGTTCTCCTTGTTTTTGCCTTAATTAGCAGCATTTAAAGGGATCATCACTTTTTAAGAAATACCCATTCTATATGAATGAAAAGCATTCTTAAATGTGTATTAGTTTAAAGAAATTTGTATACATTTGAAAATAAGGGTGATTTAAAAAGGAAATGAAATTCATCTATAGAAAAGTCTGTATTGATATCTTAGGGCCAGCTTCAAACTGTTAACATGAAAATGTTTCATTTTGATAATACTTTAAAAGTTTTACTTTGACTATGCTCAATGCCTTATATATCTTACATATCTAAATAATAAACTGTTCCTGAAAATATATATACAAGAAATTTGTAGCACATTTACTCTATGAAAAAAGTAGTCGATATCCACCTGCACCTTAATGCCTCTTTAAAGGAAAAATTTGGTTGCATCCTGACAACTTCTCTGATGAAAGTGAATATGATGGAAGAGTGAGGGAATCTCTGGTTTTAGAAAATGTTCACATGGAAGATTTTCAGGTCTGTAACAATCTCTTTTTGGGTGAATTTAGCTTTTACCTGTTTTCATTGTTGTACAGGATTTCTCTCCACCCCCATAAACGTCCCACGCCCAACACATGTATACAGCCTAAACATTTTTTTCTATTATTCAAAAATGGAACTCTTCTTAATTGTTAACACATTTTTTTCTCTAGTTTTGAGAGAAACTTTTATGGTTTTGAGAGGAAAAGATCTGACCCTCATTTTATCTTTTATTTTGTAACTGAAACTTTTTATGCAGATATGAAAGTGCTGATTCTGACTGTTTTGTGATGAAAAGAAAATAAGGGCACATAGCTGTCAGAAGGCAGTGACTTTCAGTCAGCATCAGGCTTGGAAATATTCAAATCTGTGACCTGAAGGTGATGAACTTGAGTTGCCTTCACCCAGTAGCAATCCCATGAGTTTATTTCTTTATCATTTGATTGTCTTAAACTGAGTTAGAAACAGTCTATCATTTTTATGTCAAAATATATCTTTCTTTGTAACCTTTAAACTAAGTAAAAATATTTTCAAAAATTATCTCCTTTTGTAAATAAAATCTTTTATCATTTGGATTTTAGCTTATTTGGGGAATGGTATTCATCATTGTTATAAATTATATGTTTAGGAAAATAATTTGCTTTGTGAAAATGTGGGAAAATAAATGGTATGATGATTTAATTCTGTGATTCAGGTATATAATACACAATGCTTTGATTGGAACACCATTTCTTGAATGACCTAGACCTATATACAAATTTTGGCTCCCCACATATCACCTTGATAATCTTGAAAAATTATTTAATTTCTCTGAGCCTTATTTCCTAATCAGTAAAATGGGGTTAATATGGAACATCATCACAGAGTGCTTCTGACCATTAAACAGGCACCATACACGAACTGGAAGCTCTGGGGGCAAGAAGACTTCCACAGTCCATAGCAACAGAAGGTTATATTTAACAACTGGCCAGCACACAATTAGGAACAACCTAAATGTCTCTCAGGGAATATATAGCTGAAATGTCAAGTATTTATGTTATGGGCTACTATCTGGCAAATAAAATGGGAGACATTATTTTATATTAACACCAGAGGTAGAAAAAATATAATGTTAGATAGAAAAGTAGGTTGATGAGAATAGACACACAGAAACATACACACAAAAACTGTGTATGTATTGTTTCTGAATATATTTATATCTGGCAAAAATATAAAGTCAGAAACTGGAAAGATACATGTTAAACTGATTATGGTAGTTTTCTCAGGGATATTAATGAAGAAATGGAACTGGGAATGAGTGCGAATGAGATCTCAAATTTTTGTGTAATTTTTTTTTTTGCTTAAAAAGTTGGAAGCAAAAATATACATATATGTACACACAAATATAAATACTTACATATATATACATAAATACATATATATTATATACACATATATATGAAATAAAACCACAGGATGAAATAAGAGACTTTGAGGTTAAAATCTAAAGTTAATAGTTCTAAAGAAAAAAATGATAATCCTGTCTTTTCTTCTCTTTTTCCACCCTCTCCCCTCACTATTTTATGTTTTTTATTTCATAATTTTCTCTTTCAAAGAGATGTTATATGTATTCTATTTCCATAAATATATTCTTCTGAATCCATTCCTTTTAACTTTTGTATAATATATTCTTATGTGAATTTACCACAATTTCTGTATAACTTCCCTTATTAATAAAATTTCACTCTAATGTACAGTGGTGCACCAGCTAAGCTTGCCCATGTCTCCTTGGGGTCAGGTTGAGAAAACATGATTCTCTTGATCTTATAATCTCCTCAAGCCATGCTGATTTCTATGCTGTCTTTATATCAGAATTCCACAAAGAAGTTTCAATTCTTCTCCCAGTCTGTCTTGAACCAGTTGTTGATAGGCATTTGTCTCTTGTACTCTGTCAAAGCTGCTACTATCCAGGACACCAAGGCGCTTAATTTGCTAAATGTGAGAATCTATTCCATTTCATCTTACTCACTGGAAACATTTCACATGGGTTATCAGACACATTCATTTCTGCATTTGGTTTCCAGGATACCACATTCTCCTGGTTTTCCTTCTACTGAACTGACTGTTCCTTTTCATTCACTTGCACTGAATTCCCTGCATTTCCCCAAACTCTTTAACTTTTAATGATCAGGGTGTGGTAATTTATCATTATCTGCATTCACTTATTAGTTGAGTTTGTCTGTTTTACTTGGCTTTATATGTCATCTGTATGCTGATGACTCCAGAATTTATGTATCTAATGTTGTCCTCTACATAATCCCAGATATATATATATATAATAATAATCTGTTCAATATTTCCACTTGTATATCTAAAATATATCATAAACTTACTATGCCTAATATCAAACCCCTTGTCTTCCCCTGCAAACCTCCTCTGGTCATTCTGTCCATCTCAATAAATGTCTAATCTGTTCTTTCATATCTTCAGGTCAGAAATCTTATAGTCATCCTTGACTATTCTTTTTCTCTTAAACACACAAATCACGTCAGCAAATCTGTTGGCATTCGCTTTTAAATATACTCAAAATCCAACCACTTCTCACCATCTAACTCTATGAAGTTCTGAAACTCTGTTATCCCTCCTTTATATTATAACTTGTCTCCTTACCGTTTGTGCCCAATACCTTAGGCAGAATGATCTCTTCTTAAACATAGGTCAAATCATTGTATGCCTCGCCTCAAAACTCTCCAGTGGCTTCCCATGTAAAACAGAGTAAGTTCAGACTCTTGTGACCTTCAGGCTTCCCATGATCTGCTCTCCTTATTTCTGTAAACTCACCTTTGTGATTTTTTTTTTCTCTCAGTTAACATCCTCACAATTCCTCCAACTAGACATGGTCCTTGAATAATACTTTTGCATCAATTTTTCTTTCAATATGGAATATTCCTCCCTATATCATTTCAGGTTTTTGTTCAAAAGTCAGATTCTCCATGACACCTTCTCTGATTATTCTATTTAAAATTGCATATCCCAATCATCTGCCTTATTTTTTCATTAATACTTATTACTAAATCTATTTCTATCTATATCTGTATTTCTATGTGTGTATTATTTATTTATATTTTGTCTCTTAACTCAGTAACATGTTGATTTTGGTTGTGATAATATCACATATGAGGAACTCAAAGTATTTTGTTGAATGAATAAATAAGTGAATGTTCAAAAAGTACAAATCTATTGGTTTGGTCTAATTCTATATGGAATTAGAAGCTTGTTTAAATTCAAAGGGATAAGAAAATGCAAGTTATTCTAAAAAGAAGTAATCACTTCACAGAAGTAAAACTGAAAAAACTATAACAATTTTTTTTAGTAAATATGTAGAGAAAAGGGCGCTCATATATTGCTAGTGTGAATGTGGAATATTATAGTCTTTTTGGAAATCAGTCTTACAACATCAGCTGACTTTAAAACTACTTACTGAATACACATTTGACAATTGAATAAAGAGACATATCATACTTTATGCTAAATTAACAGTAGTAATATTTCATATTTTTAATATAATATGATTTCTAAATTTTAATCATGGATATGAATCTTCAAATTATAATAATTCTGGCAAATTTTGTGTAGAAATTAGTCAATTTGATTTCTAGAATTCCTTCAACGCTGACATGTTCTGATTTTCTCACACTTTCCAAGACCCTGAATAACAGCTAAACTGATTTAAAAATCAGATTTAATATTATATGATAACCTATATAGATATTTAATAGGATTACTGAGAATATTAAGAAAAACTACAGATAATTACTTCAAGTAAGTTTAGATTAAATAGATAGGAAAATTTCATAGTCTTCTAATAAAGACTATGTAACCAGCAACTTAGTATTAACGCCTTTCAATGAAAATGCCAATTTCTAAAATAAGCTTGTATTAGCACTTTACTTCTCTTTACTATTCAATTACAACTAATCTCTTTAATCAGATCTTCAGCTTTATTTTAAACTCATCTTCAGGAATTGATACCTATTTTGGTTTCTGAATCATGCACCTTCTCTCTGAGATTTAATATTTAATAGGCCAGCTCTTAATTATCTGGAATTCCTAGATATCTAGATTTTCATAAAAATAATATTGAAGTTTGGCTATAATATTTCTAAATGTCAAGATGGAACCAATAGAATTAATAATAAAAGATCTATACCAGGTAACTGATTTGACAAATGTTGCTCTGAGTTCTTTTATCAATACAATGTGATATAATTTGTTTAATTTTACTTGCCTTGAAGCTATTGTTGACAAGCATATTTATTGTTAATTAAAATAATGTGAAGATATTTCCAATTTTTATCTATTAGTCATGTCATAAGCTTCAGTTTAGAAAAATAAATTCCATATAAACCTTTTCTACATATTACATGTATAACACATAGTAGATAAATATTTTAGGTTTTGTTTTTTATCTCATGTTTGTTCTTAACCTGTGGTTTCTGGAGTTTGAAGGGTTGTGTTTCATGATCTGCTTTTCTAAGACTCTCCAATAAGCCAAATTTAAGCAGAGGATTATTGTTAACTTTATTTTAAATTCAGTTCAATATCATATGCAGAGACCACTAACACATCACTGTATCACAAAAGTTGCATGAAGATATATTTCAAAAATGGCTATGGCATGATCCAAAGTTCTTTCATTCATGATTCTACCTGAGTTTACTCCTTAAGGAAATAACATTTTTTTGTGAACTTTAAGTATGAAAACAATCGGTTTGATTTTAATGGAAATTACTTTATAGAATGATATTAAAACAAATTCAGCAAATTCATCATTTATGCCCTTTGTTTTTATTTCTCATCATTAGCTAGGCATAAGGCCTGAAATGAAATACATTCTCATCAGTCTTTCAGTGACAGGACACTTTCAATTGCATGCTGTGCGTGTATGCAATAGATCAGTGTGTGTGAACTTGACACTTTCATCACAAGATATGACTCCTGTTGAAATGGTGTCTATGCCAGTCACAGAAACTATATACTACAATTGCAGCAGGAGCTCTGATTCTGTGAGTTCACCATAGAGATAATTGAACAAAGCTTTGTTCATCTTCAAAAAAGGAAATTCTATCAACATTTGGGATGGAGGGCAATAAACAATAGCATGAAACTCAGGTTATTTGGCATTCTGATAAGGATGATAAAATAATGCTCTTTTTTCTTTGGAGGAATTAAAATTGAAGCAATGGGATAAGTATCCTATAAACACCAACTTTTTTCTAAACAGCTTAAGGATTTTTGATACTCAGTTCCACCAAGCTTTATTTTGTTAATCATCTACTATTCACCATAGACCCTGAAAGATTCTGGGATACAAATAAGACTTATCCCTACCTTCAGAGAGCTCATAGTCAGACATGATAAATATTTAAACATATTAACAGTTATAACAAATTTTTGACTGTTTACTTAGAGTTGAAAAATACCATGTATTCTTGTAAGCACAGAGATATTAAGAAATGATCATGGAAGGTCTCCTGAAAGATAGTAAATTAAAGAGACACCTGAAAAAATCTCTCTGAACACTTACAAGTGTGGTGCTTATACATTTCTGAAGTATTTAAATTATCCTGCATTTGTGACATTTCTTTCTTCCTCCCCTCCTCCCTCCCTGGTTTTAAGGAATTGGTTATTCACTCTATGCATTCTGTCACACCAATCTAAAACCCCGGATGTCACATACTTCTAGAAAGGGCTCTTGAGCACGTTCCTGTCATTTTAATCCTGAGGTAGAATGTGCCTGTGGACATCTTGATCAGAAGCTGCTCTTTTACTCTTGCAAGAGCTAATTATCACATATTTAGAAATTTAGCAAGCCCATTTTGGGGGCTTGAAATCTACCATAGTGGTAGCATTTACACCATGGAAGTTGGTACATGCTGGAAATCAACCCTCCTATCCTTTCCCACAATGAATTTACTAATGCACAGCTAGGTATACCAAATGGGCCAAAGATTGATAGCCTGGGCAGATAATATTTTGGCATTCATTCAAACCAGTATTCTTATTTTTTCAAAATTAATTCAGTGGAGCTATTGAGTGGTAGAGTGAGAGACATAGAGACATATGAGCTCTTGACAAGCTTCAGCTTTTCTGTATACTAAGCAATTTGGTTCTTTACCAGACATTTTTATTCTACTAAAGAGAGAGAGAGACAGAGAGACAGAGAGAGAGAGAGCGCAATGCTGCTTGACATTTTGACCCTCTTTAGAAGACAATTTAACAAAATCCATGGGACCTAAAGCAGCATCTCAAATTTTTCCTTCTAATCATATGGTTTCCTCTATGAGCGGAACTCTGACACAGAGATTTGTCTCCATATTATTGCATTTCTACTCCTATACTTACTGTCCAATGATATTTTATCCCCTTTATAGAGCTGAGCACCAGAAGCTTCCAAGCTGGCCTCCTGTTTTATCTTTGGTAGGAGATGCCTGAAGGTGGGCAGTGAGTCATAAGGCCTATCTGCTGGGGCTGTATTGACTGCTGGTGACCTGTTTTAGCTGATAACTATTCTAAGATAATCCATGATGTTAATTGAAGTGCCTCTGTTATTTCATCTTTTCTACGCCTCTTTTCAGTGTTGCCAGATAAAATGCAATATTATTTGTTGGCAACCCTACTCCTCTCTAAGTTTTAGTCTGACCCACAAGACAGACAACGGAATTTTGGAAAGATTATAAGCTTTTCAGATTTATAATCAAAGAAAGTGAAAGTGAGAGGGAGATGATCTTTCTAATCTGCCAGCTCTCTGTGGAAAGTTGCCGAGGCTTTCAAGATCACCTCTAAAAATCCTATTTAAGAATGTGTTTTTAGTATACTTTAAGTTTGGAAAAAGAAAAAAGTTTAAATTGGAAAACAAACATCTTTCTCAGAAAAAAAGATACAAACTCACTAAAAACAAAAAATAAGAATGAAGACTGAAATAACTTAAAAATATAAAAGTGTTTTACTTAGAAGGAAATTTTCTAAGTTGTAATGTGTAATTTTAAATGAAAGCCTTTATATGCTATACCTTCATGTAATTTTTTGGTATTCCAACATGTGAAGTTTAGAACTTAAAAACATCTTCTGTTTCAGTGTCTGTAAGCCTCGTTCTATGGAGCTGGTACTTTGCAGTGGTTAAATGGCAGGCTTTAGGATTGGTCTAGCTCAGTGTGAATTCTATCTTTATTTCCTCCCCACTGTGTGCCTTTGTGCAAATTCCTTAATTTTCTGGATCACCGTTTTGTCATCTCTAAAATGGCGGTAACCAAAGCACCTTACTCATAGAATTTTAGTGGGAAGGTAGTGTGTATAAAACACTTAGAATATGGCCTGGCATGAGATAGGTACTCAATAAACATCAAATGTTATTATTATCATCATTATTATTTGATAAAGGAAAGAATAGACACAAAATAACCAATGTGAAAAATGTGAAAATGGTTAACAAAGAGTGATTTTAAATGTTTACTATGTTCGAATACAGTGTAGAATATTCATGGTTTATGTTAGTATTTATGTAGTAAGTCCATGAAATAAACTGGAAAAGCCAGTGAAAAGTGTTCCAGCCATCTGCCTCGACAAGCTTTACAAAGTTTATCTTTTGTATTTGTTGACAATAAATTGATGGAAAGACGAAAGAGCGTACTTCCCATGTTCAAATTTGTATTCTTGATTGAGTCAATTTTAAATTACTAAGGATTTATTGAAATATCTTCATAGCTCAGCATATTCCTCTGTTGTTAATAATATATTTATAGAAGAAATGGCTAGCAGTCCATAATATCAATAGTTTTGTCAATTAAGATTATTGAAAAATATCATTGAAGTACAATCATAAATTGACTTATGAATAAAATGGAGGCTTTTCAACTGACATTTAAAAATCTATTACTTTAGAAGAATGGCCTTATAGAAACTTAGCAACCTGCTTTTTTTTAATAATTTTCTGATTTTAGCTAGAATGCCTTTTCCAGTGGATCCATTTCCTACAGAATATATTATTTCTTCTTTTCTCTTAGTTCATATGCACAGTATACAAGTAAATGGGATTTTGTTTTCTAACAGGACACTAGCTCTGTAGCTTCTTAAACAATACTAACAACCACAGTGACATCTTACATAGACATACTTAAATAACAAGCAAAGTGATATTTTAACATGGGCACATTTATGAAAAGGGATCATTCCATTCAAGGTCCTCCTCCCTTTCTTTGGTGATCACGGAATATTTCCCCATGAGTTGTGGGGAATGACAACCGTGGTCTTACATTTTTAATTTAGAAAGTTTTTGAGTGGCCCAATATAATTTGTTTATTAACTAACTGTTTTTTTTTAAAAGGAAACAAACCAAAAAAAGAAAGAAAGTCTGGTTTATCCTAGTTATCCTAGCAAAATTTGAGTGGATGTAACATTCAAAATAAAGTACATTATATCTTTTAATGAAATAACTCGAGTCAGCATTTACCAAACAATTCTCAGTTTCTATACTGGTTTTCATTCACTATTTCTATTTCTTCTTCCCACATTGCCCTTTCCCTCTTTCTCACCCTAATTCCATTTTCTACATGTTAAAAGGCTCTGATGAAAATTTTATTTTTACTAATATTTTCCTCATATTCCATGCCACAGAAAACATATTGGGCCAAACTGACTTTTGTTTTTATGGTGAAAATGCTTTTTACTACCTGGTTGCATTTTGGATTATTTTAATTATCCTTGCTTTTAAAATGTTATTAGAATATTAATTCTAATATTTTTCTAATATTTTTTAAGTCTCTTCAATTTTTTCTCATATATTTACTGCTGTATCTAGAAGAGTATCTGTCATGCAGGCTGTACTCAATACATTTGCTGAAAGTATTAATTGAATAAAACTGTGTATTGATGGATTTTTTTTTAAATTTTATTTTATATCAGAGCATAATTGATTCACAATGTTGTGTTAGTCTCAGGTGTACAGCAAAGTGATTCAGTTATACATATACATGTATCTACTCTTTTTCAATTTCTTTTCCCATTTAGGTTATACAAAATATTGAGCAGAGTTCCCTGTGCTATACAGTAGGTCCTTGTTGGTTATCTATTTTAAATAAAGCAGTGTGTATATGCCAGTCCCAAACTCCCAATCTATCCCTTCCCCCTAACCTTCCCCCCTGAGAACCATAAGTTTGTTCACTCAGTCTGAGTCTGTTTCTGTTTTGTAAATAAATTCATTTGTATCTTTTCTTTTTTAGATTCCACTTATAAGCAATATCATATGATATTTGTCTTTCTCTGACTTACTTCACTTAGTATGATAATCTCCAGGTCTATCCATGTTGCTGCAAATGGCGTTATTTCACTCTTTTTAATGGCTGAGTAATATTCCATTTTATATATGTACAACATCTTCTTTATCCATTCATCTGTTGATGGACATTTATGTTGCTTCCATGTCTTGCCTATTATATACAGCACTGCAATGAACATTGGGGTGCATGCATCCTTTCGAACCATGGTTTTCTCTGGATAACCCAGGAGTGGGATCGCTGAGTCATATGGTATTTCTATTTTCAGTTTTTTGAGGAACCTCCATACTGTTCTCCATTGTGGCTGTATCAATTTACATTCCCACCAACAGTGCAAGAGGGTTTCCTTTTCTCCACACCCTCTCCAGCATTTATTGTTTGTAGACCTTTTGATAATGACTGTTCTGACTGGTGTGAGGTAATATCTCATTGTAGGTTTGATTTGCATCTCTAATAATCAGTGATGTTGAGCATCTTTTCATGTGCTTCTTGGCCATCTGTATATCTTTTTCTGGAGAAATGTCTATTTAGGTCTTCTGCTCATTTTTGGATTGGGTTGTTTCTTTCTTTGATATTGAGTTGCATGAGCTCTTTGTAAATTCTGGAGATAAATCCCTTGTCAGTCACACTGTTTGCAAATGTTTTCTTCCACTCTGTGGGTTGTCTTTTCATTTTGTTTATGGTTTACTTTGTTGTGCAAAAGCTTTTGAGTTTCATTAGGTCCCATTTGTTTATTTTTGTTTTTATTTCCATTACTCTAAGGGACAGAACTAAAAAAAATATTGCTGTGACTTATGTCATAGAGTGTTCTGCCTATGTTTTCCTCTAAGAGTTTTATAGTATCTGGTCTTACATTTAGGACTTTAATCCATTTTGAGTTTATTTTTGTGTATTGTATTAAAGAATGTTCTAATTTCATTTTTTTTACATGTAGCTATCCAGTTTTCCCAGCACCACTTATTGAAGAGACTGCTTTTTCTCTATTGTATATTCTTGCCTCCTTTGTTATAGATTAATTGACCATAGATGCATGGGTTTATTTCTGGGTTTTCTATCCTGCTCCATTGATCTATAGTTCTGTTCCTGTGCCAGTACCATACTCTTTTGATGGCTGTAGTTTTGTAGTATAGTCTGAAGTCAGGAAGCTGATTCCTTCAGCTCCACTTTTCTTTCTCAAGATTACTTTGGCTATTTTGGGTCTTTTGCATCTCTGTACAAATTTAAAAATTTTTTATTCTAGTTACGTGAAAAATGCCATTGGTAATTTGATAGGGATTGAGTTGCATCTGTAGATTACCTTGGGTAATATAGTCATTGTGACAATATTGATTCCAAGAATATGGTATATCTTCCCATCTGTTTGTGTCATCTTCAAAAGTGGGCATTGAGGGAACCTACCTCAACATAATAAAGCCATATATGACAAACCTAAAGCTAGCATCATACTCAATAGGGAATAACTGAAAGCATTTCCTCTAAGATCAGGAACAGGACAAGGATGTCCACTCTTGCCACTTTTATTCAACATAATTTTAGAAATCCTAGCCACAGCAGTTAGAGAAGAAAAGGAAATAAAAGAAATCCTGTCATTATTTGCAGATGACATGACAGTAAACATAGAAAATCCTAAAGATGCTACCAGAAAACTGTTAGAGCTCATCAATGAATTTGGTAAAGTTGCAGGATACAAAAATAATACACAGAAATCTCTTGCATTCCTATACACTAACAATGAAAGATAAGAAAGAGAAATTAAAGAAACAACCCCACATACCATCACATCAAAAAAGAATAAAATACTTAGGAATAAACCTACCTAAGGAGGCAAAGACCTATTTTTGTTTTTAATCCATGAAAGTTTTCCTCAATTAAGTCTTTAAGGTTTGTCTTTGTCAAGGTTTCTTTATAAATAAGGATAATTTATTTCTGGAGAGGAAGATAGTGCCATTGTCTACCCTTAGTGTGAATCATCTTCTTTTAATTTTCATACATTTATTCTTTTTCCCTATACTACAGTAGAGATTATCAAGTTTATCTTCTAATAACATTTTTGTACTTTTTTATACTTTGTGAAAAGTTTTAAACATATGTAGAATGAGAGCAAATGTTATAATGAACCACTCCCCCCTGCTGGTAGCATTCGCCAACTTCAACAATTATCATCATGAGCCATTCTGTTTTGTTTAGACCACCAACCACTTTTTCTCACTTGATCAATGGATTATTTTGAGGCAGATCACAAACTTCATCTCACCTATAAATATTTCATATGAATTTCTGAAAGACAGAAACTGTTTTTTGAACATAGTCCCAATAATCATGGCACACTTACAATATTGACAGTAATTCCTCAGTATTATCAAATATCCAGCTATTCATCACATTTCCTCTGATTTTCTATGAATTTTTTGTTATTGTTTTTTGGGAAGTTCTTTTTTTCTTTTCAGTTTGTTTCCATAAGAATCTAAATATCATAATTCAAAAATTACCATTGAATTTTATGGAGATTCAAATTTTTTTTAAGCAAATATTTCTTAAATATATCTTTTAGTATTTAGTCTTCAGACACTCCAGTTTATGAATGTTTGATCCTCGTTACTTATCTTCTAAATTTGTCATTCCCTCATAAATCATTTTATTTTATTCATTTATTTTTTATTTTAATTTTTTTCTCCTGATATCTTCTTTATTGCTTAAGGAAACATGTATTGTGTTTATCTTTCTATGTTTATTTTTAATTTAACTTCTATTTCTGAAATATTTTTTCTTTTATTTCTAATTATTTCTTGAGTCCTGTCATCACACTTCTGAGTTTTCTAATTCTGTTTTTTCTTTTCTTTAATATCTTATTTTCTTAATGCCTTTTAGCTTACTTTTAAATAGTTTATATATTTTACAAATTTTTGGCATGTTTGTGGCTAGCTCTTATTATCTTTAGGGGTATATTTTGCTCCTTATTCTCTCTAACAAGAACTTATAATAGATTAGACCTAATCATTTTAGCTGTCCAGTTTTACAAGAAATTAATTACCTGGACTTTTAGAGGAGGCATGATACTGAATAGTTTTTCTAACTTTACAGCCCTCTTTCTTATGTTGCTTCTATGCAGTTTTTAAAAATGTAGTTTACTTTTTGAGTTCTCCTACCCATTTCCTCCCCTAACCCCTTTTTTCCATACTTTCTTAGTTCTGAATATCTGTTGTATTGTTGCTGTGCAGTTTTGATTCAATTCCCTGCAGGTGATTTTCACTGTGGGGTTTTGTTATGACATTTACTGGTGACATTGTAGAATTAGGATATCAGACTTCTCTGGGTCCTTCAAACCTTACTGTCCAATTCTATTGGAATGTGTGAATCTCCTTCCCATGTCAGCTGCCATTCTCACATTGGTGATCTAGGCTTTACAATGAGCACCTCTTGGCTCTTCTGGAACTCTGTTCAGTCAGATGTTCCATTGCATCCTTTTGCACAATTGTGAGCACAACACAGTTGCTGCTGTTGTCAGTGGTTGCCATCATCAGACTGTATTTTTAAGCTAAGGGGAACCTGGTCATCTAGCTTTCTGTTTGATGCTGTGTATGGATTTTTGTTTTGCTATCCTTGATCCTCTATCTGTTTTTAAATGGAGAGCTACAGGTGATTGAAAAAAAATGCTGCTGCTATCTTCTTATCCCCTCCTCACCAGATTTAACATATAACGCGTATTCAGATATCTAAAGTGCATTTTTTGTGATTTAAGATAACAAAGGAATAAGAGGCTGAATTTTACTATTGTATGTAATTTTCAAAATATGTGAAGAGTCATACATTGAAAGGTATAAAGAATAATGAGTTAATATTTATCAACACTTCTCATCTGAAGAAATGTATATCCTGACACAATCATATTATTCTTATTTGGACCCTCTCTAGAAATAACCACTATCTTGGCTTTTTTCTTATTCCCGAGCATTGTTTTATCCTTTTAATTTTATATAAATGGGATGATGTTATTTAAATTTTTCTGCAAATTGATTTTTTAACTTACTCTGATGTTGATAGCTTATTTTTATTGATATATAGAATTACATTTTTTCTATATACTACAAAGTATTAGTCTATTTTCTTGTTTATGTGCATAGATACTTTCTAACATTTGTTTTTCCAAAAGCTTTGACTTATCTTTTCACCTTTTTATGTTTTCATTTATCACTCAGAAGACTTGACTGTTAATGTGATCAATTTTATCAGTCTTCTTTAAAATGTCATTTTAGAATTTATAATTTCTCTAGACATTCTGCCTACCCAGAGATCATACAAATAATTTCCTACATGTATTTTAGATGCTTTAAAGTTTACTTTTCATATTTAGTTTTCTAATCTGTCTGGAGTTGTTTACATAACAGAGGGATTCAATTTTTTTCTCCTTTATGAATAAGCAATTGTTAAAGCAGCATTTAAATGTTCATCACTGATCTATAATAGCATATCTTTCATAATCCAAGGTTTCATGTATATTTAGGTCTGTTTCTGCATTAGTTAATTAGGTCCATTCATCTATTTGTTTGTGTGTGTGCCAGTGTTGCAATGTGATAATTATGATAGCTTAATAATTTCTCATTATATAGTAGTTCAAGATCTATAAACATATTCCTTTCCCTCTAATTAGACTTGGCTGTTATTAACACTTGGTTGAGTTCTATAAATCTTAGATTTAGTTTGTTTGAAGTCCACGTCCGTAGTCAGAAATCTTTTCTTACTTTGATTGGAATTACATTGAATTAATAATTAATATGGGGAGGGCTTCCCTGGTGGCGCAGTGGCTAAGAGTCCGCCTGCCGATGCAGGGGACACGGGTTCGTGCCCCGGTCCGGGAAGATCCCACATGCCGCGGAGCGGCTAGGCCCGTGAGCCATGGCCGCTGAGCCTGCGCGTCCGGAGCCTGTGCTCTGCAACGGAAGAGGCCACAAGAGTGAGAGGCCTGCGTACCGAAAAAAAAAAAAAAAATTAATATGGGGAGAAATTTGTAGGATATTAGAAACAATTGAGTTATCTATACCTTAAAAAGGCATACTTTCAATATAGTTAGGTTTGTTTGTATTATGTCAAGACTTCTTCAACTTCTTTTTATTAATGCCTAATTATTTTTAGAATATGCATACTTAAATTATTTAGCGTTTTAAGCTCAATATCTGTCTATATCTTTACGGAGACTATTGTGGGTTAAATTATGTCTCCCAAATAAGGGTATATTGAAGTCATAACGCTCAGTACCTGTGAATGTGACCTTATTTGGAAACCGAGTCTTTGAAGATGTAATCATGTTAAGGTCATACTGGATATGGATGAACCCTAAATCCAGTGATCCCATGACAGGTGTCTTTATAATAGAGAAAAGAGAGGGAGATAGAAATAGACACATACAGAGGGAAGATGACCCTTTGAAGAAGGAGGCAAAAAACAACAAGCCAGGAAGTGCCAAGGATTGTTGGCATCTGCCAGAGGCTAGGAAGAGGCAAGACAGGATTCTTTCCTAGAGCCTTCAGAGGGAGCATGACCCTGCTAACACTTGGATTTCAGAGTTCTAGCTTCCAGAACTGTGAAAGAATAAACGTCTATTGTTTAAAGCCACCCCGTTTGTGGTAGTTTGTTACAGCAGCCCTAGGAAACTAATACAGAGTCCTTGTGTTTTTGAGGGTAGCTTTTGACTTATTATAAAAATGCTATAATTAATAGCAAAATCAATTTAAATTTTATATAATTATTGTACTTGATCAAGAGAGTGCATGTTATATACGACAAAAGGTGAAAGAGCACTGATGATATTTTTTGTGTGCCTACTATTTGCTAAGATCTATACTAAGTACTCTACTTGCATTACTTAATTTGCTAATCACAGCAACCTCATGAGGCATTAATTACTATAATCCCCCTTTTTATAGATGAAGGGATCAAAGAGGGAGATTTTGTTTTCTTCCTTAACACTGGTTCAATAGCCAAGCTATGATGAAATTTCAATTCTGAAATTAAATTAAGAGTTTTTAAACACCTTACAATAACTACCTTTCCTTTGTAGGGATTCAAAGATCATTAGAAAGTAAAGGGGCATTATTGTTAATCATGCTTAAAGGTTTAAGTATTTTATTTAAATAAATATGTTTCTAGAGCTACAATATATGAAAGAGGGCAGAATTTTCTGGAGCTCTGTTTGCTTGTCCTCATGCCCATGAAAACTCAGGTCTTTGCAAAATACAGAATTAAAACAGACATGGTGTATAATCTGTAAAAATACTGAATCACTATGCTGTACATCTGAAACTAACACAATATTGTAAGTCAATTATACTTCAGTTAAAAAAACCAGACATATTCATTTTACTAATAAGGAAAATGAGACTTTGGAAAAAAAGTGACTTGTCCACAATTGTATCAGATCCTGACAGAACTCAGATCAATAGGAGTCCTGCTGAGAAGGAGAAGACCAGGCAACACTTTCTACAGCATAATTGATACGGACCATCTGGGTTTCATGCTTTTCTTTTCACAGATAAAATAGGAAGCCCAGGCATTATTAAGCAAACTATCCCATAGCTGCAGGCAGTACCATGAACAGCTGTATGCAATGTGCATTTTATGAAATAATACAGATGTTCTCTATTATAAATACTACTGAGATGTTACATGCCATTTTAAATAAAGATGAATTACAAAGGTAATAACTGACAATGATAGACTACGTATCTTAGTTATGTATAAAACACATTGTCTTCCATGTATTATTCTTTTAGACTTTGGAAAATGCAGATTTCTTGAGCCTAATGAGGAACTAATGAATTTGAACCAATGGCTGAGAATTTTCTTTTACTTTTTTCCTTGTATCTAATCCCTGGGGAGATGCACTGATCTTAGGTGAGCACAGATAAATATTTCAAATTCTTTTTTTTAATAAAAACTCCTAAATACATAGAGCATTGCAGTCTGGGTTGTGTAACAACCTGGCTTCCCTAAGGTGCATCAATGCCTTCCAGCGTCATTTGGTTATATATTTTGTGAACTTTCACATGATGGAAGTATGTTAGCTAGAATGAGCTGCCCCTAATCAACACCTGTAAATGTCAGAATATCCCCTGCGGTCATATTTCCTGGAAATATGTTTGGGAGGACAAATGGCGAGAGAAGGATTAAAACTAGACCTTGAAGATTTTGTAAGAAAACAAAATAATCAGAGTTGATTGAGATAGCTGTCCAAACACAGATTACACTTAATGCTATCAGTATATCAATTTGTAACAAGCAGCCACTGACTGTTGTAGTATCTAACTCACTGACATATACAAGAAGTATTTTCATATTTGTCTGTACCTCCCTGAATTCCTCTACATGGAGGATTGAAATAGCTCTCATGTGACAAAACAGGAGAGGAGGCTATTATACCCTTCTGCACTAATAGCTTGTGCCTCAGGCTGTGGATGAGCTTGAAACAGCTTGATGTCATCTTAATGGAAATCAGTGCTATTATAACTAGAGTTATTTTTACATTTCTTGCAAATTTCACTGTCACCATGTTACTCTCTGACATCTTCTGGGACCATAATTAGACAGTAAGTGTATTGAAAGAAGCTTGCTTCTTTTCTTTAAAATCTTAGAGCTCCCAAGTTCAGATGAATGTTTGAAAATTCCTGCTTTGAGGAGGCATAGCCCTATCTTGATACTGAACCAAGAGCCTTGCCTAGTCTGATGAGATATTAGAAGTTTCTTCCATACCAGCCAATGGGTTTAGACAGAAACTTTGCCTCAGTGCCCTGTGGTAATTTATATGGTATTTAAATATGGCTGGGGCACAACAATAAAAGTCTTAAAGGAAAACTTAAAAGGAGAACATCTTCATGACATTAAAGTAGGCAAGATTTATTAAACTGGACACAAAAAGAATTAACCATAAATGAAAAAAGTTAAGTTGGCCTATATCAAAATTAACAACTTCTGTAATTAAAGGTACCATTAATAGTGAGTAACAATAACACATAGGAAAGGAGAAAATATTTGTAAATATGTATATATGAAAAATATCCAGAATATATGAGGAAGTCCTAATAAATATGAAAAAAAGATTAGTAATCCAATAGGAAAAATGGGGAGAAACACTGAAGACACAGTAATGAAAATATCCAAATAGCTAATAAAGATATAAAAAGCCATCCAACTTCATTAGTCATTAAGAAATGCAAATCAAAACATCCAATGTAATACCACGAGAATGGTTAAAATGAAATAGAAAGGTCAAGTGTAATGAAGATGTAGAGTCAACAAAATTTTCCTACAATCCTGTGGGTGCAAAAATTATTACAATAACTTGAGAAAATTGTTTATCAGCATTTACTAAATCTGAATTGCATATTTCACAAGGCAGCAATTCTATACCTAGGTATATACCCAGAAGAAATATGCATACAGGCTTAACGAAAGACATGAGGTAGAATGTTTATAGCAGCACTATTCGTAATTGCCTCAAACTAGAAATTATCCAGATGCCCAGTTAGAGAGCAGTAGATAAATTGTAATATAGTGACACAGTGGACTACTGTTCAGCAATGAGAATCAATGACCTACAACTATACAGAAAAATATGGATGAATCTTACAAAATACTCTTGAGTCTGACACAAAGCATACATACTGTATAGTTTTAACTTATAAAAGTAAAAAAAGAAAACAATTAGGCAAAACTAATTTATGCTTTTATGTTCGGGATAATGGGAACTTTGGGGAGATGGTAATGACTGAAAGGAATCATTAAAGAGGCATCAAAACCCTGATAATATTCTGTTTCTTATTCTGAGTCCTGATTACATAGGTGGGTTTAATTTGTGAAGAGTTATCAAGATGACACTTATGATGTTTGCACTTTCATTTTATGTTACAGTTCAATAAAATGTTAAAAGTAAATACCTTTCAAGTGTGAGGTACGTATAAGCAGACTGACTTTTCTGCTCCTAACCCCACCTCTTATTTTCCTGCTCAACCTGTTGTCTGTCATGGGATTCTGCTTCCATTCTATCACTTGAGCAGTGTTTTGTTCCAGAAAGTCATGTATGTTACCTGGAGCTCTCCCCATTCCCATACCATTTTCTTTTTTCATCTGGAGCTGGATCTTGCTTCTAACAAAACTTGCACATCACTCTGATGTGCCTCGCTACCACCACTGACATAAAGCCCCTCCAGTCTTGACAATTTCTGCTGGTCCTTTGTGGAAACATGGGCACTGAGGTCTGAACCGGGCATCGGTTTTCTATGCCCCCTCAAGATTGAATGATTTGAGGGCTTCCCTGGTGGCGCAGTGGTGGAGAGTCCACCTGCCGATGCAGGGGACACGGGTTCGTGTCCCGGTCCGGGAAGATCCCACATGCCGCGGAGCGGCTGGGCCCGTGAGCCATGGCCGCTGAGCCTGCGCGTCTGGAGCCTGTGCTCCGCAATGGGAGAGGCCACAAGAGTGAGAGGCCCGCGTACCGCAAAAAAAAAAAAAAAAAAAAAAAGATTGAATGATTTGAGATGCAAATGTTCCCCCAGAAGGAGACTTTGGGAAGAAAAACATAATGATGAGTTTATTCCCTGATGAGTTTATTCTACTCCTATCTAAGCCACTTCTAGGACGTTCCTCCTCACTTGTCTCCACACAGATTCAGATACATTTTACATCTATAAGAAGAGCCCCACTTGTCTCACTGTGTATTTTTCTGAAATATTGTCTAGTTAAGTTAGGAATTAAAATTATTAGGCAAATATAACTACTTCCTGTATTATTATTTAAAAGAAGTAAAGATTTATAATTTGTGTGACGTTGTAACATTTAAAGTTTAATAAGTTTTATATAAAGCATTTTGAGGCAGTATCAAATAAGAATAGGAGTTCCTTTCCTTTGACAGTATAAAAAGTTAATCTGTATAAGAAGCAAGTTTCAAAATCATCGGCGACTTGCTCTGATAAGTTATCTTTCACAATTCACCACATTTCTCATTTAATAGGTACTTAATAGGCAGAAATGGATAGTTATGATAAGCGGATCACTTTATTTTTTCTGGCCACTTGTTTCAAACATGCTTTATCGCATGCTAATTTTCCACCCTATGGGATCTTGGGTGGATCCCATATCAGTATGTTTACTTCCAGACATTAGAAATAATTAAGAATACAAACAAACATAAATCAAAATATTTGTTTTCAGGGATTCAAATTTGGCACAAGTCTACATCAAAGCTTTGCTGTCACAATCAATCTTCTCCTTGAACCTTCAGCTCAAGCCTGATCTGCTTTTCCAAGGCAGTAGGGAAGAATGCTGTGGTCTCTTCTGGACCTTCCATGTTCTGTTTAACTCCACTTGTTAGCCCCTCACTCTCAGCTTCCGGCTCATGTAGAGATGGACTGGTAAAGCAGAATGAGAAGAATATGGGCAAATATTTCCCTCCTTAGCTGACACCTGTGGTTCAATATTAGCTGGTGAGAAATAGGTGTTCTAGTGCTTGCTCTTTTGTGTGGAATTATTGGTGCATCTTTTCAAAACTGTGAAAAGCCTTCTGAATTTCACCGTCCCCTGTTGTGGTGATACATTCTCTGGCTGACTTTATATTAATCAACTGACAGCTATTAAACTGTAGTGGAACCCCATACAGATTCTTTCTTCTGGAACCCCTTTTACCGTAGTAGGTGTTTCTCTTGGGCAGTAGCCTTTCAAAACATGTCAGTTCCTTCTACCTTTGTGGTATCTACCTGGCCTTAGGGAACTGAAGTATACTCACCCACCAACCACAGGAGTGCAGCTTGTTCCCATTATTGTCCTTTTTTTTTTTTTTTTTTTTTTTTTTTTTGCATGCTGTTAAATGAAGCCTCTTGTCTTCAGACTATTTCAGATGAAAATCATTTCAGGTAGCTGTGCCCTACCTCCAACCTCTATATAACGGTTCTCCCAGGAATGCTTTTGACTTTTGTCTTGTTACCCACCCTGCACAGACTGAAGAGTTTAAGCATCTCAGTCTGCATGTTTTCAGGTAGCAAGCTATGAGTTTCCCTCCAAGCAAGCATCCACAACCTCTGGAAGTGTTCTCTCAGTGCCGCCTTCACTTGCCTTGAGGTGGGATGGGCTAGGGGGCATCCCCATCCTCTCCACCATGGGGATGAAGAGTATTTTATACTCAGTATTCTATACTCCTAGCAATTTCTTTATAACAGCTCCCCACACCCCAGTTAATAAATCCTTACCATGCTTGATGTACACTGGAGACTAGTATTAGTTACTAAACCTGACTGCCTCATTCTTAGTTAGTCCCACATTTATGTTTCTACGTTTGCTATTTGGAATTGTGTGCATTTGTACCTCATTCACTTCAGCTTTGAAGCTTTGATGAAACTCTAATAAAGTCCCAATTGACATGTTTTTATATATCTAATATTCTAGTGCATATTTAGAACATATATTTCCTTAAGTCTATAAACTACCTCTATGATTTTATAGACCAGTTCAGTCTAATAGGAATATAGTGCAAGCCACAAATGTTATTTAAAGTTTTCTAGTTCAACTATTAAAACATTAAAAAGAAACAGATGAAATTAATCTAATAATACATAATATTTAACCCTGCATATTCAACATATAATCATTTCAACATGTGGTCAGTATAAAAATATTAATGAGATATTTTATGTACTTTTAAAATTTTCAAGTATTTAAATTCTGGTGGGTATCTTACACTTACAGCACCCTCATTTCTAAGTAGCTGTATTTCAAGTGCACAATAGCCACAGGCCCTAATGGCTACCATATTGTACAGTGCAGACAGAGTCAACTAACTTCTTAGAGGAAGATCTAGGTTGTATTCATCTCTTTATGCATTTGGCACAGGTAGGGAAATTGTTAAATATAAGATGAATAAATATGTGAATTAATTTATGAGTACCTATAAGAAAAGTTAAAATATGTTATTGTGAAGAAAGTTATAAGAAACTTTCATCCAGGAGTCCCAGGGTTTCATTAATATCAGGCAAGAGAAATATCTGACTATTGACTCATTGAAATAATTAAAAACTAAAAGTAAGAGGAGAGAATAGCATTGAATTAGGAATTATTGAATAAAGTACTAAGGAGTTTTCAGTTCCTTAAAATATGATTTAGAGTTGGGACTGAGCCACTTAAAAATAAGTTATTTTTAAAGAAAAAGCAAACCAAGTAGAATATCCCAGTGGTTCCTTCAATATAATATAGTTAAGCATGTTAGTGGTGATCCTGGACCTTCCCACACTGAGGCCATTGATGTACCATCCTTCCCCTGTTGTCAGCTCATGCTAACTCTAGGTCAGGTTACTAAGAGGAAAAGTCCAATATTTTAATTTAGTCATTTGGTCCACAAACAACAATAAGAAGCACACAGTAATTTCTATTGAAAGTGTTTTTGGTAAGAAGAAGATGGCACAATTTGCTCCTTCTCACATTTGCTTTCTCACAATTGTTTCAGGATAAGCCTTCCACTGCTTATATATTCTGTTTCAGGATAAGCCTTCCACTGCTTATATATTCTATTTCTGTTTTACCTAGTAGAATTTCTGAGTTACACATAAATATAGTTAAGTTTTACTGCCAAGCAAGCCTACCCACAGACAATATTGACATTTATATTCTTTTGAATCTGCAGGGGGTTATAAATGTTTTTACTACATTCCAGTGAAACGTGAAGGTATCCTATTGATATCAATCAGATAATTTTTAAGAACAGTAGTAAATTATAACCAGAATGAGTATAAGGACTATTTTGAGATAGTCTATTTTTTTTTGTTTTATCCAGAATAAAAAACATATATTTGTACAGAGAACATGAGATTTGACGACTGGTATTCCTAAGTTCAAATCCTAGCTGAACTTGTATCGCCTTTGGCAAACTACTTAAGGGTTCTAACGTCCATTGTGAAAAGTTGTCGTGAAAATTAAAAATAAAACAGCAAGTGTTCATTAGCAGATAGGAGCTACTCAATAATTGGCCACTTAGCTACTTAAATAGAGATTAGCTGTCATTTGAAGTAAGGTGTGATTGGGAAGTTTCCGTGTTGGTGTTGGCATTTGAGCTGGTCTTTAGAGAATATGTATAACTGTGACAGACTGAACAGGGGAGGAGGAAAAAACAGAGAAATGTAGCTATGAAAAATGTTTTTACTGAAATTGTATGACTGCCAGTTTTAAAAACTTAAAAATTCAACTGAACCTGTTTTTTCTCCTCCTGGTCGTTATCGCTCTTAACCCCTTCATTAGTGATTTGTCAGTACAAATCTTAAACCACTTATAAACAAAGCCAACAACTTTTAGTCTGTTATTTTTTGTCTGGAAGATTGCCATTGAGATTACAATTGGAGATGTTAAAGCATTTTTTGTTTGTTTGTTTATATTTCCTTGATAAGGTCCTAATGATGTTACCCTAATATTTTTTCTATCCTTTACTACACATTTACTTTCTAGACATTCAAGCAGTGTATCCTGAGATGAATAAACTGTTGATGTTTACAAATATATATATATAAAATAATTATCAAGTAAGCATTGAAATTGGAATAAAGACTTAGAGGAAAAGGCAAGCATATTTCTCCTAAATTAGTGGTATAAACTACTGTAATTCTAGGTTTGAACACAAACTGATTCTAAATATATGGATTGTAAAGTGAAGGGAATAATTTTTAAGATGTGATTTCATTTTCAGAAGTTGGATTGTATTGTTGGACTATATCCAGAATTTGTAACGTTTCAGCTCAATTCTGTCTGCTTTTAGAAGGTCATGTGGTTATAAAATGTAGGATGTAAGGTTTCAGTTATACTTTTCTAAGGTAGTCAAATCATTGGTTTAATCAAGGGTATTATGAACAATAATTATTTGTTTCCCTGAATACTTATATAGCATTTTGGTATACTATTAAAGAATCATATGCCATATTTTTAGAACTGCATTGTAGTTCATGAATTTTGTCTTATAAATTTAGATTTGAATCCCACTAGAAAAAAAATGAGACTAAAAATGTAATCTTTAAAGTTCTAGCCTACTTCACTGTTTTATCATATATTTTTATACAAGGTAAAGAAAATAGAATGTTTGGAATTAGAATATTAAACTCAGTGGAAAGTACAACATGATGAAAGATTTTCATATTTCCATGGAAAATTGCATATGATCCCATTATCTCCTATAACCCCTCCCTCATAAAGCAGTCATTCAGTAGATGCATTTTATAGTTCTGTAAAAAAATTTTTAGTTTATAAGTTGCTCTGATGTAGGAAGCAATCCTAAAGCCCTAGGCTAGAGCAGGATTAAGGTTCTTGAGAATGAAAGAGCTATGTAATATTTTTGGCATCTGGGCAACTTCCAGACATTACAGTTGTATTAGGTCAAATAATCGAGTGATTTTCTTTTTAAATTTTAGTACTTCGCAGATATACTGAAAAAAAAAAACCCTCCAAACACCAAATGGAACTTATATAATAAAGAATGGTGCTTATTTCTTTTTCCCAGCCAGGGGCTAAGCCCCCAGTGTCGTAAGACACTGACGCTGGTTTTTTTCTGGCTATAGAATCTAAAAAGACAACTTCTGAAGGGCTATATTCTTTCATTTCTTTTTCCTAGGTTTCATGATTTGTTAGAATAATTGCAATGCATTTTTAGGCTGCTTGATTTGGAATTAAGGACAGAGGCAAATCTCGGCTCTCAAATGTTTTAAGTTAATTTTGAGTATGACCTTAGCACTTCCATATGCATCAGTATTCTTCATACAGTATTCATGTTAGGAAGTTGCTAGAAGGAAAAAGGAAAATAAAGCCCCAAATCCGAAACCTTATGATTCCTTCTCTTCAGGTCTCATTATCTATTTCATATCAACCAAAGAAAGAAACTGCAGGTTTTCTTCTGTTTCAAATGTCTCTTTATCTGACTATGCCTGGCATATGAATTCTCTTGAAGAACACACCTTACTCTGTGCACAACCTTCCAATAATTCCTCTTTGTTTAATTGACCATGTTTAAGCTCTTCAGCTTGGCATGGAAGCCTTTCTTCAGTTTATGTAACAGCCATACCTTCATCATTTCATGCATTCTCCTCAAATACATTCTGTGCTTTCCACTGAATCTGTTTCCATGTTCCATGCTTCCCCCTTTAAAAAATTCATTTTATTTAAAAATATATACATCAATAAACATTCAGATTATAAAGTACAAGAGTAAATTGCAAATACATTCAAAATCATACCATCAAATGACATTGTTAACATTAGCCGAACATTGCCTCAAACATTTTTCTAAGCATATTTAGAGAGTGTTAGCTGGCCATATGGGCAAGCAGAAAAAGCAAGTCACCTGTTCAGTGGGAAATATAGTCACAGCTCTCCAGAAATTTTCCATTTTACTGGATGCTATAGTTAATGAAACAATGTCTACACCATTTTTTAAGTAACTTTGATCTATGAAAATTATATATAGTTACATGGTTATTCAGGCTTAATGAAGATACATAAGCATTCTTACACATGAAAGATCTCAAGAAAGAGTCTTCCTGGCACCTGAATTAAAAGAACACCTACCATGAAATCAAGTGTAAAATGTAATAATTGTTTTATTTGCCTTAACCGGAAATGTTAAGAACTATTATTTCTTCTACTAAGGAAACATTAATCTGAAGTTCATAAATTCCTGAAAAATTTTTTTTCTGTTAAATTCTAATACATGGTCACATACTTACATGTAATACAGCCATACTTCTCAAAATAAGAGAAGGTAAACAATGGCTTGGAGAAATCTGTGAAATTATAGTTTCTCAATGGTTCGAAAGCTAGAAAAACTATTTGCACAAGAATAGTACATTTAGTTTTACTGAAATTTAAGAGCTTTATTTACTTACAGCTTGGCTGGATTTCATCAAGTTGTTTTTTTGGTCCATGTTGTTGCTTCTTTTGTTTTATTTTGTTCTGTGTTATGCCAGAAGAGCTCAGCAGATTTATATTACTGAGTTCTTTAATGGTGAGAATATTTATCTTTTGCTTTTACTGGTTAATAGCAGTGTGGATGGGTATCATATTCTGAGGCCAACTTTTCATTACTTCAGAACTTTTAGGAAATTCTACAAATATCTACAGACTTTTACTTTTCTAATGATGGATAAGGCCCCAAAGTCTCCTGCATTCCTCCCCCAATCTCCCCAACCACTACTTGTAGTCGCCTATTTAGTTCTTTAAATAACCTGATATTCTCTATCAATCTGAATATTCAGATTTTCTTTCAATTCAGGGATTTTTTCCTGCTATTTGTCTTTGAAAATGTTTAGTTCTATTTTCTGTTCTCTACTTCATGGAGGCCAATTAGTTTTACCAATTATCATCTTTTCTAATTTTTTCACTCTGTGTTTTATTGTTATTATTTCAAGATTTTTTTCTAAGTTAATAGTTGACTTTTCAGCCATAGCTATTCTCCTACTTGTAGTTTCCAATTTATTTTATTGTGAAACACAGACTTTTAGTTTCTGGTCTGGCATGTCAGGAACTTGGAAGTTGCACTCTCTCCTAACAAAAAATAAAAGGCTAAACAAACTAAAAAATCGGCAACTCTTTTTATTAGATCTGTCAGAGAAAAGAGGTCACAGAGCTAACTGCTGTTCCTAAAGTTTGAGACACACAGAATTGGAGAATGGATAGAGAGCATTACAATTTACTGGAGCAGAAACCTATGAACAGAAACTTCCATGGGAACAGTGCCAGGGTAGGGAAACCGAAACTGTAGTTGACAGATTGCTGGAGGCTCAATGTGGACAACTCTGAGAATTAAAAACTCTAAGACATTGCAGTCATAGGGGAACCCTCACATTTCTGTGACTTTTAACTTCAGGAACTATAACATTTATTTTGCGGATATCAACAAAATAATTTTTTTTTAATTTTTTAAATTTAATGTTTTTTACATCTTTATTGGAGTATAATTGCTTTACAATGGTTAGTGTTAGTTTCTGCTGTATAACAAAGGGAATCAGTTATACATATACATATGTTCCCATATCTCCTCCCTCTTGCGTCTCCCTCCCTCCCACCTTCCCTATCCCACCCATCCAGGTGGTCACAAAGCACCAAGCTGCTGTCCCTGTGCTATACAGCTGCTTCCCACTAGCTATCTATTTTACGTTTAGTAGTGTATATATGTCCATGCCACTCTCTCGCTTTGTCAAAGATTACCCTTCCCCCTCCGCATGTCCTCAAGTCCACTCTCTAGTAGGTCTGTATCTTTATTCCCGTCTTACCCCTAGGTTCTTCATGACATTTTTTTCCCTTAAATTCCATATATATGTGTTAGCATACGGTATTTGTCTTTCTCTTTCTGACTTACTTCACTCTGTATGACAGACTCTAGGTCTATCCACCTCATTACAAATAGCTCAATTTCGTTTCTTTTTATGGCTGAGTACTATTCCATTGTATATATGTGCCACATCTTCTTTATCCATTCATCTGATGATGGACACTTAGGTTGTTTCCATCTCCTGGCTATTGTAAATAGAGCTGCAATGAACATTTTGCTACATGACTCTTTTTGAATTATGGTTTTCTCAGGGTATATGACCAGTAGTGGGATTCCTGTGTCATATGGGAGTTCTATCTGTAGTTTTTTAAGGAACCTCCATACTGTTCTCCATAGTGGCTTTACCAATTCACATTCCCACCAGCAGTGCAAGAGTGTTCACTTTTCTCCACACCCTCTCCAGCATTTACTGTTTCTAGATTTTTTCATGATGGCCATTCTGACCGGTGTCAGATGATATCTCATTGTAGTTTTGATTTGCATTTCTCTAATGATTTATGATGTTGAGCATTCTTTCATGTGTTTGTTGGCAATCTGCATATCTTCTTTGGAAAAATGTCAATTTAGGACTTCTGCCCATTTTTGGATTTGGTTGTTTGTTTTTTTGTTATTGAGCTGCGTGAGCTGCTTATAAATTTTGAAGATTAATCTTTTGTCAGTTGCTTCATTTGAAAATATTTTCTCCCATTCTGAGGGTTGTCTTTTGGTCTTGTTTATGGTTTCCTTTGCTGTGCAAAAGCTTTGAAGTTTCATTAGGTCCCATTTCTTTATTTTTATTTTTATTTCCATTTCTCTAGGAGGTGGGTCAAAAAGGAACTTGCTGTGATTTATGTCATAGAGTGTTCTGCCTATGTTTTCCTCTAAGAGTTTGATAGTGTCTGGTCTTACGTTTAGGTCTTTAATCCATTTTGAGTTTATTTTTGTGTATGGTGTTAGGGAGTGTTCTAATCTCATATTTTTACTTGTACCTGTCCAGTTTTCCCAGCACCACTTATTGAAGAGGCTGTTCTTTCTCCACTGTACATTCCTGCCTCCTTTATCAAAGATAAGGTGACCATATGTGCATGGGTTTATCTCTGGGCTTTCTATTCTGTTCCATTGATCTATCTTTCTGTTTTAGTGCCAGTATCATACTGTCTTGATTAGTGTAGCTTTGTAGTATAGTCTGAAGTCAGGGAGCCTGATTCCTCCAGCTCCGTTTTTCGTTCTCAAGATTGCTTTGCCTATTCGGGGTCCTTTGTGTTTCCATACAAATTGCGAAATTTTTTGTTCTAGTTCTGTGAAAAATGCCAGTGGTAGTTTGATAGAGATTGCATTGAATCTGTAGATTGCTTTGGGTAGTAGAGTGATTTTCACAATGTGGATTCTTCCAATCCAAGAACATGGTATATCTCTCCATCTATTTGTATCATCTTTAATTTCTTTCATCAGTGTCTTATAATTCTCTGCATACAGGTCTTTTGTCTCCTTAGGTAGGTTTATTCCTAGATATTTTATTCTTTTTGTTGCAATGGTAAATGGGAGTGTTTTCTTGATTTCACTTTCAGATTTTTCATCATTAGTGTATAGGAATGCCACAGATTTCTGTGCATTAATGTTGTATCCTGCTACTTTACCAAATTCATTGATTAGCTCTAGTAGTTTTCTGGTAGCATCTTTAGGATTCTCTATGTATAGTATCATGTCATCTGCAAACAGTGACAGCTTTACTTTTTCTTTTCTGATTTGGATTCCTTTTATTTCCTTTTCTTCTCTGATTACTGTGGCTAAAACTTCTAAAACTATGTTGAATAAGAGTGGTGAGAGTGGGCAACCTTGTCTTGTTCCTGATCATAGTGGAAATGCTTTCAGTTTTTCACCATTGAGGATGATGTTGGCTGTGGGTTTGTCATATATGGCCTTTATTATGTTGAGAAAAGTTCCCTCTGTGCCTACTTTCTGCAGGGATTTTATCATAAATGGGTGTTGAATTTTGTTGAAAGCTTTCTCTGCATCTATTGAGATGATCATGTGGTGTTTCTCCTTCAGTTTGTTAATATGGTGTATCACGTTGATCAATTTGTGTATATTGAAGAATCCTTGCATTCCTGGAATAAACCCCACTTGATCATGGTGTATGATCCTTTTATGTGCTGTTGGATTCTGTTTGCTAGTATTTTCTTGAGGATTTTGGCATCTTTGTTCACCAGTGATATTGGCCTGTAGTTTTCTTTCTTTGTGACATCTCTTTGTCTGGTTTTGGTATCAGGGTGATGGTGGATACGTAGAATGAGTTTGGGAGTGTTCCTCCCCCTGGTATATTTTGGAAGAGTTTGAGAAGGATAGGTGTTAGCTCTTCTCTAAATGTTTGATAGAATTCGCCTGTGAATCCATCTTGTCCTGGGCTTTTATTTGTTGGAATATTTTTAATCACAGTTTCAATTTCAGTGCTTGTGATTGGTCTGTTCATATTTTCTATTTCTTCCTGATTCAGTATTGGCAGGTGGTGCATTTCTAAGAATTTGTCCATTTCTTCCAGGTTGTCCATTTTATTGGCATAGAGTTGCTTGTAGTAATCTCTCATGATCTTTTGTATCTCTGCACTGTCAGTTGTTACTTCTCTTTTTTCATTTCTAATTCTATTGATTTGAGTCTTCTCCCTTTTTTTCTTGATGAGTCTGGCTAATGGTTTATCAATTTTGTTTTTCTTCTCAAAGAACCACCTTTTAGTTTTATTGATCTTTGCTATCATTTCCTTCATTTCTTTTTCATTTATTTCTGATCTGATCTTTATGATTTCTTTCCTTCTGCTAACTTTGGGACTTTTCTGTTTTTCTTTCTCTAATTGCTTTAGATGCAAGGTTAGGTTGTTTATTCAAGATGTTTCCTGTTTCTTAAGGTAGGATTGTATTGCTATATACTTCCCTCTTAGAACTGCTTTTGCTGCATCCCATAGGTTTTGGGTCATCATGTATCCATTGCCATTTATTTCTAGGTAATTTTTGATTTCCTCTTTGATTTCTTCAGTGATCACTTCATTATTAAGTAGTGTATTGTTTAGCCTCGATGTGTTTGTATTTTTTACAGGTCTTTTCCTGTAATTGATATTGAGTCTCATAGCGTTGTGGTCAGAAAAGATACTTGATACAATTTCAATTTTCTTAAATTTACCAAGGCTTGATTTTTGACCCAAGATATGATCTATCCTGGAGAATGTTCCATGAGCACTTGAGAAAAATGTGTATTGTGTTGTTTTTTGGATGGAATGTCCTATAAATATCAATTAAGTCCCTCTTGTTTAATGTATCATTTAAAGCTTGTGTTTCTTTATTTATTTTCATTTTGGATGATCTGTCCATTGGTGAAAGTGGGGTGTTAAAGTCCCCTACTACGAATGTGTTACTGTCGATTTCCCCTTTTATGGCTGTTAGTATTTGCCTTATGTATTGATGTGCTCCTATGTTGGGTGCATAAATATTTACAATTGTTATATCTTCTTCTTGGATCAATCCTTTGATCATTATGTAGTGTCCTTCTTTGTCTCTTGTAATAGTCTTTATTTTAAAGTCTATTTTGTCTGATATGAGAATTGCTACTCCAGCTTTCTTTTGGTTTCCAGTTGCATGGGATATCTTTTTCCATCCCCTTACTGTCAGTCTGTATGTGTCTGTAGGTCTGTAGTGGGTCTCTTGTAGACAGCATATATATGGGTCTTGTTTTTCTATCCAATCAGCCAGTCTGTGTCTTTTGGTGGGAGCATTTAATCCATTTACCTTTAAGGTAATTATCAATATGTATGTTTCTGTTCCCATTTTTTAATTGTTTTGGGTTTGTTATTGTAGGTCTTTTCCTTCTCTTGTGTTTCTTGCCTAGAGAAGTTCCTTTAGCATTTGTTGTAAAGCTGGTTTGGTGGTGCTGAACTCTCTCAGCTTTTGCTTGTCTGTAAAGGTTTTAATTTCTCCATCGAATCTGAATGAGATCCTTGCTGGGTAGAGTAATCTTGGTTGAAGGTTTCTCTCCTTCATCACTTTAAATATGTCCTGCCAGTCCCTTCTGGCTTGCAGAGTTTCTGCTGAAAGATCAGCTGTTAACCTTATGGCGTTTCCCTTGTGTGTTGTTTGTTGTTTTTCCCTTGCTTCTTTTAATATATTTTCTTGTATTTAATTTTTGACAGTTTGATTAATATGTGTCTTGGTGTGTTTCTCCTTGGATTTATCCTGTATGGGACTCTCTGTGCTTCCTGGGCTTGATTAACTATTTCCTTTCCCATATTAGGGATGTTTTCAACTATAATCTCTTCAAATATTTTCTCAGTCCCTTTCTTTTTCTCTTCTTCTTCTCGACCCCTATAATTCAAATGTTGGTGCGTTGAATGTTGTCCCAGAGGTCTCTGAGACTGTCCTCAGTTCTTTTTGTTCTTTTTTCTTTATTCTGCTCTGCAGTAGTCATTCCCACTATTTTATCTTCCAGGTCATTTATCATTTCTTCTGCCTCAGTTATTCTACTATTGATCCCATCCAGAGTATTTTTAATTTCATTTATTGTCAACAAACTAATTCTGAAGTTTAAATGGAAAAACAAAAGACCCAACTAAATACTGAAGGAAAAGAACAAAATCAGAGGATTGACAATATTTGACTACAGAATTTTCTATAAAGCTACAATAAATAAGATAGCATGGTATTGGTAAAAGAACAACAGATCAATGGGACAGATTTAAGAGCCCAGGAATAGACCCACATAGATATAGTTCACTGATCTTTGACAAAGGAACAAAGGCAATACAATGAGGCAAAGATAAGCTTTTTAACAAATGGTACTAAAACAACTGTGCACCCACATGCCAAAAAAAACAAAAGCCTCTAGACACAGAACTTATATCCTTCACAAGTGTTAACTCTAAACTGATCATATACCTAAATGTAAAATACAAAACCGTAAAATTCCTAGGATAACAAAGGAGAAAATCTAGATGATCTTGGGTAAAGCATGACTTTTTCAATACAACATCAAAGGCATGATCCATGAGATAAGAGATTGATAATTTAGACTTCATTAAAATTTAAAACTTATGCCCTATGAAAGGCAATGTCAAGAGAATGAGAAGATAAGCTGCAGAGTGGGACAGAATATTTTCAAGAGATATATCTGATAAGCAACAGCTTGCCAAAGTACACAAAGAATTCATAAAACTCAACAATAAGAAATAAAGAGCCTAACTAAACAGTGGGCAAAAGAACTGAAAAGATACCTCACCACAAAGTTATAAAACTAAAAAATAAACATATTAAAAGATGTTCAATGTCATATGTCATTAGGAAGTTGAAAATTGAAACAACCATGAGATAATACTACAGACCTATTAAAATTATCAAAATCTAAAACACTGATAGCACCAAATGCTGATGAGGATGGACAGGAACTCTCAATCATTGCTGATAGGAATGAAAAATGCCACTTTAGAGGACAGTTTGGCAGTCTCTCATAAAACTAAACTTACTCTAACCATATGATCCAGCAATCATCCTCCTTGGTATTTACCCAAGTGAATTAATAATTTATGTCCACATCAGAAACTATACATGGATATTATGCCAGCTTTATTCACAATTGCCAAATTGAAGGCAATTAAGATGCCCTTCAGTGGATGAGTGAATAAACAAACCGTGGTACATCTACAATGAAATATTTTTCAGCACAAAAAAGAAATGAGCTATCTAACCCTGAAAAGACATGGAGGAAACTTAAATATTACTAAGTGAAAGCCAATATGAAAAGCTATATACTGTATGATTTCAAATATATGATAAACCCCCAGAAATGGCAAAACTATGGAGACAATAAAAAGATCAGTGTTTGCCCAGGATTGGGAGGGAGGGAGGAATGAATAGTAGGACACAGAGGATTTTTATGTCAGTGAAAACTATTCTGTTTGATGCTATAATTGTAGATCTGCGTCACTATACATTTGTCAAAACCCATAGAGTAAACAACACCAAGAGTGAACCTTAATGTAGACTGTGGACTTTGAGTGATGTGACATGTCAGTGTTGGTTCATCAATTTTAACAAATTTTCCACTGTCCCATGAGACGTCAATAGTGGGTGAGTGTGTGTGTGGAGACGGGGCACATATGGGAGCACTGTACTTTCCACTCAATTTTGCTGTGAGTCTAAAACTGCTCTAAAGAGTAAAGTTTATTAACTAAAAATAAGAAGAAAAGGAAAAAAGGAAAAGCAGTTTCTGACAGCATAGAACTGGCCTCGCATTGCTGTTTAGTCCTTGATATTTCTAGGAGCTGGACTTTATCACTTGGCCTTGGTGTTCTCCTATTGAACCCAAATAATTTCACAGAACACCGACATCAGACAAGGTCACTATGTGACCCTAGTGGATCAACACAAAATCAAGACTACCCTGTAATCATGTCTGAATGCAGATAAAACATCCACTTTATCCAAACTGTAAAAATGGCTCAATGTTTTCCTGTCTTGCTTAATATAAGTGACTGGTGTTTCCTTTCAATTACATGTTTAGTCTCACTTCACTCTTTCTGTCTCTCTGATAAGAATTGTGAAGGTAATCAATAGAATTACCCTGCTTTCTGACAGCATCCAATCCAGAGTAAAGTCTTGCTTTTTTGAAGCCTTTCCCCAAAACACCTAACACAAGCTCAAATCCTATAATAAATTCTTTCTAACATCCTCTTCCTGAGATATCCCATGGTTGCTCAAGGTGTGAGATCTCCATCATTGAAATGCATCAATAAGTTCAACTTTGTTCAACTACAGTTGTGCCTCTGGTGGTCTTTGAATGAAGAACATCAACAATTATTCCTTTAATAGTGTAAGTCTGATTTTCTTAGACCTCCCATCCCTCCTTTCCACCCTCTGTATTTTCATATGGTGTCTGAGTTTTCCATGTATTCAATTCATTTTCATATTAAATTATCCTAGGGCACAAAGCATTTTGGGAAAATATATTCCTATTCCTAAATCTATTTTATTCCAGACTAGAGTGTTTTTCTCTTTTCTGCCTACTATGTTTCTCTTTTACTTATTTTCCTAGTCTGCAAAATTTCCCTTGGCATCTATTTTTCAAGTTGATTATGCTTCAGTTGGTAGCACTATGCAACATTTAATTTCTTCATAGTTAGCATGAGTAACAGTTAGCATCCCCCCTCATAGTTAGCATCCCCCCTCATCTGAGAATTGTTTTTCTTCTTCTCTTAACTAGTACTGAACTAGCAATGAGTACTGTTGTATTTACTTTGTGTTTGAAAATAGAGTATTGTAGTGCAGTACAACTTTGATGGGCCCTGTTGCCATCTAAAAGGTATCATATGTATTATTTACATATGTTAGTCAAAATCCACTTCACCTAGTTGGATTTTATTCTGTCATTATGGAGAATATATCTCAGTTTTAGATAGAGGTCTCATAATAGTGAACCTTTAAAAATAGAAATTCCTTGCAATTTTTCCTCTTTTGCTGAAATTCTGACCATATGTAATGTTTGTCACAGTTTGTTTTTCTGGAAATTAGATGATACTAAGTGAGAGATGTTAGGAATTTATTGGTGCAGTCTCTTTTTCCATCTGGAATGGAGGGAGAAGAATAGAGCCGGTAGACACTGAATCATGGCTGAATCTTTTATTTCTTTTTTTTCCTTTTGTTTTTCTTCTTACTAGTTTTTCCCATTTTTATGGTATGGGGGTTCCTTCTGCAGTTTCCTCTGGATATTCCTCTCTTTTTATGATCTTCTTTATGTTTCCTCAATACTGAAGGAGGGATTATCTGTGATTCAGCTGTGTGTGTGTGTGGGCGCGCACGCCTGTGTGTGTGTTTTTTTTACCATCTCTACCTAGAATTTCAAATGAAGCTTCCGTTATATTCCAGCTCCCTAAAAAACATTTTTCTTTTTATATTTTTAAAAGTTTTTTATCCATGAAAATTTCCTGATTTTAGCTGAAATAAATTTTCTCTCCTCTGAAATCCCTGGCATGATACTTAAGCAATTTTCTAAATATGAATTCTTTAGGAAGAAAAGATAATATTTCATAATCTTTGTGTATGATGGAAAACCTACAAAGATATGTAGTATATAGGCTGGTCCAGTGTTTGATAAAGTGTTTAAAAGTGTGAACAAAATTATCAGGGACTCAGTGCAACCACTGAAATTATTTTAAGAGCTATGTATTTCTTTAATAATAATAGTCTTCTCTCTCTCCTCTCCATTTTCTACTTTCTATCTTCATAATATAACAATGTCGATGCCGTGATTGATAACTTCTATCTTTCTTCACACTCACATACAAAATATGAAGTATAAATATACTTCATATAAATATGAAGTATAAATACATACAAAATATGGCGTATTTAAGTCTTAAATACATACAAACACATATTCATGCCATGTTTTCTCATGAATTATTTTTATTAAAAAAGGATTATGCATCACAGTTTGTTGTTTTTTTTTTTTTTTGCAAGCTGGCTTTCTTATTCATTAATGCATCATGGACTTCCTTCAGACCATCCATCAAGTTCAATTGATTTAATTTTTTAATTAAATGGTTTTGAAGTATTTTATTTAGTCACTGAATCTTTATAAATATTTTATTTCTCCAGGATATTTTCTTAAAAGCAAAATTGTTAGATCAAAGGGCATGCACATTTATAATTCTAAAAGATATTGCAAGGTTAAATTCTAAACAGCAGTAGGCATTCACAAATGTATGATTAATGGATCATCAATGTATGGTATTTCTAAATCTTTTAAATCTCATGGGTAAAAAATTGATATATCACTGTATAATACTTTATATTTCCCTGGCTGCTGCACAATTCAGCTTGTTTTCAAATGTTTATTGATTCTTTGCAGATTTTTATATTGAATTGTTTCCATTTTTAAAATCAGTTACTATAAACTTTCTGCATATTAATGTTAACTCTGTATTTCCTAGGTATATTGCACATGTTTCCCCAGGCCACTGTTAATCTTTTAGCTTTTTAAAATTCATAGTTAAATTTACCTTGCTTTTTTAATAGTATCTGGATTTCTTGATTGGATGTAGTCCTAAATTCTTTCCTAAAATATCATTTGTATTATGTTTAAAATTTTAATTTATGTAGTCTTATAATAATTATATGTGATATCAGGAAGGGTTTCATCCACTGTTTCTATCTGATGCATGATCTCTGGGACTGGCACTATTTGCTCAACATACCATTATTTTCCTAATCCATTGAAATGCCAAGATATTTGGTTACTAATTGCCTCTTTTACACTGACATTTCTTTGTGGAATATTCTTCTGTTATACCAATCTATTATTATTTTTATTATTGCGGTGAATACATCTCAGTTTTTGTTGCAGTGGTTCTACGGTTACAAGTTTTTAGGTCTTAGGCACTTTTGCACAAATTTTTGACCATTATTAGATGTTTAAGCACATTAAAGATTATTTGACTTACTTGGTTAGGAGTTAGTAAAGTGAGCTTCAGTCCCGTGAGTTCCATCATTCATGGCTTTTCCATGGAAAGAATCTCTACTTATAGCAGCAGTAGGGCACACTTTCAACATATGAGATAGATGCTGAAAGGAAGAAAATGTTTGAATAAGAGGAGAAAGAGAAAAGAAAGTGTGTTACATACAGTACTAATGCTCTCCATGTATTTTCTTTTATAACTTCATTTTGGGAGAAGGTATTTTTTTCACTTTATAGGTGAAAAGTGGAGTTCATGATAGTTTAGTATGAGACAAGACAACATGGTTGCTTTTATACTATTGTACTGTGTCCCTGTCAGTACGCTCATATGTGTAAGTCAAACAATATGCTCATATATGCAAGTCAAACAGGCCTAGATGGTGTTGCTCGGGAGAATTGTCGACCTTTGTTAAATAATTAAATTTCTGCTGTTACTTGCCCTGGAATATGCTACATTGAGCTGCATGTGTGAGAAACAGCTAGACTGCAAAACAGCCCTAGCAATTCTGAGCAGCTACCTTTTGGGATTGTTCATTGAATTGATTTGAAAATCATACCTTTCCCCAGTAGTGAATTTTATATATGTCACATGGCTTACTTAAATCTTAAATCATGCATTCCCTACAAACGGCTGGGGAAAAAAGCATACAATCTTATTTTTGTGATGTGGTAATAGAAAATAGAAAAAAAGTATTTTTAGGTAGCTGTAGATGTCATTGTGATGACATTATACTGAAGGTTTGAACATAGTCTGACAATTTGATACACATACTTTCAATAAAATAATAAAAAATTAGTATTTACTATTGATGACATTCTAGAATGGTTCAATATTCTCATTCAATTTATTTTTTAAAAGTTTGAGAAAGGATAATTAAAGATAACTTATTTATATAACAAAGTATAGTCCCACCTGAGAACTGCAGATATATACCTTCAGTTTGAATCTTGGGTTTAGTTATTTTTGAGAATTTAGGTTTATAGAGATTAAGTAAAGTTCCCAGAATGATGTAATAACACTTCTTACTTATATAATTGGAAGGCCACCATGAAGTTATATTTTCTGAGACTAGCATGCACTTATTTTTTTGATAAAAATTGTAATTTTGTATTTATTCATGATTAGTATATTTCCCTATAAACCAGGAGTGCATTAAGGTAGAGATCTTATGTTTATTCTCACCATTGTCTTATTTCCTTACGTAGGCATTCCACATAGTAGGACCTCAAAATTTATATGTTAAATCAATGAAAAACATATGAAAAGAGATTAGTGCAACATCTGACACATGATCATTATTACTTATTAAAGATAGCTATTCATTTTAAATTGCTTTATAGCCCACAATATATTAAAATTTGGTCTTTGAGATTATACATGACAGTACTTATACTATGGGGGCGTATTTAAGTCTTAAAATTTCAACTGATTTTAAATGAATGATGAAAAACAGAAAAATGTGGTTAACCTAAAAACTGTTTTACTATGTTTTAGCCTGAATCCCCAAAGAGATTTATTTTCAATCTAGTTGTGTTAAAGTTATTAAAAATGGTGTTGCTAACAAGATACTGAGGGGCCATTAACTATAGAGATGCTAGAAGTCTGCAAAATAATAAATGAGATCAGTTGAATGTCATAAGCGCTCTTCCTTGATATGGCTATTTTAAATTACTGCAAACATAGTGATAATTAATTATGTTTCCTGAGACTATAAGCTCACTTTCCATACTGAGAACTGAAAACAAACCTGATATTTTATAGCAAAATGCCAAGTGGCACTTGTCGTTCTGTAAGTGTTCCCTGGAATAAATATTTGAACAGGATAAAGATAAAAGGGCAATGCCAAAAAGATGATTTATTTCCCAATTGTTCATTCCTTTCCAATAAGCAAACAGCAGTGCTGCACATTGAGGGAATTCACCATTTTTGGCACAGGAAAAGAAACCTGTACTTGCTCAAGATTTCTTTTATTTTTTGATACCAAGTTCCTTTTAAGAATTCAAGCAAATTTTGATATTTTGAAGGTCTGGGTCATTCTGAATCTCTCTGGACCTTATATCATGGAAGGGCTAAGTGATTCCACTTTTCAAATAACTGTTGTCAAAAAATAAGCAGTCTAATAGATCACTAATATGCAAATCTTGATCAACAAATTTCTAACGTGTGATAAGTATTACATGGATTCTGATGTTTTTGTTTGATCAACATTAGTACTAAGTGGTGTTCCCACAGCAAATGTGAAACTAAGATCAACTGAAATCAATCTCTGATTTGAGCATGACACAACTCTTACTTGGTAAGAGAAAGAAATTCCAGATTATGGTTCTTCTGGATCTGCTCAGCCTAGACAATTCTCATTGTTTCCTAAAGAAATTAAAACCTCTAGCATATTGCTAAGATCCCTCAGATAGCTGATGGCAGAACCCAAATTAATATCCAGGTTTCTCTACTTATAATCTATTGCCCTATTCAGTACACAGCAGAGAAGCTATTAATTAGCAACTTAAGCGCTTTTGTCAAGACAAAGTATTTACTTTAAGTCAGATGTTCTTATTTGAACAAATCCACATTTACCAATGAGATATAGAAAAATGTATGCACATTTTTAATTCTTAGAATCTGATATTAATACATTCTTCTTCTGACAAAAAATGTTTTCCTATTTATATGAACTTACTGAAATCATTAAATGATTATGTCATGATACAATCACAAATTAAACTTTGACTCATGAATTATCTAGTTTTCCTTCCCATTTAAAATAGTGGATGTGTAATTCTTAGTCTAATAGTAATTGCAAATAAATATATGAAGACAAATATTTGAATCTTTTTTCATTTTAATATTTACCATTTATCACAACTGTAATTAATTCACCTATATTTTTAACTCAATTATTGAACTTTGGTTTTTTAAGAGCATATTCTAAGTGATAGATAAAGTCAAAGCAAGCACAGGACAAGTTATAAGAAAATGTCAAATCAAAGTTTGCCCATTTCAGTTTCCTTCAAAACGTTTTCATCATATGGAATTGATACTCTTCATCTGTTTCTCGCACTAATTTTCTCTTCCCACTGGAACACAGAATGTCAAAATCATTAATTTATTATTTTTCCTTAAAATTAAAGCTTAGATGAATGTCCTGGCCATATGGTGGTTCCCTCATCATATATTCATTTTGTTCAGAATGTGCACCCTTTGAACTTAAGAGCTGGGCCAAGTTATAATGAAATGTTTGGAGAATAATAAATTGAAAATACAACCAGAGGCACTTTTTCTGTGCCCGTTGCCTCCCTAGTGCCATTATTTTGTCCAATAATACTGAGTTTGGGAAACCATGAGATGTAGCTGATACTTTTTTTTTTTTTTTTTTTTTTTTGCGGTATGTGGGCCTCTCATTGTTGTGGCCTCTCCCGTTGCAGAGCACAGACTCCGGACGCGCAGCCTCAGCGGCCATGGCTCACGGGCCCAGCCGCTCCGCGGCATGTGGGATCTTCCCGGACCGGGGCACGAACCCCTGTTCCCTGCAACGGCAGGCGGTCTCTCAACCACTGCGCCACCAGGGAAGCCCGCTGATACATTTTTATTTTTAAGCCTGAGACACCTAATGATTTACAGTGATAAATATCTGCCCACAATACTGCCATCTCTATTTTTCAGATATGGTGCCCAACCAGGCAGAGGTCTGGGCCCACAGCTCTTGTAGCCCTCTTTTTATTTCTACCTATCTGCATAATTTCACAATATCATGGTCATCCCTTCCTGTTCTTTACCCCAGACAAGAGCTAGAGATAGGAACAGCTACCAGAGACTATCAATATTCTTGTAAATCCATGAAAAAAAAAAGACTAATTTATTTTCTTAACAAAGTGTATTTAACTGTTTAGGCTTATTCTCAAGAATTTGAAAACCATTTGTGCTTTTCAGGTTCTAAAAGAATAGCCTGTTGAATTTCTTGGATGTGCTATTTATTTTGTAGCCTATAGAAATATGTTCAATGAATAATACTAAAAGGCAGTCTGGCTGGTATAGCTTAGAAATTAATCTAGTAAATGTGATGATAAAGCTCATGAAAAATATAAATCGATGCAATACACAGCCAAGAAGTATAATCCTGGGGGACTGGACTGCTTGTTTCCTTTCCGTTTTTTCTTTAGTTAGCAGGGGTGGCTTTGCCTCAGCTCTGTGAGGCAGAAGTGAAATTTTACTCCAAGTGAAATCAGGTTGTAATTAGCAGTTCCTGTATAACTAGGTGGATGAAGTTGGTCCTCATAGTGTATGTTTAATGCTATATAATCTCAAAGGCCAAATTTTAATATAGTGTGGGCTATGATGCATGTTATAATTTATTTTTCTCATTGTGTCTTTCCTATCCAAAACCCGTATTGTCCACATTCTTAAATATCATGTTACTGCACATCATTAACTCTAAGGTATGTATGCATTTTACTTAGAGTTGGTTTGTTATAACACATGGCTTGTTCCTCCTAACTACATAAAACATTTTTACTATTGCTTTTGCAGTTTTACTGTTCAACATATTTGGGTAAAATATTATGTACTGTAAAATGTTCTTGATTATCTCTCTGGTGTTATGTTTTTATTCCTTGGTAGTTTTCCTGTTATTTTGGCCATTTCAAGAAAGGCCAAAAGTATTCCAGGAATATTGACGTGATTTGGAATTGATAGCTACGTGGCCACAAGGTCAAAACCGATTCAGGGCTTAAAGGACATTTGTGTGTGTGTGTGTGTGTGTGTGTGTGTGTGATATGAGTGTACAGGTGGGGGAGTTATCTCCAGATGTCTTGACCCATAGCGATCCCACCCAGGCTGCGTTTATAGTTCACATTTTCTATACTTTGTTATCACCACCTGCAGGTTTTCCTGACTCTCACCTCTGGGGGAGCCATCAAGTCTATTCTCAGTAAAAAGGAGAGATTCTCCTTATTCTTCTTAGAGAATCTCCCTAGATTTTTTTAATTAGAAAATTTGTTTCTTCTTGTGCCAATTATAAAAATGCCTTTCCATGTAACCATAACTACATTTTCTCTGTTTTCAGTCAAATCTTTTCAATCCAATCCATAGTTTTGCAAATGTGTGCTACCTGCTGAGACAAGCTCAAAAATGCTCCTAACTCTTTTTTTTTATTTATTCTTACTTTAATGATAATGGAAGAGTTAGAGGGACATGATAAGCAGTTATACTAAAAGCCCAAGGCTACAAAAACACATCCTTAAGACGGAGGGAATTAGAAGGTGAGGGCAGCATGGACAGATCACCTATACCACCTCTATTGATGTCTAGATGTATTTGGACTGTCCAAAGTTGTAATATGGGAAGGCCTAAAGGGGCAGTGGAGGTGCATGAGAATGATACACACCAACTTCTGAAGAGCGTCTCCTGGTAATTTAGGCTAGTTTAAAGGGATAATGAGTTGAACTTTAGCTGTATCCTTTACTGAAAAAGGATACCTCAGTGAAAGACAGCAAATTTTTATCATCTGTTCAATATCAGTGGAGAGGACATATGTGGTTTATTGTTTATTTGGAACTTCTATGCAAATCTGAAGTTTTTCTTAAATTAGAAAAAGTTTTTAGTAAAGTTTCATCATAAAAGGGACTAAATTATTAACATCTTTTTACTATCTGTGTTGGATTTCATAATGGGTCAAAAGCATGCCTTTGCATTTAGCCAGCCTAAAGCTTACTGAAAACAAGGGCATAACATGAACAGTATGCAAAATAAATGGTGTACGGTTGACCCTTGAACAACACAGGTTTGAACTGTGTGGGGTCACTTATATGTGGATTTTTTCAATAAATATGTAACACAGTACTGTAGGATCGGTGGTTGGTTGAATCTGTGCATGCGAGACTGTAATTACAGAGGGCTGACTGTAAAGTTAATTTCCAGCATGCATGGGTTAGGGGCACTGACACCTATTGTTCAAGGGTCAACTGTATTTTGAAATAACATATAAGGATGGACATTTAATGAAAACTCATAGTATTAGATTATTCAAAGATGCCAAGTGTATTTTGCTAAAATCTAGTGTTGTTTCCCTTTGTCTTGTCCTTTCTTTTTTTTTTTTAACATCTTTATTGGAGTATAATTGCTTTACAATGGTGTGTTAGTTTCTGCTTTATAACAAAGTGAATCAGTTATACATATACATATGTCCCCATGTCTCTTCCCTCTTGCATCTCCCTCCCCCCGACCCTCCCTATCCCACCCCTCTAGGTGGTCACAAAGCACCAAGCTGATCTCCCTGAGCTCTTAACTCTTCTGATCACTTAGTAACTATTTAGATTCCTGTCATCCCTGCCACCAGAATTCATACACACACACATACGTACACATACACACACATTTAGCTTCTCTTGTAGAGCTACGTTTTGCTAGGGAAAAAAGCCTCTAGTTGAATGATTTAAACACTAAATCAATCTCCCTCTCTCTCTCTTGTTTAAAAATATTATTCAACTATGATTTAAAGATACCTTAACTTGTCCAAGGTCACATAATCATTAAGTGCTAAAGCTTAGATTTGAACTCACATTTGATAGCCATTTGATTTCCTAGAACTGAACCTTCAGCAGTGCTGTACAATTCACACAGCATTGTCATCTATCTTATCCCATCTGAGTCTCTACAGACTGTGAATTGCCTTTTCAGTTTAAACAAGGGAGAAACTGGGGGTCACAGGGCTGTGGGCTGAGAGGGAGAGAAATCCCAGGATTGGTGAGAGGATTTGAAAGTGGTATCCAAGATGCCCTTTGATGTAGAGGCAATAACAACTGAGGGATTCACTTTTTGAGAGACTCTTGCTATTGTAGAATGTATTAATGAACAGATAACAGGACGGGAGGCTCTAGATATCTCAGTGAGGTGGTTGTCTTCTTTGCATTGGATTTATTTAGTGCCTTCAACCCATGGTGGGAGGGCTCAACTATGAACAACCAATGAAAAACCTAGCAGATGAATTTCTCTTGTCCTCCTCATCCATCACTTTCATTTTTCAGTGCTTTCTTCATAAGTCATGTTATACTATGCACGTGCCCTGGACCCTCTTGCTTCCACTGAGCTCGTAGTATGCTCTATTCAGACTGCCTTGTGATTAGATCTGTTATTCTGTCCCAAACCCATTCTACATTCTTAGTGTAACAAAACAGTGTAAAAAGCTATTGTAGGGCTGCCCTGGTGGCGCAGTGGTTGACAGCCTGCCGATGCAGGGGACACGGGTTCGTGCCTCGGTCCAGGAGGATCCCACATGCCGCGGAGTGGCTGGGCCCGTGAGCCATGGCCGCTGAGCCTGCGCGTCTGGAGCCTGTGCTCCGCAACAGGAGAGGCCACAACAGTGAGAGGCCCGCGTACCACAAAAAAAAAGAAAAAAAAAAAAAGCTATTGTAACAAATAGTGATTGGGTGGCCATCCCATCACAGAGCTTCAAATTAGAAAGAAATTCCTAGAAAAACCTGTCACTCAAAATAGCAATGTGATAATCGTAATCATTATAACTAATGTTTCTTAGGCTTGTGTGATATTAGGCACTATGCTAAGCACTTTAACATTACCTTCTGTAATCCTCACAAAAGTTCCGTGAGTTAGGTGTCTCATTACCATTTTTTTCCTTTTTTTAATACACGGATTCCTTGATATGTAAAGAATTAGCATTGCCTAAAGTAACATAGGAAGTAGTGGAGAGATTATTAAGAGTGATTTGTTGCATATCAAAGTCTATATTTGAACCACTACACTCTGCTGGGGTGGCAGCAATATATGGTGAGATTTTACCTTCATTCCTACTACCTGGGCACATTCCAGCTTTGTGAGGGTCAACTCTGATTCATGGTAGTTCTGTGGAGCTCTCATTCTTTAAACTGCAACCATTGTTTCTAACGTCAGCTGATTATTCCTGAGTTTCATATGGTGTTGGGCACTGGTGTTTACGGTATGCAGACAGTATAGACGAAACAGCATCATCAAGTATCAGTACCCTTGGTGCAGGGCTGTAGTAACACATGTCACCAAAGATGGGGGCTGTGTCACTGATGGAAATTCTATATAACCTTGCCTCTCAAAGGCAGAAAATAATCATCCTATAAAGCCAGTCTGGCCTGCCGCATAATCTTCAACCAGCGTAAATGTATTCTGTGCCCATAAGTGTTTGTCTTTAAACACACCCCAGCCTGCATAGTCATCTAACCCACCAAAAATGCAGAAACTATATTAAGTTAAATTGCCACAAAGACTCCATGGAAAGTTTGAACTCCTGGTTCTGGATGCATTGATGAATGGGTTCTGCTTTGTCAGTCTGCTGCTTACAGAATTAAACAGTAAATGAACAAATCTGGCCGCCTGTCCTGCCCTGCCTGAGACATTATGGAAGCACAGCCATTTGAGAGCTGTCTCTGTGCACGATTAGGTGTCTCCTCTGTTTCTCTATACCATCTCCTAACAAGACATTCAGAATCAATAGTCTCTACTGCAAAGCCCTTTAATACCTGAGATCTTTGGAAACTGGCAGCTATATGACAACAAATAGGAGATGCCCTTCCCTCAACTCTTATTGGCAGTGTCTATCCGAAACCCTCTCTGGCCATTCCCTGCCCTAAGTTGGTCTGGACATCAGCCAAGTGGCAGTGGCAGTCAGTTGTGGATTCACTGCTCTGAGTCTTGGAAAAACATACTGGTTTCAGGCCATCGTTGCAATGGCATCATCTGAACCACAGGCCACTATTTTAGTTTCTGCTTTATCGCACTTTGTTGTTATTTTTTCAGTATACCCATCAGCCCGTCAAACCTTATTTTCCTGGTTGACAATCGCTGAGCCATAGCCAGAAGGCAAACATGTACTAGGCTTCTTTTAGGAGGAAAAAAACAAAATCAGCCCTAATAGACTGGCTGTTTCTCACCCTTGAGGTCTAGCCATGCCGCATACCAAATGGTATCTGTCCAAGCAGCCATTCTTCTGGTTTAGGCAACTAGTTTCTATTGCACCACCGCTGACAAAGGTTTCCGGGTGAAGTACACTCTTCTTATATTTATTGATATGGCTTGGCATCAAATGAAAGCTAAGCTTAGCTTCTGTGACCCTTGGAACAGGCCTGTATTGCAAATAGCCACAGAACTTCAAGTCACGATTTAGCTTGAGGACCTGCTGACGCTTTTCTGATGCAGAATGTCTGTCAGGCTTCTTTTTGTGGGGCCTGAGTAAATACTGTCACTTGATTCTCTGGGCATTTAACCTCTAACTCTTCTGTATATTTGTAGGACTAATTACTCTGGTCAGGTTCACTGTTTCCTTTTTCAATACTTCAGTATGAAATAATTTGAAGAATATTTCAAGTTAAACAACAAAATGACTTGATATACTTTAATAGCAGAAAAAAGAAAAAAAAATTACTCTAAAATTTTTAATTTTAACTCTAATGTGAACTAAAAACAAGAAATTGCTCAAAGTTTGAAAGCAAGATTAAAAAATCAAATTGCATTTTTTTAGCAGGTCTATTTCACATTCCAGAGATATGCTTCAAAATGCATTCTGAAATTTAGATATAACTATTTTTGATTGAGTTTGTCCAAAGAAGAGGGACATTAGGTACATGGTCAATAGCAACTTTGTAAATTCCTCTGGTATCTTAAGTAATACAATATACTCTCATCTATGTACGATATGACCATATCTGTGATAGAGGAATCCCTCCTTAAAATTTAAAATGCATGACACAGTGTTTTGTCAAAATCCAAAACAAAAATGGGAGACAAGATTTTTACCCTCTCTGAATTTAACGTTTATTAAAAATAACAAAACTAGATGTGCAGTACTCATAATGAGCGTAGGCTTATCTTAAGGTGTATGTGTGTGAGTGTGTGTGTGTTCACACACTCCTCCCTGTGGTTGGGCGTGCGTAAGTTCATGCATCCTGTTGTTTACAGCTCAGAGTTTTCTGAGGACTACCATCTGCTTCTTAAGCATTATGGAATAGTGCTACCTGGACGTCATTTCAGCACCTTCCAAGGATCAGAAGACCTGAATTCCCTTTCTGATCCTGCTACTTAATAATTTTGTGACCTTGGCCATATCACTAAATTTATTTTAGGCAAGGTAATTTCATTCATTTTCTTTGACATGAATAACTATTCCCTTTCTTCCATCTCTCTCCTCTACCATTCGAATTTAGGAAATGGGGCTTCCCTGGTGGCGCAGTGGTTGGGAGTCCACCTGCCGATGCAGGGGACGTGGGTTCGTGCCCCGGTCCGGGAGGATCCCACGTGCCGTGGAGCGGCTGGGCCCGTGAGCCATGGCCGCTGGGCCTGCGTGTCCGGGGCCTGTGCTCCGCAACGGGAGAGGCCACAACAGTGAGAGGCCCACGTACCGCAAAAAAAAAAAAAAAATTAGGAAATGATATAATCTTTCTTAGTGTTTCAATTTATACCATTAAATATGCTTCTATTCTCATGACTTGATTGGGTAGCTGGAAGAGACTTTCCTTGTCTTCGACCATTAGTGAAGCTATCAGCAAACTTATCCCAATAACCACATTCTTTCTCACTTGCATCCAAATTTATTTCTAGATGCATTATGGCTACATTTTCACTGCTTACTAACTGCATCCTCATCAGTCACACCACACTGGACTCAGTTTATGCACCACACTGCATCTGTGAACTTGGTTGCTTTTTGGCCACAGTACCCCGAGCAAGAGTCTGCTCTTCTATTAGGCGTGAGTTAGGTGGTTGTTGTTGCTGCAGGCTCTAAAGACCATGGGCTTTGCTTTGGTGATTGCTTCCTGGTCCTCCCAGTCACATAAAGAAAAAAAACCCAGTGGTATGTAATCTGATGCCTGCTTCACATGCCTCCCACCTTTAACTCTGGGGCTTCCCTGATACTGCTGAGGCATGAGAAACGGCAGGACGTGCTTGTTACCCAGGGATCCCAGTGCAGGCCCATAAACCTGCAGGCGACACGGGACAGGTAAGGACTTCACTGACCTGTGCAAGGACCCAGAGGCTGACATTTGCTCTATTGGACCCTGGCTTCTGCAGCAGTGGTTTGGGGAAACTGGTACAATTCAGAATCTTGGGAGAGTTGAAGCCCTATCAGGTAAACTTTCACTAAATAGGATACAGAAACCTGCAGATAAATTCTTCTCCTTTCCTGTCTTCAGGACAGATAGTGCATGCATAGATCCAATAAGGCCTCTAGGAAAGTGTACTTCAAGAAAAGCTGTAAGAGATGCTCACCGCTATACCTTAGCCAGTTCAGTGAAGCCCTCTGTAACTTTGCTTCTCTTTTCTTCTCTGCCTCATTCCCTTTTCCTTTAGCTTCTTGCCGTCCTGAAATTTTACTCTCAAGTAATATATTTGCACAGTTTTTTCAGTATCTGTTCTTTTTTGTGGACTTAGACTGTGACACACATTAATTCCCAAATTTTAAGTCTTAATTCCTTTTGTTATGTTTTCCAGCTCATTTTTCAAATCCTTTTGTTTTGTTGACTCTATATTCTTAATTTTCTGCTTTGTGATCTTCTTTAATAAAGGTGATTTTGTCTTTACAATTTTGTTTTCTTTTTTCATAGCAAAAGGTTGATCATAATTTTGTTGTATGAAAATATGGAAAATATCTCTTTGAGTAAGTTTACTGCATTTTTTTCTACATGTTTTCTTATTGCATTTAAAAAAATCTCTGTCAGTTTTTTTTTAACATCTTTATTGGCGTATAATTGCTTTACAATGGTGTGTTAGTTTCTGCTTTATAACAAAGTGTATCAGCTATACATATACATATATCTCCATATCCCCTCCCTCTTGCGTCTCCCTCCCACCCTCCCTATCCCACCCCTCTAGGTGGTTACAAAGCACCGAGCTGACCTCCCTGTGCTATGCAGCAGCTTCCCACTATCTATCTATTTTACATTTAGTAGTGTATATATGTCAGTGCTACTCCCTCACTTCGTCCTAGCTTGTTTTTATTTCTACTAAACAAAAGAGTTAGGTTTTCTGGTGTGGCTATTTGCAAGAGCTTCTGGTGTAGGATAGGATGGGGCCACATTAGCCTTCTAGGTTGTTTAACTGGGAAGCTCCTTCTCCTTCTCCCATAAAAATTTCTAGTGTGTATAATTTTTGTGTGTGGCTTTACCTCCCTTCATCTCTGACACCAGGACTAGAACTTGTGCCAAAAGCCAACTTGTGCCAAAAGCCATTGTGCCCATGTTCCCAGTTCCATGTTCTTCTGTTAAACAAGAGATTTAGCCTTTGTACTTCACAGAGAGACCCTCCCCTTCTTCAAGGTTATTCATACAGACAATTGCTTTTTAAAGTCTGGTCTGTCAGGCCCCTTGCATGTTTCTTGCTTCTTCCCTTATTTCCTTCTGCCCATTTTCAGCTTCGTTTGGCAGCCCTTACATGTATTTGGAACGTGTGGGTCATATCTGAAAATACATAGGTACTTATCATCTGCTTCTGTGGATTGGCTAGCTCACAGCAGGTGTTTTCCAGTCTTACATAAAATGACAAAGTGTATAATGCAACTTTTGTTCACAAATACTAATATACATTTCAGTAACCACGTTGCTTAAAATAAAAATATGTATATTCAAATGACTAGATAATAGATTAACCACAATAATATATTGTTAAAACGTATGTTTTCACATAGGGGGCATAGCTATTCATTTCTATTCATACAGTGTTTATAAGAAGCTAAATAAAGTAATAATCATAAATTCACATACATTCATAGAGGATTATTATAGAAATTAATTTAAATATTGCATAGTTTACCTGACCCAATATGTTACTTTCTATTACCATTTTGATATTTTCTCAAAATTTCTGTTTGAGCAACTTCCTCGAAGTGGAATTTACTACCTTAGATGGCACATACATTCCATATTTGTGTATTTATCATTTTAAAAATTAATTAGTTAATTCAAGCTTTTGTAACTCTCTGCTAAATACTGTGCTAGGCACATTAGTGAATAAAAATGCTTGATTTATTTATTTTTTCTTCAAAGGAACAAACTCACTAAAGTTCAATATGCTACTGCTATGATCCAACAGCACATCATTTATTCAAATTTTTGAGTGTATAACTAAATGCATGTATGTATATTTATAAAATATATACATATATAATATCTGTATATTAAGCATGAATAAAGGCTGAGCTCTGTCTGTTCTTTCAGATAAAACATAAATTGAAATTCTGCATATGTGTGTGTGTATATATATATATATATGTGTGAAACATGTATACACACACCTACATTGTACAGTTCCTTGTGCCTATGTGGTGTGTACTCACTGAGTGTGGAAGGAATTAAGGTATTTTTTTAAAAAGGCCAAGTTTCTGACTTGTTTCTTCATGACTGCCATCTCAGAGTTTAACACAGTGTTCACATAAAGTAGATACTAAATAAATATTTGTTGTCTGACTAAGTTTCTGGTGAGAAAAGCTATTCAGGCAGAGGAGATGTATCAGAGATTCCTGTTAAACTGATGCATATCTACACCTCAAAAAACTGAAGCTGAAAAAAGCAAAGGTGATTAAAAGTTGCTGTTTCTAGATGAACAATAGAGAATTCACTTGAACTTTTCCACATAAAGATAATTGATGAGACACTTTGTTTCTATATTCTATAATATTGTAGGGGGAAAACTACAGTGTAATTTTTCTGTGCATTTTTCCTGTTATTCTAAGGCTTTTGATGAGAGCATTATAATTACTGATATGAGCAGCTCTAACTGGAATTTTTGTATCCAAGGAACAAAATGTATATCTTTAAAAAAAAATTTTAGTGGCTCTGTGAGCATTTCTTTCTTCATTATTAATTCTATTAATGTTCTTTCCACAGAAATTATCAATCAGATTACAATTGGGCCTTTATGCACTCAGCAATCTAAATATGTCCTCTTAAGTGGACTTCATGCTTCTAATTATGTAGAATTCTCCCATTCTTTTGTTTGGCATTCTCTTCAGTTTGATTATTTTAATCAGGGATATTCTTTAATATAAAAAAACATCATATATCTCAAATTACTGGGGTGAATAGGGAGAGCGTATCCAGTGAAGTAAGACATCAGAATCTCAAATATATAATTACATCAAAAGGGTCATAGCAAGTGTTTTTCCAAGTGGTGATGAACATTATGAGGTAGGATAATCATGTTCTTTTTTTGAGACAGGATATGTCTTTATCAAGCTCTTTTTCGCTAAGACTGAAGAATGTCATTAAAAGTTAAATAGGGTCACCTACTGTATTCTGTATTATTATCTATTTTCTTCAGATGTTAAAAATAGCTTGCATCAGAGTAACTGAGGTGCTTATTAAAAATGCCCATTTTGGGCCTCTCCCAAATGAACAAATGCCAACTCAAGATGAACCAAATATTGGAATCATCAGACATAAGCTTTAAGGCAGCTTTAACCATGCCCTGTAATATGAGTAAAAACTCTTGAAAGGAACAGAAAGATATATTTCAGGAGAAAAATAGCAACTGTAAAAGAGAACCAAATGAATGGCAGTTTTAGAACTGGAAAGCACGAGATCTGAAGTAAAATATGTATTAAGAGGGCTCAATAGCAGAATGGCAACAATAGAGAAAAGAGTCAGCAAACTTCATGATATGTCACTAGAAATCATCCAAGCTGAGGAATAGAGAAAAAAACAGGCAAAAAGTAAACAGCCTCAGTGTCCACTGAGATAATATACAAATATATAATACTTTTGTCATTGAAGTTTCAGAAGCAGAGAAGAAGGATATTGATGCAGAAAAAAAAATTTTTTTAGATAACAGCTAACAGCTCCACCAAAAAGGCAAATGTACAGATTCAAGAAAATTAGTAAATATCAAACAGGATAAAATCAAAGAAAACCCACTCTCAGACATATCATATACATACTGTAAATCAAAGATAAGGGGAAAAAATCTTGCAAATAGTAAAAATATATATATATATGGAAACAACAGTTCGAATGACTGCAAATTCTCTTTAAAAATACCTATGGTGAAACAACCTCTTTCAAGTTCTGAAAGAAAAGAAGCACCAGTCCAGAATTCTATATACACCAAAAATATCCTTGAGTAATGACAGCAAGATAAAGACCTCGTGGATGAAGGAAAATAAGAGAATTCAATGCTAACATGTTTGTTCTATAAGAAATGATAAAGGACTTTCGTCAGGTTGAAGGGACATTTCCTTTATACCAGAGGGATCACACACTGTCTCACAGACAAGCTAACAGGCTATTCTTCTGGTTACTTTGAAGATTTTGTGAGTGGATAACTACCTGCTCCATATTATATGTTTCCTGACATATTCCATCTTGTCCCTGTGTTGAATCCTCTATGTAAATTATTCCTTGCTAGGTCTGAACATTTACAGAGGCTTTTCTCCTGGTATCTTTTAAATCTTCTATGAACTAGAATTCTTCATTTTTAATCATCAACATAATTGACAAATTTATCCATTTCTATCCAAAGTTGTTTTTGTTTCCAAGTCCACTAAAATACTAAAAATTATCTCTTCACCGAAGCTTCCAAGGGTGCAGAGCACAGTCATATTTAATATGAATTCTTATTAAAGAGATTAAAATTTATGGAATATATTTTTCTATAGTATTTCTCTAAGATCATACAACTCTTCCGTGAAGACAGTGTTTTACAGATGAGAAAAGCAAGGTTCAAAGTAAGAGTAGGAGATCTGCTCACTTTCATATAGCTAACATGTCAGTGGTGGGTGTACAAAGGTCTGCTGATTCTCTGTTCTGGGTAGAAATCCTGAGGTGACTGATCCAGAAAACTGAAAGAAGGCCAATGTAACTGGTCCACACTGAGGTAGGAGAAAAGCAAGAGATGAGATTAGAGACAGGCTGTTCCAAATCAAGCGGGGACTCTCAGGTAATGCTAACTGATTTGTTTTCTCTAAGTACAAGTGAAAACAGTTAAAGGGTATTAAACAAGAGAATGGAATGATTTAACTTGCAGTTTAAGAAAGATCATTCTGTACACTTTGTGGACAATAGATGAGAAGATAAGCTTGATACCAGGAAACCAAACAGTATAGTCTATTTGCAATTTAGGGGAGACATCATGCTTTCTTAAACCAAAGTCCTGTCAGTGGAGGAGAAGAGAAATGAATGGATGATTTTAGACAGAACCAAAGGCCTTTTAATGAACTAAATGTTTGCGGGGGTTTGGTGAGGAAGAGGCAGTTCTTAAGCCTCATGTTTCTGACTGGAACAGTGGTTTACAAGACCAGGGGAAGAACAGACTTGGAGAGTGGGTCCGGGAGTTCCCTTAGTCGTTTTTAAGCCTGAACCATTGGTCACATTGTGAGCTACATAGAGGAGTCTTAAATTCAAGCAGTGGTGCTAGGAGAGAAATCCTTAGCATATAAATAATACCTGGGGCTTCCCTGGTAGCGCAGTGGTTGAGAGTCCGCCTGCCGATGCAAGGGACACGGGTTCGTGCCCGGGTCCGGGAAGATCCCACATGCCGCGGAGCGGCTGGGCCCGAGAGCCATGGCCGATGAGCCTGTGCTCCGCAATGGGAGAGGCCACAACAGTGAGAGGCCCGTGTACTGCAAAATAAATAAATAAATAAATAAAATAATAATAATAATACCTGAACAAATGAATAAAATATTTCACCTAGACCTAGAGTGAATGAGGACCAGAACTAAAGTAGAGAGACACCAAATTTACAGTTGGGCTGCAGAGGAGCCACCAGAAAGGAAAGCTTAAATGGAGGAGTCTTGATTAATGAGTGTCAAGGGAAAGAAGGACTAGAAAAGAAGACACGTCTACGTATCAGACACTGACTGGCTGCCTAGCTGCAATGAGCAAGGTTAGTGGTCGGCCCCCAGTGTGTTTTGTCACAGTGTGCCCCAACTTTTGACCTGAGGTTCCTTACTCATGGGGTGGCCCCCATTTAGTAATATGCAAGGAGGTAGTTCAAGGGCCTTGGCTTTTGTGCCCTACAGGGAGTCCCTCTAATGTGCAGTCTTCGCTCTGTAATACCTTCCTAGGCAGTCAGCAGTGTTCTCAGGGCAACATCTCAGTGGGACGGCCCCTCTTGCCCAATACTGCTTCCTCCCTTAACTTCTATAAGGCTTCTTCCCAATAAACCTTCTGAACTTCTAACTCTGGCTTAACATCTACTTCCCACAGCACATGTCTAATTTGAATACTACTTAGGAGATGCCAAGGATTATATTCCATCAGGTTTTCTGGATTCCTAGAGTTCCTAATTTCTCACTTGAATTACACCTTTGAATAATAATTTATTTGATTTGACTCTCATTGACACTACACTAACTAGATATGTGAAATCCTCACTGAAGTATGAAAGAAGGTGTTAAAAATATTATTTGGAAACAAAAACAGTGTAAAATTTGTAATAACTTCTTGTGCTCTATATTTTTCCTCATTATGCAGATAAGATATTACTTCGCATAACTTGAAAAGTATTTCATTATGCAAGAAAAATTCTAGTAAAATAGTATTTCCACTTAAGTATGGTCAGAAAATTAGTAGGTTTTTTTAATTTGTTTTTTATTTAAGTATATAATTTTTTTTAGCTATCAGAAAAAGTAGAGAAACAACTTATAGTGGATTTTATTTTCAAATGAAATAGTAAACTAAACGTCAGGCTAGAAACTATCTAAAAACCAAAGCTGAGTCTAAAGATATGTGGAAAAAATAACAACCCACTATAGAAGTGGCTTTTCTAGCCATTAAATAAATAAATTTATGGATATAGAAGATTTAATTTTTATAAACTGATTTACAAACATTATATAATTTATAATTTTTTGAAATTATGTTTTGCATGTCAGAATTTTTAGATTGCTTTAATAATATGAATTAATTGTCAATAAATATTATTGAACTAAAGCTTGATGAATACATGTATATTTGATTCAGGCTAGCAGATAAACAGCAAAAGATTTACAATTGCATGAATATTTATTAACGTCTCTCGATGTATTGGCTTATACTACTTGTATTGAAATCTAAATGTTTGCTCATTTAGGTTCCTGGTATTCAGATATTGATTACAGTTTGAAGAGAGACTCTAGTAAAAAAAATCATAGAGTAATTTTGTGATAATTAAATAGATTTTTCTCTTTAAATTTTGAGATATCAAAGTGTTTAATATGACAAAACTATCATATATGATAAATAGGTATTTTTTACATTATATTTTTAAAAATCAGTTCATTCATTAACAATTTTTTCTTTTCATAATAGCAAAGTGCATATGATGCATTTTAAAGGTTTATACTTGACACTTGAGGGAATGTTATTGCTTTATAATGCAATATATTTTGCCTTATAGAGGGGCATTATTTTAATGCACAAAAGTTTCTAAAAAAAATTTTGTTTCAGTGTGCTAAATTTATTAAAATTAAATTCTTCCTTACATCAAAAAATTTAAAACACTTTCCCTTATTTCAACCTCTTATATATTACTTCATTGTATTTAGCACATTTATTTACATTGAATTTGCTGTAATTGCAGTTACAACTAGGAAATACTTAATTATCTGTGTATTCCCAGGCTCTCGGCATTTTGCTTGGTATTTGTAGGCACAATAGGTACTTAGAGAATTATTAATTCAATTTCATTTAGCCTTTTGATGTTGAACTCTAACACCTTCCTAGAATTTGCCTTGAAAAGCAGCCTTTCTTGGTCTATAGCAAAGACACCCTGGCAGTTAAAGGTAATGATCTGTGTTAGTTCAGCTGTATTTTGTTCTCTCCTCGCATCATCAAATCATGGCATTATTTCTCCTCCTGCCTTGAATCTAGGATAGTCTTGTGATTTGCTCTAAACAACACAAGGTGGCAGAAGTGGCACTATTAGTTCTAGAGCTCATGCCTAATGAGGCTTTGCAGTTTCCATTTTTACCCTCTTGGATGCCACTGTGAAGACATGATGTTAGGAAACCAGGCTAGCTTACTGGAGGATGAGAAGACACATGGAGGAGAACTGAGACTTCCTGGCAGTCAGCCAGTACAAACTGGCAGACATGTGAGTGAGGCCGTCTTGAACCTTCTAGCCAAACTAAGACTCCTGCTGAGTAGAATCACATGGCTGGGGCTGGGTTAAAGCAGAGGAACCACCCAGCTAAACTACAGAAAGATGAGAAATTCTGCATTGTCATTTTAGGCCACTAAGCTGGAGGTGGTTTGTTATGCAACCATAGATAATTATGTAATTGTTAACAGAGGAGAGAGATAGTATGATAACATAAAGAAGAAAGAATTTTCTATATCTTTTCTATAGGGAAAAGATGAACTCACAAGACAGAGTAAAGAACACAGTTTTCTCTAAGGAAATGTAAAGAGACTAGATAAAGCTTTATATAGGTGGATTGTGAGTTAGCTGAGTGAAGATAAGGGAGCCCACATGACCTGTCTTTGTGTATTACTTTTATAATTGTTGTATTGTTATAATACGTATGCAATTATTCAATTACATAATTACATTGATACATTTATATTACATATGTAATTATTTTACATGTAATTACATATATTTATGTAAGTATAAATATAATTACATAATATGTAATTATTTATATGATAATTTATACATTTACATATACATTTGTGTATGCATAGATAGTGTGTGCATGAACTTGCATAATGATAATCACACACAAGCTAAAACTAACATTTGCCAAAAATTACACTGAATGAAGTATTCATCTTGATTTGGCCTTCTGAAAGCTGAAGCCAAAGCCAAGAAATAGTTTTTGGCCAAATGTGAAGGTTGAAGCCGATTTTCAACTCAGTTACACTGTAAAATATATTCTAAGTGTAAGTCATGGTCAAAATACTTGAATGATACTAATGTGAGGGTTATTCAAATGGAATAATTGTTTGGGCATATGAAAATAACAGAAAATAGAAAGTATCAGAAAAGAACAAGTTCTAGACTGGAGAGTGTTAGAAATAGTTACTTTACATTATGGGCTTTCTATTTTCCAGATACAATGCCAAGCACTTTTATACATTGTTCCTAATTGTCCAAAACACTCTAAAATACACATATGAGAATATATAAGAAAATTGAAGGTTAGAGAAATTTCATACTTGTTAAATGGTCCAAATTTCACAAAATGGAAAAACCTCAAGTTCACTTAAAATTGATTGTAAACTCCCTTCAATTCAGACATGATAAAGAATTTAAAGAGTTTAAGGATAAGAAGAAAGAGGTGGAAAAGATAGAAGTTAACACCCATAGCATCTTTTCCACTGAACTCAGTAGAAAATGAGGATCTATTTGGTAGCTCTGGGTCCATACCTTCAAAGCCTCTAGGGGAGGATCCTTCCTTGTCTCTTCCAGCTTTTGATGGCCCCAGGCATTCCTTGGTTTGTAGTAGTATTAACTCTAATCTCACCTTCTGTCTTCACATGGTTGTCTTCTCTCTGTGTGTCTGTGTTTCTCTGGGCCCACTCTAGTTAACTCATTGTAACTTGATTATATCTGCAAAGATCCTATTTCCAAATAAGGTCATATTCATAAGTACCTAGCTAGGGGGAAGGAATGTGTCAGGATTTCAACATATCGTTTTTTGGGCATACAATTCAAGCAAAAATAACCACTAAAATACAGGTCTCAATATGTAATTTCAAAAACACAGACATTCACTGTCCTCTCAAGCAGTTATATATTTAAACCCTAAAGAAAAATAGCACAAGATGGGTCTGCACATTATATTCAATGTTTCTAGAAAACGTGAATGATTTTAAAATCTGACACATCAATTAATATTACCCTGGGGACCTCTTAAGTGTGTGTGTGTGTGTGTATACACACACACACACACACACACACACATGCACGCACACACGCAGGCTGGCTGGCTGACTGATTGATTGATTGCTGAAACCACCACAGGCTTTCTGAGTCAGGATTTCCAGATAGCTGCATTATAAAGAAATTTCCCAGATGATTCCACATGTTAGAAGTCAAAGCACAGTTACATAATTATTTTGAGACAGATGGCTGTACATCAAATGACATATTATTGACAGTTTACATAATCCGGATCTAAGTATTATCATGGTGGTTCATGTGACCCCTTACAAGATCAAGGAATTTTAAGGAATTGCCTTGTTGATGCTAGAAGAATGTTGCTCTTTGTGGTTGAGCAGGTATTCCTGCCAATGCATAATGCAGACACACCACACACAGCGGGGGGAGAGCAGAGGCCAAAGGACAGAGGAGACATTTTTGTTTAAATTTATCTTGTCTTACCATAAAATATGAATTTTATTTCACATATTTACAAACATAAATATAGATATATATACAGTTACACTTATATCTATATATAGTATTATATTTTACATATAGTTCTTTTTTTTTTGATGAGGACCATTTTTAAAATCTTTATTGAATTTGTTACAGTATTGCTTCTGTCTTATATTTTGTTTTTTTGGCCCCGAGGCATGTGGGATCTTAGCTCCCTGACCAGGGATCAAACCCACATTCCCTGCATTGGAAGGCGAAGTCTTAACCACTGGACCACCAGGGAAGTCCCTATATTTTACATATAGTTCTGATTATTTGCTTTAATGCTTAAAATATGTCTTGGAGATCATTCTATATCTGTCTATTTAGATTGATTTCATTTGTTATAACCACTTCCTAGTATTTGTTTAACATTTTGATTATTGATACAATTTGCTTATAAAATAATGATGTTATAATAAATTTTCTTATGTGTTTCATTGTGCATAAGTGCTCGGATTTCTCTATGCTATGTGAATTAGATATCAATTACAATTTTTGCCTATTTTTAAATTTTAAGAAAAACTAATTTTTTTGCATTTAGTTTATACTTACTAAATGCTCTCCAAAGATGTCACATTTCCATCACAATATCACAAGATATGAGACTAATGATTTCTGCGAAATTGACCGTTATTGGACATTATCAGTCTCCTTATTTTGACAGTTTGAAAGTCAGAAAGGATATTTCCCCCAAACCTCACATATATTAGATATTATCGATGTATTCTTTTTTTTTTTTTTTTTTTTTTTGCGGTACGCGGGCCTCTCACTGTTGTGGCCTCTCCTGTTGCGGAGCACAGGCTCTGGATGCGCAGGCTCAGCGGCAATGGCTCACAGGCCCAGCTGCTCCGCTGCATGTGGGATCTTCCCGGACCGGGGCACGAACCCATATCCCCTGCATCAGCAGGCAGACTCTCAACCACTGTGCCACCAGGGAAGCCCCAATGTATTCATTTTTGAAACATTAAGGTTAAAAATATTTCATTGTCATTTTAATATTGTATTCTTGATTTTTTAATGAAATAATGCTTTCATACATTTATTGGTCATTTATATTTCTTCTACCATGAGTTGGTTAGTTTTTATCTTTTGCATATTTTTCTTAAGCTCTCTAGTATTTCTATATTGATTTCTAGATGTTCTTCATAAATTTTGTATTTTGCCATCATTTTGGGTAAGTATTGCAAATACCCCCAATCTGCCACTTTTCTTCTAATTTAGTTTACTGAATCATTGTTAAAGGTTTTAATATTTACTAATATTCATCAATAGTTTTTATTTCCTTGTAAACTACAATACTTACAGAAAGAAATCTTAAGCAGGATTAACTTTATGTTTATTAAAATTAAAATTCTAGAAGAAAATCAAATAGAATGACTATCCTAGAATACAGGAAAATAATATGACCAGTTATTGGCCTCAAATAAATGCAGGCCCTGGCGAGAATTTTTAGAGAAAATGGGACTGAGGCCAAAATGAATTTCAAGAGAATTTGAACAGGTGTTTATATACATCTGCTCTCATTTGTAGTGGCCAAGAGACAAGACCTGTGACTCTGACTTTGTCTTCTAATTTATGCTTATTGGTCTTAGAAATGTAAATACATTGAACACCCTCAAGTTTAAGAGTTCAAACACTCAAAGTAATTAAAGCTTGCATTTAAAAAATAGCACTTGTAAATAAGAGCTGTAGTGATGTTTAAATGGTTCTTTAAGGATTTAAAACACTGTGCACTTGGTCATTGAATAACTGAGTTACCTACGCTAAAAAATACATTTTTATCTTAAAACTCTTGTCCTCACGTGCATCAATTGGTGAACTTGTGCTAATGTAATAGAGAAGAGGATACTGTTTGCTGAGATAACTGAATTTTTTAAAAAATAGAGCAGTGATTTTCTTGGGACTTTGGAAAGAACTCCTACAAATTATGTAACAAAAATAGTTTTCTTCACATTTAAAATTTAGCATACTGGATAGAAACATGGTCTTGGGCAGGAATGGATCTCTTTTATGAATGCTCAATCTGCCATATAGGCATTATTTAACCTTCTAAGACTTATTCCCTCTATCTGTAAAATGGAGATAATGATGACTTACATCCTAGAGTAATTTTGAGAATTTATTAAAATAATATTTAAGCATTTAGAACAATACCTGATATATAATGATAAATATATATTTATTAATCTCTTTTAAAATTGATCCTCATATTTTTCTGCTACAATAGTTAAAAGACAATTTACTTTGAAAGCTATTTCTATTAATTTTAAAATTCGATTTGGCCATTAACAAATTTCTTAATGTCTTCTGATGAAACAAAGACTAAACTACTCCAAAGTTATAAAAATGAAAGAAGTAGTTGAGCACTAGGATAAAGCACATTGCAAGTTTGCACTTGACCTTAATTAGTAACTGAATTACCAAAACTGAGTTGGATATATTTTCCCTTTTATTCTTCTATTTATGTTTTCAATATACTTTTGTTCCTAAGAGGTTATACTTTCCATGGAATTTACACTAGAAATAATTTTGGAGCTATGACTGTGTTAGAATAGAGGTAATGGCTAATAATAGATGCCTCTGACTTCTTTATGAAGTAATCCCTCAGCCATAACTTAATTCGTGAGATCTCTGCCTTCCAAGAAGGAAATAACCTCCTTTCAGTCACTTACTTCAGAGCTGTGCTCCATCCCCTCTGAGGGTTGGGGAAGATAATTTTACTGTGTGTACAATGCCTTGCATCACACTTCCAATTACTTCACTCCTCCAGTGAGGTTTGCAAAGTTGAACAGCATGACTATTAGGCACATAGTTGAAATCTGTGGAGTACTGTGGGGACTCTTACCAGTTCAAAGGAGTAGAGGAAGAAGATTGTGGAATAATATGCCATTATAAGAATCTGAAAACACACCAATTTGAAGAATCAGAGGAGGACAACATAACAGCAATTGGAGTAAAAAGAGATCTGTTGAGAGTGAAGGTGATTTTTGAAAACTCTTTGGAGAAATTCTTTATCAGGAAAAGAGAAGTCTGTCTTTTAGGATTTAGGAAGAAAAGAGTTTTAAAATGAGACTTCTGATTCATTTCACTGATTTGTTTTTTATTGCTAGTAGAAAAAGCAAGTGATAAGGAAACTGCAAAAGTGAAAGGAATGAATGCACATTTATATGGCTCCCCAGCACAGTATTTTCAGGGAAATTTTGTGTTACTTGCTGTTCACCTACTTTGGTTCTGTAAGGTGGTATGATTCCTCTCTGAAAAAGTATTGATATTTGTGTGTGTCATGTTTTACAATCTCTTCCTTTATCTACAGTCTTCTGTGGCCCTTCATCTGACACAATCTTCGCTTTGAAAGGGGGCTCCTTAGAGCTGGAAGGGTAAAAATGTTGACAAATGGAGAATCTCAGCAAGAATTCTTGCTTTTGGACGAACTAGGGTTCTTATAATATTATCATGATTTATTCAGATGAGAGTGGAGAATAAAATAGAAGTCTGACTTCAGAAGCTATGGAAAAATGAAAGAGGGATTCCCTGGTGGCGCAGTGGTTGAGAGTCCGCCTGCTGATGCAGGGGACACGGGTTTGTGCCCCGGTCCGGGAAGATCCCACATACTGCGGGGCGGCTGGGCCTGTGAGCCATGGCCCCTGAGCCTGCGCGTCTGGAGCCTGTGCTCCGCAACAGGAGAGGCCGCAACAGTGAGAGGCCGCAACAGTGAGAGGCCCGCATACCGCAAAAACAAAAACAAACAAAAAAAAGATGTGGCTAGGATTAATGGGAAATATCAAGGGTTGACCTTAATTATCTAGAGCTTTGGCCACCCTTAGGCTTCAGATAAAACTGAAGGGAACAGTCACTGAGACTGATAAAGAAAAGTTATAGCTCTGAGAGATGCATTGCCTCCCCTGACAGAAGTTGTGGCCTTTGGTAGAGAGACATAGCCAAACTCTGATGAACCTTCAGGGAGGGAGGATGTGGGAATAATTTTTTTTCCGTCTTCCAGTCTCTAGCAAATGACACCCAGTGATTGAACTAAATTGGAAGCCAAAGGGCAAGAGAGCCATTTGTTGAAGTCCCTGGAATTAGCTCCATATGGCACAGAGAATAGTGGTGAACAGTGGCAAGTGGATCTCATGGTGCCCAGAAAATATCCAGGACATACACACCAAATGTCTAGGATATACAACCAGGATATACAATTGTTTAAGACTTTTTTTCCCATGATATGTACCCTTATAGGCATTGAGAACAGAAGGTGAGAAAGCAGGCACAGTCCCTGCTCTCTTTGGAGCTCATATTCTAGTGCATATTTTTATTTTAATGTATGCCTATGTATGTGTGTGTGCACACTTGTATCACTGACCTGGATACATATACATGCCTGTAGCTACATAAGATCTTAGAATATGTACTTTCCTGTTTTTCTTTCTATCCCAAATCTTCCTCTGGTAGACAGAAGAATTCACATTGTCTAGAGGCAAATTGGGAACATTACAGCCAAATACAATGAGGAAACTATGTTCAGTTTGTTTTTGTTTAATTTGTGTTTTTGAATTTGCAAGCAAGACTTTTGCAGACTAAAAGGGAAGATACTGAGGGGAGAGGAATTTTCAGATTATGCCATAACAAGATTGAGAAGCAAACAGAGGGAGGTGGAAGCAACTTTACTCTGGCCTCTACTGTCAAGATGAAGGTTCCCAGGGCTGTGAGGGGAGACATATGGTGGTAAGACCTGACCACTTAGGAGAGGTAGAAGGAGCAGATAGATATAAGGATGATGAGACTGCTGAGCACATTTTGGTCAGACCCAGGGTTCTACCTGTGGCCCATCCTTTGTCGTTCAAGTGAACATGTGACATCCTCCTTATGTAATACAGAGGCCATTTTTGTAGTTGTTGGTGAGGATTTTGGTCCCCTCACTGGGAACATGCTGCCTATGTGGCCTGGTAAGTAACTAGCAGGAGAATAATCGCATGTCCTCTGAAATTTTGCTCGGCACCCATCAAATCTAACCCATGTCAACAGTCCAGAACATATATCAGCCTCGTCTCAATTTTCGAAAACTTCAGTTGAGGTTCTTGAAGTACTCATAGAATAGACAGTAATGATCTGGAAAGAAAAGTTCTAGCTGGGCAATGCACACAGGTATGTGAGACAGGTATGTGAGAGGTTAGACAGGTATGTAAGGAGGTATATGTGATTGGTTAAATATCTGCTGATGCTGGATACCTAGCACACCTAGAGTTCTGGAAATTGCAACCATACATATAATTCAGTTACTTGAACTTGTTTGAACATTTTCCTTTCTATTAATTGTCATATTCCTAGAAAACAGACTCATTATTCTCTTCATACGATTGTTTTGACATTAACTGAAAAATAATAATTATGTCTTTTTATATATCTTTTCAGGATTTATTGAAAACAAACACTTAAAGAAGACTCCAATTGTTCAAGGGAGAGGAGCAATTTAGAGGCTTTTGGAGAAGTCACAACTAAATTCGTATTCTGACTTTGCTCACTGCTTCCTTTGCAACTTTAGGTAAGTTACTTAACTTTCCTGAACTTTACTTTTTTGTATTTTTAAAGTAAGGGTAATAATGTTTCCAAGGAATATTGGAAACATTAAATGTGCATGAAAATCTCCTAATCCTATCATTCTGCTATTCTTCCTTTTTTATGTACCATCACCAATCTGGTAATATTGCCTTGGGTCCTATCAAAGAGACAGACCAATGGTATAATTTTCAATATTTATCCAGTTTCAGATTGCCTGTAAATGTCTTCTATCATTCCTAAAGACCTCAGCAAGTTAGAGATATATAAAACTTGAATGGATACAAAGTTTTGCCCCATATTTTGCTGCCTCTTGTCTTGGTTCACATCTTGAAAACAGAAAATATTGCCCATAGTCCAATGTGATTGTTTTTCTCTAAGATTCCTTCCAGACACAAAACTAAAGATGCCTAGACTCTTCCCACTTGCTGTCAGACTAATGATGCTCTATAAACAGCCAGTTTTGAAGGAAGTCAAAGCCTAAAATGAAATCTGCGCCTCCCTACTCATGTCTAAATAAGGGGATGCAAATATAAAGTACAGCAAATTGGATTTCAAATCTAAGATTACTTAAGCAGATAAATAGAAGGGGGAAAACAAACAGAATCTTTGTTTTGTCATTAATTTTCCATCAATATGATAGATAATTTATTTCACAAAAGCTGGATTGTTAAATTTAGCCATACTGTTGTCATGAGAATTGTGAAATTAATGATGTAAAAAATTACCTTGTACCTACTGTCATGTAAGGATATTGGTAACTAATACTGGAAATGACAATGAAGCGTTAAGCTCTAAGTCAAATTCCAAGAGAAAGCTATATAATATTTATTAAATACTATTGGTTTCCTGAAAACTTTATATGAGGCACTTGCTTCAGATTCTTCAAGAGCAAACAAATCTCTAACTTGTCCTCCCAGTGCAGTATTTCTGAGGGCATTTTTAGACACCTGAGACAGTATTAAATTCATTACATTATATTAACTCTGGGTGAAGAATGCATATTACCCACTTAATTATTATTGAGAAACGTACCTTTAGAAGAAATAAGACAAGGAAGCAAAGAATGATTATAAATATAGTATGATAAAGATATGTAGATAAGAATGGTCTTTTAAACACTAATAAGTATATATTTAAAATATGTGAAAGAAAAAGGGAAGAGACAGCTAATTTTCACATATTTAACATACAGTTATTTATACACACATTCACACATGCACACATGCAGACACACACACACTTATACACCTACATAGGTAAAGATGTATTTATGTAAAATTTAAAAGGTTTAGAGAAAATTTACTAATTCATTTAGCTCAGCAGGAAGAGTAGATCTTCCTGGTTTTGATGTTGTACTTTAATCATGCAAGCTGTTGTCACTGGGACAGGCTATGTGAAGAGTGTACAGGATTTCCATGCATATTTCTTTGCAACTTACAGTGAATCTGTGATTACTTCAAAATAAATGTGTTCTAAAATGGGATAATGTTGTACTAAATTTTTTTTAAGTAAAAAGAGCATTTAGAGGGAAATTATGCTGTGGTTTTGAAAGCAAGATGGTACTAAATATGAGTTAAAATGTACAAATTATTACAGGAACTAAATTTGATCATAGAATTTAACATAGGAAGTAAAGGATCAATAGGAATTTAAAAATCCATTCTTCTTATAAAGATGTGGTACATATATACAATGGAATATTACTCAGGAGTAAAAAGGAATGAAATTCTGCAATTTACAGAGACGTGGATGGACCTAGAGACTGTCATACAAAGTGAAGTAAGTCAGAAAGAGAAAAACAAATATTGTATAATATCGTTTATGTGTGGAATCTAGAAAAATGATACAAATGAACTTATTTGCAAAGCAGAAATAGAAACACAGATGTAGAGAATGAACATTTGAATACAGGGAGGGGTGGGGAAGGGAGAGTGAAATAAATTGGGAGATTGGAAATGACATATATACAGTACTATGTACAAAAGAGATAGCAATGAGAACCTACTGTATAGCACAGGGAACTCTACTCAGTGCTCTGCGGTGACCTAAATGGGAAGGAAATCCAAAAAAAGAGGGGATATATGTGTACATATAGCTGATTCACTTTGCTGTACAGCAGAAACTAACACCACATTGTAAAGCAACTACATTCTAACAAAAATTAATTTAAAAAATCCATTCTTCTGTAGAAATGAAAACTTGTTTTTATTCATTTACCTGGAATTTATGGTTAAAATCATATAGAATTTTATGTGAGAAGCATGGTAGGAAAGAAATGAGACTTTTATTTCTGAAACCACATGTGAAACATTTTCTAGGGAAAATTTAAAACGCGATTATGAATCACTTGTTCAGGTTTCCTCTTTGAATAGAAAGCCCATTCTGATTATGTAGTAATTAAATAAATGTTTTCTTTTGAGTTCACTAAACATCTTAATACTAGATGGTAAACTTAAAATGTCTCAATATCCTCATCAGAAATCCAGGGCAATAATGTATTTTTCAAAATGTTATTTTCATATGCTTTAGCACTAATAAAATATTTGTTATTCAGTTTATAAATTAATAGAAACAATGAAATATCTCTTAAAATGGTCTGATAAACAATTTATGAAACATAGCAGAGATACACTTTAAAATTATTAAAGAATAAAATAGAAATTTAAAAAAGAATGATATAAAGTTGCATAGACTCAAGATACTCATTTATTTTCTAAATAAAATTTGACAAACTAAAATCTTATTAATGTGCAAACATAGATAATGTAATTTTGCTTTTTTATAAAGTTTTATTTTAAGTCAGTATGGTCTATTCATATAAAATAAAGATTGTAAACCATGTGAATTAATGATTTTTCAGCCCATACCTGAAAGTAGCAGGGCTTCCATGATGTACTGTAAGAATAACTTAAGTATATCATGGAAGAAAGAGCTATTGAAGTAGATTAGGTCATCTATATAATCTCCTTTCAAACTATTAGCTGTGATCTGTCTACTCATTTCTGCTCCCCGGTATACATCATCAGGAAAACATTGCCTGGAATTCGTATTTTCTCTTTTTCAGTCCACTCTGATTATCCTGGTTAAAATAGAAAATTCACCTTGAGTCACTCACAGTTTCTCATAGTTTCTTTGTGGGATTTTTAGTCTATTCTGCTTCAAAGAGGAACAGCATTTCTCCACATTAATGATACTTGGGCAACTTTGGGAACTTATGTAGTCATTAATATGGAAGAAGAGTTGGAAAGAACAGCAATTGAATTGCTGAGATAATTCCCATCAGCTGCAGTGCTCAGACCTGGCTTGTGTCCATCGGAAGCCTTCAGGTCCTGTGGTGTCACTGAAGGCAGAATTCTGCATATTATCTTTGATGGAGCTCTGCTTGAATGAATTTGGCTGAAGATGGAACATTTTTCCACTCTTCAGAACTTTACTGTTGCACTTTCAACAGTAAATAAATAATCCATGGAGTCATTTATTTTCCTTTTAACTATTAGTTAGTTCTGACTTACAGTTTTGGGTTTAAAATTAACAATATAAATTTTTCATTTGTAAGAACACTAAAAGTCTGTAGTATCTAGACATAATAACCCAATCCAGGGCTCCCCTGGTGGCGCAGTGGTTGAGAGTCTGCCTGCCGATGCAGGTGACACGGGTTCGTGCCCCGGTCCGGGAAAATCCCACATGCCGCGGAGTGGCTGGGCCCGTGAGCCACAGCCGCTGAGCCTGCGCGTCCGGAGCCTGTGCTCCGCAACGGGAGAGGCCACAACAGTGAGAGGCACATGTACCGCAAAATAAATAAATAAATAACCCAATCCAGTCCTAGTATTATTTTTGTTTTTAAACTACAAAATTGAAATAAATCGTCATTATAACATATTCTACTGTCTTAGTCTGCTAGGGCTGCCATAAGAAAATACCATAGATTAGTGACTTAAAAAATTTATTTTCTCACAGTTCTGAAGTCTGGATATCTGAGATCAGGGTGCCAGCAGAGTCAGTTTCTGATGATGGCTATCTTCCTGGCTCACAGATGGCCACCTTTTCTCTGTGTCCTATATGGACAAGAAAGCTCTCTGGTGTCTCTTCTTATAAGGGCACTAATCCAGTCACAAGGGTCCCATGACCCTCAAGACTTTATCTAACCTTAATTGTCTCCCAACTGTCCTATCTCCAAATACCATCACATTGGAGGATAGAGTTTCAACATATGAATTTGGAGGGAACACAAATATTCAGCCCATAACATCTACCATATCAGGAATCTTCTTTAAAACATGTTTTAACAAAGAGTATGATAATTTCAAGTGTTCTGAAAGGTAACACTGCACAGTGTTTGTAGCACTTGACAACCTTCCTAAGAACACTACAAGTTTGTACTGAAAACAAACATGGTGGAGTTTATAAAGGGCTTATAAGAAACTATGATATTTGCTTCCAGGAAATACTGGGAGAGAGGGAAAGTCTACCTGCACTTTATAGTTGATGAAAATTAGGGTCAGAGAGGCACCATGACTTGGCCACCATGTTTCTGAGACAGGAACCCAAGTTTTCATGCTGGCTTCATGAAGATCCCAATATTCGTGAATGATACTTTACTCTTCTGTAAAAAAAAATGTTTCCCAATATTTCTATTTTTTTCTCTCAATTTTATTATGAGCAATGGAACAAAATTTTTGCCTAAACATTGAAAACATAAATTTTTCTAGATTTTACTTTCCACAAGTTTTCCTTTATTGATTGATGGTTTGTGTAGTATTTCTGGAGAAATAATCATTTATCTAAAAATTTCAAGATTACAGCTTTCTAGTAACCTTCCATGAGTAGGTAACAAGTTTCTCTAACATAACATACCAGAACATTTTCTGTGGTTAGAAACAGTAGGAAAATTCTCACTGGTCTGCAAAAATGTTTTTAAAGGACTGGCAAAAATATGGAAACCTAATTTTGATTTTACATATTTTCCTATTTCTTACTTCAGTACTCTCTCTGGAATTCTGTCAGATTTATATGTTTTTCTCAGTATGGAAAACCTCGAACTACGCAAACACCGTTCAATAGAAATCTAACCTAGTTCAATTCACAGAGTATCTGGAATGAACACTAACTTTGGAATCAAATAGCATTTGGTTTGAATGCATATTTTAAGTTGTGTAGCAACTTAGTTGTTATACTCAAATTTTTAGCTAAAAAAGACAAAGGATAATAATTACTCTAATATTTACTATGTAGAATTGAAGCAAAGATTAAATGGTTTACATTATATATGTCAGTAGGTAGTAGCCATATATATGGTGGATAATTAACTAATAACCTCTCTTCTTTAAAACTTTAGTACTAGTTTACTTTTTTTGTATGACATTCCTTTGGGGTCAGCATATTGTTTTTAGTTTTGAAAAGATTTAAGGGACTTCCCTGGTGGCACATTGGTTAAGCATCCACCTGACAATGCAGGCAACACGGGTTCAAGCCCTGGTCCGGGAAGATCCCACACGCCACGGAGCAACTAAGTCCATGCACCACAATTGAGCCTGTGCTCTAGAGTCTGCATGCCCACATGCCACTATTGAAACGCATGTGCCTAGAACTCCTGCTCTGCAACAAAGAAAAGCCAAAGCAATGAGAAGCCCGCGCACCATGAGGAGTAGCCCTCGTTTGCCGCAACTAGAGAAAGCCCGCACAGCAATGAAGACCCAACGCAGCCAAAAATAAATAAATAAATAATAAATAAATAAAAGAAAGATTTATGATCCAGAAATTTGGAGTCACAATCTAAAAATATTATTGCAGGTTAATAAATGATGAGTGTTCAGCACATTTTAAACATTCATTATAAATATGTATTTTTTATGAATGAAAATAGGAATGAGAGCCAAAATCTACTTCAATGATATCTTAAGCCTCTTATGAAATTGCTATTTCTAGCCTACTTCTCATAATGGTTAATGGCCATAATGAATGACTTTCTAATAGTTTAACCTATATATTTGGTCAAAGTCACAGGCTATCACCAGGAGGTTTCTCAGGGTTAGAAAGGACACATAAGTCTGTCATCCATTTACATACCAGAGAACAGACTAGAGGGTAGACACTCCCAGCATGAGGTATCAGGAATTATTGAGATTAAGAATTCATCTGAAGTAAACTTTTTACTTTAATATTTTTATACTGACATACACAAAGTGATAGTAAAGAGCACCAACAGATAGACCTACCTGTACTTTTCTTTTTTTATTTAAGCACTGCTCATAAATAATGTCATCAAAGGCTATATTTAATGTCTGCTCAAATCGCAGTTTTCTTTAAGTCTGACAGTGGCTTCTTTAAACATAAGAAGATTCTCTTTAAGATGGAGCTTAGTTCCTCATTTCTCACATTCATGTTTTTATATCTTAGCCCCAGAACTTAGGAGTATACTGTGCTTCAAGGATAAGCTAGTGACATGAATTGTGAAATGTGTTTAATTTGAAATTGATCAAAGTGGACCTATGGTATAGCATGATGGTAACTAATTTATAATGGGTGGAATGGGATGGAGCTTTCAGATCTATGAGTAACTCATGAGTTTTATCCACACCCTTCCAAGCTTATTCATAAGCATTTGAATCAATGGATTAGTGTTATTATGCCAGGGTGGTTGTCCCTACTGAGTTTGATTTGCAGTATATCAGAAGTAAAAATTATTAATCTTAAAAACCTAGTGACTGATGTTATGCATAAAAATAGGTTTATTTCTTTTATAACACTCTCTGGACATTAATTCCTTTGCATTTAACAGAAAATGTATTCTCAAAAAGTTTAAAGACATTTGTCTTAAACTTTTTCTTGTAATGCTCTTGGTATGAATTGAATGCTTTTTTAGCTTACTTCCTTAATTGACAGTATATGCTATTTATTAAGCTATGTTGCATCTGAAAGATTGGGCTTGTATATAATTCTTTAACAGGTACATACTTGTTGAAGAGTTGGATTTGAACATATAAAGTATGATCAGGATCAAAATTTCAAGCAACAAAAAATAGGAAGGAAAGCAAAGTAGTATGAAAGCAGGTTATTTTTTTTAAATGGATGAATGCAGTAAGAAATATAAAATATATATTAAATTATTGCATACTGCTTACTAAATTACTATTATATCTGTAAACAAAAGAGACGAGGGAGGAGCCAGGATATACAGGGGTTTTTGCAACAAAGACCAGATAGAGCATCAAAAGATTACTGTCAATTAAGGAAAATCAGACATCTCAAGTTAAGGAATGTAGTGCTTTTCTATGTATGGGAAGATGCAAAGTCTGGCCTCATTGAAATCATTCCTTTGGTATGTACCTCAGCTATCTGGGGCCAGTATCCTGTGCTTCTTATCCTGAGTTTCCTCAGAGTACACCGTAGGCTGGCTGTAATGTGTTGGCTTGATGGCTGCAACATTCTTTGTTTACTGATATGGCAGGCAACATTTTTCATTCACATTACCATTCTTCCATTCCCCATTCTTTGCTGCTGACTGAAGTCTCTAGGGTCAGGTATTCAAACTCCTCCCACGTTACTTTGTACTCCAACTCCAGCTCCAACAGTTTTTTTCTGATTATACAAAGTTAGTCATGATACTCTTATTGCTTTTTTTAATGACTGAAGTAGGAATGGGAATATAGCCAATTCTGGCCAATGATACTGGAGGCAATACCTTTTGTTGGACTTCAGAGGATCATATCATCAGTCATAAGACCATGTATCCAGAACAGACAACTTTCTGCTTCTTTTTAAGATTGTTGCTTTACATGGTATACTTCCTGGGAACTTCTGCCACTATCTTAGCCCAAGGATGAAGCATTTAATCTAGAGAGGGAAGATCAAGAGAATCATAGAAAAGTACCAGAACATCGAATGCACTAAAATCTGAAGGCTATTCTACCTATGAATTTCTTCTCACATGAAATAATATCATATCTTTATACTAGTTTGAGACAAAGATTTTTTCTATTATTGAGGCTAAAATCATTTTAACTAATAAACTATTATATTTATAGTTGTTTTGTAACCTGATATCACATGAATGTTCTTTTCAGTTAAAACATATTTGATTTTCTTTGGATTTTAATCATATCATGTGAAAATAATCATGAAAATAATCAGGCTCCAACATGTAAGGAGCCTGAAAAACATTAATTCATTCCTTCAATTAAAAAAAAAGGTGAAAAAACTGAAAACTATTCTTGAATCCAAGAGAGCTAAGTTTTCTGGGCAATATGCTACTCTGCAATCTGGGAGTATAGGTACATCTGGAGACACAGCTGAGATCTGCTTACCAAGAACAAAAGCAACTGAAGCCATAATTGGTAGGGACACTTAAGTGGTAATTTTGACAAATTGCTGGAGGCTAAGTGAACTAGTGTTAGTGTGAGAAACAGCTGCAGGCTAGTCTGGGGGGAGAGAGGCACTCTTTCTGGCATCTGACCTCCAGGAAATTTATGATTCTCATGGTGAAGAGCCAAGAAAGATCCTTCCCTGATTTTGGCAGGGGGAAGAGAAAAGCAACCATTGAAAAACACACCTAGAATATTCTCCAATACAAAGCCCTGTTTTCCAGGAAGAAGAGCTTTATCAGAGACATATCTCACCAAGGGAAAGGCAATTCCCTGACTCCAGCACTCTCTAGCCTTCCTGTGTTACATAGGAGGAGAGTGCTAAGAAACACTTGTGAAAAGTACAGCCTAGGCACACAGACCCAGGAAAAACCTGAGATTTCACCATAAAATTAGAGAATGTTTCCCTTCTGCCACACCTACCACCACACCAATAGGGTTTCAGTATAATCTCAATGGATTATAGCTAAAAGGCTGAGGAAGGGACACTAGAGGATTTTGAAGCTTCTGGCACCCGCTGATACGGCAAACATTAAATAGAGCCCAAGTTCTAGGCAGATTAACATAAAACCTCACACTAATGGCCTCTTTATCTCAATTCCCTCTGATAGAATTTGATTGGTTTTCAACAAAAATTACAGGCATGCTAAATAGGCAAGAGAAGCAAACAAATGATCAGAACCTTTCGCCAATATGACACAGATGTTGGAAATATTAGAGATGGAATTTCAAATAAGTATAAATAATATGTTTAGGGCTCTAATGGAAATAATAGACAATATGAAAGAACAGATGGGTAATATAACCAGAGAGATGAAAGCTCTAAGAAAGAATCAGAATAAAATTTTGTAAGTCAAAACAGAAATAAAGTGAACCTGACTGGACATAGACAAGGGAAAAATTAGGAAACTTGAAGATATTTTAATAGAATTTTGCAAAATGGAAATGCAAAAAGAAAAAAAGAAAAGACAGAACATCCAGAACTATGGGTTAATTACAAAGGGTAATATATGTGTAATTGGTGTACCAGAAAAAGAAGAACAGAAGTAATGTTTGAAGTAATAATGGCTGAGATCGTTTCAAAATTAATGATAGATACCAAATAACAATTGCAAGAAAATCAGAGAACATCAAGCAAAATAATAACAAAACTATCTATACCTAGGCATATCATATTCAAACTAAAGAAAACTAAAGACAAAGAGAAAGGAACTAGAGAATCAAAACACTCCATCTATAGAAAAATAAGGATACAAATTACATAAGACTTATAGTCTTAAACCATGCAAGCAAGAGGACAGTGGAGCAAAACATGTAAAGTATCGAAAAAAGAAGAAAAAACACCCACATAGCATTCTATTTCTAGAAAACTTATCCTTCTAAAATGAGGGAGAAATAATGACTTTCTTAGGCAAACAAAAACTGCGGGAATTTATCAACAGCAGAACTACCTTACAAGAAATGCTCAAACTCCTTCAGGGAGAAGGAAATGATAGAGGTCAGAAACTTGGATCTACGTTTAAACAAAAAAAGGAAAAGTGTTGGAGAAGAAACAAATGCAGGTAAATTAAAAAAAATTTTTTTCTTATGTAACCTAAAAGATAACTGTTTGCGATAATCGTGACATCAATGTATTGGGCGATAATAGCACATGGATAAGTGAAATCAATGACAGCAAAGTCATGAGAGATAGGAGATAGAACATGAGAATACTCTGTTAAAGGGTAGCTGCACTACACACAAAATAATATAGTGTTTTTTGAGGTGAGCTTAGATTAGTTTAAAAATACGTATTTCAAACTCTGACTTGCTCACTAACGATTTTTTTAAAAGAGGTATAATTAGTATGCTAAGAGAAGGTGAAGTAGACTCAAATAATATTAATTAAAACCAGGGAAACCAGGAAAAGAGGGGGGAAAAGAAACAAAAACTACAACAAATTAGAAGTGGATACAAACATGGTAGATATTATTAACCCAACTATATTACTAATTACTCTAAATGTGAAAAGTCCAGTTGAACCAATTAAAAGACAGGGACCATCAGAGTACATAAAAGACCTAATTATATGCTGTCTACAAGAAACACACTTTAAAGACTCAGGTTAAAAATAAGGGATGATTCACCATGCTAACACAAATCGAAAGCTAGACAAGCTATAAAATTGAGGCAAAGCCAACTTCAGAACAAGGAAAATTCTCAGGGATAGAGAGGAGCATCACGTAATGATAAATGGGTTAATGTCTCAAGAAGACATAACAGTTCCTAATGTCTATACACTGAACAGCATGCTGTTAACATACATGATGCAAAAACTGATAGAACTGTTAAAAAAAAGAGAAAATCCACTATTATGGTTGGGGACTTCACCATGCTTCTCTCAGTAATTGATGATCAAACATACGGAAAATTATTAAGGATATAGTTGACCTGAGTAGTACTATTAACAAACTTGTTCTAATTGAAAATAATCATGACTTTCTCCTGCTTTCCAGGAATTATCTTCTTCTTTAAAAATTTACTTACAGTGAAAAACTTATCCAGCATGATGGTAGGAATCATTGTGTGAAAATGGGAACCTTCTTATATTTTACCTGATAAAAAGTATGCTTCATGGGGCTTTTTGGTTATTTCTGTTGAACTTTTGGATAAATCTGAATAACTGAATAGCTTATCAACTGAAGATTGAGATTTCTCAAAAATTCTAAGAATGGTGGATATTCCACATTGATAATTGAAAAAAGATATATTTGCCTTGATATCTTTCCCTTTGTCCTAATGGTTACTTAGTAAGGTTAGTAGTTGGCTGTAAAAATCATAGAGTGACTTTATTCTTATCCCAGGGGTTGGTCATGAGATACATGTGACCTAGACAACATTTTCTGCCTCAGCAAAAACTGCTGAGACTTTACTTTTTTTGTATCAGACAGCATGAAAAATACAAAATATTAATCAAATTTGTTTCAGAAAAAATAACTACTTAATATAAACAATTCCTTAAAGATTCAATATAAAAATTTTGAAAACCATTGATGTTTATACTAGTAGTTGTGCTAATAGACCAGAATAAAACTAGACACGACTATGGTTAGTAACTAATACTTTATAGTATCATTCACTATTGGTATATATCCAAATATCTTGATAGTTATGTTTTTTATGGCAATTTCCAATTAATGGAGTGATTCCATGATACAAAATATGTGAGGGATTGAATGCAAGTTTTTCAATCCATCTGACACTTACCTGTGGACATCATAGAGGGCTTGTCAAACAAATGTTATTTGTCCTAATGGAGCAGGTGTTAACATTAACACATCTTAATGATGAATTGGCAAAAATTTAAGGAAATTAAAGTTCTTAAGGATGATTCTTGGCCAATGTTTGATGCCAATAGAGTTGTGAGCAATTGACATCTTATTGGGTGACTAGTTAACTGCATCATAATCTGAAGCATATTTTTTCTCTCTTTCCATTTAGATATCCATCTAACTGATAGATATCTATAATTAAGAGGTTAACATATATTATTCTAAATTATATCTTTTATTAACTAAGGTTTGTTTTTTCTTAAATCTAAATGTGCCAGTATATCTAATTGGAATTGAATGTTATGCTACCTGTGTCTTTGATTAGTTTCTATCCTAAAGAAAAAGCATATAAAGATTTGTTTTTATGGGGGAGAAATTAGCTTTTGTGTAACAGTTTATATTTAGCTGGTCACTCTTCCTGTTCCCCAAACCCCTTGCCTGGAATTATGGACCTTTTTCATCTTCTTTAGTCCTATGTGTGTCTATTCCATGCAGCCTGGATTGCACAGACAGGCTCCTGTTAGGTGTCTGCCTACACAGTTTTTCATGTTCTTAGCTTGCTTTTCTTATTGGTTGTCTGGATTTATTTGTAATAATTTTGACTTACTTCTGTGAACTGCATATTCAGTATCGAGGTCTTTCTTTTGCCCAGTTCTTTATCTCCTCTTAAACTCAGCTACTCATTGGTGCTCCACTTACATTGCTTATTTAAGTCCTTTCTCCAGCTCTACCATGACAGTTTCCAGATCTTTACAGATTTCTATCCTGCATCTGTGTTACTCTTCTACTTTAAATTCTGGGATCATCAGATTCTGTAGCCTAGCGTTCTAAGTCTGAAAGTACTCAAGATGAGATGGCAACATTATCTTTTCAGGAATTAATCTGTGAGTTTATTAAATATTTCCCTTCCTCATCATTCTCTCCTTGAGAACCCAAGGGCAACTTTTGTCCTCTGCCTGTTCACACCAAAACAGAAATGTATACACTAACATTTTCTGGCCTGAGTAGACAATAGAAAGATTTGAAAGTGTGCTTGCCTGAAATAGATGAAATTAGGGCTGGAAGAAAGGAGAGGAAGAGGCAGAGGGGTGACCTGGATTGTAAAGGAAGGAGTGAAGAAAGAGAGGGAAAGGGACCTTGCATCTTAAAGACAGGGAGCAGAGTAGAAGGATAGAGCATCAAACTCTCCTAAATACTGTCTGCCTGGACATACTCAGTCTTCTCAGGACAAGATTTGGATGATTTTTAACTTTAGAGAGAATGACGGCATAACAGAAAACCTTACTTTCTGACTGAGGTAGAACTTCTCAGTTAGGAATTATCCCTTAAAACAGGCAGTGGTAGACGTAACCCCTGTGTTATAATAAGATGCATTTCTACTTTTTATTATAAATAAAGTGGCAATAAAACTTAGCTTCTAAGAAAGAGAAAGAAATCACATCTTTTCAAAACAAAACCAGCTTTCCTCATTGACTTCCATTTCCAAGTTTTCCATGAGTCAAATGAACATGTATTCCATTAAGTATTTCTGTTTGAGGGATACTGTCATCTATCTTTGATATTTTAATATTAGCTACAGAAAATGTTATCACTAATTTTCCTAATAGATACAAGGGGAAAAAAAGACTTTTCAGATGTTTTATGTTCTCAGGGACCTGAAAGTAATATAACTTAAATGACTGCAGTATGAACTTTGTTATAGAATTTTAAATTTATACTTATACAGAGTAAAACGGGGAACAGTGAAAAATTATTTTATACTCAAAAACTGATACTATTATTTAATAATATAAAATGTTTTAGGAAAATAAAAATTTAAGTTTTTGTGTTGCCTATTTTGGCTTAATAAATAAAATTAATCTTATATGCATGTTTTGATGCAATCATATTAGTCATTTTAAAATAAAATCAGCATTTGGATAAGTGCAAAATGAATGCAAATATTATTACTTAAGCCTACTACCCACTATATTTTAATTAATGCCCTATAAAGATATATTTGTTCAAATATTTTTTTCTTAGAGGATCAGAAAAAATATAGTTGTAGAATATTAAATCAGATTGAAATGTAATATCTTGGAATGTATTTTTTGAGTAGAACAACTCCTAGATGTTTATAATCATATATCACATTGGCAAAATATACATAGAAAAATTTTATTGTGCCCCTAAAATAGAAAACATATTTCTTAAGAGTATTATAATTATTCCATACAAAATTCTTAGTATTTTGTTAACTGTGATTTTGAGATTTATTTTTTCTAATTGCACTATTACTAAAATAAATATTAAGTTCTTTTGAGAGATGAACATTCACTGAAATTATGAGACATTTTATGTATAAATTATACAGAGTTAATCATCTGCAATCTAGTCTCTAAGTAAAGAACAATTATGAAACATTTCTTAGTACTAATTTTAACTTTTAAGTACAATTACCAACCTTTATAAGTGAACCAGTGTAGGAAATCAGCCAGCAAATATCTTTGCATTTTTCTAGTTATCAATACTTTCTGCATCATTACAGTGAAAATAATAGTGATTTCAAAGGACATTTATTATTCTTATTGTATTAAAAATTCAGATAACATTCACAAGTATTAAAAAAGTATGATTTAAATAGAAATGATATAATTCAGGTTGAAACTAAATTTAAATGGAAAGATAATTATTTAAATATCTGTAAAATATGTTTCTTAGGTTATTTAGTGTGAAGGAAAGAAAGAAAGAAAGAAAGAAAAGAAAGAAAGAGGAAGGAAAGAAGAGAGGAAGGAAGGAAGGGAGAGAGGGAGGGAGGGAGGGAGGAAAGGACAAATAGAGAAGAGACTCCGTATTTGTTAGCAGGAAGTGAAATACTTTATTTTAGAATTACTTTGAGTTTTCCAGGTAAAAATGTACAGCAGAATATTTGAAATGCTAGATTAGAGCTCGGGAAAATAAATTGACTTGTGATAAATGTGAAATTTAATAAATGTCATATGGGTAGATAAAAGGAAGAACATGTGGAAAGAGAAGGTAAGAACACCAAAAACAGTCTTTAGGCATAGGAGAAAGACATATGTGCAAGAGTAAATCAAAGAAGTAAAGCTATCGAGTAGCACAATGTTACAGAAGCTAAAAGAAGAAGGTATTTTCAAGAAGTAAGAGTGTGTGGTCAAACTATGAAAGACTGAAAAATAAGGACAGGTAACTTGGTTTCACATTTTGGAGGGAATGGAACATATGAGAGGCACACAAATCACTTCTGAAAGTGAAATATATAGTTATAAATCCCTACATTAGAAAATAATAAGTATCTCAAATCAATACCCTAAACTTTCATTTCCAAAATCTATTTAGAGAAGAAAAAAAACAAAAGAAAACAGCTGTGTTTTTGCCTAATTTCCTTCCTATTCTTTTTGGGGCAACATCTCCCAGTTGGAGAAACTACCAATAAATCTTTATTTTTAGTAAATCCAATCAAGTTGTCCTGCCTCCACTTGCCAGGAGTGGACATGGACATGTAACCATGTGATATCACTCAGATGCTTTAATTAGGATTTTTAAATATTAAAATATCCAAAATATCCATTGTAATTTAAGCTGATAAACAGCAGTGGAGGCACCTGAGGAGACTATTCTTTGGTTCCTTGTACCTACTGCATCTCATCAATCCTTAACCATGCAATTCAAAATTTCCTTTCGGAATTGAACTGTCCCACATCTTTCCAATAAATTCTTGGTTTCAGGTAGACAGAATGTTTCTAGGTTAACTGCCATAAAATTCAACTCAATATAACTTTACACAATAGGATAGATGAGAATGTTTTCTATTTTTGTTGAAATATGAAAGTAATATATGGTATAAAATATTTAGGAACAAGTTGTGCAAAACAGTGTGGGATCTGAATGAGAACACTGCAAACATTTATCAATTTTTTAATGAAAACCTTCAAACCTATGTACTATAGGATATACACACTTCCTAAATAGAATTATTTGGTATTCAAAATGTCAAATTCCCTCAAATTTATTTTAACTTTTTAAATTATTGGAAAATTTCAAACAACTGAACATGGTCAAAAAGAAAATACCAAACATCTATGTTGTCACCATTTGGAATTAACCATTTTCAATGGTTTTGCCTACTTGTATATTTTTGTTTTTCCTAGTTTTATTTTTACAAAAGACAGTCATTCTGTTATTTTTTAATGCTATATGCATTGAAAGGAATTTTTTAAGTGCAGAAAATTAAACAAATATGAAATTAATAAAAATAACCTAAAATTTAACTATCGACTGATTTTCTTCATCTATATTAGGGGGGCCATTGCAGGAATTTTTCTATGAATATAATCAGAGATAAATATGAATGGATAAGTTGACTATAATGTAAAATAATAACACTTTTATAAAAATGATAATATACCATTGATTGTACTATAATTAAAATACTACATTTACATATCCTTTTGTGTTTTTTTCTTATTTTTGTCTTGTATGTAGAAAAAAGATACTAAGTAAAACTGGTTAATGAGTTTCAAAAATTATTTCTTAACAGAAAGGATATTATTTTTTGAAAAATAACTCTAAGGTTTAAAAATGCTTACGAAAAGTATTAGGATGTCTGAGTGATAATGATATTTGCAGTCCCCTGCTTTATTATAAAGACTATTGACGTCCTCCTTTGAAAGATGAGAACATGAGCACTTTTAGCCTTCTTTCCAAGTATGCTCTTCATCACTGATCTTTGTTAACCAGGTTATAGTTTTTATACTATGCAAATGTATTATATTCAATTAGGTTTGCTAACTTTAATCCCTAGCTTTGTTTAGCACTGATTCTATATTTAAGTAAACTCAAGGCTCACATGATTTCTCTGTTCCTGGGACCTTTATATTCATTCTCCTCTTAATTGCCTGGATACTCAATATTAACTGTTTTTTTTTTTTCCAAGAAAGGCCAGTAGGTATTATCTTTTATGAATTCTTACATATTTGAAGGTATTAGCCTACAATGTTCTTGCCTCATAATAGCCTTGACAGATTGTGGTATAAAATGTAACAGCCTCATTAAAAAAATTTGAAAAGTATTTTCTCCTTTTACTAATCTCTGCAAAAGCAAATATTTTAAAATATTTGCCAGTAAAATTATCTGGGCCTGAAATTAACTTTCTGAGAACATAAATATTCTATGTACTTTCCAAAGAATATCTACTTGGCAGTGGAGTGTCAAGTCTAATTTTTCATTTGCTTTGTCAAAACTATATTCTTGCTGAATTTTAGATTTCTTTAATCAGTTTTCAGGAAAGCTTTATTCAGATTTCTTATATGCAGGTAGATTTGTTTATTTCTCCTTTACATCTGCCAAGTTTTTTAATATTATACTCCATGATATTAAATACATAAAAATTAGGATTTATAACATATTGAATTTTATATTTTATTATTATGAAATAATTCTCTGCATCTCAAAAATCTACATATTCTGATATAAATTTAACTGCAACGACTTTATTTTGTTATTGTTAACATGGTATATATTTTCCCATCACTTGATTTTCAACCTTTCTGTATACTTACAGTTAAGATGCTTACTAAAGAGTAAGCAACATTTTTAAAAATCTAGTCTTATATTGTTTGTCTTATTGTTGTCTATAATTTAATTCAAATATAAAAGTTTAGTCTTGGATTTATATTTGTCCCATCTGTCCTATGTTCAATTTTTGCTTCTTTAAAATTTTTTTTCTAATTATTTTGTCTGTATTCTCATACATTCTTTTACCATTATTTTTAAAATGTATTTTATTGAAGTATAGTTGATTTACAATGTTGTGTTAGTTTCTGCTGTACAGGAAAGTGACTCAGTTATTACATATATATATATTCTTTTTCATATTATTTTCCATTATGGTTTATTACAGGATATTGAATATAGTTCCCTGTACTATACAGTAGGACCTTATTGTTTATCCATTCTATATATAATAGTTTGCGTTTGCTAATCCCAAACTCTTAATCCATCCTTCCCCCATCTTTCCACCCCCTTGGCAGCCACACGTCTGTTCTCTATGTCTGTGAGTCTGTTTTTGTTTCTTAGATAAGTTCATTTGTGTCATATTTTAGATTCCACATATAAGTGATATCATATGGTATTTGTCTTTCTCTTTTTGATTTACTTCACTTAGTATGATAATCTCTAGGTCCATCCATGTTGCTGCAAATGGCATTATTCCATTCTTTTTTATGGCTGACTAATATTCCATTGTATATAAATACCACATTTTCTTTATTCATCTGTTGATGGACATTTAGGTTGCTTCCATGTCTTGGCTATTGTATCAATAAATAGTGCTACTATGAATATAGGGGTGCATGTATCTTTTCAGATTATAGTTTTCTCTGGATATATGCCCATGAGTAGGATTGCTGGATCATATGGTAACTCTACTTTTAGTTTTTTGAGGCAACTCCATACTGTTTTCCATAGTCGTTGCACCAATTTACATTCTTACCAACATGTAGGACAGCTCCCTTTTCTCCACACTCTCTGCAGCACTTGTTATTTGTAGACATTTTAATGGTGGCCATTCTGACTTGTGTGAAGTGGTAACTCATTGTAGTTTTGATTTCCATTTCTCTAATAATTAGTGATGATGAGCATCTTTTCATGTGTCTATTGGCTATCTGTATGTCTTCTTTGGAGATATGTCTATTTAGGTCTTCTGCCCATTTTTTGATTAGGTTGTGTTTTTGTTATTGAGTTGTAAGAGCTGTTTGTATATTTTGGAATTTAAGCCCTTGTAAGTCATATCATTTGTTTTTTATCATTATGTTAGTAAACAGTTTAAAAATTAAAAAATACATACATTCTTAAATTATTACATCTAATGTCAATAATCACTTTCACCATGTCCCAGAAAATGCAAGAACCTAGAATACTGTATCTTTATTAGTCCCCTCCTTTTGTACAATTTTACTGTACATTTATTGTATATTTTAATACAACATATACTTTAAATCCCATGAGAATATTGTTTATATATATATATATATATATATATGTAAAACTATTTTCCCAGTGCTCTTTCTTTACTTTCTTTACTTCTGAATGTATGCTTTTCCATCTGCTACCATTTTCCTTATGACTAAAGAACTCCCTACAAAATTCTTCTTACTATTTTGTTTATTGAAGTTCTCTAAGTACCATTTCCCAATTTTATTTTTCTAAATTTTTATATTTTCCTTTCTTACATTTTCCTTTATTTATGGACTTAGGATTTTAGGCTGGTGCTGATTTTTTTTTTTTTTTTTGCAGTATTTTAGAGAACTTTTGTTTCTAAACTTTCTTTTGTAATCTTGGGTCTTATTTTTGTTCATTTGAAAGTACTGTGTCCTGCCTTACCCCTTGCTCCTTTTAGTATTTCTTCTAGAACTTGTTACAAATGTAATCCTTGTTCTTTGATGATATCATATCTGATTAAATGAGGCTTATGCTTAAATGACAATCTAGATATGCTTTGGCTGCAAAATTGATTTGTTTAATTATAAAAGACAAAAACAGGACAGACACTTAATGAACCTATACATACAACTGTATATTCATGTAAAGAAGCTCAGTAAAATATTTGTTTGTATGATTTAAATATTCTTTGCTTCGATAAAAATCAGGCACCATTCAAAAAATTTTCCCATCAGTTTACATAGTATAGTATACCACGGTGTTCTCCACCTTTTTCGTGTTAATACAACTTTACAATCTTAAATATTATTTTTAAATTCCAAAGAGCTTTTGTTTATATAGGCTATATCTATCAACACTTGCTATATAAATATTAAAGTAACAATAATAAGCCCAGTACATGAAAACATAAATAAATTTTTATGAAAAAAACAATTTACCCCAAACAAAAATAATTAGTAAGAAGAGTGGCATATACAGATTTTTTTGCAAATTTCTTTAAGATATACCTTAATAGAAAACAGCTGGATTATCCTATCTACTGCATTGGATCTGTTGCAATATCCTAGGTTATAGAGCTTTTGGAAAACTCCTCTGTATACTCGAGAGAGAATAAAAGTGAAAAATATAAATAACATCTTAGTATTATTATGAAAATGGCGTTGGCTTAGCAGACTCCCTAAAAGTGTCTCTAGGATCACTGGAGGTTAGGTAACATAAGAAAAAAGAGAAAGGAATTTTTTATGTACCAATTAGAAAATAGACAGGTATTTGTATTTAAAATAATGCCAACAAAATTCTAAACAAATAACAGGTGTCAAAGGAGATTTGGTCACTTGATTAAGATAGGATCATGTGTACCTAAGAAACAATACTTGGCTGCCTGTCAAATTGTAATAAACTAAAATATTGTAGCATAAATAGAAGTTTATATAATTTTATGAAAACTTACCTTGTTCAGAATTGAGGAACGTGTGTTTGTTTCAAAAAATAATCAAAAACATGAAGAGTCAACACAAGAACAGAGAAGTATTCTGGTTAAATATAGAATCTCTGTTACCTGGGCAGATTTCACTGGGCAGGATATTAAGAGAATAACCTTGTAATACTCCTGGATAAGAGAAGACTAAATTTGTCAAGATCAATTGTCATTCTAATAAAGAAAAGCCAAACTCTAGTTTTGCGTTAATATTTGAAAGTAAAGGTGTATTACTTTCTTAAAAAATTGTTTTCTTATGAAGAAACTCAGAACTGGCAATGTTGATAAACATTTCCAAAATTTGGACACATTTTATATTCTATTTTCATACTAAAGTATTAGAAAGGAAGACAAGTAAAATTCATTTCCCTTAATCCTCCACAACTTGTCAAACGCTCTCAAGTTGTGTCTTTCACTATGCTCTTCCATGTTCTGGAACAAACGGGAACTTTAGGACAAAACTATTTTCTTTTTCCTTGGAAATCAAAAACTCATTCCTTAACCTTACATACACAGTTGCATTTCTCTATTAATATTGATCGTACTATAGTTCCAATTACCCATATTAATGATAACTTTTAACCAAAGTAGCTTCCTTGCATTTTACAAAGAAAATGTATAGATAAGCAAGAAATATATATCCTACATAATTATGTTACAGATTAGCATATGGCACAATGTTTTACAGCCAAGTATGTCACTTTTGTACCTTCTTAAAGTGGAATGAATGAACACAGTCCTGAACATGGTCCAAGAATTTCGCTATTCTATAAAATATAAAAATAAGAGTTAATAACTTAAACACTATTTAATATATTATATATGTATATGTTATTTTATAAAAATATATATTTTACTTATAAATTAACATGTATCATATATTACATAATATATAAATGTATATTGTACAAATATATGTAACTATATAATATAAATATATAACTATATTCTATAAATATAAATATATGTATTAAAATTATGCTTAGTAACCAAAGCATTAGTATTTTAGCTTACTTAGATATTATCAAAAGATTATTTGTATTTCAATAAGCGGTGCTCAGAAAACTGGACAGTTACATGTAAAAGAATGAAACTAGAACATTCTGTAATACTACATACAAAAATAAACTAAAAATGGATTAAAGACCTAAATGTAAGACCAGAAACCATAAACAATCCTAGAGGAAAACATAGGCAGAACATACTTTGACAGAAATCGCAGAAATATTTTTTTGAATTTGTCTCCTAAAGCAAAGGAAATAAAAGCAAAAATAAACAAATGGGGCCTAATTGAACTTAAAAGTTCAATAAAAAATATAAATAATTTCTGTATCTCTTAAATGGTAGTATATTAAAATATTACCAGGTCAGTTTATTTTCTATTATATTTTTAAATATTAGACTTATATAATCACCTCTATTCTTTATAGAGCAATTAATACTCCTTGACTTTGAGTCTTTTTAATCTAATTTATTAATACCTTCTTAGACTAGGAAAATATTTCAACTCACAAAATGAAAGATAAAGACTCTTGTCAATTCAGACATAGAGATACAGAACTTAGAAATTAAGTTCTATAACCTCCATAACAGATCAAAATAAATACAGAAACATAACCCCCTGGTCCAGATTTCAAAGACCTGTTTTCCCTTCCAGAAGGCATGAGATATTTTCCCAGTTGGTTTGTTCTCCCAAATAGAAAAGCAAATTTAAAAAGACCATCAAGCAGGATTTCCTATCAGCTCTCACCCAACAGAGAACATATCTCCATCATTTACTCAACACAGACCACTAAGTAATCAGATCATAAAACCAGATTCCTAATTTGTGCTGCCACCAGCTGGGAATAATTTCTCAGTCCTAAACAAATGACAACCACACCAAACTTGGACTAGAACTGGAAACAAAGTCAAAAGACAAAATTAGGGCTTCCCTGGTGGCACAGTGGTTGAGAGTCTGCCTGCCGATGCAGGGGACACGGGTTCGTGCCCCGGTCTGGGAGGATCCCACATGCCGCGGAGCGGCTGGGCCCGTGAACCATGGCTGCTGGGCCTGCGTGTCCGGAGCCTGTGCTCCGCAACGGGAGAGGCCACAACAGTGAGAGGCCCGCGTACCGCAAGCAAAAAAAACAAAAACAAACAACAAAAAAAAAACCCACAAAATTAGGAAAAATAAGAGAATCAACAACTTAGAACTCTAATACCTCTTGAGAATTACTCTGGGAGTCAAGACAAGATATGAGGTCAGGTACTGTTCTCAGGTGACTCAGTGTAATCATCTCTGGCAGGTGGGTCTACTCTGCAGAACTTGCAAAACTGTTAAAGTGTAATTTTCTAAAGTTAAAAGCAAGACTACAATATGAATATAGAATAAACATGTTTCAACAATTTTAATAATCTCATTCATCAAAAAGGGAACCAATAAATTGGTAAAACTGGTTCAAAGGATAATTCAAGGAACAGAGATTTATGTCATCAAAGGATTCTTGAATAGAATTTGATAATAGAAATAAAATTTAAATGTCCTATAAACCCTAAAAGTGAAGCCTTGAATCCTTTAGGCTTATCTTTTCTACCTGACAGAAATCTGTAAGTTAACACTTAATTTCACAGTTTCGGGGATCTAATAAAATAATAAATAACAAAATAAAACAGGTGCATTCTCCTAGATAATTATATAATTCTAGAGTGAGCCTGTTAAACAATGACATTGAAAGGACATGTAGTCATACCCCTGCTTTATTTCCAAGTTGTGGATATTTCTTTACTTAACAAAAGTAATGGTAAAAAGAATCTTTCCACACATAAAAGGCTTAAGCAAGGTCACTCAAACACAGAAAGCAATTCATTTAACTTTCACAATCTGACATGATACTGTAACTTTCACAAGGGAACTATTTTATCAACTGCTAAGAACCACACATGATAAGTGAAAATAGTGTACATAGTGTCAGTCTGTATCTTTTAATTAAAAATATAAATTACTAATAAGTAATATTAAAAATATAAACAACTAATTTTACACAATTACATATACTCTCAAGCCATTTCCTTGACTCAATAAAATGGCCTTGAAAAGCCAGCTCAGGCTTAACGCCCACCTTACCGAGTATATTCCAATTTTAAGCCAAAGTATAAGAAAGATATCTGCTTATTGTGTTGTATTTTGAAGACCCAGATTAAGCACAGAACTATAAAAGTAAAGAGTTTATATATTATCAGAATGTCGCCATGTCCATCTATGAGTCTATATGTTAAAGAATTAGAATTTTTTAATCAGTTGAATTTCAGAAGAGATACCACCTTTAGATCACATTTAAAAAGAACCTAATTTCCTTAATTGAGAAAAAATCCTGAACAGGTTAAAAATAGCATTCTATGCCCAACACATCTCTTTCCACTCACATAGACATTTTAAACACCTGCTGTTGTAAGTGATCTTATTATCTTTAACAGCCAAACCTGTGAATGGCAGAGCTCTTACTGCTCGTGTTCAAATAGTCCACCTGTTTTTAATTAGTTAAACCATCAATGTCTACCTATAGCAAGCTAGCTCTAGGAACACAGCTGAATTAAATCAAGACTTTATTTATTTTGCTGCAGAAAGGGAGGGCACACCTCCAGGGAACCTTGAGGGACTCAGTAAAGGGAGTTGGGTGTGTGCTGGATAGTTCTAAAGGACGATTAGGTAAGTGAGGACCAGCTCTAGATTACATATGATTGAGTACTGACTGTGTGTCTGCTGTTAGAAATGATGTTCAGAAATGCTGACACACAAATAATATTTAAAGTTGTAGAAATGGATGAGAGCACTTCCATGGAGAGTGAATGAAGATAACGAGGAGTGTTCTGAAAACCGAGCTCTGGAGCACTTCACAACAAGAAAATACATCCAGTAAGGTAAGAGGAAAACCAAGACGCTGATGTCCCACAGACAAAGGTAAAAAGTGTTTGTACAAGATTAATAGTTTCACTGTTGTTTGTGAACATTGATTGAGTCTGACTCTAGAGCCCTATCAGGGTATATCAGAGTAAAACCAGGGTAGCTGGGAATTTGGCTACAGGAAAAAAAAATGGCTTGACTACATTTTGGTTGTTTTTGCTTTTTTTAAAGAATGGTAAACACTTTCATACCATGTTTAATAATTTTAATTTTTTCCTCATTCAATTGTCATAAAAGTTACAACCATGAGGTTTCTGCTGTTTTTCAATCCATATAATAGTTAAGTAAATTTCAGTAATTTATCCCAAGTTATATGATTACTAAGTGAATTGCAGAGCTCAGACTATGGTTTCTGTTTCCATTTGTGGCTTTTATCACTATATTTAACTGAAATTGCAGACCAATGGTTTGTCATCTCTGGCAGCATGTTAGAACTATGTGTGGAAATTTTAAATTGGGGCGCCGGTCTCACTCTCAGGAGTTCTGCATTAATTCTATCAATTCATTGCTTTAATTGGATGAGCTCTAGAGTACATCCACTGTGCAAACCACTGACCTAGATATTTCTACAAAAATGGTAGTTGGACTATCTGCTTTTCTAGAGTTCAGTCCAAGAAGACAATCCTAGAATTTCTGAATCAGAATTCCATAGAATGGAGCTCGTGAATCTTGAGTTTTAACTAGCTTCCTACATTAATTTTAATCAAATAAAGATTGAAAACCAGCAGGGTAGCAAACTGATTCCCAAACATTGCTATTGCTGAATATTACAGGGGAATATTTTTAAAATTTTGATGCCCAGGTCATACTACATATTAATTAAATTGAATGTTTAGGGGTGAAAAGCAGGCATTAGTAGGTGATAAAGCTTCCCAGGTGATTCCAGTGTACAGCAAAGTTTGGAAGTCACTGGCAAAATGATGCAAGCTAAACAGAAAAGTGATACAGATTATGTAAATTGATGAAGACGAAACTATCACATTTGAAACAAACTACTGTTTGACTTTTTTGACCTATATAATGACAATTTCATACAGTTCAACTTAAAATACAATAGTGTCCATGAATATTTTGCAGAACCAATTTTTTTGCTTTTCACTAAATATTTTACAGAGACCACAACTTTCTTTTGGAGAATATAAACCACAATAAGTTTTACAGGTAGAACAATAACTCTTACCTCAGAACCCACTGTTTCTGGCCTGACTTTAGCACTCTTTGGGAAGTCTTGAAGTTTTGTAGAACAATTTAGTGTTATTATACCACCTTTTTCATATTCAGGTGAAATCAGTGCTCTGTCTTATAAGTTTGCATTTATCTTTTTTTTTCCCCAGAGCTTGAATTTAGTTGTTGAAGTTAAAGTAACTGTTCTGGTTAGTTGGAGCATTTTGAGCAGTTTGTCCTGTGATTTAAAAACATACGTTCCAAGGTTGCATTCATGGCAAATAAACTAATTGAGCCCAGAAAAATTGAAAACGATGAGAATTGATTTAGCCAAATGTTACATAAATTTGCCCCTCAGCCTTCTTTTGCTAACAAATCCAGAGTTTGCAGTCCTGCTACAAACCTGCCCTGAATTGCTTAGCATAATGAAGATGATTTTATCTTAAGAATATTGTCTCTCTGCCCCAGAAGCATCTTGGCTCTCTGATAAGCTGGAGCAGATCCATTTTTTCCTGGCTATGAAGCAAACAGGGGTTGTATTTGTTGTGTGGAAGGCACTGGGCAAAGATGAAACAATCTAAATTGGAAATATCATAGGTCTATTAAGCATAAATTAGGTTTATGTATTTTTTTGAATTTTAAAATGATGTCAAAAATTATAATACCGAACGAATAAATATAAATACATTAAGAGAATACATGTAAAATGACTTAATTTGACTATATATCTCAAAAGGGTTTATGAAAAACTACCTGCATATTTTATGTATAGTCTCATTTTCTTTATTGGCATCAATACCTCAGTATAAATTTTCACAAATACATATACATTTTTAGACACCCTACCTGGGCACGAATTATACCTTTAATTTTTTTCCATATGAATTGTGAGATGCAGAAATACAAGCAAGCAGAAAAAAAAAGGGTGGGAGATCCAACTATTTAATGATTAAAGTGCATGTTTTATACTACCTTTGTCCCTCCTTCAACAGTTCTGAACTTTTTTATGTGACCCAGGCTCCGATTTTTGTTCAATACTTTGTTATTTTGTTTCAATAACTTTGGAATCCTATTCAGTCAAAATTCAGTTTTTATTACCTCCTTTTGCATTTGAATATGGTATTTTATATTCATACAGAAAAAACTCTTTAAACGGTCATTTCAAATGTGAGGTATGCATGCATAGAAGCATTGCCTCATTTAGCCCAATATATTTTTCTTTAAAAATATTTGAGATGTTCTGTAGTTAATGTCATAATATATGAAATGTATTATTTTTAAGTATTTCTATGAGGCACTTTATAAAACATTTTTATATATTATGTCATGTAATCATTTAACATTCTTGTAATGGGTTGATTATTAGCTCCAGTAAGACCCCAATTAAGACTGGGAGTCGAATCTACATACTTAGTTCAGGTGTATAAGGTCAGTTGCAAAACCCAGCTTTGAACACACATCTACCTGACTTGAATGGCTATGCTTTCCCACCCTGAGAGAAAAGAGAACATTTTATGAAATGAGTATAGGGAGATTCCAGACATAAACTGAAGATTTATAATGAGGTAAAAAGACAGCTAAAATAATTGAGCAAATTTTAACTTTAAAAATGTCTGAAACAAATCCAAATGTTAAATCTAAATCTTTTAGTGACAATAAGTAACTAATATGTGCATGTGTAGCAATTCAGTATAAACTGTTTAATTTGATATATACATTTGATCTGTACAATGGCTGCTGTGTTATAGCCAATCAGAAAAGAACCTTAATTCATATAATATTAGGTGAATTGGGTAAACAAAATAAATAATTCTGAATTTGGAATTCATTTTTGATAACCTGATATGGACATTAAAGGCAGAGAGGGAAAACGCTACTTTTATCTGGATCATAGACCTAGTTTACACTTGTTTTCCCAAGACCTTAAAAATGTAGCATCTGGACAAAATAAAACTTGCTGTGAGGCTTCATCAGGCTAAAAGGAGAAGCATCTGGAGGAGTTGGCAAATGCTGTCCTATTCCTTCACTGGCAACACATGCCTTTTCTGTATCATTGAACTTGAGGATGTCAAACAATTTTGAATTCTTCTTGGTTCCTGAGATCAGATGTTATAGTAACATATGCTTGCATAGGCCAAGCAAAGGACTTTGCTCGGAAGGTGTGTTTCTCAGATGATACAAGTCACCTCAAAAAATTTACTCCATCAGTGCTCAGGAAGATGGTTTGTGTCCATGTTGTTAAGGTATAGCTATGACTTTCTGTAAGGTCATTATTGCTCTAACCAACCTAATACTATGAATATTGGGAGAAAAAAGGTCTTCCACAGATTGTGAGCAGATTTGAAAGAAGGTCATTTATGAGATTTTAAATAAGATCAGTACATGAGAATTGAGTAGTTCTGTTTGTGGTATTTTTCCCCCTTGCACTAATACATAACTTCTCTATATGGATAAAAACTGAAATAGAGGTCACTTCATCCAATGGTATGTGGAAATATGATTTGCATATTATTTTATTCATTCACACATTTATTTGTTCATTTGTTCAGCAAGTTTTTACATAGTGCCTACAATAGTCCAGTACTGTGCTAGTGGCTAGAAATATATATATTTCTATATTTCACCTATATTATCTATGACCTTTTCAATTTGCATTCAAGAAAGGGAAAAGTGACCACATGTACATATAAAATAAAATAATTCCTGATTACTAACTACTGTGAAGAAGTTAATAAGAAAGATTATTTTGTGGAAGATGATCATTAAATGCCCTTGTGAAATATGACATTTGAGCTGAGGTCTATATGAGGTTAAAGCAACTTATGCAGGTATTGAGGCAGTAAGGTAAGAGTCCCTGAGGTGAGCAAGGGCTTGGCGTTTTTATGAAGAGTTAAGAGAAATTTAGTGAAGGTATAACATGATGGAGGGGGAGATAAGAGCTATGTTATCAAATGAAATTGGAAAGAAGGTCAGAGACCATCATGCTGGGTGGTGTAGACCTGGTCAAGGCACCTGTGATTCATTGTAGAGCAATAAGGAGCCACTGAAATTTTTAAACAAAGAAGTGAAAGTAGTTGGTTTATATTATTAAAATGCTACCATGGTTGCTGTGTGGAGAATTAACTCTTTGGCTCATGAGTGGGCCAGGGAAACATGTTAGGAAGCTATTTCAATTGTTTAGATGAGATATGGTGGTGATGGTAGTGGAGATAGAACAGATTTGACAAATATGTTTGGGGAAAAGTTGGAGGAATAGGAAAAACATTTACTAAGTGGGGAAGAGATTCTTAGGAAAAGAGAAGAATAAAGAAATCCCTTAAATTTTGATTTCCAAAATTTTGGGAGATGATCTGTGCAATATTCAGCACTTTACACAGTATGGAAAGGCTAGATAATTAAGGAAGGGGAGCAGAGGAAAAGTTCCAGTGATGCTGTAGTTTTGAGGTTACTCCAAGGTGGTCAGAAGTGAGTTGGTTTGAGAGCTCAGAACTGAGCTCAAGGGGTGCACAGAATAGAGAGAATGATGTGATTAGTACTGGAAAGTAGTGGCCAGAGAGGCAGAAAGAGAAGCAGCAAAGTATTGTGCCAGAAAATTCAAGAGGGAAGGATGTTTTCTGATAGATGGAGTGGTTAACTGTGTCAAATGCTGCACATGTTCAAGATTAAAGATGAAAGCCTGTGTTTAATAAATACAATTTGTCCATGTTATTTTTTTTGAAAAGCCTATTTCACTGCATTTCATGAAAGGGAAGATTTCTCATTCATTCAATTTTTGCTTAATTATAAAATATCTCAATAGATACAATAACAAAGTTTCTTGCTTAGAAAATCTGGAGAAAAAGAATCATTGCTTGATCAGAAATTAGTCTAAAAAGCTCCCCTTATATACAGTAATGCAGTTACATGATAACCCGGTTGAGGCTAATAAAGTTAACCAAATTTCAGAGATTAAAAGAGAAAAAATTAACAAATTATTATAACAGTATAATTTCTCTGTCAAATAATTTCATTAAAAAACATAGGGAAGGAAAAATCACAGCTTATTCCCTTGTTCCCTAGCTATGCAGGATAAAGGAGAAATAGAAATGACATGAGATTTTTAAGCTCTGTTACAATGTGAGAGAGAAAAAAATAATTCAGAATTGCAGTTGGTAATTAAAAGACAAACTCACTACTACTGAAGGCTTAGCTCTAAGAAAAGGAACCTAATTTCAGGTCGAGAAGTAGCCTTTTAATTATATTCTATATATTTGTTTATTCTGTGAATCTTAAATGCACTAATAGAATTCTTGATAATCTACTGAAAAATCTGACATTTTTCAAAGTTGTCCATTGAAGCTCTCATTTGATTAGTATTGTGTAACCATAACAAGATCGTGAATTGAACCGTAAATCTACAGCATGTTTAATGTAAAACAAAATTTGTACTTGGTAAAGAATAGAAAGTGAAACTTTCATTTCTATATAGGGCTATGCATAATTTATAACAAACTTAAGGCAGTTACAGCACCTGAAATTAAATAGAAAATAAAATTATTCCCTGAAGGTAGTGGAGGTTGATGTTAGAAATGCATTTAGAAATGAGTACACAAATAGTTTATACTATTATTGTGTACATTACTCAGCAGCTGTGACCTCATTACAAATCCCTCACTATGTTTCTCGGAATATTACTTTAACCTCTTTGAGTGTGAGGCTTCCAGTATACCTTTATGTTACTCTTAGAAAAATATATTTTTATGCCAAATATGATGAGTTGCTATTATAACAGACACATATCTTGGTTCCCTTTAATGTGCTGAAGTAGTAGATCTGTTGGGAATGTTATCAACTATCCTTATCCCCCCAAAATATTGTTAGTCAATGAAGAACACATGATGAGGACGTTGTTGTTGTTTTTCAGTAATGTTGGTAAGTTTCATCATTAATTTGACAAATGTAGAAAGTTTCTACTCTTTACCAGGTACCCGTCTAGATGCAGGGGATCTATTAGTGAGCAAAACAGATATCCTCACCTTTATTGGAATTATCGATCTATACATATTCATTGAAGAAAAATGCTTGAATAAAAATAAAATCAAGAAGAAAATAGGTGGAATGAACTTTTCAGTGTCTGATTCATCTTTTTTCCTGTCTTTGTACACAGTCCAATATAGACATCCCATGGATGAATACTACACATATTAAAGTCCATTTTCATTTAAGTCCAGAGAAGAAAACAAATCTAGATCTTATAGCTTATAGTACGTTTACTATGTACCAGAACCTGTGCTCAGAGAAACACTGATGAACATGACTATTCGTGCATGTAGTTTACAGGCTAAAAGTTAAGACTGACATTCATTTCACACACACTTGCACTTTGTGGTTAGTTTGATGAAGGAAGTGTACATGATACCTAAAAGATAAAAGGAGTTTGGGGACTAATACCTTTAAAAAAAAAAAAAAAAAAAAAAAAAGTCTTGAGTACAACTCAATTCAGTCTTCCACACATCCCAAGTTTACTTCTGTTGTGATTCAAATGTAAGCTTCTCTGAACCCTTCCTCTCCATATTCTCTATATATTGCTTTGTGCGTTATTTTGCCTTTTGCGAGCTCCTGTTGCTTTTATCCTTCCTAGAAATCTCTATTTTTTCCTCTGGAACTGTGCTAAAAAGCAAAACAAAAACAGCTACAATCTCAACCCCTTCAAAAAACGTTTCCTTCCATTCCTAGCATTAAATGTAACCTTCTTAAGGAGAGGTGCTTATTGTCCTAAATTCCACAAATGTCAGGCATGGCAGATGGCATCCCTAATCATGCTATTAAATCATTCAGAGTCTAAAACCTATTTATTTGGGGCACCTGGATATACTACCAGCTTCTCAGTTCCTTTTCTAATTCACTGAAGACATGCGCTGCATTACTCAGCAGGTTTTGAAGTTCCTGAGAAATGTCTAAGACCCACCAAAAGCTTTAGAATCTTAATTCTTTGACTTCTTCATCTTTAATAACCTTTAGCCATTTATAATGTAATAAAAACTATGGTCCTCAGTCTGCAGCTTAAGCTTGCTTCTCTTTGTGAGTTTGTTCCTCCGTCATTCACCCTGTTATCTAAGCAGATACCTGGTGCTTCTTCTGTGACACTTCTCTTTCATCTTCTCATATTCAATAATCCAGTTCCTAAATATTGATATATTTCAAATATGAACATTTATTCACTGCCACTGCCCTAGACCATGACACCATAATCACTAGCTTTGGTGAGGCTACTATTAAAAATACTATAGAGAGGAAGTTGAGTACTTAGTACAATTAGTTATCAATTCTTCCGTTGTACTGAAAATATTGGGGTTTATGTGATTTTTAAAATCAGTCTTGGGGGGTATTATCATGGTTTCCTGTCTTCCAGGAAAGCACTGTATATAGCTTGATAATAATTACTTTCACCTGCAGAGGTTACCAAAATATTTTCTAAGTGTTTTTCCACATAGCTTAATTGGAGATGAGCAATTATGAAACATTTAGCATTTGTGTTCTCTAACATAATAAACATAAAACATAATTATCAAAGTTTTTTGCTCTTGTTTGCTGTCTTTCACCAAGTTATTCATATTTAACTGAACAATAACTTGAAGTATAGGCCAGACAATCCCAACATTCAATTTTATGCCATCAGGAATGAAAAAATGTTGGTATCTGTATCAGATCATTCTAGATGTTCAGATCAAAGTCAGCCTAAAAATTATGGACTAGACATTACATTAAGCCCTTCGCTAGATAAGTCTGTGACTATATGACGTTCACAATTTTGGTGTGTGTGGGTTACAACTGAGGAGATGGCCCCTCACATATTTTAAAATATTATGGAGAGCTCAGCCTTAATTGCTCCACATGTGACTGTTTCTCTGTTGGCACTGAGTGCAATGCACCCTTTTGCAGGCTGTGATATCGCTCCAAGAAGAGTAATAGTAATTGCTTTTCTATCTCTGTGATTTTACAAAGCACCAAAAATGTCATCGGGTATAGGTATTTTGCCAATAACTCATTCTTCTTTCTCTCCGAGCACAAAATTTGTCATTAAATTTGCTGTCGGGTTTGCAAACTTCTTGGCATAATAAGTCTTGATTGTTTTTTCTAAGAGGAGTGATTTTCTGTGGTTTTGAGCTCTTCTCTTTTTAAAAAAAACAAAATCGATCAATCTGCACTATAAAGCATCATTTTGTCCTTGTGCTTCTGGGGAAAAAAGCTCAACTGATGATCAGAGATTACTGTATTTTGTTAAAAATAATGCAAAACCTTTGTTGGCTTCACATTAGTTTGACAAAGTTTTATAAAAAAAATTCACTATGTCTTGGAGCCAAATATATTTCCAATAAAAATTTTAAAAAAGCCAGCTTACAGATAACTGTCATTGTACCTACTCAAAGTTTTCTTTTTCGCTATATGTGCAAAACAATTGACTTGACCTAGATTACTGTATTTTATTATTAACTCCAAAATGAGTCTCAGAGGTCCAAATTATTGCCCAAGGTAACAGAGCCAGAATGTGAAAGAGGATGGAATGAAACCCAGGTCCCTGAGAACCATGTCATTTCTTCTCAGTTCTGTTGTCCAGCATCCTAATGGATTAAAGAGTTTTCTTAAATCTCATCATAAACATTACATGGATAATAAATTCAAAAACTTGACACAGAAGATTTTAGATGTAATCTGCAGTATTTACACTCTTAACAGAATTACAACTATCGAAGAAAATTTAGTTTGTTTACAGTGGTAGATATATTAAAATATCTTTTAGCAATAAGAAAATATTTAAAGGAGATAGATTACATAAAAACAAGCTACAATTTTAGATTTTCCATTTTTACTCAGGATATAATCTTGACTCTCAGCTGTTATGTAATAGCCTCTACATTAGTCTTTTAAAATTTTAACCAGACGATATGCCTCATTCCAAACAATATTATGAAATTATTGTTAATATGTATCATTTTATGATTTTTTCTCTCCATATAAATAAAATTTGTAAAACCTTCAATAGGAAAAGTGGATTACTTAATCACACACTCTCATGTTACCTCTCTCCGAGTGAAAGCTTTATTACAAATACTGCAATTCCCTTTCCAGCTCTTTAGAAAGTGGGTGATCTCTTGAATAAAGTAGTTCTTTAGAACAAACAAGTCAGTATTACTCTTTTCTGTTTTGCAGTTTGCGTTATACTTTGTATCATTTCTACTCTGATTATTCAATGATCTTTTCAAGAAAATAAAGTTAAGAATATAAACATTAACTTATATAAGATCATAATTCAAAGAAATTAGGTTTCTGAAATACATTTAAATATGGTAAAATAATTTAAAGTTTATTTGACTATTCTTAAGTATTTTCCCCTGTGAAGTAAAGCTTTTAAAAAATGCAGATAGATACAAACTCTCATATCACTCTCCGTACCTCTTTTGTGAAACTTTTTTATTTTCAATAAATGCTCTGTATAATGAATAAATATACTACATCATATATATTTATGTATTTCTCTCTTTTATATGGCTAGTTATAAGAAATCCTTTACTTTTCTCTAGTACCCAAATGACCATACAGTTCTTCACACATATTAGGCATTTTGAAACTTAGGGATGAGTATATGTGAATAGAAATGTTGTAAAATATATTCTCATTACGCTTCCCATTCATATTTTAATATTTAATAGCCAATTTGATATTCAACAAGATTGAAGATATGTCTCATACTAGACTTCTTGTATAACTTAGATTACGATTTACACAATTTAATTTAAACACTTTACAGGAAAAAAAGTTATATATGTAATATTTTAGTAGGAGGTAAAATCATTATTACTAGATGAATATGATTTTCTTCTTTCTTCCTTTACTTTTTTTCTTTGTATGTACTAATTTGTCACTGTTTCTGAAGGTGGTAACTGAATTAACTGTAGGAATGAGGCTAATAGAAGTTGATAACAAAAAATATTCTCTAGCCCACCTATAAAGTTTAAAAGAGAAAAGTGGCCCAGTTTATGAACTTAACACAATGGTAATGGCACCAATTGCCTGATTCTACATTTTCTGAGACATTGTTCTAATGTAGTATTGGCCTGACAAGTTCATAACATTATATTTTACCTATTGACTGCAACTTTTAATGTAAAACTGTATTTGGAGGTTACACTTTATTTCATTTTCACTAAAATTCTATGTTTTGATTGCTTCTTTAGCTTTTCTTTCACTCATATATGTAAACTTTTAATTTTCCCTAGTAAGTTTTGCAACACTTATTTTATTTATATAACTTTGTATGATACTTTCAGATTAATAAAGACTTAATAGGAAAATGTACTTGAAATTTCCAGAATAAATATCATCTTAACAATTTTATTGATATCTTTGACATATAAAAATAGTAAATATATAAGGTGTACTTACAACTTGATATTTTGATATATACATACATTGTGAAAAGATCACCACGGTAAAGCTAAATAACTTATCCATCACCTCCACATAGTTACCATTGTGTGTGTGTGTTGAGAAAATTTAATTTAAAATCTATCTTTTTAGCAGATTTCAAGTATACAATACAGATTAAATAACACTTATACAAAATACCCAATTGTTTATACTTAGCATTATATCTTCCTTACTTTGTCTAAATTTTATACATTTTGCTTTTTGTGTGTGGTTTCTGGATTTTTAATTTAGATTTTGCTATATGAATTATGCTTTCTATAATTTAGCCTTAGGTGTTTTTATCGTTAGGTAAATTGTTTTCAATTTTACTAGTTTTACTAAAGGTTTACAAAATCCCTACAGCTATTGCTGTGAAATGACCTAAGCCAGTTTAATCATGCACAACCCTTAGGCTCTTATCAGTAGATAAAATCAAGCACCAAAAAGTTTGAGCATGGGTAATCTCACCAGGAGAAATTTGTCCTCACATACAGGTGTTTATTAGGTATTTGTTAGCCAGTAGAGGGCAAGGACACAGCTTGGAAACCCTGCTGTATAGGCTTGATGTGAGTCCATGCTCCCTGTCGCTTGGGCTTCACAGCTCACTTGGGGAGGACAGGACATGCTCCAGAGGTAGGACTTGGTTAGGTTTGCAATTGGCATCACGCAGCCAGGGACCTATGCGAGGAGTTGGATGATTCCTAAAGTAGAGGTTACAGTGTTGGCTGGGTTCTTATACCCCATTAGTGCAGGCATGGAGCATTTTTCTACATTTTTCTTACCCAACTAACAAATCTTGAATGCCTTTAATTTCAACAATGAACATACAATTCTGACTTTGATTACCACTGATTTTACTAATGAAAACTCATTTCTGATATTCATCGTTCTATTTAGCAAAGCCTCTGGTTGATAGCTCAGACCCTTGTAGTGTGCTTAATATTTAATTGTAACATCATATTATCTATGCTGAAATATTTTAAATCAGTTGAACATAGCATAACAGCTATATTTGTCTTTTAAAAATTAGAAGTAAATTTGTAGAATAAATAAAGAGAAAAGTAGGTCTTCTAAGTCTTCTTCTTTTGTGCATATAATCCTTACTGTGTTTTTGTTTATGTCTGTTTCCTCAACCTTTGATGGGAAGGAGTATATCCAGCCTCTGCATTTAGGCACAAATCAGTTGTGTGAAGCATTCCTAGCCCTCCTCATTGTCCACTCCTGTGATACCATCGTCGCACCTTCAGGTCACAACTAAAAAGTAGTTTGTACAGAGTCCCTATCTGAATTTGTAGTGCCTAGCAAATATTAACCTAGTGAAATATACATAACTGAGGTAGATACTTTAATTTTGTTTTAAAACTTATTACTTTTTTTTTTTTTTTTTTTGCGGCACGCGGGCCTCTCACTGTTGGGGCCTCTCACGTTGCAGAGCACAGGCTCCGGACGCGCAGGCTCAGCGGCCATGGCTCACGGGCCCAGCCGTTCCGCGGCATGTGGGATTTTCCCGGACCGGGGCACGAACCCGCTTCCCCTGCATTGGCAGGCGGACTCTCAACCACTGCGCCACCAGGGAAGCCCAACTTATTACTTTACTTGCTCCCAGTTCCCATCATGTTTATTTTCCTCATTCATGAAGTAACTGGAATGTGGATAAAATTTGCCTTTTATATGTGATATTTAAACAGTGGAAACTATATTTCTAATAATAGGGAAATGGTTAAATAACCCCTCTATATATTTTGTATGTCCAGAATATATAGGGATTACCTCAAAATAAAAGAAGCTGTTTATGATATGATGTTTAGTGAATAAAACATACTTTCAAACTGTATAGAGAGTTGACCCTTGAACAACATGGGTTTAAATTGCACAGATTTTTTTTCCCATTAAGTAGGTACTACTACTACTACAGATGTGTGCTTGCTTGAATCTACAAACGCAGAACCGGGGATACTGAGAGCCAGCTGTAAAGTTGCACAAAGGTTTTCAACTGTGTGAGGAGGGGCCATTGGTATCCCTAACCCCCACGTTGTTCAACGGTCAACTGTACATAGTCTTTGCTATCCCAGTTCAAATAGAGAGGGAGAGAGAACATCTCTCAGGCAAAGCAAGGGCAGTGGTTCTCAAAATATGTTCCGGAGACCCTTGAGAGTTCATTAAGGTTCACTGAAAGGCCAGCCTCAGTGGTAAAAGTCCATTCAAAATGCAAGACAGACCCATGAGTTTTAATTGGACAATATTCAAAGAGTTTATTGGGGCTTCCCTGGTGGTGCAGTGGTTGAGGGTCCGCCTGCTGATGCAGGCGACACGGGTTCGTGCCCCGGTCCGGGAAGATCCCACATGCCGCAGAGCGGCTGGGCCCGTGAGCCATGGCCGCTGAGCCTGCGCGTCCGGAGCCTGTGCTGCGCAACGGGAGAGGCCACAATAGTGAGAGGCCCACGTACTACAAAAAAAAAAAAAAAAAGTTTATTGATATAATTTCAGATTCCACATTAAAACTAATTTTGAAAGAAATCACTTTTCAGTTTTGATATAGTCAAAGAATATCTTCAGTTAACTGAAAAGTCCCTAAATTACCCTTTGTTTTTCCAACGACATATCTATATAAGACAGGCTATTCTTTATATAATTAAATGAAAAACAAGTTGCAACAGTTTGAAAACATAAACAGATTAAAAAATTAGACATGTTTATTAAGCCAGCTAATAGTTTTATAAAAATATAAAACAATGCCACTCTTTCAATCTTTTTCTTTGAAAAATACTTTTAATTTTTTTTTTTTTGGCGGTATGCGGGCCTCTCACTGTTGTGGCCTCTCCCGTTGCGGAACACAGGCTCCGGACGTGCAGGCTTAGCGGCCATGGCTCACGGGCCCAGCCGCTCCGCGGCATGTGGGATCTTCCCGGACCAGGGCATGAACCCGTGTCCCCTGCATCGGCAGGCGGACCCTCAACCACTGCACCACCAGGGAAGCCCCTACTTTTAATTTTTTTTAAATATTTATTTTAGCATTTCAAAATGAAAAGGAATTCTGAGACCAAAATAAGAACCATTAAGCTTGAATATTGTTGTCAGTTGCAAATTTCTCAGGTACAACATAATTTTATAGATTCTCATCACAGGAAATAATGCATGTAAAAAAGATAAATGCTTACATAATGACCATTTCAAAAATTGCATAATTTACCCCGTTTAAAATACCAATTTAAAATTTAGACTAATATATGCAAGTTGAAATTCTAAGAAATAAGAGTATACTAGCAAAGTAGTATCAGTTTAATGCATGTTAAACTGGTTTAAAAACACACAGAGTGATGTCATCAAAGTGGTGGAATAGGAAGCCACAGATACTCTTTCCCCCACAGATGCACCAACTTAATAAAAACACATGGACCAGTTACCTTTGTAAGGCATCCGGAAACCAGTTAAACTGTTGCTGCACCCCAGACAATTGCAAAGACAACTGCCTGGAAGCCCAGTAAGAAAATCTGTGGTACCTACTCACAAGAGCCCTTCTCCCCAGCATAGTGCGGCATGATAGAAAGCTCCCAGCTCCTAATTTACTTCTGGGGTTGGAAAGAAAAGACTGGAATTCAAGTCCAAAATTTTGACTTTTAGCCAGGGGCTTCCCTAAGGACTAGTTTTTGACTTGCCTGAATCTAAGCACTGACATTGAAGGGTCACCAGTTTGGGGGCTCATTGGAAACAGACAATCAGTGTGGCTTGGTCCACAGCCTTTATTACCATAGGCAGACACTAGGTGAAGGTCCTGAGTAGAATACTTATCTTGTAATGTCTTTGGTTTTGGTATAAGGGTAATGACTGCCTCATTAAATGAGTTAGGAAGTGTTCGCTCTGCGTCTGTCTTCTGAGAGAGAGTGTAAAAACTTAATGGGATTTCTTCTTTAAATATTTGAAAGAGTTCGCTTGTGAATCCATCTGGGCCTGATGTTTTCTGTTTTGGAAGGTTATTAATTCAATTTCTCAAATATGTATATATATATAATATGTATATAATATATATATTATTCAGATCATCTGTTTCTTCTTGTATGAGTTTTGAAAGCTTGTGTCTTTCAAGGAAGTGGTCCATTTCATCTAGGCTATGAAATCTGTGAGCATATTGTTGTTCATAATATTCCTTCATCATCCCTTTAGTGTCCATGAGATCTGTAGTAATGCCCCCTTTTTCATTTCTGCTATTTGTAATATGTGTCTTCATTTTTATTTTTTCTTACTTAGCCTGGTGAGAGGCTTTTCAGTTTTATTTATCTTTTTCAAACAACCAGCTTTTGCTTTAGTTGGCTTTATCTAGTGATTTCCTGTTTTCAATTTTATTTATTTGCAGTCTAATTTTTATTTCTTCTCCTTACTTTGAATTTAATTTACATTTTATAGTTTTTAAGGTTAAAGCTTAGATAACTGATTTTATATTTTTGTTCTAATACATTCATTCGATGCTGTAAATTTCCCTCTAAGTGCTGCTTTTCACTGTATCCCACACATTTTGATAAGTTGTTTTCATTTAGTTTAAAATATTGTTTTTCTAATTTCTTCCTTGACCATCTCTTAGAAGTGTGTTATTTAATGTCTATATAATATGTTGGTATTTTCTATCTTCCTGTCACTGACTTCTAGTGTATTTCCAAGTGGCCTGAGAACACATTGTATGATGTCTATCCTTTCAAATTTGTTAATGTGTGTTTTATGGCTCAGAAGGTATTCTATCTTAGTGAATATTCCATGTGAGCCTAAATATAATATGTATTTGCTGTTATGGAATGAAGTAATTCACAGATGCTAATTATATCGAGTTGATTGGTGGTGGAATTGAGTTCAACTATGTCCTTACTGATTTTTCTGCCTCTTGGGTCTATTTCTAATAGAGGAGGTTTTAAGTCCCCAGCTATTAGATCAAATTCATCTACGTCTTACATTTACATGAGTTTTTGCCTCACATTATTTGATGCTCTGTCATTAGGTGCATACACTTTAAGGATTATGTCTTTTAAATAATTGACTCCTTTATCAATATGTAATGTCTTTCTTTATCCCTGATAACCATCCTTGCCTTGAAGTTGCTTTGTCTGAAATTAATATAGAACATCTGCTTTATTTTGATTAGTGTTAGAATAGTTCTTCCCTATTCTTTTAGATCTTCCCCCTCTGTGTCTTTATATTTAAAGTGGGTTTCTTGTAGACAACATACAAGTAGGAATTGTTCTTGATCAACTCTGACAATCTCTGTGTTTTAATTAGTGCATTTAACCATTGATGTTCAAAGTGATTGCAGTTGGATCGATATTTACCATATTTGTTACTGTTTTCTACTTGGTGCCCTTGTTCTTTGTTCCTATTTTTGTCTTTCACTCTTTTCCTACCTTTTGTGGTTTTGATTGCACATTTTATATGATTTTATTTTCTCTCCTTTCTTAGCACATCAGTTATATTTATTATTTTAATTTTTTTTGATGTTTGCCCTAGAATTTGCAAGATGCATTTACACCTAATCCACTTCCCAAGAACACTATACCATTACATGCATCGTTAGAGTATCTGGGAATAACAAAGTAATCTGAATTCCTCTCTTTCATCACTTGTGTCATTTTGTTATTGATTACGTTGTACATAAGCATACATAAACATATATGCATAAGCATACAAAAAACTGAATATATTGTTGTTATTATTATTTTGGAAAAACTGTTATCTGCTGTATCAGTTAAGAATAGGTATGGATCTTATGGAACTCAGTTTTTATTCTATTCCCATTCATTCTCCAGTGCTCTTCATTTCTTTATGTAAATTCAAGTATCTGCTTTTATAATTTTCTTTTCTCAAAAGAACTTGTTTTAACATTTTTTGAAAGGCAGGTCTACTATCAACAAGTAACCTCAATTTCTGTTTATATGAGAACATCTTTTTTTCTCCTTCACTTTTGTAGGATAATTTCTGGGGGTACAGAATTCTAGGTTGGTGAGTTTTTTCTCTCTCAACACTTTAAATATTTCGCTCCACTCTTGGCTTGCTTGCATGGTTTCTGAGAAGTTCAATGTAATTCTTATCTTTGCTCCTCTATAGGTAAGGTATATTTTTTCTCTTTGACTTATTTCAGGATTATTTATTTTTCTTTGATGTTCCTTAGTTTGAAAATTATATACCTACCTGTAGTTTTGTTTATGTTTGTTGTTGTTGATTTGTTTTTTTGGTTTGCTTTTTATTTACCCTTTATCCTCCTTATTTGTCCTGAGTTTCCTGAGTGGTGTCTGGCACTAATTTGGGAAAATTCTTAGTCATTATATTTCAAATATTTCTTCTGTTTCTTGCCCTTTGTTCCTCTCTGGTATTCTCATTCTGCATATGTTAAAACTCTGTAGTTGTCCCACACCTCTTTGATATTCTGTTCTGTTTTTCTGAGTCTCTTTTTCTCTTTGGCTTTTGGTTTCGGAGGTTTCTATTGAAATATTCTCCAACTCAGAGATTCTTTCCTCAGCCATGTTCAATGTACTAATAAGCCCACCAAAGACATTCTTCATTTCTTTTACAATGTTTTTGATCTCTAGCATTTCTTTTTGGTTCCTTTTTAGAATGTTCATCTCTCTGCTTATATTACCCGTCTGTTCTTGCATTCTGTGTACTTTATCCAGTGGAGCCCTTAGTATATTAATCATACCTCTGCCATATCTGGGTCTGGGTCTGGGTCTGGGTCTGAGTCTGATGCTTGCTCTATCTCTTCAAACTGTGTTTTACCTTTCATTATGCCTTGTATTTTTCTTAATTTATTTTATTTTTATGTTGCAAAATGATCACCACAATAAGTTTAGTTAACATCCATAACCACATATAGTCAAACAATTTTTTCTTAAAAATTCAATAGTAGAATTTTTAAGATCTACTCTTAGCAACTTTCAAATACAACTATAGTCACCATGCTGTACATTGCATCCCCATGACTTACTTATCTTATAACTGGAAGTTTGTACCTTTTGACCATCTTCACCCTTTTCACTGACCTTTATATTTTTTCTTGATAGCCACGTATGATGTACTCAATAAAAGGATCCACTGTAAATAGGCCTTTAGCAATGGAGTGGTAAGGTGTAGAGGGAGCAGAAGCTGTTTATAGCCCTTTGGTTAGGAATCAGTCTTTTGCTGAGCCTGTGCTTCTGGACTGTAAATTCACAAGAGCTTCCCCCAAACTTAGGTAGGACAGAATAGCTGGAGGGGACCATAATTCTCCCACCTCGAAGGCTAAAAGTGGCCAAATTGGGTATTTTGCCTTATTCTATCATATTTTTATGATATAAAACTAATGAAAGTGAAATCAATGCTTATTGTTTATATATTATAATTATTTAAATATCAGATGTAAGCCATGTAGTATATTTTAGTAATATTTCTTTCATTAAAAATTTTGTTTTTCCTCAATTAATATTTGTGTAGATTTTTTTACATTTATTTAGCTTTTTATGTATGTTTCACTAGTTTAACTTCGACTCTCTTCCAGTAATGTTAATCTCCACTCAGTAAGTTCAAACACTGTAGGTATTTTTTAAATTCTTGGAAAAAAATCTCTTTATGAGACTTTTGATTTGGTCTAATTTTGACTCATTACTTTTCAGACCTGATGCTTAGCTATACCCTTACAATGACCCTTCAACTTTGAGACTTCGTGTCACTGTGCTCTTGTATAAGGTCACTTCTTTCCAGAGTGCAATGTCCTCCTTTTTCTGTGTTAATCTTCTTTTTAGATGGAACACATACTCCTGAAGCTTTTTAAGAGAAGATGCATGGGAAATAATTACTTTCAGAATCCTGTTTATCTGAAAATATGTTTATTTTGTTTTCTCACTTCTTGAGAATTTGAATGGGTATAGAATATTGGGCTAGAAATTATGAAATCAGAATTTGAAGACATTCTTCTATTATCTTATAGTCTCTGAATAATCCTGTTGAGAAGTACTCTGGAATTTTATCCCTGATCTTTTCTATGAAATACTTTTTGTTTGTTTTTTGATTTTGATTTCCTTCCTCAAAAGTTGTAGAATTTTTCTGTCTTTTTGAAATTTCATATGCCTGTTATAGATCTTTTTTTCCTTCCATTATACAGGCACTTGATGAGTCCTTTGCATCAGAAAATTCATACAGGCACTTGATGAGTCCTTTGCATCAGAAAATTCATGTCTTTCCATTTGGGGAAAGTTTTTGAACTATCACTTTAATTATTTTCCCTAATTTCTAATTTCCTATTTCCAACTTCTCCTAATTTCTTATGTTTTCTCTCCTATTTTAAATCCCTTTACATTTTTTACTCTATTTTCTTGGATATTTCCTTAGTCTTATATCCCAACCCTTTTACTGAGTCTTTTTTATGGAGTGTTCCTTGATTCATGGATGCCATAACTTCGATTATGTCTGATCATCATAATAATTACTTTTAATATTCTCCTCTTTTTACATTTTTCCATCGAATTATTATTTTTTCTTAACTTGCTTTGTTCAGTTCCTTTTCATTGCTTTATTTAAATGTCTGATCCTTGTCCATTTGCTCATGTTTAAGAGTGAGAACTAAAAAGCTGATTGGAAGTTCTGTTTGAATGAATTTTATCATCTGCTGTCATCACTAAACTGGTGCTTTTTGTAGTAGAATTGCTGATTTAAGTATGCTTTGGTATTTTCCATTAGACTGATAATATTCCCTTGAGAATAATCTTGCAACTTTTCTCAAAATAATATATAATTTGGTTAACTGATTGTTATCTGATTGGGAGTAGAGGAGGGAGGCTAGTTATCTCACCATGTCTTACTTGGTAGCAAGCTTTGGAAAGCATTATAAATTATGTTTGTTTAAATTTATGAGATATCCATCAGTGGAGTAGTTCAGATTATCTAACTTACTATATCAGTAGAAGTATAAGTCCTATATTGACTGTTAAAGTAATTGAGTGTGATACAATTTGACTATTTAATAAAATACCTATTTCATCAAGCTTTAATAAATCATTATAAATCATTTATTACACAGAAAATGAATGAGAATTTTGATATTCAGATACCACCATTTTGGCACCAGGAATGTAGATCCATCTTCATACTAAACTGTTATTCTTAGTGAGGTCCTTACAAAATTCTGCATGTTATAGGTCTCAAGAAAAAAAATTAATTTTGAAATAATTGAAGTTTACTGTTCACCAACATTTCTTTTTCCCAGTTTAGATAGAAAGAAAACCATTATTGGTTTTTATATTTTTTCAAGAATATTTAGTTAACACTACCAAATGATTATCTAGAAAGGAAATACAAATTCAAATGATATAATTGATTTAGTTCTTTCTATTCATTAATTGACTCAATAACTATATCTTTTTTATGCCTAATATATGCAAGACATTTTGCTTCTTCCTAGGTTTTCAAATAATACAGTATGGTCTAAATACCTGAGGTGCTCCAATTAAATATCAGTTGCATGACCACAAATAAAAGCCTCTCCTAGAAGAATATCTGTAGAAAAAACTTATTCTTCAAAACCACAGTTGACATCTAAAAACTCGACCCCCAGTAAAGTATCATAATCTTTCTCCATCATAAGTGTTCGTTTGTTTGGTTGGTTGGTTTTGTGTGTGTGTGTATGGTTTCTCTGGATAAGTTCCATTTATTAATCATTGTACAAGAAAATCTTGGCATTAATTTGAAGAGAAAAGAAGTTACTATATCCAAATATTTAATATTTCAACATTGTGAAAGTTCCACTTTTATAACAGGGGTTTTTTAAGTGGAGAAAATGTTTGGAAAATTTCTAAAAAGAAACCTAAGATTTATTAGAATACAGTTTCCAAGTAAGTTGGTCTCTGGGCACTTTATATTTTTAATGTAAGTGTTTTTGATTTAAAATACGTAACACAATAAGCTGAATTGAATTTTAGAGCAAAAGACAAATATTATCCTTCATCAAGGGAATAATTTATGATGAGATTACTTGCTAAACTTCTCCATATTAAAAAAACTGGTAATTTCAAGGACAGAAGAACAAAAATCACATAGGAGCTAAATCAACAAAGAAGTTTGATCCACTTTATTACATGTTCAAATAGCTTATTTTAGTGATGTTTCGGTGAGTTGGAAGTCAAAGTGAATGTATTCCAAGTTGATTTTTCCATAAAATAGAAGAAAATGCTGTGAGAGGAAAGATATCAATGAGTTTAACAATTCAGTTGGGATTGTTCACTAAGCAAGAGGGGATTGTGTAGCCTTGATGCTCCAGGAATTTGCCAAATCTTGATGCAGATATTGAATTTCCTACTTAATGTTTGCTGAAAGACTTAGTACAATGATATATTAATCTCAACAAATTTTAACATGACTCCAGCAGATAACTGAAATATAGAATATGAATAAAGTGATGTGAGAAACAGGAGGAAAATCAAATCAATTCTCTAGGAAATTTTGAGAAAAATTTTAATTGAAAATAGTATTCTTCTGTGGTCTTAAACTATCAGCTGAAGCATGACAATCAGAAAAGTGGGAATCTTTATTAAAAGATCAAAGAGCATGTATAAAGAAACAGAGTTTCAAAAGGGTGTGGAATATTCCCTTCGAGCAGATGCTTGAAGTTGTTTGACTGAAAATTCAGGTCTGTAAGGGGGAGGAGTGGAAGCACAGTTAGAGAGGTGGGTGTATTCTGAAGACATTTAGAGGTAAAGCTAAAGAGATCTTTTATCCAGTAGGCACTCTGCAGTTGTCTGGACTATAACATGATCTATGCATATTTTGTTTGCAGAAAATAATTCTTTTTACAGAAAGTCGTGTTAGAGATGATGAACTGGAATATAGAGATTAGCTTCAAGGAGTCCAGGCTCTAAAGTAGTATTGGGAAAAAGATAACAAAACCTTGAGAAAGAGGAGGTAACATCGGGAATGGGAAGGGAAATATCAGTTTTGGAAATTTTTTTTTTAACATCTTTATTGGAGTATAATTGCTTTACAATGGTGTGTTAGTTTCTGCTTTATAACAAAGTGATTCAGTTATACATATACATATGTTCTCATATCTCTTCCCTCTTGTGTCTCCCTCCCTCCCACCCTTCCTATCCCACCCCTCTAGGTGGTCACAAACCACTGAGCTAATCTCCTTGTGCTATGTGGCTGCTTCCCACTAGCTATCTATTTTACGTTTGGTAGTGTATATATTTCCATGCCACTCTCTCACTTTGTCACAGCTTACACTTCCCCCTTCCCATATCCTCAAGTCCATTCTCTAGTAGGTCTGTGTCTTTATTCCCATCGTACCCCTAGGTTTTTCATGACCTTTTTTGTTTTCTTAGATTCCATATATATGTGTTAGCGTACGGTATTTGTTTTTCTCTTTCTGACTTACTTTACTCTGTATGACAGACTCTAGGTCCATCCACCTCACTACAAATAACTGAGCCTTTTGAAGACTCAGTTACAGTGTGATCCAGGTAGCAACACCTCATAGGGCTGGGGCAAGGTTCTTCAGAAATCTAGATATGGTCTGAACCAGTGTCCTATAGACAGGATTCATGGATCTAAGAAGCAAGGGATGGAAATGGAAGTGGCACGACTCACTATTACCCCTAATGACCCACTAGCAAAAATTTTGCTTCCCATTCCCACAACCTTATGCTCTGCTACCCTAGAGGTCTTAGCTTCAAAAGGAGAATGGCTTCTAAAAGGAGACAGAAATGATCTCATTGAACCAGAAGCTAATATTTCTGCCCAGCCATTCTAGGTTCCTTGTGCCTCTGAATCAATAGCAAAGAAGGGAGTTACTGTACTGGCTGGGGTGATTGATCCTGGCTACAAAGGGGAAATTGAACTGCTGCTCCACAATGGAGGTAATAAAGAATATGTCTGAAGAACAAGAGAGTCCTTAGGGTGTCTCCTATTATCACCGTGCCTTGTGATTATGGTCACTAGAAAACTACAACCCAAACAGGCAGGACTATGAATGGTCCAAGCCCTTCAGCAGTGAACATTTTGGTCTCTCAGGTAAAGAACCACAACAAGATGAGATGCTTGCTGGGCAAATGGAGTAAAGAATAGGTAGTAGAAGACCATTATAAATACCAGTTAGGATCATGTGGTCAATTATAGAAACATGGACTATAATTGTCATGAGTATTTTCTCTGTGTGGTTTTTGTTTTTTGTGAATATGTTAGTTTCTCTGGAGAACAGAGACTAATACAGTAATTAAAACATAGTAACAATTTAGCTAAATCCTCCATGTTGGAAAACCATTATATCCACTTTTAGCCACATACTTAAAACAAGGTTTAATTGCTAACACCAAAGTTATTTTTTTCCCTAACAAGCTTTGAGCAAAGTTGCACTCTGAGCCAAGTGACATTAGTAGCTAATCTTGAATAATGTATTCTCCATGGTGCTCTCTGCATTGGTATGCATTACTGTACACCATTACTTGTTTTATTTACTGTAAAATATATACCAAGCTGTCAGGGGATGCTCACAGGAGCACCACAAAATAATTAAGATTCATAAAACCCTGTAGAAGAGTAAAAAATCTCTACCAACCTAAGATGTTATCAGTGTTACTTTACCTTTGGCCCTTCAAAATACATGTTATTACAATTGTTGTGAACTAAGACCAAGAGAATATTACAATAATTAGACTCATGCCCAAGGTAGTTTAATATGAATATATTGTATGAAAATCTCTTACAGCATAAGAATCTGTATCAGTTTCTTTTAAAAGAACTCAGCTCCTTAGAACCCTCAAAAAGATGTTTTGTTTTCATTCATTCATATTTTAGGAAGAAATTCTTTTAAAACAAAGGATGAAATGAGGAGGACATACTCCTGTAATACTAAATGATCATTTTGGAAAGAAGTTTACAGATAAATATCAAGAACCCTAGTAAAATTGTATCCTTTATCTCATCAATCTACTGTGACGATGGGAAAGGTATACTGTTATCATCTAAAAATAGCTTTGATATTTAAATACTATCAAAGGTAATATAAATATATGTTAAAATGCCAAAGTAACTTGTATACACAACCGGAGATTTTATAAATCAATTTAAATAGGCACAGTTGATTGAGAAAGTAAATTAATCCTGAAGCCCCCAATATATGACTTAGCAATTCCTCTCCTTGTTATACTCCATAGAGAAAAACTCTTGCATATGGCCAAGCAGGCATGTCTAAAAATGTTTATTGAAACATTATCTGTGAAACACCAGAAAGTAAATTCCATGAAGGCATAGATTTTTGTCTGTCTCACAGCTGTCTCCCCTATGGCAGCGAACACAGAAAAGTCATGGCAGGTGTACATGAATATTTATAACATAAACCATATGCAGTTATTTGAAAATATAAGTTAGGGTTAGTGTTACTGACATTTTTTTTATCGTGGTGAAAAAAAACACATAACATGAAATCCACCCAGTTAACACATTTTTAAGTGTACAGTATTAGTTAACTGTATGTGTATTGTTGTACAACAGATCTCTAGAACCTCTTCATCTTACATGACTGACACTGTATACCCAATGCATAGCAACTCCCCATTTTCCCCTCCTCCCAGCCCCTGGCAACCACCATTCTATTCTCTGCTTCTATAAGTTTGACTACTGTAAGATACGTTCTATAAGTGGAGTCATTCAGTATTTATCCTTCTGTGATTGGCTTATTTCACATAGCATAATGGTTCATCCTGTTGTAGTATATGACAGGATTTCCTCCTTCTTTAAAGCAGAATAATATTCCACTTCATGTGTCTACCACATTTTCCTTATTTGTTCATCTGTAGATGGATATTTAGGTTATTTTCACCTCTTGGATATTGTAAATTATGCTGTAATGAAAATGGAGGTGTAAATATCTCTTCAAAACCCTGTATTTTTTTTAAAAAAAAACCCAGAAGTTGGATTTCTGAATCACATAATATTTCTGTTTTAGTTTTTAAAAAATTTTATTGTTTATTTATTTTGGCTGTGCTGCATCTTATTTGCAGCATGTGGAATCTTCGTTGCAGCACACGGGCTTTTTAGTTGTGGCATGCAGACTATTAGTTGCAGAACCTCTGTAATATTTTCCATAGCAGCTGCACCATTTGACATTGCCACCAACAGTGCACAAGAGTTCCAATTGTTCCATATCCTTGCAAACACTTATTATTTTCTGTTTTGGAGGTTTTTTTGGTTATTTTTGATAATGCAATCCTAAAGGGTGTGAGGTGTTGTTTTGGTTTTGTATTTACCTGATGGTTAGTGATGTTGAGCAGTTTTTCATGTACCTGTTGGCTATTTGTATGCCTTCTCTGGGGAAATGTCTATTCAAGCATTCTTTCTTATTTTTTAATGAGTTATTTGGTTTTTTGTCATTGAGTTATAGGAGTTCATTATATATTTTGGAAATTAATCCCTTATTATAATTATGATTTGCAAATATTTTCTCCCATTGCCTTTTCACTCTGTTGATTATTTCCTTTGCTGTGCAAAAGCTTTTTAGTTTCATGTATTCCTGCATGACTATTTTTACTTTTATTGCCTATGTTTGGTGTCATATCCAGTAAATCATTGTTAAGACCAATATGTATTAGTTGGAATTCTCTAGAGAAACAGAACCAATATGATGAATGGGTGGATGGATGGAGAGATAGATGGATGGTTAGGTGGATATAGATTTATGAGATATTAGCTCATGCAATTATGAAGGCTGAGAATTCCCACAATTTGCTTTCTGTAAGATGAAGAGCTGGGAAAACTCAGGGTATAATACAAACTGAGTCCAAGGGCCTGAGACATGGGGAGCTGATGATGTAAATTTCAGTCCAAGGACAGTTGAAAATGATGTGATTCTCTAGCTTATTCAGTAAGGCAGGAAAAAATTCTTCCTCCCTCTGCCTTTTGTTCTATCAGACCTTCAAGAGATTGCATAATGCTTGACCCACACAAGGTAGGGCAATCTACTTTACTGATTTCACCAAATTCAGCTGTTAATCTCATCAGGAAACATCCTCATAGGCCCAAGAAAAAAATATGAATATCCATGGCTACTCTAAGTTGATACATAAAATTAATAATCATACCATGTTATGAAGCTTTTCCCCTTGTTTTTTTCTAGGACTTAAAGCCTCAGGTCCTAATTTAAATCTTTAATCCATTTTAAGTTGCTTTTTGTGTAAAGTATAACATAAGGGTTCAATCTCATTCTTTCACACGTGACAATCTAGTTTTCTCAGCACCATTCCCTGAAGAGATGAACCTTGCTCCATTGTATAGTCTTGGCACCCTTCTGGAAGATCATTTGACCATATACTTGTGTGTGTCTACTTCTGGGCATTCTATTCAGTTTATTTTTCTATATATCTGTTTTTATTCCAGCTTTGTAATAAGTTTTGAAGTCAGGAAGGGTGAAGCCTCAAGTTTTGTTCTTTTTTTCAAGATTGTTTTGTCTATTTCAGGTCCTTTGTGGTTCCATATGAATTTTATGGAAGTTTTATCTATTTCTGCAAAAAATAACATCGAACTCTTGTTAGGGATTGTCTTGAATCTATTGAGCACTTTGTGAAGTTCGGACATTTTAAAAATATTTAGCCTTGCAATCCATGAATACAGGTGTCTTTCCATTTGTGTATTTTTACATTTCTTTCATCAGTATTTTGTAGTTTTTATTGTACAATTCTCTCACCCCTTTGATTAAGTTAATTCCTAAGGTTACTTTTGTTTGTTTCTTTTTTTAATGCTATTGTAAATAGGATTGTTTTCATAATTTCCTTTTTGGATTGTTCACTGTTAGTGTATAGAAATGTAACTGATTTTTGTATGTTGATTTTGTTAGCACTAAGAATTTTATTGTGGAACCTTTAGGGTTTTTAAAGTGTAAGATCATGTTATTTGAGAACAGAGATAATTGTACTACCTTTTTTCAGATTTGAATACCTTTTATTTCTTTTTCTTGCCTAATTGCTCTAGTTACAAATACCAGTACTATGCTAAATATAAGTATAGGAATAGGCATCCTTGTTTTGTTCCTGATTTTAGTGGAAAAGCTTTTAGTTTTTCACTATTAAGTATGATGTTAGCTGTGGGCATTTCATATGTGATCTTTATGAGGTTATTTCCTTATATTCCTACTTTGTTGAATATTTTGATCATAAAAGGACACTGAATGTTGTCAAATGCTTTTCTGCATTAAGATAGTTGTGTGGTTTTTGGTTTTTTTTCATTTTCTTTAAGTTTTATTGGAGTATAGTTTATTTACAATGTTGTGTTAGTTTCTGCTGTACAGCAAAGTGAATCAGTTATACATATATATCCAATCTTTTTTAGATTCTTCACCTCCCCCCCAAAAGAAACTAAATACTGAGCAAAGAAAAAGAATATTTGTGAAGGAAAATCCATGGAAGGTTAGGGTATCTTTTCTTAGATTTGTTTTTCTTGTACTGCTATCACTGGTAGTAAACCTGTCTTAATATCCTGGAAGTGTGCAGCAATCATGAGTAATTAGAACAATTCTTTCTTCTGATTAAAAAGCCTAGCAGAATTTAAAAAGAAAAAAATATACGGTTGTATGTTTTTTGTCCTTCATTCTTTTGTTGTGGTGTATCACATTCATTAATTTTTTCTTTTTTTTTTCTTTTTGTATGTTGAACTCCCCTTGCATCTCAATATGGTCATGGTGTATTGTCCTTTTAATGAGTGGTTGAATTCAGTTTGTTAGTATTTGCTGAGGGTTGTTGCATCAATATTTATCAGAAATATCGGTCTATAGTTGTTGTCATTGTTGTTTTTTTCTTATAGTTTCTTATTTGGCTTTGGTATCAGGGTAATAGTGATCACATAACATGAGTTTGGAAGTATTCCCTTGGCTTCAATTTTTTTTTTAAGAGTTTGAAAAGGATTGGCATTAATTCTTTAAATGTTTGATAGAATTCTTCAATGAAGACATCTGGTCCTGGGCTGTTTTTTGTTGAAAGGTTTTAAATACTGATTCAATTTTCTTACTAGTTATAGGTCTGTTCAGATGTTCTATTTATTTATGATTCATCTTTAGAAAATTGTATGTTTCTAGGAATTTATTACTTCTGGGTTTTTCAATTTGCTGGCACATAATTGTTCATAGTTGTCACTTATGATCCTTTTTATCTCTATGGCATTACTTGCAATGTCTCATATTTTCTGATTTTATTTTTTAAATATTTTATTTTTCATTAGTCTGGCTAAGATTTAGTTAATTTTGTTGATACTTTGAAAAATCAACTCAGTTTCATGGATTTTAAATTTTTTAAAATTTTTCTACTTCATTTATTTCTACTCTAATCTTTATTATTTCCTTCCTTCTGCTAAGTTTGGGCTTAGTTCTTTATTCCTTGAGGTGTAAAATTAAATTATTTGAGATCTTGCCTCTTTTTTAAATGTTGGTGTTTATTGCAATAATCTTTCTTCTTAATACTTCTTTTGCTGCATCCCACAATATTTGGTGGGTTATGTTTTTGTTTCTCAAAATACTTTCTAATTTCTTTTTTGGTTTTGTCTTTGACTCAAAGGTTGTTCAAAGTGTGCTGTTTGATTTCCACATATTTGTAAATTTTTGAGTTTCCCCTCTGCTATTGATTACTAGTTTCATTTCACTGTGGTTGTAAGAGATACTTGGTATGATTTCAGTCCTCTTAACTTTGTCAAGACTTGTTTTGTGACCTAACATATGTTTGACTCTGGAGAATGTTCTGTGTGTATTTGAGAAGAATGTGAATTCTCTTCTAGGATGAAATGTTTTGATGTGTCTGTTAGATCCATTTGGTCTATACTATTGCTCAAGTCCTCTGTTTCTTTGTTGATCTTCTGTCTCACTCGTGTATCCATTATTGACAGTGGGCTTTTGAAATCTCCCACTGTTCCTGCTCTGTTTCTTGATTTAGTTTTGTCAATGTTTGCTTCATCTATTTGGGGATCTCTAATGTTGGGTGTGTATATATATATATATATATATATATATATATATATGTTTAACATTCCTGTGAATTGAAACTTTTATCATCATTTAATGTCCTTTTTTGTCTCTTATGGCCACCCACTGCTCTGTTTTAGTTAACATCTTTATGGAATATCTTTTTTCCATTCTTTTACTTTAGCCTATGTATGTCCATAGATCTAAAGTGAATCTCTTAAACAATATATAGTAAGATCCTGCTTATTTATCCATTCAGCTAATCTATGTGTTCTAGCCAGTACTTTTAATCCATGTAGGTTTAGAGTAGTTACTGACTGGAAAAGACATACTATTGTTATTTTGTTGTTTTCTGTATGTCTTGCAGCATTTTTTCCCCTTCTTTACTTTCTTGTTGCCTCTTTTGTATTTTGCTGATTGTTTGCACTGACATGCTTTGATTCTCATTCCCTTTTGTGTATACTCTATAATTACATTTGTAGTTATTATTACAATTACATAAAACATCCTGAATTTATAGCAATCTATTTTTAAACTGAGCAAATTCAATGTCATATAAAAACCATACTCTTACATTTCTGTCCTCTTCCCACTTTGTCATTGATGACACAGAGGGACTCTGGTGAATGCTGTCAATTTCCTACCAGCTTCAATGTGACTGATTTTGTGCTTGCCTGAGGTACAGGAGTTTCTTAACTGGCCTTTGGATTTCTTACAAAGGGAATCGATCTGCATATTGTTGTTGGATCGATGTCTCTATGGGGAAAGGATAGTTTGGAGTTTCCCATGCTGCTATCTTGCTAAATTACCTTCTGATTCACTTTTAAATGAAACATTTACCTCATAAATTATAGATTAATATGCATACTATATTTGTAATTGTGCTTTTAAGAGAAAGTAATGTTTGTGTGGTTTTTGTATAAATATTAGGTATATATATACATATGGATTTGTATGTATGTAATCAGGTTAAATAAAATACATTGTTTAAACTAGTTTGGCCTGTATCTCAACTTTTTTAAATGTGGCTACTAGAAATTTAAAAATTATATATGTCACTCACATTTGTCACTCATATTTCTATTGGACAGTGCTATTATTAGATGCTTCAGACTCAGTGTATCCATATTGTACTCATGTTTTCTGTTTTTCATTCATCTAGGAAAACAAATTTCTCCTGAAGGAATCTTCATTTTATTTATCAACAATAACCTATCACTGAAAATGAAACAAAACAAAAAAGATGTAGGTGATCTTTATCTCTTTTAGAACTAGACTCAGATAACTTAATGGGACTCTTTTGCCTGTCTGTACCATCTGGGCATCTCTAATACATCCACTAGAGAAAAATTTAAAAGTTTAAGAGAGGCTGTCCTCTATTGTCTTATACGAATTCCCTTACTCTTTTCCCCTCCCTGCCATGGGCATAAGTACTCAAATGTCTCTTACATTCCTTCCTTTTCTTTGGCTAAGGGTGATTCTTGTTCATTATGGGACAAGATGTGGTATGCAAGATTTAAGCTAGCTGGTATTAGAAATTTCCTGGTGATCAGGGGAATATAATAAACTTCGAAGAAACAAAAGTCCTATTCGTTTGTGATGCACAATATCTGCATTTCTTTTCCTCAAATACCTATGAAAGACCTGCATATATGATGGTTTTGAAGTACAATTGACCCTTGAACAACACAGGGGTTAATCTGCATATAATGTATAGTTCACCCTCTGTATCCACAGTTCTTCTGAATCCACAGATTCAACCACAGATCATGAAGTACTGTAGCACTTACTATTGAAAAATATCCACGTATATGAACCTGTGCAGTTCAAACCCGCATTGTTCAAGGATCAACTGTATTAAAGGAAAGTGGAAAGAGTAGGCAGGAGGACAAGGTGCTAAAAATAATAAAAATGTTACAAATTTTAATCACTGATCTCAAATATACTAACACTTAAACCAATACCTTCTGGTTCTTTATTTTTACCATAGCTCTATTTCTCATTATCTCTTCTTAATCAGTTTTCTTCCTTCAGTTTCCTCTCCTTCTCATCTATTCTTCCTTAATCCATTAATATTTCTCATCAGCTTCTAAGAGATTATTCAAAATATAAATCTGATTTAGGCATTGATTTATTCCACTGTGGGAATCCTTCTTAGATCCTTATAGTCTTCTACACAAAATCCCATAAGGATAAAAAGTACCAAATAAGATGTGACTCCAGCTTATTTACACAACCTCACCTGTTACATCCCTACCACTCCTTTCTACATAAACTCTTTGCTTTAGTCAGAGTGGAATCTAAACACTTTCCCTAGTGTATCATGTACTCTCTCATCTTTGCCCATGTTACTTCAAAATATTCCTTTCTCATTCTGCTTTTCCAACTTCTCTTCCTCCTCTAAAGCCCTGTTAGGTGTTACCTGCAACCACACACCTTCTCTGCCTCCCTCAAAGAGAAGTCAGCGGCCATTATTTTGGGTTCTCAAATCTGTATTTCCTTCAAAACCACCTATTTCTCTCTTTTCCAGACGTTGTCATCTCTGAGAAATTGACATGTATTATTTAGAATTTAATAGAGGGGGACAGGCTGGGTCATTTAAGTAATCATGGTTTCAGGGCAAAGAAGGAGTTGAGATTGGGTAGTTTACTTTGCCGTTAGGTGATAGCGCTTTTGGTGTGTTTTGCTCCTGGGCAGAATTGGCTTTTCTTTTACCCTTCAGGCTTTTGTGGGGTGTAGAATTAACCTGCTTCACTTTTTATTTTAACACTACGCAGGATTCTTGCCCAGAAAAACCTCTGACTTTGTTTTAGAAAGATCTTGAGGTTTTACCAGGGTTTCAAGTACTATATGAAACTGCATTTGCCACTTCCTCTTCCGTTACCTCTGAGCCACTTAAAGTTAACGATCTGAGAGGAAGAATTGTGACCATCTTTATCATACCTCTATCCTAACAAAAATGTGTATCATCTGTGATCCTGATTAGGAAATATTCTTTAGCATTTTCCTTAAAAAAAAAAACAAAACAAAACACACAGGTGTACTTAAGCTGGCCTATGCTGTATGTATATATCCAAGGAGGGAAATCAGTGATGAAGTGTTTTTCTGGCAAAATCACTAAATTTTGAGCACATTTTTTTTTAATTAATTAATTAATTTATTTATTTTTGGCTGTGTTGGGTCTTCGTTTGTGTGTGAGGGCTTTCTCCAGTTGCGGAGAGCGGGGGCCACTCTTCATCGCGGTGCGCAGGCCTCTTACTGTCGTGGCCTCTCCTGTTGCAGACCACAGGCTCCAGACGCGCAGGCTCAGTAGTTGTGGCTCACGGGCCTAGTTGCTCCGCGGCATGTGGGATCTTCCCAGACCAGGGCTCGAACCCGTGTCTCCTGCATTAGCAGGCGGATTCTCAACCACTGCGCCACCAGGGAAGCCCCGTTGAGCATATTTTTGATTTGAAAATTTTTCTGTTTGTGGCAATTAGTGTTGATAATAAATCTGAAGAGCTATGAAACTCAAAGTCAATGCTGGACTTTGAGCACACGTACAATTAGAACTCATTGTACTTCCATGGGGGGAAAACAGGTGGCTAAAAAGTTGTTATAGATGATAAGTGACTGTGAAATTTAGGATAGATCTCTAATTTGTAAAAAAAAAAATCCCCATAAGGTTAACAGGTGATCTTTCAGCAGAAACTCTGAGAGCCAGAAGGGAGTGGCAGGACATATTTAAAGGGATGAAAGGGAGAAACCTATAACCAAGATTACTCTACCCACAAGGATCTCATTCAGATTTGATGAAGAAATTAAAACCTTTACAGACAAGCAAAAGCTAAGAATTCAGCACCACCAAACCAGCTTTACAACAAATGCTAAAGGAACTTCTCTAGGCAAGAAACACAAGAGAAGGAAAAGACCTACAATAACAAACCTAAAACAATTAAGAAAATGGTAATAGGGACACACATATCGATAATTACCTTAAATGTAAATGGATTAAATGCTCCCACCAAAAGACACAGACTGGCTGAATGGATACAAAAACAAGACCCATATATATGCTGTCTACAAGAGACCCACTTCAGACCTAGGGACACATACAGACTGAAAGGGAGGGGATGGAAAAAGATATTCCATGCAAATGGAAATCAAAAGAAAGCTGGAGTAGCAATTCTCATATCAGACAAAATAGACTTTAAAATAAATGCTATTACAAGAAACAAAGAAGGACACTACATAATGATCAAGGGATTAACCCAAAAAGAAGATATAACAATTGTATTTATGCACCCAGCATAGGTGCACCTCAATACATAAGGCAAATGCTAACAGCCATAAAATGGGAAATCAACAGTAACACAATCATAGTAGGGGACTTTAACATGCCACTTTCACCAATGGACAAATCATCCAAAATTAAAATAAATAAGGAAACACAAGCTTTAAATGATACATTAAACAAGATGGACTTAATTGATATTTATAGGACATTCTATCCAAAAACAACAGAATACATTTTCTCCTCAAGTGCTGATGGAACATTCTCCAGTATAGATCATATCTTGGGTCACAATGCAAGCCTTGGTAGATTTAAGAAAATTGAAATCATATCAAGTATCTTTTCCAACCACAAAGCTATGAGACTAGATATCAATTACAGGAAATAATGTGTACAAAATACAAACACATGGAGGCTAGAAAACACACTACTAAATTACCAAGAGATAACTGAAGAAATCAAATAGGAAATCAAAAAATACCTAGAAACAAATGACAATGAAAACACGATGACCCAAAACCTATGTGATGCAGCAAAAGCAGTTCTAAGAGGGAAGTTTATAGCAATATATTCTTACCTCAAGAAATGAGAAACATCTCAAATAAAACCAAACCTTACACCTAAAGCAATTAAAGAAGAACAAAAAAAAACCCAAAGTTAGCAAAAGGAAAGAAACTATAAAGATCAGATCAGAAATAAATGATAAAGAAATGAAGGAAACAATAGCAAAGATCAATAAAACTAAAAGCTGGTTCTTTGAGAAGATAAACAAAATTGATAAACCATTAGCCAGATTCATCAAGAAAAAAAAGGAGAAGACTCAAATCAGTAGAATTAGAAATGAAAAAGGAGAAGTAACAACTGACACTGCAGAAATACAAAGGATAGAATTCTATCTTGAAAGAAACTGAGAAGTCTACATTTGCAAAATGAAAAGTGTTCTGGCAATTCTTTATTAATAGTAGGTAAATAAGAATATAGTAAGTTTTAACTGTTCATAAGAACAGTATATGGCAGCTAAAACTATAATATTATTTAAATCCAAAAGATACATATAGACAGAATACCACTGAGTAAATATTGCATTAAAAAAGTATTAAAAGGAAGTATTACATAATGAGATATTTTTCTGTTTAATAATTCAGTGTTACCTTGGTTTCCATATTTGCATATACCACTGTCACAACAGTGACAGCAACTTGGCTGACAGGCATGGTAGGAGAAGAGTCAAGGAAGCATGTTTGTTTAACACAGAAGTTTCACTGGAGGTGGGAACAGAGTGGCACTCTGTCGGGGAAAGTATTCTAACCTTACATTGTCACAAGGGCACCTTACCTGTTCAGGTAAAACTTAAGTGATAATTCTGTTATCTTGTTCAAGATACTAATTTCCTCATGTTTAAGCCTATTTTTATGTCTTTGCCTCCTCTCAACTGTTTCGGAGACATGTGCCTGCTTGACTACTGTAAGTTATCATTGGTAACAGTCCCAGAATTTCTTAAGTATTTATTGGATGTATTCACTAGGCAAGCTTTGATTTCAATACTCTGTTGGTATTTGGGTGGTGGGATGGTAAGAAGGGAACTAATGGCACAGTATTTAAATAGCTTACATTGGATTCAAATACACGATGAGAGGATACTATTGGTACTCTTAAGGGAAAACAGCCAGTAAGATCACTCATTAGTAGCCTTTTATTTTCTGCATACATTTTTAACCTAAGGTCAATTTCACACATTTTTGAAAACAGTAACTGATTCCATGACCTCTAGCATTCAAAGGTAATTAATAACTCAAGGAGTCACTTTTCAAGTAGAAAATAGCCACATATGTTTCAAGTCCAGAGGATCTAGGCAAAATCTCTGTACTTAATTTTTTACCTTCTATGGAAAGACTCTCAAATTAATTTAATAGATTTTCCTACCAACTACTGTCTGATTACTCTTTTACAAAGGGACTATCTATGACAACATACAAACTTTTATCTATCAGAAAGTCTCTAAAAGTTGGCAAGCATATTATTAGGAAATATTTTAAAAATCAGAAGATCAATAAAAGCACCCTAAATATGAAAGAGAATGTTACCTCATTTTTTTAAAGTTACTAAAAATAAGCAGATGTGGGTGCAGACTACTTTATATGAAGAATATGGGAGAAAGAGTTCAGGCATAACTGAGTAACACATCTACTGCTATTCATAACAGACTTGAAATTTTAGGGGGCACCTATTATTCGCTCACTTTGGGAAGCATTTACATTTAATTACTGATTCTTATCATTTCAGTAAGGTCTTTCCTATTTAGAGTTCAAGGGCTGAATGTCTCTGATATCTCTTCCAAAAGACCGAGTACAGGATTCCCCACTTTTTGAAAATTCTCTTTATGAGACTTTGCTTTTATGAGAGACCTACATTAGTGCCCATTTTCACTAACTGGAAGAAATGTGAAGAGAATATTCGCTTTTAGGGAAAAAAAGCAAAGAGCGAACATAGCATTCAGCGTTTGTTGTGCGGTGAGCCTTTATAGAGGCAGCAGCCACTCAGAGGATCAGCCAGACTAGCGCCACCAAGCCCCTTTCCTGGGAACTACATTTAGTATCTCAGCATCAAGCTGTAATAACGTTGAACTGTGTCTGAACATCTGTGCTTTATCTTGATTTGTTTTGTGCATCCTTAGCAAGGTGTGTCCTAAGATCATTGCTTCCCTGCTGTATGCCATTTTGCCTTTGAAAGTTTTCATAGAAAGACTTTACTTTCAGAGAGTGGGGGAAACCTGTATTCAGGCTTTAGTTCATGCAAAGGTTCTTAGAAGGATCTTAAGGAAAGGCTGCCAATTCATGCTGATAATAAAATTAGATGTGTTATATGAGTCTCTTGTAGTATTTGGCTTTCTCTCATTAAAATAGGGTACGATCTAGAAATAGAGTTGATATTTACAGATCCATGAGATGGCATCAGAGAGCTGATATCCTCCTAAATGAGTTGAAGTCATTGTTATTAAAGTCGGAAAATATCTTAAGCCATATGAGTTTGAGGATCTCTGAGGGCTTTGCTAATTTTAGTTTTAGAATTGCATTCATTTATTCTACCTATATTGAATATTGTGGGTGGAACAGACTGTGGATCTTTTCAAAAAGTGGCAAGTATTTATGAAGCTATTTAATGACAGCTGCATGAAAATGGATGTCTCTGTCACTGCAGAGGTAAATTGGGATTACCCAGTACTATCAGAGCCAAAACTCTCCAGCGAGGAAAAACTTCAGTACATCCTGTGGTTATGCACCATTAGCCAGCAAATAGAGGTGTAGTTACATGTGACCATGAGGGGATGTCCAAAGGAAACATGAGGTTTGGGATCTTGTCCATGTCTCAAATTTATAATTTTACCAAAATTAGTAGGACCAAAAACATCATCAGCAATTTTAGTGAAGTTTCATGCACAGTGTTGATTGAGCAGAACAGACAATTTTTTCTCCTAGTATCACATAATCGTATAAGATTTTTGCAAGTTTTCTTATAAATTTCTTTACCTCTATTAAGTGGCCATCTTGAAAGTGCCAACAATTACACCTGCATAATTTGAAAACAGATTCTTCCCAGAATCTCTTTCTAATCACTGGAAATCTCTAATTGCATTTTTGAAAGTTTCCAAAAACTTGGTCTCTTGAGTTATTATGGGGGCATGTGTATGAGTGGGAGCAGCCTTCTTTTCAGGTTTCTTCATCCTAAGTGAAAGCTCGAAGCACCTACAATCTCCTTAGGAAGAATTTCAACACAAAATTTTCTCTAATATTTGATGATTTCTAATAAAGTACTTACTAAGTTTAAGAACCCCAATTTTTGTAAAAAGTGTTATAAAAGATCATGGACTACTTTCCTTGGCCCCAGCAAATCAACATGTGCAGCTGAGTTTGACAAATTCTACCATCAGGAAATATTTTGCCTCTGGTAAAGGAACATACCTTTAGGTCAAATTGAGATATGTCATGGTACATGCTGTCTGATAGTTTCCCATTATAATTATTTTATGACTCATCAACAACCAAGATTAAATCTAGATTTTCTATAAATCTTTCTAATAAATATATTTGAGACTTAAGGATTTCTCAGACCAAGACTATGTAGATGTAAGTTTTATTGTCTTAAGGTAATGAAAAATCTGTAACTGAATTTAAAGTATTGCAATTATAAATAAAAATTGTGAGAAAGAAAACAAATAGGAGAAAAGCTTATCTGCTGAGAAGTCTTTTTAGTTGCTCCTGCTCTTGAAAGATGGATAAGTTTTTTGTCCCTAGATCAAGGGGAAGGCTGTGGTAAGCTACTGATCTCCAATGATGCCCATAATGATGAACTGGACTTGACTATATTTATTTATATATATTTATGTATTTATATATGTGTGTGTATATATGCATACATGTATTAATATATATGTGTGTTAAAGATCACCTCATTTTTAAGACTTATCAAAGTTCATCCCTATATTAGATTTAAATATAATCACAGGGAACTTTGAAGTCCTTAGTGTCATTATTTAGGACTTGGAAAATTTAGGAGGATCCCACAGTAAACAACTGTTTATTTTTGACTATCTTTATATAAAGGGTCACTTAAAGAAAGTGGAACTGTAAAATATGTAACATTAGGTGGTACAAAAGATAAAACAGTATTTGATTCTGCTACTAGTGGAGAGCTAGAAATGACCTTTATAGATTTGAGATTCTAAAACAATATATCATCACTTGTTGGGTTTTTCAACCAGATGTATAGGAGTATTACAATAATACAGGTTAGGATTTACTCTTTTCTTTATTAAGCTATTGACTCTTGGTTTTAGTCCTAACTTCTAAATGCTGCTGGGTTCAGCCCTGAGAGTCTCAGTAGAAAATTTGGTTGTGTCTTCCAAAATAATTTAGATCTAACCGAATGAGAAACTATTGTAACCAAGGTAGTTTTTGAGAAAAGATGAAATGAGAAATGCTATGTTCCTACTCAGACTCCAATAATATTTTTTAAAGTCTGTGACAGATAATAACTTTATTTAAAATAACTGTTTGACTTTCAGTGTTATAAACACAAAAGTTTTGTTTTGGTTTAGGTGTTAAATATGTATAACACTTGTATAGATTAGTAAGATAGGGTTGTTTGGGTGCAGAATGTTGAATTAATTATTTTTCTGAAGTTATATTTTTCTATATGAAGCTCCTTGTTTTATTGCTTGTTTTATTTATAGACAATTATTCAGATGTGTATATTTACTTGCATGTATTCTTTTAAAATGTATATTATTTTCCATCATGTATTTTTAATTTATATAAATTGGTGTAGAATTTATATATATATTTACATATATATAAAATTTCATATTATATATATGAAATATATATTATATATATGTATGAATGTATAATATTATTCCTTTTTTTTTTAACTCAACACTATAATTTAAAGTTCCATTTGGGTTGCTACGTGTATATAATTATTCTTCTAACTACTGCATGGTAACCTGTGACACGCATGTGTCATATTTTGCCTTTCCATCAACCCAGTTATAGAAACCCAGGCTGTCGCCTATTCCTCATCACCACACAAAGAATGCTGTGAGAAACATCCTTTTCAATGTATATTCCTTTATTTATCTGTGTGAGAATTGCTTGGGGATATAAACTTCCATTAGCATTATTAGCTTGTAATATATAAGAATACTTAATTTGACCAAATACTAACAGGTACTCTTCAGAATGGCTGTGTGCATTATATTCTCATCAGCAATAAACAAGGGTTTCCACCCAAATCCCTACTAGCACTTAGAATATCCAACTTTCAATATTTAGCCAACTTAATAGACATAAAATATCTCATTGTTTTAATTTGCTTTACTCTGATTACCAGTGATTTGGAGAATCTCTTCATATTCCCATTAGCCTTTTGGATTCTCTCTTCCATGACTAGAATTTTGTGTATATTTGTCCATAGAGTTCTAGTGGAAAGTAGTATTTTATGCTTATTGGATTACAGAAGTCTCTTGCATTTTCTACAAATAATTGCTGGTTAGTTTTAGAAATTGCAAATATTTTCCCACAATGTGTGCTAAGCCTGTAAACTTTGCACATAATGTAACTTATTGAAGGATATGTTCAGTTTTATATAATTATTATCAATTATTTTTTTCTGAGTTTGTGTTTAAAACTGAATGTCCTTCTTTGCCTTTAACAAAATATCCTCTCTTTTAAATATAATATAATTACATTTATATTTAGATTTCATTTAGGTTGTTACTTCCTTTATGATTCAACTCACCTTGCATGTGCTATTAGATTAGAGGTTTTAATTCTTTCCAGTATTTCCAATACAACTTATTAAATTATCTGTACTTTTGCCAATAATTTCACCTTTATCACATAGTGTACATTTTTGTATGTATGGGTCTATTGCTTAGCTGGCTGCTTATTCCATTGGTATATGTATCTGTTTTTGTTGTTGCAGTAAAGAAATTCCTCTCCCTCCCTCTTATTCCTTTGCTTATTTTTGTTTGTTTGTTTTTGGTTATTTAAAAACAATTTTATTGGAGTATAATTGCTTTACAATGTTGTGTTAGTTTCTGCTGTACAGTGAAGTGAATCAACTATATGTATACATATATGCCCTCCCTCTTGGTCCTTTGCTTATTTTTTTATTCAAGGTTAACTAATTTGCATATGGACATTTATTTTTCTATTGCATTTTAGAATGTGTTGTGTAGATACCCTTTAAAAATCAAAATGGAATTTTGATTGTTTTAAGTAGGATTAACCTCTATATATTAATAAACCCTAAGTGTTTGGATTGTCCCATTCATTCAGAGAATTTTCCATGAGTTTTACTAGTTTTAAGGCTTTTTCCGTACATATTTTATACATTCATTGTTATATTAACTCTTAGGTGGCCTGTAGTTTTTGCTGTTGTTAGCAGCATCTTTTCATTATATACCATAATTCATAATTATATAGAGAAATACTGATGAATTTGTAAGCTGATTCTGTACCTGATGAACTCATTGAACTCTCTTGTTAGTTGTAATAGTTCTCTAGGTAAATGATCATACTGTCTGCAAATAGTGACAGTTTTAATTCTTCTCAAGGTAAGTATACCTCGTCAGTAATTCTGGTGTAGTGCTCGACAGTAATGAAAGAGTGGGCTTTCTTTTGTTATATTTATTGTTGCTCTATGTTTTGTTTTATTTGTCACTTGTTTCTTTTTTTAACTCAAAGCAAAAACACATGAAGTTTCTCTAATACCATTTAAAATTTTTGTTAAATTAATAAAACATTTTTGTAGTGGTTTTAGGATCACAGCAAACTGAGTAGAAAGAACAGAGATTTCCTATGTACCCCATCTCCACTACATACAACATCCTCCGCCAGCAACATCCCACATCAGAGTGTACAATGGTATAACCCATGAACCACCCACAGTCCGTAGTTTTCCTTAGGGTTTACTCTTGGCATTGCATATTCTATGGGCTTTGAGAAATGCATAATGACATGTGTCTGGCATTATAGTATCATACAGAATACCTTCACAGCCCAGAATTCCCCTGTGCTCTGCCAATTCATCCCTCCCTTACCCCAACCTCTGGCAATCACTGATGTTTTTACTGTCTACCTAGTATCACCTTTCCAGAATGTCATATTGTTGGAGTCATAAAATATGTAACCTTTTGAGATTGACTTTTTTTTTTTTAGCATTGATAATATTCCCTTGTCTGGATGTACCATAGTTTGTTTATCCATTCACCTACTGAATGACACCTTAGTTACTTCCCGGTTTTGGCAATTATGAATAAAGCTTCCATAGATATCTAGGTGCCTTTTTTTGCATGGACATAAATTTTCAGCTCCTTTGGCTAAATGTAGATCTTCCTTGACTTACAATGGGGTTACATTCTAATAAACCCATCATATATTGACAATATGGTAAGTTGAAATGCATTTAATACACCTAACCTATGGACATCATAGCTTAGCTAACCTACCTTAAACATGCATATAACATTTACATTAGCCTACAGTTGGGCAAAATAATCTAACAGAAAGCCTATTTTTAAATAAAGTACTGAATAGCTCATGTAATTTATTGAACACTGTACTGAAAGTGAAAAACAAAATGATTGTCAGTGTCTTGGTTGTTTGCCCTCCTGATCATGTGGCTGATGGGAGCTGCAGCTCATTACTGCTGCCCAGCATCGTGAGAGAGTATTATACTGAATATCGCGAGCCCAGGAAAAGATCAAAAGTCAAAATTGAAAGTATGGTTTCTACGGAATATCTATCACTTTTGCACCATTGTAAAGTGCAAAAATAATAAGTTGAACCATATTAAGGAACACAAGTGCTGGATATTATAGTAGGAGAATGTTTAATTTTGAAAAAAAAATTGTCAAACTGTCTTCTAAGTGGCTATTCTGTTTTCCATTCCTATTAGCAGTGAATGAGAGTTCCTGTTGCTCCACATCCTTGCCAGTGTGTGGTGATGTGTTGTTGTCAGTGTTCTGGATTTTGGCCAATCTAAGTGATGTGTAGTGATATCTAGTTGTTTTAATTTGAAGTTTCTTATGACATAAGATGTTGAACATCTTTTCATACACTTATTTGTCATCTGTATATCTTCTTTGGTGAGATATCTTTTGCCCACTTTTTAATTGGGCAGTTTCTCTTATTGATGAGTTTTAAGAATTCTTTGTATATTTTGGACAATAGTCCTTTATCTGATAGGTCTCTTGCAAATGTTTTCCCCAAGTCTGTGTGACTTGTCATCTTATTCTCTTGACATTGTCTTTTGTAGAGCATACGTTAAAATTTTAATGAAGTACAGCTTGTCTTAAATGGATCATGCCTATCTAAAAAGTTGTCACCATGCTCAAAATCATCTAGGTATTCTCCTATGTTATCTTTTACAAATCTTATAGTTTTACATTTTACATTTAAGTCTATGATCATTTTGAGTTAATTTTAGTGAATGGTATAAGCTTTGTCTAAATTCTTTTTTTTTTTTTTTTAATGTGGATGTCTACTTGTTCCAGCACCATATGTTGAAAGGGCTATTTTTGCTCCATTGTATTTCCTTTACTCCTTTGTCAATGATCACTTGCCTATATTTATGTGGGTGTATTTCTGAGCTCTGTTCCATTGATCTGTTTGTCTAATCTTTTGCCAATACCATACTGTCTTGATTACTGTAGCTTTATAGTAAATCTTGAAAATGGGTCATGTCAGTCCTGTGACTTTGTTCTTCTCCTTTAGTATTAAATGGTCTATTGTGGGCCTTTTGTCTTTCCATATAAACTATAGATCCATTACCATTTATATATGTTTTATTTACCATGTTAAGATAGTTATTTTTGTTCTGCATTTGTTGAGTTTTTTTTAAACCACTTGTAAATATTGAACTTTAGCAAATGTTATTACTGCACTGATTGAGGTAATCTTCCTTATATTATTTTTTGTGATGAGTTACATTAACATATCAATAGTTCCCCTTATTTAACTATTGAACTGTGTAAGCACTATGAAATGAAGCCAGTTCTCACTTTGTGTGGTTCAGAGTTGTACAAATTATAGTTTTCACAGTTTAGTAAATTAACACCAGTCCTCCAAAAATATGGTCTAAATTTCATTTACCATGGTGTATATTAACTGCGAGTTGTTGCATAAAGTTCAAATTTCTTTGTTAGCACTTCAGCCCACAAATCTCTATATAAATAACAGGTGTACGTCTGATCAGTGACCAATCATTTCATTTCTTTCAGAGTCTGTTGGTAATTAGTGATTAATCACTGTGCATCTATTACTCAGTTTTCACATATAGAGAACAAAGCATGCATTTGTGTTGCTTTCTTGCTCCCAGTGATAAGCTTACCTGACATTTTACAAAATTGGATGATCAAAAGAGAATTGGCCAGCAAAGGTAAAAATGCAGCCAGAAGAAGGGTGAGGAGAAGAGGAAGAGGAGGAGGAGTAAGGGGAAGGGGGAGGAGCAAGGGGCGAAGAAGAAAAGTGGTGATGCTGAAAGTGAAATACAAATAGAATGTAGATGAAGTTGTACAAGAAATAGCTGACCTTGGACACGTTGGCACTGCCGCCAATGGAAAGACTCTGGATTTGCAGCCAGAAGAAATTAATGAAGGTGAACTAATTGACATAAATGAGGAAAGTAATTGTGATAAAAAGGATAAAGATATCCTAGGGGAAGTGACATCAGCAATTAACTTCATGTTAAAGAAACTCAGGGAGATATTTCATGACATTTGAAAGCTCAAAGAATAAAATGGTGGGAACTGATCCAAACTTTTGGAAAGGAGTATGAAAATTCTTTAAGGCTTTGAGGAGATACTTCTCTGGTATTGTGAATTATATGATAATAAGAGGAAGGCAAGCACTGTTCAAAATATTCTTAATAAACATTTTACAAAGAAATAAAACTAATTCTCAATTTTTCTAGTGTTTTAAATTACAGTGTGCTAAATAGGTTTAGAGTTACTATTTTTTTAATTTCCTTATGCATTTATAACCAAATATAAGAAAGTTTTTAGTGTTTAAAAAAAATTTAAAGCTCACAGAGCAAAATGAAGACTGCCTGTACTTCTGTTCCCTAATTTAGGCTTCTCTTTCAAATATTTGGGTGAAGAAGGATGGTAAAAATATTTTATTGTTCTCTATTTAAGTAGGAATCATAATTCATACCTCACTTTTCTTTATAGAGTAATTAAGTTTACTACAGAAACAAGATTACAAACATTTCTTTTAGGTTTGTATAGACTGAATTGGTTTCTCATGGTCATTCAACACTTAATTAGTGTGTTGTAGACCTTTATAAACTATTTTAATGAGTTATATTTTTCTTTGATTGAGAATGAAGCATTGTTATCAAGAATGTTTTTGGTGATTTTAAAATGAAAATAATCTCTTTTATATAGACTTTTTTGACATCGTATGATGGCTGGGCTTTATTTTACATTAAGTAATTGAATAAAATCTTATGAAAAACTAAGGAACTAATTGGTGGCCAGGTCTCAGTGCTCATGTACATTGGTTATTTATCCAGGTGGGACAGATCCACACAGCAAAATTCACAAGAGCCATGTACTATTTTAAAAAAAAATAATTACACACATAAATATAGAATAGAGCAATTTAAAATTTTATTCTTATTAGTTATGCTAATTAGATTTTGTAAGTATTTATATGTGTAAAATCTTATTTAGTTGATTAGGTTTTATTCTTATTACAATTAGTTTACCTTCCTTCTTGGATTCTAATTGAAAGCATGAGGATGGAGTGAGATTTGTGTAATACAGGCAGCCCTTCTGAAAATACAGCATAAGCAATAAAAATATGTGTGCCTGATCTATCAACTTGATTTAATTTAATTGGTAATATATTAGAAACACATTATTCAGAGAAAAAGAGATGAATCTATATCTTCATCTGTAGTAAGTTATATTACAAATCATGTATAAGACAGACAAAAATGAAACAGTATAGGTGCATTTTTTCCATGAATAAGATAGAATACATAAAATATTCAAAGGGATATACTAGAAAACTATCCTGAAATAAATATGAATATTTGTATTGATAAGCTATTCTATGTCTAAGAAAAGTAGACGCAGATTCACTAATATAAAGAAATATTGTAATGAAATTGATTGTAAACTAAAGAGAGAATTCCATAGAAACCCAAGGAATAATCACAACTGGAATAAAAACAGGTGACATGATTAGATACTTTTTAGGTTCATAGTACACTATAGCAACATTTAATGCTATATAATACTATAACTTTGTCTATAACATTCTCAGCAAAAGTGTGCTCTAGGAATCTTATACTTTTCAAACTTTTCTTCAAACATAAAGGCCACAGAAGATATTTTCAAATGTAAGAATTTAGGGTATATAATTCCTATGAAGTTTTTTCAAAAATACTACAAATGATAAATTTGGCACCAACTTACAAAGCAGTAGAAGTATAGTGATAAAATAACTGGCAATGCATCAATTTAATTGAAGAACTAAACTTGTGGAAAATATGGCTTCTAAACAGAATTTTTATGCTATAAACTATGAAGACAGTGTTATGCTAATAACTGCAAGAGTCAGGAATAAGAGAATATGGGAGATTGTGTAATATTGATTTCCCTATATTTCAAAACAGAAGACCAAAAATATAGTTGTAAAATATGACCAATCTGTAATATATTTAAGAGTACCTAAGATTTAAAGGCAACAAGAACTAATATTAATATAACCAACCAAAATTAAGTGTTGGCAGTGATAGCAGTGGGAATGATCATAAGAAAAGACACAAATTTTATATTGTTCCTGATATGCAAAATTCGTAAACAGAGAATAAATGGATACCTGGTTACAAATGTAACCAATACTGTTGTCTATAGTAACTGAACTACTTTACATTCCCACCAATAGTACACAAGGGTTCCATTTTCCCCATATCTTTGTCAACACTGGTTAGCTCTTGTTTTCTTGATGATAGGCATTCTTACAGGTAGGAGATATCTCATTGTGGTTTTGATTTTCATTTCCCTGAGTATTAGTGATGTTGAACATCTTCTCCTGTACCTTTTGGTCATTTGGATGTCTTCTCTGGAAAAATATGTATTTATTTCCTCTACCCATTTTTTAATTGTATTGGTTATAGTTTTTGTTACTGAGTTGCATGAGCTTTTTATAAATATTTATAGAGTAAATATTTTTATTATATATTTTATAAACCCCTTAGTGTTAGGGTATAGAAATGCAACTGAATTCTGTGTATTGATTTTATAGCCTGCAACTTTACTGAATGCATTGATTAAATCCAATAGTTTTTTAGTTTTGTCTTTGGGATTCTTAATATATAAGATCTATTACCATCAAACAGCAACAATTTTACTTCTTCTTTTCCAGTTTGGAGTCCTTTTATTCTTTTGTCTTGCCTAATTGTTCTAGCTAGGACTTCCTGTACTATGTTGAATAAGAGTAGTGAGAGTAGGCACCCTTGTATTGTTCCTGATGTTAAAGGAAAAGCTTTGTTTATCTCTGAGTATAAGGTTAGCTGTGGGTTTGTTGTATATGCCCCTTATTATGTTGATGTATGCTTTTCATACACTTAATCTATTGAGAGTTCTTATCATTAAGGGGTGTTGTATTTTTGTCAAATTCCTTTTCTTTGTATATTGAGATGATCAAAATTTTTATCTTTCATTCTAGTAATGTGGTGTATCACATTTATTGATTTGCATAATCAACCATCCTTTTATCCCAGAGAAAAATCCCACTTGATCATAGTGTAATATATCAGTTTGCTAATATTTTGTTGAGAATTTTTTCATTTATATTTATCAGGGATATTGGTCTATAGTTTTCTTGTAGTGTCCTTATCTGAATTTGGTATCAGGGAAATGTTGGTCTTTAGAATGAGTTTGGAATTCTTGCCTCTTCAGGTTTTTGGAAGAGTTTGGGAGAAATTGGCATTAATTCTTCTTTAAATGTCTGGTAGTATTTGCCCATGAAGCCATCTGATCCTGGGTTTTTTCTCTGTTGGAAGGTTTTTGATTATTGATTCAATTTCCTCCCTCATTATTGATCTCTTTAGACTTGCTATTTCTTCCTGGTTCAGTCTCAGTAGGTTGTGTGATTCTGGGAAATTATCCATTTCTTCTAGGTTATCTAATTTGTTGGCATATAATTATTCATAGTAGTCTCTTATGATACTACGTATTTCTGTAGTGTCAGTTACTATTTCTCCTCTTTCACTTCTGACCTTATCTTTGTTTTTTTTTTTCCTTAGCCTCACTAAAGGTTTGTCAATTTTGTTTATCTTTTCAAAAAAAAAAACAGCTTTTGGTTTCCTTGATCTTTTCTATTGTTTCTCTGCTGTCTATTGCATTTATTTCCACTTTGATCTTTATTATTTCCTCCCTTCTGCTAACTTTGGGCTTAATTTGTTCTTTTTCTAGTTCCTTGAGATATAAAATTAAGTTGTTTGTGATTTACTTTCTTAATATATGCATTTATTGCTATAAATTTTCCTCTCAAAACCACTTTTGCAGTGTCCCATAGGTTTTGGTATGTTTTTCATTTTCATTGTTTCAAAATACTCTTTAATTTCTTCTTTGATTCCTTGATTGTTCCAGAGTCTGCTGTTTAGTTTTCACATACTTGTAGATTTTCCAGCTTTCCTCATGTTGTTTTCTAGTTTCATACCATTGTGGACAGAAAAGATACTTGGTATGATTTCAGTCTTCTTAAATTTGCTAAGATTTGTTTTTTTTGACATATCATATGATCTATCCTTGAGAATGCTCTGTGTGCAGCTAAGAAAGTATTCTGCTGCTGTTGGATAAAATGTCCTAGAGATGTCTATTAGGTCCGTTTGGTCTAAGGTCTGGTTCAAGTTGATTTTTTTCCTTGATTTTCTGTCCAAATGATCTATTAATTGTTAAAAGAGGGGTACTGAAGTCCCCTTCCAGTATTGTATTGTTGTCTATCTCTCCCTTTATGTATGTTAGTATTTGCTTAATATATTTAGGTGTTCCAATGTTGAGTGCTTATATATTTATGATTGTTATATCTTCTTGATTGATCCCTTTACCATTATATAATTAACTTCCTTGTCTCTTGTTACTGTTTTTGGCTAAAATCTATTTTGTCTGATATAAGTATAGCAATCCCTGGTTTCTTTTGGTTTCCACTTGTATGGAGTATCTTTATCCATCCCTTTATTTTGAGTCAGTGCATGTCCTTAAATCTGAAATTTGTCTCTATATCCAGAATAGGCAGGATATAGTAGGATTTTATTTTTTTTATCCATCCATCCACTCTGTACTTTTTGATTCATGATTTCAAAATCCGTTTACATTTAGAGTACTTATTGGTATATAAGGACATACTAATAACATCTTATGCTTTCTGGTTGTTTTGTATTTTCATTGTTTCTTTTTCTGTCTCTGCATACTTTCATTAATTGGTTATTTTCCATGGTGGTATATTCTGTTTCTCCTTTCCTTATCTTTAATGGATCTACTCTAAGTTTTTGCTTTGTGATTACCTTGTGATTCACATAAAACATCTGTTATTGATGTCACAATTTACCTCCTTTTATGTTGTATATTCATTGACAATTTATAGTCACTATAATTATTTTTACTATTATTTTCCTTTAACTTCTATATTATAATTGAGTGGTTAACACACTATCCTAATACAGAGGTACAGTTTTCTAAGACTGACTATATATTTTCCACCTTTACCAGTGTGTTGTTACTTTAATATATTTTCATGAAGCTGAATAGTGTCTTTAATTTCACCCTGAAGAACTCATTTCAGCATTTCTTGCAAGGCAGGTCTAGTGTGGTGAATTCCCTCAGTTTGTGTTTTTCTGGGAAAGCCTATATTTCTCTTCATATCCAAAGGATAACTTGCCAGATAAAGTATTCTTTGCTGACAATTTTTATCTTTCAACATTTTGAATGTCATTCCATTCTCTCTGGCCTATAGAATAGGGTACATTATTTTTTCCCCTGCCTGCCTTTCAGATTCTTTATCATTAATTTTTTACGGTTTCACTGTAATGTGTCTTGGAGAAGATATTGTTCCATTGAGATAGTAGGGAATTGTATTAGCTAGTGGACTTCTATGTCCAGATTTTTACCCAGGCTTGGGAAGTTCTCACTTTTATTTCTTTAAATAACCTCTCTGTTACCTCTCCCTACTTTCTCCTTTTGGAATCCCATTTGTTCTGATACTTGCCTTTTTGATAGTATCCAATATTTCTTATGAGATTTTTTCATTCTTTTTAAATCTTAGTTCTCTCTCTTTTCTGTTATTTCTATATTCCTATCCTCCAAGTCATTTGTGCTTTCCTCCATCAGGTCTGCCATGCTTCATATGCTTTCTTTTGCATAATTCATCTCACTCCGTGAATTCTTCACTTCTAGAATTTCTGTTTTTGTTTTTAAATAATTTCAATCTCTTTGGTAAATATATCCCTCTATTCATACATTTTATTCCTGAATTCACTGAATTATTTTTCTGAGTTTTCTTGTAGTTGATTGAGTTTCTTCATAACAGCTACTTTGAATTCTTCATTAGTCAGATCACAATATTCCAGGTCTTTGAGCTCAGCTGCTAGAGAATTATCATTTGCTTTTTGTGATACATTATTTCTTTGATTTTTCATATTGCTTTTAGTTATACATTTCTGCTTTTTCATTTGAAATAGCAGGCACCTCCTTAACTTAGATTTTATGCTTTCTCTGGTTCTTACAGTTCACCAGCCTGGCTATTAGAAAGCTCTCATTGGTTTTCTGGAAGGTGGTGCTATAGCTTGTTTGTGGTTTCTCCCTTGCCCACAGATCACTGCCTTTCTGAGCATGCTGTCTGTGCACAAGGGGCCAGCAGCCCAGTGGGAGAGATATGGATCTAGCACTCAGTGTGGTGGGGATACATGAAAACCCAGTCAGGATATCCCTATGGGTGGCACTTCCAGAAGCTCATGGGTGGACTTTCTACTGAGCACAGTGTCTTCAAGGCTGTTTGAAATTCTCATCTGCCTCTTTCCCTATGTCTTTCCTCCCACAAGCCTTAGAGTTCCTACCTTAGTACTCCAGGTACTGGTGGAGAGAAATGGGTTTCTCCAGCCACATCCTGCCCAGTTAGGGTAGTCAAGCCCTTCCTCAATGCCATCTTATTTCCTGGTGGGAGAAATCATCTTTGCCAGATAAACCAGGCCAGTCATCCCCTCCTTGGGGGTGGGGAAGCATGGGAAATTTTCTCTTATCTCCTATGCTTCAACCAAGCTTGTATTTTTCTCTGTTTCTTCCTTCCTTCCTCTCTTCCTTTCCCTTTTTCGTTTTTTTCTTCAGTGCTGTGTATGAGCCTCCCTTGAGAAGGACTGGGCTTCTGCAAGTTCTCTTTCAAGGGTGAGTGCTGCCTGATTCAGTACTAATCTGATTCTTGCCTGACAGCAGTGAGGACAGTCCAGGCAGTCTTGCTGGCTCCACTGGCTTTACAGCCCATATGGAAATTTGTCTATCTCCTGCCTGCTGACCAGTAGGTGAGATTTCTTCTGAGTCCCTTGGAGCAAGGTGCAAAGTCCAAAACCCCCCACAGAAGCTCTCTTGTTTGTGTATGAATGTCTAATTTGTCGATTAAAAAGGGGGATAAAAAGGAGAAATGTCTTATGCCCTCATGTTGCTGATGTCACTCCAACCCATTCTTTTAAATAATTAGGTTGGATGGTTACCAGGGACTAGAAAATAAAATTGGTAATTTCAGCACAAAACTGGAAACAATAAAAAGAAACAAAGCAAATTCTGGGATTGAAAATATAATAATGGATATTAAGAATCAAATGTATGGATTTAATAGCAAATTAGACAAAACTTAGAATTATTAAGCTAAAAAACAGGACAGGAAAAAAATACCAGCATGGAAAATGAGAAATAAAGAGATAAATATTACAGTAAATGAGAAATAAAGCAAAGGGCTTTAAGAGTCACAGAGGATGAGGTAGAAACTTTTTTTTTTTTAGAAACTTCTAACATGTGAGTATAATTTGAAACTCAAGAGAGCCAAGACACTCTTGAACAGAGAGTTAAGAAGATTTAATTTGTCAGGAAACAAGATGTGTTATAAAGCTACAGTAATTAAAGGAATGTGTGGTATTGGTGCAGAGATTGTCTGATATATCAATAGAATGGACTAGAGTTCATAAGCATTCATGTATAGACATTTGAATGGTGACCAAAATGGCATAATAGATTTTTTAAGTGACTTTTAAAAATAGACTTTTAAAAAATGAAATTGAGTCACCTAGGTATATTAATACATATTTTTAAATGTATTATGAATTTAAAATATCTCTCTACCTTATACAAAAATAAAATCTGGATGAATTGTGAATCTAAATATAAAAGAATAAATCACAAAGCTTTTGAAAGATAAAAGAACAATATCTTTCTGATACCTAGTTAGGAAATTCTTAAATAGGATATCCCCCAAGAAAACTAATCAAGAAGAAAAGAACCAATATTTAGGACTCCATTAAAATAAGAACTTTTGTTCATCAATAGACACTATTTAGAGAATCAAAAGACAAGATTAGTTAGTCATATGGTATTTGTAATATACAAATATAACCAACAAAGGGACACTATCCATTCATTAAGGAACTCCCAGGCAACACCAAGTAGTGGAGAAGCTATAGGGCAACTGAAACTCTCACATACTGCTGATGTAATGTACCACCACTTTGGAACACAAATGAACATATGCACTCCCCGTGAGACAGAAATTGTACTCCTAGGTGATACCCAAAAGAAATGGATGAACATTTGTACCAAAGTACATGTATAAGAATATTCATAGCAACATTATAATAGCTGTAAATTGAAATAACCAAAACATCAACAGAAAAATGGCCTATCTGTAAGATAAAATACCTTTAGAATAATATACATGCATGAACTGCTGCTACAGGCAGCAACATGGATCTCTAAATTTGTTGCATTAAAGGAACATGATACAATAGAATACATGGTATTTGATTTTATTTGTATAAAGTTTAAATACAGGCAGAACTAATCTGTGGTTTTTGAGATCAGTGTAGTGGTCACCATTGGAGTAGAAGGATAGGATAGTGATTGTGTTCTCGGGGAGGCAAGGTTCTTGTCCCATCGCAGAAAGAATTCAGAAACAAGACATGGAGATCAAGAAAGTAAACTGAGGATTTATTTAAGCAAGAATATGCTCTCAAAGGGAGAGTGGGCAGACAGGTGAATAGCTGCCCTGGGTTTCTTAGGGAATTGGTCAGTGGTTACCCCATATCAACCTTGCGAAATAGTTTTAAGTTTTGTTTATGATTTTCAGAGGCATACGCAAGAAATGACCCAAGTCAAGTTAGCCTTACAAAATAAGCTAAATTTAAGCTCTGTTTGCATAACTAACTGTTTTTGTCTGCTCAGGGACTCAAGGCTGGTCTCTGTGATTCTAACAGTAGCAAGGCTAAAACCTTAGCAACTTTGCCTTGGGTACTTCAGAATAGCATCATAATAAGCTCATCAGATACAGATAGGAAATATATACATATAACTGTGGCCATCTGTGTGTGATGTTTATGTACTTAAAACTCTTGTTGGTAACTATCTTCACTGTGGCATGGTGCCACTCTGAACATTAGTATGTTTAAGGCTTTTAGTTCTTACTAAACAGTGCAATCGGCTACCTTATAAGATATGATTGATTTGCATAAGTTTATCATCTGTTGAGGACTCAACCTCATTTTCAAATGTTTGAACAAGCTCATATTATAATAAGTAAACATTAAAAAAATTAATCTGCTGGTAATAGATTTTCCCAAATAAACACATTTCCGCTATAATCACAGGATATTATGGATATTCTGCCATTTCTGTCATCTGAATTTTAGTCTAATTTTGTGAAGCTCATTACTGAAAAGTGGATGGTTCACTGATTTGCACTCTCAAGAATTTACTTAAATTAGGAGATATCTTGCATCCTGTGTGTATAATGATATCTGGTTATAAACTGATTTAATCAGCCTAACATTTTAATTAGTAAAAAAGCCTTTAGTCATTCTCATAAAACCATACAAACTACTTATTTTATTATTATAATTTTTATTAATAACAGCAGATATAGCTAATTTTTTGCACCCCACAAATAATTTGGGAAATATCTGTAGAAAGAAAATGAAAACTGTGAATATATCAACTAAGTGATGAAACTATTTCCAGCATAGGATAAAAGATGAGAAGTATTACTCAGAAGGTATTTAGAAATATAACTTTGTGGAGAACATGATTCATTTTATCAGTATGGCAGGTGATAAGACAGTGCCAGCATCTTTTTAAAAGTTTTAACTAAAAATTATAAAGAAATTGCCTGCATTAAATATAATTGGAAGTTCACAATCTTTGGAAAGTATTTAAAACATGGCAGACACTTTAGATGAGGAAATGGAGGAAGTTCAAAGTTCAACACAAACCTGCGAAACTATATGTCAGTTAGTAAATGACATAGTTAAATCTTGAAACTTAATAAACCAGATGAATGTAAACCAGAAGGTAACTTTCTGAGAGAGTACTTTAACTATGCTCACCATAGAAATAATACAGAATTTCCATGGGTTATGGTACATTTTGTCAACTGAATGTATCACAAAATATGGGAAGTTCAAAGTAGGGCTGTAAATAATCACATGACAATGATTTTTAATAAAGTCAGTGTAAAAGATAGAATGTGGTCCTACTTGTTTGCTTTCATAGTTTATGAAAGTTTATAATACAAAGTATATAATACAAAGTATAATACAAAGTATTATATTCAGTAAAATTTGTTTATAAAAGTAACAGCACATTGCCTTGTTTACAGTAGTTTTAAAATAAACACCTGTAGGATGAGCAAGTGAATGAGTGTCATAGTTAATCAACCATATTCAATGTCTCGGTTTTGTCAGACACAATGTCAGATGGCTACGATGTTGTCATTAATGTGCCAGACAAGGTCCCTATCCTCATGAGGTTTACAATCTGTCCAGATAGACATAGTAATCAAATAATATCAAACGGTAAAGGTAAAAACAAACAAACAATATCAAGGTACTAGAGGATTTTATATTACTGAGGGGGTAAGTAGTTGGGGTAACAACTACTTAATCTCAGGCTCAGAAGAGTAACTTTGCAGCTGAGAGCTGAAGAAAAGTTAGCAGTAATTAGATGCAAGGGTAGGCTGTTATGGGCAGAGAAAACTATGTGTAATTGTATGTCCTCCAGTGAGAGAGTGTGCTGTGTTCAGGGAAATGCAGGAAATCCAGCATAAAGGGCAAGAGAGAGAGATGTGCCCAGAGTAGGAGTGATGGGCAGCGGGCAATCATACATGCCCCAAGCAAAGGAAAGCTTGGAAGGATTCTAGGCAGGGAAATGACATGACCAGACCCCTGTGTTTAAAAGACCCTCTGACAGAAATGAGGAGGGGAGAATGGAGTTGGACAAAAGTTCATGGAGAGATTCAGACAACTTAAGTCATAGTTCTGGTGAGAAACGAGGATAATGTATGAAGAGGGTAGCAGTAGAGATGGAGATAAATGTGCAGTTTTGGGAGAAAGAAGATAAGGAAGCAAAGATTACTTTGAATTTTCTAGGTGGGTAAAGTGAAAATTTATTGAAATTAGAACTATTGTAGAAGAAATAGACTTGGAAAGAAGATCATAAGTTGAGTTTTGAGTACTTAGGGTTTGAGATGAATGTGAAACATGCAAGTGCGGATTTCAAGAAGGTAAGGAAACATTTCAGTCTGGAGTACTGCACAAACCAGGAAGGAATATAACAGTGGGTGTATCTGGGAGCATAGAAAACATGGGTGTAAAAGAGATTATGAGATTGCCAAGAGGAATAATGTAGAGTGAACACAGAAGGGGTCTAGGACATACCCCTGACAATTTCTCACATCCACTCATTTGCTGATAGGCAGGGAAGTGGTAGGCAAAGATACCATAAAGATCTACCTTAGGCAGCAGTTAAATTGAGAAACCCAAGAGAACTCTGAGGATCCTACATTAATCAGAGTCACTGCATATGATTGTACTGTTTAAGCATTGCACAATGACCTCCAGCTCAAGCCCAGGTCCCTGGTTAGGGGGTCTGTCAGCCAAAGAAATGAGTTTTTTGCCATATGTCTATAGGGAGCACTTACTGTCATTTATACAAAGATGCAGTATGTGCTTGTCACCATCATTGGTCTAGTTTTGCTTTCTCAAGGCTAAGAAAAGGCTGTGCTATATATATACAAGTGGAACAGGCAGCTGATTCCTACTATTCGAGTTAACTATTTAAAATAACACAATTATTAAAATGAAAATATACCTGGGAAAAGTATGTGAGTTTTGTCCATGTTTCACAGTTAAATTTAAATTAACATATCGGGTATTCTTCTAAAGCAATATTCAGTAAATATGGGAGAATTGGGGAGATGATAGGACACAGGGGAAAAGGCTAATGGTAAAGCTGAAAAAGAAGAAAGGGTGCCTAAAGAAGGAATTTTCAACATTTTTGATGAGCATTCCATCAAGCTCTATTCCATACTTCGGGCATTGTCCATCCACTAAAACACTCACAGGTCTTGTATATCAGAGCTTGAAGTTTATGATCATTTTATCCAATGTTTTCTAACCCAAATTATACTATAGGCAAATGAGCTTTCTTACACCTCAACCTATAACTGCAAAACTAAGGGGAAAAGTTGGGAAATAAGAAAGGAATCAGCATTTTGTCACCTCAGAAGTTTATAAAATAGTCTACGGGTGTGATGTTCTGGAGCTAGTCATTAGGAAACATTGACTTCATCTTGAACTAAGGACTCAAGTGTGACTAGCATAAAATTATACTGCAAGCTCATGGTAGAACAAAGTACTGTATTCCAATTTAATCATCTGTAAAATGGGATGATAATATCTCATTAATTTTTCCTTCAGAGTTTAAGATTACAGAAAAAAAGTAGAAAGAACAGAATTTAAACAGTACTTTGGTTCAGAAAGAGGGCAGTAAGTGTGAAGGTCTTTGTATTTATATTAAATGTAATATTTAATGATCATCCAGATTTAAACCCTACTGATAACTTTTGCAATTAGCTAAATCATTAGCTGTAATATTTAAATTTACCAATTTAAAAGGGAGCATCACTAAATATTTCCAATTGCTTATATTCCAACTCATCACAGGGAATATTGAATCTCTTGTTTAAAAATGGCCAAAAAGGAAATTGGCACTACGGTAGTAACATGTTTGAGAAAATGGAGCAGTAAGGAAATGATATGTGTGTTACTAACATAACTCATTTCCATATGTTCCTCCAGCATCTCATCCCCAAACACACGTAAATTTGAGAACATTTCCTCTGAATAGTTTCTAAACATTTTTCTTTTTTCATAAAGTGCTTTCATCAGAAGATGGCAGTAAAATCTCATAACCCATAATGTTTACAAGTCTTTTCCAACAGTGTAATCAAATTTTTTGGAATATTTATAAAATTTTATTCTTACTTAAACTGCTAATCTGTTGAGATGCTGTTTGGTATGAATAATGCAACAGCACACTGATTTTTGAAGGCAGTGGGATGAGAGACACTTTATAATTTGAACAACTCCTCGGCAAAAATAAACAATTTATTTGATCCTTTAAATTAGTGGAAATGGGTGTATACCATTTTAAAGTTGTTTTTTAATTTTCTTAGAGAAACGCTTTAAAAAATTACTATAATGTAGATTCTTTTAAAGACAAGTTCATTTGAAAGTATGCAAACATATTTGTATGTGAAATGAGGCCCAATAACTGAAGAACAAATAAAAAAATACATATTTTACTTTCTGAATTAAAAAATAGAAAAAAATGGCATTCTGAGGTAATCGCAAATAATTTTTTGTTTCTAAATTTGTTATTTTCAATTGATCTATTTTTGAGTCTCTTTTGTAATGATATTTAATATTGCTATCAGTGAACTACACCTGAGCATAAAGAAAATTTGATCTTGACAAGATATTATAATAGTGAAAGTACATTATGAAGAAATAAGAACCATATGATGAAAATTCCTATACACCAAACTATGGGATTTGAACTTGCATGCCTCACAATCTCATATTCTAGAGAGCCAGATTATATTTTTAAGGTGTATATATCCATTATCTACATATTGTCTGTACACATTGGTTGTGTATCAGTTATTTATACATCATCTCTCAGCCCTTTCCTCACCCATCTGGATCTGCTAATATGGTACCTAAGAGTCTGAAAACCACTTCTCCAGACTCCCTTTTAAGTGGGCTTCCTCTTAGAATCTGACCACGGAGGCAGTGGGAAGGGGAGGAGGAGGCTGTTTTACCATTCTCAGGCTCCAGCTTCTTTCTGCTGTCCCAGCACCAATCCAGCTAGCCAGGCCTTCGGTGGTCATCTCAGTGGTCTCAGAAGCATCCATGCAGTGCCTGGCTCTCCAGGGGTCTGTGCACTAGCTTCACAGTGGTTCCAGTTGGTGTCCAAATACTAGTCCACATGCCTCATGCAAAAGTGTAAGAACCTCTCACCTTTTCTTACTTCTCCAGCTCTGGTGATTTTAGCTGTTTCTTGTTGTTAAACCTGAGATTCCTCCACTTACTCTGTTGGTTCTTCCTGCTTCCAACATCTGTGTAATCACTTCTGTCTATTAAATTCCCTTTGAAATACCTATCATGGTTTCTGTTTCCCTGAATGCTTCCCTATTACCTGATAGGAGAATACAATGAAAAGCCAGCAAAATAGTGAGTTGTAAGAAGAAAGAATTGTCCCTAGTTTTAGTTTTTTGTTTGTTTGTTTGTTTTTATTTCATTGCTAATTTGGTCCGGGTTCATTACCTTTAAAAACATCAAATTTATTTTTGTACCACAAGCAAAATTTCATTAGAAAGAGTAATACTTCAAAGAACATACCCATATGAGTGTTTTTTACTTGTATGATAAACTCACAGTATATACTCTGAAATTCATAATCCTGTATAAAAAATGTTCTCTGTGACGTCTGAAAAAGCCATTTTAAGAGAAGCGGTTGTTTTTATGTTTCGTGAATGTCTGAATGCATGCATATGCATAGTCAGGGACTGGCATATCAAAGTCTTAAATAGACTTTGTTCAATTACTTTCTGCAGGATAAAACCCAAGCTGGTGTCATTTAGAGTTCAGGCATTATGAATGATCTTTGCTTTCAGGAAAAAAAAAGCAGCTTCCTGCCTTAGAATCCAGTTAGTCAAACAAGAATTATATCTATGGAAAATGACAAAAACAGACTGTAGTACAAGTAAGTAGATGACACATGGTCTAAGATGATTTTATAGTGTGTTCCAATAGCTAAATTATCAACAGACCAGGACTCTACAAGATGCAATATTTGGAAATCATGAGGCAAACAGTCTGTGTTAAAGAGGCTTATCAGTGTAAAAAGCATTAAACCCAAGAGAAATACTTAAGAAGAGGGTCCTAATCCACTTAAGAGAAACTGATAAGAACAAGGCTAAGTCCTAGGAATGGGGAGACTAGACAGTTTAACAGGCCATTTAAGGCTGTTGACCAAATAATGATGTAAAGGCTGTATAAAGCATCTGGTCCTCAGAACATGCAAAACCCTTTTCTCAAAAGGGTGCACAGGTTTTGATATGATAGGATGCTGAGTCACCGAATGTGGATTTCACACTAATTATACGCTTAGATTCATCCTAAGGTATTGAGGTAAGACTTACAGGAAGGGAGCAATTTGCTCCAGTTTTCAGGAGAAGTTAGGCATTAGGTTGAGGGAAAAGGGATTTATATTTTAATAAGTCAAACCAAACTGACAAAAAAATCCTGGAATATTGTAGTACATAGAAGTTCAAGGATTGGCATCATTTTTCTTTTATCCAACACAGAACTTTGAATATTGTGTATTCTTTTATGATTTATTCCCACCAAATTTTGTTTACATATGTCATAACTAAAGTACATTTTTAGAATTAGATATATGAGTATTTTTCTGTTTAAATTTGTGTTTAAAGCCAAGGCTTCTATCAGTTTCTTTTTTATTTAAATAATATACATATTTAATCACTTTAAAAAGTTAATATTCTCAGAGAACTTCAAAATATTCTTCATAATGATCCATCTATGAAATGAATGTAACTTTAGTGAACAATTTTTTTTCTTTCCTGGTTGTATTTCAAGTATTGTTTTTTTTTTGTTTCTTTGTTTTCTATAAATGGCATCTAAAATAATAATTTGGGACGTAAAGATATTGGAGGAATTCAAACAATTATAGAAAATAAGTGATCAGAATGCTGGAGTTTTATAGCCCTAGTTTTATGCTTGATTCTTTTTTTATTTCATACCATGGAAAATTAATTTTGCCATAATAAATTGAATGTATTTTATTCAATTTAAGCATATTGAACTTAATTTTGTATTTAAGTAGATTGCTCTTGTTATATTAAAAAGTTCATTTAAATTTCCAAGAGAAAAAGATTTTAAAGAGATAAGATTGCATTGCATTTGATTTTTAAAAATACATTTTATTTAAAATGATTTAAGTGTTATTTAAGGCGTACTGATAGTAACATATTTCATTTCCCACATGTTGAGGAAAATGTACGTAAATTATTACTAGGTCTTCATGTGACTTAGTAATCTAACCTCACACACAATAGCCTGATATAGAACAACCAGTTAATAAGATGGCAATGGAGATTATTGCAATTTTGAAAATACATCTGTTTTTACATAGGTTTTAAAAATTTGCTAATGTTCTATTAGCCCATAAACCTTGTTTCTAAAGTGACATCTCCTCCAGGAAAAAAAATAGGCACATGAGTTAAAATAAAGCATGTTCAACTAAACAGCCCTATCCTCCTTGCAGCTTTAGTGCTTCCATGACTCCATAAAAATTTCTGAAAATATCTTCAGTTCTAGCAACTGGGCCACTTAACATCAGTTTCCTACTCATGAGACACATTCCTTTGGTTTATAGCTTGTGCCTGTTTGCACACCTAGGGAGCTGATAAGTGGGAATATTGCCTCAATTCTCAGAGTGACAGTAGGCAAAGGGGGCTGAGCAATCAGTTGGGAAAGTCATCAGATGATGAGGTTGCCCAGGTGTAGATTCAAACCCTCTGATTTTCTGCTCCAGCCTGGGCACAGATATTATTGTAAATGAGGCCTCTGTACCCTGCCCTTTTGCATTACTGTCAAGGTTTCTTAAAATTCAAGATTTTTTCTTTTTTTCATTGTATCATTTTTGTTTGGCTGAAATAAATCCTCTTTTCAAAAATATTTTATCTATCAGAAACTGCATATGTTAAGGAAACTTTTGAATGCTAGCTTGTCTGAAAATTTTCTCAGTTGAGTTTGGCTATATATAAAGTTCCATGTTCAGAATTATTTTTCCACATAACTTTAAAGGCAGTGTTCAATTTTCTTCTAGCATTCTGTTTCATTAGAGAGAAATTTGATATGTATCCTTTTGAGGGTGAAGTGCATTTGTCTCTCATACAACATACAGGGATCACAGTCATGTACATATTTGTTTAATTCTTTCAATAATTGTGCTCAAGGTTTCTGAGCATCTATATACTTCTGTATTGTTTTAAGATTATTAATAAGAATTTAAAACATTCTACACTTTTTCCTAAATTATCACTTTTTGTTTTAGTTTCAGCAACACTAATTGTTTCTTTTGGTAGTCCATTTTTATGTTGTGTATGTGTTTTAAATATCTACTGATTTTTGCTTCTTTTATATAAGATAGGTAGCTGGTATGAGTACTTAAAATAGGCCTTACTCCTGAATGGAAAGTCTGATGTCCACTTGTAGCTGAGGTGTTTCTACTGTTCTCCCCCCACCTGCCCACCCCGCCACACACAGGCGCACACACACACACACACAGAAACACACTTCCTATTCCTTCTTCCGTGGTTTGTGTCCCCCATACCACTTATACACACAATATACTCTGTCTCTTTGTGCACTTATTGGCTTTCCCTCCCATCCTAATCTAGCATGTACACGGATTCCTGGAATTTTTGTCTGGTTGATTCACTTCTGTATCCCCATTACCTAGAAGATTATCTGAACAGATATTTATAGAAAGACTGAATAAATGAATGATGGTTAACTGGTTACATTTTTAAGCCTTCGAGGTAGTCTTAGGGAGAAAATTCTATACACAAGTACAAAGTATAAGTTCTTTGTAAGCTAATACAACCTGAGGGGGGATAAAGGACACTAACTAAATCATTGAATTAAGAAAGTACCTGGCAGTGTATTCTTTTTCATGTATTAGCTGGCTATAGGATTTTACTAGTGGCATATATAGCTGTGTATCAGTCCTCTGAAGTAATGGACTTGTAGATATAAGGAGTTTTATACTAAGGCAGAATAATGCATCCAGTCTGGGAATAGTTCAGGAGAGACACTATTTCACAAATGCTGGCCTGTTTTTGAAGATACATGAGGTATTTTTAAAATCATAGTCAATTATAAAATATTTTCCATTTTTAAGCTCTCTTGGTAAAATAACAAGTTTAGGAAAGAAAAGGAGATAAAATTATTCTAACAGAGGCCCACATTTTGTTTCCTTCATATGTCTAATTTAACAAGAAATGATGTAGTCAAGTCCTAATTTCCTTCAGACACAACTCAGAGCAGGTATAAGAAAAATCATTATTCAAGTCATAAAAAATTCACTTAGGTTGACCTGTGTTTTTTTTTAAATAGAGGCTTCTAAAAGAATTCTGTTTCTCTTAAGCACATCCTGATTCCTTTTTGTTACCATGCCAAAAAATATTTGAAAGGTGATAGTATATCCTATTGACAGGTGTCTTGCTGTTTCATATTTAATATTTTCTTTATTTTGGGGAGTTTGTTTTTTCAATCTGTCACTCAGGAGGAGGCAAGGCTGGTTTAAGAGAGGGATTTCAGGTGAGTCCCTGAGCTTCCTGATCTATGTTAAGATAAAATACTTGACTCACTCTTAATGATAAAAGATAAAGTATTGTGCTTAAACATGCTAATGATAATTTTATCATCCTAATGAAATACGTTAGTGTTTATTATACACATCGCATAGATGAGGAAACTAACATTTAGAGAGGGGTTAAGTAGTTTTTCAAATGTCACATACCATTTATGTTGAATATCTGCAATTTGAACACTGCTGGGTTTGAATCCAAAGTAATTGTTCAACATCATGGAATCTTCAATTTCCCGATACAACAAATTTTCACTATCTCAATGTATGAGAAGTTACGTTATCTCTCAATATATGAGAGAATGACTGAGAGAGAGAACAATACATAAGAGTAAAATTAGTCCTTTCAAGTATATCTCCGGATGGAGACCCTAGAAGTGATATTGGCAGAATTGTTCAACAATTCCATTTTTAAATACTGCACTATAAGTCTCAGTAGTGTTATAAGCTATGCTATTTTCCACATCTTAAAAACAAAAAAGCCTTTCTTCCTGTTAAAGTATTGGCTAATCAGCTTTGCTAATTATTCCTTCAAAGCTCTAGCAAAGATTTCTTTAATTAAAATTGAGGCTCAAGTATTTCAAATTCAGGACTTTTCATAATGATTAATGTGTCACATACAATCTTTATATGCTAGTCAGTTAACAATATTTTCATTCTTAAGAATAGAGATGGTGAGTTTCCAGGAGCAGCGTTTGTGAGGCATTTTGGCTGGAATCCCATATTTCAGTTCTAGATAGTTTCTTGCTAGTTCTAAAGTTATGCATTTTATTTTTATGAAAAATCAAAATAACATAGCCTATGAATTTTTCTCTTTTTCTTAATGATCACTGTGACAGGCATCTCACAATGCCGTTACAGGAATCTTTGAGCTCCCTCTTTCTCCACCTCTACTTCCTTGAATCCTCGGTTGGTTGGTTTTCTTAATGCACAGGGTAAAAGCCATGGCGTATTCCTCCAAAACAGTATGTAGTAGTGGGAAGAACGGTAGGCTAGGAATGAGAATGATGGGCTTCAAAGTTAGACTCTGCCACATATTAATGGAGTATATAAAATGGTAATTTAAAAAAAATCCATGTCACAGGACTGCTATGAGGATTAAAAGAGAGAAAAATGTTGAGCCTAGCATATAGGAGACATTAAATAAGTGATCATTTTCTTGCTTAATTAAGTAGGCTTAATGATCAAAGAGTCATTACAAGAGGATTCTATGTTTATCAAACACAACAAACAGAAGAACAACAAAGGGCAAAAGATTTTCCTTTGACTCTTGAGCTTGCTGCAACATGTGGAATGCTTTATTTAACGGAAATAATATTCACATCAAAGCTTTTAGAATTGTGACAATGACTCAGATTCACTGTAACTTTGAAATAATCTTAGAAACATAGAATTAATTGCATAATTACACTATGAGCTCATTGGGTTTGGAGTAGTTTTCTAAACTCACATTCCGTCACATCTTACTCCCTTCTAAACTGCTTTCTGCCTACAAAGCACCACTGAAACCTAAATTCCAAGTTTACTACTAACCGCAGAGTTCCTAAATCCAGGGAATATATTTTTGCTACTGTTATTTGATCTCTGAATGTTGAGAGTGACAGTCTGTCGTAGGCCTTGCTATGGACTCATTTGCAGTCCCCTCCAGATTCATATGTTTATGCCCTAATCCCAACATGATGGTATTTGGATATGAAGCCTTTGGGAGGTAATCAGATTCAGAAGAGTCATGAAAGTGGAGCCCACGTGTTGAGATTAAAGTCCTTAAAAGAAGAGACACTAGAGAACTTGTTCCCTCTCCCTCCCTCCCTCCCTCACCATTTCTTTCCTTCTGTTTCTCCACCAACACCACCACACCCTCCCTGCCTGCCTGCCTGCCTGCCTAGCCCCATATGAGAACACAGCAAGAAGGCAGCTGTCTGCACTTCAGGAAGAGAGGCCTCACCAAACCCAACCATTCTTTTTTTTTTTTTTTTGGCGGTACGTGGGCCTCTCGTTGCTGTGGCCTTTCCCGTTGCGGAGCACAGGCTCCAGACGCACGGGCTCAGCAGCCATGGCTCACGGGCCCAGCCACTCTGTGGCATGTGAGATCTTCCCGGACCAGGGCACGAACCCGTGTCCCCTGAATCGGCAGGCAGACTCTCAACCACTGCACCACCAGGGAAGCCCCAAACCCAACCATTCTTATGCCCTGATCTCAGAGTTTCAGCCTCCAGAATTGTGAGAAGACAAACTTCTGTTGTTTAAGCCACTCAGTCTATGGCATTTTATCATGGCCTTGAGTGCCTCTGCATGTTCTTGACAACAGTGCACAGCCCTGACCACTCTTCTCTAGACCTTTGTCAGTGTTCTGTTTGCAGCAAGCAAACCTAAGAGATGACTTTTCTTCTGGGACAAAGAACAGGCTTGTTTATCCTTTGCTATACAGTAGCAGGTTCCCCAAACTTCATGTCCCTCAGTTGCAATGCAAAACCATTCCATGTGCAGCCTCGTCTGGGCCTGTAGGCATCATCACAGTGGGTCTTGGGGGCAAAGGAACTGATACACATGCTGATGCCAACAGCATTATATCTTGCCTAGCAGCATACTAGGGCTGTCTCTTGAACTCTTTATCATGGACTTAACTCCCATATAATTGGATAGTATCCCTGTATCGATACATTGTCCACTCCGAGACTTTATGTTCCACTCCACTTTATTCAACACACCCAGGATCTAATTCCACCTTTACTCTCCTGGTAACTGTGGAAATGTGTTCAGTAGGTCCAGCAACTACTTCATTGTCTGCTACCTTTCTTTCTTCAGGAGAGCCAATATTTCCCCAGGGAATCTGGAAAACAACTACTAGAATTAATAAGTGAATTTAGCAAGGTCACAGGATACAGTTAATATGCAAAAAATAATTACAGTCTAATATACAGAGGGTCAGCAAACTTTTCCTACGAAGGACCATATGGTATATATTTTAGGCTTAGCAGTCCTTATGTCACATACTCAACTCTGAAACTTGTAGCATGAAAGTGGACATAGTATATAAATGAATGAGAGTGGCTGTGCTCTATAACATTTATTTACAAAAACAAGCTGTGGTTCCAGATTTGGCCCATGGACTGTAGCTTGACAGTCCCTGTTATATACCATGAACATTGATTAGAAGATGCAGTATTATGTCTAACCAAGTAATTTATTTAGGTCTCCTTTAATTTCTTTTGTTCATGTTCTGTAGTTTTCAGCATAGGGACATTGCACATATTTTGCTGAAGTTTTTCGTTAAAATTTGATGGTTTCTGATATTAAGTAGAACTATTTTTCTAAATTCATTTCCTAATGTTTTTGGTGGCTAGTATATAGACATATTATTGATCTCTATATATTAACCTTGTACCTGCAAACTTGATAAGTTCTCTTATTCAAGTTTTTTTTTTTTAATCCCTGGGGTTTTCTATGTAAATCATTAGGTAATCTGCAAATAGAAATTTTACTCTTTTTTTTTACATCTTCATTGGAGTATAACTGCTTTACAATAGTGTGTTAGTTTCTGCTTTATAACAAAGTGAATCAGTTATACATATACATATGTTCCCATATCTCTTTCCTCTTGCGTCTCCCTCCCTCCCACCCTCCCTATCCCACCCCTCCAGGCAGTCACAAAGCACCAAGCTGATCTCCCTGTGCTATGCGGCTGCTTCCCACTAGCTATCTACCTTAGCTTTGGTAGTGTATATATGTCCATGCCTGTCTCTCGCTTTGTCACAGCTTACCCTTCCCCCTCCCCATATCCTCAAGTCCGTTCTCTAGTAGGTCTGTGTCTTTATTCCTGTCTTACCCTAGGTTCTTAATAACATTTTTTCCCTTAAATTCCATATATATGTGTTAGCATATGGTATTTGTCTTTCTCTTTCTGACTTACTTCACTCTGTATGACAGACTCTGGGTCCATCCACTTCATTACAAATAGCTCAATTTCATTTCTTTTTATGGCTGAGTAATATTCCATTGTATATATATGCCACATCTTCTTCATCCATTCATCTGATGATGGACACTTAGGTTGATTCCATCCCCTGGCTATTGTACATAGAGCTGCAATGAACATTTTGGTACATGACTCTTTTTGAATTATGGTTTTCTTAGGGTACATGACAAGCAGTGGGATTGCTGGGTTGTATGGTAGTTCTATTTTTAGTTTTTTAAGGAACCTCCATACTGTCCTCCATAGTGGCTGTACCAATTCACAATCCCACCAGCAATGCAAGAGTGTTCCCTTATTTCCACACCCTCTCCAGCATTTATTGTTTCTAGATTTTTTGATGATGGCCGTTCTGACTGGTGTGAGATGGTATCTCACTGTAGTTTTGATTTACATTTCTCTAATGATTAATGACGTTGAGCATTCTTTCCTGTGTTTGTTGGCAGTCTGTATATCTTCTTTGGAGAAATGTCTATTTAGGTCCTCAGCACATTTTTGGATTGGGTTGTTTCTTTTTTTCTAATTGAGCTGCATGAGCTGCTTATAAATTTTGGAGATTAATCCTTAATCAGTTGTTTCATTTGCAAATATTTTCTCCCATTCTGAGAGTTGTCTTTTGGTCTTGCTTATGGTTTCCTTTGCTGTGCAAAAGCTTTGAAGTTTCATTAGGTCCCATTTGTTTATTTTTATTTCAGTTTCTCTAGGAGGCGGGTCAAAAAGGATTTGCTGTGATTTATGTCATAGAGTGTTCTGCCTATGTTTTCCTCTAAGAGTTTGATAGTTTCTGGCCTTACATTTAGGTCTTTAATCCATTTTGAGCTTATTTTTGTGTAGGGAGTTAGGGAGTGATCTAATCTCATACTTTTACATGTACCTGTCCAGTTTTCCCATCACCACTTATTGAAGAGGCTGTCTTTACTCTACTGTACATTCCTGCCTCCTTTATCAAAGATAAGGTGACTATATGTGCGTGGGTTTATCTCTGGGCTTTCTATCCTGTTCCATTGATCTATCTTTCTGTTTTTGTGCCAGTACCATACTGTCTTGATTAGTGTAGCTTTGTAGTATAGTCTGAAGTCAGGGAGCCTGATTCCTCCAGCTCCGGTTTTCGTTCTCAAGATTACTTTGGCTATTTGGGGTCTTTTGTATTTCCATACAAATTGTGAAATTTTTTGTTCTAGTTCTGTGAAAAATACCATTGGTAGTTTGATAGGGATTGCATTGAATCTGTAGATTGCTTTGGGTAGTAGAGTCATTTTCACAATGTTGATTCTTCCAATCCAAGAACATGGTATATCTCTCCATCTATTTGTATCATCTTTAATTTCTTTCATCAGTGTCTTATAATTTTCTGCATACAGGTCTTTTGTCTCCTTAGGTAGGTTTATTCCTAGATATTTTATTCTTTTTGTTGCAATGGTAAATGGCAGTGTTTTCTTGATTTCACTTTCAGATTTTCATCATTAGTGTATAGGAATGCCAGAGATTTCTTTGCATTAATTTTGTATCCTGCTACTTAACCAAATTTATTGATTAGCTCTAGTAGTTTCCTGATAGCATCTTTAGGATTCTCTATGTATAGTATCATGTCATCTGCAAACAGTGACAGCTTTACTTCTTCTTTTACAATTTGGATTCCTTTTATTTCCTTTTCTTCTCTGATTGCTGTGGTTAAAACTTCCAAAACTATGTTGAATAAGAATGGTGAGAGTGGGCAACCTTGTCTTGTTCCTGATCTTAGTGGAAATGCTTTCAGTTTTTCACCATTGAGGATGATGTTGGCTGTGGGTTTGTCATATGTGGCCTTTATATGTTGAGGAAAGTTCCCTCTATGCCTACTTTCTGGAGGGTTTTTATCATAAATGGGTGTTGAATTTTGTCAAAAGCTTTCTCTGCATCTATTGAGATGATCATATGGTTTTTCTCCTTCAGTTTGTTAATATGGTGTATCACGTTGATTGATTTGCGTATATTGAAGAATCCTTGTATTCCTGGAGTAAACCCCACTTGATCATGGTGTATGATCCTTTTAATGTGCTGTTGGATTCTGTTTGTTAGTATTTTGTTGAAGATTTTTGCGTCTATGTTCATCAGGGATATTGGCCTGTAGTTTTCTTTCTTTGTGACATCCTTGTCTGGTTTTGGTATCAGGGTGATGGTGGCCTCGTAGAATGAGTTTGGGAGTGTTCCTCCCTCTGATATATTTTGGAAGAGTTTGAGAAGAATAGGTGTTAGCTCTTCTCTAAATATTTGATACAATTCGCCTGTGAAGCCATCTGGTCCTGGGTTTTTGTTGGAAGATTTTTAATCACAGTTTCAATTTCAGTGCTTGTGATTGGTCTGTTCATATTTTCTATTTCTTCCTGATTCAGTCTTGGCAGGTTGTGCATTTCTAAGAATTTGTCCATTTCTTCCAGGTTGTCATTTTATTGGCATAGAGTTGCTTGTAGTAATCTCTCATGATCTTTTGTATCTCTGCAGTGTCAGTTGTTACTTCTCCCTTTTCAATTCTAATTCTATTGATTTAAGTCTTCTCCCTTTTTTTCTTGATGAGTCAGGCTAATGGTTTATCAATTTTGTTTATTTTCTCAAAGAACCACCTTTTAGTTTTATTGATCTTTGCTATCATTTCCTTCATTTCTTTTTCATTTATTTCTGATATGTTTTTTATGATTTCTTTCCTTCTGCTAACTTTGGGTTTTTTTTGTTCTTCTTTCTCTAATTGCTTTAGGTGGAAGGTTAGGTTGTTTATTCGAGATGTTTCCTGTTTCTTAAGGTAGGATTGTATTGTTATAAACTTCCCTCTTAGAACTGCTTTTGCTGCATCCCATAGATTTTGGATCGTCATGTCTCCATTGTCATTTTTTTCTAGGTAATTTTTGATTTCCTCTTTGATTTCTTCAGTGATCACTTCGTTATTAAGTAGTGTATTGTTTAGCCTCCATGTGTTTGTATGTTTTACAGATCTTTTCTTGTAATTGATATCGAGTCTCATAGCGTTGTGGTTGGAAAAGATACTTGATATAATTTCAGTTTTCTTAAATTTACCACGGCTTGATTTGTGACCCAAGATATGATCTATCCTGGAGAATGTTCCATGAGCACTTGAGAAAAATGTGTATTGTGTTGTTTTTGGATGGAGTGTCCTATAAATGTCAATTAAGCCAATCTTGTTTAATGTATCATTGAAAGCTTGTGTTTCCTTATTTATTTTCACTTTGAATGATCTGTCCATTGGTGAAAGTGGGGTGTTAAAGTCCCCTACTATGAATGTGTTACTGTCAGTTTCCCCTTTTATGGCTGTTAGTATTTGCCTTATGTATTGAGGTGCTCATATGTTGGGTGCTTAAATATTTACAATTGTTATATCTTCTTGGATCGATCCCTTGATCATTAAGTAGCGTCCTTCTTTGTCTCTTCTAATAGTCTTTATTTTAAAGTCTATTTTGTCTGATATGAGAATTGCTACTCCAGCTTTCTTTTGGTTTCCAGTTGCATGGAATATCTTTTTCCATCCCCTTACTTTCAGTCTGTATGTGTCCCTAGGTCTGAAGTGGGTCTCTTGTAGACAGCAATATATATGGGTCTTGTTTTTGTATCCATTCAGCCAATCTGTGTCTTTTGGTGGGAGCATTTAGTCAATTTACATTTAAGGTGATTATCGAAATGTATGTTCCTATTCCCGTTTTCTAAATTGTTTTGGGTTCGTTATTGTAGGTCTTTTCCTTCTCTTGTGTTTCTTGTCTAGAGAAGTTCCTTTAGCATTTGTTGTAAAGCTGGTTTGGTGGTGCTGAACTCTCTCAGCTTTTGCTTGTCTGTAAAGGTTTTAATTTCTCCATCAAATCTGAATGAGATCCTTGCTGGGTAGAGTAATCTTCGTTGTAGGTCTCTCTCCTTCATCCCTTTAAATATGTCCTGCCATTCCCTTCTGGCTTGCAGAGTTTCTGCTGAAAGATTAGTTGTTAACCTTATGGGGATTCCCTTGTGTGTTATTTATTGTTTTTCCCTTGCTGCTTTTAATATGTTTTCTTTGTATTTAATTTTTGACAGTTTGATTAATATGTATCTTCACGTGTTTCTCCTTGGATTTATCCTGTATGGGACTCTCTGTGCTTCCTGGGCTTGATTAACTATTTCCTTTCCCATATTAGGGAAGTTTTCAACTATAATCTCTTCAAATATTTTGTCAGTCCCTTTCTTTTTCTCTTCTTCTTCTGGAACCCCTACAATTTGAATGTTGGTGCATTTAATGTTGTCCCAGAGGTCTCTGAGACTGTCCTCAGTTCTTTTCATTCTTTTTTCTTTATTCTTCTCTGCAGTAGTTATTTCCACTATTTTATCCTCCAGGTCACTTATCCGTTCTTCTGCCTCAGTTACTCTGGTATTGATCCCATCTAGGGTATTTTTCATTTCATTTATTGTGTTGTTCATCATTGTTTGTTTCATCTTTAGTTCTTCTAGGTCCTTGTTAAATGTTTCTTGCATTTTGTCTATTCTATTTCCAAGATTTTGGATCATCTTTACGATCATTATTCTGAATTCTTTTTCAGGTAGACTGCCTATTGCCTGTTCATTTGTTAGGTCTGGTGGGTTTTCATCTTGCTCCTTCATCTGCTGTGTGTTTTTCTGTCTTCTCATTTTTCTTGTATTACTGTGTTTGGGGTCTCCTTTTTGTAGGCTGCAGGTTCATAGTTCCCCTTTTTTTTGCTGTCTGTCCCCAGTGGCTAAGGTTGGTTCAGTGGATTGTGTAGGTTTCCTGGTGGAGGGGACTAGGGCCTGTGTTCTGGTGGATGAGGCTGGATCTTGTCTTTCTGGTGGGCAGGTCCATGTCTGGTGGTGTGTTTTGGAGTGTCTGTGGCCTTATTATGATTTTAGTCAGCCTCCTGCTAATGGGTGGGGTTGTGTTCCTGTCTTGCTAGTTGTTTGGCATAGGGTGTCCAGCACTGTAGCTTGCTGGTCGTTGAGTGAAGCTGGGTGCTGGTGTTGAGATGGAGATCTCTGGGAGATTTTCGCCATTTGATATTATGTGGAGCTGGGAGGTCTCTTGTGGACCAGTTTCCTGAAGTTGGCTCTTGCACCTCAGAGGCACAGCACTGACTCCTGGTTGCAGCACTAAGAGCCTTTCATTCACACGGCTCAGAATAAAAGGGAGAAAAAGTAGAAAGAAAGAATTAGTAGAAGTAGAAAGAAAGAACAAAAGAACGAAAGGAGGAAGGAAAGAAGGAAAGAAAGGAGGGAGGGAGGAAGGAAGGAAGGAGGGATGGAAGGAAACAAGAAAGAAGATAAAGTAAAATAAAGTAAGATAAAGTATAATAAAGTTATTAAAATAAAAAATAATTATTAAGAAAAATAAAAACAAATAAAAATTAAAAAGACGGACGGATAGGACCCTAGGACAAATGTTTGGAAGCAAAGCTATACAGACAAAATCTCACACAGAAGCATATACATACACACTCACAAAAAGAGGAAAAGGGGAAAAAATTATAAATCTTGCTCTCAAAGTCCACCGCCTCAATTTGGGATGATTCGTTGTCTAAAGGAAGGAAGGAAAGAAAGAAAGAAGATAAAGTAAAATAAAATAACGTGATTAAAATAAAAAGTAATTATTAAGAAAAAAATTAAAAACAAAAACGGACAGATAGAACCCTAGGACATATGTTGAAAGCAAAGCTATACAGACAAAATCTCACACAGAAGCATATACATACACACTCACAAAAAGAGGAAAAGGGGAAAAAATCATAAATCTTGCTCTCAAAGTCCACCTCCACAATTTGGGATGATTCGTTGTCTATTCATGCACAGATGCAGGGTACATCAAGTTGATTGTGGAGCTTTAATCCACTGCTTCTGAGGCTGCTGGGAGAGATTTCCTTTTCTCTTCTTTGTTCTCACAGCTCCCAGGGGCTCAGCTTTGGATTTGGCCCCGCCTCTGCGTGTAGGTCGCTGGAGGGCATCTGTTGTTCGCTCAGACAGGACAGGGTTAAAGGAGCCGCTGCTTCGGGGACTCTGGCTCACTCAGGCCAGGGGGAGGGAGGGGTACGGAGTGCGGGGCAAGCCTGCGGCGGCAGAGGCTGGTGTGACGTTGCACCAGCCTGAGGGGCGCCGTGCGTTCTCCCGGGGAAGTTGTCCCTGGATCCCGGGACCTGGCAGTGGCGGGCTGCACAGGCTCCCCGGAAGTGGGGTGTGGATAGTGACCTGTGCTCGCACACAGGCTTCTTGGTGACAGCAGCAGCAGCCTTAGCGTCTGATGCCCGTCTCTGGGGTCCGTGCTGTTAGCCACGGCTCGCGCCCCTCTCTGGAGCTCCTTTAAGCAGCGCTCTTAATCCCCTCTCCTCGCCCACCAGGAAACAAAGAGGGAAGAAAAAGTCTTGCCTCTTCAGCAGGTCCAGACTTTTCCCCAGACTCCCTCCCGGCTAGCTGTCGTGCAGTAACCCCCTGCAGGGTGTGTTCACCCTGCCAACCCCAGTCCTCTCCCTGTGCTCCGACCGAAGCCTGAGCCTCAGCTCCCACACCCGCCCACCCTGGCGGGTGAGCAGACAAGCCTCTCGGGCTGGTGAGTGCTGGTCGGCTCCGATCCTCTGTGCGGGAATCTCCCCGCTTTGCCCTGCGCACCCCTGTTGCTGCGCTCTCCTCTGCAGCTCCGAAGCTTTCCTCCTCCGCCACCCACAGTCTCCACCTGCGAAGGGGCTTCTAGTGTGTGGAAACCTTTCCTCCTTCACAGCTCCTTCCCACTGGTGCAGGTCCCGTCCCTATCCTTTTGTCTCTGTTTATTCTTTTTTCTTTTGCCCTACCCAAGTACGTGGGGAGTTTCTTGCCTTTTGGGAGCTCTGAGTTCTTCTGACAGCGTTCAGTAGGTGTTCTGTAGGAGTTGTTCCATGTGTAGATGTATTTCTGGTGTATCTCCACAACGTTTCAATTAAATAAGAGTAGGTCCAATTATCTCTTGTGGCATTTCACCTGCTAGTGTTGGAGGGTCTCCTGCAGAGGCAGGGGGTGGCTCTAGCTCACTGTGGGGACAAGGACGCTGACAGCAGAAGTTCTGGGAAGTATTCCTTGGTGTGAGCCCTCCCGGACTCGGCTGTTAGCCCCACCAAAGAGCCCAGGTAGTCTCGAAAGTTTTACTTTTTTATCTAATTTTTATGACTTTCTTCCACTTACTTTACTGTAAAGTCTAGGACCTCTAGTATAATGTTGAATGAAATGTGCACAGTGTGTATTCTTGCCTTTTTATTTTAATACTGGGTAAAGTGATCAATATTTAACCATTAAATATGATGTTAGTTGTAAGATTTTAGTAGGTATCTTTCTTCAGATTGAAGAAGTTCATATTTATTTCTAGGTCGCTACAGATATTTACATGAATTGTTGCTTACTTTGTCACATGTTTTTCCTGTGTCTATAGAAATATAAGTTTTTCCTCCTTTGTTCTCTTAATATGATAAAGTGCAGTGATGGATTTTTGAATGTTCAATTAGCTTTGAATTCCTTGTATAAACCCCAAATGGTTAAAATCCATTATCTTTTGTTTAAGCTGCTGGGTTTTTTTGTTTTGTTTTGTTTTTTTAACATCTTTATTGGGGTATAATTGCTTTACAATGGTGTGTTAGTTTCTGCTTTATAACAAAGTGAATCAGTTATACATATACATATGTTCCCATATCTCTTCCCTCTTGCATCTCCCTCCCTCCCACCCTCCCTATCCCACCCCTCCAGGTGGTCACAAAGCACCGAGCTGATATCCCTGTGCTATGCGGCTGCTTCCCACTAGCTATCTACCTTACGTTTGGTAGTGTATATATGTCCATGCCTCTCTCTCGCTTTGTCACAGCTCACCCTTCCCCCTCCCCATATTCTCAAGTCCGTTCTCCAGTAGGTCTGTGTCTTTATTCCTGTCTTACCTCTAGGTTCTTCATGACATTTTTTTTTCTTAAATTCCTGGTTTAACTTAATATTTTGTTGAGCATTTTTGTGTCTGTGTTCATGAGGAATATTGGTCTATGAATATATTTTATTTTTGCAATATCATTGTATCATTTGGGTATCAAGTTAATGGTGGACTCATAAAGTGATTTGGAATTGCTCCAACATCTTCTACTTTCTTAAAGAGTTAGTAGAGATATATACCCACAAATGGTATTGTTGGATCATATGGTAATTCTTTTTTTGTTATTTTTTGAGGAGCCACCATACTGTTTTCCATAAGTGGCTGCAGCATTTTATATTTCCATCCACAGTGTATAAGGGTTCCAATTTCTTTGCATCCTCTTCAGTACTTTCTATCTTTTGATTTTTTGATGATATCCATGCTAACAGATATGAGATGATATCTTATTTTGGTTTTGATTTAATTTTTCTGGTGATTAGTGATATTGAGCATCTTCTCATATTCCTGTTGGCCATTTGCCCATGTTCATTGTGGTATTATTCACAATAGCCAAGATATGTGTGATTTGACTTACATGAGGTACTAAAATAGTCAAACTCATAGAAACAGAATGGTGGTTGACAGGCTGGGTGTGGAGGGGGAAACAGGGAGCACTGTTCTACAGGTATAAAGTTCCACTTATGCAAGATAAATTCTAGAGATCTGCTGTACAACATTGTGCCTATAGTTGATGTTACTATATTGTGCACTTAAAAATTGTTAAGAAGGTAGGTCTCATGTTGTGTTCTTACCACAATTTTTTAAAAAAGTTTTAATTGAGACATAATTGGCATATAACTTTGTATTAGCTTTAGGTGTACAACATAATGATGATATATATCATGAAATGATCACCACTATAAGTTAACATCTATCACCACACATAGCTACAAATTTTTCCTCTTGTGATGAGAACTTTTAAGATGTATTCTTAGCAACTTTCAAATATACAATACAGTTATATGCATTTATTTTATAATTAAAGTAGTTTCAAAGGATAAATTTTAGGCTAAAAAAAGTTTTTGTAGAGTTGATATTATTTCTTCCTTATGTGTTTGGTGGATTTGGAAATGAAGGCATATGGAATTGTGCGAGGGGGTTGTATGCAAAGAAGTGTAATTAAAAATTCAATTTCTGGGAGCTTCCCTGGTGGCGCAGTAGCTAAGAATCTGCTTGCCAGTGCTGGGGACACGGGTTCGAACCCTGGTCTGGGAAGATCCCACATGCTGCAGAGCAACTAAGTCCATGTGCCACAACTACTGAGCCTGTACTCTAGAGCCCGCGAGCCACAACTGCTGAGCTCACGTGCCACAACTACTGAAGCCTGCATGTCTAGAGCTCATGTTCCACAGCAAGAGAAGCCACTGCAATGAGAAGCCTGCAACAAAGACCCAACACAGCCAAAAATAAAATAAATTGATTTAAAAAAATTCAATTTCTATAATAAATATAAGACTATTCATGGTGTTTATTTCTTCTTGAGTAAACTTTGTTAGCTTTTATCTTTTAGCAAGTTTGTCCATGTCATCTGTCATCAGATGTATCACCATAAAGTTGCTCAAAAATAATCTTATTTGCCTTTCAAGGCTGCAGGATTTGGTATTATAAATTTAACGACTAATATTGATGATTTGTTTTATATCTCTTTTTCTGGAATATTCTAGGTAGGAATTTATCAATTTCTTAATCTACTCTTACCTTTGTTATTTCCTTTTTCTACTTAGCATGTCTTAAACTTGCTCTTTTTTTTCCCCCTAGCTACTTAAAGAAACCCTTAGGCCACTAGTTTTTAGACTTTATTTTTAACATATATTTAAAGGCAATTCTATATTTTTGCTTTGTATAGATATATGGATTTTAAAGATATTAAAAGAAAATTTGTCTTTATTTACCCATGTGTGTATACGTACCATATACAATATAATTCACTGCATTCAATTCTGAGGATCTGAAATTCTCAATGGTAGCTGAGTCTCTTAAATCTTTAAACTTTTATCTTCAGCCATATTTAGGAGGAGTTTTTTGACCTCAGAAAGTGTTGTCACATTTTCCTTTCCTTATAATATTCCAATTCCCATGTGTAAGACACTTTGAAACTGTCCCACAGGTACCTCAGACTCTGTTCTTCATTTTAACATAGTTGGTACTTTAAATTATTCCATCTTATTTCACTGACACTTTTTTCTTTCCTCTCTGTAATTAAATCAAAATTATTCAGTGTATTTTTAATGTTACAAATTGTATTTTTGCTTAAAATTTTTCATCTCATTATTTTCTTATATTTCCAATAATTTGCTATTATTTCTTTTTCTTATTTATTATAAGCATACATCTTCATTGACCAGAATTTTAATAGCTGCTTTAGTCATTGTCTGATAATTCCAATATCTGTGTTATCTTGTGGTTGACATGTATTGATTGTTTTTCCCTTGAAAATCAGTCTTTTTTTGTTTTTTTGGCTTTTAATATGGCAAATAGTTTGGGATTGTAAGCTGGACATTTTGAGTGATAAATTGTAGAGATTTTGCATTTTGGTACATTATTGCAGGGTTTTAGCAGGAAATTAACTTGGTTAGGCTCAAATGCATACTGGGTAAATGCTGAGGTCTCAACTCATATATTTGTCTTTTACACAAGTTATAATCAGTTGGCCCCTTGCATGCTTGGTTCAGTGTTTTGCCAGAGTTCTGTGTTTTTTATATATACATATTTAAGGGATCTCCTTCTTTGGCTTACACCTTTTTCCTTTCCTCATTCTCCAGTCACCCAGATTTTTCTGGTCTCCTCACTCTCTGTTTCCTTTGTCCAGAAAAATAAAGATGTTCTAGCAATGTTTAAGCTGCCTATGCCACTGCTAAGTACAAAAGTGAACTTGTTGCAAATTACATTTCCACTCCAAAATCTGCCTCCATTTTCATATCTGGAGACCTTGAGTAGCTTTTATTTCTAAAAATATTTCCAGAATTTATTACTTATTTGTGGGAGAAACAGTGTTTCACAAACTCACTCCTTCATACCAGAAGCAGAAATTCACAGATTTTAAATTAATAGCATAAGGATTTAGATTTTTCATTTTATCCCAAGAAGTATTCTCTTACCTGGTATGGAAAAAGCAGATTGACTACTAAGAGTTCGAAATTTATAGAACTTGAATACAGTGTACAAGTTTATCCTTACTGCAGTTCCACTGCTAGAAGATGAAATGGATTTAATAATTTTTAACTCAAATTTTCATTTTCAAATAATTGAGATTAACATACAATTGTAAGAAATAATACAAAGAGATACCATGTACTCTTTACCCAGTTTCCACAAATGACATCTTTCAAAATTATATTATAATATTGCAGCCAGGAAATTGATTTTAACATGAACCACTAATTTTCTTAATTTTCCCAGTTATCTATGTATTTATTTTTGAGTGCATTTAGTCTTATGCAATTTTATCATATGTGTATATATATCCACGCCTACAGTCAAGATATAGAACAGTGCTTCTACCACACAGATCATTTCTGTTGCTATTTTATGACCCCACCCACCTCTCCCCCAAAACACGGTAACTGCTAGTCTGTTCTCCACTTCTATAATTTTTGTCATTTTAAGAATATTATTATGCAGTAAGTAGTTACATGGCATCTTAAAGTATGTCAGCTTTTGGAATTGGGATTTTTCACTCATCATAATTCCCTTGTGATTCATCTAAGTTACTGTATATACCAAGAGTTTATTCTTTTTTGTTGTTTTACTAGTATTCCATGGCGTGTGTATACCATTAGTTGTTTAACCATTAATCTCCAGAAGGACATCTGGGCTTTTTCCAATTTTGATTATTATAAATAAAGCTGTTATGGGCATTCATGTTCAGGTTTTGAGTGAACATAAATTTTCATTACTCTAGGATAAATGGTCAAGATTTCAATTTCTGGGTTGTATAGTAATTGCATGGTTTAGAAGAAACTGCCAATCTACTTTTTCCAAGTAGTTGAATCATTTTACATTCCCACTAGTAATATATTTTTTGTTTTCCTTCATCCTCACCAACATTAGATGATGTCACTGTTTTTACATTAGCAATTTTTTTATATATATATTGATATGTCATGTAGTTTTAATTTTCATTTCCCTATTATCTAATGATGTTAAATACTTTTTCATGTGTCTATTTGCCATCTTTATATCCTCTTAGATAAAATGCTTGTTCATTTCTTGTGCCCGTTTTTTCATTGAATTATTTATTTAATGTAGAGTTTTGAGAGTTCTAGATACCAGTTCTTTGTCAGATGTATTGTTTGCAAATATTTTTTCCTAGTTTGTACTTCTTTTCATCTCCTTAAGTGAGTCTTTTGCAGAGCAAAAAGTTTTTAATTTTGACGAGATCTGATTGATTAATTTTTCCTTTTGTTTGTCCAAAAACTCTTTACTTCACCTTAGATCCAAATATTTTCTTATTTTCAAGTGGTTTTTTTTTTAGTTTTACATTTAATATCTAAACTCATGATCCATTTTGGGTTAATTGTTGTACAAGGTGTGAGAATTAGGTCAAGCTTCTTCCCACCACCCACCCACTGCTAAGGGACATCCAATTGCTTTAGCATCATTTGTCAAAAACACTATCCTTCCTACAATAAGTTGCTTTTGCACCTTTGTAAAGAAATCAGTTGGACATATTTTGTGGGTCTGTTTCTGGGGTATTATTTTCCATTGATTTATGTATCTATCTTTTTGCCCATACCACACTTTATTGATTACTTTAGGTATACTTTAGGTATAATAAGAATTCATCTTGGACAGAGTGATTCTTCCCATGTTATTCCTTTATTTCAAGATTATTTTAGCTATTTGGGGCCTATGCCTTTCCATATAAATTTTAGAATAAGCATGTCATGTCTACAAAAACTTTAAGATTTCGATAGGAATTGCATTAAATGTGTAGCTCAGTTTGAGGAAAATTAACTTTTATGTTGAGTCTTCCAATCCATGAACATATTAGATCTCCTGATATATTTAATTTTCATTTCTTTCATAAGCATTTTTAACAGTAGCATATCGATTCCCCGCATGTTTTTAAAGTTTTTACATAACTATTTCATTTTCTTTGTAGAGTTTGTAAATGACATGAATTTTTATTTATTTATTTAGCTGTACCGGCTCTTAGTTTGGAAGGCAGCCTCCTTAGTTGCAGCTCACCAGCTCTTTAGTTGCGGCATGCAAACTCTTAGTTGCGGCATGCAAACTCTTAGTTGAGGCATGCATGTGAGATCTATTTCCCTGCCCAGGGATCGAATCTGGGCCCCTGCATTGTGAGCGCAAGTCTTATCCACTATGCCACCAGGGAAGTCTAATTTCAGTCTTCATATGCTCATTGTTGGATGCTTTTTAAAATTAAAACATTAGTTAAATATATAGTAGAAGATAATTTTTAGTACAAATAATTTTTAGTGCAATAGGAATCACCCCATGGTGCTGGGACTTCATATTTCTCTTCACATTTAGTCAGTGATATATTAGCCAAAACATTAAAATATTTAATGTATTAAATATGTTTATGTAACGTGTATATTCCTCAATGCATGAAAAAATTTAAATTAAACAATATTTTGAATCCTCAGGTTTGTTTTTTTTTATAGGAGTGGGTTAAATACTTTGAAGTTTTGAAACTGGGGGTGATTTATAGAAGTAAGTGTCACAGGAAAAAGAGCTGGCAATTAAGTAAAGGAAAATGTTATATTTTAAACATTTTTGAGTATTTCTAAGAGTTCTGTGCTTAGAAGGAGGTTAAATAAATTGCCTTGATTACTTGGCTAATTCAATTATTTAGGGGATGGATCAGGTATTATTCAATTATTGTACATCAGGGTGGAGTTGGAAACTTGTTTTTCTGCATTTTTAGAGGCAGAAATGTAATCACTGAGCATTAGTATCGTACTGAAGTGGTCCCCTAGGGTGTGCGGTTCTAGTTCACCAAAAGATGCTCATTTGCTATAGGAAGTACCCCCTTTTAGCTTCATTCAGAAGAAGAGACTGGATTTGTAAGAGCAGTTGTGTTATTTCTTTCCCCATTTTCCTCCTCATCCATTCTCTGAACACATAGCTGCAGGATCAGTTGAAAACGTGTGTGGATATAACATATCAGATGCTAGGCAAAAGATTCATCATGAAATTATAACCATTTCATGTATATGTTTTTGACAATTTTGCCCAAGAAAGTCACTTACTAGAAATAAGATAATTCTTTGTAATAGCTGCATTAATTATTTTCTATACTTTGTGTCATTTGTTCAATAACATAACTCCTTAAATGCATAGGCAGAGTCAACTCTGGACTCCATCTGAACAATATCTATTTTTGAAAAGTTATTGGAATGAAAATTAAATTCCCTTACAATAGAGGAATCAGATATTCTTTGCTAATTTAGTTTTTTTCCAACTACACATACACCTGCACACACACATGCATACATATGATTTTAAAATGTATTTTTGATCACTCAGTTCTTATTTTACCACTTGAAATGGCTTTGGTTTTCTCTTGGATTTACTATTGAGTCCAAAACTGCTTTCTTCAGCAACAAATACCTGTAAAAAACCAGTGTGCCCCAGAATCATTTCCCTTAACTGGGTCTCCAAATGAAGTGCTGTATGTCAGTGCCTTCAGGTTTGAGATACACTGCAGGGTTCTTTCTCCTGGTAAATGAAGCATGTTTTTTGGAGCACTGTTCATATCAGTGAATAGGAGTCTAGGGAAAAATAAAGTGTTGATTGTCTTAATATCTAGTCTAGAAAGAAGTGAACCAGATGTAAGCTTCAGCAGATAGAAACATACTCATGACTTTATTTTTAAAAGGAGGGGGGAACTTTATGAGTTGGAATGTCAAACGATATAATTATCTGAGATAGGTAGTGTCAGATGACCTCATTTCAGTAAATAGCTCATTGGCCAACGGGTATTTATTTTCTTTACAAATAGTTCTCTTGGTACTATTAATACCTGTTTTTGTTTTTTTTAAAGTCATTGGAGAGACAACCAAGGAAGAGGATGATTAAATATTAGAATAGATATTGGTTTTAATCTTTCCTAAAATTTCTTCTGGTATTAATGTATGAAGATGTACTTAAAGGTTTCATTTTGTCTTTAGAACAGGGACTAGAAAAATAAACAGCGCTTCTTACTTAAAACACTCCAGTGCTTCTCTGCTGAGTGTTACTAATAGCTTTGTTGTTCTAATAGAATTCTCTAGGTGCTCCTCTTTCCCTTTGTAATCTGCCTTTCATTAATTGAAGCAGATAGTCTTATGATTTGGATTCAGAGGTATATGAGGTGTGAAAATATATCCATGTGTATCTGTTAATGAGACTGATTTTGTAGCAAACACAACAGACCTTATGCAGCTCAATGTGTGTTTATCTTCAGAATAGTCACTTTAGTTGAACTGTGCAATTTTTACCCATTCTATTGCTCTTCCTTTAATTATCTTTCTGAGATATTCCTTTGGAATTGGCTCTGGAGCTTATTGAATATTCTTTAAAATAGCTGCTTTTGGCATGTTTTAAAAAAATTTAGTGTAGTTTTATCTTTTACAAGTAGCTAAAGACTTTCAAAGTGGGAACTCACCCATGGGGTATATGAACAATTAACTATTTCTATTATACATTCACTGGTCATTAAACCCTATTTGTCAGCACAAGAGTGAGAGGGTGGGGAGCAACTAGTGCAGCAACTAACTCCACTCAAGTGATGCCACCCTAGGGATGCCACCAGTAAATGAAGTTCACCAGCTCCTGAGGTTTTGTCCTGTTGTTTGATTCTATGCAGTGATTTGTATAGATAGGAAAGATGTAGTTTATTGCTGCTTTTCATCACTATAATAGCAGGAAAAAATAACAGAGGCAGTGCTTAAGGGGGTCTTGGGATCTCCTACTTATTAAATAAAATGTATTTACTATTTGAAAACATCCTTATATATTCTCAGACATTTTTAATCCTCTGCACAATGGTGCTAGACTCCATTTTATTTCCTCCCAGTTTACTGTGTTTAAAAGTATGTCAGAACTGTGCCTTCCTATTTTCATCCCTAAATTTCTATGTGTTTTGCTGTCAATTAATTAAAAAATGTTTTAAATTCTTTTTACCCAAATTCCAAAACTTATATAACCACACAGTTAACAAAATTATCTTTAAAAATGCATTTTCAATAGTTATTATTAACTAAATACTCTCTCCTACAATATATTCTCTTCCTGGAACAATGCATCCCATTATCTTGTAGGTTGTAAGATTAATTATAATAATAAAATAATAGGAATTGATTATCATAGATATCATGCTTATCATCTCTAGGGAACTAAAGTGAATGACAGTATGCAATTAGTTGCACACAATCTGACAATTAAAAATGTTTTCTTCCCTTATAACCAAAGCTTAAATAAAAGAAAAAGGATATAAATCAAAATGATGTTTTATTGCCATTTGTAACCTGGCTTAACTGAAGGCTACAGTTACATACATGTCAGACATATACCAGCAAATGCCTCCAAAGTCTTTTCAGGACACAAATAGTTTCAAACTTGACTTCGTTCAAGAAAACACTAAGAGATCAACTAAGATCCTCTGACCTTGCCCTCCTAGTCTCTTTATCCACACTGCAGTAATGCAAGTTCAAAGTCTCAGTGTTTTTGCAACTTCCGCTCCAAACTTGATTTAATATACTTCTCTTTTTCAATATCATTTTTTTCTTCTTATTTACTCTTACATACTATATTGAGTTGATCTGAAATCTTGAGAGAAAGAGATGCTATGCTATACCATATGAGATCAATGATTAGGATCAATTAATCCTTATTTGACAACATCCTGTTAAAATTTGTGGAAGATCATTGACCAGTATATTCTGGAACACCATTGTTTATATTATGGTTTAGCAAAATGAGACATGTGTCTCCAATCCAGTCCAAACCCCTCTAGGTTATCCTTTGACTATAATGTCAATATAAATAAAAGTATAGTAGTTATTCAAATCCTACTTACTATAAGATGTTTTCATCTAATTTAATGATCTAGATTAGGTTATCAGCAAACTTTCTCTTTAAAGGGCCAGATAGTAAAATATTTGGCTCTGCAGATCATATGGAATCTGTTATGACTACTCAAGTGTGCCTTATAATGCAAAGGCAGTCATAGACAGTACGCCAATGGATGGGAATGGCTGTGCTTCAATATATCTTTACTTATAAAAATAAATGATGGGCCAGATTTGGCCCATGAACCATAGTTTGCCCACTCCTGGTTTAGATGGATAAAATCAAGTATAAATGTTTCATCTACCTAAAATTAAAGTAATAAGTGCATCTAAATAATTTTAGATATGTTCATTGGCCCAATCATTATACTTTCCTCTTATCCGGTAAAACAAACTTTATACTATCATAGAGCTCTTATACTATACAACAATATCAGATTAATTTGATCATTTCCCCTTAAAAATTGTTTATTCTTACTGATCAAGAATGATGACAATATATTTTAAAAACATGTCATATTATTTAGAATTTTTCTCTTAGTGCTCAAGGCTTTTCTTCTGTTATTTTATTGAAACATGATTACCATTTGATGCTTTTGAACTTATAATTACTATTATAAGATCTCCACTCAAACCTCAAAGACAACATTTCGATAAGAGAACAAAAATAAGCAGATATGTGCCTCATTATAGTCTTTATTATAACCAAATTCCCATACTTTACAAGTTCAGAGGTTGTAATGATTTTTATGAGCAACAATAATAAAAAGCAAACAAGCAAGTCAAAATGTTATTTTCTACCTTCAGTAATTAGTTTGTTCATTTATTCATTTAGTATGTCTCTTTGCCATCAATAGAAATATAGAGGATTATAACTACCATTTCACTTCAGAAGGTGGTCGACTTGAAGAAATTTAGGGTGCTTAGAAGAGCCAAAGAAAAAAAGAGATATCTGGTTTCTTTATATTTTTGACAAGGCAGGGGATGATATATTAAAGAACACCTGTGACCAGGGTTTTGCCTCAAGTATGATTGATTTACTTCTAGTTCCCTTTAGAAAAGATTTATCTGAGTCCTATTAGAACTTATATATATATATTTCTATTTTTATTTATATATAAATTCTAAATATAATTTCTTAGGTTAGAAAGTGGACTTTTAATATCTAAGCATTTCAGGTGTTCCAGTAAGGAACCAAAGATTTCTAAACTAGATTTCTTCTAACATTAATAATAGGACTGTGTTGACATCCTCAGTAAAATACTGATGACAGGAACCATAAGGATGCTATTAATGTTCATAAAAGAGCTTTGACTTTTATTTTACAGCTAGTGGTACTGACTAAACTTTCTTCTGGAATGTACTTACTATATTTTAAACACCATTTAAAAAAAATCAGTGTACAGTTTCCCCACATCCTCAAAAGAAAAGAAATATATTGTAGCAATGATACAGTAATAGATCTCAAAAATCAATACAGCATTCAAACAAGTATTTAGGAAACAATACTTATTTTCTGAGTAACAAAAAATAATTTTGCTCTAGGATCAATGATCTAAGACCAAATATAGGTAATACACGTTCTTAATTCATTGGGGAACAAAAAAGCCACAATTATTTTATATTCTAAATCCTATGCTTATTATCCTAATTTATCTCCTCCTTACCTCCTTCCCTTACTTTCCTGTTTTAATCATGTCCTCTTCTCCCCACTGATGAGGGAGGGATTCACACCCTAAAGTTAAGGGGATAGACAAACATAGGACACCTGACACTGGACAGATGAGACAGAGTTTATTAGTCACACAGTGATAGCCTTCTCCAGGGGGAGAAGGACATTGCTCCATGCAAGGCCACACAGGGTTGTGCTTGAGGAACAGAGTGAAAGATCAGGGGCTGTGGGTGGCATGATTTTGCAATATCAAGAGGATGAGATATCCCCTGGTTTCCATGACAGGGTTTGATTGGCTTATTTGAGTAATTCTGTGGTTTAATTCTGAAACCTATTACTCTGGAACAAGCAGGAGCTTGTGTCTAGTACTCTTTATAAGGCAGATTGTTGGGCTAAGGGATCTTATCCATGGGAACAGACTAGGGAGGATAAATTTAGGTTTGGCCATTTGAGGCCCTTTATCCCGTAAGGTACCACATTTTACTGACCTTTTAGTTTATGCTTTATACTACAGTTGACTGGTACCTTGACATAAATTCAAACCTTGGTGATGACTGAGACTTTTAGGGAGTCGAAGTGCCTCCTTAGAAAGCAAACTAAGCACTAGACCAGAAGGGTGAGTGGCACATGGTGATATTGTCATCAAAGTGAATTTTAGAGGCCCTTTGTGGCCCATAAAGGCAGTTGAGAGAGCTGTGAGGCATTGGTATAGGCAGTGCATGTCTCTCTGAAGGGACCCAGTACACATTTAATGCTTACTTTAATTGACGTTAATAAAGCTACACTAAATTTTCTTGATTGTTTGCACAGTAAATCTTTTTTTCCTGTCCTTTTAAGTTTATTGCATCTTTATTTTTAAGATAAGGTTCTTATAAGCTGCATATTGTTGAAACTTAATCCGGTCTGACAGTCTTTGCTCTTGTCAGTGGAGCATCTGGAAAATCAATATTTACAATAGTTACTGATTATCTGCAGTTTGTAGCTAACTTTCTTGTAACCTTGAGTTTTGATTATTTTTATTGTGTTCTAGAGATTTTTTATGAATCTTTTTACACATTTATGACTAAAAAAATGTCTACTTTCTCCAGGAACAATATACTTTTGCTCTTTGCAGGGCAAGAGCAAGATTGGAAGTGTTAGTATTTCCAGATGCTCTGCATCCAGTTTCAGTGTTTGCAATAACTTAAAGATGGACTTGAGTTCCTGAAATGGCAAGAATCTGTTTCCAATTCACATTTTCCTCCATCTTGAACTGCCAACCTAAAACCCAATTTTTTTTTACGAGAATGAATCTGCCTCCTTCTCTGTTTCTTGGCATACTTTAACTCCACTTGTTAATCCACTAAAGCAAAGGTCTGTTAAAGCTTGGCTAATTTCTTTATACTCTCAGCTGACTCTCAGCTAGAGTCATCAGACAGCCGAAGGGAGAAAGTATCCCCAAAACACAAGGTGAAGCTTCTTCTATTCAGTCATCTCCCTGACATTGCCTATGCAATATGCAAAAATATTTTAAAAATATATACGTGTAGTTTTTTTCTAGTTATTCTCAGTAGCAGATTTTACATTAATTTTCTAGTCCATCACTACCTGAAGGTGAGATTCTGATTTTCCTCTTTTCTAATATGTTTAACTTGATGCCTATCTTATCCATTTAGTGCTTAATTCAGCTAACTCTGCTGTTTTGTTTCTAAATGTTTTTTTCTTGGCTCTTTTTGAACAGCATCTCCATTGTGATTTCCATTACATCATTAATCATTTTAAAAATTGGAAGCATGCATATTTTATAATTTTAGAAAACTTCTATCTCTACTTCTATGGGGATACTGATTCTTTCATATTTGATATTATTTAACTCTTTTTCATGATGTGTGATTTTCTTATGTTAGTTTTTAACATCTTCTGCTTCTGTTTTCTTTATCCTTCTCAGAGTGCCTTCTGAAATTCATTTTAAGTCAGATAATGTTCACTGAGTACCTAAGTATTAGGCGTTGATCTAGATGCAATAGTAACAGAGATGAATAACACATTATCCACATTCTGTTGAAGGAAACGGAAGTGTATGCAACTAAGTATAAAACAAATGAGAGAGAGATATGAGAATGCCCAGAGTGCTCCTGAAGCAGAGCAGAGGAAGCAATTCATTCTGACCTGAGGAGCTGGGAAATGCTTCATGAAATAGGTGGCAACAGAGTTCAGTAATCTACTCTACTGAAGAAATTATCATTTCAGTCTGTGTACCTGCTGCTGTAGTTTCTTGGACCCCTTTTGCTGACAATATGAGAGTTCTTTTTTTTAATAAATTTATCTTTATTTTTGGCTGCATTGGGTCTTCGTTGCTGCATGCGGGCTTTCTCTAGTTGCAGCGACTGGGGTGGTGCCCAGGCCTCTAATTGCAGTGGCTTCTCTTGTTGCGGAGCATGGGCTCTAGGTGCGCAGGCTTCAGTAGTTGTGGCTCACGGGCTTAGTTGCTCCACGGCATGTGGGATCTTCCTGGACCAGGGATCGAACCGTGTCCCCTGTGTTGGCAGGCGGGTTCTCAACCACTGCGCCACCAGAGAAGCCCCAATATGAGTGTTTTAAGGCTCCTTTCAACCCGTACTAAATCTTTGAACACCTCCAAGTTTTAAAACGTTCCTCTTCTGGCCCATCAATAGTAAATTTACAACCTACAGGTCAGAAGTAAAAGCTTTTCAAAGTGGAATTGACAAATACCAGGAAGCATCTCACTTTATCACAGAAAACTTTAAAACTTCAGAATGAACCTGGCAAATGTGGGGCATGTTGCCTTCAATCAGAATCACTCCAGCTATTTCTCTCAAACTTGGTAGGAAGGTAAGAAAACATTTCAGAAAGCCGAAATAGCCCTAAAAGCTTCTTACAATAGCACGCAGCCAGCAATACTGAGTCCCCAAAGCCTCTGTGTGAGACAGATTTATATCGTATGTCATAACCCTAGAACTGGGCTTCCCTGGTGGTGCAGTGGTTGAGAGTCCGCCTGCCGATGCAGGGGACACAGGTTTGTGACCTGGTCCAGGAAGATCCCACATGCCGCAGAGCGGCTGGGCCCGTGAGCCATGGCCGCTGAGCCTGCATGTCCGGAGCCTGTGCTCCGCAATGGGAGAGGCCACAACAGTGAGAGGCCCGTGTACCGCAAAAAAAAAAAAAAAAAAAAAAAAAAAACCCTAGAATTAATTTTGCAGCATGCTACATCTAGTGCAACTTCAGGTTGCTGTCTAAAGTTCCCTTTATACAACTGTATTCTGCAATAGTTTTCATTTTCTTTCCTTCTTATTAGGATATTTTTGCAGTTAGTGAGGAAAACATACATTGGTTGGTAATGCTTGTTGATTAAACTCATAGATAACATTACCATTATTTTTATGTCATTTGTGTACAGACAAATTTATAATTTTTCTTAATTTTCATTCTTAGGCATGGATGCTGATAAAATTATAACTTGCTTTGGTATCAGGCCTATACAGTCATGCCTCCATAAAACAAATTGTACTCAAAGAAATAGTAATTCACAAAAGAAAAATTAACTGAAAACTTTGATTAAGCAATATATTCAGAAATTTAATACTGCTACACTGCTCTAGCTTCACTATAAGGGTTTAAATATAAGCTTTGGGATCTAACAAATGCCTTGCTGTTGTTGTCATTGTAATAACTAGCTAATCTAGTTATTACATTTTTTAGAGTTTTTATGCTCTGATAGTCACAAATCTATGAAATGTCTCTGGAGGAATGTGGATCTCTAACAGCTCTCTTTTCCAGTGGGAGTAAAGATAGGTTATCCTTTGATGTTTGAGCTGTGAATGTGAATGGACTTTTGGTATTATAGATAAGAAAATGCTCTGGGTGATGACATTTTATAAATGATTTTGAACTTTAATAATTCAACTTGGGCTTATCCCTCTCATCCTAGTGTTAAGAACCAATATAGTATTTAAGCAGCCCACCAGCTTGTACATGGTTTCGAGAAGACATGAACCTACCTTGGCATATCATCCCAGGGATATAAAAGATGATTCTCTGTGGTGTACAGAAAGAATCTGACTCAAGACAGAGAAAAAAATCTAAATGTTCTATCTGAGACTGCCTGCCTTATAATTCAAATAAAACCTTTTTAAGGGTTTTGTTCTCCTTTTATTAGGAGATTGTATGTTTTAAAAATCATATAAACATCTATTGAACTTTAAAAGTTAAAAACTGAAATCTCTAGTTGGGGAATATGAATTTGAAAAGTGAAATTTTGAATTGCTAACCATCCGTAAGTGGATATCTACCTACGGCTATTCTTCCTCATTGCATGTCAAAAGACTGGTGCTTAGGTCATATGTTCCATTCCTGAGGGTGCAATGAGACAAGGGATATATGCGTTTGTGTATGCTATATGGGTATACTTGTGTTTCCTGTCAAAATTCTAGTTTTGTTAAAACTGACTTTTTTTTTTTTTTTTTTTTTTTGCGGTACGTGGGCCTCTCACTGTTGTGGCCTCTCCCGTTGCCGGAGCACAGGCTCCGGACGCGCAGGCTCAGCGGCCATGGCTCACGGGCCCAGCCGCTCCGCGGCATGTGGGATCCTCCCGGACCGGGGCACAAACCCATGTCCCCTGCATCGGCAGGCGGACTCTCAACCACTGCGCCACCAGGGAAGCCCCCAAAACTGACTTTTTAAATCATGAGCACTGCTCCCTTTATAAATTTATTGGGAGGATACAAAATATAACTGGCTTTCTTTTAAGTTTTAAACTTCTTTTAAGTTTTTTCTTTTAAGCATCACTGAAAATAGCACCCACACTTATTTAAATTTTATTGACATTAATGTTTCACATGACTAGAAGTGTAGAGAAAATCAATGTTTTGGTTCAACATGATTGAAACTCTATAAGTAAGTTATTTATATATATATATGAGAGTAAAGCAAGAATGACACTTGATAATGAAGATCAATATAAGCAGTCATTGAAAATCATCTGTGAATAAAATATTAAGACTGTGCTTGCGTGAAGAAAAGTTGTTTAACTTCAGATGTCGTAAAAATAATTATGGTTAGAAACTTGGAATATACTATCAGTTTCAATAATTATTAAATATTCTTTTAATAACATGTTTTAAATAATGCCTCTGGTACCTATATAGCAATATCTAAAATTAAATATTATGACACTGAATATAAAATTGTGGATAGTCAAATCTGTGTCATAATATACTTTCTTAATATTATCGTTATGAAGTTTATGTAGGAATCCAGTTGAATACTTTCAATGTATAAAAATTGTGCCTATACTATCATTACAGCTGTGTAAAATATATTCTCATAGATAATAGTTGGGAAATCCTAAAGGATCAACATTTTTTACAAGGTGGTCTATTGAAATCAAGACAAATGAGTTAGGTAATAACTTTTGAAAAGATCAGTAAATATTGAGTTTTTTTCTATTTAGTTTGCCAAATTTGTACAGTCTTTTTCTATTACTACTAAAAATCTTCTCAAATATCAAACAGGTTCAGTAATAAGTAAAATTGTGAGCTCTGAAATCTACCTCTTACTACTGTTTTGGTTTTTTTTTCTTAAGCATATGGCCACTTCCATTATTTATTTATTCATTTTTAAATTTTTAAAATAAATTTATTTATTTAGGCTGCATTGGATCTTTGTTGCTGCGTGTAGGCTCTCTCTAGTTGTGGCAAGCAGGGGCTACTCTTTGTAGTGGTGCACGGGCTTCTCATTGCAGTGGCCTCTCTTGTGGAGCACTGGCTCTAGGCACGAGGGCTTTGGTAGTTGTGGCACGCAGGATCAGTAGTTGTGGCTCACGGACTCTAGAGCACAGGCTCAGTAGTTGTGGCGCACAGGCTTATTTGCTCCGCGGCATGTGGGACCCTCCGAGACCAGGACTCGAACCCGTGTCCCCTGCATTGGCAGGCAGACTCTTAACCACTGCACCACCAGGGAAGTCTGCCACCTCCATTACTGTGACAGTCATTCATGGCAAACTCCATGAAAGACTAGATGATGTAAATGTTGAAATCTAATAACCTGTACAAACTCACTTAACCGTAATATAGATGCAAGAATGATTATTTTGAGGTTCATACTGAGGACCAAAGATATTTCAGGCAAAGTACTAATTGAATCATAATCCTTAAAGAGTCAAGGAGGCAGTGGCACCAGAGGACTAACACTCACGAATGAAGAAACTATTGTAAGTAGTCTTACAGGTAAATTTTTCCAGCATCACCCTTTGGGTTTGGTAATTATTCTCATGACTACACCTTGGCTCACAAACCTTCTCAAGGCCCAGATACATATTTAAGCTGGCAAACATTAGCTTTTCGTGATGCAATTCCTTATTCATCACTTATTCTTCATTTATCCATCTATACCTTATCCACTTATTATTATACAATAATATATCTTTGCTAATAACCAAAGCTAAATAAAAACTATATGGCTCTTTAAAATATATTAGTTATATTTCTGAATCAGAAAGATTAAGCAGAGTGACATCATCAAGATGATATACTAGGAGTTCCCAATGCTTGTACCCCAACAAAAACAATGCATAAGCAACTACCTACCAATGAAAATAGCTCTGGGAGAGCTCTGGAGCACAAAGTAAGAGCTGCAGCACTCATTAGTGCACAAAAACCAAACAGAAAAGAGTAGGAAAAATTTTATCTGTGTCACTCTGTGCCCTAGTTCAGCATAGCTCGGCGTAAGAGGTATTCCCTCCTCTGTGACATCCCCCTGTGTATGTGGTGGGGGGACCAGGAGGACCCCAGCAGCCTATACCACTGGTAAAAACCCACCACTTTCAACACCAAGATCTCCCACAGTCTTCATCAATGCAGACCACACCTGACGGAGCATGTAAAAATATAAAGGAAATATTGACATATCTGAAGGCAGAAATTGACATCCATACCCCACTTACAATTCTAAATAGAGTATCTAGACAGAAAATCAATAAACAATAAATTTGAACAACACAACAGAACAAAAGGACCCAACAGACATGCACAGAACCTTCTACACAACAACTGAAGAATACACATTTGTCTCAAGCACACATAGAACATTCTCCAGGATAAATGAAAACATGTCTTAACAAATTTATGAATAATCATTCCAAGTATCTTTTCCAACCACAACTGAATGAAACTAAAAATTAGTAATGGCAAGAAAATTGGGAAAATTCACAGATATGTGGAAACTGAACAGCACACTCTCTAATGAGGAAATTAACAGAGAATGTTAAAATATCTTGAGAGAAATAAAAATGAAAACACAACATACTGAAAGTTAAGGGATTTAGCAAAGGCAGTACTACAAAGAGGAAAATTTACAGTGCTAAAAACCTGTATTTAAAAAGAAGATCCGAAATAGACAACCTAATGTAAACCTCAAGGAACTAGTAAAAGAAGAACAAATAAAATTCAAAGTTAGCAGAAGAAAAGAGTAGAAATAAATCAATAAATAGAAAAAATTGACAAACCTAAGATATTATTGAAAAGATTAGAAATATCATCAAACACTTAGCTAGACTAACCAAGGTAAAAGAAAAAGCAATAAAATCAGACATGGAAAAAAAATACAATGGATACCTAAGAACTAGATAGTATCATAATATTCTATTATGAACAATTACATGCCAACTGTATAACCTGGAATAAATGGATACATTCTCAGAACCACACAACAAGGAAAAATAGATAAACTGAGTAGACCAATTACAAATAAGGAGATTGTATCAGTAATCAAAACCTTCCCCAAAAAGAAAGGCCCAGGATGAGATTGCTTTACAGGTGAATTCTACCAAACATTCAAAGAATGAATAGAATCCTTCTTAAACTCTTCCATAAAATAGAAGAGGGAACACTTCCAAAATTGTTTTATGAAGCCAGCTTCTTCCTGATACTAAAACCAGACAAAAATACTACAAGTAAAGAAAACTACAGGTCATTATCACTGATGAATATAGATGTAAAAATTCTCCATAAAAAAATCTAGCAAACCGAATTTAATACCACATTAAAAAGATCATACACTATGGCCAAGTGGGATTTATGCCTGGGATGCAAGGATGTTTAGACATATGCAGTCAATAAATGTGATATAACACATTAACAAAATGAAAGAAAAATACTACATGATCATACCAGTTGATGTAGATAATGTATTTGATAAAGTAAAACATCCATTCATGAATAAAACCCTCACAAAATAAGTATAAAATGAACTGACCACAACACAAAATGTCCATATGTGAAAAGCCTACAGGTTATATCATAATTAAGGGGAAAAACCCTAAAAGTTTTCAGTCTAAGTCTGCCCACTCTAACCACTTCTTTTCAGTGTAGTACTGGATTCCTTGTCAGAGCAATTTGGCAAGAAAAAAGAAAGACATCCAAATCAGAAAGGAAAAAGTGAAAGTGTCTGTTTGCAGATGATATGATCATATACATAGAAAATCCTAAAGACTCAACAGAAGTGTGAGAACTAATAAATTCAGTATAGTTGCAGGATACAAAATCAATATAAACTGATAGAAAAATCAGTTTAAAGGATATAAAAACATTGTGTTTTTGTACATAAATAACAAATGATCTGAGAAGGAAGTTAAGAAAAAAATCCCACTCAAGATAGCAAGAAATGAAATAAAATACTTAGGAATGAACTTAACCAAAGAGAGGCATCTAACACTAAAAATTATAGAACATTGATAAGGGCAATTAAGGAAGGCATAGATGAATAGAAATACCTATAGTCATGGATTAGAAGTATTAATATTGATAAAATGTCCATACTACCCACAGTGATCTATAGATACAATGCAACCCCTATCAAGAGCTCAATGTCATTCTTTACAGAAATTAATAATCTAAAACTCACATGGAACCACAAAAGACTACAGATAGCCAAAGCAATCTTGAGCATGAATAACAACTCTTCCTGATTTCCAACTATATTACAAGGCTATAATAATTTTTTAAAGTATCATATTGGCATAGAAACTGACCAATAGACCAATGGAATAGAATAGAGATCAGAAAAAAATCCATGCATCAAGTCTACGGTCAATTGACTTTTGACAGCGGAGCCAAGAACGCACAATGGGGAAGGGCTAGTCTCTTGCATAAATAGTATTGAGAAAACTGGACATCCACATGAAGAATGAAATTGGGCTCTTATCTCACACTGTATACAATAATCAATTCAAAATGTAGTAAAGACTTAAACATAACATCTGAAACAATAAAACTACTAGAAGAACTCATAGACAAAAAGTTTTTGACATTGATCTGGGAAATTTTTTTTGGATATGACACCAAGAGCACAGACAATGAAAGCAAATATAGACAAGTGGGGTTGCATTAAAGTAAAAAGCTTGTGCAGAGCAAAGAAAGTAATCAACAAAATAAAAAGGGAACATACAGAATGGGAGAAATCTTTGCAGACTATATATATGATACATGGTTAATATATAAAATATATAAGAACTCATACAACTCATAAATAACTGGATTAAAAAGTAGGCAAAGAATCTGAATAGATATTTCTCAAAAGAAGACCCACAAATGGACAATAGGTATATAGGAAAAAGAAATTAAGTAAAAATTTAAATTATTAAATGTACATAAAACACTATTTCAGTTGTTTTAATATTTGTGATCTAGAATGTATGTATGAATTTCACATAATACACTTAAAATAGCAATTTCAATAAATGCTTACTGCATATCCCACACAGAGGTAAAAGTCTAAAATACCTTGTGATAGCTCTATTATAGAATTATCAGATTGTTATAATTGTTTACCTATTTTTCCATATAACTTGAGAACTTCTTGTTATCATAGCACTTATTTAAGTGACAGACATGGAAATGATAATCAAAAATTATCTTCCCTGAGCCTAGTGAATTGGTGAAAGCTGGGCCAATTAGTCCTTTCCTTGGGATTCTAGAAATCAGGATAAAATCAGAGTAAGTCCTCTCTAGTGGCAGAGCCATACATTTTAAAATTTAGGCATTATCAATGTCTGTTTTTCACTATGTAGGAAAGGCTTTCAATGTGGAAGCAAAACAAAAACAAACAAAAATGCAGATAGGACGAGAGACAATAGTCTTAGCAGTCTTTTTTTGGTTTTGGTTGCTGATTCTTAAATTTTCTAGCATTCCTGTACTTCTGCTGCAAAAGCTATTCTATGAGCCAATGTAATGTTCTTATCTTAAAGCTACTTTGAGTTAGATTTCTGTCAATAGAAAACAAATAAATACTGTTTACCTGAATGATTAAGAAGAATTAACCAAAACAATTTTTCATCAATGAGTTAAAATACAGATGTATAAAATAATAATAAACTATTATTCAATGTTAGAAAAAAATAACATTCTAAAATTCTCAACCGTATTGCCAAAGTTCTAGAAATAGTTATTCAAAAGGTAATATATTTATTGAGTTGACATTTCAAAATATTTAGAGATGATTTGAAAGCATAACAGTAATCTTTAACTGAATTTAAATTTGGATAAATTTTAAAAAAGGACAAACAAGCAGGCATACAAAGCCTATGTTACATAGCAAGTTATAATAAACCGTAGAAACAGACCCATAAAAAATGAAAATCATAAAATAAGAATGAGAGCAAGCTAAAAAAAATTACTATAACTGTTGTTACTTTTTAGTTCCCTGACCAAACAGAGTCGCTGGGCTTTCTCTGGATAATCACATCTATCTACCAGACTCTCTGCTTGAGTATTGCTTGGCTATGCAGCTGCCAGGACTTCTGGCCAGGCTTTCTGGTCAGGCATGGCCTGGAGCTGTGCTCAGCAGTGGGAGGGACTATGAATTAGCTCCCCTGCCTGGCTGGGGACAAACCAAAGGCAGAACAGGCTCCAAACCAATTAGATTCTTCATTGAGAACCCAGATCAGGCAAACCTGCCTCCTGCCAATTTCCCTGGTCAGACTGCTCCATTGTCTTGGCTGTGCAAATGAGCAAAGCTGCTGGTTGGGCCTGCTACCACTCACTACTCAGTCTGCCCAAATCCAAGTGCTGATTGTTGCAAGCCCTCCCCACTTCTCCTTCACTATGCAATTCCCAGCGGTCAGCTCTGTAGATTCCCTCATGATCCCTGTAGGGTGAGTTTGGATTTGGGGACTCCCAAGAAGTGACACAAAGTGCTGGGGAGCTGCCTGTCCACCCTGGCTTCTCTTTTCTCACTGGAGTAACCACAGGGTCAGGGGAGACCAGTTAGTGTGGTGCTGCATCAGCCTAGGGAAGGGGCAATTTTGTCACCTTGTTGCCACTCCTCTTATCCTTCTAATGCAGTCTGTCTTGGTCTCTGAGGTGGTAGAGTATGTCTCAGCCTCAACCCTTGTTCCAGAGTTTTCTAAGTGGTGTCTTATTCATGAATGGTTGTTAGCTGTTCTCCTTGTGATGGGGAGAAAAGTCGGAAATGACCTATGTCACCGTCTTAGTGATAGCACTTCTCTAGTATTTTCATTTTTTGGTGCTTCTTTCTATGATTGGATAATAAACATTAAACTATTATATGCATCAATTAGACATGGTACATTTAAGTCAGAGGAATATTTTCATTTTTTCTTTGGGCTTGAAGTTTCTTAAATATTGGTTTTCATAATATAAGTGTTTTATTAATCCTTATATAAGATATACTGCCTGGTTGCTATCTGAAAAACATATCAAATAATATATCACATAACAAAAAGATCAAATCTTCCAGGACTATACCTGAACTCTTCATTCAGTTTTGATTTTCAGTTATTCTATTAGGTTTTCATACACACAGTAAAAAATCTCTTTCAGAAATGCCTATAAATAAGTAGTAGCAAACGTAGCTGCTTGAAAATATTAAGGCACTCCTTTTAAAGATATAAGTATGCATGAGAGCATAGAAGGGACACTTATGCAAGTGTATTATTTAAAGTCAACTTGCTCTATGTTCATCTACATGTTTCCTAAATGAAGTAGATCCTAGTATGGAGAAAAAGGTTCTTTAGTAGTTCTTTAGTTTCTAGACCTTCCCTCTTAGTTCCTGGAGGAAATAGCAGTTCCTTTCTGTGTTAAAGAAACAAGAAAAGAACAATAGCAAAACTAGAACAACAACAAAAAACTCAATAAATTCTGAGAGCATGTACAATAACCAAAAAAGAAATCCTTGTGAGCTTGCTTTAACCCTTCTGTGTACTCCTCCATTTAAAGTCATGACCCTTCTATGAAGGTCAGACTACATTTCAAAGGATAGCCAAGTAGCCTTGGAAAACAGGAGAATAAGACTTAGGCTGTGTAAATTCTTAGAGGGATAGAAAATGGGTCTCCAGAGTAGTGTCAGCTGATTGAGATTAGGGTCAATACATTTGTGTGGAATGATCATTTTACCTGTTTTTGGATATACAGAAGGATAGTGCAGTGTTAGTTGGCATTGCAACACCATGTTTGTGGTATGTGTATTTCAAAATGCCCCCCATTGGCTGTGGTATTTCCAATTAACTTCATAAAATAAACTCTTCTTTAAAAATAAATTACACATATTTTAAAGTTGAAAACTGAATTACTAAAAAGAATGAGATAAAAAGACTTCCAGGGCTTCCCTGGTGGCGCAGTGGTTGAGAGTCCACCTGCTGATGCAGGGGACACGGGTTCGTACCCTGGTCTGGGAAGATCCCACATGCCGCGGAGCTCCTGGGCCCGTGAGCCATGGCCGCTGAGCCTGTGCATCCGGAGCCTGTGCTCCACAACGGGAGAGGCCACAACAGTAAGAGGCCCGCATACCGCAAAAAAAAAAAAAAAAAAAAAAAGACTTCCAAAATAAAACTCTAAATATACACTAAATAGGCATCAACAAAACTGGACAGATGACAGAATAACCAAAGAGGCCAGACGAGGTTCTTCTTTATTTCTAAATTAAAATAATTATAAAATAAATGTTTATTTAACTATTAAAATAACTGTAAAATAGAACATGTTTTAATGCAAATCTTAGGTTTACTACTGGAAGCATTCTAAGTATAAAGACTCTATCATTATCTCTTTTTATCATTATCTCATAATCTAAATTTAGAGTCATGTACGATTTTTCCTTCCTCAGTGGTTACTTACAGTGTCATCTTTCACTTTCTCACCATTCCACCCTCCCTTCACCCTCTGGTCATTCAACCAACTTAGCTTCATTTGAGCAGGGTTACACACAGTGTCCACAGATTGCACAAAATTAACTTGGGTGTTCTGAACAGATGCTGCTAGCCAGGATGGTGCTAAATTCTCACGACTCATCAATGTGCAGCTCCTTTGGAAAACAAGACTTTGCTTCCCAGGAGCAGAGTGGTTTTCATGAACTCTTCCAAAACACATAATTATTTCATGGTAGTTCTTTCAGTCTGTCTTTAATATAAAAGTACATGTGTATTTACTTTTCTATATTCAATATTATGGTGAAACATATACACATATTATTTTTACTCTCCCTTTTTTACAGGCATACCTCATTTCATTGGGCTTAGCTTTATTGTGCTTCACAGCTGTCATATTTTTTACAAATTGAACGTTTGTGGCAACCCTCCATTGAGCAAATCTATCAGTGCCATTTTTCCAGCAGCATTTGCCCACTTCGTGTCTTTGTAATTTTGTTAATTCTCACAATATTTCAAACTTTTTCATTATTATATTTGTAATGGTGATCTGTGATCAGTGATCTTTGATGTTACTGCTATGCCTCACTGAAGGCTCAGATGATAGCACTTTTTAGCAATGAAGTATTTTTTAATTACGGTATGTACATTTTTTAGATATAATACTATTGCACACTTAACAGACTATAGTATAGTGTAAATATAACTTAGATATTTACAGGGAAACCAAAAAATTCATGTGACTCACTTTATTGCAATACTCGGTTTGTTGTGGTGGTCTGGAACTAAACGCACAACATCACCAAGGTATGCCTTCACTTCATGTTATTAAATATTATTTAAAACCTTGATTTTAATAGTTATTAGTCCATCTGAGCTGTCACAAGAAAGTACCACAGTTTGGGTGGTTCAAACAACAGTTATCTATCCTCTCACAGTTCAGGAGACTGGAATTCCAAGAACAAGGTACCAGCAGGGCTGGCTTTTGGTGAGGGCTCTGCTTGGTTTTTAGATGGCCACCTTCTTGCTCTCCTCAATTGACCTTTCCCTGTGTGCATACATGGAGAGAGAGAGAGATCTGGTGTCTCTTCCTCTTCTTATAAGGGCAACAGTCCTATCAGATTAAGGCCCAACCTTATGTCCTCATTTAATGTATACTACCCTTTTAAAGTCCCTATCTCTTAAATAAAATGACACTGGGGGTTAGGGCTTCATACAAGAATTTTGGGGCAACACAATTTATTCCATAACAAGCAGTTACATCAAGGGGATATTCTATAATATTACTAAAAATTACTCTACTAATGGACATGATTTTTAAATTTTAATTATTGTATTTAAAATAATCCTGAGTTAAATACATTGCCGAATACTTTTCACAAAGGTCTCAACATTTATAATTGTACATTTCTAAGGTTCTTGCTGCATATTTTCTTTTATTTTTAAAAATTTTTATTGAAGTATAGTTGATTTACCATGTTGTGTTCAATTTATGCTGTATAGCAAAGTACAAAGTGCCAAGGAGGGAGGGGGTGGGGAGGGAAGGATTGGGAGTTTGGGATTACAGATACAAACTATTATATATAGGATGGATAAACAACAAGGTCGTACTGTAGAGCACAGGGAACCATATTCAATATCCTGTGATAAGCCATAATGAAAAAGAATATATATATGTATAACTGAATCACTTTGCATATTGTTAAATTCATTTTCAGAAATAATGAACTGGTTTATATTCCTGCCGTCAGGACTTAAGAGTACGCAGGAAAACTAAAATAATAAGTGCAAGAATAAGACGGTGAAGTGGTACATGTTCCTACCTCTATCTCCCAAACGTGTGGAGATTCCAGAAGAGGAGGTGGAAAGCAATTGGATCCAAAAACACAAATATACACCAGAATTTACACCAAGTTCATACAATATCAAGTACTTTAAAAAAGACTATAAAAATAAAATGAAATGATGGTATTTTTATTAGTGTATATGCTAAGCTGCTCTAATCAAGAAATGCAGTATCACTGTTAAAATAAAAGTTTATTTCTCTCTTACATAAGATTACAAAATTAGGTGGGCAATTTTGGCACTTAGAAACTCTTTCTCACATGCTGATCCAGATCTCAGATGGTCGGATTATGAGCTGGATTGCCTGCTCTCAAAGCTAGTTTAGTGTATAGTTCTACAATAGTGTCTGTCAAAGAGAGACACTCATGTGAGACTCAGAGAGACAAAGAGGTCATTACTCCCCTGGAGCTGTTGCAGACAGATGTGTGGATGTAATGTCCTAAGAAGCTTCCAGTTGTGCCTCTAGAAAATCTACATACAAATTCATGCTGTACTTCAGGTGACAAACAGTGTGAAAATCTGTGAGAATTTCCCAGAAGTTCTTAAGAGTTGTCGTAGCAGGAGTTCTACAGCAAGAGTTCTCAAAAACCAACTGCAGCTTTCTCTGATTGTTACCGACCCAATCGTCGCAAGCTTCTAATTCTCTATACTAAAATTCTTCATATTTGTTTTCCTAACTAAACTCTAATGAACACAACATTTTGTACCAAAAGTGGCTCTAGGAAACAGAAGCTCAATTTGTAGAGTCTGTAACTGGTTCTCTATTCTGATTAGCTTTGAAGGCAGTAATAAATTCATTATTAATGGAAAATGAGATCCTGGTATTGCAAGTCATTCACTGGAAAAATACTTTCTTGAATTAGCACATAAAAATGCCCACAGTGAAGTACCTATAGAAGGAAAAGCTATGGGAGACCTGTTATCTCTTGAATTAGAACATTAGATCAAATAAAGAATATAAGAATACAAGAACTATAAATTTGGGGTTGGTACCAGTTAAACCCCTGAAGAATTTGAGAGAAGAAATAACAAACTTAGGTTTTAAATTTCCAGCTTCAAGTTGGGAAAACTCTCCAGTAGAAAACTGGGGAGCTTTTCTAATTATCCTGAGAGAATACTTAATTTCTTGAAACCATATGGCTGAAGTTTCAGTTAACCAAAAAAGTTTGATCCTACAGTAGACTGAATTTTCTTTTTTTTTAAAAAATAAATTTATTTATTTATTTTTGGCTGCATTGGGTCTTCGTTGCTGTGCGCGGGCTACCTCTAGTTGCAGTGAGCGTGGGCTACTCTTTGTTGAGATGCATGGGCTTCTTATTGCAGTGGCTTCTCTGTTGCAGAGCACAGGCTCTAGGCGTACGTGCTTCGGTAGTTCTGGCACATGGTCTCAGTAGTTGTGGCTCGCGGGTTTTAGAGCACAGGCTCAGTAGTTGTGGTGCATGGGCTTAGTTGCTCCGCGGCATGTGGGATCTTCCCAGACCAGGGCTCAAACCCATGTCCCCTGCATTGGCAGGCAGATTCTTAACCACTGTGCCACCAGGGAAGTCCCATAGACTGAATTTTCATATGTAAGTTTAACTCATAGCCTCAGCATGTCTTTAAAGTTACAGTGTTGATAAGGAGAGACTCATGTCTAGAACTGTGGTGTGGACATTTGGGTGGCTTCTGATGAATATGAAGACCGTTAACCTCCCTCTGAGCTTCACTTGTTTGCAGAAGTAGCGGGATCCTCCCCACTCAAGGGATTAGCTGAGTCTTGCCTGACATCCCCATAACTATCTCATCTAAGATGGTGGCTTTTTAGGTGGAATAGTTCATAGTTCCTACATCCATTACTTTTCCCTACATTTGGACTCACAGCTAGATGCAAATCCCAGCAGACCACAAAAAGATGGTTACAACGTCTAACCTGGAGGGATGTGCCAGATACAACAAAGAATTGCAAAATTTTGTCAATTTATGTTGGCACAAACCTGATGAATATGGGTGAGAATAATTTCTAATTTATTGTTCAATAAATTCTGGCATTAGCAATACTGAATCTGTTATCTTGAGAATATGAAAGTGACTCTAATACTTTACTCATTTCCTTGATGAAATCTGGGCTGAAAAGTGGCCTAAATTAAACAAAGTTCAGATTTCAGAATGTCCTTACTATAAAGAAAGAAATCTAAAAGTTTAAGGAGATAAAGAAGGTTTAAATACAAATTTATCATATATGATATTTTTCCCATCCCTTAACTATGTCCACTGAGATTATCCGAGCACATATCCTTTACCAATACCTTGAAGTAATACATTTGTGTGCGAAGCATCAACTTTGTTGAAAAGTCTCTATATTTATTGGCTGTTAGCAAACCAAAGATTACAGTTGAAGATACTATCATTACACTGAGTTCTCAGACTTGAGTGGGATGTAGGATCCCAGGGCTAGAGATATCACTTAACCATCAGAAACTAGATGAGCATGGTTATCATAATGGGTAGCAGGGCTAGCAGTAATCAAAATATTGTGACACACAGAGGTTGTTGGTAGTGGATAATTGATTATAGGGACCCCGGACTTGAGATATATGATTTTGTTACTAAAGTCAAGTGAGAAAAGTTCATGATTTACCCATTTCCCAGAATTAAGCCAATTCCCAGATATAAACTATGAACTTTGAATCAAATTGTTTGTTCTATCTTGAATATATGACTTCTTCCTATCATCAAAGGCACCTGCTCTGATTAACACCTTTTCAGACAAAAGGATTGGCTGAGAAAAAACTCTAGGGCAAACAGCCTATCTTTAAGGATATTTCACATATCACATCTTTTCATATCCCATTGGACTAAAATTACTATTATGGTGAAACATCACTGCTTAGAAGTTTGAGAATGTAATATGTAACTGAGTAGCTACGTGCCTGTTAAAACTCCAAGAATTCTGTTACTAAACACAGAAGAAAAAAATTAATAATGAATAAGAAATAGTAGTATCTGCCATGTCCTTAATAGTGCTTTCCCTCCCTCATTTTACTTTTTACTTTTTTTAACTTAATATAGCTTAGCAACTTTTTTTCTACTAGTACTGCTGGTCTCTGCCTACTTGATATAACAAGTAAATTTAGAATCCTGAATTTTGAATAATACAGATTTTTACAGTCAGATATAGGTTATTTCTAAAAATTAGTCATAGTTTTTGACATAAAGCAAGTGTCAATATATAGAGAGTTGAACTTATATAATCCAGTCTCTCTGATCATAATAAGAGATACTATGAATCAATAACAAGAGATAATTGGACAAAAACCATGTTTTCAAATTAAATAACTTCACACTTTAATTAGAACCATGAGTTATTTAAGTAATAATGAAAATTAGAAAAACTTATGATAATGATCCAAAAACATACATAGAATGAAGCTAATGCAGCAGTTCATATAAATATTAATATAAAAAAAGACAAAATTATGAAAATAGATAAGTGGCCATGATAAGAACTTAAGGGAAAAAAAACCCAGCAAAATAAAAAAGATCAGTACAGACTCTGGTGTTCTATAGTGAAGCATTTCCTTTATCATACTGTTATCTCTCTCAGCTTCTTAAAAAACAAAATCTACCATTCAGTTTGCTTTTCTAATATAGATTTCAAAATTCACATAGAGCCCAAATCTGGGCTCTAGCCTACCGACCTTATCATCTACATTACAGTAAAGACTAACTGTATTCTCCCAATCACTGATAACAAATATTTGGCAGCCAACTAGGCAGTCAACTTGACTTCCCTCATCCAGCTCCTCTATCGCTGGTCCATAAATAATTTTTTTCTTCTGACCTTAGAATAAGTCTAGAATCTAATCACTTCATAATACTTCTACAGTATTAAAATGCAATCAATTACTGGGCTTCCCTGGTGGCGCAGTGGTTGAGAGTCCGCCTGCCGATGCAGGAGACACAGGTTCGTGCCCCGGTCGGGGAAGATCCCACATGCTGCGGAGCGGCTAGGCCCGTGAGCCATGGCCAATGAGCCTGCGCGTCCGGAGCCTGTGCTCCGCAACGGGAGAGGCCACAGCAGGGAGAGGCCCGCGTACCGCAAAAAAAAAAAAAAAAAAAAAAATGCAATAAATTACTGATAAGACTAATACCATAAATGACTCAAACAATATTACCCTGATTGTGAGAACATGAAAGCCAAACAGTACATACTATATGGTGTCCTAGAACTAGTCTGTGGGTAAACAAAACAAAACATAACAGTGGTTCTCTCTGGTTGGGATTATGACTGAGAAGCAACATGACAGAACTTTCTAGTGATGGAAATTTTCTATTGATAAGGGTGTGGTTTAGCCAGGTATATGCATTATGAAAAACTCATTGAATTTACTATTAAAATGGGTTCTTTTTAGTGTATACAAATCTCACATAAGAGAATGGAAACAAGCATTTAACTCTAATTGCTAGGTTTGCTTACCCCATTGGTATGGGTAGAAAATTCTAAAACTACCATTTTTATACTAGGCTTGAACAAATGAGTAAATATAGTAAGGATAATAAAAGTTCTGATTGTGAAAGGAGGTAAAGACATGGAAAGTGGAAAGGCTAGAATGAAACCTGTTACTGCATTGCAATTGTGGTGTCAGTATAGACTCATGATAGATATACATGTTATTCATGCATGTCGTTTGTATACATTTACATACTTCCTTCTAGCTCTGTTTACACAAAAGACCAAAAGCAATGTTATACCAGTGACAATGAGCATACCTAGCATCCTGTTCTAAATAAAATTCTCCACTAAAATAAACCAAGAGATATAGCTGATTTCAGGGTTGTGGCTGGTAAAGTAGAAGATAAACCTGGTACTTATTTTTGCGCTGGAAAATAAGAAAGTTATTAAAGAATTATAAGGATATGTCAAAAGGACAGCAGAGTTTTACTTTGAATTTGTCTTCACTGGCCAAATTTGGGACAATTTAGGCATCAAAATAAATAACCAAATAACGATAACCCATTGAATGAAATAAAATTCATGAAATCATATTGATGTAATAAATAAATGGTACAAAAAGAAATCTGTTCCTTACAGTAGAATGGAAACTAATGAATGTCATATGAATGTTGAAGTTAGAAAATCATCAGTGGATGCTAAACTTTTCAGTGAAACTTTGATAAGAAAGAGAATATTGAAATATTTTCTTGTTTTTCCCAGGAAATTACTTATTAATAAAAGAAGAGAAAAATAACTTTACAGAGAAACTTGGCAGACAAAACTTTAACTGATTAATGTTAACATCACTAATACTGGGAAATCATGTGCCTTCTGAAATAATGCACTAAGGAGGACATAATATTATTCAAGTTCAAAACGTATTACCTAGACTTGCAGCTAAAGCACATTTTAAGGGCCCAGGATGGGTTTTTTCTAGGGCTAGCAGAAGAGGACATGATATTCATGTCTGTCTTCAATTGTCCCTGGCATATTCCCTTGGCCTCAGTATAAAGGGCTGGAATCTGGGGCCCATTTCGAGTATTTTCCATAAAGATGATGATTTCAGCAGGGATGACATCATCATCACATTCAGGGCTATTTTTTTTTCCACATAAACACAAGGGCAGGGCTACCCTTAACTAAATCCCTCCCCGTGACTGCAATAGAACACTCTGGAAGCTCAGGAAGGGATGGGCTGGGTTATAAGCTGCCATATATCGTGTAGACAGGTATAGCTTCTCATGATCTTCCCTCCTTCCCCATGTGAGGGGAGAGGAGGAGGAGGCTTAGGTAAGACACTCCCCCACCCCGCCCTCTTCAGACTACTCCACAGGCACAGGTCCCCAGATTACAAGTATGACACTCCAATTCCTCAGCCTTTTCTAAACTCAAGCAGTTTAGAAACAGCCAGGGGCAGAAGCATACTCCTCGCACTTTCCCCTCATCTAAGAGACTGCAAGGGGAAAACTGCAATAAAAGCTCGACCCTCCTTCCAGAGATTTTAAAGTCTTTTTGTATTCCATGATAAATCAATAAATCATTTTTAGCGGGAACGGGTGGTCGGACAAGCTGAATTTCAGAAATGCTGTCGTAATGGTTTTTAACACTATTTTACTCTTCTTACTAGTGCTATTTTGTAGAATAAGGAATGATGTTGACAGGTTTTGTGGGAGCTTTTAATACACTTTTTAAAAAGAATCTCAGACTTCTATTTTTAACATTTTCATAATTCTTTTTTGAACTGGAGACACATAACATGTATGGGGAAAAATTGTGCCTTGTTTCAATAGTTTTGCTAATTTTCAGGCTGAAAGATGACAGCTGCCCAGAGTTTACCTTATGTTGAATTAAAATCAGTATTTCTCTAAAAAAAAAGAATTACCTAAATTCAGTCAGCAAGAAACTTCCAAAGAACACAAATTAAGGGGTATTCTACTAAATAAGTAGCCTACCTTATTAAAAAATATCAGGAGTAAGCTGAGGAACAGACTCAAATTAAAGGAAAGTGAAGAGACATGACAGCTAAATGCAATGTATAATCCTGGATTAGCTCCTGGCTAGAGAAACATGTGTACAAAGAACATTGTTAGGAAATTTGTATGATCTTAGTACTATTGAGTCATTAAATTTTGTTATTTTTATAGCTGTACTGTGCTAAGATTCTTATTCTTAGAAAAAACATACTGAATTATTTTGTATAAAAGAGCATAATATTTACAATTATCAAGTTCCTACAGTAGTGAATTACAGAGACTGGTAAAACAAATATAGCAAAATATTAGAAATTTGTGAATCTGGGTAAAATGGTCTATGGTAATTCCTTGTGATATTCTTAAATAGTTTCTTTAAGTTTGAAGTTATATCAAAATTTTTAAAAATCCAGCTTACATTATCCTAACCAATACAGAAATTATTACAAAAAGTGGGGTGGTACCATAATAACCTGAGATTTGTGTGTAGCACTAGATTAGTGGATGGTGGGTATATAAAAATAGGTGTTACAAATAACAAAATGAATGAATCTCAATGTTTTAAGTAGAAACATATCAAAAGATTAATATATACAGGTCAGTACTACTTAATATTTTAAATACACAGAGACTAGGTATGTATCAAAGGAGCTATTGTGAAAATGGATTATCAAAACTGCTTAAACAAACCAGAGCAAGCATCTATGTAGAAAGTGGTATGGAAGTGGAGAAAGGGGAAGGGAAGTAACATTTGAAATAATGAAAACATAAAACAAGGAAGTAGCATTGCACACTTACCATTATCATCTGTCCTGAATCTATGGGTGTAGTTAATTAAATTCTCTTCACATACCGAAAAAGCTTCCAATGAAATGTGGAAATGCATTTAATGAAACTGAGATTAATTAAAAAATGAGGCCTTGAACATTTACTACAGTTCTCCAACATAGTTTTGTGTCCCACAGTCCTCGCTAATATCCCCTGCTCTGGACTATGAAAGGAGGGTTCAGTAACTTCAATTTGATAACAGTATGGCATACCCACTGTACCACCAATATTTATGTGTAAGTGCCACCTAATGGAACATATTACCCAGTTTAACTGACAAAGAAATGGACGCCTAACAAGTTCTTGAAAACATTTTGGATGAATATGACATCTTTGCTAGGTAGTATTTAAGCAACAAAATTATATACAAAAGAGATTCAATCTTTATTCATTTCCCTTCTTTCTTCAGCTTCTATTTAATAATAGTTAAGCAAGCAGATGTGACACTTTCATCTTGGAAGTCTTGCAGACATACTCAGGAACAATTTTTCTGTGAGTTTCAAAGTGTATTTTATTGTTAATATATTTTGGTAGTTATTTGCAATGCCACAGAGTAGTCTTGAATACATCATGGTGCCACAGTCAAACAACAATGGAAACATGCTATTCTTCAGGGAAAGTGTTGTGGTTTTACTTTGCCTTGGTGACAAGTGATAAAGAACAAATAAATCAGAAACAAATCAGTCACCAGTAACATTTTTTCTCCCTTGACTGAGCTTTTGTCAGTGACACAAAAATTGCAGAACACTGGAGACTTGGTTTATACAAAGCTGTTAGCATTCCTTTCCTCTTTTGTGATGTTTTTCCACCTCATTTTGTTGTATTTAAATGGGGTTTGTTTCAGTTTCCAGCTGCTGGGTGTCCTACAGGAGTGAAATTCTGATACTATGCTTTCAACAGACTTAAACAACTTCAGTGATTATTTAGGTTTAATAGTTTGTGGGATAATAAGTTGGAGTTTATCACTGCCAGCATTTCAGATGAGTGAACTTCACTTAGGAGTGAAGAGGTCAGTAACTCAGAATGTTCTATTTCAGTTGGAGAAGAGAAGTAGATAGCAGAGAAAGTCCCTGTAGACTCTGTCATCAAGCAGAAAGCAGAGGATGGAAATTAGGAAAGCTGCAAATCTAAGAAGCAGTAGCATTTCTAAGAAGAGAGAAATAAAAGATTGGTAGGATGGATACAATTTAAAGGTACTCAGGAGAAATCATCCTGGAGTTTTGAGTGACAATCCTTTCATGAACAGCAGGAGGTTGCATAATATACTTTCATTTGCCATTGTAACCATAATTACTAGCCTACCTGCATTTTGCATTCCAATGAGGGAAAAGAAGTTTAAATTATTTTCAATAGTTTTATTACAAATGTTCCAAGGAAATCAAAGGCATCTCTACCAGTGGTTCTTTCTGTAATAGACCAGAATAAGTGTGTTCAATTTTGAGTACAGAAATTAAAGTTTGCTAATTTGATTACTTTTTAGCAAGAAATTGAAAGAGGCCTTCCTCAGGAAATGGCAGTTCATCAATACCAGCTGGTAGTATTTCTTACTAATCTTGTTTCTCACTATGGAGGTTAGTTGAAGGTAAAACAAGGGTTTATCACTTGGGAATTAAAAGCACTGTCTCAAAGATGTTCTTAATCACTATAGTGCCCTCCCCCTAAAAAAAGGAGAGAGGTATACAGAGAAAAACACATTATTAATGAATTAGAGAAACATCAACCAATGCACTATATTTTATGTTTTAAATTATCTTAAGTAGTTTTTGTTTTTCTGTTCAAAACTTACATATAGTCCTACCAAGTCTCTTATATTTACAGCTCCTATCAGATAAGAATAGATACTTTTTAGCATTAATTTAATGTTTTATCACATATATACACTCAAGGGGAACTATTAATAAGATGCATCATTAAAAAATATATATGTATTATTTCTGTTGTATATTTTTAAAGACTGCTTTTGTCTTAGATTTATAATCATAATTTGTATGAGTAACCTCCACACAACTCCTGTTTATCCATCTGAAATAATTGGTAATTCCAGAATACAATTTCTGTAAAACAAAGCCACATTTCAGCTAATATTCATTCTGAATTTTAGAAAACAGATTTGGGAAAATTCACTCATGACCACCTTACTCTCTACCTGCTTTCTATGGACAAAAGGTTAGCAGTGTATGGTTTTGATTGAAGAATCACTGGGGAAGGGTACAGCAATAGTCTTTAGAAGTATCAAGGTAATGGCAAATAGAGTGAGATAACATTATGATTTAAACTATAATATACATTTAATGCCAGTTCGCTAGGATCTGGGAGATTTGAAAATCAATGATTTTATTTATTAAAATCACTAGGAAATTTATGATTATTCTGCAAATAGGTCATCATAGCTTTGGTATAAATATGGGTATAGTATAGTAATTGATTTGCATTTTCATGGATTAATCCACTCATAAAAATAATCATACAGCATTTGTCTTCTCTGTCTGACTTATCTCACTTAGAATAGTGCCCTCAAGTTCCAGCCATGTTGTCACAAGTGGCAGGATTTCCTTCTTTCTTATGGCTGAATAATATTCTGTTGTGTGTGTGACACAAGTATATACATCACAACTTCTTTATCTAGTCATCCATTGATAGACACTTAGGTTGTTTATACATCTTGCCTATTGTGAATAAAACTGCAATGAACACGAGTGCAGATATTTCTCTGAACTCCTGTTTCACTTCCTTTGGCTATATATCCAGAAGTGGAATTGCTGGATCATATGGTTCAATTATAAATAAATAAATGAATAAAATTTTAAAAGCCTTACAGTCCAAAGAATGATTATTTAATTTAAAAAGTAAAAATATGTAAAAAATCATGTAAAAATCTAAATACGTTTTTATTGTGCTCAGAGGAAAGCTTCTGCTTGTGTTAAGAAAAATGTTTTTCCTTTAAACATTTTAAATGAATATACATGCACACAGATATCACACATAATATGTGTATATTGTGTGTATGTGTACTGACTTACCTCTTACTCTGAGAGTACACGTAATCAACACATATGTGTGTATGTATACATATATGTATATATTGTGCATGTATATACATATATGTTATTTTTTGTTTAAATGTTTGATTTACTATGTGTTTTATACTTTTCTTAAACCTAAGAGAGTCGTTTGTTCTTTGCATATTGGTTTTTGAGTATTAGGGATCACAGCTAAACTAATACATCATTTAATGAAGTGTTCAATTAATCAGTCATAATTACTACCAATTAACATTAATGAAATTAGGGTATTGTAAAGAAATATTATCCAGCAATGAATCTTATTTAATTAACATAAATGGCTAAGTACCTAATGTTTCACATTTTATATAAATATTTTCCTAAACTGGGTCTAACAGAAACATAATAAACCAAACCATCTTTTTCTTTACCACCATCCTTGAGAAAAAATAGTAGAAATTAGTTTTTAAAATTTTATCTTTTCAAATAATATATTTGTTTAATGTGCCTTTATACAGGGATAGCTAGGCAAGGATTACTTGTACCCATCATATTTTCATCATCTTGAGACACTTTTTTTTTTTTTTTTTTTTTTTTTTGTGGTACGCAGGCCTCTCACTGTTGTGACCTCTCCCATTACGGAGCACTGGCTCCGGACGCGCGGGCTCAGCGGCCATGGCTCACGGGCCCAGCCGCTCCGCGGCATGTGGGATCTTCCCTGACCGGGGCACGAACCCGTGTCCCCTGCATCGGCAGGCGGACTCTCAACCACTGCGCCACCAGGGAAGCCCTTGAGCCACTTTTTAAGCAGGCCATTGCTCAGAACTAGCAGTTTGCATGAGTCCACTGGTCACTTTTTTCAGTCCATGTAGTGTCTCTTGCTTACATTTTCCCAGTATTTATCTGCATCACTACATGGTTCATCTATAAAACTTGCTTAGCTTTTCTAGTGCATACATGAACTTAAATGTAGGACAATTAACAGCTCCTGGGGGAAACCTTGAAATAAATGAAAATGGGAGTCTGTGAATGAATACTTTTTCTGTTTCTGTTAAAATTCTTGAGGTGTGTTTGGTACAGCTGCTTGAAATGTTTCCAGGAGGCTCATGTCAGTGAAGGCTCAACTAGAGAAATAGAACCAGTAGGATATAGATTAGATAGATAGATAAAGATATTTCTCACAAATAATTAACTTAGGCAATCAAGGGGGCTGGCTAGGCAATCACAAAATCCATAGGGTAGGCCATTAGGAAAGGCAGGCTGGAATCCTCAGTAGGACGCTTAACTGCTGCCTACACATGGAGTTTCTTCTTCAAGAAAGGCCTTTCAGCTGAGTGAATCAAGCCCACCCAGATTATCTAGAATAATCTCTTACTTAAAGTCAACTGATTGTGGAATTTTATCACATCTACAAACTACATTTACAGCAAAACCTAGATGAGTGTGTATGATTAAATAACTTAGAATGACAGCCTGGCCAAGTTGACACATCAGGAGCCCATCATGGTATTTGTTTTTTAATTTAATTGTATTTTATATTGGAGTATAGTTAATTTACAGTGTTGTGTTAGTTTCAGGTGTACAGCAAAGTGATTCAGTTATACATATATATGTATCCATTCTTTTTCAGATTCTTCTCCCATATAGGTTCTTATGGAGTATTGAGTAGGGTTCCCATGGTGTTTGAATCTCCTTTGCTCAGAATAGAAACCAGCTCAATAACATTTCCTTGGTTTGACACTCCTGTTTTACTCTTTCCTGACGCTGTAGCCTTGTCCCTAGGAGAACATTCTCACATAAACTACCTGAATGCCAACCTTTGTCATAGCTCTGCTTTGGGAGATGGGGAGACAATTGGTATCATAAGATAATTGATGTCACAGTGACCTTAGAAAGCAGGCCTTCAATATGGGATCCTGGAAATAGATAACCCAAAGGTCAGACAGCAATAATGTTGATGGTAGTGGTCATGATAACCCCTGACATGCAGAAGCATTACCCTTATTAAGAATCTTGCTGGTGGAATACTTTGATCAGGTATGCATTAGTTTCCCGTGACTGTACTAACAAATAACCACAAACTGTGTAGCTTACAGCAATAGAAATTTATTCCTTCACAGTTCAGAGGCCTGGAGTCTGAAATCAAGGAGTTGGCAAGGCTGTGCTTCCTCTAGGTGCTCTAAGGAGAGAATCTGTTCCATGCCTCTCTCCTAGCTTCTGAGGCTACCAGCATTCCTTGGTGTTTCTTGATTTCTTGTCATATTAACTCAAATTTCCATCTTGTCTGTGTATCTGGCCTAAAAGTAAAACCTCTCCAGCATTCTTACAAGGATACATGTGAATGTATTGAGGGTTTACCCAGATAATCCATGATAAACTCCTCCTCTCAAGAGTCTTAGTTACATCTTATGCCACATAAGACAGTATTCACAGGTACAGGGGATTCGGACTTAGACACCTGTGTTTTAGAGCCAACTTTCAGCTTGCTACAAGGTGGAGTATGGAATTTTGATTATAATGTAGGGATTACACTTGACCATTTTGGAGACAATGGACATTATAAGAACAAAAGTCAATGGTTTGAGATTGGTTTTAGAAGCCCTGAAAGAAGAAAATGATAGATTCAGGTTAGCAAGCTATCAATGCAAGGCATACTACAAATGTCAGAACATCTCCATGAGAAGATTTTAAGAGACACTTGTCACCTACAGGTGCAAAGTAGAGTGTGCTGAAAAAAAATCAGACCAAAATTTAATTATAGTGATGGCAGAGCTTCAAAGGACACCAAATGCACATCTTTGTATATCTATGCCACAGTCAGGACCCTGATAGGGAAAGAGAAGGGTATTGGTACATAGAATGTGGAAATTTGTATCAACATAGGTGAGAACCTTGAGACAACAAAATACCCCTGATATTCCCAGTCAAGGGAAACAACTCTCTCCTTGCTATAAGACAACAACGTCCTTCTCTCACCTGCAAAGACCAATTTGGCAATAACCACATTACATTCCCAGAAGGGGCTCAAAAGAAACTTTTTTCACCAAGATAATAAGAAATGTACTGCTGAGAACACATGAAGGTATTTGAGAAGCTTAGTAGGCCAGAGTTGACAGCAGAAACAGATTTACCTTGGCATTCCAATTACCATGATATTGCCATAGATCTGATTTTCTTTGTATTGGTAGAATTGTTAGTATTCTCAAAAAACAGAGACCAAGAGATGGCACTCAATGGTAAGTGGCAAGATGGAAGTAATTGCCAAAATAGATTTTAGGTGGGAGTGAACCAGGGTGTCTTGATCTACAGTGTTTCTAGAGGTGAGATGGTCAGTCAACTAGGGTCTGACAGTCTGTTACAGGAGACATCAGCCTACTATACTGTCATAGAAAACTCTAGCACATATATTCTTTCAACCAGTGATATCTGAGTTAACAAATTAAATGAAAGTCTATAAAAATTGACCATAAATTAATATTTAATCTGAAATTAGTTTGACTTGTAATTTTTATCTTTTATGCTGAAGGTCATAGGGATGAAACCAGGTATGGAAAAGTACTCCTGCAAATATGTAGTACAATTCTTAAGAATTTGTACATTTTGGACTTTGTATGATTCTGAACACTAGAGTGACTTACTCTGTATCTCTTCTCCCAATATCCCAAGAAGTTAGCTGACATCTGTAACTATGAACCCATAAATCTTCTGTGAACTTACCTGCTGGCTTTTTTTTAAGGAAAAGAATGTTGATAAAGGAATTTATTTGCTCAAAATTTATAAGTCAAAAAATGAAACATCTCAATGTTTTAACTTGATTCTTAGAGGAGAATTATTACTGATAAAAGTCTCTTTTCCTAAGTTTACCATGGCTTTTAATCAGATTTTCAGCACTTCTTCAAAAAAATGAGGCACTTTCAAAGAAAGAAAAAAGTCTAACTAATTTCCTGAAAGAAAATTTTCCTACAAGTGGATGCAATTATGAATATTTTATTTTATTTATTTTATTTTATTTTTTAACATCTTTATTGGAGTATAATTGCTTTACAATGGTATGTTAGTTTCTGCTTTATAACAAAATGAATCAGCTATACATATACATATATCCCTATATCTCCTCCCTCTTGCATTTCCCTCCCACCTTCCCTATCCCACCCCTCTAGGTGGTCACAAAGCACCGAGCTGATCTCCCTGTGCTATGTGGCTGCTTCCCACTAGCTATCTATTTTACGTTTGGTAGTGTATATATGTCCATGCCACTCTCTCACTTCATCCCAACTTACCCTTCTCCCTCCCCATATCCTCAAGTCCATTCTCTATGTCTGCGTCTTTATTCCTGTCCTGTCCCTAGGTTCTTCAGAACCTTTTTTTTTTTTAGATTCCATATATTATGTGTGTTAGCATACGGTATGTTTTTCTCTTTCTGACTTACTTCACTCTGTATGACAGACTCTAGGTCCATCCACCTCACTACAAATCACTCAGTTTCGTTTGTTTTTATGGCTGAGTAATATTACATTATACATATGTGTCGCAGCTTCTTTATCCATTCATCTGTCGATGGACACTTAGGTTGCTTCCATGTCCTGGCTATTGTAAATAGAGCTGCAATGAACATTGTGGTACATGACTCTTTTTGAATTATGGTTTTCTCAGGGTATATGCCCAGTAGTGGGATGGCAGGGTCATATGTTAGTTCTATTTTTAGTTTTTTAAGGAACCGCCATGCTGTTCTCCATAGTGGATGTATCAATTTACATTCCCACCAACAGTGTAGGAGGGTTCCCTTTTCTCCACACCCTCTCCAGCATTTATGTTATGCATATTTTAAATGAAAATTACCTAAGTTTTCAGTAAACACTGATAATATTCACATTGGAAAGCAATCTATATTCCATGGCATGTTAATTTCCATCATTAATGAGTAGAGTATTATACTCTAATTAATTTTGTAATTAAAAGAGTGGTATTTACAATGTCAAATTTAAAAACATGAAATGCAGGTTTCAAACATAATGTATTATCATTATTATGTATTATCATATTATTATCGTTTGTCATTAACATAAGCTAACATGAATTTGTTGATGTTTATTCAAAGTAGGTACTTTAATTGTTGGAAAGAATATTCTCTATAGGGAGGGAAAGGATTTTGTGAAATGATGTAGGAGAATCCAAAGTAACTGCATTACTGATTTCTCCTGAGAGATATGCCACTCAGGAGTTTATACTAGTGGCTTATTCTGAAGAGGTATATGTCTTGCTTCTATGATTCTGGGCTGTCCTCCTAGTCTACTGGTCTTAGAAACCAATGAAGGGATGATTCCACCAAGGCACACAATTATGTTTTCCCTAAATTAAAATATTTATTGCCTCATTGCAGTCAGTGCTCCTTACTGGATCTTTGGAAAGAGAATAAAATATATACTATATGGCCATGACTATGAATTAGAAAGAGGTCTGGTTTATTCAATGAAGATCTGAATGAAATTTATATTTATGACAAATTTGGAGTACTTCATAGTATTCCTATGCTTAGAGGCAAAGATTATTAGAAGACAACTGCTACCCAATACAGGCAAGGCCACCAAAGTTCTTATAAGTTGTTCTTATACAAGAACACTATATTTTCCTTCTCACTGTACTATTATGTAGGATTTGTTAGTGATGAGAACTCAAAGGAAAATTAACTGAGCCATCACCTAGTGGTCTGGACTTGGACAGCAATGGCTTCATGATACTTTCTCTTGAGATTCAGCAGCAAGTTGTGACCTTGTGTTTTCTCTCACTGGGAAGGCAGTGAATCTATTTTTTGTTTGTTTGTTTGAATAAAAATTGCATGCTAAATTGGAAGTTTTTCTGAATTTGCACGTATGAAAAGAAAGTTTGAATGTACAGTGGCCACAGGGTGAAATATAGCAGCTGCTGCTTTTTCCTGTTTCTTTATTTAAAAAAAATCTCTTCCATTAGGGAGTTACCTTTCCTCCATTTTTCATGAATCGTGAGGAAAGATAATTGCAGGACCCTAAAGTCAAAAATATATGTGTAGACTAGATTAGGCTATTTGTAATCTCTCACCTGGGACTGTAAATGGTGACCAAACACAGAAAATTTACCAAAGAAACAGCATCTAATGTTAGAACCATACATAGATGATCCATAATTTCCTGCTGCTGAAATCCCTGGGTCTGCCCTGTTTCCAGTTCTTAACTTCTGGTTAATCTCATATTCCTCCAATCCTGTGATCACACCCTATATCCAACAAGGTTTTTATTTTGTTTGTGGAGCTGAATATTTTCCTTTTTTTAAATTTTATGTATTTATTTTTATTTTTTTATTGGAATATAGTTGCTTTACAATATTGTGTTATTTTATACTTTACAGCAAAGTGAATCAGTTATACGTATACATATGTCCCCTCTTTATTGGATTTCCTTCTCATTTAGATCACCGCAGAGCACTGAGTAGAGTTCCCTGTGCTATAGAGTAGGTTCTTATTATTTATTTTATACATAGTATCAATAATGTGTATATGTCAATCCCAATCTCCCAATATTTTCTAAATTTTGGTCCTTAGTTTAAATCTTTCAGCTGTAACTTTTGTGCTCAGAAAAAAAGAAAGGAATTAGACTCAAAAAACTGGACAAACCTTTAAAAGATTGAATGTTTATATTTAACATAGAGTAAAATAGAAAAATTATAATTAGTAGCTTATAAATTCTAGCTACTGCAAGGATGTTATTGTTTAGAATAAGGCTAAAGAAAAACAAATTGAGTCATTTTCAAGAAAACTTAAAGGAAATTATTAAATGGCACACCAGTTATGATAAAAAGTATATACTTATTAAACATGAATAAATGTAGAACACTTAGAAGATGATAAGAAAATGAGCCAAATATGAGAGTAATAGAGAAAGTGATCATCGGTGTATGTTTATATATGTGTGTGTATATATGGAGTCAAGCTCATGGAGAAAAAAAAATATTGACTGTGGCTACTTTTTGTTTGGATTTATGAATAATTTGTTTTCTTGTTTGTGTATATGTATATAGAGAGATGATAAAGATGTAAAACCATGCATAACACACACACACATACATAACACACACTTACATACTAGCAGAAACACCAGGCCTCTGGGTCAGAGATCAGAGCTTCATTGACCCTAGCAGCACAGGGGAAGAATAATATTCTAGCATTGGTCCCTCACACCACAGGCAGCAGAGTGTGAGCCAGAGGGACAGTCTACACAGGTAGTAGGATTATACTGTAGGAGACTTGTGTGAGTGTCAGCCCATTGATAGCGACGTTCTCAGCTAGGAATACATTAGGCACTCACCTGGACTCATATTTACTCATAGGGAGCCCCACAGCCATTCCCCACCACCACCACAAGGGCCAGTATTGTTTCTGGACCAAACCTTGTGGTTCTAATTTCACACCTCAGGAAAACTATCCTGAAACTTAGAAGAACAAGACTTGTAAACCATAGGTCCTAAAGCGTACACAGCAAGCTCCATGTCACATAGTGAGGTGGTGGGTAGAGAGAGAAGGGAGCTAGGGTGCTCTGCCATTATTAGGGTCCAAGGGTGGGGTACCTGGGATTTCCCTGGATCATTCTTTCTTGGTGAAATTTAAAGCAGTAGATGTGAAATCAGAGCACAGGAAGGAAGAAGTGAGGTCACTCAAGTGATCAAGTGGTCGGTCAGTTATCTAGGTTACCCAAGCTTTCTAAAAGGGAAAATATGTGGGTGGGGACAGGCCGCTTCCTTATCTAGTTGTTTTACTAGTAGCTCCGACACACAGCTGTCAATATGCTTATTCTAGATGGATGTCTTTGAAATGGATGCCTCAGCAATCAAAAGCTTCATGTCAGGCATTTGTACTACAGAGAGGCTTCCCAAAATATGAATCTGCAAGTCTATGTAGGAGTGGGACAGCTGTTTTCCCCTTTCTTCTAAGACAGACAGAGAAACCTTTACTCCCTACTATAAAGAAATTCTCCTTGGAAAGAGAAAGGGGAAGATCCAGGATTCTTACATATTGGAATACAAATAAATATCCCCAGGTGAAGGATAAGACAAATATTTTAAATCTTTTATTAGTATGGTACATTTGGCATAATTAATGAGCTACTATCAATACATTATTAAATAAAGTCCATAGTTAATTCAGAGTTCCTCAGATTTTTCTTAATATCCTTTTTCTCGTTCAGTGTCCCAACTAATGTATCACATTGCATTTAGTTGTTGTGTCTCATTAGGCTCCTCTTGGTTTTGAGTTTTTCAGACTTTCCTTGTTTTTGATGATTTTGATAGTTTTGAGGAAGTTTGTGTGGTGCTCCAAGGACAATGATGTTTCAAGGACAAAGGACGACCCTGCCTGAAAAATTGTCAGTGTCACCCCCCTACCAGACTCCTAATCGCCCTCCCCACCATGTTGCCATGGTTACGAAATTCCTGAGCCCACCTGGGCAATGCCCACCTGGGCAAGGGACCTCTCCCAAATAAGGAAAGGCATCTGGCCTGTCCCACTCCCACCCTATAAAAGGAAGGTATATGTGCCTCGACCAATCAGTAAACGAAATTTTCACCTCAGACCATTCCTTTGTTTTCTGGATATAAAAACTGATCAATAGCACATGTTCAGGCTCGACTCTCCCAGACTACTAGGAAGTCAGCCTGCTGTTCTGGCAGCGACCCTTCCCTCTAATAAATTCTATCTTCTTTACGTTCTGCCTTGTGTCTGGAAATTCTTTTCCAACCCGCATTTGGACCACGACAGTTTGGACAAATATTTTATAAAATGTCCTTCAGTTTGTATTTGTCTGATGTTTTTCTCATGATTAGATTGGGATAATGTGTTTTGGGGAAGAAGGATACATACACGTTGTCAACCTTTCCATTAGATCCTCTAACATATTAATCCCAGTTGTTTTAAATTTCCTTACTAATAATCCTCATATGTGTCATATCTTGAGCTTGTTCTGACGATTGCTTTGTTTCCTCAGATTGTATTTCTTTCTTGCCTTTTGTCATGCTTGCAACTTTTTATTGAAAACCAGACATATTATCTGGGAAATTGGGAATAGGAAATGAGGTAAATAGGCCTTTAGTGTGAGGATTTAGGTTAATCTGGTTAGGAGTTGAGCTATGTTTGTTTGTTGCAGCTTTATGTACCAGAGGCTTCAAATTCTTTTGGTGTTTTTATATTCTGTCTTGACTCTGTGTGTGTGTGTCTGTATGGGTATAAAATCTTTATAGAGAGTCTGTATTGTACACCCCTTTCAACTAAACCCACTATAATTATATTACACAGAAGTCCTATTTGTGTGGTGATAATGTGGTGGGTAAGAGGAGTATTCTATGATCTAATGATTAAGATTCAGTGTTTTAGAGGGTCTAGGTTTTAGTACTGTGACTTTCATAAGCATTTTCCTACTGGTATAGTGTTTACCCTGTCTCCTACTTTCTTTCCTGGCTGAAAAAAGCTCCAAATCTATTTTCTTGAAGACTTGTTCCCCATTGACTATGCTGTTTTTTGACTCCTTTTTGGAAGCCCATGCTGGAGGGAGCTGGACTAGCGATCAATTCTCTTTTCCAAGCTGGAATAAGGTTTCATAATGTGCTCTGTCAAAGTACTTTCCCCTGGAAAATAGTCCTTCATTAATGGAGCAGACTCTGGCTCCGTTTCATAATAGTTACTTCCCCTCTTCTCCTTCCAGAGCTAGGACGGAATAGTTCTCAGATCCTCATAGTGAGAATTCAAAATTTGTAGGGTTTCTAGAAGAAAACCCACTAAAGCACAGGCCCCCTTAAGACTGTGGCCCCTTGAGTTTTTCACTCTTACACTAGTTCTCACTGAGCCTTCAACAACTCATGTAAGTACATAAACTCTTTTTCCACATCCTCTCAGAAAGTTCTCTCACTTTCATTTTGCTTATCTGTTACTGTTTATAAACATTATAAAATATTATATGTGTATAAAAGATAAAAATATAATACACCCTTCAGAACAGTCCTCCTACTCTGATCCTGACCATGGATCAGTTCTTTGAAATGTTCAAAGCGGTTTCCATTTCATACTGCATTTTATGGAAGAATTATTATCTGAATTCTGCACCACAAAAGGAAAGCCTGGAACAAACTCCACAAGCAAGAATTTTTCCATACAGGATACTGATTCTCAATCTGACAGCACTGCAGAGTGACTAATTTCACTGATTATAAAGTAGAACTAACAGTGTTTATTAAACTTTTCAGATTATTGAAATGTGCAAAAGGATTTAAAAATCAGTGCTGTCTTTGAAAGGTTGCACTTGATCAAAATTTAAAATTTTGTGCTCCAAAAACACTAATAAGAATACGAAAAGCAAACCACAGAGTGGGTTAAGTATTTGCAAATCATGTTTCTGATAAGGGACTTACATCCAGAATATAGAAAGAAGAGTTACAGTTCATTAATAAAAGACAAACAATCTAATTAAAAAGTGAGCAAAAGATTTGGATAGACATTTCACCAGAGGAGATATAGGAATGGCCAATAAGTACATGAAAAGATACTCTACCTCCTTTGTCATTAGGGAAATGTATTTTAAAACCATAATGAGATAACACCTCACACTTACTAGACTGGCTATAATAAAAAGCACAAATGATAATAAAGTATTGGCAAGGATGGACAGAATGAATCCTCATGCATCACTGATTGGAATGTAAAATGTTTTGGAACACAGCTTGGCAATTTCCAAAATTGTTAAACATGCATTTACCCTATGACTCATCAGTTCCACTCTTAGGTATCTGCTCAAGAGAAATGAAAACATCTGTCCACACAAATACATACATGTGAATGTTCATAGCAGCCTTAGTCATAATAATAAAAAAGAAGTAACCTAAAAATGCATCAACTGTGGATAATGGATAAACAAAATGTGATATATCCATACAATAAAAGACTATTGAGCAATAAAAGAGCAAAGTATGGATGCATGCTGCAAATGGAGAGAGAACCCCGAAAATATTGTTCAGTGAAAGAAGCCAGAGGCAAAAAAAATGTTGTGTAATTTCATTTATATGAAATGTCTAGAAAAGGCAAATCTATTGAAGCCAAAAGTAGATTAGAGTCCCCTGGGCCATTAGTGGGAAAGAGTAATGACTATAAATGACACAAGGGTTCATTTCAGGTGATGAAAATGTTCTAAAATTAGGTTGTAATGATGATTGCTCAACTCTAAATTTACCAAAAATAATTGTACACTTAACCTGGACAAATTTTATGATACGTAATTTGTATCCCCCAAAAGCTGTTATAAACACTGATACAGAATATGAGGAAGAGAGACAAATACTAAAATTTCACATACAATAATAATCTGCATACCTGGAGAAAGCATAAAGTATAACATAAAGTTACTATTTATTCTGGGCATTCACATATTGAAATATCATGTATATAACAAGATACATCACTACTGTCTTTTCACAATTGAAGATTAATTACGTAAGAAATTAACAACTTGTTTCCCCCATGTATGGCAAATACTGTACTTAGCAGAGGTAGATTCTGGAGCTATATAAAGCTCCATCGAGCATCATGTCTGCTATGTCCAGTATGTGTCTTCACTATAATTTGGTTTCTTTATCTAGAAATTGGGGATACTAATGTTCTTCCCGCTGTATTGTTTATAGTCAAAATGTAAGACTGAAATAAAAAGGCACTTAACACATGTCCTAGAATATAGGAGAAAATACTCCTCATACTATTTAGACCCATGAACATGTTCTAGCAGGCTGTATTGGTTTCCTGGGCTACCTTAACAAATTATCACAAATCGTGTAGTTTAAAACAACAGAAATTCTCTCAGAGACATGGAATCTAGAAGCCCTAAATCAAGCGGTGAGCAGGGCCATGCTGTCTCTAAAGATTCTAGGGCAGGATCCCTCCCTGCCTCCTTCTAGCTTCTGGTTATTGTCAGCCATCCTCAGTGGTTTTTGGCTTACAGCCACATCACTCCAAACTCTGCCTCTGTTGTTACACAGCCTTCTTCTGTCTGTGTCTTAACTTTGTCTTCCCTCTGTGCATCTTTGTATCCAAATGTCACTGTTATTAAATAACCTTAGTTATTAGAATAGGGCTGGACCTAATCTCTTATGACCTATTTTAACTTGATTACATCTGCAAAACCCTGATTTTCAAATTAGGTCACATTCACAGGTGCTGGGGGTTAGGACTAGAAATATTTTGTGGGGAGGGGATTCAATTCAAGCCATAAAACAGGTTAAGAAAACCAATTAGGTAAAACCTAACTTGGAAAACAAAATAGTAGTACTAGGATCAGCTTAAATAAATAGTCTTATTGTGATCAAAATAGTTTCCTATTGGGCTCCTTTGAAGTTAGCCTCTTATTAAATTTTTAAAAATACTTGAGTCATTAAGATTTTATTTATACATATATATATATATATATTTCCTAAGGACTTGAATTTTTTGGTGCTGCATATCAGGAGATTCAAAAGTCTATTTGTATAAAACAAGGTTTCTGGTATAACTTTTAAATTACTTACATTTATACAATCAGTTTCCTGAAAACATTTGAGAACAGGATTTTAAAACAATTTAAATATGTTTAATTAGCAAAATGAAATATAAGAGGATTCAAATAATGTTAATTGGTACATGCCTTTAAGGAATATTTTACTGTTAGCTAGCAAATAGATTGATTACAAATACATGTGTAAGAGACAGTATAATTAATTTCACAGTCAGGAATTAATCTTGTTTCATGTTTGGTTTTTCAAAGTTCAATGTAAATTCTGTCAGGTCCCTAACATAACTTAGCTTACAGTTGACTAATTAAAATTAGAGTCATGGGAAATTTCATTCCAAATTACAGTGACCCTTGAACAACACAGGTTTGAACTGCTTGGGTCCACTTATATGCAGATATATTTCAATAAATACTTACTACAATACTATAAATCTGCAGTTGGTTGAATCCACAGATGTGGAAATTTAGATATAGATGGCCAACTGTAAAGTTATACCTGGATTTTCAACTCTGAAGAGGGAGTCAGTATCCCTAACCCTTGCATTATTCAAGGGTCAACTATAATCAGAAATAATATATTATTTCTTTTTGAGACATAAAATATGTAATTAGATTATTTATATGTATATTGCTACAAATTTGGCATTTTTATACATTTTCAAGGTAAATATATTAAGATCCACTTATGGAGATAAGCACATTTGCAAATAAACTGAGTTACTGTAAACTGAACAATGATAATTGCTGAAGTATATTACAAATTAGAAAGTTAAAAAACAATTTAGAACCATAATGATGTTAAAACAATCCCTCATAGAGTTAAAATTTTTTTAAGCTAACATTTTTTATTTGAAAAATATTAAATATATTAATTTTACTTTTGAGTCCTCCAATGAAGAATACTTGAAGCATTTGTGAACTTTTTTTTTAACATCTTTATTGGAGTATAATTGCTTTACAATGGTGTGTTAGTTTCTGCTGTATAAGGAATAAAGACACAGATGTGAACTTTTTTATTCCATATCTACACTAGGTCTTCAAAATCACAACTGGTGAAATAGCTGACAACTTAGGGTTTAAACTTGTCTCACATTTTTTATTTTAGTTACAATATATACCTCAGTTTTTCAAGTGGCTGCTTTAAATCTGATAGACAAATGTTATTTGTCTCCAGTAACCGTTGTGATCCTTGATAATGCTCTCCTCAATCTGATGTTATTTGTCACATAATAAGCTGATATATTTTTAATGAAATGCACTAGGGACAGACACTTAGGACAAATCACCAGTGGCCTTAGAACTCTAATTTAACAGATATTCTCACTGCAGAGGTAGACAGACATCTGCATATGCTATGCATGTGTGCACACACATGCGCACACATAAACGGGGCTGAATTCATAGTTGTTAAAGGTAATGAGTTCATTCAAAAGGGACAGCTCTATTTTGCCAGAGATACAGATAACTTTCAGTGGTGGTTTCTACAGATTGCCCCCAGATATTCCTGTTTTCATACACCTTTTATATATAACCTAGAATTGTTATTGATTCAGTAATCTTTTGGCAGAATTTATGGTCTAAAGTCACAGTTGATGGCTTCTATTCCAAAAACATTATATCCTGGTGGATTCCTACATATCAGTGTATGTGAGTTAATGCCATACAATTTATTGAGATTTCCTAGAATTCTGTACAAATCTCACTATGCAGGATGAGTTTTCCTTTATTTATTGCTAAATGTGTTTTTTAAATAATTGTGATTATATCAATTGTTTCAAAATCAATAAAATCCATATAGGTTTTTTTTTTTTTTTTTTTTTCCGGTACGCGGGCCTCTCACTGTTGTGGCCTCTCCTATTGCGGAGCTCACGCGCTGGACGCCCAGGCTCAGCGGCCATGGCTCACGGGCCCAGCCGCTCCGCGGCATGTGGGATTTTCCCGGACCAGGGCACGAACCCGTGTCCCCTGCATTGGCAGGCGGACTCTCAACCACTGCGCCACCAGGGAAGCCCCCATATAGGTTTTTTAATGTAACATTACTAAAAAAAACTGGAACAGAAGAGAATATAGAAACAGACGCATACACATATGGACAATTGATTTGTGACAAGTGTGGTACTGGCAATAGCCTTGTCAATAAATATTTATAAGTAATTGGATTTTCATATAGAGAAATAAAAATAAGCCTGATGCCCTATCACACATTATACTGATTCAGTCACTATTTTGGAACTAGTTGCTCCAATTGAGCATATGCATATCTGTGAACTAGCCCTTTCATTCCTAGATATACACCCAAAGGAAACACATGCTCATGTGCACACACATACGAATCTTCATAGCTGCATTATTTGTATTGATAATAATCCCATAATGAAATCCACCCAAATGGCCATCATTGTAAAATAGATAAAAAATGAACTTGGAATTATACATAACAATTAAAATGAACAAAAAGCTACATTAAAGAATATATAGGGCTTCCCTGGTGGCGCAGTGGTTGAGAGTCTGCCTGCTGATGCAGGGGACACGGGTTCGTGCCCCAGTCTGGGAAGATCCCACATGCCGTGGAGCGGCTGGGCCCGTGAGCCATGGCCGCTGAGCCTGCGTGTCCGGAGCCTGTGCTCCGCAACAGGAGAGGCCACAACAGTGAGAGACCCACGTACCGAAAAAAAAAAGAGTATATAGTATCAACATATATTTTTTATTTTAGTATTTTATATTGGAGTATAGTTGATTTACAATGTTGTGTTAGTTTCAGGTATACCGCTAAGTGATTCAGTTACACCTATACATATATCCATTCTTTTTCAGATTCTATCTCCCATGTAGGTTATTACATAATATTGAGTAAATTTCCCTGTACTATACAGTAGGTCCTTGTTGATTATCTATTTTATATATAGTAGTGTGTGTATGTTAATCCCAAACTCCTGATTTATGGCTTCCCCCCACATTTCCCCTTTGTTAGCCGTAAGTTAGTTTTTGAAGTCTGTGAGTCTGTTTCTACTTTTTAAATAAGTTCATTTGTATCATTTTTTTTTAGATTCCACTTATTAGTGATATCATATAATATTTGTCTTTCTCTGACTTTCTTCACTTAGGATAATAATTTCTAGGAGAATATTGTTCAGCAAATTTCTAAAACATATTCATCTTGTATAATTGTAACTTTATAGCCTTTGATTAGCAATTCCTCATTTCCCTCTCCTTCCATCTCGGGAAATCACTATCCTATTTTCTCTTTTTATGAGTTTGACTATTTTAGATACATCATATAAGTGAATTATTCAGTATTTGTCCTTCCATGACTGGCATATTTCATTTAGCATAGTGTCCTCAAGGTTCATCAATATTGTCACATAGTACAGTATTTCTTTTTTTTAAGGCTGAATAATATTTTACTGTATGTATATGCCACATTTCATTTATCCATTCATTCATCAATGGTCATTTAGTTTGTTTCCACATTTTAGCTCTTGTATATAGTGCCTCAATGAACATAGGAGTGTTAATATGTCTTCAGTATCCTGATTTCAATTCTTTTGGATACTCAGAAGTTCGGTTGATGGATCATATAATAGTTCTATTTTTAATTTTTTGAGGAATCAGTGCTGTTTTGTATAGTTTGTGTAACATTTTACATTTCCACCAGTAGTGTACAAAGGTTCCTTTTTTCCACATCCTTGCTAACACTCGTCATTTCATCTTTTGGTTTTTTGATAATGGCAATCCGAACAAGGGTGAGATGGTATCTCATTGTAGTTTTGACTTGTATTTTCCTGAAGATTAGGGGATTGAGCCTTTTATCATATATATGTTTGCCATTTGTATATCTTCTTCATAAAAATGTCTATTCAAGTCATTAGCCCATTTTATAATCATGTTATTAGTTTTTTATTATTAGGTTATAAGCTTTACTTATATATTTTGGAAATTAACCCCTTATCAGATGTATATGGCCTGTGAATATTTTCTTCCATTCTATAGTATGCTTTTTCAGTCTGTTGATTGTTTTCTGTTGCTGTGCAGAAGTGTTTTAGTTTACACCCCATTTGTTTACTTTGCTTTTGTTGCCGGTGCTTTTGATATCATATCCGTGAAATCATTGCCAAGACTGTTGTCATGAACATTTTTTCTCTGTAATTTCTTCTAGGATTATAGTTTCAGGCGTTATATTTTAAGTCTTTAATGTATTTTGAGTTGATTTTTGTGTATGATATAAGATAAAGGTCTAATTTTATTGTTTTGCATGTGAAAACTAGTTTTCTCAACACCAGTTGAAGAGGACTTTTCTCCCTTGCATCTTGGCACCCTTGTCAAAGATCAGTTGACTATATACATGAGTTTATTTCAGGGTTCTCTGTTTTGTTCCATTGATTATATATCTATCTTTGTGCAAGTATCATACTATTTTAATTACTGTATCTTTGTAATATATTTTGAAATCAAGAATGGTTATATCTCTAGCTTTGTTTTTCTTTCTAAAGACTGTTTTGGCTATTCAGGTACCTTTGGTGTTTTATCTAAATTTTAGGAAGGTTTTTTCCCTAGTTCTACAAAAAATAACACAGAGATTTTGATAGAGATTGCATTAAATCTGTAGATCACTTTGTGTAGTATGCATATTTTAACAATATTAAGTCTTCTAATCCATGGACATAAGTTTTTCCATTTCTTTATATCTTCTTTAATTTGTTTCATTTTTTTATAGTTTTCAGTGTACAACTCGATATCTCCTTAGTTAGTTTATTCCTAAGTATTTTATTCTTTTTTGATGCTGTCATAAATGAAGTTGTTTCCATAATTTCATTTTCAGGTAGTTTTCTGCCAGTATATAAAAATGCAACTAATATTTGCATGTTGATTTTGTATCCTGCAACTTAAATGAATTTGTCTATGAGTTATAAAGTCTTTTGGTAGAGTTTTTAGGGTTTTCTGCATATAAGATCATGTCATCTGCACACAAAGACAATATTACTTTCTTCTTTCTGATTTAAATGCCTTTTATTTCTTTTTTTTTTTTTTGCCTCATTGCTTTAGCTAGTACTTCAGTATACTTTGAATAGAAGTGGATAAAATGGGCATCCTTGCCTTGTACCTGACCTTAGGAGAAAAGATACTGCACAAAAAGAAAACACTAGGCTACTACCCATGAGGAATATAGTTGCAAAAATCTTCAACCAAAACTAGTAATCTGTATTCAACAGCACATTACACGGATTACATACCATTACCAAGTGAGATTTATTCCTGGATGCAAGGATGGTTCAACATACAAAAATCAATTAATGTGATATGCCACATTAACAAAATGAAGGATTAAAAAATCGCATGATCATTTCAGTGGATGCAGAAAAATAATTGATAAAACTCAATACCCTTTCATGATGAAAACTCTCAATAAACTAAGAATAGAGGAAAATTATCTCAACATAATGAAGGCCATATATGAAAAGCCCGCAGCTAACCTTGTAGTCAAGTGTGAAAAACTACTCTTTTCTCTTAAGAATAAAAAATACCTTTGAATTTAAAATATATATATATATTCATTAATTCTTTTTCAATATTTATTATTTTGCCTAAATCTGTTTTATATGAAATAGGTATTAAAGCACTTTTACTGCAGAGAATACTAGAACATATTTTACCTGAGATTATGATTAATTATTTAATCACAACTCTCATCTACAAAGAACTCAAAGGTGCTCTTTTATGTTAACTGAAACAAATGAGTAATTATTATAGTATTATAAATTTCTGAGCAGAGTATATATTTGAAAATGTTTGAACATAATTTTATTTGAGAACTCTAAGGATGAGAAGAAAAACTCTTATCCAAGGAATCACAAAATTCATTGAATGAAAAAAATATTATGGTTTGCTTAAAATAATTTATTAGAACAAGGAAAAACAACAACAACTAAAAGAATTAATGGGATATCAACTGTTTAAAAATATATGAAACAAAATAATATATATTTTTTACTTTGACAATCCTTGACAATTCCAACTTCCCACAAAAAATTTTAAAGGGTCTTGATGCTGAAATACTAACATGACTAGGTTACCCTAGGAACACAAAAAACAAATGACTTAGAATTATTCAAAATGTTTCACTTATAGACTATGATCTTATAATTAACAGTATGCTTTACATGGAGTTATCCAGAATCTACATTTTTTTCCAGATAAATTTTGAATTTGTATTATGTGTACTCACATACTTATATTAAAAAAAAATACCTAATATAGGAGGTAACATAATAGAAAATATATATCATTTATTCCTCATAAAAGTCAAAGAAGTAATATTAGTTGAGTGAATTTACAAAAGAGGAAATTTGCAATCAGAGAATTTAAATATCTTATCCAAGATCACACAGCTAGTATGTGGTCAAAGCAAAATAAAATTTCAGGTATTTTAATCTCAAATTTTTAATTTTTTCTCACTATGTTGAGTTTCAAAAATCACTATTTGGAATCAGAGGCAAGTCCAAAAAATGAACAGAGTTGTCGCAGATCCTCATCAATAAGGAAAAAATGAATTTTATTCACAAAAATAGGACAGTGTACTTAGCCTACTGGGCATTCTGAAACCTCTTCAACTTTTGAATCACAGGTGATAAACACTTTAGCCCAATGAAAGGATGGAGGAGGACCCTTGTAAATGTGTCACATAACTGGCACAGAGTGCAGTTTTCTCCCAAAAACTTTAGTTTGCTTTCTTCTACACCACTGATGACTTTTCCTTCCCATCCACAGGATTTCTGCTGCAATAATCAACATGTTCCTCTCTGTCCCAGGAAAACAATCCCCATGTGGTGGTTTGAACAGCCAGGGAGATAGGAAGATAAGACAGTACCCTCAGAGCACACACTTCATGAAATACTTATATTGGAGGAAACTGTTAAAAACTTCAATTAAAAAATCATTTAAGGAATTTCAAGTCCAGCACAAACACCCGAAAACAAAGAGCCTTTCTGCATCTAATATTAAAACCATATTTGCAAATAAATTGATGGAAAGAAATAGTGTTAGACATTGAGGTGAATGACATATTTCATAAAACAGAAAAAAATAGGTTAAAATTATGAGGGCATATATAAGAGAATGAAGACTAACGTTAATAAATTAATATTTAAATAGCATAAATTTAAGAAAAGGAAGAAATAATTGACCAAATGATAGAAGTAAATGTTCTTGAAGTCAAAAAGAAAAATACCTGAATTTTCCAAATGAAAGGGTTTACTACTTTTCAGGCTGGATTGATAATAGTAACAAAATAATAATAATAAGAATATCAACAGTTGCAATAATGATTTTTTTATAGAATATACTTTTATAGAACTTACTATGTATCAAGCACAGCTCTAAGTATTTTCCATATACTAACTCACTTAACGTATGTCCAGGATTGGGATTGCAGGATTATGGTAACTCTATTTTTATTTTTTTAAGGAACCTCCATACTGTTTTCCATAGTGACTGTACCAATTTACATTCCCACCAACAGTGAAAGAGGGTTCCTTTTTCTACACAACCTCTCCAACATTTATTATTTTTAGACTTTTTGGTGATGGCCATTCTGACTAGAGTGAGGTGATACCTCAATGTAGCTTTGATTTGCATTTCTCTAATAATTAGTGATGAGCATTTTTTCACGTGCCTGTTGCTCAACTGTACGTCTTCTTTGGAGAAATGTCTATTTAGGTCTTCCGCCCATTTTTTAATTAGGTCGTTTGATTCTTTGATATTGAGCTGTATGATATTTGGTATATTTTGGAAATTAATCCCTTGTCATTTGCATCATTTTAAAATATTTTCTCCGATTGTAATCCCACTCCTGACCATATATCTGGAGAAAACTCAAATTGAAAAAGATACATATACCCCAATGTTCATAGCAGCACTATTTATAATATTCAAGACATGGAAGGAACCTAAATGTACATCAACAGATAAATGGATAAAAAAGATGTGCTATATATATTTTTTTTCTTGAGACAACTCTTCAAGATAAGGAGAGTTTAATTTCTATGGTTATAGCAGTTTTATCTTGTTCAGAAGACAAAGTTTAGTAATCCTAGGAAACAAAAAGTTTTTTTGTGGCCAGGTCTTGGTGAAAAGTATAAAGTTCTCTCCAGTTTATTTGCTTTTTTCCCCTAAATTTACATGTTTAAATGAGCACTTCTCCCTTCCACTCACCAATTGAATACTGGGAATGTTATTTAAAATTTCATATATTTCATTAATATGTGTACAAAACAACATTTTTGTTTAAAAAATTGATTCAAAATTTTAAATGTACACTAAATTCTCATTTTTAAAATAATTTGATAAAAGATATGTGAAAATGAAGAAGACAAGAAATTGGAATTTTTCTTTTTTAAAATTATGTTCATTTAACATAGGTTATGAATGCTTTCAAAATTGGGGTATATGATAACTATACTTGGAGCTATGTTATAAAATTTTATTCCTGCTGACCTCATTTTCTATGCCTTCTATACAATTATATTAAAAGATAGTTAATCTCAGAGACTGAGATAAAGATTTCTCTCAACATTGCTCTGGGACAAGAATTATATTAGAGACTAAGGTGTTAATTATCTTTAGTTAGTTAGATAAAATTCCAGAATTTTAACTTCCAAAAAGAATACTGAAATTAAAGTTTTCTTTAAAAATAAAAATGTAGATGAATTGGCTAGAATACCACCATTTCTTCCCTTATAAGTGTGCATGAAATACAGCCATATTTTTATTTAGAGGGGGAAAAATACAAAAGTCAGCATCTTGTCTGACTCATCTCCCCTACTCTTTTTGCTTCACACACCTTAGCCTCAGCATTCTACCACAGACAAGGCACAGTGTAGGTTCCCTTGTGACATCACCGAGAGTAAAAATGATTAATGGGCAAGCAGAACACTCTGTTTTGAAAACTAAATTTTCTAAAAGTTTGAATTTAGTGGAGAATAAATGAAAAACAAAGTCAAAAGGACAGAAAGACCATCAGGCTAACAGGTGTTATTTAATGTTGCAATTTCTGTCTTTTTCTCATTTACCAATTCAGAGTAGACATTTACTGTTGGTATCCTCTCGTGGGTTTGCCTGTCCTTTTTATGGTGTTTTACCTGCTTTTTACTTCCTGTTTTCATCAAGAGTTCGTAAATTGTTTTTCAGTGTGTTCTCTTTTATTTTCATGTATGGTTTTCTCAATATTCTGCCTATTAATTCTTCTATATTAAGGCCTCTCACAGTGAGAATGTGAAAGAGGTGTCTGATCAGTCTCTATTTTAATTGGAAGAACTCTTTAACCACTTTCTGAAACCTCCTACCATCATGGAATATTCTTTTTACTATTGGGTAATAGCATCGGTTTTCTTTTCCCATTCTTTATTCAACCATTTCATTTCAGACAGACATTCTAAATTTTATTTTTTTGTAATGTGTTTAAACATTAAAATGGAAGATAAAATGTATCTGCCCTGCTGCATGGACTCAATTGTATTCTTTTGACATTAATTACATTTTACATGACCACAAACATATACTGTACTCAGAATGTGCTTCTTTGAGCTTTATTTCAAAGAGGATAATTATAAAATAATGAAATTTAAATGAAGCATAGTCAATTTAAGTATGCAGTGTGTGAAAAATAAAAAAAAAGAAGAGAGAGTCATTTGTCTCTTTACTGACTACCTCCTGTGGATATAGATGGATGTTTGTTCTGGTTTTCAAGTACTCTTATTTCCAATTTATATTCTCAGTGATAATTGAGAGGGCATATATAAGAGAATGATAAATATGGTACAGGCATGCTCATCACTAATTACAAAATAAATTACGTTAAGCAAATATTTACTGTGTGCTTTGTATGTGAGGGAAAATAATAGAAAGAAAATAATTTGTTTAGATAGAAGGTATTTGCTTCATTCTTAATTTGACTAGGTCAAATCTTACCATGGGTATATCATAAATGCACCCAGGTGAGGATTTTATAAGTTGGAAGATTCAGCATTATAAAAATGTGAATATCCTCCCAAGCTGATCTATAATTAATTCAATCCTAGTCAAAATTGTATAGCAATGATAAAAAATTTTTGGTCGAAATTAATAAATGCTCAATTTTACATGGACAATAAAGTTTCAAGGAATAGCCAAGAAAATCTTAAAGAAAAATCAAGTGGGAATATTTACACAAACAGGTATCAAGGTTATAATAAAACCATGACAATTAAGACAGTGTAGTATGAATGTAAAGATAGATAAATAGACAAATGGAATATAATTGAAACAAATGCAAAGATATAAAGCTGTGATTTAAAAAAAGTGCAAGGTAAAAGAAAAGGTTTTCATTAAATTAATTAGGATCAATCTGGATATGAATATGGGAGAAAATAAATGTTGACCCTTAAATAATACCATATCAAAAAAATTGGATATTTTATATCTAGATGTGAAAAATAAAACCATATAGCTTTTAGAAATAACAAGAGACTATATAATGAGCTTTGTTTGGGTTAATATACTTTGAAAAGGAAATACACACACACACACACACACACACATACTAACAATAAAGGGAAATACTGATAAATTGAACTTCATTAGAATTCAGAGTTTCTGTTCACCAAAATATCACAATTAAGAAACTGAAAATTCAAACCAAGACTGGTAGAAGATATTTGCATTATATATGTGTGACAGAGAACTCAAAACCAGATTACATTAAAAGAAACAAAACTTTTACTAATTAATATAAAAAAGCAGGCAGTCGTTTTTTGTTAATGGGCAAAAGTTGTCAACAGGCACTTTAAAAGATATGTAAGTGGTAAACTAACATTTGAAAAATCTTTTAACAGCATTAGTCACCAGAGATGTGCAAAATAATGTCCAATACCTTTTTAACATTACTCTTTTTATATATACATATTTTACTATTCTGAAAGCAAACATGTTTCTGGTTCAAGGCAGAGTATCATCACTTACAACAAAAACCACATCATTTCTCCACACTCCTTTCTCCACATTCAAGATAGTGCAATGACAGTCAGTCAATGATAGTGCAATGACTGTATACCTGTGCATACAGTAAGGGAATATCATAAACAAAAGGATAGGAACCCCATAATTATCAGTCTGGGAGTTTCAATAGCCTACATGCTATCTTCCCTCCTCTCCTAGAAAAGGAGAATAAGCTGTCTTTGTCATGTTTTAGTTGAAATTGAAGAGCATAGTTCAACCAAACAGGGACAAGGGGGATGAAAACACAATTTGGCCCTATCATTATATCAATTTCTTTGCTCAGCAAGCTGTGCCTATAAGAAAAAAGAATGAAAATATTCATATAGCACTGTTTCACTGACAGTACCACAGTGATGTTGCTAAACATGCATGAGAATGAATGAAATTATAAAAACAAAACAAAAAAACCTGGCTGTTAATTAGTGTTAGCATGGATGTGAAGTAATTGAGACTGTTGTTCTGCTGGTAGACCAGAAATTATTATAATCTAATAATTGTAATAATTTGGACTGTTGGAGAACTCTTTGGCAGTACCCTCTAAAGATATTACAACTTTAGAATTCCCAATGAAAATAATGTGTATATATGTTTATCAAAAACATATACTAGAATATTCATAGAAGTATTATTTCTAATAGCCCTAAATTGTAAAGGGCCCAGATACCCATCAATAGTAGCATGGTTACATAAATTGTGGTCTAGTCATACAATAAATTTTTCTAAAATAATGCAAGTGCATGAACTGCTGCTAAAGACAAAAATATGAAGGAATCTCAGAAATATTATTTTGGTGTATAAGTACTCTGTTTTTGTGCCAGTACCATACTGTTTTGATTGCTGTGGCTTTGTAGTATAGTCTGAAGTCAGGGAGCTTGGTGATTCCTCCAGCTCTGTTCTTTCTCAAGATTGTTTTGGCTATTCAAGGTCTTTTGTGTTTCCATACAAATTTTAAAATTATTTGTTCTAGTTCCGTGAAAAATGCCATTGGTATTTTGATAGGGATTGCACTGAATCTGTAGATTGCCTTGGGTAGTATGGTCATTTTCACAATATTGATTCTTCCAATCCAAGAACACAGTATATCTTTCCATCTGTTTGTGTCATCTTCAATTTCTTTCATCAGTGTCTTACAGTTTTCCAAGTACAGGTCTTTTGCCTCATTAGATAGGTTTATTCCTAGGTATTTTATTATTTGTGGTGTGATAGTAAATGGGAGTCTTTCCTTGATTTCTCTTTCTGATAGTTCATTGTTAGTGTACAGAAATGTGACAGATTTATTAATTTTGAATTCTGTAACTTCACTGAATTCATTGATGAGCTCTAGTAGTTTCTGGTGGCATCTTTAGGATTTTCTATATATAGTATTTTATCATGTGCAAACAGTGACAGTTTTACTTCTTCTTTTCCAATTTGGATTCCCTTTATTTCTTTTTCTTGCATGTTATTGCAGTAACATGTGAACTTGGAGGGCATTATGCTAAGTTAAGTAAGTCAGACATAGAAAGACAAATACTGTATGATATCACTTATATGAGGAATCTAAAAATAAAACAAACTAGTGAATATAATAGAAAAGAAGCAGACTCACAGATATAGAGAAAAAAACTAGTGGTTACCAGTGGGGAGAGGGAAGCACGGGTAATACAGGGGTAGGGGAGTAAGAAATACAAACTATTAGGTATAAAGTAAGCTACAAGGATATATTGTACAACACAGGGAATATAGCCAATATTTTATAATAACTATAAGTGGAGTATAACCTTTAAAAATTGTGAATCACTATATTATACACCTGTAAGTAATATAACATTGTACAGCAGCTATACATCAATTAAAAAACACATTTTAAAATAATGAACCAATATCATGGTAGTTTAATGTGCCATCCATCTTTATACCAAAAACTAAGGATATTTTGCTTATAAAATGAAGTATTATGCAACCGTTGAAATAAGGGAAAAAGTATACTGGCATAAAAATATTTTCAAGATATGTGTTGTAAAGTGAGAAAATTTAAATGAATGGTATGTATAGTCTGACATGAGCAAATAAAATATACAGTATGATTTGAGAATTATATGTATACCTCATGCATTATTATTCTTTATGCAAAGATGGTGTTTAGAAGGATAAGCACAGGAAATTTTTAAAAGGCAGTATGATGTAGTGCCTGGAATTGTGGCCTTGAGGGTCACAACATCTGGGTTTAAACAATTCAACAACTACTCACTGTGTAAAATAACAATGTTTCAAATATTATTGTACTAGTTACTTTAACTCTCAATTACTTGGTTTAAACATAGATATTGTGAGTAATAATATTTAACATTGGCACAAGTTTTTTTGTTTTTGTTTTGGGTTTTTTTGTTTTTTTGCCGAAGAGGCTAAAATATAGGATAGTGTCTGATACATTATAAGTTGTTATAATTTTTATATTATAAATTATACTGATTATATATATTTTATGTAATAACTATTATTACTGTTATATTAACAATAACAATCCCTTGGGAAGGAAGTTAATTGAGCCAGGAAAAAAAAAATTCTAAGTGTCATATGCAGGATTTAATGATCAGAAAAGCAGAACTACAGAAAATGTTGAATTTTCAACTGTGCCATGTCTATTATGCCAAGGTAAAGAGTATGATTGAAAAAGATAATGTCTCTGAGACCTGAGATGGGAACTTGGAAACCAATTCACAGAATCTCCCAAACCTTTGAGTATACTGAAGTAGCCCACTTTTCCCCATTAGAAGCTAGCACCTCTCCTTACCTGAACATGATGCATAGGACAATTACTTGTTTCTCTCTCAGAATATATATTCACAACCTGCCTGGAAAATCAGCAACTTGGAATATGTAACAGAGTAATCTATTTTAAAAAGAACTGGGCTTGCCAAGGCAGAAAAGGACCTATACATTCAAGGAGTTGCAGAACCTAGCTAAGTGTAAATGGACACTTGGCCAATGGCAAATTGTTGACTGGTTGATCAGAGTCTTGGAATGAAAAACAATAGTAGTTGGGGACAGGAGGTCTTGGGATGAGACATATGGATTGACATATAAGAAGGCATGTAGTATTGATATAAAGGTATTTGTGTTGCCCATGAATGCCCAACAGAGAGCACCTACTAAAGAAGGAACACTAAGTAACCAAGTAAGCAGGATAACTCATCCAGCTGATGTCAGCCGTCCCCTTTGCCTTTGTATTTATTGTGCTTACCCACCCCAGTTCTACAGAAATCGACTCATAGATGGAGTAGCCACAGTGCTAGAAATGGGCATTATGCATGGGTCCCAATCCCATGGGAACCCACATAGACAAATTGATACAGATATTGCTGCTGCTCAGTGTTCAACATGCCAGTAAAAGAGACCAAAACTATGCCCCAAATATGGCATCATATCTCAAAGGGACCAATCAGTCTTTGGGTGGCATATTGGACTCAGAATCCTTCCAACATGGAGATGGCAGAAATCTATCTTCACTGGAATAAACACATATTTCACATTATTCTTTGCTTTGTTTGATTACAGGACCTTGGGCAGCACCACTCTATGAAGCCTAGAGTGTTTGCTCCATCAAAATAAGATCTGACTGTTCCCAAAAGTACTCCTTTATAAATCTGCTGCATACAAATATCTGTCATCAAGTTTGTTTCCCTGGGAACCTGCCCCAATACAGTACCCTTAAGCACATAATATTAAAACTGTCAAGAAACAAAGGCAAACAGAAATTTTAGAAGCCACTACAGAAGTAAACAAACAAACAGAAACAAACAAAAAACCTATTACCTTCAAAGTAGCAATAAGAAGACTGACAGCTAACTTCCAAACAGGAAAGATGGAAGGCAAAAATAAATGAAACATCTTTAAAATGCTGAAAGGAAATCTGTCAGTGTAGACTATCACACCCAGAGAAAATAATATTCAAATGTAAAGATGAAATGAAGTCATTTTCAGGAAAACATAAACTGAGGAATTTGTTGCCAGCAATCTTCACTAAAAGAAAAACAAATAAATAAATATAGGAAGTTGCTCTGGAACAAAAACAATGATCCCAGGCAGAAGCCTGAATGTGCAACAGAAAAAAGATATTGGAAAAAGAGCTTATCAGGATAAATATGGTATAATAAAAAGGAGTAATCCAAAAGAAGGCAAAAAGGAGGGAAAAAACAGACAAATTCAAAATCATAGATATTTTTAACAATAAATGGTAGTTTAACAGTCCTCTGTGCTTTGGATGATCTTTGTGTGTGAAGATTGGGAGGGAATCATTAAGCTCACCATTAGAACATTAAAGTATTTTCAATTACTGAGAATTTTGGAATAAGGGCTACCAAAATTAAGAAAGGAAATAAGAAATTTCACTGTCCCTATGTCAAAATTCTTAAGGAATGAGGAATATGAGTTTTAAGTTTCAAAATTATTCGTGGAATAGGACATTTTGACATAATAAGATGGATATAGGAAATGCTAAGTCAGGAGTATGATTTCTATAACTGAAATAATTAAATGACAGAGATAGAAGACCATGAAAAGAAACACTCTATAACTGTGGGAGAATTAAATGAACATTAAACACAAAAGATGTCCACAATGAGGTAAGTGGCTTGAACCAGAAGGTAAAATCATTTTCTTTTGTCTTGATAGGAAAAACAATGGCAGCTGGATAAAATTATAACTAGTGAATTAGTTAAGTTAGATTCTGGCAAAAACGTATTGACCCTGTGCAAACACTGAAAATCAATTGCAAGTTCATGAATAAAATATGGTGTAGCAATGGTTTCTAGCATATGTTACTGAGGGAAAGGATTTTAAAATAGTTTTTCTTTAAAATATCATACTGATTGCAGAGGAACTTCACTGTAGACTGACCTCAGAAAATCTCTATTCCAGATAATATGAATAGCCTCCCTTATTTCACCATGCCCACAAAGAAAAGGAGAATGAAGCAAGACTAATAAAGGTAGTTAATGATATTACCCTCCTTATAGTGGCTTTTCACATATTTATAGACAGCATTATGCAGAAAGCATAGATAGATAGAGGGAAAAATAATTCCCTCTTCATAAGAAAGCATAGAGAGTAATGATCTCCCAGGAGAAGATGATCTTTATTAGAAAAATAGCTCTCCAAACAAAATTATGCCCTCTGTCCCTGGGTAAAAATTCCTTACCCTAAGAAGAAAATTCACAAAAATCATGAAAATAAACTCTACATTTTTTCCACAGCAGAATTTAAAATATTGAGGAAATTCATAATAACTATGGTAGAGGTTACCAGTGCTCACTTCTTAAGGTAACAACCCACACTACATTTCTCATTCTTGAATCAAAATGACTACGTGACTAGTTTTCAACAATGCAGTGGAAGTGGAAGTATCATTTCTAGGCTGAGGTGCTGAAAAGTGGGAATGTCTTCACCAATTTATTTTTTGGGAGGGAGTTGTTTGTTTCAATCCACTAACTAAATGGAGAGGACCCTGAGGACCTTGATGAGCAGAGAGCTACAAAAATGGAAGAAGTTTGGTTTCTGAGTTATGGCTTAAATTCAAGTAATTCATGAGAAACATTCATATAGAAATATCCCTCTGGGTAGTTACATGAGAAAAAAATACATTACGTTTTTTACATGCTATGGCACCAAGAGTTTAGACTTTATCTGTTATACCATCTAGTTAGTGTTCCTGACTCTCATTAATAAGCAATTAAATCTTTTTTTTTCCTTAAGTCCATCTCTCTATGTGCATAAATAGCATGTAAAAATTGTTTAATTCCTTCCCAAAACATTTGTGGGTTTTCTTTGTTACTTGACAAACACATCCAGTTAAAATAATAATTATCTTGAGTATTTAACGGCGTGCAAGCCAACAAACATTTTGGTGGATAATGGATATTATACCAAGTTTCAGCTCTCAGTAGATTCATAGGCTAGTGGAAGAGGGTATAAAATAGATAGGTGCCCCTAATAAAAGGAAAAATAAAATACTAGCTGTCACAGAGGTTCAGTTAATGTAAATTGGAAACAAACTTCTAAATGGTGTCTACTTGGATATGTAGATGTCAGATCAGGATATATAAGTTTCAAAAAATGCTTATTTTAAATAATTAATTGTATTTGTAAATCCACAAAATTTGTCACAATACAAAGTAGACAACTACTATCTTTTTACTGAATTAGAGTTTGGGCATTAGTTTGCATATATGTCATAAGTATCTATTATTTATATTAATTTAGATTGGATAATACTCATTTAGTGTCCTTATTTTTTACAAGATTATTTTTATCTTTGAAATTGAATACTTTTATATTTATATTATCAAAAAAGTTATGGCAGAAAAAATTATAATACATGCAAGTAATGAGGATTTATCAAAAAGGAATAACAAAATTCAGTCATACCATGATAAATTATGTGTATATTTTGGTTCAGTTAATTGAATTTTACCAAAGTAAAAGATAATTTTCTCTTGGTTTAATTCCATTTTAATTTTTTTGTAAGGGAAATAAAGGTTATTTAAAGTGACTGATGAACTTGCTGGGAAATTAAACTTAGAGATAATTTGCAAAATTAGTAGTTCAAATTTAGGAAAACAATACAGTTAGGTACAATACAATGCAATATACTCCTACACAAAGTCAGCTAAGCACTTATTTGCTGGCAATAAAGATCTTTAAATTTCAGTTAACTCATTATCTTTTACTGGTAATGCTAATGTAAATTCTAGTATCTTGAAAATATTTTCTCCTAATTTTTAAGATTTGTTTTAAAAAATATTTTCAATTAAAATCCTGGATAATTTTGTACATGCCAAAAATTGTTGAAAATTTTTAAGTGTTCTTAGTTTCTAGAAAATACATATTTAGAAAGATATTTTTCTGTATCATTTAAATTTGAAGGCAAACTGGTTCTTTGTATATATCTATACATATATATATAATCATATATGTATATATGATTAAATCAAACATTTCTATTTAACAAATGAATTGGTTTTAGGAAGACGCCTCATAGAGCACACTACTTTTTAGGAACTAGTTGAATGACATGTTTTTCAGTTGAGCTTAGGAGTTGGAAATACAATGGCAATACAAGTTTAAGTTCTGTCATCACTTTCAATGACTTTAGAATTCTGATCCTATAATCACCTTGCCACCTTAATAAAAGAAAAAAACAATTTCTTCTAAATATAATTTTATATGTTTGAATTAACTTTATGTTTTGAATTTTATTTGCTAGAATAACATTATTGTACATATTTTAATATAGAGTTAAATTTTTTTAGAAATTCTCAGTGTTAAAAATTTTACATGTCATTTGGTTTGTCCTAAAACAGTCTAGAAATCGTCAATTAATTGAAAGTTATTTTTAGATATAGAAATTGATATGCAAGTTAACATATTTCAAATATATCAAATAAAATTTTAAAAGACATGCCATTCTGTTAGCTGTAAGATAGTTTATTAAATGGAAAGTTGCTGTTTGTGTTTTTCTTTATTATTTATTTGCTTTTGCTTCTATGGGTTGGGAAACACTCAACAATGGTATACCAGAATATAGAATAACAAGAAACTTGGCATTATTTCTAGAATGGTCCAAATTAAATATGTTTCAGTAAAATGGCATTTGTCCTTTTTGTAAACTGGAAAGCATCTAAAGTATTATTTATAAAATTCTATTTTCCTGATATATATTAATGTAAAAAAGCATTCATATTTACTATATAACTTTAAATTTATAATCTTTTTTATTCTTTGCAATACATCTTATATAGATGGAGGCTAAATGTATAAATTTATTTGAAATAAAATTATAAGTTCTATAAACTTAGTGGATTATTTTCTAACAATTTAAAAGTTATATTAAAAATGCATGTTCCAAAATTCTTATCAGTTTACTGGTTAAGAATAAAAATTCAGAAAATGCAGTATTTATTTGAGAAAAAAAAATTTTGAGGGGAAACCTAGGTAAACAGCAATGGGAGGCATACAGACAGGGGCAGGAAGTACAGAAAGATTTCACATTCATCTGGTCAGAATTGTTCAGCTCTTTTTACTTGTCTAATAATTGTTATGTAAATTTTCAGAGCATCTATTATCTGCAAAATAAGAAGTCAGAATTATATGGTGTACAAGTTTCCTATTATGATTTGATTCATACATAAAAATTATTCATTCAGTATTGTTTTTATTGCCCTGTGCTTTTAAATATAGCAGTATATAATTTACTATTATTGTGTAACAAACTTAATGACTTAAAAACAACATAATTTAGTAGCTCAACTCTGCAGGTCAGTAGTCTGGGCCCCGCATAACTGGGTTTTCTGTTGAGGCTCACACAAGGCTGTGATCCAGCTAAGTGTTGGCCATATTGTTGTTCTCATCTAGAGTTTGGGATTCTCTTCCAAGTTCATTCAAGTTGTTGGCAGAATTGTTTCTTGTAGCCCTAGGAATGAGGTCCCTATTTCATTACTGACTGTTAGTCAATGGTCATTTTCCACTCCCAGAGGCAATCTACATTCCTTGCCATGTGGCCTCCTCCAACTTAAAAGCTGGTAATAGAAAAACTCCCTCACACTGAATCTATCTCATGTTTAGAATCTGACTTTGAATCTCTCGCCAGGAAGAGTTTGACCCTTATAAGGGTTAACCTGATCAAGAGAACTTCACCAAGGAAAATCTTCTTTATCTTAAGGTCAACTGCTTTAAGACCTTAATTACATCTACAAAATACCATTATAGCAGCACTTAGATTTTTATTTAATTGAATATCTGACAAAAGGTGTTCCCCAGTGGGATGGGAATCTTGGGGCACATCTTAGAATTCTGCTTATCACAAAAAGTGAACATGTCAGCCTCAATCTTTTCTTTCATAATATATGAAATCAAGTTTGGGAGAAAAAACAATGCCCAAATAATGACCTAAATTTATATTTGATAAATGTTAAATAGAAGAAGTAGGTTGCTTTGAGTGCAGTTACTCAAGATCATCTTAACTGAACAATGCAATCAAGCTATCCACTTGCACTAACAGCATAGCCTGTCTTTAAGTTTCAGTTCAGGGTATGCACGTTCCTAAATCTTTCTTTGATCAACATTTCTCCCACAAACTTAACATGGTATTTGGATGTTGCCCTGGCTATTCTCCATTTATTTCTAAAAATGTGCCTCCCCTTCTTTTTGTCTGATGCTTTGCTTAGCCTTCTCACTTTCCCCAGGAAGAGAAAATGTATAGAGTGTTTTGCTGGGTTCATTACCCTCTGTCTTCTGATTGGACTTGACCGGTGGTAGATATAAGCAAGAGACCAGAGGTGGTAGGATAGTGATGTTGGGGTACTTATTCTTCCTCTCTGCTGGTCTGTAGTTTGACACAGTTCCTGTCCAGGGGATTGCTCCTATGATTATCGCTCTGTCTCTCTGGGCAACAGTAATTGTTCCTTCTTTTTCCTTCAATCTAGACATAGTAATGACTCCCTGTTATTTCTGACCTTGGGGTCATTTTTCATCTCTTTCATTTTCCTTAACATTACCCAAATATTATAATTTATTTATAATATTTATAAATTATTATATAAATATTATAAATATGCCCCTCAATTATCCTATTTGAGTGTGGAATCTATTAGCTGATACTGTAACTGATATAAATGTTTTATTACTAGCTAGCATTTTTTTGTCATACATACCCCCACTCCCCACTTTTTTTATTGGTAATCTGAAACATACCCCCACTCCAATTTGTTTAGGGTGGGAATGTGCTATGTAAATATGAGACCATGAAATATAGTTATAGCCAATGAGACATAATCAGATGGCCTTTTCTAGAAAGCAGCTTACTTTTTTATTACAGATGACAATCATACCTTATTCTCCCTTCCCGCGTGTTCCTGCTTGGTTGGGAGGAGGAGACATGTAACCATAAAACCACAAGCATATGACAAAAGACTCAGCCCCTACAGGTGAGAGTGAAAGTTGGAAACAGTCTGAATTCCTAGTGGCAACTTTGAGCCACCATACTTGCTCTGAGCTTCATGATACAAATAAATCCAACTGTCAGTAGTATTTCTTTTTGTTTCCAGCTGGCTTATGAATGTATTCCTGACTAATACATCTACCCACCCTGTTCCTTTCATGCTTCTTTGCATATAACAATGTTATCAGCAGATTAAGTGATGAAATATGTCTTTATGGAGCATCTACTTTAATATTTCTGCAGCCCATGCTCAGAGCACAGGCAGATAAAGTAGGTTTGCCATTCCCAAGAAGTTCTTGAACATGAAAGATCAAGTGGACCCTTTAGCATACACATTCCTGTAATTTCTTATTTTTGGTAGAAAACCCATCAAGACTCCTGTCCAGACCTTCTCATAATACTTTGTGAGAGTTTCATGTTCCTCAGTCTCTAGCTTATAATTACTTTATTTACATTATTTTCATTCTATAACCAGGCAGTGGGGTGGCAAATTCAGTGTTTTTATAAGATACATGTGGAATTCAACATTAATAAGAACCTTAATACTATTTTATTAAAACTACCCCCTTTGTTTTTGGGTCACCTCAAACTTCACACTTTTAGTGGCAAGAAAGCAAACCACAGCATGTCCCTGTTTTGATCTCTCTTCCATATCAACTTGATGGTCTGTCTATTTTGTCCTCAATTTGCTTTCTTAAACTCATTACATTTCTGCCAAATATTCTTGTGGATTTTTTCCTCTGTTGCATGATTAATACAGTCTCTGCTTCTCCTCTGATATGTACTGGTCACTTTATAGTTTATCTGTGACATTTTAATAGCTGATCTTCTTACTGGCATTCAGAAAATTAGATGAACAAAAACCAGCTTTTTAAAAAACTTTCCAGGAAACTTTTATTCCTTTACCCACAATTGAGGCCATAGAAGCAATCAAAGATTTGATCAGACATCTGCCTTTATATAGGTCGTGATTGTCATGCAGGCTTGGAGTAATTAAGACTGAGAAAGCTTTTCAGCATATATGGGAAGAAATGGATTTGAGAGAGAGCAACAAGGAAGAACAAGCAAGATGATAGTGGATTTTATTTTACTAACATAGGGGGAGAAGGAATCTCATGATACATGATGTCTGATAATTAGTGATACTTGGTAGAGAAGAATCAAATTTGGCAAGAAAGATACTTTGAAATTAGAAGACTAGATCATAAGGCACCATGAGACTTTCTTTTATGGGATATTCTTTCATATAACATTCATATGGTTCTGATTTCTGAGGCTGAGCTTTGATACAGATAATTAGGTTTTGAATGTGAGTTACTGAGATGAGACAGCAGCAAGATAAAAACAGCAAACCAAAAATTTAATATGAGAAACTGAAAGGGTCAGCTTGTTGAACTTGGTTACATTTTACTAATATGAAGAAAAGTAAAATCTGTTTCTGAAGTGATAAGGAAATGCTCAATAATATTTTTATAAATTGTTCATTTTCTCTCTCATTTTTATTATAGGAACAATTAAAACTGAAATTGCATTACCAGTATTATTGCCATTACAGTGATATACTATTTGTGCTTTAGTATTGAGACATTAGAGTGATAAAAGGAAACAGTAGCGTTTTAAGTTTTTGTGTAATAAAGACTTTTCATGCTTCTCTTCAAAGTTTGAGATTATTCTAACAAAATTAAATAAAATGATGACGGGGAATTCTGTGACTGCTCTTATGCTTTTTCTGGTTTATTTGTACTTAGTGAAAGGTTTATATGAATACAGCAATTACACAACTTGGATTAACTTCCTCTTCTCTCCAAATGCAAGGCAGTTCCATTTGTCATATTCCTGTCACTTTCAGAGAAGTATGACACTAACATCAAAATTGTCCCCATTTGAGGCTTCCAATTCATGACTGGAAACATGCATTTATATCTTTAGGTGCTAGAAATAAGGATAAAACAGAAAGACAGAGGGGTAAATTGGAAGTGAAACCAGGGTGGCCCAAGGGAAGTCAGACAGGACTTAGTGATGAGATTAGAATGTGTGTCCTGAGACATAAATCATAATCCCAGACCTACATGAGCCTTGGAGCTGATACTGAGCTGCTTAATCCACTACACTACCCTCCCTAGTGGAAGTTAAGCAGTGGGGTAAATGCTTAAACAAGACACAACTGTAAGCAACAAGTACAGTAGTAATACATTTTATCTCTTTCTGTGTATGTGTGTGTATATAAATATTTATTTATATATAAATATATACATGTATATATATTTATATATTTATTTAATACATTTATAATTTAGTATATAAATATACATGTATTTATATATAAATAAAAAACATATGTATATTTGTTATTTATTTTTATATATAATTTTTCTTTTTTTTTTTTTTTTTTACTGGTAATCTAAAACATGCCCAAGATGATCAGGACACATGTTCAGGTAGCTAGGGGATTTTATATTACTTGATCCCACCCCTACCTTTACCCAAACTAAAATATGATCTTGAGGTATAGGATTTTTATTTGTTGTGTTTATGGCAAACACTTCAGTGACTTACACAGAGTAAGTATTAGTAAATATTTACTGAATGGTTAATGTTTTTCTTTCTGCTTTATTTTTTATACAGGCAAATTATTTACAAAAAGACAAATATCTAGACATACTAAAAAAGACGCAGGAACGATGTCATATCATGTAAACAAATTACAGATGCCCACAAATTTCTTACCAAATTTGATTATATTTAAAAGCTTTGTACATGAAAATGAAGAAGCATTATTCATTTCATATACAAAAGTTAATTTACTGACAATCTTACTCTAAAAGATAAGGATTAAAAGCTTTAATTTCAAAGTTATGGGTTTTATTGAAAGAGCTACATAGTCATTATTTTTAAGGAAAGTTCTTTCATTCCTGAGAAATTGGATGTTTTTCATTTATAAGTTAATTTTCAGTTTATGGTTTTAAAATGGTCATTTTAGCAGCTCCATTTAAAAAAAAATTTCCCTAGACTTCCCAGTTCATTCTAGACCCATACCTCTTTGTTAATAACAATAATAATAATAATAATACATAGTGTGGTTAAAATGTAATTCTGCTTTAAATACTAACCTCAGATAAATACTATTAGATATATTCCCTCTCATTATCTCTCCCTTTGTAAATAATTTGTAAATAATTAATAAATTTAACATGGTGAGTAAAATTACACAAATATAAAAATTTTAACTATGGTATGATCTTCAATAAGCTAATTCAATTTGGAAACAATACATGGAGAAAGCACAGACTATGAGAATGAAATCTGATTGTATTAAATTACTTTATATTCAATATGCTCACTTAGGCATGCACCCCTTTTAATTTGAGGGCATTCGTATTACAAAATTCACAAACTTAGAGCACTTACTTGAATGTGTTATTTTTGTTTCTGCTACAATTCTAGGAATAATACGGCTGGAAGAATTGCTTCATGACTGGAGCATGAGTAGACACTGTTAATTCAATGATAGTACCATGATTTAAACTAAATACGCTTTACCACTTCAGAATAACTACTGTTATGTCTGACTTACACAACCTTTTCTCAGTAAATCAGTTCAAAGATGTCAGTTTTACCTATTAAATGGTCATGTCTAAATAGTTATGTCCAAGAGTACAATATCCATCATCTGTCCTCAGATTCCCACAATCATTAATTTTAAGATTGATTGGTTACTGGCACACCAGTTATGTCCATGGTTTTTCACATCTACTTTTTATCCTTGGAACACCCTGGCTCACAGCCATTAAGGTCAAAATCCTTTTGTTATGTACAGAGTAACTGCCTTTTCACTTATTTGACTCAGATAACACTTATGCCATTTGAAAAATCAGAATTGAAAATATTAAAAATTAAAAAAAAAACACTTTAGGTCTTCCCTGGTGGTGCAGTGGTTGAGGGTCCGCCTGCCGATGCAGGGGACACGGGTTCGTGCCCCGGTGCGGGAGGATCCCACATGCCGCGGAGCGGCTGGGCCTGTGAGCCATGGCCGCTGAGCCTGCACGTCCGGAGCCTGTGCTCCGCAACGGGAGAGGCCACAACAGTGAAAGTCCCGTGTACCACAAAAAGAAACAAAAGAAAAACCACTTTAATTCAAAATAACTTAAGAAAATTAAATATGTTTTATATTCTCCCCTCTCCCCCTGCCTCTCTCTTTCTTTCTCTCTCTGCCCCCTCTTGACATTTTTCTAATCATTTTACATATGATAATAGTAGCACGTGAAACCATATTTCTTTTGTTATGAAATAAATTTCATGTCCTAAGCAATGAATCTGATCGAAGAGTGTAACTGGAAATTTATGAAGTAGGCATCATTACTTAATGTGATATTTCATCAAGTGTTATAAACACTTACCATATATTATGACAGAAGGGTCAGCTTTCTAATAGACTGTTTTAGTCATACAGGAAATATTAATTCGGCAAATGAGCTAATATAAACATGATTTTAAGTAAAAAAATTTCCTCAGGGAGATGGAGCTTCAAACTTCTCTGTTTCAATCTATCTTAATTATGATGCGAGAGTATAACTAGTTCTGAGCAACAGCTCATGCTTTTGCCAGTATATGAGTCTGGGAAAGTTACTGAATGTATCATAGTCCTTACTTTATATATGTCATACACATTTGAAAGACATGGTTTGTTTCATCTTTAGATATTTGGTTAGAAGAGCAATCAAACTAAATGAAATGATACTATTTATAGAAAATAGCTTTGTAAAGAGGTAACCAAATACAAAAATTTATTACTTAGTGAGAAAAAATTAGTAGATGTAAGCAATATATTTTGGGGCAATGTGACCTACCACTCTCGGACTTCTTCTATATTATTTCCCATCAGTTAGGTTTTTGCCTCTATATGTTCTTCTCTTTTGCATTTATTATTATTTTTTAATTTCTCCAGGAAAATGTCTCTACATTATTTTGTATATGTATTATCTGATTCTGTAAGTCTTAGAGTTCAGTGGGAGAAATAAAAAATGAAACCAGCAGTAGTAAGAAATCAGCTTAAGCATACTAAAAATTATTTCAAATATTACATGGCATGAGAATCCACAAAAGATACTACAGAAAACCAAATTAGTAATATAGAGGACAGGATTGAGAAAATCACATAGAGTAAAACAGAAAGTTTTATTTTCTGGCAAGTTTTATTTTCTGGAAAGTTTTATTTTCAGAAGAAAGTTTATTTTCTGGAGCAGAGCTTTGAAAATACGCTCTTTGTCTATATCCTAAATGCTCTGTTCACCTCAAACTTCTTATCGTTTTGTGTCTTCAAAATTTATATATGGATTTTCCAATTTTAATTACTTATTCTAGAGAGAAGACATAGGTAAAATTGCTATTTATTTTAAAAGTATATAAGTGATTTACTTTGCAGTCTCTTTCTGGTATAATCGAGTATCATTATCAAAACGCAGGGACGATGATTCATATTACTATATCTCTCATTTACTATACTGAGGAGTTAGGAGGAAGATCTGGAACTCAGGAGAGGAAAAATTCATCTTAGTACTATTTCCTAAATCTCAAAAGTGAGATTTCTTCAGTGTCTCTTCTGCTTGGCCTGTTGTCTAAGTTCATAGTAATCATCTATCTAGCCTCTTAATTTGAGCTTCTGACCGCCTGGTCACCAGTTATTGTCCATGAAATTACAGTTTATTTTTTGTTTTTATTTTATGGAAATTTTGCTTTTAAACCAATACGCATTTTTAAGAAACTGAAGAAGATGTAAAAAACAATGTTATTTTTCAATCATTAGGTAGAATTATTTCTCCAGATTCTTTTTATATATTTTTCTATTTTCATTAAAAGTTGTTTTGCATAATAATGCCCCCACCAAAGGAAAATAAGATACTAGATTAATGGCAGTTTCATATATTTTAGAGAAATATTTTTAGCTCTAATATTTAGCAATTATTAATAATCATAGTCTGATAATATATTTTCTAAGACTTTCAGAATTGATTCCCCAATATATTTTTATCAACATATTAATTACAGTCCTATTAAAATGATCCTATTATGTCAGTATATTTTACATGTCTACTCTTATGTAGAAATATAGGCAGAATGCATTTTCAATGAATAGCAAAATGTGGTATTTCGTATTTCATAGAGCAGAAAGTAAAAATTAAGTGTTGTATGGAGTCTTGATATTGAGATAAACTATGACGTACATTTCTATATAATGTAAATCCTATGTTTTTTTTTACCATAGTGCTAATATTACTGATGTTCAAACTAACTACAGCTTCATCAGTAACTGATTCTTTTTTTCCTTGTCAAAGCCAATTTGATATCTGAATAAATATATTTGCAAATTACTTTGTATTTAGTGACGATTAGTAATTTCTGAAACTGGGCTTTATAAAAAGGCAAAGGTCTAAAAGTCCCCACATTTAAAACTTTGTATCTGAGTTCAATTTTTTAAAAGTCTAGCATACATTTTTAACAATTATATTGCTAAACAGATAAATAACAGAACACTTTGTCTTTCCTCTATAGCTCTTTAAATTTGTTCATATCAAAAAATAATTGTTCTAAACTGGCAATAACACTGCTGCATATCATATAGCAGAGTTAAAAGACAGGAGTTTTGGAAACAAATTACTTCACAGATAATGAGGTACTAAAGCTTGTTTGTTGTCATTGTTCTAACCAGGAATGTGGAGTAATTTTACTATGGCTAAAATATGAATGAAACATGTGACAAGTTAAAAAGTCTGGTTAATACTCTGAAATTGCACTGAATTCCCAAATATTTATTTTTATGCTTCAAAATATAGAATTTGAAAACTATCTGTCATGTATTAAACAAACCAAAAAGTCAAATTTTACTATTTTACTCTTTTAAATAGTTGAAATACTTTTCTTTTGCCGTTCAGTAATTTACGTAACACTTTAAAGCTATGACGTGAAACTGATTTTAGTGCTATGACCACTAATTAGAAAATCCGTGAGAAAATACTAGGAACAATCTCATTTAATGTTACTTTAATATATGTTACACTTTTATAACTACCAAGAGCAGGGTGTATACAGAGCTTAAATGTCTCCTCACTAATTACTTAATAACTTCAAAAGTAAATATGTAGTAACTACAGAGAAACCAGATGACACTCTATCTATGATCAAATTAACATAACCAATAATGGACAAACAGGTATATATGCCTGAAAATTTGATACTCTGAGAAGGAATAATCAATATTATATTATTGTAACCAAAAATACATAGCCTGTACCAAATAATGAGGAAGAAAGTCAGAAAACAACCAACTTCAAACTGAAATAATTGGTATGGCAAATGCTAAGACAGACATTGAAACACTGAGGAAAGTTTTCAGATTAAGGGAAACTAAATGGCAAACAATAGCAAGTTTTTGGTTTTGTTTTTGTTTTTAACCCTGACTGAATCCTTTATGGGAAAAGCAAAGAAACAAAATCCTTTATAGGGTATTATTGTGAGATATGAAGAGTTTCATATTTGTATGAATGTTAAATCCTCTAAGCCTGATAAATACAGACAGCATCCTTATTCAAATGAAATGCTTTGGTCTTAGGATATATGCTAAATAAAGGATTTAGGAGTAAGGGAGAATGTTATAACTTTTTGAATCTGGGCAAAGTGTACATAGGATTATTTTGTGTATTTTTTTTAACTTTTTTGAAAGTTGAATATTATTTCAAAATAAAATGTTAAAAGATATAAATAACTGTCCGAATAAAATGCATGCTATAGCATCAAAAATTTGTAGCAATTGAGTTATAGGCATCTCAGTTTTGATTATTTTCTTTTTAAAAATATGTGTATTTCCTAAATTTTAAAGAGAGGACATGGCAGATTTATTTACATGAGATTTAGGCAGAACCTATCTGGTTCAATAAGTTTATGCATAAAAGCTTTCATGTATCAGTAACGTTATCATAAAAAATTAAAAGGTGAAACAAAACAATGAAGCATAATAAAATATAGAAGAAATGTCCCAAAAGCAGGGGAAAAAATAAAAATAGACCCCCAAGTGATTCAGATACAATTGTTATTAACCACAGACTTTAAAAATAATTATGATTATTTTATTGAAGAAAACAAAGGAAAATATCAACTAAATACATGAAGAATTAGAGAATTTAAACAAGAGTTTAAAAATATTTGAAATTAAGAAATCATTGATTGTGTTTAAAGCAGAATACTGAAAGACTACAGAATAGAAAATTATGAGGAAAAAATAAAGAGATGAACATTAAAAAAAAACAAAGGAAAAAACGCAGACATAAGCATAAGAGAGCTATGGAATGCAGACAAAGATCTAAATCTAAATGGAATACCAGAATTAAAGGACAGTGAGACTGAGGAAGAAGCAATATTCAAAAAGATAATATCTAATAATTTTCCAGAACTGTAGAAAGAAAGGCTTTAACCCATAGAATCAAGAAGCTAGGTCCTGTTCCATAAAGGAAATATACAAACAGAATCATGTGTAAATTACCACAAACTTCCTAAAACCAGAAATAAAGGTAGAATCCTTAAAGTAACAAGAGAATAAACGACACAATACTTTTACAAAAACGTAAGTTTTTCAACAGAAACTATGGATGTCAAGAGTCAAAGGAAAGATATCTTAGATGTTGAAAGAAAAATACAGTAACCTAGAATTATTATCAGAATTAAATACTTTTGAAAGATGAAGGTGGATTGTATACATTTTCTTATAAACAATGTTGAAATATTAAAAACCTGAATATCAAAATTTCCTCTTAAGAAGCTAGAAAAATACAGAGAAATGAAACCAAAGAAAGGTAGAAGGAAAGAATAAAGATAAGCAGATTAAAAAAATTTAAAAAGCTTAAACAAAAAATTTTAAAAGCCAAAAGTTGGTTCTTTGAAAAGATTATCAAAATGATGAACATCTTCAAAGATGAATCAAGAAAAAAGCAGATAACAAATTAGACTGTAAAGCTACAGTAGCTTCTTAGTTACTGTGCTATTAGTACAACTTAGGTTAGTAGGCAAATGAAACATAATAGAGAGTGTAGAAACAGACCTATACATTATTTTAGATAGGCAAAGTACACCTAGAGCTGGAGTATAGGACATCACTGTCTGGAGGCCCATTCAATCCAGACCTGCACTGTGGTTTGAGCAAGATAACAGCTATATCACAAAATTTAAATTTTTGGAGCTCACACCCTTCCTTGTACATGGTAATGAGTATACAGGCTAGAAAGAATATAATTATTAAGAACTAGAGTACAATCCTGAGCCAGTCCCCTCATTTCACAAATCTCATTAATGAACATAGGTTGAAGCCAAGCCAGGGGAAATCAGCTTTGGCATCATTTTGTTTGAGAAGTCTGATTTTTCTCATTTCAACATTTCCATCTAAAATCCATTAGGAAATTTTAAAGCTTTTGGACAAGTCTTTAGGAGTATATATACAACATGCTTCATCAATGACAGCACAAGAACTTGCTTGGGAGACTGAAAGAGGATAGATAGTGGCTCTGTTATATTTAACTACTTGTCCATTTTCAGCTACTCTTCTCCTCAGGAAGTCAGTAGTCTTTGTGGAACTGTCCACACCTGAATAACTCTCTTTGCCATGGCATGGATAATCCTTGTAATTTTTTGAATGTCTTCAGAGTTTGAAGTGATGTAGCACTGGAACTTAAAATGGCAGTTGAAAATTCTTTATTTGTGAACAGACAACACATTGTGCACTAATTTGTTAGATTATCATTTTATTTTTATTCATTTATTTATTTTTACTAAGAATTTTTTTAATTGAAGTACAGTTGATTTACAATGTTGTGTTTCAAGTGTACCGCAAAGCGATTCAGTTATACATACATATATATCTTTTTTTTTCAGATTATTTTCCCTTATAGGTTATTACAAAATATTGAGCATAGTTCCCTGTGCTTAACAGTAGGTCCTTGCTGGTCATCTATTTTATATATAGTAGTGTATAAACATAAACAAATGGGATCTAATTAAACTTAAAAGCTTTTGCACAACAAAGGAAACCACAAACAAAACAGAAAGACAACATACAGAATGGGAGAAAATATTTGCAAATGATGCAACCCACAAGGGATTAATCTTCAAATTATACAAACAGCTCATATAGCTCAATATCAAAAAACAACCCAATTTAAAAACGGGCAGAAAATCTAAATAGATATTTTTCCAAAGAAGACATACAGATGGCCAAAAGACACATGAAAAGCTGCTCAACAGTGCTAATTATTAGAGGAATACAGATCAAAATTACAATGAGGTATCACCTCATACCTCATACCAGAATGGCCATCATCACAAAGTCTATAAATAAATGCCGGAAAGGCTGTGGAGAAAAAGGAACCGTCCTACACTGTTGGTGGGAATGTAAATTGGTACAGCTACTATGGAGAACAGTATAGAGGTTCCTTACAAAACTAAAACTAGGGCTTCCCTGGTGGCACAGTGGTTGAGAGTCCGCCTGCCAATGCAGGGGACACGGGTTCATGCCCCGGTCCGGGAGGATCCCACATGCCGCGGAGCAGCTGGGCCCATGAGCCATAGCCACTGAGCCTGCGCATCCAGAGCCTGTGCTCCGCAACGGGAGAGGCCACAGCAGTGAGAGGCCCATGTACTGCAAAAAAAAAACAAAAAACTAAAACTAAAAATAGGGTTACCATATGATCCAGCAATCCCACTCCTGGGCATATATCTGGCAAAAACTACAATTTGAAAAAATACACGCACCCCAATGTTCATAGCACTATTTACCATAGCCAAGACATTGAAGCAACCTAAATATCCATTGATAGATGAATGGACAAAGAACATGTGGTGTATATATACAGTGGAATGTTACTCAAACATAAAAAAAGGATGAAATAATGTCATTTGCAGCAACATGAAAGGACCTAGAGATTATCATACTAAGTGAAGTAAGCCAATCAAAGAAAGACAAATATCATATGATATTGCTTATTATGTGAAATCTAAAAAAAAAAAAAGATACAAATGAACTTATATACAAAACAGAAATATACCCATAGACATAGAAAACAAACTTATGGTTACCAAAGGGGAAAGGGGGGAATGGATAAACTAGGAGTTTGTTAGATTCCTCTTGAACTAGAATATAATTTTTCCCCATGGTTAATCATCTAAATTACTCCATTTGTAAGCCATGGTTGTAAAAATCTGTGAGGATACCTAGAGGGGCCGTAGAATTATAACTGACCGTATGAGATAAACCTAAGGTTAGTGCCCCAAGGTAGCAGATATTCAACAGAATGGTCAGTACTTGAGGCAATATGTTCCTGAACGTTTTGCTTGGAACCAAGTATGCCTTAGTTCCACAAATGCAGTGCTAAAAATTAAAAGCCACCCTTGGAGATTTTTCTTGTCTAAGTATTGCATTGGGATTGTTTAACAACTTGTACTTTATTTCTCATTTTAAAAGGAAGTAATCTCCACCCACCAACTCCCCAACTCTAACCTCAGCTAAAGAAGAGGGATAAAGAAAGAACACACAGTGGTCTTTGTCTGAGCTTTGCATGTTAATATTTCTTCATGACACAGCCATATGACACAAATATTATTCTATCAGTAGTACCTATCTTGAGTCTTTGTGTGCCTGTTTCACAAATCATTTTTTTCTACTTTTGTATAAGCCTGTTTTTGTCATGTCTGGAATGATACTGATTTTAAAAAACTCATTAAGGCTATTTTTCCATGCCTTGTCTCAGAATGAATATTCTGATCTTCCTGACAAAAATATAGAGACTAAGATAAGTTCTCCAAAGTGAAATGGAAGTTCACCTAAAACCCAGTATATTTCTGAGCATTTCACTATTGAGTGGACCACTTTTAACTAGCTATTGATATCAGCAAATAAATAATAGTATCCATAGGTATAGGGAAAAAGTGTTAACATGAAAGAAACATCTTTTGATTTAAAATGACAAAGTGGCACTAAAGGCAGAGTAGAATGACTGCACTAAAAAATAAATCAAAACAAAATGAAAGCCAAACCAACTGAACAAAAATGATACAGAAAGAAAACAAAAAAGAAAGGTAAGAACTTGATCCAGTTTCTTAGGTCAAAATAGTTTTATGATCTTATGATAGTTCTCTGTTTATGGAGAACTTTTGAGAATCTGTTGTTTTAAATCTTTGAGATGGATACACAGATGATGAATAGTGAAAACATGTGTCTTCTCTGTTAGGAGGTCATACATCCAAGGCCCTACTTCCTGGTAATTAACTTCTACTGGTTAAAATTATAAGATAAGGTCTTGTGTAATGTGATTCTAAGACATTTTTGATATCTTTGATATCTTTAATATCTTTTTCTAAAATGAAATCCTCAGATTTTGAGCTTGTGACTACTACTTTGAAGACTCCTGAGGACAGGCAGATCATACCTGGATGTAATACGGCTGTGTATATTCCATGAGTCCTTTCAAGACTTCATCATGTCATCTGTAACTAATGTAAAGTCCAAAATTGGGAGAGAAATATCCAACTTTATAGGATAACCCTTGATAAGTTGTATTGTGAGAATCAATGATTACTAAAGGTCACACAGACCAGAAATAACATGACTGGCTAAGAAAGCCCAAAACTGTCAGATTGTTTGAACAGAATGAATATGAAAATGTCAGTAGCTCTCTCTACTTTTCTTGAAAATGGAGATAAAGGAACAATAAAATGTCTTTATTTACTACAAGGCTTTGCAAAGCTCTTTTGTATGGTCTCAATAAAAATCATTGCCCTTGTCATTAAAATGATAAGTTTGAATTCCCAGGTTTAGATGTAAAATCTAGATGTGGCATCAGCAAGAGGAAAAAATATGAAGCTTTAGACCCTCCTTCCAAGGAAACACAGATCAACCAAGAATACTATATTTGTCAAAACTGTCCTTCAAAAATGAAGAGGAAATTAAGGCTTTCCCAGATAAACAAAAGCTAAGGAAGTTCATCACCAGTAGACCTATCCTACAAGAAATGCTGAAAAGTGTCCTGCAAGTTGAAGTGAAAGGATGATAAACAGCAACACAAACCACACAAGAATATAAAATTCCCTGGTAAGGTAAATATATAAGATACATCACACGTTAGGCCCCCAAAAGTGTTCTTAACACATTTAAGAAGATTGAAATTATGCAAAGTGTCTTCTCTGACCACAATGGTATTAAACTAGAAATCAATAGGAGAAGAAAAACAGGATAACCCACAAATGTGGAAATTTTAAAATGCACTCAAAATCTAAGAGTCAAAGAGGAAATCATAAGATAAATTTTAAAAAATCTGGAAACAAAAGAAAATGGAAACACAACCTACCAAAACTTATGAGAGGCAGCAAAAGTAGTACTAAGAGGGCAGTTTCTATTGATAAACATTTACATTAAAAATAAGGAAGATCTACACCTGAAACTAACACAAGATTGTAAATCAACTATGTTCCAATAAAAATTTTAGAAGAAGATACATAAATAGTATCTTATTGGACTGCTGCTTTTTTCGCACAATAATATTTCTTGGAAATTGAGCAATGCTTTGTACAAAATAAATACCCAATGTATAAATAAAAAGTGAATGAATAAATGAATAAAATAAAACTAAGAAAGATCTCAAATCAACAAACTAACCTTACACCTCAAGGAACTAAAAAAGAACAAACTAAATCCAAAGTCAACAGAAGGAAGGAAATAGTAAAGATTAGTCCAGAAATAAAGTAGAGAAAGGAGAAACAACAGAAAAAAAAAATTAAACCATGAAGATTTTTTTTTGAGATCAACAAAATGGACAAACCCTTAACTAGACTAAGAACAAAAAAAGACTCAAATTCAGAAATGAAAGAGAAGACATTACAACTGATGTCAAAGAAACAAGAATTATAAAAAAAAAAACTACTATGAACAATTAGATGCCACTGAATAACCTAGAAGAAACAGACAACTTCTTAGAAACATACAATGCTGAACCATAAAAAATTGCACAATCTGAACAAAACTATATCTAGAGAGAAGCCTGAAGTAGTAATTAAAACCTCCTAACAAAGAAAAGCCCAGGACCAGATGGATTCCCTAGAGAATTCTACCAAACATTTAAAGAAGAATTAATACCAATCCTTCTCAAACTTTTCCAAAGAATCAAAGAGGAGAGGACACTCCCAAACTCATTCTTTGAGGCAAGCATTACCCTGATACCAGAGCTAGATAAAGATACACAAAAAAAGAAAACTACAGGCCAATTTTCCTGATGAATATTGACACATAAATCCTAAACAAGATGCTGGAAAACAACAGCACATTTAAAGGAACATACATCACAACTAGGTGCAATTTATACTTGGAATGCAAGGAAGGTTCAATATATAAAAATTGATCAATGTAATTTATAACATTAATAAAATAAAGGAGAAAATACATATAATCATTTCAACTAATACAGAAAAATAATTTGAGAAAATCCAACACTCTTTCATGATGAAAACATTCAACAAAGTAGGAATACAAGGAAATTATCTCAACATAATAAAACCATATATGAAAAGCCCACACCTAACATCATCATAGGAAAAGACTGAAATCTTCCCCTAAGATCAAGAATGAGGCAACAATACTGACTTTTGCCAGTACTATTCAACATAGTACTGGAAGTTCTAGAAAGAGCAATCAGACAAGAAAAAAATAAGAGGCATAAAACTTGGAAAAGAAATACAATTTTCTGTGTTCACAGATGAGATGATCTTATATGTAGGGAACCCAAAAGATTCTGTACACAACCACCCACACAAAAGAAAATAGAACTAATAATCAAATTCAGCAAGAGTTGCTGGATATAAAATGAATACACAAAAATCAATTGAATTCCTATACAATGACAAATCTCATAATGAACTAAGAAAGCAGTCTCATTTAATATAGCACAAAAATGATAAAATACTTAGGAAGAAACTTTACCAAGGAAGTGAAAGACTTTATTTCACTGATGGAAAGACACTGAATACTACAAACCATTGCTAAAAGAAATGAAGGAAGACCGGACAACAGAAAAATTTACAAAATGGAAAGACAGCCCATGCTTATAGATTGGAAAACTTAATATTATTAAAATGTCCATAGTACTCAATGCAGTCTAAAGATTTGATGCAATCCTTATCAGAATCTCAATGTCACTTTTGCAGAAATTTTTTTTTTTTTTTTTTTTTTTTTTTTTTTTTTGCGGTACACGGGCCTCTCACTGTTGTGGCCTCTCCCGTTGCGGAGCACAGGCTCCGGACGCACAGGCTCAGCAGCCATGGCTCACGGGCCCAGCTGCTCCGCGGCATGTGGGATCTTCCCGCACCGGGGCACAAACCCGTGTCCCCTGCATAGGCAGGCGGACTCTCAACCACTGCGCCACCAGGGAAGCCCCAGAAATATTTCTTAAAAGTTCTAAAATTCATGAGATCTCAAGTGACCCCAAATAGCCAAAACAACCTTGAAAAAAGTTAAAGGTGGAGGCCTCACACTTACCGGTTCCCAAACATACTATAAAGCAACAGTAATTAAGATTATGTGGTACTGGGATGAAAATAGTTATATAGACCAATGGAATAGAATAGAGTGCTCAGAAATAAACCCTTGCAAATATATCCAAGTGATTTTTGACAAGGTGCCAAGTATACACAAAGAAGAAACAGTCTCTTCAACAAATGTTGTGGGGAAAACGGAATATCCACATGCAAAAGAATGCAGTTGGAAACTTACCTTATACCATATACAAAAAATAGCTCAAAATGAATTATAGATCTGAATACAAAACCTATACTATTAAAATTCCAGAAGAAAACATAGGGTAAAAGTTTCTGGAATTTGGATTTGGCAATGTTTCTTCTGAGTTGACAGCAAAAGCATAGGCAACAATATTTAAAAACAGACAAATGGGACTACACAAAAGTTATAAACTTCCAAAAAGTATCAACAAACATCAACAGAGTGAAAAACCCATAGAACAGAAGAAAATAATTGTATATTGTATATCTAAGAAGCAGTTAATATCAAGAATATGCAAGGAGCTTCTACAGTCAAACAATAATAAACAAATAACCCAATTTAAAAATAGGCAAAGGACTTGAATAGCTATTTCTTCCAAGAAGATTTACAAGTGGCCAATAACTATATGAAAGGATGTTCCACATCACTAATCATTAGGGAAATGTAAGTCAAAATCACAGTGAGCTATTAGCTCTCACCCAAGGATGGCCACTATCAAAAGAACATAAAATAACAAGTTTTACTGGGGATGCAGTGAACTTGGAACCCTTGTACACTGTTGGGAATGTAAAATGGTGTGACCATTATGGAAAATAATATGGAGTTTCCTAAAAAATTTAAAATAGAATTACCATACCACCCAGCAATATAACTTTTGAGTATATATTCAAAAGTGCTCAAAGCAAGATCTTGAAGAGAGATTTGCACACCTGTGTTTATCACAGCATTATTCACAGTATCCAAGAGGTGGAAGCAACCAAAATGTCCATCAACAGTTGAATGGATAAAGAAAATGTGTTTGATATATAAAATGGAATATTACGCAGCCTTAAAAAGGAAGGAAATCCTGTTACATGCTACAATATGTTTGAACATTGGGGACTATATGTTAAGTGAATAAGTCACAAAAGGTAAATACTGTATGAGTCCATTCATATGAAGTATGTAAAGTAGTTAAAATCAAAGAAAAGGAAAGTATAAAGCTGTTTACCAAGGGCTAGGGGAATGAGGAATTAGTGTTTAGTGGGTTAAGAGTTTTAGTATTGTAAAATGAAAAAGATTGAGAGATCTGTTGCACAGCAATGTGAATATACTTAACACTATCGAATTGACACTTAAAATGGTTCTTATAATGGAAAATTTAATGTTACTAACCATAGTAATTTAAAAAATCTAACAATATCTTTGCTACCAACATAGCCATAGCTATCCAGCAAAATAATGTTTCATTTCATCTTGAGAATAGTGAAATAATCAAAAATTTTTGAAAAATTTTTGGGGTGTGAAGTGTGGCCCAGGCTATGGGATATGTACCCCCCCATGCCCCTCTCCCAGCAGGGCCAGGATTATAGTGGCAGGGCCAGCTCTGAGGGGAAGAAGTAATTGAGCAGAAGGACTGATGGGAGTAGCTGTATGAAATCGATTTCAAGATACTTAAATGAATCCTGCAACTTGGGCTCTTTCCACATTATACCTTTACAGTTTTACCAAAATTATATTGGTGACATATTAGAATTCACCAGAAGCATTCTCGACTATTTCTGTAGATTGCTGATGTTGATTTGAGTACACTGGTAATTTGTTTCTTCTGCGGTGGGTAATTTGATGTAAATTCTATGTGAGGTCCCATTTGATGCCCTCTGATGTCATCAGATCTGTCTTAAAAGTGGCAGAGTTTATCATCATGTTATTTACAACTATAGTTTTTCCAAATAACTTTTTTTCTGATTCTGGAGAAAATTGCTGAGCCATAATGGGTTCTTTGAAACTCTCCAAAGAGCACTTTGGAGTATTACCAGGCAAGGTCTTAGTGATTGCTGCCTAACTGGTATAAAGATCAGCAAAGGCATTTTCTGGCTGTTATTCCTTTTAGTATGAGCCTTTACTTTTACAGATATAGCCAATAGAGTACTTAAAATATCTTTATTCTTTAAGGAATTTTTTTCTGAGATCAAGAAGTCTCATGGTTTCTTTAATATGAATCATGGGCTACCCCAAAAGCATTTTTGCTACTAGTGAATATATTAGCTCTCTTATTTCTAGATACTCAGAAAGCTCAGTAAATGAGTTTTGCAATCTTGACAGAGGTTTGTGTCTGGTAAGGAGATATTTTCTAGTGGTGAGTACAGATTTGTTGTATGCTGCCTCATATTTTCCTGTTCCTGTCACAGAGTATGTTCCCTCAAAACACAAAATCTTCTAGGGAAGGAACTTTTAATAAATGTCCATGGAATGTGGACAGTTATCAGAAATATTCTAGGGCACTTCTGAGTTTCTGTTTCTTTTGGTAGTAAAAAAGATGTGAATGGAAATGTTTAAGGAAGAAAGTGATGTAAGAGTTTATCTTTTAGGTGTAAATCATATCCTAGGGGACATATTCCTTTTGACAATACTGAAGCATGAATTTGGAAGTTCAATATTCTTTCTGAGCTAAAATAGCAGGTAGATTGCTGTAATCAATCTTAGAGTTCACTTCATGTTTAGAACATACCAAGAGGTCATTTGCATTTTTGGATAATACTAGAATTTCAGGGAAATCTAAGGATCCTTAGCGTCCTTGGCTAAAGGCTTTGAAAAGTAGGACAGTGTCTTGGTAAACCTCAGAAACATAACTGTCTCAATATATTGTTGTGTTTTCCAGAAAAAGAAAAGTAAATATTTATTCTCTCTTGTCAAGGGCCACCAGTGTAAAGATTATAGGCTGGAGCACGGCAAGTATCTGTGGGTATCTGAGGCAGAGTTTGTGTAACAGTGACAGGTGTTTAAGGTTCATATTCCATATCTACATCTATCAAAAATTTATAGAGTTGTCACTTAATATTTACACAAATTTCTCCCATGATTGTTTAAGGATAAAATAGGAAATTAAGCACTTGGTTCCCACTAACACCTTCTGACCAGCTGTTTAATTTTATTTCTTATTCAGTTTCTTAGCAAACACGGGACAGTTGTTTACCTAATGTTGTTTTCTGCCTGCAGTTTCTGCAGATGTCTTTTTCAAAAGACTCTCTTTCCTGGCACATACTAACTGGATGGGAGCAGCTAGTTGCTTTGTTTGTAAGGCTATCTGCGTCAGTTTTTCCTGGATCTTATTCTACGTTTATTCTAAGACTCTTTAAAAATGCTTAGAAAGTAGTTAGAGATCTGGCAATAGGACTATGTATTTCCCATTCCAGATTTTGCTGCATTTTAAGTTCTCTATTTCTACCTTAAGGCTAGTCACGCAACATGAAGAGGAAGATTCAACACAACTGTTTAAGGATTTACATCTAATTGTTTCATGAAAGAGTTAACCTACTCCTGAAATTATTTAAGGATTCATCTTCTCTTTGCTTGTAGGACTGTACTAAAATATAATCTATTTTCACAGCAAAGATGTTGAGAGAATCTCACAAGATATTATGTAGCATTTTCAGTTTTTTGAAACCACTTTAGTTCCCTATGCAAAATGGGATACTTTAAATCAATCTTAGGATCTTCATCCTCTGCATTTGTCGTCCATTATTTTCATGCGGGATTCCAGATTACATTCTTAGAACTATTCTAAATTCTTCTATAAATTTCTGTTTATCTTCCTAGGTTTTTTGAATGTTAACAATAGCTTTCACCTATTACCAAGACAAGGGCTCAATATAACTATTAAGTGGCTTGCTCTATTCTGACTCAACTTTAAAAGGCAATTAAGTAATGGGAGTTTCTGGATGGTCAGCATCGTAGATGAATTTGTCAGAAGGAAATGTACAGGCAGAGAGTATGGAAGTATATAGGATAAAGGAAGGGATATAGTTTAATTTATTGTTTGGGGAATGTAAAAGAGAGATTTAACTTTTTCACATGTGTTTATTTGCCTTGGTGACACAATTTAAAAACTGAATTTATTTGGAAGCATCTCATACCAGTTAAAATGCAGACCATTGGATGTTTGGGATTTTACTTCTTTTTTTTTTATTCTAAGGTATTTTTCAAATGAATAATTTAGTTTTTATTATAAGTTTAGAATTAGTGAACACAGTAAGAAAAAGGTATTGGTGAGCAATCTATTTTTTGAAAAGTGAGCAGTTTTCTTAAGTGTATAATACATTGCCCAATAGAGCAACTGTTGCCCAGATGAACAAACTATTTGCCTGGATAAATTGATTTTCATGACTTTGCTGAAGCAAATTGTAAACCATTTATTGGTTTATGGACTTATTTTCTGGGCAAGCATTTACTGAAATAAACACCTAAGTTAGGTTTATAAAGATCGTCTAGGTTCTAAGTCCTAATAGTTGAGTTATATTGAAATACATGGTCTCAACTTCACAGAAAATATAAATCCGTTTTTCAGTTATTAAAGGAGGCTATTGGTAATATTGGTCTTAGATTTATTGCAGATCAAAGGGAGACTCTGCATACTATATGGCCCAGATCTTTAGGAATCTTGGTTTTACAGGAATTTTATCTATAGTCATACTTTGGAGATATTGCAGGTTTGGTTCCAGACCGCTGCAATAGAGCTAATATCTCAATAAAGACAGTCACAGAATTTTTTGTCTCCAGTGCATATCAAAGTTATGTTTATACTATAGTCTATTAAGTATGCAATAGCATTATTTCTAAAAAAAAAAACAATGTACATACCTCAGTGAAAAAATAATGCTCTTTGAGAAATGGCATCAATAGACTTGTTCTACACAGGGTTACCATAAAACTTCAATTTGTAAAAACCACAGTGTCTGCAAAGTGCAAGAAAGTGAAGCACAATAAAATGAAGTATGCTTCTGTAAAAATACATACATACCATAGTAAAGAATTTAACCTTGCCCAAGAAGAAGTCTGGCTTCTGTGCTCAGTTCCTGAGAGGTAATCATTAATGCCTTGGAATGTCCTGCCTGATAAAAGATTTTGTTTACTTGGGGATCTTGGGACATGGCAGGTAGTCTAACAATGGGATTTCTGGTAGCGGTTCTGTGTTATGTGGTATCAGCTGGACCACTGAAGGGTCTGGAGAATGAGGTCAGGCATGTGGGAAGTTGACCATGTCTATGTGATGGAGCTTCAATAAAGACTCTAGACATCATGTCTTGAGTGAGCTTCCCTTGTTGCTAAAACTACATGCATATTGTCACACATGGTTGCTGGGAGGAAAAGACAACTGGAAACTCCATGTTTGGAACCTTCTAGATTCTGCCCATGGTTCTCTTCCCTTGGCTGAATTTAATCTACATTCTTTTACTCTAACAAACCATAATCATGAGTATAACAGTTTTCAGTGAGTTCTGTGAACACTCCCAGCAAATTACTGAAGCTAAGAATTTGGGTACCACTGAATTGCTATTGTTGTCAAAAGTGATAGTGGTCTTGGGACCATTCTATAACTTTGCCTATACATATACACATACATTCATGTATATACTTGCCTTTCTCGATTCTAATATGATATGTAAATCATACTACTTTTTATATGCTACATAGTACATATCTGTCATATATATGTATCAAATATTCAATCATGAATATCTGATAATTCAGCTTTTATAATAGTCTTACAAAAGCTTTTATTTGAGAATGAATATTAAAATATTTGTTATTTATTCTCTGGAGGTTTTCTAACTTATATTCCTACAATTCAGTCAAAAATATGTAAGATGTTATATCACTACTCTATTGAAATGTTTCTACATAGTTAAACTCCCATGTATTATTGTTTTCTCTTCTTATTTTTAAAAGTTTAGAGACTTTTCTCTCAATGCTTCTTATGAAAGGACTTGCATGATAAATCATTTCTTTTATTCAAAAGACATACCAATTTGCTTCAATTTAAAGGGAAAAACTATGTCTTTAGATGATTTTCTCTGTAAAATTTTATTTTTTTTAATTTTTGTTAACTACTAAAACTTTATATAATACCATAATTCCTTTTCTACTTTAGCTACCAGAAAACTAAGAGTTAAATTGAAGTCCAATGTAAAATCTAGTTACAATCAGATAATTAAGATTGTTTTTTCAATATCTGTATTTACTAATATTATCCTAAATGGAACAGATTATTATTTACTCACATCAAATGATGCACGTTTCCCTCTGCCATAATTTCCTCCTTCCAGTGTGATGTTATGAGAATCAGATATCACTCTAATATACAAGATTAGCATTATAGGTAAGGAACCCTTCAAAAATGCATCTGTGCATTTATTAGGATTGAGAAGTAGTTTTTTTCTCCCTTTCCCATTCTGAGATAGTCTACTTAGAAATACAATGAGAAGGATCTTCGGTCCTCATGCTTTGTAATGTAAATAAATTTCTTCAGTGGGCAGATATCTAAGACTATAGTCTCCAGCTTACAACCCAAGGATGTCTCCAGGGACCTAGAGGCCTTGAGTCCCTTTGAAATATAAGCACATACCTCTGGAGTGGTATATCTTTTTGGAGTCTCATTGGCTAATCAGACATAAACTAATTTCTAAGATTTATCAGTTAGCCCTGGTCACAAGTTTTAGTAAAATTTGCTCAGAGAGACAATTTTAAAGAAATATAAAAATATTTTCTCTACAACCCCCAAATTGGTAACATCTCACTCCCCTCTAATATTTATTAGCTTTTCTTTTGTTCTGATAATTATGTAATTTAAGCTTTTGAATAGCAGTTACAAAAGGCAGCGACTAAATAGACCTTCAACAAAACATCATTTATGTGGCAAAATGAATTTTGAATCAACTCCACTCTAAATATTTGTCCCAAACAGTAAAGATCTCAAAGAACCCAAGTTAATAATGAATATTGGTATTTTGAGCTTACTTTCCTGCAATTCCACATTCTACTGGCTTTTAAAAATATTTTTAAAATTAAACTTTTAATTTTGAGGTCATTGTAGATATGCATGAAGTTGTAAGAAATATTGCAGTGATATCTGGTGTACCCTTTACCCAGTTTATCCCAAAAGTATTATCTTGTGAAACTGTAGTACAACATTACAACCAGGATATTAATGTTGATGCAGTCAAGATGCAGAACAGTTTCATCATTATAAGAATCCTCCACAACCACACCCAATTCCCCTCTGCCCACACACCCTCCTTAACTCCTGGCATTTCTGTAATATTGTCTCTGTTTCTACAATACTGTCATTTCAAGGATGTTGTATAAGCAAATCATATAGTTTGTAAATCCCTTGGGGATTTGCTTTCTTTTTTTTGCTCAGCAGTTCTCTAGAGATTATTCCACATTTTTGTACATATCGATAGTTAATCCCTTTATTATTGTTGACTAGCATTCCATGGTATGGATAAACCATAGTTTGTTTCACTATGGTATTCACCCACTGAAGGACATTTTGTGTGTGTGTGTGATTATGACTAAGGCAATACACATTCGTTTTCATGTTTGTGTGTGTATGTGTGTATGAACATAAATTTTCATTTATCTGGAATAAATTTCTAGGGATGCAATTCCTGAGTCTTATAGTAGTTGCATGTTTAATTCTGTAAGAAGCTTCCCAGTTGTTTTCCAGAGTGGCTGTAATATTTTACATTCTCACCAGCAACGTATGAGTGAATCAGTTTCTCTGTATCCTTGTCAGCACTTGGTGTTGTCAGTATGTTTCATTTTAGCTATTCTGATTCGTGAGCAGTGATACCTCATAATTTTAATTTGCATTTTCCTAATGGCTAATGATATTGAACACCTTTTTTGTGTGTGTGTTCTTGTTTAATACCTGTATATCCTCTTTGGTGAAATGTCTTTTCATGTCTTTTCCTATTTTCTAATTAGATTGGTGGTTCTTTTTAACTCTTTTGTTTTAGGAGATATATATATATATATATATTCTGTATAAGATATGTGGTTTGCAAATGGTTTCTCCTACTCTGTAGCTTGCGCTATCATCTTTTAACAAGGTCTTTCACAGAGCAAAAGTTCATAATTTTGATGAAGTCCAACTTATCAATTTTTTATTTCATGAATACTGTCATGTATAAGAACATTTTGAGCAGTCATAAATTCAGGAGTTCTTTTCAAATTTTTTTGGTAAAAGTTTTGTAGCTTTACATTTTACATTTATGTCCATGATTTATTTTGCATTACTATTTTTATAGGATGTGAGACTTAGGTCAAGATTTCCCACCGTTTTTCTTTTGCCTATGTATGGATGTAACCTTGCCCTAGAATCATTCATTGAAATGGCTATCTTGACTCCACTGAATTGTGTTTTTTTGTACTTTGTCAAAGTCACTTGGGCATATTTGTGTGGGTCTATTTCTGGATTCTTCTGAAAAGCCACACATATTTGATTGCTGAAGCTATATAATACACCTTAAAATGGGGTGGACTGATTCCTCCCACTCTATTCTGCTTTTTAAATATTAACTATGCTGGTTCTCTGCCTTTCCATATAAATTTGGAATAATCTTGTCTGTATCTCCAAAATTTTTTGCTGAGAATTTCATAGGAATTGCATTAATCATATATATTAGTTTGGGGGAGAACTAACATCTTTACTATAATGTCTTCTAATTCATGAACACAGTATGTCTCTCCATTTATTTAGATCTTCATTGGTTATTTTAATCAGCATTTTGTAGTTTTTAACATTCAAGTCCTATACATGTTTTGCTAAATTTACACCTACTTTTCTCATTTTTGAGCAATTATAAATGACATTATATTTTTAATTTTAATAGCTATGTGTTTATTGCCAGTGTATAAGAATGCAATTGAGTTTTTTACGTTTATCTTGTATGTTGCAAATGTACTAGACTCTCTTAGTTTCAGGAGTTTTTGATATGTTCATTTTGATTTTCTGTATAGGTAATCATGCCATCTGCAGATAGAGACTTTTATTTCTTCTTTCAGTCTGTATGCTACCTCTTTTTTCTTGCCTTACTGCACTGCCTAGAAATCCAGCACTATTTTGAATAAGAGTGATCAGAGGAAAAAGCATTCTGTTTGTCACTATTAAGCATGTTAATTGTGGTCTTTTTGTTGTTGGTCTTTTTTGTAAATGCTGTTTATCAATAGAGGAAGTTTTCTTACATTCCTATATTTCTGAGACTTCTATCCTGGATCAGTATTGAATTTTGTCAAATAATTTTTCTTCATCATTTGATATGACCATTTAATTTTACTTCTATGCCATGTTAATATAGTGGAATACATGGATTGATATTTTTAATATAGAACAAGTCTTGCACTCCTAAAATAAACCTCACTATTTTTATGCTGTAAATTTATATATATGTGTGTGTGTGTGTGTGTTTGTATACATATATATTTGATTTCCTAATATTTCATAAGGATTTTTACATTTATATTAAGGATGCTAATCTGTAATTTTCTTTTTTTATACTATCTTTGTCTTATTTGGTATAGGATAATACTAGTTTCATTAGTGATTTGTGATACGCCCCTTCCTCTTGTATTTTGCAAGTGAGATTGTGTAGTATTAGTCTTAATTCTTTAATGATTTGACAGAATTCCTAATTAAGCCATCTAGGTCTGGAGATTTTTTGGTAGTTTTATTCATTACAAATTAATTTTCCTTAGTAGGTACAGGGTTATTTGAGTTATCTATATCATTTTGGGAGATTTGTGGTAGTTTTTATTTATTGAGGGCTTGATCCATTTCATCTAAGCTGTGAAATTTATATGTGTAGAATTGTTCATATTATTCCTTCAATATCATTTTGATGTCTAGAGTATGTTTGGAGATATCACCCAATTTCATTCCTAATAGTGGTAATTTCTGTTTTCTCTGTTTTTTGTCAGTTGCTAAAGGTCTGCCAATTATATTGATCTTTTCGAATAACCAGTTCATTTTTTTTCCATTTTTTTAATTTACAATTTCACTGATTTCTGTTCTTTATTGTTTCCTTCCTTTCAAGGCCAGTATCTTCAAACCTCTCTCAGCTCCATCTTTATATTGCCTTACCCATGTGTGTATCAAATCTCCTTCCCTCTGATCATCTAAATAATTCGAATCAGGTATGGGTGAGACTCTGGATACAATCTATCCTTGGGCAAAATTCCTCTCTACCTGTGGTTCTGCAAAACTAGAAAACAAGTTGTCTGTTTTCAAAACAGCATGACACAGTGGCATAGTATAGCAGAGAAATCCCTACTCCAAAATAAGCGTGTTAAATTGCCTAGGTTTTTTTCTACTTACCATTTTAGTTCTGTCAGTTTTTTTTCTTCTCATATTTTGCTGCTCAATTGTTTGGTGCATACATATTTAGGATAGTAATGTATTTTTGATGGATTGACCCTTTTATCATTATATAAAGTCCCTTTCTGTATCTAGTAATTTCCTTTGCTCTAAAGAGATATCAGTATAGGTATTCCTGCTTTCTTTGTATTAACATTTGCATGATACATCTTTTTCCATCCTTTTACTTTCAACCTATTTTTTATATCTGAAGTGAATTTCTTGTAAGCAGTATATATTTGGGACGTGTTTTAAATCTATTCTGCTAATCTCTCTCTAAGTTGATATATTTAGACTATTTACACTTAATGTAAACTATTGTTTATTTGAACTTAAGTATGCTACTTAATTTTTTATTTTTTGTTTTTCTCTGTTTTTTTGTGGATTTCTGGTCCCTCTCTTTCCCCGCTACCCTCCACACCCCGCCTTCCTGTGGGTTCCTTTAACACTTTGTAGAAATCCATTTTGATGTATTTATACTTTTTTTAGTCTGACTCTTCACAGCTTTTCTATTGGTTGCTTTAAGTATTACATTATATCAGATTCTATATATATATATATATATACACACACACCACATTTAAGTATTAAATTATATCAGACACAATGTGTGCAGTGTTACATTATGTTACATTAGAATCTATTGTTGCTATCATTTTGGAGTTTGAATGAAGTGTAGAAACCTTACCTCTGACTATTCCTTTGCTCTTCCCTGTTTATAATAAAATTATCTCAAATATTTATTCTTTATACATTTAAAAGTAAATCAAACATTGCTGTAATTTTTGCTTCAACCAATAGGGAAAATTTAGAAAGCTCAAAAGAAGGAATATCTATTCTATTTACCTATACTTACTTTTTTTCTTACTGTACGTTATTCCTTCTTGATAATTCCAAGTTTCTTCCTTAGTAACTTCAAGGGTGAGTTTCCTGGCAACAAATTCTCATCGTTTTTCTTCATCTGAAATATCTTGATTTCATCTTCATTCCTGAAGGTTGTTTTAGCTTGATAGAGAACTCTGAGTTGACATTTCTTTTCTTTAAGGGCTTGAAAAATGATGTATCACTTCCTTCTAGTCTCCATGGTTTCTAATGAGAAATTTGCTTTCATTTGAATTGTTTTTCCATAATAGGTGAGGTTTTGTTTCGATCTCACTGCTTTCAACATTGCTCTTTCTCTTTAGTTTACAGCCCTCTCAGATTCCACCTGGGCATGGGTGGGGGTGAATTGGAGAGCTGCATTATTATAGCCTTGTGAGGGTTGGGAATCTTGCCTCTCAGTCTTTGGTGGTATGTATTGGAGTGGGGTCACTCTTTGCTGTGCTATTTGTCTGCATTTCAGCAGTTGTTATTTCAAGATTTCTGTCTTTCTAGGCTATCCCTTTCCTGGTCCTTTGGCTAAGGAAAGCAGGAATTTTGAAGGATTTTTATTGTCTGCTCCCATTAGTATTTCTGGGTTGCTAGCTCTTTCAGTACCAAGTCTGAGAGTCATATGGCAAAAACAATACCTAAGGAACTCACCAGTGTGGCTTTCGTTGGGTTGCAAGGTCCTTAGCCAGTCTGCCTTTTTTTCTCTCCCTTTCAAAGTCTTGTTAGGTTCATTTTATATATAATGCCTAGGGTCTTAGCTGTACTTAATGGGAGAAATATTCAAAAGTATATTTCCTCCATTTTTCTGGAAGAGAAATCCTTCTACTGACTTTGTAAATAGTATTCTATCTATCTGCCTATCTCCAAGATGTGTACTAGTGTTTCAAAAGAATGTTTGGTTCATTATTATACAATGTCTTATGTATTTTCCCCCTACTGTCAATTTTAAACAGAAATACTGCACAAAAATTTTGAGGAAATCTTGACTTTAAATTCCTTTTTTTCTGAATATCTATGCAGAAAAATGTGCTTAGTTTGCTAGTTTTCTTTTGTAGCATAAGAATAACTATATTTATTTATAGTCCATTATTCTGCAAAGTAATTTAAACACCAGGGGGTTAAGTGTTCAGTGACTTCCAAGGTGTATCTAATGTAGTCTAATCAGGCAACTAAGATATACCCTCCAGCAAATAGAGTATATGAAACTGTTGACCTAAGGTTAGAAATAATTTTAGAGGAAATGACTTCCAATTAAATGCAATTTTTGTCTCAGTGTAGGTGGAATCAGCATTGTAGATGCAATTTTCTTCATTGCAGAAATAAAACTTATCATCAACAAGCAATCAAAGATTCTAAAGCCCCTACGACCTGTTTTTTTTTTTTCCCTTCTTTTTTTCTGGATACGCTAGGTTTCAATCTATTTAGGATCTTTTCAGTAATAATGGAAATATTGCTAACACTGATATCTATAATACTAAACCTGACTGATTTACAGAATCAGCGTATTATTAGATATTCACTAGTGGGAATACTTGTAAGAAAAATGTCCAGAGCTGAGCCAGAAATACTTTGTGAACAATACTGCTCATACCGTGATTCTGTAATAGTGACCAGCTGCACCTACTGAACAATCTCATTTGGCTTTTATTACTTCTTATTTTTAACTTTAATACTACAGTGCTGAGACAGATAAGTAAGCACAGATGCATTTTTGAATACTAGTCTCTTAGCAACCTCTTATATCAAATACATTTTTAATGGAATAAAAAGAAGATAGAAAATTTCAACACTAACTTAATTTAGAATTTACCATTTTTTATTATGAGATGTAAATTTTCCAACACATGATTATTCTCTTTATTACTTTAGTAGGGTAAATATCATTTGCAGAACTCCTGAGCTGCTGGAGAATACTATTCACAGCAAAAACAACTGCTACTTTAATCATATTGACACGCTTTATAGCTATGCTGTAAAGTAATTTTTATACCTGACACTATGACAGAAAACCAAATCAAACTTAGCCTTGATGATTGCTGTTCTTCTCCAAATGTAGGAAACAGAAGAATGTAATAATAACTGAAAATACATTTCCAGGGATTAAAAACATAATCAATTTGCTATTTAAGAACAAGGAAAAGCACTGTCTAAATTTGATCTGAAACAATATATGATTAGAAAATGAAAAAAATAAAATCTCTATTAATTATATGACTGTGTATGTTATGTTTCTTAATACTAATTAACTTTTGGAATAGAATACATTTTCAATATTTGTCTCTAATAGCAAAGAAAAAGTAGAATTAACCTTCTAAACATCATCATAAAGTTATTTTCTTGATTCTTTGATCTTTACTGAAGCTAATCACAAGTTAATTAGCACCTAAGCTATTAAAATACCAATTAAAATACCCAGTTTTATTAATTATGTGTTCACCACAAAGAAATCTAGCAATCTTTTCTCCATTATTGAGTGTGTGAATTTCCCAAAATATCTTACAATTGAAATATTTCTAGTGATTTGATCATTCTCTGTGTTAAATTGCTTATGTACATCTGAGTCTATGGTGGATGTCAGGATATAAATAAATGGGGACTGGCCAACTTCAAAAAGTCTCCTCAACAACTGATGTTATTTTATGATGAGCCAGATGATTAGCTGAAGAAAAGGATACACTCTCTATCAAGTATCAGGGATAGCTTTCTGGCCAGTCATTTCACCTGAGTAATCATATCAGATGGGAAACACTGAATTTTGTGATCTTTATGTTCTATATTATTATTGGGATACTTTTTAAGATAGGATGCTTTGATTTCTTCAGGGAGAAATTTTAAGATTTTACTTTGATCAGCAGCCCAAGTATTTTTCTAAATGCTGAACTTAGTGTCATGTTTCAAATATTTCTTTATTATCAAATGGTATTATATTGTATTTATATTATATTATAATATAATATAATGTTATATATATAATATAATATAATATTAGTGTTAGCCAAAGCTAGATAGATGGTTACATGGGTGTTTGACAGGATATTGCACTATGTGGAGGTGTTACCTGGAAGAGTAATCTTTTTTTTTTTTCTGAAGAGTTTAGTATTACATTCACTCTCAAGTGTTGGAAGTATTATATGAGTAACACTGCATGCAATTAGACAAGGAAAATACAGAAATGGCAGCAGTGGATATCTTTATTTTTCTCTGATTAATGAATGAAAGTAGTAGTCAACAACATGTAAGTGCTTACTATAGGCAGTTCTATATTCTTTGCATGTTTCAACTCTTATAATCCTTGCATACTTTCTATAATGAAGATACTATTATTCTTCCAGTTTAAAAAATCCAAAACTGTGACACACAGAGGCTAAATAACTTGCCAAAGGATACTCAGATAGGAATTTGTAGAGCTCAGCAGCCAGGAGTCTAGCTTCAGATTCTGAGTTGTTACTCCTGTATTACACTACTCCCCAGTACTGATAAAAAGCACTGTAGAAGGAACGAAGTGTTAAAGTAAAGCCGGCAACAGAGAAACCTGTACAATCATAGATTAATCATCTAGGCAAAAGAATATTTTGGATTGTTAGATCTACTATATGATTTTTCCTGAAGTTTTCTCTGTTTGCTTTATTTTGAAATTGTCTAAAACTTTTCCACTTGCCCTTTTTTTTTTTTTTTTTTTTACTGTGATCCTTGTTTTCTTCCTATATTCTCATTTTTTGAAATGGGACCCCCCCAGAAAATAAGGTCAATGGGTAGACACCAGAACAGAACATTATCTCTCAATACTAAAGAGATGGCTGGCATAAATTCTATGGACTTAATGCAAAAACGAATATGGGTTAGGTGGCAGTCCTATTTCAAAGTATTTGCCTCTTCATAGCTTACTCCCATGCTGAGATCTATTTTTTCAATGACTGTAAGATATTTCAACTCTGTATGTACCTCCTACCTAGACAAGTGCTAATTTTCTTGGCAAGTCAAAAACAGAACATCTGCTTATATTGACTCTCTAGTTGGAAAACAATAAGAAAACCTTTTTCTTTTCTGTGCTAGTAATATGATTATAATACCCTATTGCATATTAATGACTTGAGATGCATCCTTGTTTGAATTTGGTCAGAAATAAAATGATGCAATATTGAGTTATAAAACAGAAATAAAACATATTAGCTAAATACTTTCTTAACCAAATAAAAACATACAAATATAACAGTAAAATAAATGAAACATTTCAAAAGGAAGTCCTTATTTATAATCATCCTTCCATAGTTACATGACAGCGAATGTAGTATTCATGGATAAATATAACTTTTGAGACCATCAGCTCTATGCAAGATGTCATGGAAATAAAGACTGTTTTGGAATAAAATGGAACAAAAATCTTATTCAGAGAACACCTCCCAGCTGTGTTACCAGTTACTGTGTAATCATCTTTCATTATATATGCTGTATGGGGTATGGAGAATGATTAGAAATGCAAACCTGATGTTCTGAATTTGTACATCTCTTTTAGGGCCAGATCTCCTCAACAAGGAACTTAGCCTCAGATTCCACACGTAGCTCATTAAACATTTTGCTAAGTCACTAATATTTACTAAGTGATCATTCTAATATTCTATAAAGCACCCTAAAGACAAGTTCTGAATTCTTATATTTATAGGATACTAGATACCAAGCAATGTAAGACTAAGCAAAATCAGGACCATACTATTATCATCTTTGTTTTCTTTCTCTTTTCCTTCCAAGTGACTTCTACTGAATGGATAATACAGCATAGCAAAAAGTCTAATGTTATAAGTTATTTATTTACTTATCCCCCCTCAAAGTCAAGCAGTGTTACCAGTGTTGGGGGACATCATTTCAGATATGATATCCCTTTAACATCATAGCTGTGGTATACAGCTACACAAGAGACAACATCTTAAGCAGGAAATAATATATATAACATTTTGTAGCTCATTTTTGCATTTAATTTGTCTCACAGATCATACCATACTGAGCAATAAGAGCTGACTCAGTCTATGTATAATTGCTTATTTCATTGTAGACACCTTATTTTCAAATGTTCCAGTTATCTATTCCTGCATAACAAACTACCCTAAAACTCAAAACCTCTTGGTTAATGATTTTATTGTATCTCATCATTTTGTGGATAATGAATATGCACAGGACTCAGCTAGGTGATTTTTCTGGTCTATATTGTATAAACTGGGGTAATTAGGTAAGACTTTGCTGATGCCAGGCTGGGCTGGATTATACAAAATGTATGTTCTGACATGTCTGGGCCCTTGGTGAAGATAGTTGCAGAAATGAGCTCAGTGGGTCCCTCTACAAGTGGTTTTGGGGCTTCTCCATATGGTACCTCCAGTATGGTAATTGGCCTTCTTGCAAAACAGCTAAGAAGGCTTCCCTGGTGGCTCAGTGGTTCAGAGTCTGCCTGCCGATGCAGGGGATGCGGGTTTGTGCCCCGGTCCGGGAGGATCCCACATGCCGCGGAGTGGCTGGGCCTGTGAGCCATGGCCGCTGAGCCTGCATGTCCGGAGCCTGTGCTCTGCAATGGGATAGGCCACAACAGTGACAGGCCTGCGTACCCGCCCCGAGAAAAAACAAAACAAAACCCAAACAGCTAAGAGCTTCATGATACCAGAGTGGATACTTCCAGTCCTTTTTAAGGGTATGCTTCCAAACTGACACAATATCATTTCCTCCAGATTCTATTGAATTTTTGTTTTTTCAGGGTATGTGCCCAGTAGTGGAATTGCTGGGTCGTATGGTAGTTCTATTTGTAGTTTTTTAAGGAACCTCCATACTGTTCTCCATAGTGGCTGAACCAATTCACATTCCCACCAGTAGTGCAAGAGTGTTCCCTTTTCTCCACATCCTCTCCAGCATTTATTGTTTCTAGATTTTTTGATGATGGCCATTCTGACTGGTGTGAGATGATATCTCATTGTAGTTTTTTTTTTTCTGGTACACGGGCCTCTCACTGTTGTGGCCTCTCCCGTTGCGGAGCACAGGCTCTGGATGCGCAGGCTCAGTGGCCATGGCTCATGGGCCCAGCCGCTCTACGGCATGTGGGATCTTTCCAGGCCAGGGCACGAACCTGAGTCCCCTGCATTGGCAGGCGATTCTCAATTCTTCTGCATTGGCAGGCGATTCTTCCCTCACTGCGCCACCAGGGAAGCCCTCATTGTAGTTTTGATTTGCATTTCTCTAATGATTAATGAGTTTGAGCATTCTTTCATGTGTTTGTTGGCAGTCTGTATATCTTCTTTGGAGCAATGTCTATTTAGGTCTTCTGCCCATTTTTGGATTGGGTTGTTTGTGTTTTTGTTATTCAGCTGCATGAGCTGCTTGTAAATTTTGGAGATTAATCCTTTGTCAGTTGCTTCATTTGCAAGTATTTTCTCCCATTCTGAGAGTTGTCTTTTGGTCTTGTTTATGGTTTCCTTTGCTGTGCAAAAGCTTTGAAGTTTCATTAGGTCCCATTTGTTTATTTTTGTTTTTATTTCCATTTCTCTAGGAGGTGGGTCAGAAAGGATCTTGTTGTGATTTATGTCATAGAGTGTTCTGCCTATGTTTTCCTCTAAGAGTTTGATAGTTTCTGGCCTTACATTTAGGTCTTTAATCCATTTTGAGCTTATTTTTGTGTATGGTGTTAAGGAGTGATGTAATATCATACTTTTACATGTACCTGTCCAGTTTTCCCAGCACCACTTATTGAAGAGGCTGTCCTTTCTCCGCTGTACATTCCTGCCTCCTTTATCAAAGATAAGGTGACCATATGTGTGTGTGTTTATCTCTGGGCTTTCTATCCTGTTCCATTGATCTATATTTCTGTTTTTGTGCCAGTACCATACTGTCTTGATTACTGTAGCTTTGTAGTATAGTCTGAAGCCAGGGAGCCTGATTCCTCCAGCTCTGGTTTTCTTTCTCAAGATTGCTTTGGCTATTTGGGGTCTTTTGTGTTTCCATAAAAATTGTGAAATTTTTTGTTGTATTTCTGTGAAAAATGCCATTGGTAGTTTGATAGGGATTGCATTGAATCTGTAGATTGCTTTGGGGAGTAGAGTCATTTTCACAATGTTGATTCTTCCAATCCAAGAACATGGAATATCTCTCCATCTGTTTGTATCACCTTAATTTCTTTCATCAGTGTCTTATAATTTTCTGCAAACAGGTCTTTTGTCTCCTTAGGTAGGTTTATTCCTAGATATTTTATTCTTTATGTTGCAATGGTAAATGGCAGTGTTCTCTTGATTTCACTTTCAGATTTTTTATCATTAGTGTATAGGAATGCCAGAGATTTCTGTGCATTAATTTTGTATCCTGCTACTTTACCAAATTTATTGATTAGCTCTAGTAGTTTTCTGGTAGCATCTTTAGGATTCTCTATGTACAGTATCATGTCATCTGCAAACAGTGACAGCTTTACTTCCTCTTTTCTGATTTGGATTCCTTTTATTTCCTTTTCTTCTTTGATTGCTGTGGCTAAAACTTCCAAAACTATGTTGAATAAGAGTGGTGAGAGTGGGCAACCTTGTCTTGTTGCTGATCTAAGTGGAAATGCTTTCATTTTTTCACCATTGAGGATGATGTTGGCTGTGGGTTTGTCATATATGGCCTTTATTAAAGTTCCCTCTATGCCTACTTTCTGGACGGCTTTTATCATAAATGGGTGTTGAATTTTCTTGAAAGCTCTCTCTGCATCTATTGAGATGACCATATGGTTTTTCTCCTTCAGTTTGTTAATATGGTTTATCACATTGATTGATTTGTGTATATTGAAGAATCCTTGCATTCCTGGGATAAACCCCACTTGATCATGGTGTATGATCCTTTTAATGTGCTGTTGGATTCTGTTTGCTAGTATTTTGTTGAGCATTTTTGCATATATGTTCTTCAGTGACATTGGCCTCTAGTTTTCTTTCTTTGTGACATCCTTGTCTGGTTTTGGTATCAGGGTGATGGTGGCTCATAGAATGAGTCTGGGAGTGTTCCTCCCTCTGATATATTTTGGAAGAGTTTGAGAAGGATAGGTGTTAGCTCTTCTCTGATATATTTTGGAGGAGTTTGAAAGGATAGGTGTTAGCTCTTCTCTAAATGTTTGAAAGAATTCGCCATCTGGTCCTGGGCTTTTGTTTGTTGGAAGATTTTTAATCACAGTTTCAATTTCAGTGATTGTGATTGGTCTATTCATATTTTCTATTTCTTCCTGATTCAGTCTTTGCAGGGTGTGCACAACCTGGAAGAAATGTCTGTTTTGTTTAATTGTTCATTTTGGTTCAAAAAAGGAGACAGCAAAAATAAGAAAAGGTCAAAAAATGATCATTGATAGCTATGTTTTCCTATGGCTTAAACCTTAATTTTGGATTTCAGTTTAAAAAAAATACTCATTTCAGAAAAATATCTCCACATCATTGTTACCTGAATATATTTGTTTCCAATTTATCGTAGGGAGAAATAAGACAATTTGGACAATACTGAGACTAGAAATAGATATTTTCAAATTTGGAATGAGATAAAATAAACTTTGTATATGCATTATTTAGGTCTCACTTTGTTATCAAGTATGGCATATTGTTTCTATTGGTAATTTCTTTAGACAAAAGTAGATAACTCTTATTAAGGGTAAGATAGCACCCTATTTATTTAATCTGGGGGGCATATGTGTGTAATTAATGTTCTTTTATTTCAAAAATGTTATATAATGAATTTAGTTTGGTTTGGTTATCTATAATAATGATGAGAAGAAAGTGTGTGTGTATGTGTGTGTGTGTGTGTGTGTGTGTGTGTGTGTGTGTGTGTGGTTTAGGGACAGAATTTCAATGTCACGTTCTATCATGTGATTCTGTACTTGATAGTTGTGCTTTAACATTTGGCTACATAAATCTTCTCAAAATGCTCTAAGACAGCACAGCCAGGTGGCATATGCCACATCATATACACCTTGTAAGGTCCTTCAGTATTCAACAAGGAGAACTCATTCCCGTTATACTTCACCCTAGTGAGACATATCTAGACAAATCAATACATATACTAAAAACAAAATATGAAAGGAAACAATTGATTACATCATCCAGAGAAGCAATTAATCGTTTGAACATGACTAACAGCTCAAGAATATAAAGAGAATAGGTGATCTTCTCTTAAAACTGTAAAAAAAAAAATTTTTTTCTTTTTAAAGTACCTTTGTTGTGAAATTATGTATGTAATTATATGAAGAAAAGGAAATTATTTCTATCAGATAGCAAAATAGAAAGGAATCATCACTTGGTTTGTGCATATCTCTATCAACATTTGAAAAAATATGGATGTATTAATTATACCTTTCAGGGATCTGGTCAAGGTTTCTAAGTTCACTAGACAGCACCATTAAGAGATAGCAGTTATCATGAAGATTGATAATCCTATAGTACTACTGCTAACTTTCTGTAAAGTTAAAGAATCTCCAGGGATACATGACTATATTTTGCAGCCAGAATTCACACAATATGACAACTATTGTAATAAATAATTATGACCTAAAATTAAGGGTTTACAAAATACTTAATACTAATCACATGTTATCTGTGATAAAGTTTCATATGCATCAAGTGAAACTTCAAAAATTGATAAATCATTACATTATACTTAAGATATTAAAGTAAAACACTAAGAAATAACAAAGTATTTAAAATTATATATGTACAGAATCCTTTTTTTGAAACACTAACTTCATACGACAGTTTCTAACCTTTTCTCTGTCACAAAAACATAATGTGCACCAAAGACTATTCAACTGTACTTCACATCTTAACAAAGTTTACCTTTTCATCAAAAAAAAAAAAATCCTACTCACCAGCATTCAACATCTATTACATACTTCTCAGTAAATTTCATACAATCACCATTCTAGTGGCTGTTTCAAGGCTAACGAAAGGTAATTAAAACTAAAATCTTAGTACTAGGAGTAGAGCTTTATTTTCTATGGTAAGTTTTTTGGATATTGACATTTGATTTGTTTTCTAGAAACTATACTCTCTATAAGGAAGTGCAACTCTTTATTTGAAATCTCTTTCAAAAATCTTCAGTAAAATATATTTTTACCTGTTGATATCCTTCACTTCAGATACCAAATTAAAAAGTCTTTGAAAATTATAAGATTCACCAGAAACACGTGCACACACGTATCATTTAGGCATGATTCTGTCTACAAGTAACAGAAAACACAAACAAAATGACTCACACCAATAGTGCTTTATTTGTTTCACATATAGTAAGTCCTGAGTAAGTGACTGCTAGAATAATCTTGTGATGCTAGGGCCAATGTATTTTTGTTTGTTTAAATAAACTTGCCTGTTCTCTTATGATCATAAAATTCCTGTGTAATCCTAGACATACTGTTTTCTTTCAAAGTAGAAAGAAAGGGTAGGGGGAAAAAGGATCAGTGCATCTCTATTTATTAGGGCTGTGTCACAGAGCTAGCAGCAACGAGAACTAGGTGAGTATTTGACTTTCACAGCATACATAGGCATGTAAAAAAGGAAATTGATATTGTGTATAAGAATGAGACAAACTACAATGATTTCCAGAATATCCTTTGCAAACATTTACAACCAATTCAAATGGAAATCCTTCATTGTCTGTTCTTATGGGTTGAACTAGGTACCCCCCAAAAGGTACATTAAAAGTCCTAACTCCCAGTACCTCAGGATGTGACCTTATTTGGAAATAGGTTCATTGCAGATGTAATTAGTTAAGATGAGGTCATACTGGAATGGTATTGGCTCTAATCCAATAAGACAGGTGCTTTTATAAGGATAAGAGAGAGGTGCAGAGACAAGACAGCCATCTGAATACACAGAGATACAGAAACACATAGGAAGATGGAGGCAAAGATTAGAGTTATGTTACCACAAACCGAAGACTGTCTGGGGCTACCAGAAGCTGTAAGAGGCAAGGAAGGTATTCCTCTGGAGGCCTTAAAGGGAGGATGGCCCTGCTAATACCTTGATTTCAGTCTTCTGGTCTCCAGAAATGTGAGAGAATAAATTTCTCTTGTTTTAAGCTACCCAGTGAGTAGTGCTTTGTTGCTGCAGCCCTAGAAAATTAATACAACCATGTACTAAATGTTACTCTATGAAATAATTTCTGTTAAAAATTTAGTGTATTTTTCCCATAAATCTCCCTATTTTGATATCATATAGGTATTTATAAAATATATACTTAGATAGACATGTATTAGTTGCCGCTTGTGCACTGCCTCATATCTCTTGCAATCACTGTAACACCTACAGCCAGAACCAGGGCTGCAGCTAATACTTCTGGGTGGGCTTTGACCCACTTCATGCTGAAACAGTCAGCTCATCCTTCATTTTTAGGCCTAGGGATTCTCTAATACTGCTATAAGAGATGCCAGCGGGAGCCTGCTTGTCTGCCAGGAAGCTTGCCTACAATTTCTGGAGCATTCCTGTCCACCCAGGAAACAAATAATGGAGGATGGAAACTAGTAAATAAATGCTTCTTTTAATTCTCAGAAATTCTTTTTTCTCAGTTTTTTCTTCACGTTTAGGGAGATATAATTGACATATAGCACTGTATAAGTTTAAAGTATACAGCATAATGATTTGTTTTATATATGTATTGTGAAATGATTATCAAATTGAGTTTAACTAGCATCCATAATCTCAGATAGTTACAAAAAACTTTATTCCTTGTGACAAGAACTTTTAAGATCTACTCTCTTAGTAACATTCAAATTAACAAAGCAGTTTTAATTATAGTAATCATGTTATACATTGCAACCCCAGTACTTATTTATAAGTCTGTACCTTTTGACCATCTTCAATCAATTTCCCCAGCTCCTACACCATTGGTACTGGTAACGACAAATCTGATCTACTATGATCTTTTTGGTTTTGGTATTTTCTTAGATTTCACATATAAATGAGATCATAGCATATTTGTCTTTCTCTGTCTAACTATTTCATCTAGCATAATACCCTCAAGGTCCATCAGTGTCACAAATGGCAGGATTTTCTTCTTTTTTTTGTGGCTGAATAATATTCTGTTGTATATATACACCATAATATCTTCATCCATTTGTCTATTGATGGACACCTCTGTTTTCACATGTCTTGGCTATTATTAATATTATTAATGCTAAAATGAACATGAGTGTTCAGGTATCTTCTCCACATAGTGTTGATGTTATATTTGGATATATACTCAGAAGTTGAATAGCCAGATCACATGGTAGTTGTAATTTTAATTTTTGAGGAACATCCATACTACTTTCCATAGTGAGTGACTGTACCAATTTACAATCCCACAAAAAGTGTACCAGGGTTCCCTTTTCTCTACATCCTCTCCAGCATTTGTTATCTCTTGTCTTTTTGATGATGGCCATTATAACAAATATAAAATTATATCTCACTGTGGCTTTGATTTTCATTTCCCTATGATTAATGATATTGACCACCTATGTAACTGTTGGCCATGTGTATATCTTCTTGGTAAAGGTCTCTATTCAGGTCCTTTACCCATTTTTAAATTGTATTTCTTTTCTTTTTTTTTTTCTATTGAGTTGCATGTTTGTCTTTATGTATTTTGGATATTAACACCTTATCAGATATATGATTTACAAATATTTTTTCATTGACAGGGTGTCTTTTCATTCTGTTGATTGTTCCTTTTGCTGTGCAGAAGCTTTTTAGCTTGATGGAGTCTCACTTGTTTATTTTAGATTTTGTTATTTGTGCTTTATGAATTAAAGCCAAAAAATTATTGCCAAGACACATGTCAGGGAGATTTTTTCCTTTGCTTTCTTCTAGGAGTTTTATGGTTTTTGGTCTTATGTTTAAATCTTTAATCCATTTCAAGTTAATTTTTGTGAGTAGTGTAAAAGAGGGATCCAATTTTGTTCTTTCATAGGTGAATATCCAATTTCCCTAGTACCATTTACTGAAGACACCATATTTTCTTCATTGAGTATAATTGATCCCTTGTCAAATATTAGTTGATCAAATAAACAGGGTTTATTTCTGGGCTCTCAATTCTTTTCCATTGGCCTATGTGTCTGTTTTTATGCCAGTACCATACTGTTTTAATGACTATAGCTTTATAATATAGCTTGAAATCAAGAAATGTGTTGCTTCCCACTATGTTCTTCTTTCTCAAGAATGTTTTGGCTATCTGGGTCTTTTGTGGTTCCATATAAATTTTAGAATTGTTTTTTATATTTCTATAAAAATTGCCATTTAAATCTTGATAGGGATTACATTGACTCCGTAGATGGCTTTGGTAGTATGGATATTTTAACAATGTTAATTCTTCTAATCCATGAATATGAGATATCTTTCTATTTATTTGTGTCTTCTTCAGTTTTTTTCATCAATGTCTTATACTTTTCAGCATAGAAATTTTCATCTCCTTGGTTAAATTTATAGCTAAGTATTTTGATTTTGATGCTATTGTGAATGGGATTTTTAAAATTTCTTCTTCAGATATTTGTTAGTGTATAGAAACACCACTGATTTTTGTATGTCAATTTGTATCCTGCAACTTTTCTGAATTTGTTTATTAGATGTAACACTTTTTTGGTGAAGCCATTAGAATTTATTGTATATAAAATTATGTCATCTGCAAAGAGAGACAATTTTACATTTTCCTTTCCAATTTTGATGGCTTTTATTTCTCTTTCTTATCTCAATGCACTGGAAAGGATTTCTGGTACTATGTTGAAGAGGAGTGGTGAGAGTGGGCACCTTTTTCTTGTTCCTAATCTTAGAGGAAAAGCTCTCAGTCTTTCAGCATTGACTATGATGTTACCTATGTGCTTGTCATATATGGTCTTTATTATGTTGAGGCAAATTTCTTTTTTACCTAGGTTGTTTTATAAACTGATGCTGAATTTTGTCAAATGCCTTTCTGTGTCTATGGAGATGATCCATATGATTTTTTATGTTATTGTTTTACTATGTGTATCACATTTATTGTTTCATATGATGACCCATCATTCCATCCCAGGGATAAATCCCACTTCATCAAAATGAATGATCCTTTAAGATGCTGCTAAATTTGGTTTGTTAGTATTTTATTGAGAATCTTTACATCTATATTCATTAAGGATATTGGCCTATACTTTTCTTTTCTTGTAGTGCCCTCTTCTGGCTTTAGTGTCAAGGTAATACTGGACTCACAAAATGAGTTCGTGAGGGTTCCCTTATCTTCAGTTTTTTGGAAGAGTCTGAGAAGCATTGGCCTTTATGTTGTTCAAATGTTTCATAAAATTCACCAATGAAGATGTCTGGTCTTGGGATTTTTTGTTGAGAGATTTCTTCTTACTGATTCAATCTCCTCACAGGTTATTGGTCTATTCAGATTGGTTATTTCTTTCTGATTTACTTGGTGTCATTGTATGTTTCTAGTAATTTTTCCATTTCTTCTAGGTTGTCCAGTTTTTTGGTGTATAGTTTGTCATAGTACCCTCTTATGATCCTTTGTATATTATCAGTTGTAATGTGTCCCTTTTCATTTATAATTTTGTTGATTTGGGTCCTCAAATCAACTTCTGGCCTTGTTTAGCCTAGTTAAAAATTTGTCAATTTTTCTTTTCAAAGAGCCAACTCTTAGTTTGGTTAATCTTTTCTATTGTTTTCCTGTTCTCTATTTCTTTTATTTCTGCTCTAATCTTTATTATATTACTTTCATTCTTCTTATAATTTTGGGCTCAGTTTGTTATTCCTATTCTAATTCCTGGAGGCATAGAATTAGGTTTATTATTTATGACTTTCCTTATTCATCCATGTATGCATTTATTACTATCAAATTCCCTCTTAGAACTGCTTTCACTGTATCCCATAAGTTTTGGAGTGTTATGTTTCCATTTTCATTTGTCTTAAGATACTTTTTTATTTGGCCTTTAATTTCTTCTTTGACCCATTGGTTTCCAGAAGAGTTATTTCATTTCTATGTATTCATGAGTTTTCCAGTCTTTCTTCTGTAATTGATTTCTATTTTCATACCATTATGATCAGAAAAGATACTTGGTATGATTTCAATCTTCTTTTCTTTTTTTTTTAAACATCTTTATTGGAGTATAATTGCTTTACAATGGTGTGTTAATTTCTGCTTCATAACAAAGTGAATCAGTTATATATATACATATGTTCCCATATGTCTTCCCTCTTGCATCTCCCTCCCTCTCACCCTCCCTATCCCACCCCTCTATGTGGTCACAAAGCACCGAGCTGATCTCTCTGTGCTATGCAGCTGCTTCCCACCAGCTATCTATTTTACTTTTGGTAGTGTATATATGTCCATGCCAGACTCTCACTTTGTCACAGCTTACCCTTCCCCCTCCCCATATCCTCAAGTCCATTCTCTAGTAGGTCTGTGTCTTTACTCCCGTCTTGCCCCTAGGTTCTTCATGACCTTTTTTTTCCCCTTGGATTCCATATATATGTGTTAGCATATGGTATTTGTTTTTCTTTCTGACTTACTTCACTCTGTATGACAGAATGTAGGTCCACCCACCTCACTACAAATAACTCAATTTCATTTCTTTTTATGGCTGAGTAATATTCCATTGTATGTATGTGCCACATCTTCTTTATCCATTCATATATGGATGGACACGTAGGTTGCTTCCATGTCCTGATTTCAATCTTCTTGAATTAACTAAAACTTGTTTTGCCACATAACATACGGTCTATCCTAGAAAATGTTTCACATGTACTTGAGAGGAACGTGTATTCTGCTTTTGTGAGATAGGATGTTCCATATATGTCTACTAGGTTCATTCTATAGAGTTGCTCAAATCAGCTGTTTATTGATTCTCTGTCTGGATGATCTATTCATTATTGAGAGTGGGGTATTAAAGTTTCCAACAACTATTCTATCACTGTTTCTTCTCCTTTAATTTTGTTAGTTTTTGCTTTATATGTTTAGATGCTTTGATGTTGGGTATGTAAACATTTAAAATTGTTACATATTCTTGATCGATAGTCCCCTTTATCATTATATAATGATCCCCTTTGTATGTTTTTACCATTTTTAAAGTCTATTTTGTCTGAAATAACTACTCCTGCTTTTTTTTTGTTTTTATTTTTTTTGGTTATCATTTGCTTGAAATATTTTTCCCATCCCTTCATTCTCAGTCTTTGTGTGTCTTTAAGAATAGTTTGAGTTTCTTGTAGGCAGCATATTGTTAGATCTTCCTTTTTTATCCATTCAGCCATTCAGTATATTTTGATCTGATAATTTAATCCATTTACATTTAAGTCATTATTAATTGGCAAGGATTTCATATTGCCATTTTATCAATTGGTTTCTAAATGTTTTGTAGATTCATTCTTGCTTACTTCATTATCCTGCTTTTTCTTTTTTGTATTTTGATGTCTTTTGGCATTAAAATGCTTTACATTTCATCAATTTTTTGTGTGTAATAGCTTCAAGTTTTACCTTGTGGTTATCATGAATCTTACATAAAATACCTTAAAATTATAGCATCCTATTTTTAAACTGATAAGAACTTCAGTTCAATAACACTCCTAAATTTCTCATTTTTACTTCTCCCTCACATTTTAGGATATGGATGTTACAGTTTACATATTTTTATATTGTATATCTATTAAATCTTCAGTTCAGTTATTGTGTTCTTCCAACTTTTTGTTTGTTTTTTTATGGTTCCTATCTTTTCACTGAACCTATTGTTTTCTGTGTACATTGTTTTCTCAATTTTGTTTATTTGTGTGTTCTTGTGGTTCACTAAACTTCTTTAAGAGAATTATTCTGAATTCTTTGATAGTTTATAGATTTCCATTTTTTTAGGGTCAGTTATTGGATATTTATTATTTTCCTTTGGTTTTGTCATGTTAACTTGATTCTCATGATCTTTGATTTCTTACAGGGGTATCTGTATATTTGAGTAAGAAATTTCCTTTTTCAGACTTTTAAAAGTTCACTTTGGCAGAGACAGCTCTTGACCATTCCTCTCAGCTTGGTGTTCTGGATGTGTCAGCTGGTAGCATCCTTGGACAAATGGGGCTTGCTATCAGGATCTATTTTGGGGCAAGACCACTGCTCCAGTTCTAGGTTGTGGGGGAGAGGGGTATACTACTGGCTAAGAACAGTTGAATAGGAGTGCTGGCTTGATTCCCTGCCCATGTGAGGCTGTAGAATGGGTTTTGTGTTTGCCTGGGTTCTCTGATCATGCTTCCTAAATGGTCAGGCTGGGTACTATATTCAGCAGTGGGAAGCATTATGAATTAGCTTTCTTGCGGTGGCAGGGAAGCAGAACAGGCTCCAAGGCATTCAAGCCTCATTGTTTGGGGACCCAAATCAGGCTACACTTTGCACTAAATTTCCTGTCCAGATAGAGCAACTGATTTTGTTGTGAAGACAGGGAAAGCCACAGGCTGTGCTCTCTATTCATGTACCACTGTAAACAGGGCTGTAGGATGGACTCTGCATTTTCTTGTGTGCTCTGGTTAGGTATCCTGGTCAGGAAAGCTGAAGGCTGTATTCAGTAGTAAATGGGAGCTCAAATTAATTTCTCTGGTCTGTGGGGCCCCATATAGGCTCCAAGGCTGGCACAGGCTCTTGTTGGGGATCAAATTAGGCAGACTATGCCTTGTGATGGGCCATCATTCTAGCTTTTCAGACGGGTAGGGCTACTGACCAGTTTCTCCACTGAAGTGCTATTGTAATCAGGGTTGCAAGATGGGCTACACAGATTTCCAGGAGCTCTGGTTAGGTTTCCTAGTTGTACCAGACTAGAATCTGTATCAAGCTTTTGGGAGACCTATAAATTAGCTTCCATGCCTGGTTGGGGCTGCAGAACAGTTCCTAAGGCCAGCAAGCCTCTTTGTTTGGGTATCAAATTAGACAGACCTGCTTGTGATGCTTCCTGGACAGATGGGGCCACTGTTTTGACTCTGCAGACACAGAACCACTGGTTGGGTTCTCTGCTGAAATGCCACTGTACTGGAGCTAGAGGATGGGCTACTGAGATTTCCAGGAGCTTGGGTTAGGTTTCCTAGAGGTTATATTCAGCAAAGGACAGGACTACAGGTTACTTTCCCTGTTTGGGGTGGGAAGCATACAGCAGGCTCCCAGGATGACAAGACTCCTGTTTGCAGAGCTAATCAGACAGACCTGTATGCCAAACTCTTTGGTCAGACAGGGTCACCAGCTTGTCTGCAGATGGGCAGAGCTGCTGGCCAGACCCTCTGCTCAAGTGCTGCTCGGTCAAGCTATTTCCTGTATGCTTGGCCAGGCTTCCTGATCAAGCAGGGCAAGGAGCTACACTCCCAAGTATTGGGTTGCCCAAAAAGTTCATTTGGTTAATGAATATATTGTTCAGTAAAGTTCTTGGTAAAAATGAAAAATGTGTCTTTTATTATTTTTACTTAAAGCCAAAAGAAGTTTTTGGCCAACCCAATATTATGGTCATGGTTCCTAGTCAGGTGGGGCAGGGAGCTACACTCAGCAGTGGATGACTCAGCTAGCCAGCCTAGGCGTGGGGGGTAGACTTGACTCTAGTGCTAGCAAGGCTCTTGATTTGAGGTTTAAAAGCAGGAAGACTCACTCCCTGCTGAGTTCCCTGGTTAGACTTATCACAATCTTGGCTCTGTAGATAAGCCAAGCTGCAAGTCCCTTCTGCTTCTCCTTCATAATGTGATTTCCAGTGGTCAACTCCCTTGATCCCTGTGAAACAAGACCAGAGAATGGGACTCCCAAGAAACAACTGACAATACTGGGGGAGCTCAATGTCCACCTTCAGGTCTATTTATTTCCCCCATGGAGGAACTTTAGACTAGGGTGGGGTGCTGCCCTGGACTGGCAGAGGGGCAATGCAGTCATCATGCAGCCGTTCCTCTTATCCTTCTAATGGGAGTGTCTCCATCTCTGTGGTACATGAGGCCTCATGTTCTAGGATTTTGTCAGATATGTCTTGTTCATAGGTTGCTAGTTGTTCTTGTAATGGGGAGTGAAATCAGTAATGCCCTATGTTGCCATTTTGGTATCATCCCTTGATCAGAAAGACAACTCTAAAAGGCATTTTTTAATTCTTCTGTAAAGATCCCAGAAGTATTGGTCCGCAATTGTCCACAAGTTAGCCAAATTAATACTGCTTCATTTTAGACTTCCCTTCCAGCTTCATTTGCCTCGTCTTTTACTTCTCCATTAGTTACTTCTATTGCCATAAGTAATGATATCCTTTGTTTCTGACCATCAAGAAGTCTATGTCTTCTGCCAGGATTCTAAAAAAGGCTACCTTGTTAGCTTGTAAATAGTGTTAACACTCAGACCCTTTGCAGTTACTTCTTGACAAAATGGAATGGGAAAAAACAATTTTTATGATACATTTCTTACTACTTCTGGTACTTTATAAAATAATTTATCTTTATTGAAAGAGTCTGAGTCAATCATAAACTATATCCGTTTGGAATATGCCACATCATATCAAGTAAAATAGCTTTTCCTTCATTAATACTTACTTGGCACATGCTGATGGGCCATGGCAGAGAAAACTGAAAGTAAAAATCCCAGATTCCTACATCTCAGGATAGTATATTGCTATAACATAGTAAATGTTCTGACAGTTGATCAATTTTAGTGCCATATTTATTTTGGTTTTGTTTTCTTATATATATGCATAGAAATATATATATATATACACACATACATACATACAGGAACATGACTCATGACTCATCCATTTGTTCATGTATTGGTTAACTAATTAGTCCTCATGGACTTATGTGTTAAACTTTCCTACAGTAACTATTGGAGAAAATATTAGTAGTGACATGATGCTTCATAGATAGCAGAGTATACTTAACTTTGTTATTAAAACATTTAGATCCATGGTATAATAATAAATATTCTGGGAATATCTGGGTGTTTTGTAAAATTTAAGTCAAAAATGAGGTGACATATTTGATTCAAAGATTGAAAGACTCTGTAAGGGCAGAATAGAACTCTGATTTTTGTCCTCGATCTGTATCTCATGGAATGGAATAAAGGATCATAAGAGAGCTTAATGGTTTATTCTTTTTCACTGTCACATAATCCTGACAAAGGAATGAACTCTTCAATCTTCTCAATTGTCAATTGATGCCCTTTGACAAGTAGCACATTCACTGAAAAAATTTAAATAGAAAAAATATAAAATAAAATAGAAGGAAATTGAGGTAGGAGGTTGGAGAGAAGACTGAGTTAGAAGGTAATAGAAAATGTATTAGTGTAGATCTTTGATATTTTCCACATTAATGTAGGTGGTGGTAAAGTATGATCATTAAATTAGTCAGAAAACAGTTATTAATGCTATGGCATTCTTCTCTACTGCATATAGTTCAAAGATTTTCCCCTAAAACAATCCATTTATTAAAATGTAGACTTGCTTTCTTTTTGCTTATGAAGCAGGCAAGATAGTCCAATTTTACTACAACCTTAGGAAGATTTCTAATGGCTTAAACTAACATTGTTAACATATTCATCCATGTTGTTTACTAAAAATCCATTCTTAGGAATTCCAGAAATTCTTTCATTTTACTATTTTAAATAGTGTACTCAAAAATAAACCGATGTGATGGTGTTAATTGGCAAAAGATTATATTACACAGAAAAGTGGAAAATTTTAGACTAAAATTAGTAAAAACATAATTATTTATAATATTAGAAATATAATCAGTTTGAGAGTGCTGAAAAAATGTATGCATACATGCACATACTTTTCTATGCATTACCTAACATACACTGAAGCTTTATATTTGTGTTGAGGGAAATTGTAACAGACTTCATATACATGGCAATATGAGTTTGTTGTTCTTAATGTTGACTCTTACCCTCATACTAGACTATTGCCTCTGAACAATACATTCTCAAAATAATCTTAATTATCTAGCATATTAAATCTGATTGATACAATCTGAGTAGTTCCAGGGCAAATAGTAATCAGAACTGCATTGTGGGCTAGGCATAGGATATATCACTTTTGAAGGGTTATTTTAGGTAGGAAAACAAACATTGAAATTTTCCTGAGTAAAATTTCAACTCGTAGTAAAATTAGTGATGGTGCTTAATTACCACAAAGATAGGATGAACAGTGTAATTTCCTAAACCTATGCAATATGGAAAAAGGAAGACAGAGAATATTTAGTTTCATTCTAAAGGACAACTGATATCCTATATCTTGAAGAAATATTTATTCAGGATTTGTAATTTATTATTAAGGTATAACTGACATGTAACTTTATACTAGTTTCAGCCATAAGGTATAATGAGTCAGTAGTTGTTTACATTGCAAAACGATCACCACAATAAGTCTAGTTAACATTGTTACCATCCATTAATTTTCTTTATTCTTCTGATGAGAAATTTTAAGATCTATTCTCCTCTCAGTAACTTTCAAATAGGCAATAATTATAGTCACCATGCTGTACATTATAACCCCATGACTCATTTGTTTTATAAGTTTGTACCTTTTGAGCACCTTCATACATTTTTCCCACCCACCATCCCTTACCTCTGGTAACCACCAATCTGTTCTCTGCATGAGCTTGGGGTCTTTTGTGTATGTTTATGCTTCTGATTTTATTTTCTTAGATTCCGTATATGTTAGATCATACAGTATCTATCATTACTGTCTGATTTATTTCACTTAGTAAATTCCCCTCAAGTTCCAGCCATGTGGTCACAAATGACTAGATTTTATGCCTTTGTATAGCTGAGTAATATTCCATTGTATATATGTACCACATCTGCTTTATCTATTCATCCACTGATGGACATTTAGGTTGTTTCCATATCTTGGATGTTATGAATAATAGCAGTGACCATGAAGATACAGATATATTTTCAAGTTAGTGTCTTCATTTTCTTTTTTTCTTTCAGCACTTTGAATAAAGTGCTTCTGGCCTGTAAAGTTTCCTCTGAAAACTCATATGCCTTTAGGTGTGTGCCGAATTTGTAGCCTGCCCCTCAGGCCAAAGCTCCAGGACAAGTGAATAGGCCTCTTTCACAAACAGACTGTCAGTATCTCAGTCTGTTGTCTGTGTAGTGCCCTAGGGGTGGTAGTCTGCCAAGAACTGTCTCTCTGATTATTACAGTCTCATGGGACCAGGGAACACATGCCCCCGTGGCCACCAGAGCTGACAGTCAAGTGGTGTCCCCTGGTGGCAGTGATAAAAGCCTGGGTACCAGACACATAGAAATGCTCCCCTATAGGAGATACTGGCACTCTGGAGTGTGGCAGATGCACGAAGATACCACCCGTGCTCAGATTTCTCTGGAAAGCATTAGAGGCAGTCCTTAGTTGTATGTTTAATTAGAAGCCTACCCCTTCAGGTTGCATCTATAATGATTAGCTAATAGCCCTCTTTTATAGTGAGGCTGAACTCTATGTGTGTTGCCTCTTGCTATGCTTTAGGCTGTTTAAGAACTCTCTCTCCATTTATTACAGTCCTGTGGGATACATGAGCATAAGCCCTGCTGGCTACCAGAGCCAGGTGATATAGAGTTGTTCCCTGGAGGCAGCTGTAAAAATTGGGGTTCTAGAGAAGAGTATAAGCTACTGTTTGTGAGATACCAGCAAGATGGAGTAAACACAGGGAGAGAACAGATCTCATCCACTGGCCTCTGTTCCCTGAGAGCACGTCAGTAGACCAGTAGATGCGTTTCAAATCACAAGTCTGCCCCTCAGCCCAAAACTCCTGAAAAGTAACTAGGCTTCTTTCCCAAAAAGACTGAGGTTGTTTCAGTCAGCTGTCTGTGCAGTGCCCTGGGGGTGGCAGCTTGCCAAGAACTGTTTCTCTGATTATTAGTCCCGTGGGACTCAGGAACGAAGCTCACCTACCCTTAAGAGCCAGGCAATCAAAGGGTGTCCCCTGGGTGGGAGCTGTAAAAACCAGCGACCAGAAATGTGTAAAAGCTCCCTTTCAGGTGATTCTGGTGCTTTACAGCATGGCAGGGGGAGAGTGTGAAGATGGTCCTTACTGAGTGTAGAAAAGTACAGGGGGACTGTAAAGATGATGTCCACTGGAAAAATATTGGAGGGGAAAGGAAAAGGGAAAAAAATGATGGGCACTGATTAGCTAGAACAAGGCAAGGAGAGCCAGAAGATGACACCCCCTGGCTAGAGTGAGACAGAGGGGGGTGCCTGAAAATGGCACCCACTGGCTAGAGCAAGGCAGAAGGAGAGTGTAAAAGTGGTACCCACCAATCTGTTACTAGATAGTGTTCCAGAAGGCTCTTAGATGTGTGTGTTGTATTAGATGCCTGCCCCTCAGGCTAATGCTTTATTACAAGCAAATGAGACTTTCACCTAAAGTCTGAGCCCCGTTGGCTGCCTCTGACCTGGGCCCTGAGGCAGGGGAGTGCATGTGCATGAGCCAAATTAAGAGCTATTTCTCAGATTGCTACAGTCTTGTGGTTTTCCTGGATGTGAACCCCATTGGTTCTCAAAGCTAGATGTTTTGTGAGCTAATCTCTCAGGTGCAGGTCTTAAAAGTTGGGGAACCCAATGTAGAGTTTAAGTGCTTCACTCCTCAGGAAGAAATTCCAGGTTTTGAGTTCCCTTCCAATCGTGGGTTGCTGCACCAGGAGTGAGGTTAATGGCAAGATTGTGTCCCAGCCTCTAGTACCAGTAGGTACTACTCTACTACCATATTCAATGTGCTATTTTTTGTCCTTACCCTGATGTATAGTTATTACTCAGCCATTATTCCGAATATTTTTCAGAAGAAATTTTCCATATGTAGCTGTAGACTTGGTGTGTCCGTGAAAGTAGATGGGTTCATGATCTTTCTATGTTACTATCTTGTCATATAATTTAGCTTGACTTTTAAAACATATTTTGTATTTCTATAAACATATCTTTAAAATTGACAGTAAAAATCATTTAAAGTTTTTATTGTGATATTGTTGACATGTAATTTTACATTACTTTCAGCATAATGACTTGATATTTGTATAAATTGTGAAGTGATCACCATAAGTCTAGTTAATGTACATCAACACACATTGTTACAAATCTTTCTTGTGATGAGAACTTTTAACATTTATTCTCTTAGCAATTTTCAAATATACAGTAGTAGAACATTTTTAACTATAGTCATGCTATGCTATACATTATATTCCAAGGACTTATTTTATATGTGGACGTTTATATCTTTTCACCACCTTCACCCATTTTGCCCATGTATCACATCCCACCTCTGGCAACAAACAATCTTTCTCTGTCTCTGTGTGTTTGTTTGTGTGTTTGTTTTTTTATTTCATATATAAGTGAGATTATATGGTATTTGCCTTTCTCTGACTTTCACTTAGCATATGTCCATCCATGTTGTTGCAAATGGCAAGATTTCATTATTTTTTATGGCTGAATAATATCCCACTGTGTGTGTATGTTTGTGTGTGGGTGTGTATCACATTTGCTTTATTCATCCATCAGTGGACACTTAGGTTGCTTCTATGTTTTCACGATTGTAAAAAATGCTGCAATAAACATGGAGATGCAGTTACCTTTTGAAGTTAGTGTTTTTGTTTTGTTGGGATAAATAACCAGAAGTAGAATTGTTGGGTCACATGGAGTTCTATTTTTAATTTTTTGAAGATCCAACATACTCTTTTCCATAGTAGCTGCACCAATTTACATTTCCAACCTCAGTGCACAAGGATTCCCTTTTCTTCACATCCTCACCAACACTTGTTACTTTTTCTTTTTGATATTAGCCATTCTGACATTAGCCATTCTGACAGGTGTGAAGTGATACCTCATTGTGTTTTTGATTTGCACTTCCCTGATGATTGATTAGTGATGTTGAGCAACATTTCACATTCTTATGCCATCTTTGTGTCTTTGGGTAAATATCTGTTTAGATCCTCTGCCGATGTTTTAATTGGATTATTTATTTTTTGCTATTAAGGTGTATGAATTCTTTATATATTTTTGATATCAGTACATTTTTAGATGTATGATTTGCAGATATTTTGTCCCATTTGGTAGGTAGTCTTTTCATTTTGTTGATTGTTTTCTTTACTGTACAGATTTTCAGTTTGATTTAGTCCCACTTGTTTATTTTGCTTTGTTTCCTTTGCTTTTGATGTCATATCCAAAAAATCATTACCAGGACCAATGTCATGTGATTACACTGCCTATGTTTTTCTTCTATGAGTTTTATCGTTTCAGGTCTTACATCCATTTTGAGTTAATTTTTGTATATGGTATAAGATAGTAGTCCAGTTTCATTCTTTTGCATGTGGCTGCCCAGTTTTCCCAGCAACCTTTATGAGACTATGCTTTCCCCATTGTATATTCTTGGCTACTTTGTTGTAAATTAGTTGAATATATATATATATATAGCTTTATTTTTGGGCTCTCTATTCTGTTTCATTCATCTATGTTCTGTTTTCTTGCCAATACCATACTGTTTTAATTACTATAGATTTGTAATAAAGTTTGAAATCAGCAAGCATGATTCCTGCAGCTTTTTCTTAAGATTGTTTTGCTATCCAGGGTAGTTTGTGGTTCCATACATATAATAGGATTGTTTTTTCTATTTCTATGAAAACACCATTGTAATTTTATAGGAATCACATTGAATCTGAAGATTGTATAATATGGTCATTTTAACAATAGTAATTCTTCCAATCCATGATCACATCACATTTATTTGTGTCTTCTGTACATTCCTTCATCAGTTTCTTATCATTTTCATTATAGAGGTCTTTCACCTCCTTGGTGAAATTTATTTCTAGGTATTTCATTCTTTCTGATGATGCTTTTATAAATGAGATTGTTTTGTTAATTTCTGTTATTAGTGTACAGAATTTCAACAGATTTTTGTATATTGATTTTGTATCCTGCAAGTTTACTGAATTCATTTATTGGTTCTAATAGGTTTTTGGTGGAGTCTTCAGGGTTTTGATATATCAAATCATGTTATCTGTAGATAGTGATAGTTTTACTTCTTTTGCAGTTTGCAGTCCTTTTTTTGTTTTTGCCTAATTGCTGTGGCTAGGACTTTCAATACTATAGTGAATGAAAGTGGTATGAGTGGGCATTTCTGTCTTATTCTTGATTTTAGAGGAAAAGCTTTTAGCATTGAGTATGATGTTAGCTGTGGGTTTGTCATATATGGCTGTTATTATGTTGAGGTCTGTTCCCTCTGTACCCACTTTGTTGAGAGTTTTTATTATGAATGGATATTGAATTTTGTTAAACGTTTTTTCTGCTTCTATTAAAATGATCATATGATATTTATCCTTCATTTTGTTAATCGGGTGTATCACATTGATTTTGCAGATACTGAACTATCCTTGCATTCCTGGAATAAATCTCACTCGATCATTGTGTATGATGTTTTAATGTATTGTTGACATCTGTTTGCCAGTATTTTGTTGAGGATTTTTGTATATATATTTATTGGGACAATGGACTATAGTTTTGCTTTCTTGTGGCATCCTTTTCTGATTTTAAATCAGGGTAATGCTGGCCTCATAAAATGACTTTAAACATGTTCTCTTATATTTTCTTGAAGCGTTTGAGAAGGATTTGTATTATTTCTTCTTTAAATGTCTAGTAGCATTCACCAGGTTAGCCATTTGGTCCTGGGCTTTGTTTATGGGAGAATTTTGACTAATGATTCAATCTTCTTCCTAATATTTGGTCTGCTCAGATTTTCCTTCTCCATGATTCAGTCTTGGTAGGTTGTATGTTTTTTGGAATTTATCTTTTTCTTCTAGGTTTTCCAATTTGTTGATGTGTAATTGCTCATAGTAGTCTCATATAATCTTTGCATTTCTGTGGTATCGTATCAGTTGTAACATTGTCTTTTATTTTGAGTCCCTTTTTTTTTTGTTTTTTGGTCAGTCTAGCTAAAGGTTTTCCCATTTTGGTTATCTTTTCAAAAAATGTTCTTTACTATCATCTATTTGATCTCTATTTTATTTCTACTCCTCTGACCTTTGTTATTTTCTTCCTTGTACTAAGTTTGTCTTTCATGTTTTCTTCTTTTCTATTGCCTTGAGGTGTAAACATACGTTGTTTAATATCTCTCTTGTTTCTTGATTTAGGCCTTTAGTGATGTTAACTTCCCTGTAAGAACTGCTTTTATGATTCCCATAAGTTTTGTTATGCTGTATTTCCATTTTATTTGTGTCAAGGATTTTTTTTTCTCTTTTGATTTCTTCTTGGATCTATGACTGCTTCTTGAACAACCAAAGGAGTTGTTCAGTACTATACTGTTAAATCTCCAAATATTTGTGACTATTCCAATTGTCTCTTTGTAGGTAGTTTCTAGTTTCATACTATTGTTTTTGTAAAAGGTGCTTGATATGATTTCAATCTCCTTAGGTTTATTAAGACTTGTTTGGTGGCCTAATATATGATTTATCCTGGAAAACATTCAGGTGTGCTTTAGAAGAATGTGTATTCTGTTGCTTTTTGATAGAATGTTCTGTATATGCCAAAGATCATCTGGTCTAGTGTATTGGTTAAAGTCAATGTTTTCTTATGGATTTTCTGTCTAAATGATTTGTGATAAAAGTGAGTATTAAAGTCCCCTACTATTACTGTGTTTCTATTTCTCCCTTTAGTTCTGTTAATATTTGCTTCATATATTAGATGTTACTATAAAAATCATTTTTAAGGCTAAAGAAATTGCTGAGATATGAGGGTGCAACCAAAAATAATCAATGATAAAACCACTTCAACTAAAATACTTGATACCTAAAAAATTCTCAAAACAAAATGACAGGAGGATCTTCAAGATGGCAGAGAAATAAGACATAGAGATCACCTTCCTCCCCACAAATACATCAGAACTACACCTACATGTGGAACAACTTCTACAGAACACCTACTGAATGCTGGCAGAAGACCTCAGACTTCCCAAAAGGCAAGAAACTCCCCACATACCTGGGTAGGGCAAAAGAAAAAAGAAAAAACAGAAACAAAAGAATAGGGACAGAACCTGTACCTCTGGGAGAGAGCTGGGAAGGAGAAAAATTTTCCACACACTAGGAAGCCCATTCACTGGCGGAGACGGGGTGTAAGCGGCTGGGGGAAAGCTTCGGAGCCATAGAGGAGAGTGCAGCAACAGTGGGGCAGAGAGCAAAGCAGAGAGATTCCCACACAGAGAAGAGGATCAGTGCCGACCAGCGCTCATCAGCCTGAGAGGCTTGTCTGCTCACCTGCTGGGGCAGGTTGGGACTGGGAGCTGAGGCTCGGGTGTTAGAGTTCAGATCCCAGGGAGAGGACTGGGGTTGGCTGCATGAACACAGCCTGAAGGGGGCTAGTGCACCAGAGCTAACCAGGAGGGAATCTGGGGAAAAGTCTGGAACTGCCTAAGAGTTGAGAGACCATTGTTTTGGGGTTTGTGAGCAGAAAGGATTCAGAGTACTGCCTAAATGAGCTTCAGAGACGGGCACGAGCTGCAGCTATCAGCGCAGACAGCAGAGATGGCATGAAATGCTAATTCTGCTGCTACAGCCACCAAGATTCCCATGTGCAAGCACAGGTCATTATCCACACCTCCCTTCCCGGGAGCCTGTGCATCCCACCACTACCAGGGTCCTGTGATGCAGGGACAACTTCCGTGGGAGAACACACGGTGTACCTCAGGCTGTTGCAATGTCACACAAGCCTCTGCCGCTGCAGGACTGCCCTGCAATTCACACACCTCTCTCCCACTGGCTTGAGTGAGCCAGAGCCCCCTAACCAGCCACTCCTTTAAGCCCCTCCTGTCTGGGTGAAGAACGGACACCAGAGAGCAACCTACATGCAGAGGCGGGGACAAATCCAAAGCTGAACCCCAGGAGCTGTGCGAAAAAAAGACGAGAAAGGGAAATTTCTCCATGCAGCCTCAGAAGCAGTGGATTAAATCTCCACAATCAACTTGATGTAACCTGCATCTGTGGAATACATAAATAGACAATGAATCATCCCAAAACTGAGGTGGTAGACTTTGAGAGAAACCTTAGACTTGGGGTTTGCTTTAGGTGTCTAATTTCTTTCTAGTTTTATGTTTATCTGAGTTTAGTATTTAGAACATATTATCATTGGTAGATTTATTGATTTGGTTTCTTGCTTCCTTTATATATATATATTTTTTTTTCTTTTTCCCTTTTTGTGAGTGTGTATATGTATGCTCCTTTTTGTGATTTTTGTCTGTATAGATGTGCTTTTACCATCTGTCCTATGGTTATGTCTATCTGTTTTTTTTTAGTATGGATTTTAGAGCTTTTTATCATTGGTAGATTTGTGTATTGGTTTAGTTGCTCTATTTTTTTTAAATTACTTTTTACATTTTTTTATTTGAATATATTTATTTTTTATTTTAATAACTTTATTTTATTTCTTTTTCTTTTATTCTTTTCTCCCTTTTCTTCTGAGCCGTGTGGCTAACAGGGTCTTGGTGCTCTGGCCAGGTGTCAGGCCTGAGCCTCTGAGGTGGGAGAGCCAAGTTCAGACATTGGACCACCAGAGACCTCCTGGCCCCTCATAATATCAATCAGGGAGAGCTCTTCCAGAGAGCTCTGTCTCAATGCTAAGACCCAGGTCCACTCAACGGTCAGTAAGCTCCAGTGCTGGGCCCCCCCCCCATGCCAAACAACTAACAAGACAGGAACACAACACCACCCATTAGCAGAGAGGCTGCCTAAAATCATACTAAGTTCACAGAAACCCCAAAACACACCACTGGATGTGTTCCTGCCCACCAGAAAGACAAGATCCAGCCTCATCCACCAGAGCACAGGCACCAGTCCCCTCCACCAGGAAAACTACAAAAGCCACTGAACCAACATTACCCACTGGGGGCAGACGCCAAAAACAACAGGAACTACGAACCTGCAGCCAACAAAAAGGAGATCCCAAATACAGTGAGTTATCAAAATGTGAAGACAGAAATATGCATCAGATGAAGGAGCACAGTAAAAACCCACCAGACCAAAAAAATGAAAAGGAAATAGGCAGTCTACCTGAAAAAGAATTCAGAGTAATGATAGTACAGATGATCCAAAATCTCAGAAACAGAATGGAGAAAACACAAGAAACATTTAACAAGGACCTAGTTTAACAAGGACCTAGAAAAACTAAAGAGCAAACAAAAAATGATGAACAACACAATACGTGAAATTAAAAATTCTCTAGAAGGAATCAATAGGAGAATAACTGAGGCAGAAGTAGGGATAAGTGCCCTGGAAGATAAAATAGTGGAAATAACTACTGTAGACCATAATAAAGAAAAAAGAATGAAAAGAATTGAGGACAGTCTCAGAGACCCCTGGGACAACACTAAAGGCACCAACATTCAAATTATAGGGGTACCAGAAGAAGAAGAAGAAGAGAAAAAGGAAGGGACTGAGATAATATTAGAAGATATTATGGTTGAAAACTTCCCTAATATGGGAAAGGAAATAGTCAAGTCCAGGAACCGCAGAGAGTCCCATACAGAATAAATCCAAGGAGAAACACACTAAGAGACATATTAATCAAATTATCAAAAATTAAACACAAAGAAAAAATATTAAAGCAGCAAGTGGAAAACAACTAATAATATACAAGGTAATCCCCATAAGGTTAACAGCTGATCTTTTGGCAGAAACTCTGCAAGCCAGAAGGAAGTGACAAGACATATTTAAAGTGATGAAAGGGAAAAAGCTACAACCAAGGTTACTCCAATCAGCAAGGATCTCATTCAGATTTGATGGAGAAATTACAACTTTTACAAACAAGCAAAAGCTAAGAGAATTCAGCACCACTAAACCAGCTCTATAACAAAGGCTAAAGGACCTTTTCTAAGCAGGAAACACAGAGAAGGAAAAGACCTACAATAACAAAATGAAAACAATTAAGGAAATAGTAAAAGGAACATAAATATTGATAATTACCTTAAATGTAAATGGATTAAATGCTACCACCAAAAGATATAAACTGGCTGAATGGATACAAAAGCAGGGCCCGTATATATGCTGTCTACAAGAGACCCACTTCAGACCTAGGGACACATACAGACTGAAAGTGAGGGGATGGAAAAAGATATCCCATGCAAATGGAAATCAAAAAAAACTGGAGTAGCAATTCTCATAACAGAAAAAATAGACCTTAAAGACTTACAAGAGACAAAGAAGGACACTACATAATGATCAAGAGATCAATACAAGAAGAAGATATAACAATTGTAAATATTTATGCACCCAGCATAGGAGCATCCCAACACATAAGGCAAATCCTAACAGCCATAAAAGGGGAAATCAACAGTAACAATATCTTAATAGGGGACTTTAGCACCCCACTTTCACCAATGGACAGGTCATGCAAAATGAAAATAACTAAGGAAACACAAGCTTTAAATGATACATTAAACAAGATGGACTTAATCGATATTTTTAGGACACTCCATTCAAAAACAACAGAATACACTTTCTTCTCAAGTGCTTACAGAACATTCTTCAGGATAGATCATATCTTGGGTCACAAATCAAGCCTTGGTAAATTTAAGAAAATTGAAATCATATGAAGTATCTTTTCTGACCACAGCTCCATGAGACTAGATATCAGTTACAGGAGAAACACTGTAAAATATACAAATACATGGAGGCTAAACAATACACTACTAAATAACCAAGAGATCACTGAAGAAATCAAAGAGAAAATCAAAAAATACTTAAACAAATGACAATGAAAACACGATGATCCAAAACCTATGGGACGCAACAAAAGCAGTTCTAAAAGGGAAGTTTATAGCAATACAATCCTACCTCAAGAAACAAGAAACATCTCAAAAAAAACCCTAACCTTACACCTAAAGCAATTAGAGAAAGAAGAACAAAAACCTCAAATTTAGCAGAAGGAAAGAAATCATAAAGATCAGATAAGAAATAAATGAAGGAAATGATAGCAAACATCAATAAAAGTAAAAGTTGGTTCTTTGAGAAGATAAACAAATTGATAAACCCTTAGCCAGACTCATTAAGAAAAAAAGGGAGAAGACGCAAATCAATAGAATTAGAAATAAAAAAGGAGAAGTAACTGACACTGCAAAAATGAAAAGTATCATGAGAGATTACTACAGGCAGCTATAAGCCAATAAAATGGACAACCTGGAAGAAAGGGACAAATTCTTATAAAAGCTCAAACTTCTGAGACTGAACCAAGAAGAAATATAAAAATATAAACAGACCAATCAAAAGCACTGAAATTGAGACTGTTGTTAAAAATCTTCCACAAACAAAAGCCCAGGACCGGAGAGCTTCACAGGTGTCTTCTATCAAACATATAAAGAAGAGCTAACACCTATCCTGCTCAAACTCTTCCAAAATATAGCAGAGGGAGGGATACTCCCAAACTCATTCTACGAGGCTACCGTCACCCTGATACCAAACAAGACAAAGATGTCACAAAAGAAGAAAACTACAGGCCAATATCATTGACGAACATAGATGCCAAAATCCTCAACAGAATACTGGCAAACAGAATCCAGCAGCACATTAAAAGGATCATACACCATGATCAACTGGGGTTTATCCCAGGAATGCAAGCATTCTTCAATATATGCAATTCAATCAATGTGATACAACATATTAACAAATTGAAAGATAAAAACCATATGATAATGTCAGTAGATGCAGAAAAAGCTTTTGACAAAATTCAATACCCATTGATGATAAAAACTCTCCAGAAATTAGGCATAGAGGGAACTTACCTCAACATAATAAAGATCATATATGACAAACCCACAGCCAACATCATTATTGATGGTGAAAAACTGAAACCATTTCCACTAAGATCAGGAACGAGACAAGGATGCCCACTCTTACCACTATTATTCAACATAGTTTTGGAAGTTTTAGCCACAGCAATCAGAGAAGAAAAAGTAATAAAAGGAATCCAAATCGGAAAAGAATAAGTAAAGATGTCACAGTGCCAGATGACATGACACTTTACATAGAGAATCCTAAAGATGCTACCAGAAAACTACTAGAGCTAATCAATGAATTTGGTAAAGTTGCAGGATACAAAATTAATGCACAGAAATTTCTTTCATTCCTTTACACTAGTGATGAAAAATCTGAAAAAGAATTTAAGGAAACACTCCCGTTTACCATTGTAACAAAAAGAATAAAATACCTAGGTATAAAACTACCTAAGGAGACAAAAGACCTGTATGCAGAAAACTATAAGACACTGATGAAAGAAATTAAAGATGATACAAACAGATGGAGAGATATACCATGTTCTTGGATTGGAGGAATCAACATTGTGAAAATGCCTATACTCCCCAAAGCAATCTACAGATTCAATGCAATCCCTATCAAACTACCAAGGGCGTTTTTCACAGAACTAGAACAAAAAACTTCACAATGTGTATGGAAACGCAAGAGACCCCGAATAGCCAACGCAATCTTGAGAACGAAAAACGGAGCTGGAGGAATTAGGCTCCCTGACCTCAGACTATATTACAAACCTATAGTAATCAGACAGTATGGTACTGGCACAAAAACAGAAATATAGATCAATGGAACAGGATAGAAAGTCCAGAGACAAACCCACACACATATGGTCACCTTATCTTTGATAAAGGAGGCAAGAATATACAATGGAGAAAAGACAGCTTCTTCAATAGTGGTGCTGGGAAAACTGTACAACTACATGTAAAAGAATGAAATTAGAACACTCCCTAACACCATACACAAAAATAAACTCAAAATGGATTAAACACCTAAATGTAAGGCAAGACACTATAAAGCACTTAGAGGAAAACAAAGGCAGAACACTCTCTGACATAAATCACAGCAAGATCCTTTTTGACCCACCTCCTGGAGGAATGGAAATAAAAACAAAAATAAAAAAGTCAGACCTAATGAAACTTAAAAGCTTTTGCACAGCAAAGGAAACCATAAACAAGACGAAAGGACAACCCTCAGAATGGGAGGAAATATTTGCAAACAAAGCAACTGACAAAGGATTAATCTCCAAAATATACAAGCAGCTCATGCAGCTCAATTTCAAAAAAACAAACAACCCAATCCAAAAATGGGCAGAAGACCTAAATAGACATTTCTCCCAAGAAGATATACAGATTTCCAACAAACACATGAAAGGATGCTCAACATCACTAATCATTAGAGAAATGCAAATCAAAACTACAATAAAGTATCCCCTCACACCGGTCAGAATGCCATCATCAAAAAATCTACCAATGATAAATGCTGGAGAGGGTGTGGAGAAAAGGAAACCCACTGCACTGTTGGTGGGAATGTAGATTGATACAACCACTATAGAGAACAGTATGGAGGTTCCTTAAAAAACTAAAAATAGAACTACCATACGACCCAGCAATCCCACTCCCACTTCTGGGCATATACCCTGAGATAACCATAATTCAAAAAAGCTCATGTAGCACCCTGTTCATTACAACACTATTTACAATAGCCAGGCCATAGAAGACACCTAAGTGTCCAATGACAGATGTATGGATAAAGAAAATGTGACACATATATATCACGGAATATTACTCAGCCATAAAAAGAAACGAAATTATTTATTTGTAGTGAGGTGGATGGACCTAGAGTCTGTCATACAGAGTGAAGTAAGTCAGAAAGAGAAAAACAAAAACTGTATGCTAACACATATATATGGAATCTAAAAGAAAAAAAATGTTTCTGAAGAACCTAGGGACAGTACAGGAATAAAGACACAGATGTAGAGACTGGATTTGAGGACACGTGGAAGCAGAAGGGTAAGCTGAGATGAAGTTAGAGAGTGGCATTGATATATATACACTACCACATGTAAAATAGGTAGCTAGTGGGAAACAGCCACATAGCACAGGGAGATCAGCTCGGTCCTTTGTGACCACCTAGAGGGGTGGGATAGGGAGGGTAGGAGGGACATGCATGAGGGAGGGGATATGGGGATATATGTATACATATAGCTGATTCACTTTGTTATACAGCAGCCACTAACACAACAATGTAAAGCAATTATACTCCAATAAAGATGTTAAAAAAAAAACAAAACTGTCTTCCCCTAGTACCTTTGATGGTCATTTGATTCATTCATGCAACAGCATTTATTGAATGCTTACTGTGTGCCGAGCATTGATTTGTCTGCTGAATCTACAACAGTGAACAGGATAGACATGGTCCCTGCCTTAAGGGAGTTCATGGTCAGATGGGAAAGACAGAAAGTAAATAATTTGTCAGGTAAAAATAATAAAAAATAAAATATTTTAAAAATGATTACATAAATAATAGCAACAAATTATTAATAAAGAGAAAATCAGGACAAACTGCCAATCATCATGACCTCTGACAAATTTTGGTAAATAAGAAATATAGAAAGCTAATGTGGGATTCAAACTATGCAAATGATGCATTCTCATGTTTTGTCAAGAGAAAGAGATCCTAATTTTATACACCTCATAAATAAGAAATGAAGGTTTTTGACCTTGTCGCTGATGTCTACTTACTGTAACAGAGGCTCATAATTTGAATTAGTCATAATAAATTATTGCTGTTGTTTCTTAAATATTGTGGCTCTTCTCTTTGGATACACATCATAATCACTGTTAGGTATTTTATAAAAAATACAGAAAGCTGGATCTTAATCCAGATCCACTAATCCAGATCCTCCAAGTCTATAGTCCTGAGATCTTTATTTTGTTAAAAGTTGAATTTAATTCCCAGCCATGATAAAGAATATCTGGTCTACTGAATGAGTGCTGATTTTTCAGTTGGTCACTTATTTCTCTTCTTCTTATATCTAGACCAGGGAAAAGACTTATAATAAATTTTGGTAAGGAAAAGAGAAGTAGGACTGTTTGGAGCACTTGGCATACCACGTGGTGAAATCTTGAAAGTATTGAAAGTACAAGGCAGTTTGCAGAATGAGTGACAAGAACTTGATAGAAATTGTTATCCATGCACAGAGACAATGGATGCTTCTGTGTATTTTCATAGAACTCTAAAATTAACATGAATTATTCTTTAGTCTGATTTTAAATTTCTAAAACTAATAAAATTGGAAAAATAAGAAATCATTCAAATAAACCATGTATCAGAAAGCAAATGACAAACTGTAGTGACAACCTGTTTATATTTTCAGGCTTAAATGCTCCAATCATTTTGTCTATATTCTAATTTAAATCTGCCAACCTAAATTGAATAGTTTTCGATCCTGATTGTGTATTAGAACCACTTAGGAAACATAAAAAAGATCTGTTTTTCAACTTTATACAAAGCAACTAAATCAGAATCTAAGGATGGGCCCTGAGTATCTGGCATGTTAGGTGTTTCCACACACCCCCAACCAGGTAATTGTATGCATCTATGTCTGAGAATCATATTCTAAACTCCAAGTCTAAGAAATACTAATTTATTTTAATTAATTCTGTAAAATTTCACTCTGAGGCAATGATTTAGAAACCTGCTGTGTGTTTAATGTGTTGAGGATTTAGTAATATTAATACAAGAAGAAAAATAAAACAGGGGCTTCCCTGGTGGTGCAGTGGTTGAGAATCTAACTGCTAATGCAGGGGACATGGGTTCGAGCCCTGGTCTGGGAGGATCCCACATGCCGCGGAGCAACTAGGCCCGTGAGCCACAACTACTGAGCCTGCGCATCTGGAGCCTGTGCTCCGCAACAAGAGAGGCCGCGATAGTGAGAGGCCCGCACACCGCAATGAAGAGTGGACCCCGCTTGCCACAACTAGAGAAAGCCCTTGCACAGAAACGAAGACCCAACACAGCAAAATAAATAAATTAATAAACTCCTACCCCCAACATCTTCTTAAAAAAAAACATACAAAACAGAAACATAGGCTAATATCTTAAAAATAGTATTTTCTTAAAATTATATTTTATCATAATATCACAGTATCAAAGATATATAATAATACATAAATAAAAATTATTATTCAATACTGAAGTAATTAAAAAAGACAAATTATCAAACTTCTTTTTACCTAATTTAATAAATAAGAGCAGGATTATCTATTTTGAAAAGATCTAGCAAGAGTCTGTTAAGGTTAATGAGAAAGAAAGAGTAAGAGAGAGAAAGTGAAAGAAAATATGAACCTTCAATGTGAATAATGATTTAGGAAAATCCTGAGGAAAAGAAACCTTGAATTTAAAAAGTTGTCAAAATGTTAAAGTCCTCAAACTTTGGTGGTTGTTTGGAAAATATGTTTGCTTTTTATCTTTGATATTTTGTCTTTTTAATATTTTCTGCATTGAGCATGTATCAATAATGATGATTGTTTTTAGAATTGACTACTATTACGCCGTTTATTTTCAAAAATTTTAAATAAAAATGTGTGTAATCTAAAATTTTAAACTATAGCAAATTATATGCTATTCTCTTAAAGGTATGCAAAACACAAGAGAAGGAAACAAATACAAAAGAAAGTTTCCATAAAATATCATTGCTTTCTAGTCTGATTTTCTTTCCTGGACCTGAGGTAACCTCATCAGAGCAGCAGCCATAGAATCTATTTGCAACTTCAGAACACTGGTTTACATTGTGAAGTTTCAGGCATTAACAGTAAAATATAAATTATAGTTTTTGTTGCTCAGCACTACAACTGTTTTATATGTGATTTATACCTGTGAAAAGAGCACAGTGCAATAATTGCATTGCTGATGTATTTAATTTACAGGTTGGGTGACTCCAGAAGTATGTTTCAAAGTGTTCAGTCTTGTTAAGCATAAAGAATAAACTGGAGTATTCTCTTCTGCAGGTGAAGCAAGCAGATGTTGCAGCAAGTAAATTACCTCTTTTATTATTTTCTTTTCTGGCAGCTTGTACTGTTACCTTATATATATATATATATAAAAAACTTCATTTGAGATTTTTCAGTCAAATATATGACTATGAATCTAAAAACATAAGCCATTTTGTTTTTTCATTGAGCAAACAGTTTTAACATCAGGCGTTAGTTTCTGTGTATATTCTCTAGAAACCACTAATGACTCTTATTCACACTCAAAGAGACATTAGGCTGTCACATCAGTAGGTGGTTGGCACATAGGTTATCAATCAGATACCTTTGCTGGATTCAATCAGACATGACTTTGGGGGAGATTAATGTTGTAGAGAGAGATGTAGTCAGTGGTATTGAACCTGACCACTAATAATAAAGAATCCTCAAATTCTCTTCTTGGCCAGTTCTCTCATATGAGGACTCCGGGAGTGATCCTCTACAATGAAGCTATGAGCAGGGCCACACCTTCACTGGCACACCACGTACTCATATACCAAACAAACATTTTCCAGAGTAAACAGAAGTACTTTGTGGATGTGATCACAATAACACATAATTTTCTAAACATGTAGATTCACCATAATTTGTCTAAATATTTGCTTTGTTTTTGATTTTTAACTCAAATTGCCACTGTATAAACAAAGATTTTATTGCATATTAATACTTGCCTTGTTTTTTTAGAGGAGGATACAAATAGTAAAATTGTTATATTAAGGTTTTAATTCTATGAATCTATGATTCTCTTCTCAGATTGCTTTTGGGCAAAGTTTAGTTTCAAATGTTTATCTACCATGAAAGTGAGTAATCATTTCATTCCACCCTTGACACATTAAATTGTATCATATATTAAACTATTAAATTTGACTCGTAAAAATGGCAATCTCTTTCATTTTAGCTTTCATTTACTTGTTACTGAGTACCCTCTATGTTCCCAGAACCATTACAGGCTCTGGAGATTTAAAAGTATACAAAATATATTTAAAAACCTGTCCTCATGTTGCTCACAGAGAGAGCAAGAGAAGTGGTGGAACAATATCCCTTGGGAAAGGAAGAGTGGGTGAAATATACTTCACAACTGGAGATATAAGCCCTGATTGCTGGTCTGTGAATAGAGGAGAAGAAGGTAGGATGCATAATAATGGTTGAAGGACATTGCACTGGAAGCTTGTAGAACTGGTCTTCAGATTGCTACAATTCTTTGTTTAATAAGAATTGAGATCATCATGTGAGAGTAAAGATTAATAGGAGGTATAGTAGGGTTAAAGAGAAAGCACTGTGTATGGAGAGTTGTCTTAGAGAATGGGAGAATATGGGTTTGTTTGGCAACAGCATTAAAGGCTGTTTTAGTTTGGTGATTTTAAAAACAATATAAAATGAGACCAGTTAGTGTGACTGTATTTTTTCCAATGATATTTAACAGCAGAATACAGCTGACCCTTGAACAACATGAGGGTTATAGGTTCTGACCCTCTACAGAAACAAAAATCCAAGTATAATTTATAGTTGGCCCACCCTATAGGCAGATCCTCTGTATCTCAGTTTCTGCAGATTCCACCAACTGCAGATCATGTAGTATTGTAACATTTACTATTGAAAAAAATCCCCGTATAAGTGAACCCATAAGTTTAAACCCACATTCTTCCAGGGGTAACTTTATAAGCCTGCAGTAGGCAGAAGTTTGGAGTTTCTTTATGTGAGTATAATGAAGTAAAAGGAAGGCAAGGAAATGAGTGAATATAATGATTCACTGTGGGAATTATGAGCAAAGTAAAGAAGAAAGAAGGTTGAGGGGTGGTGTAGCATCAATAGCATGTTAATTCAAGTAGGGTTAAAGAGGTGGGACATGAGAGAAAATGATTTGGAAATATAAGAACTGGTGGTTGGAAAATGGAATGTTTAAAATTGAGATTATAGAAGTGCTTCATATAATGCTAATGACAGTAACAAAATGGCTACCGAGGATGGCAAACAAATTTATTGCAGCAGAGAAGATCAAGGAAATGAGTAACGCAGGGGTCATCTTTCTGTATCTTATAATCTGCCATATTATGACAGGAGATCCAGAGAGGGAGGGTACCATGGAGGAACAGGTGATGACAAGGAGAGATAACACATAGTTACTTTGGGGGAGGAGGAAAGATGACAGAGTACAAGGACATGAGATCACCACTTCTTATGGAAACACCAAATCACAACTAACTCCTGAACAACCACTGAAGATAAAACACTGGAACATACCAAAAAAGATACCCTACATCCAAAGAAAGACAAAGAAGAAACCACAACGAGATGGTAGGAGGGGCACAACTGTGATAAAATCAAACCCCATACACACCGGGTGGGCAACTCACAAACTGGAGAGTAATTATACCATGGAAGTTCTCCCACAGGAGTGAGAGTTCTGAGCCTCACTTTGGGCTCCCCATTCTGCAGGTCTGGCAATGGGAGAAGGAGCCCCCAAAGAGTCTGGCTATGAAGGCCAATGGGGTTTGACCACCGGAATTCCACAGCACTGGGAAAAACAGAAACTTGACTCCTGGAGGGTGCACACAGGGTCTTGTGCCCACCAGGACCCAGGGAAAAAAGCAGTGACCTCATAAGAGACTGGGCCGTGCTTACCTGCTAGTGTTGGAGGGTCTCCTGTAGAGGTGGAAGGCAGCTGTGGCTCACTATGGGAACAGGGACACTGGCAGCAGCAGTTCTGGTGAGGGTTAATTGGTGTGGGCTCTCTAGGAGGCTGCCATTTTCTTATCAAGACCTGGTCCACCCAACAGCCTCTAGGCTCCAGTGCTGGGATGCCTCAGGCCAAACAACCAACACAGCCTGAACACAGCCCCACCCATCAGCAGAAAAGTCTGCTTAAAGTCTTCCTGAATAAACAGGCGCCCAATAAACACACCCAAGGCCATGATCCTGCCCACAAGAGGGACAAGACCCAGCTCCACCCACCAGTGGGCAGGTACCAGTCCCTCCCACCAGGAAGCCTGCACAAGCCTCTTAGACAGCCTCATCCACGAGGGGGCAGACAACATAAGCAAGAAGAACTACAACCCTGCAGCCTGCAGAATGGAAACCACAATCACAGCAAGTTAGGCAAAATGAGATGGCAGAAGAACTGTCCCAGATGAAGAACAAGATAAAACCCCAGAAGGACAACTAAGGGAAGTGGAGACAGGCAATATACCTGAAAGAAACATCACAGTAATGATGGTAAAGACGATCCAGGATCTTGGAAAAAGAATAGACACACAGGTCAAGAAGATACAAGAAATGTTTAACAAAGACTTAGAAGAACTAAAGAATAGAGATGAACAACACAATAACAGAAATGAAAAATACACTAGAAGGAATCAATAGCAGAATAATTGAGGCAGAAGAAAGGATAAGTGACCTGGAAGACAGGATGGTGGAAATCACTGCTGTGGAACAGAATAAAGAAGGAAAAGAAAGAAGGACAGTCTCAGAGACCTCTGGGACAACACTAAATGCACCAACATTTGAATTGTAGAGGTCCCCAAAGAAAAGAAAGAGAAAGGACCTGAGAATATATTTGATGAGATAACAGCTGAAAACTTTCATAACATGGGAAAGGAAACTGTCAACCAACTTCAGGAAGTGCAGAGTCCAGGCAGGAAAAACCCAAGGAGGAACACACTGAGACATATAATAATCAAATTGACAAAATTAAAGATAAAGTATTAAAAGCAACAACGAAAAAGCAACAAATAAAGTACAAGGGAACTCCTATATGGTTATCAGCTGATTTCCTGGCAAAAACACTGCAGCCAGAAGGGAGTGGCATTATAGAATTACAGTGATGAAAAGGAAGAATCTACAACCAAGAATACTCTACTCAGCAAGGCTCTCATTTAGATTTGATGTAGAAATCAAAAGCTTTACAGAAAAACAGAAGCTAAGAGAATTCAGCATCACCAGACCACCTTTGCAACAAATGCTAAAGGAACATCTCTAGGCAGAAAATAAAGGTCACAACTAGAAATAAGAAAACTATGAGTGGAAAAGCTCACTAGTAAAGGCAAACATACAGTAAAGGTAGGAAATCATCTGCATACAAATATGATACCCAAACCAGCAATCAAGACAAGAGGAGAGAACAAATGCAGGATACTGGAAATGCATTGAAAATTAAGAGACAAGCAACATAAAACAGTCTTGTTTATGTATAGACTGCTATATCAAAACCTCATGGTAACCACAAACCAAAAACCTACAATACATGCACATACACAAAAGAAAAAAGAAATCCAAACACATCACTGAAGTTAGTTATCAAATCACAAGAGAAGAGAACAAAAGAGGAAGGAAAGCACCTACAAAAACAAATTGAAAACAATTAACAAAATGGCAATAAGAACATACATATCGATAATTAACTTAAATGTAAATGGATTAAATGCTCCAACCGAAAGAGGGAGACTACCTGAATGGACACGAAAACAAGACCTGTATATATACTGTCTAAAAGAGACCCACTTCAGACCTAGGGAATCATACAGACTGAAAGTGAGGGGATGGACAAAGATATTCCATGCAAATGGAAATCAAAAGAAAGCTGGAGTAGCAATTCTCATATAAGACAAAATAGACTGTTACAAGAGAGATGCAAGGATTTTTCAATATCTGCAAATTAATCAGTGTGATACACATTAGCAAACTGAAGAATAAAAACCATATGATCATCTCAATAGATGCAGAAAAAGCTTTTGACAAAATTCAACACCAATTTATGATAAAAACTCTCTAGAAAGTGGGCATAGAGGGAACATATCTCAACATAATAAAGGCCACATATGACAAACCCACAGCTAATATCACACTTAACAGTGAAAAAGCTGAAAGCATTTCCTCAAGATCAGGAGCAAGGCAAGGATGTCCATTGTCACCACTTTTATTCAACACAGTTTTGGAAGTCCTAGACACAGCAATCAGAGAAAAATAATAAAAGGAATTCAAGTTGGAAAAGAAGTAAAACTATCACTGTTTGCAGATGACATGAAACTATACATAGAAAGTCCTAAAGATGCTACCAGAAAACTACTAGAGCTCATCAATGAATCTGGTAAAGTTGCAGGATACAAAATTAATACACAGAAATCTCTTGCATTCCTATACAATAACAACAAAAATCAGAGAAATTAATGAAACAGCAACATTTGTCATCATATCAAAAAGAATAAAATACCTAGGAATAAACCTACCGTAGGAGGCAAAAGAACTGTATTCAGAAAACTATAACATGCTGATGATAGAAATCAAAGATGACACAAACCAATGGAGAGATACAACATGTTCTTGGATTGGAAGAATCCACATTGCGAAAATGATACTGCCCCAAGCAATCTACAGGTTTGCAATCCCCATAAAATTACCAATGGGATTTTTCACAGAATTAGAACCAGAAAGTTTACAGTTTTTATGGAAACATAAAAGACCCCGAATAGACAAAGCAACCCTGAGAAAGAAAAACAGAGCTGGAAGAATCAGGCTCCCTGACTTCAAACTATACTACAAAGCTTCAGTCATCAAGACCATATGTTACTGACACAAAAACAGAAATATAGATCAATGGAACAGGATAGGAAGTGCAGAAATAAACCCATACACCTATGGTCACCTAATCTATGACCAAGGAGGCAAGAATATACAATGGAGAAGACAGTCTCTTCAATAAGTGGTGCTTGGAAACTGGAGAGCTATATGTAAGAGAATGAAATTAGAACACTCCCTAACACCATACACAAAAATAAATTCAAAATGGATTAGAGACCTAAATGTAAGGCTGGATACCATAAAACTCTTAAAGGAAAATATAGGCAGAACACTCTCTGACATAAATCGCAGCAAGAAGTTTTAAAATCTACCTCCTAGAGTAATGAAAATAAAAAAAATAAAACAAATGGGACCTAATTAAGCTTAAAATCTTTTTCACAGCAAAGGAAACTGTAAACAAAACAAAAAGTCAACTCTCAGAATGGGAGAAAATATCTGCAAATGAAGCAACCAACAAGGAATTAATCTTCAAAATATACAAGCAGCTCATGTGGCTCAGTATCAGAAAAACAAACAACCCGATCAGAAAATGGGTGGAAGATCTAAATAGACATTTCTCCAAAGAAGAAATACAAATGGCCAATAGGCACATGAAAAGATGCTCAACATCACTAATTATTGGAGAAATGTAAATAAAAACTACAATGAGGTATCACCTCACATTGGTCAGAATGGCCATCATCAAAATGTCTACAAACAATAAATGCTGGAGAATGTGTGGAGAAAAGTGGACCCTTCTACATTGTTGGTGGGAATGTAAATTTGTACAGCCACTATGAAGAACAGTATGGAGATTCCTTAAGAAACTAAAAATAGAGCTATCATGTGATCCAGCAATCCCACTCCTGGGCATAATTTGGAGAAAAACATGGTTTGAAAGGTTATATGCATCCCCATGTTCACTGCAGCACTGTTTACAATAGCCAGGCCATGGAAGCACCCTAAATGTTCATTGACAGATGAATGCATAAAGAAGATGTTGTACATATATACAATGGAACATTACTTAGCCCTTAAAAAGAATGAAATATTTCCATTTGCAGCAACGTGGATGGACCTGGAGATTATCATACTAAGTGAAGTAAGTCAGACAGAGACAGACAAATATTATATGACATCATTTATATGTGGAATCTAAATTTTAAAAATGATACAAACTTATTTACAAAACAGACTCACAGACTTAGAGAATGAATTTATGGTTCTGGGGGGAAGGGTTGGGGGAGGGATAGACTGGGAGTTTGGGATTGACATGTACACACTGCTATATTTAAAATAGATAACCAACAAGGACCTACTGCATAACACAGGGAACTCTGCTCAATACTCTGTAATAATCTGAATGGGAAAAGAATTTGAAAAAGAATAGACACATGTATATGTATAAGTGAATCACTCTGCTGTACACCTGAAACTAACACAACATTGTTAATTAACTCTAATATAAAATAAAAATGAAAAAAACAGTTAATTTGATTAAATTTAAAGAAAGGAAAAGGAGGATGGCCTAGAAATAGCCATGAAGAACAAGTCGGGCAGCTGTTCCACCTCCAGGAGTTATGGATTAGGGAAGTAAGAAAGAAAAGAATCATGCCTTAAGGGAGCTGTAAGAGAAATAATGTTATCAGAAGTGAGCTTGATGTCAGATAGTAGATAGAAGAGGTGAAGATATCTTTGTTTTTTTTTGAAACCTATGGTTGATTGTGTTCCATAGGGTACAGTGAAAGAGCTTCAGGTATGTTTTAGTTTGATTTTTCTTATGAATTTTACCAGTTATTCTAGTTGATTGCTAGGAATTTTCCTATTATTTTATACAGCTGTGTATATATCAACCACTTATATGTGTTGCAAGTATGTTTCTAGTATTCCCTTGAATATTTATTTATGATGATGTTAAATTCATGAAGTAGGGCTTATTTGTAATTTATTAAAGTTCATCCAACTTGTGTTTATTTCACAAATATTCTCATTTGAAAGCTCCTGTCCATTGCATACCTCTATCTTCCTCCAGGTTTGTGAATATAGGTTTATACAAAATAGTCATTTATAATTTTGGAAATCTGTGGTGATAAGAGAAAGTGGAATCAAGGATTAAAACTGACTTTTTCCACATACTTAGTAAATGTCTTAAAATAATTTTTAAATAACTTACTTTTTCTTCTTTAGACTGTGATATTTATCCATAGTAACATAATTTTCAAAATATTTATTCTGTTTAATAGATCTGTCTGTCCATCTACATATCTCTTCTACATTGTTTATGCACTATGATGAACATAAAAATTTATAGACATGTAAAATAATTCCATATATTACTTTATAACCAGTATAATTTTTGAGCCTTTTATGTTCATGTTTTTTCCTGTAAAAATATACACATTCCTATAAAGAGTGGATGTCTGAAAAGGCAAACATCAAAGAGCTAACAGTGATTATCTCTGGATGTTAGAATAAGATTTGTGTTTTATTTTATTTTTGCTAAGTATTATTTTCTCATTCACCTGCAATATTATGAGAAAATATATTTATCCTTTAAAATACCATAAACAAAGGTATATACTAACAACTATTCAAAGAGGCTTTGAAAAGAGAGAGAATAACCTTTCTCCAGCTTCCCTGTGCCCCAGGCAACTATGCTTGTTTCAGTTTATGAAACTCAACATGTTTCACTTTGAAAATGTCATGTTTTAGACCTTGTCCAGTGCCTCTTGTCTCCCATAAATATGCTTTGTATAGCTAACTCCTATTCTTTTTCAGGTCTCAGCTTAAATGTTTATAACTGTTACTTAATAAAAGTTTTCTGTCCCCAACCCCAATCCAGATTAGCATAGTGTGCACTTTTCCCTGTTACTCCTGGGAAGAATTGTCATCACTTAGCCAATATCAATCCTTTCTGACTGTCAACTCCACTGTCGAAAGGAGTACATTTGTCTAGACTCTTCTTGGATACTTAATACAGAAGCACGTAAGAGACAATCAATATATGGTATGTTGGATACATGAATGAAAAAATGGAGCCTGCATAGGCACAGGTTTACTTTTTCTCTGGCTCACTAGGAATATAAACTTGACTGAATAACTTAGCTTCTGTTGAATTTCCTCACCTGAAGAAAAAATATTGAAGGGAGCAATCTGTTATATTAATCTAAGGTAAGATTAAAGAAACATATGTAAGGCACTTAATCTCTGCGTATAAAATGAACACCCAATTGATGATTATGCTATCATTACTTTAAAATGTTTTCAGGAATATGTTCTTTTAAAACAAAAATGACTAACCACTACAATGGAAACTACAATAGAGAATCTCTGAAAGAATGGCCACCCATTAAGTTGGAAGGGTGGTAGTTTCAGTGTATAAAAGATCACCTTAAATTATGAAATAATTGAGGGAGGTGGCCAAGTTGGCAGAGTAGGAATACCTTGAACTCACCTTCTTCCATGGACACACCAAAATTACAATTACAGTTGAGTCTCGAACAACATGGATTTGAACTGTGCAAGTCCACTTATACATGGATTTTTTTCAATAAGTATATACTATATTACTACATGATTCACATTTGGTTGTATCCACAGATGCAGATGCAGAACTGTGAATACAGAGGGCCACCTGTAAAATTTTACATGGATTTTTCAATTTCATTGGGGGTCAGTGCCCCTAATCTCTGTGTTGTTCAAGGGTCAACTGCACTTAAAGAGCAACTATCAATGACCTGAAGACTAGCAGAAAATATTTTCCACAACTAAAGACATAAAGAAAAAACCACTACAGGGTGAACAGAAGGGGTGAAAAACAGTATAGTCAGGACCCACATCCCTAGGATTAGTGGCTCAAAAACAAGAGGAATAGCACAATCACAGAGGTCTTCCTCAAGAAGTGAGGTGTCTGAGCCCTGCATTAGGGTCGCCAGCCAGGGGTCTTACACTGAGAAAATAAGCCGCCAGAAGGTCTGCTTTTAAAATTAATGGGGCTTATGTTCAGAAGAGCCAGAGGGCTATAGGAAATAGATATTCAGTTCTTAAAAGCAATGCACAAAATCTCACATGCTCTGAGTCCCAATGCAGATGCAATAGTTTGAAAGAAGCCTGGGTCAGGCCCACTTGCTGATCTTGGAGAGCCTCCTGGAGAGGCAGGAGGCAACTGGGACTCCCTGGGGACAGAAACACTGGTGGAAGCCATTTTTAGGAGCACACCCTACTGTGCTAACACCAACACTGGCAAGTGACATCTTGGAATCCTCCCTCTAGCCTATTAGCACCAGGGACACAGCCCTAACATCCAGCATCAGACCTGAGTCATCCCCCCACCCCAGGTTGTTCAGAGAGTCACACAGGGACTGGGCCTGCCCACCAGTGGGTCTCACCAGCCACACCCCCATAAGTGCACTGACAACTGTGCAGTAAGCCTATCCCATGCTCCAGTGGTTTCACAGCCACCACATGAAGTGCAGCCTCACAGCCAGCTGCTCTGGGGCCAGCTCTACATACCAGCACACCCACAGTAATCAACCCCACTACAACAGAAGGGTACAAAAAGCCCACATAGGGGGTAGCTCTAGAGTATATAGCTCTAGTGACCCCCATAGGACATATCCTACATAAGACCACTTGAGGATTGAAAAACATAGCCAACCTTCCTAACAAATAGAAATAAACAGAATTGAAGGAAAATGGGGAAACAAAGGATTATGTTCCAAGTGAAGGAACAAGACATAACCCCAGAAAAAGAACTAAAAGAAATGGAGATAAGGAAGTGACCTGATAAAGAGTTCAAAGTAATGATCATAAAGATGCTCAGTGAGTTTAGGGAAGAGTAATGAACAAAATGAGAATTTGTATATACAAAGAGATGAGAAAATAAATATAAAGGAGAGAGCTGAAGAATAAAATAACTGAAATAAAAAATGCACCAGAAGAAATGAACAGTAGATTAGATGGTATAGAAGAAAGCATCAGCCATCTGAAAGACAGCAGTGAAAAAGACTCAAGCCTAACACAGAAAAGAATTTTTTAAAAAGAGAACAGTTTAAGAGGCCTATGGGACAACATCAAGCGTATTAACATTCACATTATAGAGGCTCCAGAAGGAGAAGACAGAAAGGGACAAAGAATTTATCTGAATAAACTATAGCTGAAAACTTCCCTAACCTGGGGAAGGAAGCATATCAGGTCCAGGAAGCACAGAGTTTCAAAGATGATGAACCCGAAGAGGTCTACACGAAGACACATTACAATTTAAATGGCAGAAATTAAAGATAAAGTACGAATCTTAAAAGCCAGAAGAGAAAGGCAAATAGTTACATACAAGCGAACTCCTGTAAGACCGTCAGCTGAATTTTCAGCAGAAACTTTGCAGGTCAGAAGGGAGTGGCATGATATATTCAAAGTGATGAAAGGAAAAAACAATCTACAATCAAGAATACTCTACCTAGCAAGGTTATCATTAAGATTTGAAGGTGAAAGAATTTTACAGATAAGCAAAAGCAAAGTGAATTCAGCACCACTAAGCTGGCTTTACAAGAAATGTTAAAGGGACTTCTATAAGCAGAAAAGAAGGCAATACAGTAAGTCCCCTACATATGAACCCTCACATTGCAATCTTTCAAAGATGCAAACGTGCGTTTGTGATGTAACTTAGTTCATATATCTGGTGTACATTGTCACATGCAGCTTGCCCTCTATCTCCTATTGCTGATGATCTTTCAGCTGTACCATCTTCCACCTCCTCTTCCTCCTCCAGTCAGTAACTCTTCTTGCCTGTTCACTCAATGCCAGCCCCTGTATGCCAGCTGTTGTACTGTACTGCTGTACTTTCCAAGGTACTGTACTGCAAGATTAAAAATGTTTTATTTCTCTGTTTTTTATGTATTATTTGTGTGAAAAGTATTATAAACCTATTACAGCACAGTACTAATTAGCCGATTGTGTTAGTTGGGTATCTAGGCTAACTTTGTTGGACTTATGAACCAATTGGACTTACAAACGTGTTCACAGAACAGACCTCATTCGCATGTAGGGGACTTACTGTACTGAGATAAGAAGGCAACATCTAGAAATATGAACATTATGAAAGGAGAAATCTCACTGGTAATGGCAAACATTCAGTAAAGGTAATAGGTCAACCACTTATAAAGCTAATAGGATGTTTAAAATCAAAAGTAGTAAAATTGTCTATCCACAAGTAGTTAAGGGATACACACAAAAATATGTAAAATATGTAGACAAAAGCATTAAATGAGGGAGTAGTAAAAATTTAGGGTGGTTAGAATGGATTCAAACTTAAGAGATCATCTACTTAAAATACTCATATATATACATATATATATAGTCATGTAAATATACAGATATAAATACAGTATAAGCAAATATTAACCAGCATAAAGGAAGAAACTGACATTAGTACAATAGTAATAATAATAGTATATAACAAAAATAGTAGGGGACTTTAACATCCCACTTACATCAAAGGACAGGTCCAGATAGAATGTCAATAAGGAAATATTGATCGTAAATGACATGTTAGATCTTATGAACTTAATAGAAATATATATATGTAGAATTTCCAGTCCAAAACAGAATACACATTCTTTTCAAGTCCACATGGAACATTCTCCAGGACAGATCACATCCTAGGCCACAAAAGTCTCAATACATGTAATGAGATCAAAATCACATAAGCACCTTTTCTGATCGCAAAGGTATGAGAGTAGAAATCAACTACAAGAAAAAAAACTGTAAAAAATACAAACACTGGAAGCTAAACAATATGTTAATGAACAACCAATGGGTCACTGAAGAAATCAGAGAGGAAATAAAAAAATACCTGGAGATAAAATGGAAACACAACAATACAAAATGTACGTGATGCAGCGAAACCACTTCTAAGAAGGAAGATTTTAGTGAAGTAAGCATTCCTCAAGAAACAAAAAACACTTAAAGAAACCAGAAAAAGATGAATAAAACCCAAAATTAGTAGGAAGAAAGAAACAATAAAGATCAGAGCAGAAGTAAATGAAACAGAGACAAAAAAAACCTCAAAAGATCAGTGAAACTAAGAGCTGGTTCTTTAAAAAAATAAACAAAATTGATAAACCTTTTGTCAGATTCATCAAGAAAAAAGTGAGAGAGCCCAAATAAATAAAATCAGAAACGAAATGAAAAAGGAGCAGTTATAACTGATACCACAGAAATACAAACAATAATAAGACATCACTATTAACAATTACATACCAATACTTTGAACAACCTAGAAGAAATGGATATGTCCCAGAAATGTACAGTCTTCAAAGACTGAATTGTGAAAAAGTAGAAAAAATAAGCAGACTGATTAACGGTAACAAAATTAGTACTAAAAATCCCTCCCAATAAACAAAAGACCAGGACCAGAAGGCTTCAGAAATGAATTCCATAAAATTTTAAAGAAAAGTTAACACCTATCCTTTTCAAACTAAAGAGTGCTTCCAGATCATTCTATGAGGCCATCATCACCTTGATATGAAAAACATACAAAACTACCACAGAAAAGAAAATTACAGGCCAATATCACTGATGAACATAGATGCAAAAATTATCAACAAAATATTAGCCAACTAAATTTAAAAATGCATTAAGGGCGAGAGAGAGTTATGGACATATACATACTAACAAACGTAAGGTAGATAGCTAGTGGGAAGCAGCCGCATGGCACAGGGACATCGGCCCGGTGCTTTGTGACCACCTGGAGGGGTGGGATAGGGAGGGTGGGAGGGAGGGAGACGCAAGAGGGAAGAGATATGGGAACATATGTATATGTATAACTGATTCACTTTGTTATAAAGCAGAAACTAACACACCATTGTAAAGCAATTATACCCCAATAAAGATGTTAAAAAATGCATTAAAAGGATTATATATCATGATCAAGTGGGATTTATTCCAGGGATGCAAGGATGCTTCAATGTCTGCAAATCAATCAATGCAATACACCACATTAACAAATTGAAGGATAAAAATCATATGATCCTCTCAACAGATGCAGAAAAACCTTTTGACACATTTTAACATCCATTTATGATAAGAACTCTCAACAAGGTGGGTATCAAGGGAACTTACCTCAACATAATAAAGGCTATATATGACACACATACATCCAACATCATATTCAACTGTGAAAAGCTACTTCCTCTAAGATCAGGAAAAAACCAAGGATGTTCACTCTCACAACTTTTATTCAATATAGTATTGGAAGTTCTAGCCACAGCAAGAGACAAGAAAGAGAAATAAAAGGAATACAAATTGGAAAAAAAGAAGTAAAACTGTCACTGTTTGTAGGAGACATTACACTATATATGGAAAATACTAAAGATGCCTCCAAAAAATCTATTAGAATAAATGAATTCAGTAAAATACAAAATTAATAAACATAAATTGTTGCATTTCTATGTACTAATAATGAACTATCAGAAACAGAATATTAAAAAATCACATTTACAATTTTATCAATAGAATGAAATATCTAAGAATAAATCTAAACAAGGAGGTAAAAGACCTGTTCTCAGAAAACTGTGAGACACTGTTGAAAGAAATTGAAGACACAAATAAATGGAAGTATGAAAGAATTAATAATATTAATGATGACATTACCCAAGGCAAGCTATAGATTCAATGCATCCCTTTCAAAACAACAACTGTATTTTCCATAGAACTAGAACAAATAATTCTAAAATTTGTAAGGAATCACAAAGACCTCAAATAGCCAAAACAATCTTAAAGAACAAAGCTGAGGTATCATGCTCCCTGATATCAAACTATACTACATTCTATAATAATCAAAACAGGATGGTACTGTCGCAAAAACAGACATACAGATCAATGAAACAGGGGTAGAGAGCCCAGAAATAAATGAGGCAAGACTATATAAGACAGGAGATTTAATAAGTGGTGTTGGGAATACTGGACAGCTGTACGCAAATTATCAAACTAGACTGCCTTCTCAAACTGTATAGAAAAATAAATTTAAAATGGTTTAAAGAGCTTCCTTTGTGGTGAAGTGGTTAAGAATCTGCCGGCCAAGGCAGGAGACATGGGTTCGATCCCTGGTCCAAGAAGATTCCACATGCTGCAGAGCAACTAAGCCCATGTACCACAACTACTGAGCCTGTGCTCTACAGCCCGTGAGCCACAACTACTGAAGCCCACACGCTTAGAGCCCATGCTCCACAACAAGAGAAGCCACCATAATGAGAAGCCTGTGCACTGCAACGAAGAGTAGCCCCTGTTCGCTGCAACTAGAGAAAGCCCACACGCAGCAACAAAGGCCCAACTCAGCCAAAAATAAATAAATTAATAAATTTAAAAAATAATAATAAAATAAAATGGTTTAAAGACTTGAATATAGGACCTGAAACCATAAAACTCTTAGAAGAAAACATATATAGCATGCTCTCTAACATTGGTCTTACCAATATTTTAAAAAATATGTCTCCTAAGGCAAGGGAAACAAAAACAAAAATAAATGGGAGTACATCAGACTAAACAGCTTTTACACGGTGAAGGAAACTGTTAACAAATGAAAAAGGCAGCCAACTGAAAAGGGGAAAATGTTTGCAAATGATGTATCTTATAAGGGGTTAATATCAAAGATATACCAAAAACTCCTACAACTCAACATCAAAACAATAAATAGTGCAATTTATAAATGGGCAAAGGACCTTAATAGATATTTTTCAAAGAAGACATACACATGGCTGAAAGACACATGAAACGATATTTAATAATCTACAGGAAAATGCAAATGAAAACCACAATGAGATAGCACCTCACATCTTTCAGAATCACTATAATCATAAAGGCATAACAAGTGTTAGCGAGGATGTGGCAAAAAGGGAACGCTTGTGCACTGTTGATGGGAATGTAAATTGGTATAGCCATTATGGAAAACAATATGTAAGTTCCTCAAAAAATTAAAAACAGAACTACCATATGATCCAGCAATTCTACTCCTGGGTATTTTTACAAAGAACATGAAAACCCTAATTCAAAAAGATAATGCAGACCTGTTTTCATTGAAGCATTATTTACAATAGCCAAGATATGAAAACAACCTGAGTGTCTACTGATAGATGAATGGATAAAGAAGATGTGGTATGTATATACAATGGAATAATACTCAGCCATAAAAAGAATGAAATCTTACCATTTGCAACAACAGGGATGGACCTAAAGAGTATCCTGCAAAGTAAAATAAGTCAGAGAAAGAGAAATACCATATAATTTCAATTATATATAGAATCTTAAAAAAAAATCAAATAAACAAATAGAAACAAACATAACAAAGCAGAAAGACTCAAAGATACAGAGAACAGACTGGTTGTTGCCAGAGGGGAAAGGAGTGGTGGGATGAAGGAAATAGGTGAGGGAGATTAAGAGGTACAAACTTCCAGCATAAAATAAATGTCAGGGGGTTGTAATGTACAGCACAGGGAAATATTCAATAATATAATAACTTTGTATGGTGACAGATGGTAATTAGACATTTTGTGGTTATGATTTTGTAATGTATAAAAATATCAAATCACTAAATAGTATACCTGAAACTTATATAATACTGTAAAGTCAAATATACTTCAATAAAATCAAACAAACAAAAGTAAATGGATTAGAGCTTAAACTTAAGGCCTGAAACCATAAAAGGACCTACTGTATAGCACAGGGAACTCTGCTCAATATTCTGTAATAATCTAAATAGGAAAAGAATTTGAAAAGAAATAGATATATGTATATATATAACTGAATCACTTTGCTGTATACCTGAAACTAATACATTGTAAAGCAACTATACTCTAATATAAAATAAAAAAATTTTAAGAAAGGAAAAGAAAACAGGCAATAAGCTTTTTGACATTGGTCTTAGTAATATTTTTTTTGCTTTGTCTCCTCAGACAAGGGAAACAAAAGCAAAAATAAACTAATGTGACCAGATCAATCTAAAAAGCTTTTACAAAGGGAAGAAAACTATCAAAAAAATGAAAAGGCAGCTTACTGAATGGGAGAAGATATTTGCAAACAATATAATTGATAAGGGGTTAATATACAAAATATATAAAGAACCCATACAGCTCTACATCAAAAAACACAATTAAAAAATGGGCAGAGGGGCTTCCCTGGTGGCGCAGTGGTTGAGAGTCGACCTGCTGATGCAGGGGACACGGGTTCGTGCCCCAGTCCAGGAAGATCCCACATGCCATGGAGCGGCATGAGCCATGGCCAGTGAGCCTGCGCGTCCAGAGCCTGTGCTCTGCAACGGGAGAGGCCACAACAGTGAGAGGCCCGCGTACCGCCAAAAAATAAAAAGGGCAGAGGATGTGAAAAAAATTTTCCAAATAGACATAAGAATGGCCAACAGACACATGAAAAGATGCTCAACATTACTAATCATCAGGGAAGTGCAAATTAAAACCACAGTGAGATACCACCTCATACCTTTCAGAATGTCTATCATTAAAAAGAACAAATAACAAGTGTTGGTGAGGATGTGGAGAAAAAGGAACCTTCATGCACCACCAGTGGGATTGTAAATTGGTGCATTCACCATGGAAAAATGTATAGAGGTTCTTCACAAAACTAGAAGCAGAACTGCCATATGATACAGAAATTTCACACCTGGGTGTTTACTTGAAAGAAACAAAAACACTAATATGAAAAGATATATGCACCCTATGTTCATTGGAGCATTATTAACAATAGCCAAGATATGAAAGCAACCTAAGTGTCCATCAATAGATGAACTGATAAAGAAGAAATGGTGTGTGTACATACACACATATATACAATGGAATATTACTCAGTCATAAAATGAAACTTTGCCATTTGCAACAATATGGATGGATCTAGATATGTTATGCTAAGTGAAAGAAGTCCGAGAAAGACAAATGTTCTATGATCTCACTTATATGTGGAAAATTAAAAGCAAAGGAAACAAAAGAAAATGAAAACAGACTCAGATACAGAGAACAAACAGGTGGTTGCCAAAGGGGAAGAGGGTGAGGGTGGTGAAATAGTAAAAGGGATTTAGAAGTACAAATCTCCAGTTATAAAATAAACAAGCCACGGTGATGTAACATTTAATATAAATAATATGGTCAATAATAGTCTAATAACTTTGTACGGGTACAGATGGTTACTAAGTTTATTGTGCTGATCATTTCATAGTGTATAGAAATGTCAAATCATTATGTAGTACTCCTCAAACTAACATAATAGTGTATGTCAACTATATGTCTACTTAAAAAAAAGAAAAAATATGAAGTGATGTCTCAGCAAAATTAGTTGACTTTTTGCCACAGTGTTTAACAGCCTGAAAGTGAAAGTAAATAGGTTTTAAATTGGAGTTGACAAACAGTGGGGAGTTAGTACACCACAAACTACAGCAGCTTAAGGTCAGTGTGGGTATTTGGTAGAATTCAAGTACAGTTTATGCTGGAGAGAAAAGTAACAGAATCAAAGACTGAAGACATACAAAAAAAAGAAAGAGGCTGAAGTAGTATCAGTTAGAGGTTTTGATGCCTCTAATTGCATCCACAGCTAATTATAAACCACACTATTTCATAGGCTATCATTAAGATTTTACCTGATAAAAAAAGAGTAGCAGAATTGGAGGCAAAAAAAAAAAAAGAGAAATGTTATAAAATGGAATTGTTAATAGAATTTATGTTGTTATTCTCAAACTTTAGGCTTTCAAAGGTGGTTTTTATCACATAAATTTAGGAAATTTCTAAATTATAAACTAAATTGTGGCCATCATGTAGGTTCTGTTTAAAAGAAACAAAAAAAATTAAAGGGGATACATAGTAATTTGGGATTTTTTGTAACCTCCAATTACAACTTCTCATTAATTTATATTTTAGACATATTTTGCCAATTCACATTTTACATAAATGACATTTTAACTGGCACATAGGTCTTGGAAATAAGAGAGATTCCTTTTTACAATAATTTTTGTAAGGTGTCATGTATCAAAGTTTTCTTTAACATAATCGCTTCTCAAATTTAAAACTTTAGCAGTTGAGATATATCTACCAAGCATTTTTATTTTTGTGTGATATCTATAATTACTTTTGTTACTTCAGTTATCATAGGAATTCTGAACCCTGATTTTTAACTTTTGTGAGATTATCAGATAATATATATATTCAAGTAAATTTCAAAATATATATTTTGAATATATTTTGAATATATATTTATGATGATGTAATAAAATTAACTTTGGCTTATCATTACATGTAGTTAGTTGAAGTTAACAATATTTAAAATTTGCTCTAGCTTATATGAAGCATATGTTAAGCTATTGACAAGCTACATTTCCAAAATTAGAGTTATTCTCAATACTTGCCTTGGTAAAGATGACCATGTAAAATCGAAACAGCTCTAATTGCTAAGCTTTTGACAAAACCATAAATGGTATCCTGTCAGACTTAATTAAATTGTAAGCATTAAGAGGGGAAAAGAAAACCCTCTGCACTATTCACAGCCCTCAGTTTTTGCATGTTTTCTCAAAATGAAAGTCTTTGTAATGTAAAAAAAATATTCAAAAGTTACCCTTCCGTGGAACACTTTTATATATACATACATACACACACACATATGTGTGTGTGTATGTATGTATATATAATCATGGAATTGTAAAAGGTCAGCAGTTGAAAGGTACTAATAGACTATCTAATTGACCTCTGTGTTTAAACAGAGAATAAGTAGATAGCAAAAAATTAAATGACATTCGAATATTAGATTTCTGTCTTGTCCTATTATTTTTCAAATTCTATAACTCTTTTCTTAATTTTCATTTCTCCACACTCCCTTATACCTTTCAGTCCTATGTTCTTTATTTCTTCAAATACTGCAGAACACTGTTTTGTTGAGCACCGTTGGGATAAACAAAGATGAATAAGACACAGTATGATATGTCTGCAAAATACTGTGCAATATTCATCAAAATTACAAATGCAAATCAGCATTTTCTGACTCATCTTGTAAGAATGTACCAATATATTCTACTGATATATCACTGCAACATCTACACAATAATAATTACTGAAGTTTGTTGTTCTTTGACTAAAGACTAGTGTGGCAGACAAAAAGACCACGGATTCTTTTATTTATTTACTTATCTATCTATTTATTTATCAACATCTTTATTGGCGTATAATTGCTTTCCAGTGGTGTGTTAGATTCTGCTTCATAACAAAGTGAGTCAGGTATACATATACATATATCACCATATCTCCTCCCTCTGTGTCTGCCTCCCACACTCTCTATCCCACCCATCTATGTGGTCACATAGCACTGAGCTGATCTCCCTGTGCTACGAGGCTGCTTCCCACTAGCTATCTGTTTTACATTAGGTAGTGTATATATGTCCACACCACTCTCTCACTTCATCCCAGCTTACACCTCCCACTCTCTGTGTCCTCAAGTACATTCTCTACATCTGCATCTTTATTCCTGTCCGCCTCTAGGTTCTTCAGAATCTTTTTTTTTTTTTTTAGATTCCATATATATGTGTTAGCATACGGTATTTGTTTTTCTCTTTCTGACTTACTTCACTCTGTACGACAGACTCTAGGTCCATCCACCTCACTACAAATAATTCAATTTCATTTCTTTTTATGGCTGAGTAATATCCCATTGTATATTTGTGCCACATCTTTATCCATTCAACTGTCAATGCACACTAAGGTAGCTTCTATGTCCTGGTTATTGTAAATAGTGCTGCAATGAACATTGTGGTACATGTCTCTTTTTGAATTATGGTTTTCTCAGGGTATATGCACAGTAGTGGGATTGCTGGGTCATATGGTAGTTCTATTTTTAGTTTTTTAAGGAACCCCAATATTGTTCTCCATAGTGGCTGTATCAATTACATTCCCACCAACAGTGAAAGTGGGTTCCCTTTTCTCCACACCCTCTCCAGCATTTATTGTTTGTAGAGTTTTTGATCATGGACATTCTGACTGGTGTGAGGTGATATCTCATGGTAGTTTTGATTTGCATTTCTCTAATGATTAGTGATGTTGAGCATCCTTTCATGTGTTTGTTGGCAGTTTGTATATCTTCCTTGGAGAAATGTCTATTTAGGTCTTCTGCCCATTTTTGAATTGGGTTGTTTCGTTTTTGATATTGAGATGCATGAGCTGCTTGTTAATTTTGGAGATTAATCCTTTTTCAGTTGCTTCACTTGCAAATATTTTCTACCATTCTGAGGGTTGTCTTTTTGTCTTGTTTATGGTTTCCTTTGCTGTGCAATACCTTTTAGGTTTCATTAGGTCCCATTTGTTTGTTTTTATTTCCATGTCTCTAGGAGGTGGGTCAAAAAGGATCTTGCTGTGATTTAGGTCATAGAGGGTTCTGCCTATGTTTTCCTCCAAGAGTTTTATAGTGTCTTGCCTTACATTTAGGTCTTTAATCCATTTTGAGTTTATTTTTGTGTATGGTGCTAGGGAATGTTCTAATTTCATTTTTTTACATGTAGCTGTCCAGGTTTCTCAGCACCACTTATTGAAGAGGCTGTCTTTTCTCTATTGTTTATTCTTTCTTCCTTTATCAAAAATAAGGTGACCATATGTGCATGGGTTTATCTCTGGGCTTTCTATCCTGTTCCATTTATCTATGTTTCTGTTTATGTGCCAGTACCATACTGTCTTGATTACTGTAGCTCTGTAGTATAGCCTGAAATCAGGGGACCAGATACCTCCAGTTCCATTTTTCTTTCTCAAGATCGCTTTGGCTATTCGGGGTCTTTGTGTTTCCATAAAAATTGTGAAATTTTTTATTCCAGTTCTGTGAGAAATACCGTTGGTAGTTTGATATGGATTGCATTGAATCTGTAGATTGCTTTGGATAGTATAGTCATTTTCACAACGTTGATTCTTCTAATCCAAGAAAATGATATATCTCTCCATCTGTTTGTATCATCTTTAATTTTTTTCATCAGTGTCTTATAGTTTTCTCTGTACAGGTCTTTTGTCTCCTTAGGTAGGTTTATTCCTAGGTATTTTATTTCTTTTGTTGCACTGGTAAGTGGGAGTGTTTCCTTCATTTCTTTTTCAGATTTTTCATCATTAGTGTATAGGAATGCAAGAGATTGCTGGACATTCATTTTGTATCCTGCTACTTTACCAAATTCATTGATTAGCTCTAGTAGTTTTCTGGTAGCATCTTTAGGATTCTCTATGTAGAGTATCATGTCATCTGCAAACAGTGACAGTTTTACTTCTTCTTTTCTGATATGGATTCCTTTTATTTCTTTTTCTTATCTGATTGCTGTTGCTAAAATTTCCAAAACTGTTTTGAATAATAGTGGTGAGAGTGGACAACCTTGTCTTGTTCCTGATCTTAGAGGAAATGGTTTCAGTTTTTCACCACTGAAAACGATGTTGGCTGTGGGTTTGTCATATATGGCCTTATTATGTTGAGGTAAATTCCCCCTATGCCTACTTTCTGGAGGATTTTTATAATAAATTTGTGTTGAATTTTGTTGAAAGCTTTTTCTGCATTTATTGACATTATCATAGGGTGTTTATCCTTCAATTTGTTAAAATGCTGTATCACATTGAGTGATTTGCATATATTGAGGAATCCTTGCATTCCTGGGATAAACCCCACTTGGTCATGGTGTATGATCCTTTTAATGTGCTGATGGATTCTGTTTGCTAGTATTTTGTTGAGTATTTTTGCATCTGTGTTCATCAGTGATATTCACCTGTAGTTTTCATTGTGACATCTTTGTCTGGTTTTGGTATCAGAGTAATCATGGCCTTGTAGAATGAGTTTGGGAATGTTCCTCCCTCTGCTATATTTTGGAAGAGTTTGAGAAGGAGAGGTGTTAGCTCTTCTCTAAATGTGTGATAGAATTCGCCTGTGAAGCCATTTCACCCTGGGCTTTTGTTTGTTGAAGATTTTTAAGCACAGTCTCAATTTCAGTGCTTGTTATTGGTCTTTTTAAATTTTCTATTTTTTCCTGATTCAGGCTTGGAATGTTGTGCTTTTCTAAGAACTTGTCCATTTCTTCCAGGTTGTCCATTTTTTTGGCATATAGTTGCTTGTAGTAATCTCTCATGATCCTTTGTATTTCTGCAGTGTCAGTTGTTACTTCTCCTTTTTCATTTATAATTCTATTGTTTTGAGTCTTTTCCCTTTTTTTTTTTCTCTGTATGCGGGCCTCTCACTGTTGTGGCCTCTCCCGTTGCGGAGCACAGGCTCCGGACGCGCAGGCTCAGCGGCCATGGCTAATGGGCCCAGCTGTTCCATTGCATGTGGGATCTTCCCGGACTGGGGCACGAACCCGTGTCCCCTGCATCAGCAGGCAGACTATCAACCACTGCACCACCAGGGAAGCCCTTCCCTTTTTTTCTTGATTAGTCTGGCTAATGGTTTATCAATTTTGTTTATCTTCTCAAAGAACCACCTTTTAGTTTTATTGATCTTTGCTATTTTTCCTTCATATCCTTTTCATTTATTTCTGATCTGATCTTTATGGTTTCTTTTCTTCTGCTAACTTTGGGGGGTTTTTTTGTTCCTCTTTCTCTAATTGCTTTAGGTGTAAGGTTAGGTTGTTTATTTGAGATGTTTCTTGTTTCTTGAGGTAGGATTGTATTGCTATAAACTTCCCTCTTAGAACTGCTTTTGCTGCATCCCATAGGTTTTGGGTTGTCGTGTTTTCATTGTCATTTGTTTTTAGGAATTATGTGACGTCCCCTTTGATTTCTTCAGTGATCTCTTGGTTATTAAGTAGTGTATTGTTTAGCCTCCAAGTGTTTGTATTTTTTACAGATTTTTTTCCTGTAATTGACATCTAGCCTCATAGCATTGTTGTCGGAAAAGATACTTGATACGATTTCAGTTTTCTTAAATTTACCAAGGCTTGATTTGTGACTGAAGATATGATCTATCCTGAAGAATGTTCCATGAGCACTTGAGAAGAAAGTGTATTCTGTTGTTTTTGGATGGAATGTCCTATAAATATCAATTAAGGCCATCTTGTTTAATGTATCATTTAAAGCTTGTAATTCCTTATGTATTTTCATTTTGGATGATCTGTCCATTGGTGAAAGTGGGATGTTAAATTCCCCTACTATGATTGTGTTACTGTTGATTTCCCAATTTATGGCTGTTAGTATTTGCCTTATGTGCTGAGGTGCTCCTATGTTGGTGCATAAATATTTACAATTGTTACATCTTCTTGGATTGATCCCTTGATCAAGAAGGAAAGTAGTGTCCTTCTTTGTCTCTTGTAATAGTCTTTATTTTAATGTCTATTTTGTCTGATATAAGAATTGCTACCCCAGCTTTCTTTTGATTTCCATTTGCATGGAATATCTTTTTCCATACCCTCACTTTCAGTCTGTATATGTCCCTAGGTCTGAAGTGGGTCTCTTGTAGACAGCATATATACAGGTCCAGTCTCTTTCTTTGGTTAGAGCATTTAATTCATTTACATTTAAGGTAATTATCAATATGTGTGTTTCTATTACCATTTTCCTAATTGTTCTGTGTTTGTTATTGTAGATCTTTTCCTTCTCTTGTGTTTCCTGTCTAGAGAACGTCCTTTAGCATTTGTTGTAAAGCTCGTTTGGTGATGCTGAATTCTCAGCTTTTGCCTGTCTGTAAAGGTTTTAATTTCTCTGTCAAATCTGAATGAGATCCTTTCTGGGTAATCTTGGTTGTAGGTTTTCCCCTTTCATCACTTTAAATATATCCTGCCACTCCCTTCTGCCTTGCAGAGTTTCTGCTATAAGATCTGCTGTTAACCTTATGGGGATTCCCTTGTATATTATTTGTTGTTTTTCCCTTGCTTCTTTTAATATTTTTTCTTTGTATTTAATTTTTGATAGTTTGATTAATATGTGTTTTGGCGTGTTTGTCCTTGGATTTATCCTGTATGGGACTCTCTGCGGTTCCTGGACTTGATTGACTTTTTCCTTTCCCATATTAGGGAAGTTTTCCACTATAATCTCTTCAAATATTTTCTCAGTCCCTTTCTTTTTCTGTTCTTCTTCTGCGACCCCTATAATTCGAATGTTGGTGCATTTAATGTTGTTCCAGAGATCTCTGAGACCATCCTCAATTCTTTTAATTCTTTTCCATTTATCTGCTCTGTGGTAATTGTTTCCACTATTTTATCTTCCACGTCATTTATCAGTTCTCCTGCCTTGGTTATTCTGCTATTGATTCCTTTTAGAGAATGTTTAATTTCATTTATTGTGTTGTTCATCTTTGTTTGTTTGCTCTCTAGTTCTTCTATGTCCTTGTTAAACGTTTCTTTTATTTTCTCCATTCTATTTCCAAGATTTTGGATCATCTTTACTATCATTACTCTGAATTCTTTTCCAGGTAGACTGCCTATTTCCTCTTCACCTGTTGGTTTGATGGGTTTTTACCTTGCTCCTTCATCTGCTGTGTGTTTATCTGTTTTCTCATTTTGTTTAACTTACTGTGTTTGGGTCTCCTTTGTGCAGGTTGCAGGTTCATAGTTCCCATTGTTTTTGGTGTCTATTCCACTGGCTAATGTTGGTTCAGTTGGTTGTGTCAGCTTCCTGGTGGAGGGGACTGGTGCCTGTGTTTTGGTGGATAAGGTTGGATTTTGTCTTTCTGGTGGGCAGGACCACCTCCGGTGGTGTGTTTTGGGGTGGCTGTGACCTTATTATGATTTTAGGCAGCCTCTCTGCTAATGGGTGGGGTTGTGTTCCTGTCTTCCTAGTTGTTTGCCATGGGGTGTCCAGCACTGTAGCTTGCTGTTCATTGAGTGGAGCTGGGTCTTAGCATTGAGATGGATATCTCTCTGAGAATTTTTGCCATTTGATATCACATGGAGCCAGGAGGTCTCTGGTGGACCAATGTCCTGAACTGAACAATAAAGTTAAAATCTTCAAGTCCCTAGAGCATAATAATAATTTATGCTATTGTTAATAATATTGCTAATAATGACAATAAAATGTTAGGTACACAGGAAAAAGGACTGGCATCAAATTTCTCATTGTAACACCTGAAATTTGAGGAAAGAAATTAATATTTGCTGACTATTGAGAAAAATTTATGTATCCCCCAAATTCTATACCTGCTGACAATATCATCTCATAGGCAGATAACTGATAATGTACAATAATGTGATAAACTCCATCTGTGAGCGGTGATTGAGGATATACATAAACCAAATAATAAATGATTCAAAAACAGAATCCAAGCTTTAAGGACACTTGAAACAGAAAGAATATTCTAAATGATAAGAAAACTTTAATCACAGCCAATGATTAAAATTAACTATCTTAGCCAGGAATTGGGGCATTCTAAGGCCCCACAGTGGGGGCAGGCCAGAGAGCAGATAGGATAAGTAAAAGTGTTTCTTCATGTCTCATCTTAGTGGGATGGGTGACACAGACAATCTTGGTGGGGAATCAGTATCTGTCATGGAGAAATATTTTCTTTTAAAACAACAGTAGTGAAATATGTATCTAATTATAAATTCAGGGGCAGGTAAGGTAATAAAACAAAAATTATAGTTACAATATCCAAATATGTGTGGGAAAACATGAAATGAGTAACAACTTGATAAAAACATGCAAGAGTACAAGGAAATGTAGGAAAATGTAGGAAAAATGGGAAAATGTAGGAAAAGATAGTTTAAAATAAGCAACATAAAATTTTAAACATAAAATAAGATGGGAGAAGCATGACAAACATATACAAGCATTGCCCTATGTGTGGATAGAATTATAACTCCTATTAAAATACAGAGTTCAAAAGCATCTGTTAAATACAGGTCATAGGAAACAGACTGAAAAACAGTAATGAAGAAAGGTTGAAAATGAAGGGGTTGCCAAATAGGTACCTGAAAAAAAAACCCAGAAGCATCATACATGCACATGCTGTAGTTTAAGGCTAAACACATGAAACTGAATGAAGAAGAATATTGTGTCATGATGGAAGGCACACTTTACAACAAAGGTAGAAACAGCAATAAACTTGTACAGGTCAAATAGCTTAGCAGCTAAATTCACAAAGCAGAAATAATTCAAAATGCAAGGAGAGCTTCATGAAAAGAAGATTTTAAAGGAAACTTCAATAGAACAGAGGGAAGTAGGCAGAGAATATGGAGATTCCCTGAGGAACTGGCAGCTGATGTTTAGAGTCCCAGAGGCTCCATTATGAATGGAAAGGAAGCAGTCAAGATTATCTGCCAGTTCAGAGAATCAGTATGAAATCCCTGCATAAAATCACTTTAGTGATGATGGAAACAGAAAGCCAAGACACTGAATATCCAGTTGCACTGTGTGCCAGCAGCATATAGAGAGGGCTCTTGTAGGCACTTTAGAAGCTATGCTGTTTCCAAACAGAGAGGCTCTATCCTTTCCACATATTAAAGAAGCCTATATCCTTCTAAAAGGAAAGTATGGAGAGTGAAGGATTATGACATATACCTATCACAGTAAAACTTAAAATGGAATCACTCTAAAATGATAATTTTTTTTTAGTACAAAGCAGAATTTTAGATTGTACATTAGAGTTCTTATTTACCTCCATCTGTACTTAGGGTATACTAGGCACCTTACTAAACAAACTGGAAGATAATGTCACACATATGACATTATGTTTTCAGTGATTTCTGAGTTCTAAAGGAATGAAGAGGGAAAAAAGATTTATACCAATAGTCACTAAATCACATTGAGCAATAGACACTTAAATTCCAAGCTCCTAGAAAGGAGCTTGTACCCTCATCTGGTGCCCCAATTTTTGTGGATGCCACCCAGAGGACACCTATAGATCACCAGGCTCTGGTGGACAGCAGGGCTTATGCTCTTAAGTCCCACAGGACTATACCCAATGGAGAAAGAGTTAACTGGCTACCATCCCCAGGACACAGCAGAGAAACAACCAAATGAGTTACCCAGTCTTTCTATGAGAGAAGCCTATTAGCTAATCCTCATAGTTGTGGCCTGAGGTGCAGGCTTCCAATTAAACAGGCATCTATTGGCTGACTGTAATCCTCTTTAGAGACGTTGGAGGGCAGGCGCTATCTTCATGCCCTCTCTCTGTTGCCTTGCAAAGGCACAGTATCTCCTGAAGGGGAGTTTATACACATCCTGTGCCCTGTTTTTTATATCCAATGCCCCAGTTTTTGTGGCTTCTGCCCAGGAAATTGCCCTCTGATCACCTGGCCGTGGTCTCAGCAGGTCGTATGTTATTGGTCCCACAGAACTGTATATATTTGCATATTTTAAAAGCTGGTGCTTAAGGGTCTGGTTTCCAATCATCCTGAATCTAGGTGCCAACTGAGATCCTTTGGGACACTGACAAGTATCAGCACACCCTGGACTACTGAGATCCACTAAAAATAATGTAGGCTGCTTGGAGAATCACAAAGGTTTAAGAGACAACCAAGAGAAGGGAAGGGTTGAACAATAAGGTCATCTCCTACGTGAGGATACTTTTTCAAGGATGGAAAAGGTAGCTGTTTATCTAATGCATAAAAACCAACACAGAGAGTCAAGGAAAATGAAGAAACAGAGAAAGATATTCCAAATGAAATAACAAGATAAAATCTCATAAAAAGAGCTTAATAAAATGGAGATAAGTGATTTACCTAACAGAGTTCAAAATAATAGTCATAAAGATGTTTGGTGAGCTCAGGTGAATGAATGAACAAAGTAAGAATTTCAACAATAAGATAGAAAATATAATAAAGTACCAACAGAAGTCACAGACTGAAGAATATAAACAATGAACTGGGGAAAAAAAAACAAAAGAGGCGGTTCAACAGCAGGCTTAATGAAATAGATGAAGGACCAGTGAGCTCGAAGACAGGGAAGTGAAACTCACCTAATCAGAGCAGCAACAAGAAAAATTAAAATGTAGATAGCTTAAGGAGAAAGATAGTGGGACAATATCAATTGGACCAACATTTGCATTTCAGGGGTCCCAAAAGGAGAAGAATGAGAGAAAGGGGCAGAAAACTTATTTTCAGAAATAATGGTTGGAACTTCCTCAAACTGGAGAAGGACACCCAATCCAGGAAGTCCAGAGAGTTCCAAGTAAGATGAACCCAAAGAGGCTCACTCCAAGACACATAATTAAAGAGCCAAAAGTTAAACACAAGGAGAGAGTTTTAAAAATAGCAAGAGAAAAACAACTTGTTATGTACAAGGGAACCCCCATAAGGCTATCAGAAGATTTTTCAGCAAAAATTTTGCAGGACAGAAAAGATATATTCAAAGTGCTGAAAGAAAATAAAACTGTCAACCCAGAATACTCTACCCAGCAAAGTGGTCTTTCACAACTGAAGGAGAGTTAAGGAATTTTGCAGACTATCACTAAGCCAGCCTTAGAAGAATTGTTAAAGGGACTTCTTTAAGCTGAAATAAAATGGCACAAATTAGTAACAGGAAACACTGAAAGTAGACATTGCAATGTGAAGGTAAATATCAATATATAGTAGAATTCAGAATTATCCAATGTTGAAATCATGGTGGGTTAATTACTTGCAAAGTTAGTACAAAGGTTAAGAGAGAAAAGCAGAGAAAAAACCTAATTACAATCGTTTAAGGGATACAGAAGATAAAAAGATGTAAACCATAACATCAGAAACAAAATGTAGGAGGAGAGTAAAAATGTAGAGCTTTAGAATACATTCAAACCTAAGGTGTTATCAACTTAAAATAGACCATTATAAATATAAGTTGTTTTAAGTCAGCCTCATGGTAACCACCAAGCAAAAGCCTATAGTAGATACTCAAATGATTAAAGAGAGGAATCTAAGCATACCACTAGAGAAAATATTCATCATTAAAAAAAGAGCAAGAGAAGAAAAGAGGAACAGAGAAATTACAAAACAGCTTAAAAAATTTAGCAAACTAGCAATAAATGCACACCTATCCATAATTACTTGAAATGTAAATGGACTAAATTTTCCAATCAAAGACATACAGTGGCTGAATGGATAAAAAACAAGACTGATCTATATTATACCTATAAGAGACTCACTTCAGATGTAAGGACTCACACAGAATGAAAATAAAGAGATAGAAAAAGATATTCCATGCAAATGAAAACACAAAGAAAGCTGTGGTAACTATACTTACTTCAGAAAAAAATAGACATTAAGATACACTGTAATAAGAGACAAAAAAGCTCACTAATAATGATAAAATAGCCACTCCAACAATAGAATATAACAACTCTAAATGTGTGCACTTAATGTAGGAACACCTAAATATATAAAGCAAATATTAATGTGCCTAAAGGGAGAAATATACAGCAACACAATGACAGCAGGGGATTTTAATACTCCACTTTCATTAATTGATGAATTCTCCAGACAGAAAATCAATAAGAAAACATACAGAACACTCCATCTCAAGATAACATAATACACATACTTCTCCAAAGCACATGGAGTATTCTCCAGGATAGATCATATGTTAGGCCACAAAACAAATCTTACTAAATTTAATAAGATTGAAATTATATCAAACATATTCTCTGACCACAGTGGTATGACACTAGAAATTATTACACAAAGAAAACTGGAAAAGTCACAAATATGTGGAGATTAAACAACATGCTACTGAACAAGAAAAGGGTCCAAGAAAAAAATCAAAAGAGTAATAAAAATATACCTAAAATGAATGAAACTAGGAAAACAAAATATCAAAACGTATGGAATGCAGCAAAAGCAGTTCTAAGAGAAACGTTTGTAGGGATAACTGCCTACCTAAAGAAACAATAAAGATCTCAAATAATTAACCTAACTTTGCTCTTCACGGAATTAGAAAAAGAACAACAAAGCTCAAAGTTAGTAGAAGGAGGAAAATAACAAAGATCAGACAGAAATAAAGACAAAAAAGAAAATAGATCAATGAACCTAAGAGTTGGTTTTTTTTGAAATGATAAAAAAAATTAACAAACCTTTAGATAGACTCACCAAGAAAAAAAGAGAACTCGAAGAGATAAAATCAAAAGTGAAAGAGGAGCCGTTACAACTGATACAACAGACATACAAGGATTTGTAAGAAGCGACAAGGAATAATTATGCGCCAACAAAATAAACAACCTAGAAGAAATGGATAAATTCCTCTAATGTCAGGAACAAGACAGGATGCCCATTTTTCCACTTTTCTTTCAACATAGTCCTGGTAGTCCTTGCCAGAGTAATTAGGCAGGTAAAAGAAATAAAAGGCATCCTAATTGGAAAGGAAGAAGTTAAACTGTCACTATTTGCAGATAACATCATTTTATATACAGAAAACCTAAAGACTCCACCAAAAAATCTGTTAAAACTAATAAACAAATTCAGTTAAGTTGCAGGATACAAAATCATTGTACAAAACCCATTGCATTTCTATTAATAATGAACTATCAGAAGAGAATTTAAGAAAACAATGCTATTTACAATTTAATCAAAAATAATAAAATAACTAGCTAGAGATAAATTTAACCAAGGAGGTGAAATATCCATACCCCGAAAACTATGACCCACTGATGAAAGAAACTGAAGATGACACAAATAAATGGAAAGGTATTCCATGGTCATGGGCTGGAAGAATTCTTAATATTGTTAAAATGCCCACACTACCCAAAGTAATCTAGAGATTCAATGCAATCTCTATCAAAATATCAATAGCATTTTTCACAGAAATAGAGCAAATAATCCTATAATTTTTTATGGGATCATAAAAGATTCCAAATAGCCAAATCAATTTTGAGAAAAGAGAATAAAACTGGAGGTATCACACTTCCTGACTTCAAACTATACTACCAAGCTAGAGTCATCAAAAATAGTTTGGTACTGACATTAAAAACAGACAAATAGATCAATGGAACAGAATAGAGAGCCCAGAAATAAACCCACACATATATGGTCAATTAATTTATTAAAAAGTAGCCAGGAGTATACAATGGGGAAAAGGCAGTCTCTTCAATAAATGGTGCTGGGAAAATTGAATATCTGCATGAAAATGAATGAAACTGGACCACTACTTTTCATCATACACAAAAATTAACTCAAAATGGATAAAGACTTAAATGTAAGACTTGAAGCCATTAAAACTCCTAGAAGAAAGTACAGGTGGTAAACTCAACAGACTTTTTACATTTGACACTAAAAGGAAAGGGAAAAAAAGCAAAAATTAACAAGTAGGACTACATTGAAATAAAAGCTTCTGCATAGCAAGGAAACCATCAACAAAATGAAAAGACTACCTACTGAATGGAAGAAAATAATGTAAATCATATATCTGATAAGGGTCTATTTCCAAAAAACTATAAAAACTCATTCAACTCAACAGCAAAAAGAATAAACAAAACAAAACTTAAAAAAAAATGGGCAGGGGATCTGAATGGACAGTTTTCCATAGAAGACATACAGATAGCCAACAGGTACATGAAAAAGTGTTCGACATGACTAATCATCAGAGAAATGCAACCACAATGAAATATCACCTCCTATCTGTTAGGAGGACTATTGTCAAAAAGACAACAAATAACAAGTGTTGGCTAGGATGTGGAGAAAAAGGAACCCTTATCCCTGTGCAATGTTGGTGGGGATGTAAAATGGTGCAGCCAGTATAGAAAACAGTGTGGAGGTTCCTCAAAATATTAAAAATAGAACTACCATATTATCCAGCAATTCTACTTCTAGGTATTTTTATGAAGGAAAAAAAATACCCTTAACTCAGAGATATATGCATCTGCATGCTCATTACAACATGATTTACAATAGCCAAGATATGGAAGCAATGTAGGTGTCCATCAGTGAGTGAATGGACATACACACAATGGAATATTATTCATCCATAAAAAAGGAAGGAAATCTTGACATTTATGACAACATAGAGGTTCTTGAGAGCATTATGCTAAGTGAAATAAGTCAGACAGAAGAAGACAGATACCATATGATCTCACTTATATGTGGAATCTACAACCAAAACAAAACACAAAGCTCACAGATACAGAGAAAAGATTGATAGTTAGCAGAGGAGGAAGTGAGGGTTCGGGAAAGGGCAAAGTGGTTGAAGGTGGTGAAAGGTAAAATCTTCCAGTTATAGAAATAAGCCTTGAGGATGTAATGTACAGCATGGTGACTATAGTTAATAATACTGTATTGTATATTTGAAATTTGCTAAGGGAGTAGATCTTAAATGTTCTCATCACAAGAAAAAAATTATAACCATAGTGATGGATGATAACCTGACTTATTGTGGTGATCATTTCACAATATATGTAAATAAATATCAAATCATTATGTTGTACACCTGAAACTAATATAATGATGTATCTATTATATCTGAAGGAGAAGGAGGAGGAGGAGGATGTATAAAGAAGAGGACGAAGGAAAAGGAAGAAGAGGAAGAGGAAGAGGAAGAAAACATGCCTTATTGGCCTCTGTAAAGAAAGGAAACAGGGACGGCTGCAGCACATTCTCTCTAGTCTTCTGTACCTCTCTTCCTAGTTTGAGGACAGGAGCACTTTATAATTCTAGTGTTCTTCCTCAGAGTTGATGTGATAGGGACAGATGAGTTCTGAGTATCCCCATGACTTGATCATTATGGTTTGCTAGTAAGATTCTCATTACAGTAAAGTTGAAGGAATAAGATTAAATTCTGGAAAATATTAAAATTTGAAAAGGTGTCTGCCATAACAATCCCAAGGAATACATTATTTTCTAGCTGCATTTTTCTAAAAAAGACTCCTTTTTCAATTCAGTATTAATATTTCCAAGCCCACATCTCTAAGGCTATCATTAAGGCCTTCCTCATATTAACTTACTAACTTAATGCCCTCATAGAGGATCACATGCTTAATTCTTATTTTCTAAATTCTTTATTTTTCTTAGGAAAATGTTCCATAACACTAGGAACTCAATCATTCTTATAGTCAATTTTACAGCCCAAGGAATATTTATTAATTGAAACACACTTTTATTCTAATATCCTTTGTGTTCACAATACCTAGGTCAGTGTCTGGAAGATAGTAGGTACTTAAAATAATTTGTGAGCAATTGAGGAACATTTAACTTTATTTTAAAAATCTGTCACTTACTTTTCTGTTCTCATCCTCTTGAGTGAGATAATTTCAAAGTAACTTTACTGATTCCTGAGAATGTAAGTTTAATGGGAATAAGATAGTATCTGCCTTTTCACAGCTATAGCCCCAGTACCAAGAGCGTGACCAGCATACAGTAGGCCTTTAATAAGTGTTTGTTGAATGTAGTGGAAACATTTACATTCACTTGTAATTATAAATTATAGCAAATGTACCAAGAAGAATATGGCAGCCATGTATCTCTCAGATATGTCGATATTTGCTCTGATTTCTTTATTTGTTAAAAGAAACAGCTATAGTTCTACCACCTCTGCCTCTTCCCACTTCTTTTCCAGACCTACTCTTAAGTTTCTGTGTAACGCACATATGTTTTTATATGTTTAAAATAAATATATGATTTTTTGTATTTAATTTATATTTATATATGGAAATAAATACTTTTTATTCTAGGAGAATATCACTTTTATTCTAAAATTGTATTTCATTTAAAATTGTAAGGCTATGACAATATTTGAAAAATCTTTTTGTTTTTTTTCCCAAATCCTAAATTTATTTTTGTTTTTCTTTAACAACTCAGAAAAACTCCTCCTTAGCCCTAGCCTTCATGCTTTTATTGATCTTTTCTTTTTTACCTGATCTTAGAATATGAATCATAAAGGAACAAAAGAAAAGGTTCATGAGGGAAACATGGAGAAGAAAGGGAAAATGATTACATTTATACTTTGATCCTATTGTAGCATCAAATATAGACTGCTGACACCAAAACGTAGACCTCATTTTAAAATGATCCTCACAATCCACTAACCAATGCACGGATATTGTGTACAGGCATACCTTGCTTTATTGCCCTTGGCTTTATTGCACTTTGCAGATATTGTGTTTTTTACAAATTGAAGATTTGTGGCAGCTCTGAGTCAAGCAAGTCTATCAGTGCAATTTTCCATCAACATTTGCTCAATTCGTGTCTGTGTGCCACATTTTGGTAATTCTTACAATATGTCAAACTTTTTCATTATTATATTTGTTATGGTTATCTGTGATCAGTGATTTTTGATGTTACTATCGTAATTGGTTTTGGGCACCACAAACTGTGCCCATATAAGATAGTGAAATTAATTCATAGATGTGTGTGTTCTGACTGCTCCACCAACCAGCCATTCCCCATCTCTCTCCCTCTCTTTGGACTTCTTTACTCCCTGAGACACAATATTGAAATCAGGACAATCAATAACCCTACAATGGCCTCTAAGTGTTCAAGTGAAGGGAAAATTCTCAAATCTCTCACTTCAATCAAAAGCTAGAAATGATTAAGCTTAGTGAGGAAGGCATGTCTAAAGCTGAGATATGCCTAAAGCTAGGTGTTTTACACAAAACAGTTGAGTTGTGAATACAAAGGGAAAGGTCTTGAAGGAGACAAAAAGTGCTACTCTAGTGACCACACAAATGATAAAAAAGCAAAACAGCCTTGTTGCTGATATGGAGAAAGTTTTAGAGCTGTAGATAGAAGACCAAACCAACCACAACATTCTCATAAGCCAAAGCCTAATCCATAGCAATGCCCTACTTCTCTTCAATTCCATGAAGGCTGTAGAAAAGAAGCTTGAAGATAGTGGAGATTGGCTCTTGAGGTTTAAGTAAAGAAGCCATCTCCATAATATAAAAGTTCAGGTTGAAAGAAAATGCTGATGTGAAGCTGCAGCAAGTTATCCAGAAGATAGAGCTAAGGTAATTAATAAAGGTGGCTACACTAAACAACAGATGTTCAATGTAAAGGAAAAAGACTTATATTGGAACCAAATGCCATCTAGGACCTTCACACCTAGAGAGGAGAAGTCAATGCCTGGTTTCAAAACTTCAAAAGACAGGCTGACTGTCTTGTTAGGGGCTAATGCAGCTGGTGAATTTAAGTTGAACTGAATGCTTATCTACCATTCCAAAAATTCCAGGGTCCTTAAGAATTATTCTCAATCAATTTTGCCTGTGCTGTGGAAATGAAACAACAAAGCCTGGATGAGAGCATATCTGTTTACAACATGGTTTACTTAATATTTTAAGGCAACTATTGAGACATACTACTCAGAAAAATAGATTTCTTTCAAAATATTACTGCTTACTGACAGTGTACCTGGTCATCCAAGAGCTCTGATGGAGATGTACAATGAGATTAATGTTGTTTTCATGCCTTCTAATACAACATCCATTCTGCAGCCCATGGATCAAGAAGTAATTTCAACTTTCAAGACTTACTAGGTAAAAAATACATTTTGCAAGGCTACAGTTGCCAGATAATGATTCTTTTGATGGATATGAGCAAAGTGAATTTAAAACCTTCTGGAAAAGATTCACCATTCTACATGCCATTAAGAACATTCATGATTTGTGGGAAGAGATCAACACACCAACATTAACAGGAGTTTGAAAGAAGTTGATTCAAACCTTCATGGATGACTTTGAGGGTTTCAAGACTTCACTAGAGGAAGTAGTTGAAGATGTGGTGAAAAGAGCAAGAGAAATAGAATTAGAAGTAGAGCCTAAAGATGTGACTAAATTGCTACAATCTCATGACAAAACATTAATGGACAAAGAGTTGCAAAGAAAGTGGTTTCTTGAGATGGAATCTACTCTTGGTGATGAAGATACTATACAGCTTATTGAAATGACAAAGAAGGATTTAGAATATTACATAAACTTAGTTGATAAAAGAATGCTAGGATTTAAGAGGATTGACTGCAGTTTTGAAAGAAGTTCTACTGTGGGTAAAATGCTATCAAACAGCATTACATGCTACAGAGAAATCATTTGTGAAAGGAAGACTTGATGTGGCAAACTTTATTGCTGTCTTATTTTAAGAAACTGCCACAGCCACCCCAACCTTCTGCAACCACCACCCTGATCAGTCAGCAGCCATCAACATCAAGGCAAGAGCCTCCACTGGAAAAAGATTATAACTTGCTAAATGCTCATATGATAGTTAGCATTTTTTAGCAATAAAGTATTTTGACTAAGGTATGTACATTGTTTATTATACATACTGCTATTGCACACTTAATAGACTACAGTATAGTATAAATACAACTTTTATATGCACTTAGAAACCAAGAAATTCATGTAACTTACATTATTGTGATATTTATTTTATTGTGGTAGCCTGGAACTAAACCTTCAATATCTCCAAGTTATACCTATACCAAGTTTGCGTATTTTTTTATCAAATAGTTGTCCTTAGTAGTTGTCCATATTCTTAAGCACTGTGCTAAGAATTGAATATCTATTGCTTAACAAGACAGTATCCAATGCCATCCCTATCAAATTTCCAATGACATTTTTCACAGAACTGAAATGAGAACTTTAAGTTTGTATGGAAAGACAAAAGACCCTGAATAGCCAAAATAATCTTGAGAGAGAAGAAAAGAGCTGAAAGAATCATTCCCTCTGGCTTCAGACTATGCTACAAAGCTACAGTCATCAAAACAGTATGGTACTGGCACAAAGACAGTTGCATAGATCAATGGAAGAGAATACAGAGTCCAGAAATAAACCCACACACTTATGGTCAATTAATCTATGACAAACAAGGCAAGAATATACAATGAAGAAAAGAGAGTCTCTTCAGTAAGTAGTGCTAGGAGAACAGGAGAGCTACATGTAAAAGACTGAAATCAGAACATTCTCTAACACCATATACAAAAATAAACTCAAAATGGATTAAAGACCTAAATGTAAGACCAGATACCATAAAACTCCTAAAGGAAAACATAGGCAGAATACTCTTTGACATAAATTGCAGCAATATCATTTTGGATCCATTTCTTAGAATAATGGAAATAAAAACAAAAATAAACAAATAGGACCTAATTAAAATTAAAAGTTTTTCAAGCAAAGGAAACCATAAACAAAATGAAAAGACTACCTACAGAATGGGAGAAAATACTTGCAAATAATGTGACCAATAAGGAATTAATTTCCAAAATATACAAAAAGCTATATAGCTCAATATCAAAAAAACAAACAGCCCAATCAAAAAATGGGCAGAAGACCTAAATAGACATTTTTCCAAAGAAGACATACAGATGGCCAACAGACACATAAAAATATGCTCAACATAACTAATTCTTAGAGAAATGCAAATCAAAACCATAATGAAGTATAATCTCACACCAGTCAGAATGGCCATCATCAAAAAGTCTACAAACAATAAATGCTGGAGAGGATGTGGAGAAAAGGGAGTCCTCCTACACTGCTGGTGGGAATGTAAATTGGTGCAGTCACTATGGAGAACAGTATGAAGGTTTCTTAAAAAACTAAAAACAGAGATAACATATGATCCAGCAATCCCACTCTAGGACATATATTTGGAGAAAATAACTAGAAAAGAGACATGTACCCCAATATTCATAGGAACACTATTTACAATAGCCAAGACACGGAAGCAACTTAAATATCCATCAACATATGAATGGATAAAGAAGATGTGGTATCACAAATATAATATCAAAACCCAGCAATCATGAAAAGAGGAGAGTACAAATGCAGATATTGGATATGCGTTTGAAATTAAGAGAGCAGCAACTTAATCTTGTTTATATATAGACTGCTATATCTAAACCTCATGGTGACAGCAAACCAAAAATCTACAATAGATACACACACAAAAAAGAAAAATGAATCCAAACACAACACTAAAGACAGTCACCAAGTCACAAGAGAAGAGAACAAAAGAAGGGGGAAAAAAAAAGACCTATGAAAATAATCCCAAAACAATTAACATAATGGCAATAAGAACCTACATATTGGTAATTACCTTAAATGTAAATGGGTTAAATGTTCCAACCAAAAGACACAGACTGGCTGAGTGGGTACAAAACAAGATCCGTGTATATGCTGTCTAAAAGAGACCCACTTCAGATCTAGGGACACATATAGCCTAAAGTGAGGGGATGGAAAATGTTATTCCATGCAAATGCAAATCAGAAGAAAGCTGGAGTAGCAATACTCATGTCAGACAAAATAGACTTTAAAAAAAAAGACTGTTACAAGACACAAAGAAGGACACTAAATAAAGGATAAAGGGATCAATCCAAGAAGAAGCTATAATAATTATAAATATATATGCATCCAACATAGGAGCACCTCAATATATAAGGCAAATGCTAACTGCCGTAAAAGAAGTTGACAGTAACACAATAATAATGAGAGACTTTAACACCCCACTTATGTCAATGGACAGATAATCTAAACAGAAGATGAATAAGGAAATGAAGGCATTAAATGACACATTAGATCAAATGGAGTTAATTGATATTTATAGACCATTTATCTGAAAGCAGCAGAATACACATTCTTCACAAGTGCACCTGAAACATTCTCTAGGATACATCACATGCTGGGCCATAAAGCAAGACTCAATAAATTTAAGAAAATTGAAATCACATCAAGCATCTTTTCCGATCACAATACTATGATATTAGAAATCAACTACAGGGGAAAAAAACTAAAAAAAACACAAATATGTGGAGGTTAAACAAGATGCTACTAAACAACCAATGCATTACTGAAAAAAGCGTAAGTCAAAAATATCTAGAGAAAAATGCAAAAGAAAACATGACCAGAGGGGCAGAGTCAGGATGGTAGAGTAGGAGGATGCAGAGTTCACATCCTCACAACTAGGGCACCTACCAGGCATTGGTGGGGGACCTCAAACACCTAAGGGGATGGGAGGAACCCCTGCATGACCAGGAGGTAGGATATGGGGGGAGGAGAATTGGAGGTGGGACAGGACTGGTGCCACTGAGAGGCAACTGGGGAAGGGGAGGGGTTCCCATGCCTGGAGGGTCTCACTCAGGTGAGGGATAAGCAGGGATGGGGAGAGACTTTCAGGGGATCAGGGGATCAGAGGGGAATGCAGCCAACATTTCCCCTGCTCCCTTCAGCCCAGGCAAGCCTGCTAGGGTCCTGGGCATGAATCTCTGCCATCTGGGGTCTCCTTTGGCTGTGCTGAGCCCAGGTCCTGCCCTCCCACACCTCATAGCCTTTTCTGGTCATGTGCCTGAGCCTATGCCCCACCCCTGCTTAAGCCCTACCCCTGCCTAAGCCCTGCCCCCCACTGCCAAGACATTTTCTGGCTTTTTTTTTTTTTTTTTTGCTGCATAACATTTGGGATCTTGGTTCCCAGGCTAGGGGTCGGGTCTGAGCTCCTGTGGTGGGAGTGCCAAGTCCAAACCGCTGGACTAACAGAGAACTTCCGATCCCAAGAAATATTAATCAGTGTGAGGTCTCTCAGAGGTCCTCATTTTGACACCATGATCCAGCTCTACCCAACTGCCTGAAAACTCCAGTGCCAGACACCTCAGGCCAAAGAACCAGTAAGAGAGGAACACAGTCCCACCCATTAAAAAAAATGAGACAAGAAACAAATATGTTACAGATGAGGGAGCACTCCTAAACTCATTCTACAAGGCCATACTCACCTTGATACCAAAACCAGACAAAGATATCACAAAAACGAAAATTACAGACCAATATCACTGATGAGAATAGAGGCATAAATCCTCAACAAAATACTAGCAAACAGAATCCAACAATACATTAAAAGGATCATACACCACGATCAAGTGGGATTTATCCCAGGGATGCAAGTATTCTTCAATATATACAAATCAATCAATGTGATACACCAAATTAAAAAATTAAAGAAAAAAAAATGATCATCTCCACAGATACTGAAAAAGCTTTTGACAAAATTCAACACCCATTTATGATAAAAATGCTCCAGAAAGTGCATAAAGGAGCCTACCTCAACATAATTAAAGCCATATACAACAAACGCACAGCAAACATCATTCTCAATGGTGAAAAACTGAAAGCATTTCCTCTAAGATCAGGAACAAGACAAGAATGTCCACCCTCTGCCACTATTATTCAACATAGTTTTGGAAGTCCTAGCCACGGCAATCAGAGAAGAAAAAGAAATAAAACGAACACAAATTGGAAAAGAAGTAAGACTGTCACTGTTTGCAGATGACATGATACTATACATAGAAAATACTAAAGATACTACCAGAAAATTACTAGTGTTCACCAATGGATTTGGTAAACTTGCAGGATACAAAATTAATACACAGAAATCTCTTGCATTTCTATATACTAACAACAAAAGGTCAGAAAGAGAAATTAAGGGAAGAAGTTCATTTACCATCACATCAAAAAGAATAAAATACCTAGGAATAAACCTACCTAGGGAGGCAGAGACCTGTACTCTGAAAACTAAAGATGCTGATGAAAGAAACTGAAGGTGACACTAACAGATGGAAAGATATACCATGTTCTTGGATTGGAAGAATCAATATTGTCAAAATGACTATAGTGCCCAAAGTGATCTACAGATTCAATGAAATCCCTATTAAATTATCAATGGCATTTTTTACAAAACTGGAACAGGAATTTTTAAATTTGTATGGAAACACAAAAGACCCCAAATAGCCAAAGCAATCTTGAGAAAGAAAAACGGAACTGGAGGAATCAGCCTAGCAGCCTTCAGACTATACTACAAAGATACAGTAATCAAAATAGCATGGTACTGGCACAAAAATAGAAATATAGATGAATGGAACAGGATAGAAAGCTGAGAAATAAACTCATGCACCTATGGTCAATTAATCCACAACAAAGGAGGCAAGACTGTACAGTGAAGAAAAGACAGTCTCTTCAATAAGTGGTGCTGGGAAAACTGGACAGCTACATGTAAAAGAATGAAATTAGAACATTCTCTAACACCATATAGAAAAATAAACTCAAAATGGATTAAAGACCTAAATGTAAGACTGGATACTATAAAACACTTAGAGGAAAACCTAGGCAGAACATTCTTTGACATAAATTGCAGCAATATCTTTTTGGATCCACCTCCTAGAGTAATCCACTTCCTAAAATAAACAAATGGGACTTTACTCAACTGAAAAGGCTTTGCACAGCAAATAAAAGCATAAACAAAATGAAAAGACAACCCACAGAATGGGAGAAAATATTTGCAAATGTTGTGACTGTCAAAGGATTAATCTCCAAAATATATAAACAGCTCATTGAGCTGAATAGCAAAAAAAAACAAACAACCCAATCAAAAAATGAGCAGAAGATCTAAGTAGACATTTCTCCAAAGAAAACATACAGATGACCACAAAGCATATAAAAAGATGCTCAACATTGCTAATTATTAGAGAAATGCAAATCAAAGCTAAAATGAAGTATCACCTCACACCAGTCAGAATGGCCATCATCACAAACTCTACAAAACAATAAATGCTGGAGAAGGTGTGGAGAAAAGGGAACCCTCTTACACTGTTGGTAGGGATGTAAATTGGTACAGCCACTATGGAGAACAGTATGGAGGTTCCTTTAAAAACTAAAAATAGAGCTACTATATAATCCAGCATTCCCACTCCTGGGCATATATCCCAAGAAAAACATGGTTTGAAAGGATACGTGCACCTCAATGTTCACTGCAGCACTATTTATAATAGCCAAGACATGGAAACAACCTAAATGTCCACCAAGAAATAAATGAATAAAGATGTGATATATATATATAATGGAATAATATTCAGCCATAAAGAAGAATGAAATAACACCATTTCCAGCAACATGGATGGAAAAATTGTCATATTAAGTGAAGTTAATCAGAGAAAGACAAATATATGATATCACTTATATGCCAAATCTAAAAAAATGATACAAGTAAACTTATTTACAAAACAGAAAGAGACTCACAGATTTCAAAACAAACTTATGGTTACCAAAGGGGGAATTGTTGTGGGGAGGGATAAATTAGGAGGTTGGGAATTAACATGTACACATTATTATATATAAAATAATCAACAAGGACCTATTATATAGCATAGAGAACTCTACTCAATACTCCATAATAACCTATATGAGAAAAGAATCTGAAAAAGAATACATACATGTGTATGTATAATAAATAAATAAATAAATGGGTAGATAAAAGATGAATGGGAGAAAAAAAGCTGTGATATGTACATACAATGGGATATTACTCAGCCATAGAAAAGAATGAAATAATGCCATTTGCAGCACCATGGATAGACCTAGAAATGATCATATTAAGCGTAGTAAGCCAAAGATAAATATCGTATGATATCACTTATATGTGGAAACTAAAAAAATGATACAAATTAACTTATTTACAAAACAGAAGCAGAAAACCAGAGGAACATCTTTGAAGTGGAATAACACTGACTTATCCTATTGGGTTGCAATAACAAATATAATAGACTAGGTGGCTTAATCAACAAAAATTTATTTCTGGTAGTTCTGGATGCTGGAAAGTCCAAGATCAATGGGCTGGCCAATTCAGTTCCTGGTGAGAACCCTCTTCCTGGTATGCAAATGGCCACCTTCTTACTATATCCTTACATGGTGGAGAGTACTCTGGTCTTTTCATCCCTTTATAAGGCACAGTATTAAGGTTCTCTAGAGAATAAGAACTAATAGGATATATATAGCAGGATATAAATCCTGCTTAGATTTATATCCTATTTATATATAGTATATAAATCTTTTATATAATAAAAAATATTTATTATAAGAAATTTGTTCACACAATTATAAAGGCTGAGAAGTCTCACTATCAGCCATCTGCAAACTGGAGCCCCACAAGAGCTAGTTAGTGTAATTCAGCTAGAGTCTTAAGGCCTGAGAAGTAGGAATGCCAATGGTGGGGGAAGATCAATGTCCCAGCTCAAGCAATAACTCAAGTCTTCCTTTCTCTGTGTTTTTGTTCTGTTCAAGGACTGAAGGGTGTTCACTCACACTGCAGAAGGCAAACTGATTTTCTGAATCCACTGATTCAAATGCTAATTTCATGCAGAAACATTCCCACAGACACATCCAAAAATAATGTTTAGCCAAATATCTGGGCACCTGAGAGCCAGTCAAGGTGACACATAAAATTAACAATCACATGTCCACTCCTTAACAACTTGAAACCCATATATCCTTAAACTATACTTAATTTCCAAATAAAGATAATAACAAGGTCTAATGTGGTACAATTATCCTGTGTACAACGAAAACTGCACTAACCCCTTGCCTTGGAGAGTAAGTAAACTCCTTGAGTGATGTTTATTCTTCTTTTTATATTGTACCTCAGGTAATATGATATGTAAAGTCAATACATCTTATCTTATATGATAAGGGAATAAGAGAGGAAAGAAAAAATACATGCATACAAGGATATTCATAACAAAAGTATCAGTTAGTTTCATTAGTTTTTAAAAAGGTTCAAGCGTATCATATACAGAGTCACTTGGCTTCTTGTTTCTTTTAAGTGGTTGATTAGGAGTATCTAATGCAGATCATTTGTATATCTCTATAAATAGTCCATACCCTGGACTGTCAGTACTCTATTTACTACTAGAAATAGAGTCATTAGATATTAAAATTAACTATCATAGACACGAATCCCTTCATGGGGGCACCACACCCATAAAACTCATCCAAACCCACTTACATGCCAAAGGCCCCACCTCCAAATACCATCACACTGGGGATTAAGTGTCCAACATAATGACTGTGGTGGGTGGGGGGGACCCAAACATTTAGTCAACAGCAAATGTCATCAGACGGACATGTTAGAAAGTTCATTTGTGCTGCATATCTGAGCAGAACAACCTGGAGGCTAGAATCTGCCTAGAGTAGTGATAATGAGGATGAACATAAATAGATATACTGAGCAAATATAGGAGGTAGAATTGAAATTCTTGGCAATAACTGGATTTGGGAGAAGATGGAATTAAATAAGACCCAGGTATACGGTGCTGATGGCATATTGCAAGGCATGATGAATAATATATTACAGATTATTAAACCCCAATCACCTTTTTCCTATGCTTCTTCCCTAAAAGTTGAGAGCACCTCTGAATAGACGGAGTCTTTATGCTGAATGATCCAGCTCTACCCTCAAAGATTTTGATTCTGTTTATTTTCTGAATTTTAATAGTATTTTGTCTTTAAATATGTTAACATACTAAAAAATATTTTAAGAAGCAACTGAAAAGTATCTCAGTTTTCACCCAGAAGAGACAATTTAGCAAGAAACAGCAGATCAAAGGGAAACACACAGTGAGACCGAAAAGTGTAATGAAAGTATTCATAGTTTTCCAAATCTAATTATTTTTCAATAGCTGCCCCACAGAGAAAAATGTAGACTTAGTTACCAGGGATCATCTATATTTGCAAAATAAATATTTTCAGGAAAAAAAAGGACACTAAAATTAAGCACCTACTTCGTGGTAGGAACTGTGTTAAATCAACATTGTCTCCTTTTATTTCCTTAAGACCCTGTGAGGTGTTTCTATTTTAAAGAAGAAAAAAAGGGAAAAAACAAGGTTGGTAAAGTTTATGTAAATCATCCAAATCCAGGGAAATGTACTATTAGAATTTAAATGTAAGTTTACCTCTTTACATTAAACTTTCATCAGAGAGTAAGACTTTCAGAAGTGTTATGGAAAATGTGATTTTAAGTTTTAATTCCCTCAGGTATCAAAATTTAATCTCTAATTAAAAGAAATTAAGTTTCTACATCTGAAAGTTTGGAGTCTAGACAATAATATCAAGACAAAAATGATGACAAAGTCTCAGGAAAACTTTTCTTGAGTTGCAGGCTAATGCTAGTTAAACTAATAATAATCTTTAAAAAGTTGTTCAAAAGTATTTTAAATAGGAACTTTAGCTTGAATATTATTTTAAAAATGGCTTATTTAGTAAAATTTGTTAAATTTTAATTATATTGTCATTTATTATAAAATATCAGTCATTATAATAGTTGATCAATTTAAATGAATCAATATTAGAGAAAAAAGTAATAATTAAAATAATTTTTTATCTTAAATTAATGTATTAAAATACATGTTTCCTTTTAGAGTGATTTTTTAAAAAAAATAACAACATATATGCCCTTTTTAAATATTTTAAAATTTATATATTTATTAGAGTCCACAGTCTGCTAAATAAAAACAGTAACGAGATATTTCACAAACTATTGTATAATTTAAAATCATGAACTTAACTTCATAAAAATGTTAGGTGTAAGTGCATATTGGCTAATCTAAAAATGTTATATTCCATCTCTGGTCTAAAATATTTTATGAGAGGGATTCAGATCAAGATGGTGGAATAGGACGACACAACTCACTTTCCTCAATAAACACAAGAACGTCTATATGTGGAACAATTCTTACTGCAAACTAACTGGAGACTGACAGAAAGACTCTTGTACAACCAAGGCTGTAAGAACAGCCACAAGGAATTGGGTAGGAAGGGAAGTGAAGCAACAGGGTCAGGACCTGTGCCCTGGAAGGGGACTCAGAAGAGGAGGGTTAACCTCCCTGGGGAGTGAGCGCTTTGAGCCACATACTGAATGCCCCAGCCCTGGGGTCCAACACCAGGAGGACAAGTACCCTTGGATGGTTGGAGGGCTGGTGGGACTAACAGGAGGACTATGGGAAGACTGCACTCCACTTTTAAGGAAGGCATACACACTTGCTTACTCCCAAAACAGAGCAGAGATGGGGGATTGAAACTACAAAGGATGCTGGTCAGTTTCCTGTGACCATTCGGGTACATGCCCCAGCCTAAGCTGAGTGCCTGCTCCAGACCCACTCGCTGCATGATGCAGCTGCACACTGGGGCAAGGGCTGCTCCAGCTGAGGGGAGAGCTCAGCTGTGAGGGACAAATGTGGTTCAGACCCAGAGCTGTATCTGAACAAGGCAGGGACAGCTATTATAGGCACCTACAGAGGTAGCATATCAGAAGCAGTCTGGGTCTCTGACTGTGGCTAGGGCCACCACAGCACACACTGTGGCTGACACTGAGTACCCACACAAGCCCCACCTGGTCTGCAGTGCAGCTTCACTCTAGGGTGAAGGTTGCAGCAGCCAAGGGGACGGCTCAGTTGTGACAGAGGAAGGTGTCTTGGCCTGTAGCTGCGACTCAATGGGATAAGGGCAGCCATTACTGGTGCATATAGGGACAGCACATCAGAAGCATTCTGAGTCTCTAACCGTGGCTGGGACTGCCAATGGCCACAGCCAGACCCACACTGAGCCCTGGTGCCAGCCCCTCTTGCTCTAGCACTGCTTCTCTTTGGGGCAAGGGTGTTGGTGTTGGAAAGAGAGAGAGCACACAGTTAAAGGGAATGGAGCCAACTCAGACATGACTCTCAGGGCTTCTATACCAGCATCTTGGGACCCAACCCCAACCATCAATAGGGTGGTACAGGCCCCTGAGTAAAGAAGAAGCCTGAACTCACACACGGCTCTGGACCTAGCTTTTCCATCTCCAGCTCCACCTCCTACCAAGGCTGCCAGCACACCCTGAAGAAAGATATGATTTGTGCTCACATCAGATCAACGTCTCCCACCAAAGCCACTGGGCACACACAGACTGTATAAGGATGCTCCCAAACAAGGACACTACTTCAAGACTGCAATAGGTAACTGTTTCACTTGATTTTATAGAGATATAGAAAGTTAAGAAAAATGAGAAGACAGAGGAATTTGATTCCATTGAAAGAACAATAACCAAAAAAATCTGAAAAACTATTGAAACAGAAATAAACCATTTATCAGATGAAGAATTCAAAGCATTAATAATAAGAATGCTAACTGAATTAGGGAAAAGAATAGGTGAACACAGTGAGAATTTTAATAAGTAATTAAAAAATAAAACAAAGAACCAGTCAGAACCGAAAAATACAATAACTAAAATGAAAAATGTACTAGAAGGTATTAACAGAAGACTAGGTGATACAGAAGAACATATACATGATCTGGATGATAGAATAATGGAAATCACCCATTCAGAACAGCAAAAAGAAAAACAAATTAAAAAAATGAGAACAGTTTAAGGGACCTCTAAGACATCAAGTATACCAATATTCGCATTAGAGAGGTCCAAGAAAGAGAAGAGCAAGAGAAAGGAGTCTAAGATGTATTTGATAAAATTATGGCTGAAAACTTCCCAGACCTGAAGAAGGAAACAGATATCCAAGCACAGAGGGTCCAACAGAAGATAAGCCAAAGAGAGCCACATCAAAACATATCATAATTAAAATGGCAAAAGTTAAAGAGAAAATTCTAAAGGCAGCAAGAGAATAACAGAGTGTAATATACAATGACCCCCATAAGGCTATCAGGTTATTTTTCTACAGAAGCTTAGCAGGCCAGAAGTGAGTGGCATGATGTATTTAAAGGACTGAAAGGGAAAAACCTGCAAACTAGGATACTCAACCCAGCAAGATTATCATTTAGAATTGAAGGAGAGATAAAGAACTCAGTAAAGCAAAAGCTAAGCGAGCTCATCAATACTAAACCTATCCTAAACAAAATGTTAAATGATCTTCTCTAAGTGGAAAGAAAAGGCTATAGCAGAGTATAAGTATATATAGAAAAGGAAAAATCCCACTAGTAAAGACAAATGTACAGTAAAGGCTGACTATCAACCACTTTAATAAGCTATTACAAAGATAAAAAGACAAAAAAATTGTAAAATCAACTACAAGTACAATAATCAGTAAGGGAATGGACTTGAAGATGTAAAATATGACATAAAGAACACAAAATGTAGGGGAGGGTAGTAAAAAATATATATAGATCTTTTAGAATGTGTTTGAATAAATGACTACCAGTTTAAAACAAGTGGGTATAGTTATAGGTCAACATATATGAACCCCATGGTAACCATAAATCAAAAGCTACAATAGATACACAGAGAGTAGAGAGAAAGGAACACAAGCACACTGAAGAAAAATCATCAAACCACAAGGGAAGAAACTAAAAGAAGAAAAAACAGAGAACTGCAAAAACAACCAGAAAACAAGTAACAAAAATGCAATAAGTACATACATATCAATAATTACTTTAAAAGTCAATGGACTAAATGTCCCAACCAAAAGATATAGAGTGTCTGATTGGGTAAAAAAAAACCAACAACAAACAATAAAGATCCATCTACATGCTGCTTATAAGAGACTCTCTTCAGAGCTAAAGACACCCACAGACTGATAGTTGACAGAGTGGAAGATATTTCATGCAAATGGTAATGAGAATAAAGTGGAGCTAGCAATACTCATACCAGATGAAATAAACTTTAAAACAATATCTATAACAAAAGACAAAGAAAGATATTACATAACAATAAAGGGATCGATACAAGAAGAGGCTATAACAATTTTTAACATATATGCCCTTAATACAGGAGCACCTAAATATATAAAGCAAATATTAACAGACATAAAGGGAGAAGCTGAGAATAATACAATAATAGTAGGGAACTTTAACAGCCCACTTACATCAACAGAGAGATCATCTAGACAGAAAATCAATAAGGCAACAGTGGACTTAAATGGCAGATTATACCTGATGGACCTAACATATATCTACAGAACCTTACATCCAAAACAGCAGAATACACATTCTTTTTAACTGCACATGAAACATTCTCCAGGATATATTACATGCTGGGTCATAAAAAAATTCTCTACAAATTTAAGAGGATAGAGATTATCTTAAGCATTTTTTTCCCCAACCACAATGGTATGAAACTAGAAATCAGTTATAGAAAGTAAAATGAGGGAAAAAAACACATGGAGACTAAACAACATGCTACTAAAATACCAATGGATCAATGAAAAAATCAAAACAGGAAATTAGAAAATACTTCCTGATAAATAAAAGTAGAAACACAACTTTCACAAATCTATAGGATGCAGCAAAAGCAGTTCTAAGAGGGAAGTTTACAGCAATACAAGCCTATCTCAAGAAACAAGAAAAGTCTCACATAATCAACCCAACTTACCATCTAAAGGAATTAGAAAAAGAAGAACAAACAAAACATAAAGTAAGCAGAAGGAAGGGCATAATAAAGATTAGAGAGGAAATAAATAAAATAGAGAGCCCCCCAAGAAAAACACAAAAAACAGTAAAGATCAATAAAACAAGAGCTGATTTTCTGAAAAGATAAACAAAATTGATAAACCTTTAGCCAGGCTTATCAAAATGAAAGAGAGGGCACAAATTAACAAAATAAGAAATCAAAGAGGAGAAATAACAAGTGATATTACAGAGATACAAAACAATCCTAAGAGAATACTATAAATAGTAATATGCCAACAAATTGGACTATCTAAAAGAAATGTACAAATTTCTGGAAACATACAGTTCGCCAAGACTGAATGAGGAAGGAATAGACACACAAGAAATAGACCAGTCATTAGTAGTGAAATTCAATTCATAATTAAAAACAAAAAACAAAAACAAAAACCCTCAGCAAACAAAAGTCCATTACTGGACAGCTTCACAAGGGAATTTTACCAAACACATAAAGAAGAGCTCGTACCTATTCTTCTCAAACTACTGCAAAAAACTGAAGAGGAGGGAACACTTTCAAATTCATTCTATGAGGCCACCATTACCTTGATACCAAAACCAGACAAAAACAGTACACAATAGAAAATTACAGGCCAAAATATCTGATGAATATAGATGCAAAAGTCCTCAAACCAAATTAGCAAACTGAATCCAACAGTATATAAAAACGATCATACACCATGATCAAGTGGATTTATTCCAGGGATTCAAGGATAGTTCAGTATCTGAAAATTATTCAGTGTGATACACCACATTGACAAAAAGGAAGGCTAAAAAATTCACATGATCATTTCAGTAGACACAGGAAAAGCATTTGACAAAATTCAACATTCCCTCATGATAAAAACTCTCATTAAAGTTGGATTGGGAGAACATATCTCAACATAATAAAGGTCATTTATGATAAACCCACAGCTAACATCATAAGCAAAAGCTAAAAGCTTCTTCTTTAAAATCAGGAATGAGACAAATATGCCCACTCTTGCCACTTCTATTTAATATATTTAACATTGGCTATTCTAGCCAAAGTAATCAAGAAAAAGAAATAAAACATTCAAATTGGAAGGGAAGAAACGAAACTATCACTTTTTGAACATAACATGATATTATATATTGAAAACCTTATAGTTTCCACCAAAAAACCTATTACAATAAATGAATTCAATAAAGCTGTAGGATGTAAGATTAATATTCAGATATTTGTTGCTTTTTTATACATTGATAATGAATTATCAAAAAGAGAAAGCAAGAAAACAATCCCATTTAAAATGGCATCAAAAAGAATAAAATACTTAGGAATAAATTTAACAAAAAAAGTGAAACACTTATACCCTGAAAACTATAAAACATTCATAAAAGAAATTGAAAATGATATAAAGAAATGGAATGATATCCCATGTTCATGGGTTGGAATACTTAATATTGTTAAAATGTACATTTAACCAAAAGTAATCTACAGGTTTATTGTAATCCCTATCACATTGCCCATGACATTTTTCACAGAACTGGAACAAATAATCCTAATATTTGTATGGAACTACAAAGGACTCCAAAATTGCCAAAGCAGTCTTGAGAATATTCAAAGCTGGAGGTATTATGGTTCCTGACTTCAGACTATACCACAAAGCTACAGTAATCAAGACAGCATGGTACTGGTACAAAAACAGACACATAGAACAATGAACAGAATAGAGAACCCATCAAGAAATGAATGAATTTTTAAAATGTGGTATATATACAATGGAATATTATTCAGCCATAAAAGATTGAAATTTTGCCCTTCACAACAACATGGATGGGCTTGGATGGAATTATGCTTAGAGAAATAATTCAGAGAAAGACAAGTCAATTAACATCCTTACATAACCTTAAAGATGAACTACAGAGTCAGAGTGATACCCTACTTATAACAAAAGAAAATTTTTATTTAAAGGTCTTTAACATATTTGTAGAGACAAGTGTATTTTTAAAAATAAAAACATAAACATTATGAAAACAATATTTTCAAAGAAGTAGGAACCTATATTGATGCCAATTTTTTATTCATATTTAAAAAATTTTATTCAATCTATTTAAGCAAAATATAAACAAATAAACCAGCTCACCCATTTCTCCCACCCACCTCTTGCAACAACCAATATGTTCTCTGCATCTATGAACTTGGTGTGGCTTATTTCTTCTCAGATTCTAAAAATAAGAAAGATCATGTGGTGTTTGTCTTTCTCTGACTTAATTTCACTTAGCATCATGTTCTTGAGGTCCATTCACAGTGTCACAAGTGGCAAGATTTCATTCTTTTTTGTGGCCGAGTACTATGCCATTGTGTATATACCACAATTTATTTACCCATTCAGCCATCAATGGACACTTAGGTTATTTCCATAAACAACTATTTTAAATAATGCTGCAATGAACATAGGGGTACACATATCTTTTTGAATTAGTGTTTTTATTTTCTCCAGATAAATACTCAGAAGTGGAATTGCTAGATCAGATGATAGTTTTTATTTTTAATATTTTTAATTTTTTGAGGAACCTACAATACTGTTTTCTACAATGTGTGACTGTACAAATTTATAGTCCCACCAACAGTTTCCTATGTCCTCACCAACACGTTATTTCCTGTCTTTTTGAAAATCGCCATTTTTATGGGTGTGAAGTGATATCTCATTGTGGTTTTGATTTGCATGTCCCTAATGATTAATAATACTGAGCATCTTTTCATGTACCTGTTGGCCATCTACATGTCTTCTTTGGAGAAATGTCTATTTGGATCCTCTACTTATTTTTTAATAGGATTGTTAATTTTTGTTGTTATTGACTTTTATGAGTTCTTTATATATTTTGGATATTAGCCCCTTATCAAATATGTAATTTGCAAATATTTTTCTCATGTAGTAGGTTTTTTATTTTGTTTATGGTTATCTTTGCTTTTTAGTTCAATGCAGTGCTACATTTTATTTTTGCTTTTCTTGCTCTTGCTTTTGGCATCAAATTCAAAAAATATCACCAACACATATGTCAAGAGCTTACTACCTAGGTTTTCTAAGAGTTTTATGTTTTCAGGGCTTAAGTTCAAGTCTTTAACCCATTTTGAGTTAATTATTGTGTATGGTATAAGATAGTCATCTAATTTTCCCAACACTGTTTATTGAAGAGACTGACCTTTCCCATGGGATATTCTTGGCCCCTTTGTCATAAATTGACTATACATGCATAGGTTTATTTCTGGATTCTTGATTCTGTTCCATTGATCTATGTGTCTGTTTTTATGCCAATACCAAACTATTTTTGATGACTCGATTTGTAATATGGTTTGAAGTAGGGAATCATGATGCCTCTGGCTTTGTTCTTCTTTCTCAAGATTGCTTTGCCTATTTGGGGTCTTTTGTGTTCTGTAAACAGTTTAGGATTGTGTATTCTATTTCTGTGAAAAATGTCATTGGAATTTTGATAGGTATTGTGTTTAATCTGTAGACTGTTTTGGGCAGTGTGGACATTTTAACAATATTAATTCTTCCAGTCCATGAACATGGAATACCATTCCATTTATTTGTGTCTTCTTCAATTTCTTTCACTAATATCTTATAGTTTTCAATATAGAAGTCTTCCACCTCCTTGGTTAAATTTGTTCCTAATTATTTTCTTCTTTCTGATGAAATTGTAAATGAACCATTTTCTTAATTTTTCTTTCTGATAGTTCCATATTAGTGCAAAGAAATGCAACAGATTTTTGAGTATTGATTTTGTATCCTGCAAATTTGCTGAATTCATTTATAAGTTCTAATAGTTTTCTAATGAAGTCTTCAAGGTTTTCTAAATATTATAGCATGTCATCTGCAGATAGCAAAAATTTTACCTCTTCCTTTCCAATTTGGATGATTTTATTTCTTTTTCTTGCCCAATTGCTCTGGCTAAGACTTCTAATCCTGTGTTGCATAAAAGTGGCAAGATTGGACATCCTAGTCTTTTTTCTGACCTCAGAGGAAAAGTTTTTAGCTTTTTACCATCGAGTATGATGTTAGCTATGAGCTTGTCAACTACAAACTTTACTATGTTGAGGTATGTTCCTCCTACACCTGCTTTCTTGAGAGTTTTTATCAAAAAAGGACATTGAATTTTTTCAAATGCTTTTTCTGCATCTATTGTGATGACTGTAAAATTGTTATTCTTTTTTTTTTTTTTTTTTTTTTTTTTTTGGCTGTGTTGGGTCTTCATTGCTGCACACAGGCTTTCTCTAGTTGCAGTGAGTAGAGGATACTCTTCATTGCAGTGCATGGGCCTCTCATTGCAGTGGCTGCTCTTGTTGAGGAACATGGGCTCTAGGCACGTGGGCTTCAGTAGTTGGAGCACACGGGCTCAATAGTTGTGGCACACGGGCTCTAGAGTGCAGGCTTAGTAGTTGTTGTGCACGGGCTTAGTTGCTCCACAGCACGTGAGATCTTCCCGGACCAGGGCTCGAACCTGTGTTCCCTGCATTGGCTCGAACCACTGTGCCACCAGGGAAGTCCCAAAATTGTTTTTCTTCATTTTGATAGTGTGATGTATCACATTGACTGATGTGCAGATGTTGAACCATCTTTGTATCCCTGGAATTAATCCCACATGATCATGGTGTATAGTGTATCCTTTTATTTTTGAACTTCATTTGCTAATATTTGTTGAGGATTTTTGCATCTATGTTCTTCAGGGATATTGGACTGTAACTTTTTTTGGCAGTGTCTTTACCTGGTTTTGGTATCAGCATAATGCTGATCTTGTAGAATGAGTTTGGGAGCATTTCTTCCTCTTCTATTTTTTTGGAAGTTTGAGAGGATTGGTATTAATTCTTCTTTGAATGTCTGGTAGAATAAACGAGTGAAGATGTCTGGTCAAGCACTTTTTCAATCTCCTTGCTAATCATTCCTTTGTTCAGAGTTTCTATTTCATCATGATTCAGTCTTGGGAGGTTGTATATTTCTGGGAATTTATCCATTTCTTCTAGGTTGCCAAATTTGTGGGCATATAATTGTTTATAGTAGTCTATTATTATCCTTTGTCTAACAATTATATTGTCTCCTCTTTTGTTCTTTATTTGAGTCTTCTTTTTTTTTTCTTGGTGAGTTTAGCCAAAGGTTTGTCAATTTTGTTTATCTTTTAAAAGAACTAGCTCTTAGTTTCATTGATCTTTTTTATTGACTTTTCAGTCTCTGTTTCACTTATTTCTGCTCTAATATTTGTTATTTCTTTCCTTCTACTAATTTGAGGTAAATTTTTTCTTTTAGTTTTTAATTCCTTGAAGTGTAAAGATAGGGTGCTTATTTGAGACTTTCTTCTTTCTGGAAGTAGGCATTTATCACTATGAAATTCTCTCTTAGATCTGCATTTGCTGCATCCCAAAATTTGGTATGTTACATTTCCATTTCTATTTGCCTCAAGGTATTATTTCTCTTTTGATTTCTTCTTTAACCCATCAGTTGTTCAGTAGCATGTTATTTAATTTCTACATATTTGTGAATTTCCAGTTTTTTCCCATATGATTGATTTCTTGTCATACCATTGTGGATGGAAAACAGACTTAATAGGATTTAAATCCTCTTAAATTTATTACCTTATTTTATGGTTTAATATATGATCTATACTGGAAAAATGCATGTGCTCTTGAGAAGAATGTGTATTCTGTTGCTTTTGGATGGAATCTTCTCTAACTATCTGTTAAGGCCATCTAGTCTAACATGTTTAAGACTTTTGTTTTCTTTGATTTTCTGTCTGGACGTTCTATCCATTGATGTATGTGGGATACTAATATCTCCTACAATTATTGTATTGTTGTCTATTTCTTCCTTTAAGTCTGTTAATATTTGCTTTATATATTTAGGTGCTTCTATGTTAGGTGCATAAATATTTACAACTGTTATATCCTGTTGGATTGACCTCTTTATCATTACGTAACATCCTGTTTTTCTCTTATTGCATTCTTTGCTTTAAAGTTTATTTTATCTGATGTAAGTATAGCTACTCCAGAATTTTTGGTTTCCAGTTGCATGAAGTACATTTTTCCATCCTTTCATCTCAGGCTGTGTGTGTCTTTACACCTGAAGTGTCTCCTGTTGGCCGCATATAGATGGGTCTGTTTTTTTCTTTCTTTCTTTTTGTTTAATCCATTCAGCCACTCTGTCTTTTGATTGGAGAATTTAGTCCATTTACATTCAAAGTAATTATGGATAGGCACGTGCTTATTGCCATTTTGTTAATTCTTTTCTAGCTGTTTCGGTAGCTCCTCTTTGTTCCTTTTTTATGCTCTTGTCCTCTTCCTTTATGGTTTGATGACTTTCTTTAGTGGTACACTTATATTCCTTGCTTGTCACATATTTTATATTCACTATAGTTTTTTTGTTCTGTAGTTACTATGAGGCTTACATATAACAACATATCTATAACAGTCTATTTTAAGTTGATAACTTAAATTTGATCCCATTATGAAGCTCAGCATTTTTACTCTTCCTACTTCTCAGAGAAGTAGGAACCTAAATTGATGTTCATTTTTCTCTTCATATTTTTAACACTAAAGAAAATAAATACTCTTCCCACATATACTCAAAAAAGCCAATCAAATGCACTTAAAGAATTCTAGTATCTTTATCGCTTTGTTCTTAGTGATACTGTCAACAGCGGCTGTGCAAACCGGACAAATTCCTTGGACTTCAGACAGGATGCTGGAAGAACATATCCCTGGGGTTGCTTTGTTTCCTGCCTTACTGATTACCTGCTCTACTTAAGACACTTCTTTAATAATTGATATCTCTGTGAGGGGTTTGTTCTTGAACAGCATCATAAATGCAAAGAGAACTGAAATTCAAAGACTTGCATATCCACTTATGAGATCTTAAAATCCAATAGAATATAAGATAGTTAATGAAATCTGTATTTTTTTTGGATCCTTGAGTAGTGTCATCTTTAAATTTTGTGAAGATATGCCCAGAGACAACAGTACCTAACTTTTGGGAATGGCGGCAATAGGTTCAAATTACTACATATATAATATGTATAATATACATAATTTTCACAATGTCCTTATACGCCAAAACCTTAAAAAGTTCACTTTAATTTTATAAGATGGGGAAATTTGTGTTAGGTATATACTATTTTCTGAAATTATAAAAATACTAGCATAAACTATTTAATATAATATTATTATTAATCACTATATGTAGTAATATAACTATTTTATTAAACATATTGATCTCCATATGCAAGTCATAGAGCAACTTTGTCTTTTCCCAGTCTCTTCATATTTACTCATTAGCTTGGTTCTGTGTGCTTCTGGGGTAAATTCATGGGTAGGTCCTTAGGTATTTCCAAGCCTCAAAATAGTTCGATTTCATGAAGTGAAATGATGAGTTAATAAAATAATCAGAACTCTGAACCTCAGTTATCTTAAAGTTTCTCTCCTTCTCCAACTGAATGCTGCTATAGGTCTGCAAGTCTGCACTTAGTGAAAAGAAAATCCCAACTTTTTCCCTCCTTTGCCAAGTCTTCCCTCACCACTTAACTTCATTTTCTGGTCCCACAGCCCCCTGCAAGGGTTCAATCAGATGAGAGGTGATTCGGAGTTGAGGAGGGTAGCTTAATTCTATTTCAATCTACTACCATCCCTCTTTGAACCTGGCAGTTATTCTATGCTTACTTCCTTCTTGAAATGATTTCCTCTGTGTGTTTTCAGAGAATCCTCCCTCCTACACTGGCAAGTTCCAATTCCTGCCTTCTTGCTATTGAGGTCCCCTCCAGCTGACCTTTTATGCCACACCCCACCGTCACTCAGGTTTGGACCTAACAGGACACAAGTATAATCATCTCAACACTACTTCAGTTAGGAAAGTTCCTTTCAGTACCTGACAAATCCTCTGTGGCCCACATCTGACTCAAGGGAAATGTATACCTTTGTCCTACTGTCTATCCTGCCACTTCAAGCAAATAATAAAGTTCTTTTATCATTATACTTCTCAGATGTGTTTCAGACTCACTTCTGTGGCCGGCAAGACGTGGGGATATACAGGAAGTTTGGCTAGTGGTTCTCATGAAAATCTTCTTATTTGGTTTAAGGTGAGGAAGAGAAATGCCACAGCACTCCAACAACTCTTGCCAGTGTAATTCTGCTTATCTCTTTAGCTGCATCCTTAGTTTTCTACCTTTTACATAGACGATGAGCTAACAGTTCAAAACCATTTGTCAGCTCCCCTTTTGCCAGTTCCTTATATGTCTTCTAGCGCATTCTGTTGGAATTTGAGTGTTCTTGGCCATAAAACTCAAGTACTAGGAGCCATTTTATGTTGATCAGCTGTTGACTCCCTCACCGTAGGGTCACAAACTGCAGTAGCAGTACCAGAGCTGCAGCACCAAGTTTACTGTGTTCTGACTCCCACAAATTTAAGCAAGGTCTATTTTATGCCATTTTCAGAAAAGGATACTCTTACAGACAATGTTTGTTGCTGAAGTGCTAACCCACGAGGTATTACAAATGGGGTCCTTTGGGAGGTAATTAAGGCTAGATTAGGTAGGGTGGGCTCCTCATGATGGCATTGGTGCCCTTATAAGAAGAGAAAGAGAGGTCTCTTTCTCTCTCTCTCCCTCTGCATGTACACACTGAGGGAGGGTCATGTGAGTACTTAGCTAGAAAGAAGCCATCTGCAAACCAGAGAGTGAGCCCTCATGGACCCCAAATGAGCCAGCACCTTGATCTGAGATTTCTCAGCCTCCAGAACTACGTGAAATTAATTTTTTGTTTATGCCATCCAGTCTATGGTATTTTGTTATAGCAGCATGAGCTAAGATAGATAACAAGGTTCAAAACTTTTGGAAACTTGTCAAAAATATTACAGCTAAGTGGCTAAATTGGAAGTCAAAACTAGGACTGTTTGAATGAAACCCCTGCTCTTTTGACTGCTATCTCCTGTGGTTTTGGACTTTTTGTACACACTTTTGTGGCAATGTTTCACAGTTTTTCTCTTTCTTTCATAATTGTATTCATTCCTTCACTAAATATTTCCCAGCACCTCAAAATTGAGTTGAGATTTATTCCCATTGCTAGTAACTAGAGGTACCCACTGTCCCTTTGGTTGCATTTATAGTTAGCCAATGTACATACACACAGTGCACATATTATATGTATGTGCATATGTATTTTTTATTTATATGTTCAATTAATGCCAATTGCTATATTTTGTTAACTGCTAGAATCTTGAAATTGGCATATATACATTCCTTTGAAAGTAAAGCATATATTTGGAACTTTTCTGTTAGCATCACACATAGACCTGAAAATATGATTTAATTGTTACCTACTTTGGCTTTTCAGAGGTCTTCAAGGGATCAAGATGTTTTAGAGTAATTCAGGTTGAAAGATACTTGATAAAGCTGCGTGAAGATTTACATTTTTGAAAAATAAAACATAGAGACAAAAGCCAGAAATATAATGTACTATAATTCTATGTAAATCCTGGCAGGCCCTCTCCACTATTTTTCATTTGGGAGGTCCTCTCTCTGAAGGAGCAAAAGGACTGGAGTAGCACCAGCCCATTGTTAATATTACAGCTTAACAACCCTGCAGAAACATCCATTCAAACTTACTGAACCCAATTAAGTTGCTGATATACTTTATTATTTGATTACAAACAGTGTGAACTGCAGTTAAATGATTTCAATATTCCACATATGATCTGAAATTCATCAAGTATTTCCATATTTCTTTCTGTTAAAGATGCTATTTACTTGGCATTTATTCAAGTGTGTGAGAAAGAGAAATAAACGTTGAAAGGGTTGAGATGTAATGATCACAACATTTACTGTAATTAAAATATTCCAGTGAAGATCTTAGCGGGGTGTCAAACTTCAGAATGTGTAATATATCTCCATTTTCTTTGATCATGAATGTGTTTGACTAAAAAGAAAATACATTTTCTAGTCACCTAAAGTTGATATTTCAGAACAATTCCATTTTGAAATAACCAATATAAGTTCCTACTCTATAAAAAAGGAATTGAGCTAAATCAGTTAAATTTATTTCCAACTCAAAGATTCTGCTTTTAAATATGATGTTCTGATTCTTTGTAAAAATAAAAGCCCTCCTATAAATCTGATCAATGTTTTTTGGAAAGGAAACTAAAAAGGCAACTGATTGCACAAATATAATGTATATTTGACACAGTAAGGTGAATAAAATCTCCTTAATTTCCTAAGCAAGTATTATTCAAGAGAAACTAGAACTCAAATACATAAGCCACAGTCGTACTCAACGTGGCTAAGAATTGTATATTTTGTGTCCTATCGTCTAGACCATACACATTGCAGTTGTTAAAATTTAGGCAATTTATATTATGGGGTAATCTGACTGGATAAAATGCAGTTTGAACAGCAAGTTTTCCTTAGCAATAATAGAAACAGCATAGCAGAAACCTGACCCAATGCATATATGATATCCCTCTGTTTGTTAAAACCTTAAAACAGTGTTTAATGCCCTATCACGAGTGAGGGATAGAGGGACCTGCTGTTGTTCTGTAGTACTTTTATTCCACTAGCAAGTGCCATTATTCAAGCCTCATTATTGCTCCTAATGAAGCAACACACCAAAGCTAAATTCAAGTCAGTATAAAATGTTTGAATGAGCTCCTGCAGTGCATTGAACTTGGTGAGAAAGCTTTTGAGAAAAGGGCAAAGCCAGAGAATGATCTTTCAAGTATCTTAATTTCCCTGATAAATGGTGACACTCTTAGTTCAATATATGCCCCAAACTGATACTCATATAAATAACACAAAAGCTATTTGTAGGGCTATCTACTTCTCTTGGTGCTTCAGCAAATAGCGATTTTATTATCTGGTTTGTAGGCAAGGCAACACAAAACAAAGGTACTTTCTTGAAATCTGCAAATCACTAGGCAGGTATGCTTGTCAAGGGAAACAATGATGAAGACTTCGCTGTTAAATATACAAGTTTACAGTATTAAGTTTCCTGGTTGGAATTCTTTACTGCATAAATATTCCATCAGAGAACCAAAGATTTAGAGCCACATTTTTATGTTCCCATGACCAAATGTAAATATATCAAAAATAATGTCATAAAATGTCACTTTAAAAAACTGTCTTCTGTTATCAGCTTTCAGAGTACAACCAACCTAAATGGTACTACCTCCAAAGATAAATAAGTAATGTAAGGTTAAGGTATTTACATTTTAAATAGTGAGTAATAAGATTAAAAGTGAAAAACTATTAAACAATTGAACATTTATATAAGTAAGTGATAAAGTATGAAGTTGAAGAAATTTAGTCAAAGAAAACAGGGAACTGAAAAATAGAGCAATAGAATTGATGGTGAAAAGGTGGCGTTGGGTGGGTTGCTTTTTGTTTAGGGAGGTCAGTTAGGCCTTTTTAAGGAGGATGTGGAACAGACCAGAATTCATCAGGGAAAGGTTTAGGAGAACTTCTGGGAAGAGCATACTAGGTTGAAAGCAGAGCATAGCAAGGCCATCTTTGATGGAGTTGAGATAGTAGGCCCACACTGTCCTCTACATGCAACTGGTTCACCTAGGTCAGTGAAATTTCTAAAAACAAATCCAGAATTCATAAATTCAGAAATTATCTCTAATGATACACATTTCTGGCACCATATGTGGACGATAGATTAGACACATTATGGCAGGGCAGGACCTCATGTTACCCATCAAAAATACCATCAGGTGCTCCTTTTGTAAAGTAGCTTTTATGCCAGATACATCTAACTAATAATATCTTCATAAACTTGGCTGTATCTTGGTTTTCTTTTTTTTTTAATGGGAATAATATTACCTAACTCCCAGAGGTTTAATTTTATTATTCATTTATTTTCTTATTTTGAACCACATATTCATTGAAGTGGGTTAATTGTAGTGTTTGCTTTATGACACTCTCATAATTTGTCCACAGGAAGTCTTCTTTTATTTATGTATTTACTTTTCTATAGTAATATAATGAGCATCTATGAGACAACTGAAAACAAGACTGGACAGTTGGCAACATTTTATATCTACCAATATATACCCTCTGATAAACCCATTCCAAATTAACCATTATCCTGAATCTTGTGTGCAACAGTCCCCTGCTTTTTTATCTGCAACTTTATCTCTTTTCTTAGATTAACTTTTTTATTTAACTTTCTTTTTTTTAATTAATTTTTATTGGAGTATAGTTGATTTACAATGCTGTGTTAATTTCTTCTGTACAGCAAACTGAATCAGTTATACATATACATATATCCACTCTTTTTTAGATTCTATTCCCATATAGGTCATTACAGAGTATTGAATAGAGTTCCCTGTGCTATACAGTAGGTTCTTATTAGTTATCTATTTTATATATAGTAGTGTGTATATGTCAATCCCAATCTCCCAACTTATCTCTCCCCTATTTAATTTTTAATAAAACTTCTAAATTTATTAAAAGTATATCATATTCTATGTAATATTAGGGAGGCTTTTTCATTCAAATGTATATTGCTATTTGATTAGGTTTGTTGCATGTAGCTATATTCATCTTTTCTCCTATAAATTATTTCATTTTAAATATGCTACAATTTATTAATCCATTCTACCAGTGCACATTCATGTTCATTCAAATATTTTGCTATTATAAACCTTTTTATATTATGTCCTCTTTAATACCTGAGCAGTTGTTTCCTTTGAGCATATATTGGGGGATGAAATTTCTGGGATTCAGGACATGTTATCACATAAATGCTTGATTTTATATAATTATGCCAAATATTTTTCTTAAGAGACTCAACCGATTTACGTTCCCACCAGCAATATATAAGAATCCACTTTCTCTCCAACACTTGGCAGAGAAACTCTCCATTTGAGGAGTCATTTGGGGATTGGGGATTGAGAAGTTTTGTCCCTGAGAAATATTTAAATGCAATGAAAAAAGTTAATGTGATTTCATTAGTATTCAGAGATTGGTATAGGTTGTTATAAATCAGTTACTAACACAAAATAACTATCAAAGTTACTGGCAGATAATATTAGTTTGAACCATATAAAATTACTGTGCTATTAGATTTTAAAAATCAAATATTAGTAATTTCCTATGATTCAACCCAAGAGTTGCTTAAGACATTCTGTGGTTGTCCCTTTTTTCAACAATCCAGAATGACTACTTCAGTAATGACCGTATTTTCAGTCATCATCTCTTTAACTGTGAACCTGAAATTGTTCTGTTTATGTTTAAATAAATCACCAGTATAGAGTTCTTTTTTCCAGACCTTTAATTTTAGTAAAAGGTGACTAATTCTATTTCAATTAACAGTGTCTGTTTATCGCCTCTTCTTTCTACTCTTGAATTCTTAGGCTTGTGATTACAAATATTTTTTAATAAAAAGCTTTTACTAAATAAAAAGTTTATTATAAAAAAATTTCTGCCCAGTAATAGTATCTCAAAGAGAGCACAGACATGAAATTAAGGGGTAAATATTCTAGTCATTAACGTCAGGTGGCAGAACAAATGAAAATTTAGGGATTAAGGTGTGACTAAATCCTGAATCTCCAAATTTCCATTTATGCTGGATAGTTATTTTAGATATAAAAGAAAATATGAAATGAGACTATTAATTTAGAAATTTAATCCAAACATTTATTCTGGATATATGAGAAAATATTAGATTAGAAGTAAAAATGACAAATTTTTTATAAAGTATTGACACAGCTTGCTTTAAAGAAACTAAATCTATATTACTTCTATATTGAATTTGACTTTTGCTTATTTTTAAATGTACAGAAACCATAGATGAACATGATACTCTGATGTCCTTCCGTGTGTCCTGAACAAAATCAGGAGGGTTTCTTCTTCTTTTTTTGAACCCAGATCTTTATTTTTAGTAGAACCTTAATATTTGGATACTTTGGGTATTTGGTTATACAACCATGATCTCCTCCACAACAGCTTTATGAACGGTGTGCTGCTGCACAGAGGCTGAGTGTAGACACAAATTTCAGCTTAACTACTGACTTCTGAACCCATCCTTCTAATTTCAACAGCAAGTTGTCACTTGTAGATATCAATCAATTTAACCTTTATATTCACACTGAAATTTTTAAAGTGCTTTTTCTCTATGACCTACTGTTTTGTAATATATGTCAGTGCCTTAGGCCCTTGAGGGAATGATGGCATTAATAGAAAGAAAAGTTATTGTCTCTAAATGCAAGCAGTGTCCTTATCAAATAGAAAATAATGTTCCTTGACACACACACTATAAAGTTCCATTTTTACCATGAAATGAGATCCTGACATAATATAGCAAAGTTGACAAGTACTAAATTGCTGGTATATAAGTACAATAAAATATAGAATTTCTTGAATATTTTGCTCAGTGGATCAAAAATGTCTCATAATTTTTAATCAATTCATTCCTTAAACATGCATTTATGGAACAGCCACTATCTTTCAAGCACTGTCTGGTTTCAAACTTCAAAGAAATCAGAATCATGAGTAAATAGACATGTATAAACTGTAATAAAATGTGATAGATGGTACAAACTAAATACTCTGTTAAGGGTGAGTGGCTAGTAAAGACTCCACAGATAAAGATTTCCAAAGAAATAGAAAATATTTTGACTACTTCTTGAAAAATGTATATTTCTCAAGTAGCAAAATTATTTTTCAAGTAAAACAAGTTATTCAGTTACTCATTCACTCACTCATTCACTCAGTCATTCATTCACTAAATATACAAATCAGACACAGAGATAGAAAAGACTTATCCAGATAGAGCCTATGACAAGAGCAGTATTAGGGTGGACAGGAAATACCATTCAAAAAAAGTCATAATGTAATTTTTAAATGTACTAAATTACTGCTCACACTAGTAATCCTGATTACATAGTTTATTTATTTACTTCTTTATTATCTGTGCTCTCATTTCTTGCATTTATACAATGTGTAAGCTCCAAGAGGACAAAAGCATTTTCTGTTTCTGTATCTACCTTGTATATTAAATGAATAACTGATTTATTGCATGAATAAATATATTACTTTTGCTTGGAAAATACTTTTGTGACTTCAGAACTCATACTTTTAACAATACACTCAATGTTGAAAACATCTCCCTAAACCTGGCAGCACCAAATCAAGAATGTCTGCCCTTACTACCCACATCTATTCAATGTTGGGTTGAAGGCCCTAATTTGTGCAAGACAGTAAACAAAAGAAAAACAAACATGAATATTAGAAACAAAGAAGGACAACTCTCTTTATTCAGAAATGACTTGATTGTTAACATAGACTATCTTATGGAATCCGAGAAAAAGAAAACTACACAAATTATTAAGTGAAGTTAGCAAGTTTGCAGGATTCAAGATCAACTTCACCAATCAGGTGCATTTCAATAGCTAGCTGAGAACAACTGGAAAATAAAACTACTGTTTAAAATGGCATCAAATACATCAAAATTCTGTAAGAAATAAAACACTATATGAATTAGATCTCTATAAAACATGGGTAATTAACTAAATAAAACAAATAGAGATATACACCATTATCATGAATTTGAGGAGTCAATATAAATATTAAAAAACCCATAGATTTCAATGTTTAATTTGAGAAACATTATAGTGCTGTATATGAAACTCAAAATTAAATCTAAAAATTCTTGATGAAATTTTAAAATACCTTTGAAACTTTTGGAAAGACAAACATTTTTATTTCTGTAAAACATTTTTAGACAGAATATTTTTTAGACAGAACCTAAAAACATTTTCCACAAAAACAAATTAGACTTAATTGTAAACTTCTGTCAAAATTGTAAACTTTTGTCAAGACACTTTTACAGAAATAAAAAGGCAAGTCACAAACCTGGAGAAAAAAATTGCAATGCTTATGTCTAAGAAAAAACTTATATTTAGGATATATAAAGAATTTTTATATTAAGAAGACAACCCAATTGAAAAAATAGGCAAACTATTTGAATAAGTCCTTCACTAAAGTAGATATATGAATGGCCAATAAGGACATGAAAAAGTGCTCACCATCATTATTGATCAGAGAAGTAATGATAACATCATGATGATGTATCACACTTCACACCCACTTGAATGACGAGAAATGACTGACAATACCAAATGTTGGTGAGGATGTGGAGAAACTAGAATTCTCATATATTATTGGAAGGAAGGTAAAGTATTATAACCACTTGGTAAAAGTGGTTTCTTACAACATTAATCATTCACTTACCCTCTAGCTTAGCAATTTCACAATGCATACTTTACTCAAGGGAAATGAAGACCTATATATACAATATGACCAGGAGAATGGATAAGTAAGTTGTGCTATATTCATACAAAGGAATACTATTTAGTGATAAAAAGAATAAACTAATGATGCAAGAGCAAGGATGAATCACAAAAGCTATTTTGAACAAAAAAAAATAAGGCACAAGAATGTTTACTATATGCTTCATTTTATATAATATTCAAAAACAAGGAAAACTAATGTATGAGACTATAAATCAAAACTGAATGACTATGGGAGTGGGGGTCAACTCGAAGGGACCATGTGAACATTTTCTAGCATGGAAACATTTTATGTGTGAATTTTGTAAAGATGTATAAATTTGACAAATCTCATCAGTCTTCACACTAAAGATGTGTATATTTTACTGTATGCAAATCCAACATAGACACACACTCACTGGATACATTTAATAGCAGATATGACATGCTGAAAGGAATTAGTGAACATAAAGTAGGTGAGAGGAAAATTCATGGAAATACAGTGGCAAATTACTAAGAAATAGAGAAGAAAGGTAAGACATGTAGAGAATACACTGAAAAGATCTTAAATACATTTAATTTTCAAGGAAGAAGAAGAGTGAGAGGATGGGACAGAAGTCATATTTAAAGAGATAATGGCTGGGAATTCTCCAAAATTGATGAAAGAAATTAATTGATAGATTCTAAGAACTCAACAATCATCAAGTGGGATGAATAAAAAGAAATCCATGAAGAAAAATCAGAACAAAACTATTGAAAACCAAAGGTAAAGAGAAAATCTTCAAAGATGCCAGAAAAAAGAATGCAAGGTGGGTGAAACAATTGAAAATCTATCAATGAAACCAGTTACACCAACAATATAAAGGGGAAATAATGACTACCTCAATAGAAGCAGAATATGTACGCAATAAAATTCACTATTTGTTCATGTAGTAAGAAGAAGGATGAAATACTGGTAAAAGCACTGATGGGTGTCAGAGATATGGGGGCAGTCCTAGGTCTGACATTACTCTTTTTAGTTATCCTAGACAACTTGGTTACCTACCATCTCTACATAGCTAGATATAGAAAAAATCAATAATTCTTAAATCCTGTTCTTGAAATCTTTTAACACCTGATATGCAAAACAGAAAATAAGGCAGTTTCTCCATTTTTCAAAAATATCACTATGTAGTAAGAGAACTCTGAGATGGCCCCTAAGACTCTTTCCTCCTGATGCATTCACTCCATGTAATACTCTCTCCTTCTGTGTGGGCGAGATGGGGAAAAGAATAGATTCCACTTCCATGATTAAGTTATGTTAGCTGACAAAAGTGAAAGGATTTGCAGATGTAGTGAAGGTCCCAAATTAATTTGAATTTGTTGAAAGGAAAATTATTGTGGGTAGATAAGACCCAATTAGGTGAGCCCTTAAAAGGACCTGGGTCTTTTTGAAGAATGAGATTAGAGTGTGAGAAATATTCTCCTGCTGGCTTTGAAGACGTAAACTGCCATATTTTGAGAGGGCCAGGACCTGTGGGCAGCCTGTGGGAAATGAGAGTGACTTCTGCCCCACAACAAGCAAGAAGACAGGGACTTCAATTAAGAGCAAGTGAATTCTGCCAACAACCTGAGCATGGTTGGAAGACAGCCTCAAGTTCCAGATGAGAACACAGACCAGTGACACCTTGATTTCACCCTCCTGAGCTCCCGAGCTACAGATGCCTGGACTTTTGACCGGCTGAAACCGTGAGATAATAAATGTGTTGTGGTTTTTTTGTTGCTGTTGTTGTTGTTGCTGTTTTAGCCACGTCTTGTGGCTTGTGGGATCTTAGTTCCCAGACCAGGGCTGGAACCCCGGCCTTTGGCCATGAGAGCATAGAGCCGTAACCGCTGGACCACCAGGGCATTCCCATGAGTGTCGTTTTCAATACACTAAGTTTGTGGTTACTGTATTTGTTACATGGCAATAGAAAACTAATAGAGTTGCCATTGAAGAGCAATCATTTTTATATAATTCAGAGAAAGAAACCCTTATATTCCATCAATTAACTAACCATAATCAAATAAGACAGTTTCATTTACAATTGCAGATTTACAACTTTTAAAATGTTAAAAATTATATTAAGATTGTAATTATATTGAATTATAAAATATGCGACAACCCTTTGTTTTTCAAATATTCTTGATTTGTTTGACCTTCTCTTTTTATATTAGGTTTATTTTTATGTGCTACATATAGTGGTTGCTCATTCGGAGTTTTCTATACTCTTCATGGATTTGTTTGCTAGTAGTATGTGCTGTGAAAATGACTTGAAAATACATACTGTATGTAACTCAAAATGTGTTTGTTGTAGATCTGATGTCTACAGAAGGGGAATCATGTTAATAATAGCTCTACAAATTAAGCAGTTATAATTATGCACTGAAAGACTACACTTCTCCTCAAGGTACTTTCCCCAAAGATCTAAATTCCCTTGTCTGGATCTCAATTAGTTATATGTATTTTTTCAAATTGTTATATTAATTCCAATTTTTTCACTTAAAAATGTGTCAGCATGCTTTTTTCATGTGATTCTTAAGCATTCCATATATTTTCAGATTGAAATAGTCATGAAACAGCATAATTTTGTAAGAAATAAATGCAATTGAGACCACACTATCTTTATTTGCTGATGTCCATTAAAAAAGCACATTCTGCAATTCTACTTCTAACAGAGTTGTTCTCAGACTAAAAAATACTGGGTATGTTCATGCATGTTCTTAAACAACTAGTGTCATTTTTTTGTGAAATTGAACAAAGCTTTCAGTTAAATTCAGATATATAGAAAACAAGACAAGTATTCTGCTGATGTGTAAATAAGGATCTAAAACTTTATTGTTCAGGGAATAAATCTTATCACTTCTCTGCTAATACAGTGCTATGATATTGCATGACCTACAACTCAAACTGCTAAAAATTTCTCTCCCAAAGGACTATAACATGGTAAAAAGGCAGGGGGTAATTTACATTATTACCTTATTGTGACTCTATCAAAAATTCTGTTCTCTTTAATTTAGATTTAATCCATTTCAATTTGAGAGTTTCAGGGGAAGTCAAATAGAATTGAAATTAATTGATAAAACTCATTGTGTCTTCTGTTAAAGTTCTTGGCATAATTGCCCACACTTTAGTCTGATCTCATTTAAGCCTGTATTTATTATTAACTTTAAATTGTATGGTAATTAGGTTAATAGCATGAGGGCAGGACAAATTAAGATACTTTCACTGCAGGTTTTCAACCTGTGTCTTACTGTGTGTGACTCAATTCATTATTCTTTTTGATTAAAGAGAATATATCAAGCTACCGACCCATAGACATTTAACTAAAGTCTTAGCTGAAACCATGCCTCCTGATGTTTGAAATAAATATTTTATTAGATATGATATTACCCAGCATAATTTATTAACCAATGACAAATATTTGGGAAGGCTTAGCATATTTATAAATTTTGCAGAATGCTGTCCTGCTGGGAGGATAGAAACTCTGAGGACTTGTAATGAGCTACATATTATTATATCTGTTCTCAGAGGGAAAAGCTATTATCACATTGTGATTAAGTAATTTTTATATATTTGGGGTCTTGCAGAAATTAGCCATCGGATTATTAAAAGACAGCTCTAAAACAATCTGTAACTTGCACGGTAGTTTTGAAATGAAACTAGATTTCAAGTTTAAACCTAACCTTACCGAGGACTATAAAACAAAAATTCAGAGCCAGAACAGAATTGCTTTGTTGTAACTCAAGTACATATTTGCACCAAAGGCCCCATTCCAAGGCTGCTACCATGTAATCTTTTTAAGAATTAGACACTCACTTATTAAAACCTGGTGCAATTGAGAGACGTAAGGAAACCAGTGCTGGACAATATTTCTGGTCAAGGTAGTACTTAGTGACTTCCCATTTCTATTTGATAGATTTTTTAAGTGGGAAATTAAATAAGCTTATTATTTTCAATAATACAAAAACGTAAGTAAGTCTTTTGGTACATCAGAGTAGTGATGGATTTAGTGTCAGGGCACTTGGGATAAAATCCTAGCCCTGCATTTACTATGACAAAGAATGGATCAACTAAACCACTGCACTAAACCACTACAGAGAGTTCAGAAATGCCCTCCCAGACATGTTGAGAGTGAAGAGTGAAGGAAAACAAAACTGTCCTGGGAACAAAGCTTAAGCGTTTTCCACTTAAAATGAAAAAAACTCTGTAATATTAACAAAATTGATTTGTTTCCGTTGGAATTATTAGGAGGCATTGAAAGCTAAGTGAGGATCTGAATAGTGCTAAGATTGACATATTTATTTCATATGCTAAGTGGCACCTGGAAGTTAACACCAGGACTATGTGGTATTTATAGGCAACTATTTATTTACTTTAATATGTAATTATTTTTAAAGAAAGGCTTTGGGGGAAATGTATAAGTTCTATTTTTACAGAATGAGTTTATTTATTTATAGTTACATTTACAATTAACTACTGTTGGTTCTTATAATCTAGAGTAAAGGAAATCCACCAATGATTAAGTATTATTCATGCGATCCCGCACACACAATCAGTAATACGTCTGCAAATTCACTGAAACTATATTGTGGTGGCCACTTGCCACACAATTTAGTTGATTGCTTATCATAACCACCTGTTTTAACATATTGACCATTTTAGCAAATAGACTTTTGTAGAAGTAATTGTGGAGCCTTTGTTTAGTCACTGAAATCTTAAATAACTGGTTTTACATTGGACAGTTAATATTTTACCATTTAAATTATGAAAATAAGCAACTGAGATATTGTAAGTTGTAATAAACCAAAGACATGATATCATATTTTAACTCTGTATTTTATAATTTAAGTTTCATCCTCAATATTTTTATTATCCATTGGATTTGGGTGGGGATTTCCTAAATCAAATACTTTCACACACAAAAAATATATAAAACATAATCCTGGTAGAATTTACTGTGAATGACTTTTTAAAATACAGAATTTGTTTTACTGCTTTATTTCTACTGTTATTAACTTGGAATCTACACAGAAAGATTAATTATTTAGCATGTCAGAGGTCACACAGCCCATAAATGGCAAATTTAGTACACCTTTTTGAATTACGTACCTTGTACTAGAACCCATGCACATAATGGTTGTATACCATACTGCTCTCCTTTGGCTGATAATGACTTTGAGACAATATTCATGTCACTGACTTGGATCTTAAATTTCAATGAATGAGAAAGGGAATTAAAAGAGGCAGAAACATAATTTATTATGCCACATCGTTAATAAAAATCAACCTTCTGTCCAAGATACAGCCTATGGGAAAGTTTAGTCCTTCTTGCACATTAACACTAGGATATCCAATTCAGTTGAGTTGCATATTTGAGTTTAAAATATGTAGCTTAAGGACATCAGGAACAGTGCCAAAAAGTAAAGTGAACTAAAAAATTCTACCAATAAGATAGGATAGTAGATATATGAAATATCTGCATTGACAACAGACAGATGATAGAGATACAAAAATTTAATCCCAATATTTTGATCACCCAAGGTCTTTTCAATCTATCCACACCATTTTTTCTGATGCTTTTTTTTTTCAACATCTTTATGGGCGTATAATTGCTCTACAATGGTGTGTTAGCTTCTGCTGTATAACAAAGTGAATCAGCCATAGGAATACAGATATCCCTATATCCCCTCCCTCTTGTGTCTCCCTCCCACCCTCCCTATCCCACCCCTGGGCTGGGACGAGGTGAGAGAGTATCCATAGCATTTTAATCTCCTCTTCTACCTTATTCAGCCTTCACTAAATTTCTGATACTCATTTCCAATCCCTGACTTCAATCAATTGAGTTCATGTTTGTCTTCAAGACACGGGTATTTTCAATTCTCAATTTCATTCTCAGGATCTTCAGAAATTTCTTTTATCATTTGTAAGCCGCTTTCAGGCTCTTTAATTTTCCTTCAGACATCCTCTGCATTTCTATTAAATTGCATTCCTGCTCTAATAAAGTTTAGACACTTTCAATCCTGGAAAGCCTTGAATACATTTTAAGGTGCTGTTTGGGACATCTAGTGGGTTTTGGAATTACAGAAACTGAAAAATTCTGTCACATTTCCTTACCTCAATTCTCTGATTAACATAAATCTCTAGGCAAATGTTTCTCAATTCTGCTTGCACATCTGAGTCATATGGGGCCTTTTAAAAATTCATGTACACAGGACTCACCCCAGAATCTCTAGGAGAGGGACACAAACATTGGTAAATTTTCAAACTCTCCAGGTGATTACAGTGTACACTCAAGGTTGAGAGAACCCTTAGACTAGAAATTTTTCTTGTTAATTAATTGATCAGATTGTTTTATATGCCTTCTCTCACTACAATGCATAAGCCATAGGACCAGGCAATTAGACTTTTTCTTTTCTTCACTCTGTAATTCAGTGCCTAAAAGAACGCCTGACAGAGTACTGAGCAAAGAAATGTTTGTTAAAGGAACAAATAAAGAAATGAGTACTATTTCAGTTTTTCCAGGTGTCTATGATTTTGTGACAAATAAGATTATCTTCCTAAGATCTGCAGTTTTAGGAAATTAATTTTATCAATTATCCCATAGATATATATGCTCACATGTTAAATAGGTTTACAATGATCATTAAAACCAAATGACATTTATTTAAATTAGCAGAATGATAAACCATTTCAGTACTCTGAACATGAAGCAGAGAATCATTTTTCTGGTTCTGAATGACCTGGGAAATCACAATAATTCAGAAAACTCTTCAATAAATATGGAATCACTTTGACAAATACTTTGATAGTTATCTGATGATGATGCTACATGTATGCATTTTCTCTTTGATTTTCTAAAAATTTTTATGGGATTAGGTTGTACTACAGCATTTTTTAAGTGGTAAAAATTTGTAATTTTATTATGCCCTTTATACCATTTAACTTACAAATAAGTTATAAATAAAGCTGATAATTATATAACTTAAAAAAGAAAACTAGTCCTTGATGGAAACTCTCTTCAGAGGCTGCAATGCCCTGGCTGTTCTCCAAATCTGGTGTGGGCAGGGCAGCTTTTCCATGTGAGGGCTGCCACAGCCTACAGCTCTCTATTAAGAACATTGAATTAATGTGATAGTGTTAGCAGAAGTTATACTTTTGTGGACTGAAGAGTTAATTTGTGTGAGGGGAAGGAGAGAGAGAAGAAAGAGACTAAAAGGAGGACATCTTAGGGTGCTGCCCAGAGGGGTGGAGATTTGCTCCTGATGGACCCTGTTAACACAAGGGAAGCACAGAGGAGGGACAGTTTTTTAGGAGGAAAAGAATATTTGTGGTCCATTTGTAAGTAAAGGAAGCAATGACATAATGCCTAGAGTTGGAGTCAGTTAAACTGGCCAAACTTTGCTATCTTCAGAAAATAATTTAAGAAATGAGAGGCAAGGAAGGAAGGACATTCATCTTGGAAGAACCCAAAGTACTTTGAAATTTTAAAGAAATGTAATGAGAGCTGCTAAAACCACTTTTGTCACCATAATGGATGCAGTACTTCAAATTTAAATGGTAAACAGAATTCTCCTAGCATGTTACATTTCCACCAAGAACTCTAGATGGCCTAAAAGGATTTTTTTTTAATTTTAAATATTTACCTGTCAGAATTTAACTCTGGTTTTATTGAAACCTGTTTTATATATATATATATATATCCTTCATTATTACCTAGCCTATCATTGTATGGGTGTGTGAGTGAAAAGTAATAAATCTTATTAAAATAGACTAGAAATCTATAGGCAGCTTAAATTTATTCTTAATTACTAATGGTAAACAGTTTAATACATTACCAGAGTCACAATGGAGACTGAGCAAAACTTTTATTCAAACGTCAATTTTGAATATTTTGAAGAATATGTTACCAGGTATCATACTTGGAATTCATATGACAGGGGGCTTTTATTCAATTTCAGCCAAAATTTTAAAAAATAGCATGCCCTGACAGAAGGAAGAAGGGTTCCTATCTACACTAATAAAATATTTTATCATTTCTGCTTCCCTCAGGAGCAAGATAGATAATGATGAACTTTTGAGAATATTTATAGCACAATTTTAGCTGTTACCATGAGTTACTGCTTAAAGCAGGGTTTGAAAAATCAAATGCCTATAGCGAGTGGGCAGGTAATATGAATGTTTGAAATATGCCAAGTTGAAAAATATCCTTCACTTATAGGGGGGAAAAAAGCACCCCTTATCTTTTCTTGAAAGATGAAGCCTTCTGCATCAATTTTTACTTTTCCCACCTGTGAAATAGATAAGGGTACAAGCAGTGGTTTGCTTTTGTCTTAACTCTACTATGAGAAGAATAAAAGTGGAAAGATGATGCTGAAAGCTCCTGCTACTAGACTTAAGTGCTGCTATGACAACAGAGAGTGATGGGGAAGAGTGCAAAGTGACCTGCTGGTTCCTCATCCAAAAATACAATAGCTATCTGGCTCCAGGAAAGTTGCTGGCATGCTGAAAGGGCCAGATCTCTAAAGTGTCAAGCAAGAGAAGCTGGAAATCTGTATCTTTACACAGAAGAGTTCAATTCTTATGGACATAGCTAAGTCTTTTGTTTTTGAATACCCTCCAGTATAAATAAATGGGGAAAAAAGTGAACGATACTATCTGTTTAACCAGATCTAAATCTCTATCCAACCTTTTATAATGTCCTTTTCAGACACTTAAGTTTGATAAATCAAATCAACTACTTTTAAAGAGAATACTATGTCCACATGCAAAATAATGAAGTTTGACCCTTACCTTAAACAATATCCAAAAATTAACTCAAAATGGTTTAAAAACCTAAACGTAAGACGTAAAACTGTTATACTTCTAGAAGAAAACATAGGGGAAAACTTCTGTGACGCTGGATTTGGCAATGAGTTTTTGGATATGACACCAAAAACATAGGCAACAAAATTAAAAATAGGCCAATGGGACTACACAGGACTTGAAAACTTCTGTGAGACAAATAAAACACTTAACAGAGTGAAAAGGTAACCTATGAAATGGGAAAAATAATTGCAAATCATATATTTGATAATGGTATAATGATACCCAGGATATATAAGGAACTTCTATAGCTCAACAATTAAAAAAAAACAGTTAAAAATCAGCAAAGGACTTAAGTAGATCTCTCTCCAGATAAGATTACAAATGGCTATTAAGTATATGAAAGATGTTCAACATCACTAATCATTAGGGAAATGCAAATCAGAACCACAAGGAAATATCCCCTCACACTCATCAGGATGGCTACTAACAAAAGCACAGAAAATAACAAGTTTGGTAAGAATGTGGAAAATTTGGAATACTTATACACTGTTGTGGATATAAAATGGTACAGCTATTATGAAAAACAGTTTAGGAGTTCCTCAGAAAATTAAAAATAGAATTGCCGTTTGATCTCGCAATCCCACCTCTGGGTATATGCCCAAAAAACCACAAAGCAAGATATCAAAGAGGTATTTGCACACCCATATTCATCCAAGCATTTTTCACAATAACCAAAAGGTGGAAGCAACCCAAATTTCTACTGACAGATGAATGGATTTTAAAAAATGGTATATACATACAATGGAATATTACACAGCCTTAAGAAAGAAAAAATCTGGTCACATGCTACAACATGGATGAATCTTGAGAACATTATGCTAAAAAAGATGAGTCAGACACAAAAGGACAAATACTGTATGATAACACTTACAATATGTATCTAATGTAGTCAAAAGCAGATAACTAGAAAGTTGAAATGTGGTCACCAAGGGCTAGGGAGAGGGGGAAAGAGGATTTAGTGGGTTTCAGTGTAGCAAGATGAAAAAGTTCTGGAAATCCATTGCACAACAATGTGAAGATACTTAACACTACTAAACTGTACAATTAAAAGTAGTTAAGATGTTCACTGCCGGGCTTCCCTGGTGGTGCAGTGGTTCAGAGTCCACCTGCCGATGCAGGGGACACGGGTTCGTGCCCCGGTCTGGGAAGATCCCACATGCCGTGGAGCAGTTGGGCCCGTGAGCCACAGCTGCTGAGCCTGCATGCCTGGAGCCTGTGCTTCTCAACGGGAGAGGCCATAGCAGTGAGAGGCCCACGTACCACACACACACACACACACACACACACACACACACACACACAAAAGATGTTCACTGCAGCATTATTTACAATAACCAGGACATGGAAGCAACCTAAATGTCCTTTGAGGGATGAATGGACAAAGAAAATGTGGTACATATATACAATGGAATATTACTCAGCCATAAAAAGGACCAAAATAATGCCATTTGCAGTGTATGGATGGACCTAGAGATTATCATACAGAATGAAATAAGTCAGAGAAAGACAAATATATGTATCACTTATATGTGGAATCTAAAAAAAGGGTACAAATGAACTTATTTACAAAACAGAGTCAAAGATGTAGGAAAAAACCCTTACATTACCAGGGTGGATGGGGGGGAGGAATAAATTGGGAGATTGGGATTGACATATACATGCTACTATATATAAAATAGATAACTAATAAGAACCTACTATATAGCACAGGGAACTCTACTCAATACTCTGTTATGACCTATATGGGAAAAGAATCTAAAAAGTGTGGATATATGTATATGTTTAGCTGATTCACTTTGCTGTACAACAGAAATACAACATTATAAATCAATTATACTCCAATAAAAATTAATTTTAAAAAGTAGTTAAGATGGTAAGTTTAATATTATATGTTCTCACTACAAGAAAAAGTATTACCATATTTTAGAGCTGTCTCATATGCATAATCATTACAATTTAGAGGACATTTTAAGATTTAATTTAATAATCCCCTTGCCTATCTTTGACTTTATTAAATGTACATTATATAGGTAAATAATTTATTTTAAACTACAAAGAGAGATAGACATATGGATCAGGCACAAGGAGCTTACCACAGGGGTTTTTACCACTGCTTCATTACTGAACCAATTTTAATGGTATAAGAATTTAATTAAATACTTTAGTAAGTGAAGCCACATAAATTTAAGTTTCATAAATGTAAGTAGCCACTTCTCAAGGGATACTGTCCATAATATTCCTACAGAAACTTGTCAATAGCATTAACAGAATATAAGTATGCTTTCTGTAGCAGGTGAAGATCAGTACTAACTTAATACATTCTGCCCTGAGTTTTGACAGTCAAAGTGTGCACACTGATTCAGATGTTGAGGAGTGCAGATTTTTCAGAAGTGTCACTGTGAGAAATTTTAACTCTTGCAAGTGTAGAGAAGGGAAATGTAAGGTTAAATGGTCTGGGGTACTTTCATAAAGGCTGTTAGAATAAAGTGGGTTTTACACACATACCACACACATACACAATCCAGCATCGACTTTTCCATAACTGATATCTGATTGTAGTATCAGTTATTGCATTGAGAAATCCCAAGCCCTTTCCAGTTAAGGGAATTATACTTCTCTAACTCCACCTTAATTCTATTATCTGAAAAGATATCCTTAAAAATGGAAAATCACTTTTTCATGAAATCTATATAATCCCAACACGTTGAAGAATATTGAAATTCAAAGGGGAAGTCTAAAAAGCATGTTATTGTTCATGGTGTTGAGACATGTAAAATCTGGGGAAATTTTACTCTTTCCTGATTACAGGAAAAGGCAATCACCATTCGGAATAAGGAATTTTTAATGAACTATTTCAAATTTTCCATCTTTTTTTTTTTTTTCCCGGTACGCGGGCCTCTCACTGTTGTGGCCTCTTCCGTTGCGGAGCACAGGCTCCGGACGCGCAGGCTCAGCGGCCATGGTTCACGGGCCCAGCCGCTCTGCAGCATGTGGGATCTTCCCGGACTGGGGCACGAACCCGTGTCCCCTGCATCGGCAGGCAGACTCTCAACCACTGCGCCACCAAGGAAGCCCCAAATTTTCCATCTTGACACTGATTATGACCCTCCTCAAAATATGGGGAAAATGTTTATTTGCTGTAAAGATCAATGAGTTAAACTATTCTACATGTAAGTATATTTTCAGATATTGATTTTAGAAGTGGAAAAGTGAAGAGTTTTTAAGAAAAGTAAGGATGAAAGATAGTTTTCATGTTGAATATAACCATGCTAATAGCAATTTAGTTATTTAAGTTCCATCATATCCATATATAATACTAGAACAATGTAATCTTATATTGAGCATCTTTATTTAAAATTTTTTATTATATCAGTAACACCTAGAACCAGGAACAAAAATACTTAACAAGCCATGCCTCATTACAACTTTTGAATAACTATTTTTAATTTTTCTTATACTGACAAAAGGTCAGCTTTCTTTTATTGTAAAATATATGTTCAATTTTTTAGGTTATTGGCTTAATTTCTTTCTGCACTGATGGATCATAGTTCTTTAAAATATATTCTTCATAAATTCTGTATATGAATGGAAGAATCAACTTGGCCAGTTTTTCAAACAATACATATAAATATTCAGCAAAGAAAAATAGATATTTGATGAAAAACCTAATAGAAAAGGCTGTAGAAAAGCCCAATCTATTGTAATTGCATAAAAATAATGAGGTTATTTTTCATTCCACACTTTTTTTCTGGCATGGAAGCTATAAATTGACAGAGAGCTCAGGAATAGTCATAGGTCATTACTCACACCTGGAAAAATATGTTTGCACCTCTAAAATAAAAAACTGTGGGTTACAAAATATTTGGAAAGATTATAATTACAGGGATGTACATGATATATACTGTACCAAATTGAATTGTGGTCAAAGTCATATGTTGTTTTAGCTTCCTGATCAATTATTTTTCTCATTTACGCAAAGCTAAGTTATGTTACATTAACAACACACCTCTAGGGAATTCCCTGGTGGTCCAGTTGTTAGGACTCCACACTCTCACTGCCGAGGGCAGGGATTCAATTCCTGGTCAGGGAACTAATATTCCACAAGCCATGTGGCTTGGCTCCCCGCAAAAAAAATTACTATAAAGACAAATTTACAAACTGCTTTAAAAAGTAATTAGTAAGGAATATTAAAAAGATAAGACTCAAAGATTTTAAAAGTAAATTACTTTCTAATTTGATCCTAAATATTTATTCTACATATATATTACTTTAAAGAAATGTTATATCCTAAAGGTGTTCACAAAGGACTATTAAATACATCCTTTTTAGCCTTGGTTCCAGAACAAGGTTATCATGTTATCTTTACCAGACTGGACTTTTCCACTTTCAATAATAATAATTGAAAACACATACTGAGCTCATACAGTGTGTCAGTGTGGTGCTAAACTATATGCATTATTACACTTTATCCTCACCATAAACACAGCCAGGTGAGAAGCTTAAAGCTTAAAGTTCAGTTACCTTTTGTTCATACAGCTGGTAAGAAGCCAACTGGAAGACACCAAATCAAATACATGATTACTTTCCTGGACTAAATGTTTGTGTGTGCCACAAATGTACATGATAAAGCTCTACTCCACAATGTGATGGTATTAGAAGTGGGGCCTTTGGGAGATAATTAGGATTAGATGAGATCACGAGGGTGGAGACCTCATGAATGCAATTAGCGCCTTTATAAGAGTTAAGAGAAAGCTTGTTCCTTTCTCTCTGTCCTCTGCCATGGGAGGACACAAGGAGAAGATAGCCATCTACAAGACAGGAAACAGGCTCTTAACAGACATCGGATCTGCTAGCTTCTTCATCTCGGACTTCCCAGCCTCTAGAACTTTGCAAAATAAATGTTTGTTGTCTAAACTACTCAGTGTATGGTATTTTGTTACAGCAGCCTGGACTAAAATAATTACTAATGAATATTTCTCCAAACATTGAACATAAAATTAATATATTCAGAGTTCTAACTTTAAATTTTCCAAAGAAAAAAGTTTTTAAGAAATTTTGTTCCCATTCCTAAGTGTGAAAATAGGTTGGTTCTAGCTTACAGTCACTTTTGCATCCACCTTTGGAGCTAGAAGAAGAGAAAATAATTAAAATAGAAACGGAAATCTCCATCTAAGAATTCCTAATGACAATCACCTCCTCATATAGATTTGAGATCTAAATCCATATTACCTGGGCCGTAATTAAAAACAAAATAAGTAATAAGGTGTATTAGTGATGTACTGATATGGTATATCAGTGCCCATAATATGATATGGTGAGAAGGGCAATTCACCACTGTGGTCTTCTTTCCCAAAACCTATTACCCCAGTCTAGCCATGAGGAAAATATCATCCAAACCTAAATTGATAGACATTCTACAGAATATCTGACCAGCAATGCTCAAAATTATCAAGATCACAAAAATCAAGGGAAGACAGAAAAGCAGCCACAGATCAGAGGAGACTAAGGAGGCAGGAAAACCAAATGAAGTATAAGATTTTGAGTGGTATACTGGAAAAGAAAAAGAACATTAGTGATAACACTAATAAAATACAAATAAAGCCTAGAAATTTAATGTACCAATGTAGGTTTCTTGGGTGAAAAAATCTACCATAGAAATAAGACGTTAATAAATGGGGATACTAAGTGAAGTATATGGGAACTCTATGTTATATTTACAACTTTTCTGTGAATCTAAAACTATCCTTAAAAAAAAGGCTTTATTTAAAAACAAAACAAAAATCCCAGGCTTACAATAAAGTTGAAAATAATCCTGAGTTTGTAGTGTCATAAGTATATGGTGGAAGCAAAGTCAAATCCTCTCTTGAGGAGCTTAATCCCAAACAAAGCTTCTAAAATGCCACAGAAAAAGTTCAAAGGAAAACACATTCATTAAAAAAAATCCCAAGCAATGAAAAAAGCAAGAAAGTACAGAGGCTTAAATCAAAGTTTTCAAAAATCAGGAGCAGTTATTGGATTTATCAGGTACACAATATATTCAGCCATAATGTTACAAGTTTCTTATCCTTCAACATAATTTAGTAAGTATATTTATATTAAAACATTAAAAAAGATATTGAAAGTAGGATGAAACAAAACTGTCCATAAAAAAGTGAACAGAGAGATCTGAGTGAAAAGCAAATTGAATTTCTAGAAAGGAAAATATAATGATTAAATATGGAAATTAAATTAATGATTTAAAACATCCGATTTAAAACATCCATCAAATATGGAAACTAAATTAATGTCAAAGGTCAAAGGTCAAATTACTGAACATGAATTAAGAGTTAGGTTATTATATGAATGCAGCAAAGTAAAACAAAGAACTAGAACTATGAAATTGAAATTAAGGGTAATGGGGGGCGAAAAAGGGGGGGAAAATCTACCAAAGTCAAAACATATCTCCATCTGGAAGGAAAACAAGGATATAAAGAGGAGGATATTTGGTGAGATCACACTTAACAAATCTTCTCAGTTGATGAATGTCAACAGTTTTACACTCTGAAATCCCAATGTATCTTGAGGAAAATAAATATAATGAAAACCACTTTGTGGATTTACTGAAACTTTAGAACACAAAAGGAGTGAAGTAAGAGTTTAAAAGTTGTGGAGAGAGGACAATGGCAATTTGAAAACTCTCATCTCGACAGAGATAATGGAAACCATAGACAATGAAAACACATCTTTAAAATGCTTAAATTCACTCAAGAATTCTATATCCCATGGAACTATTTCTCAATAGCATGTTTCAGACAAACAAAAACTGAGTACTCACCATTAAAAGTACTACCAGGAGACTCTTGATAAAGTAACATTTGAAAGATGATTTTCAGGAAGATAGTGAATGATCTACAGAAGAAGGTTTGACATGCAGGAAAGAATGTTGGGTAAAAGAATAGATGATACACATAAGAAAAGCTAAATATGCATTGCATTTATCAAACAGCAATAATAGTTTATACATTGTGGGTTTAAAAAAACAGAATTAAAGTAATGGACAAGAAGGTTTGCTAATTGAGAGGAGAGATATCAGACGTAATAGCAATTTACTTTACCTGTATTCTTTGGGTTGTGATTTAAGGTATTCATTAACTTTGGATTTTATTATTATAAATATGCATGTTTAAATTTATAGTATAAACAGTGAAAAAGTGGAAATACAGTGTGTAATTTTCCAAGTGGTAAAGAGGAAAATGGAATAAAAATTCAATTTAGAAATTGACTAGAAAGAAAAAAATATAAAAATGGAAAAACACAAAGCACAAATAATACTAAAAAATGAATCTAAAAGTATCAATAAATGTAAATTATTAAAATCTCCACTTATTAAAAATTATCAGTTATATGCTTGTTACAAGACACGGACATAAAACATAAAGTCCAGTAAAATTTGAAGTCAAATGATGGAAAAAAACTGCCATCTTTAACCAAATATCAGTTATTCCAAAATATTAATATCAGGAAAAAGTACTTTAAGGGACAGCATTATGAAAAAAAAAAAGGAAACCATTCCATAATGGTAGAAGTTTCATTAATCAAGGTGATATAACAATTCAAAGTATATTTCCCCTAATAATATAGCTTCAACTATAAAACTAAGAGTAACAGAACTGGAAGGAAGAATTCAAAAATCTACTATCATACTGTGAGGATTTAAAGACAGTTCTCTCAGTAAATGACAGAACAGAAAAAAATTCAATAAAATATAGATTTAAACAAATTAATTATCATGACTGACCTAACATACATGTATAAAAAATTAATCCCAGACTTGGAGCATGCATGTTTTCTAAAGCACACAGGACAAATTTTAAAAATTACTTTTAACTAACCAAAGAACATCTGCAGAAAATATTAAAATTATCCTTAATTAAGTTATCCAGGCTAATTTTTATATCTGTAAATGTATATACTGATAATTATATAAGTGTTATAACTACAAACATTTTAAAATAATACTTTGTATGGTTTATGATTATATCACTTTAAAATTATAACATAAATACTTTATATTAAAGTGGATTCATAATATAAATTATTAATTTCATTCAAATATTTTATCTGATTTGATAATGGTAATCTGAAACATAACTGTCCATTTTCAATTTGTATGGATATATTAAAGCTTGAAAAATATAATATGTACATATTTATATGTGCAGAACATAAACAAAAGATGAGTTTTTTCCTATCTTGTCTGATGTATTTAGGATGCACTTTTTAATTAAAGCACAAATTAAGGGCTTTACCAAAGAAAATTTCCCAAATAAAATTGTTTTAACCACGTTAATATATGTAAATATCTTTTCTCCTTAACCTGCTTACTGAGATCTAAACCACAGAATCCAGTATAATTCAGATTGTTTTTCTAGGTTCTCTTTATTAAACTTTTGAAGTCACTTTTATCCACTGAAAATAATATATTAATATTATGGATACTCATTTAAAAACTTCCCAGGTTTTAGTAAATCTTAACGTTATGCTATATTCACCTCAGACGTTTAAAAAATGAAATTCAATATTAAATACAGCAGATACAAATAGGACCCCATTTCTCTTCCTTTTCCCATTTTCCTCTGCTGAGTGAGAATCAATCCAGCATTTGAACATTTTGCTACTATGAACAATGAATAATATGAACTTCTTATAAATATATCCTGATGCACATTTTTGAGAGTGTCTCTAGGTTATATGCATAGAAGTGGAATTACTGAGCCTAGAGGGTTTGAATAATTTCAACTTTAATAGGTGGTATAAATACCGTCCTCCAAAGACTTGTACCCATGTCCACCCACCCAGGAGTGCATGAGATATTTTTATTTACCTCCTCACCAAAAACTTGCCATTTTCAGAGTTTAAACCTCCAGTCAATACAATGTTGGATAAATATTTCATCATAGTTTGAATTTATTTACTTGAGTACTTATAGATTGAGTTTGTTTTCAAAGTTTGTAGCAGATCAAAGATGGCCACAAACTTTTTGAAGCTCTGCCCACTGAGTTGAGGTATATGTACTCATCCCTTGAAAACAGGTGAGCTCATGATTGCTGCGTCCAATAGAATATGGCAGAGTAGACACTGTGCCAATTTGGGAGTTCAGGCTCACATTTTAATCTTCATATATTTTGGAATGCTCACTCTGGGGGAAGTCAACCATGATGCAAGAAGTCCAGTATGATGTTAGAAAATCTAAGGTAGCCTCTTGGCATTTTAGAGAGATGCCTGACCAGACCTCAGCTTTTCTAGCCATCCAACCTGAGTGCTAGACAGTACAAATGATGACTCCAGTCCCAGCCATATTCTGACTATGTTTCAAAGACTCTTAGGGAGAAGGGGGTGGAGTCAAGATGCTGGTGTGGGAATATGTGGAGTTCGCATCACCCCACAACTAGGGTGTTTGCCGGATGCTGGTGGGGGAACCCAATTCCCAAGGAGATGGAAGGACCCCCTAAATGAACTGCCAGGGATCAGGCTGAAGCTCCTGCTGTGGGAGCTCCAAGTCCGAACCTCTGGACTAACAGAGAACCTCAGACCCCAGGGAATATTTATTGGAGTGAGGTCTCTTGGAGGTCCTCATCTCAGCACCAAGACAAAACTACCCAACAGCCTATAAACTCCAGTATTGGAAGCCTCAGGCCAAACAACCAGTAAGACAGGAACACAATCCCACTCATAAAAAAACAAAAAAGAGACAGCAAATATGTATGTCACAGATGAAGGATCAAGGTAAAAACCTACAAGACCAAATAAATGAAGAGGAAATAGGCAATCTACCTGAAAAGGTAAAGATGACAGTAATGATAGTAAAGGTGAGCCAAAATCTCAGAAACAGAATGGAGGCACAGATTGAGAAAATACAGGAAATGTTTAACAAAGATCTAGAAAAACTAAAACACAAACAAACAATGATGAACAACACAATAAATGAAATTTAAAATTCTCTAGAAGGCATCAATAGCAGAATAACTGAGGCAGAAGAACGGATAAGTGACCTGGAAGAAAAAATAGTGGAAATAACTACTGCAGAGCAGAATAAAGAAAAAACAATGAAAAGAACTGAAGACAGTCTCAGAGACCTCTGGGACAACACTAAACGCACCAATATTTGAATTACAGGGGTTCCCAGAGGAAGAAGAGAGAAAAAAAGGGTCTGAGAAAATATTTGAAGAGATTATAGTGGAAAATTTCCCTAATATGGGAAAGGAAATATTCAATCAAGTCCAGGAAGCACAGAGAGTCCCATACAGGATAAACCCTAGGAGAAACACACAAAGACACATATTAATCAAACAAACAAAAATTAAATTCAAATAAAAAATATTAAAAGCAGCAAGGAAAAACAACAAGTAACACATAAGGGAATCCCCATAAGGTTATCAGCTGATTTTTCAGCAGAAACTCTGCAGGCCAGAAGAGAGTGGCAGGATATACTTAAAGTGATGAAAGAGAAAAACCTAAACGAAGAATCCTCTACCAAGTTAGGATCTCATTCAGATTCAATGGAGAAATCAAAAGCTTTTCAGAGAAGCAAAAGCTAAGAGAATTCAGCACCACCAAACCAGCTTTACAACAAATGCTAAAGAAACTTCTCTAGGCAGGAAACACAAAAGGAGAAAAAGACCCACAAAAACAAACCCAAAACAATTAAGAAAATGGTAATAGGAACATATATATCAATAATAACCCTGAATGTAAATGAATTAAATGCCCCAACAAAAAAACACAGACTGGATGAATAGATACAAAAACAAGACACATATATGTGTTGTCTACAAGAGACCAACTTCAGACCTAGGGTCATACAGACTGAAGGGGAAGGGATGGAAAAAGATATTCCAAGCAAATGGAAAGCAAAAGAAAGCTGGAGTAGCAATACTCATATCAGAAAGAATAGACTTTAAAATAAAGACAATTACAAGAGATAAGGAAGGACACTGCATAATGATCAAGGGATCAACCCAAGAAGATATAACAATTATAAATGTTTATGCACCCAACATAGGGGCAACACAATACATAAGGAAAATGCTAACAACCATGAAAGGGGAAATCAACAGTAACACAATAATATTAGGGTACTTTAACACACCACTTACACCAGTGGACAGATCATCCAAACAGAAAATAAAAAAGGAAACACAAGCTTTAAATGACACAATAGACCAGACAGATTTAATTGATATTTATAGAACATTCTGCCCGAAAGTGGCAGAATACACTGCCACTTGTTGTATGTATGTGCACATACAACATTCTCCAGAATAGATCACATCTTGGGTCACAAATCAAGTCTTAGAAAATTTAAGAAAATTGAAATTGTATCAAGCATCTTTTCTGACCACAATGCTATGAGATTGTAAATCAATTACAGGAAAAAAACTGTAAAAAACACAAATATATGGAGGCTAAACAGTGTGCTACTAAATAACCAAGAGATGATTGAAGAAATCAAAGAAGAAACAAAAAATACATAGAAAAAAATGACAATGAAAAGATGATGACCCAAAACCTATGGGAAGCAGCAAAAGTAGTTCTAAGAGGGAAGTTTATAGCAATTCAATCTCACCTCAAGAAACAAGAAAGGTCTCAAATAAAAGATCTCACCCGGGACTTCCCTGGTGGCGCAGTGGTTAAGAATCCACCTGCCAATGCAGGGGACACGGGTTCTAGCCCTGGTCTGGGAAGATACCACATGCCGTGGAGCAACTAAGCCCGTGTGCCACAACTACTGAGCCTGCACTCTAGAGTGCCCACGCCAAACTACTGAAACCCGTGTGCCTAGAGACTGTGCTCCGCAACAAGAGAAGCCACCGCAATGAGAAGCCCGCACACTGCAACAAAGAGTAGCCCCCGCTCGCTGCAACTAGAGAAAGCCCATGTGCAGCAACAAAGACCCAATGCAGCCAAAAATAAATAAATACATACATACATAAAAAAAAAAGATCTCACCCTACACTTCAAGCAACTAGAGAAAGAAGAACAAAGAAAATCCAAAGTCAGTAGAAGGAAAGAAATCATAAGGATCAGAGCAGAAATAAATGAAATAGAAACAAAGAAAATAATAGCAAAGATCAATGAAACTAAAAGCTGGTTCTTTGAGAAGATAAACAAAATTGATAAACCCTTAGCCAGACTCATCAAGAAAAAAAGGGAGAGGATAAAAATCAATAAAATTAGAAATGAAAAAGGAGAAATTAAAAGTGACACCACAGAAATACAAAGGATTATAAGAGACTACTACAAACAACTATATGCCAATAAAATGGATAATCATGAAGAAATGTACAAATTCTTGGAAAGGTACAATTTTCCAAGACTGAACCAGGAAGAATTAGAAAATATAAATAGACCTATCACAACTAATGAAATTGAAACTGTAATTAAAAATCTTCCAACAAACAAAAGTCTGGGACCAGATAGATTCACAGGTGAATTCTATCAAACATTTAAAGAAGAGCTGACACTGATCCTTCTCAAACACTTCCAAAATATTGCAGAGGGAGGAACGCTCCCAAATTTATTTTACGAAGCCACTCTCATCCTTATACCAAAACCAGAAAAGATATCACAAAAAAAGAAAATTATAGACCAATATCACAGAACATAGAGGCCAAAATCCTGAAAAATATACTAGCAAACAGAAACTAACAACATATTGAAAGGATCATACACCATAACCAAGTGGGATTTACCCCAGGGATGCAAGGATTCTTCAATATATGCAAATCAATCAATGTGATACACCATATTAACAAATTGAAGAAGAAAAACCATATGATAATCTCAATAGAGGCAGAAAAAGCTTTTGACAAAATTCAACACCATTTATGATAAAAGAAACTCTCCAGAAAATGGCCATAGGGGGAACCTACCTCAACATAATAAAGGCCGTGTATGACAAAGCCACAGCAAGCATCATACTCAGTGGTGAAAAACTGAAAACATTTCCACTAAGATCAGGAACAAGACAAGGATGTCTACTCCTGTCATTCTTATTCAACATAGTTTTGGAAGTCCTAGTGAGGGCAATCAGAGAAGAAAAAGAAATAAAAGGAATACAAATTGCAATAGAAGAAGTAAAACTGTCACTGTTTGTAGATAACATGACACTACACGTGGGAAATACCAAAGATGCCACTAGTAAACTACTAATCAATGAATTTGGTAAGGCTGCAGGATACAAAATCAATGCATAGAAATCTCTGGCATTCCTATACACTAACAACGAAAAATCAGAAAGAGAAATTAAGGAAACAATCCCATTTTCCATCACAACAAAAAGAATAAAATACCTAGGAATAAACCTACCTAAGGAGGCAAAAGACTTGTACTCAGAAAACTATAAAACACTGATGAAAGAAATCAAAGATGACATAAACAGATGGAGAAATATACAGTGTTTGTGGATTGGAAGAATCAGTATTGTGAAAATGACTATATTACCCAAAGCAGTCTACAGATTCAAAGCAATCCCTATCAAACTACCAATGGCATTCTTCACAGAATTAGAACAAAAAATTTTACAATTCATATGGAAACATAAAAGACCCCGAATCACCAAAGCAATTTTGAGAAAGAAAAATGAAACTGAAGGAATCAGGCTCCCTGACTTCAAACTATACTACAAAGCTACAATAATCAAGACAGTATGGTACTAGCACAAAAACAGAAATATAGATCAAAAGTACAGCCCAGAGATAAACCCACACACGTATGGTCACCTAATTTATGACAAAGGAAGCAAGAACATACAATAGAGAAAAGAGAGCCTTTTCAATAAGTGGTGCTGGGAAAACTGGACAGCTACCTGTAAAAGAATGAAGTTAGAACACTACCTAGCACCATACACAAAAATAACCTCCAAATGTATTAAAGACCTAAATATAAGACCAGACACTATAAAACTCTTAGAGGAAAACATAGGAAAAACACTCTTTGACATAAACCACAGCAAGATCTTTTTTCACCACTTCCTAGAGTAATGAAAATAAAAACAAAAATAAACAAATGGGACCTAATTAAGCTTAAAATCTTTTGCACAGCAAAGGAAACTATAATTGAGACAAAAAGACAACCCTCAGAATGGGAGAAAATATTTGCAAATGAAGCAACGGACAAAGGATTAATCTCCAAAGTATACAAACAGCACATGGAGCTCAATATCAAAAAAACCCCAATCCAATTAAAAAATGGATGGAAGGCTTAAGTAAGCATTTCTCCAAAGAAGACATACAGATGGATAAAAAGCATATGAAAAGATGCTCAACATCACTAATTACTAGAGAAATGCAAATCAAAACTACAGTGAGGTATCACCTCACACCAGTCAGAATGGCCATTATCAAAAAATATAGAAACTATAAATGCTGGAAAGGGTGTGGTGAAAAGGGAACCCTCTTGCACTGTTGGTGGGTTGATACAACCACTATGGAGAACAGTATGGAGGTTCCTTAAAAAACTAAAAAAAGAACTACCATTTGACCCAGCAATCCCACTACAGGGCATATACCTTGAGAAAACCATAATTCAGAAAGAGACATGTACCACAATGTTCATTGCAGCACTATTTACAATAGCCAGGACATGGAAGCCACCTAAATGTCCATCAACAGATGAATGAATAAAGAAGATGTGGCACATATATACAATGGAATATTACTCTGCCTTAAAAACAAACGAAATTGAGTCATTTGTATTGAGGTGGATGGACCTCGAGTCTGTCATACAGAGTGAAGTAAGTCAGAAAGAGAAAAACAAATACCGTATGCTAACACATATATATGGAATCTAAAAAGAAAAAAAAATGGTATTGATGAACCTAGTCACAGGGCAGAAATAAACACATAGACATAGAGAATGGACTTGAGGACATGGGGGGAGGGGGAAGCTGGGGTGGAGTGAGAGTAACATCGACATATATACACCACCGAATGTAATGTAGTTAGGTAGTGGGAAGTAGTAGCATAGCACAGGGAGATCAGCTTGGTGCTTTGCAATGTCCTGGAGGGGTGGGATGGAGGCTCAAGAGCGAGGGGATATGGGAATATATGTATGCATATGGCTGATTCACTTTGTTGTACACAGAAACTAACACAGTATTGTGAAGCAATTATATGCCAATAAAGATCTATTAAAAAAGAAAAAAAAGACTAAGTGGAAACCTTCCAAATGAGCCTATTCGACCTTGATTCATCAGATAGCAACAAGTGACTAGACTATTGGTTTATTGATGATTCAAACATCCTCTACAGGGAAGCATCTATTCATATTATTCACTCATTTTGAAAATAAATTTCCTGTTAATTAGCATTTTGTAAACAAACATTCTAAGTCAAAGATTTATGTACATATCTTTCCCGCTCTCTGCTTATCTTCTGACTTTATGTTCTTCTTTCTGTTTTGTAAATTCAAATTTTAATGAACACAACTTTTTCCTTTTACAGTCAAATTCATTTTAAAATTTTTCCTTAAAAATAGTAGTGTTTTATCCAACATTAATAAAATATTCATTATTTTTCTAAGAACTGTGTAGTTTGCTGGTAACACAAATTTCTAACCTACCTGGAATTGATTATTATATGTAGTGAGACATGGATATAGATTTTATTTTCCACTACTCTAGATTATTAGCTCTGCCATATATCAAGTTTCTATATTTGCACTGAAACATTTCTGTGCTTTTTATCTTTCATTTGTCTCTTTTTCTATCAGTTTATCAATCACATACTCTTAATATAGCTTTGTAGTCAGATGTGTTATATGTCAGATTTATCCTCATCCTCTTCTTCAAACTTTCCCCATATGTTCTTCAAACATTAGCTCATATTTTCCTATATAAATTTTAAAAATAGCTTATTTACTTTCATTAAAACTCTTTGGGTTTTGGATGAAAATTTACAGACTAACATGTCTTATTATTATTAGAGAGTTCCAGTAGTAGATTATCTATGCTTTTTGTTTGATAATTATATTTTTTAAATTTAGGCCTTTTACATATTTTATTAGGTTCATTCTCAGGTGCCATATAGTTTTGATTACTATTGTCAACTGAATCTTTTTATTATGCTCTATGTCCTAGTTTGATATCAACACTGTATCCCAAACTAATGACTTTTATTTATTCACAATTTTGTTTTTCCAAGTAAGCAATTCTGGTATTGCTTACTATAATTGGTGGGTTCTACCAACCAATGCAATGTTGAAAAACAGTGGTGCTAGTGGACCTCCTGATCTTGTTCCTAACATAATGGATGATTCTAGATAACTTCCAGTAAGTATGATTCTTAATAGATGCTTTTCATTAGATTATGGAAGACTGCTTATATACCAAGTATGAATAATGAAAGAATGATGAATTTTGCCTATGCCTTTTCTACATTTATTAATATGCTCTTAGGCTGTTCTCTTTAGCCCATTAAAACAGTGTATTGCATTAATGTTCTACACACTGAGGCATGCTTGCATTCCTGGGATAAGCATCCTTAGTTATGATTTATCATATTACATCTAACATGCCATTGATTGTGAGATGCATTATTATTTAATGAACACCTAAGGAATAACAAAATAAAGTTCCATGTAAATTATGACCCATAATTTCATATCACTCAGAATTATTATTTCATACTTATTGAAAGACCTGTTAGGTTTATACAAATACAGTTTTTATTGCTGACACATAATAATATAATTTATATTATATAGAGAGAAATAAATTCCTTAATTTTTTTTATTTTTTACATTCAGAGTTTGAATGTATTGCAATAAGAAACTATAATGCAGAGTTACCTATGGGGATTTTTATTTCACAGGCCCCATAAAGCATGTAGTTGTTACTTCAAAAGGAATATGAAACTGTGGTCATTCCTTCAATAACAAATATTTACTTCATACATATTTATTCTTCATTAGTTTTTTTCTAGTCTTCTAACACACAAAATAACTTCAGTTCAAATGCTAATTCATTCTGTTTTTTATTGAACCAATTTCAAATGGAAAATAACCTTAACAGACAAAATATCTAAAGTGACAGTAATAAGAAGAGCTGTGAACAAGGTCATGTATGTGCAGTCCATGGAAACTACTTATAAATTTGCCAACACTTAACAGAGCCCTCCCTCAAATATTTTCAAGGACTGGGCAGGATTACAAAAGGAGGGCCATTTAACATGTCTCCATAAATTTTTTCTGTATTTAAAAATTAGAAATTAATCTAATAAGCTGTTAAATATAATGCTTCTTACATCTGATTTGACAATTATCCTTTCAAAAAGAAAAAAATAAAAAACACACATAAAGCTGTTTATATGACTAAAATTTGGCAAAATACCAAAGAATTTTTAATTTACTCTTGTGCGTGACTTAGTATATACTTAATGAGTCAACAATATTTAGATGACTGACAATAAAAGAAATACATAATTAATAGCTTATTTTATTCCATAAGGCTAACTTTTATAGCCTTAATGTCAAGAAAATTTATAATTTTGTTATAAACAACTATAAACATAATTTGTGTTCTATTGAGATTAATGATCTAATAAATTTTTAAAATTGCATCTAATTATATTAAAATAAATTTTAATACATGTTCTTCAAAAATAAAAATTAGATATGAACATAATTTTAATCTTTAAAATATAATCATTTACTATTCTTAAATGTAAAATATAAATCATAATTTAATATTATAAAATTTTAATCAAAATTCTCTGAATAAATGTGAAAATGTTTACTGCAAATTGTATTACATATTAATAATACAATCACAGTTCTGTGTTCAATATGCATCTACTAGCCAATGTGAAATATTGATATTATACTTAGATACTACATCTATACATATAAAAAAAATTTAAAGTTAATATAGCTTCTTTAATATCAAAAAATTTTCCTTAGCTACCATGTGCACTTCTTTTATATACTATGACTCACAATTGGGAACTATAAGAGAAGCAATAAAATGTGCACACCACAAACAGGAAGTGATACTTGCTGTATAAGAACAAGTTGTATCCATGCTACTCTAGAGGAAGGATGTGATAAGTTAATTCATCTGTATTTTCTTGTACTCCATTTGTTTTCTATTGCTGTCCTAACAATTACCACAAACTTAATGGCTTCAAAAAATTTATAACATTTATTATCTTATAGTTCAGTAAGTCAGAAGTCCAACATGGGTCTAACCAGACTAATATCAAGGGTGTTATAAGGGTATCTGGAGGCTTTGAGGGGGAATACATTTCCTTGTCTTTTCCAGATTCTGGAGGGCAACTACATTCTTTGTGTTAACCAAAATTTCAGAGACAGAGACCTGATTGAAATAAAAGGGTGTTTTACACATGGAGGCTAGACAATACACTACTTAATAACCAAGTGATCACTGAAGAAATCAAAAAAGAATTCAAAAAATACCTAGAAACAAATGACAATGGAGACACGACAACCCAAAACCTATGGGATGCAGCAAAAGCAGTTCTAAGAGGGAAGTTTATAGCAATACAATCCTACCTTAAGAAAAAGGAAACATCTCAAAAAACAACCTAACCTTGCACCTAAAGCAGTTAGAGAAAGAAGAACAAAAAAACCCCAAAGTTAGCAGAAGGAGAGAAATCATAAAGATTAGATCAGAAATAAAGGAAAAAGAAATGAAGGAAACGATAGCAAAGATCAATAAAACTAAAAGATGATTCTTTGACAACATAAACAAAATGATAAACCATTAGCCAGACTCATCAAGAAAAGAAGGGAGAAGACTCAAATCAATAGAATTAGAAATGAGAAAGGAAAAGTAACCACTGACACTGCAGAAATACAAAGGATCATGAGAGATTACTACAAGCAACTCTATGTCGATAAAATGGACAACCTGGAAGAAATGGACAAATTCTTAGAAAAGCACAACCTGCCAACACTGAACCAGGAAGAAATAGAAAATATGAACAGACCAATCACAAGCACTGAAATTGAAACTGTGATTAAAAATCTTCCAAGAAACAAAAGCCCAGGACCAGATGGATTCACAGATGAATTCTATCAAACATTTAGAGAAGAGCTAACACCTATCCTTCTCAAACTCTTCCAAAATACAGCAGAGGGAAGAACACTCCCAAACTCATTTTACGAGGCCACCATCACCCTGATACCAAAACCAGACAAAGATGTCACAAAGAAAGAAAACTACAGGCCAATATCACTGATGAACATAGATGCAAAATTCCTCAACAAAATACTAGCAAACAGAATCCAACAGCACATTAAAAAGATCATACACCATGATCAAGTGGGTTTTATTCCAGGAATGCAAGGATTCTTCAATATACGTAAATCAATCAATCCGATACACCATATTAACAAATTGAAGAAGAAAATCCATATGATCATCTCAAACAATGCAGAGAAAGCTTTCGACAAAATTCAACACTCATTTATGATAAAAACCCTGCAGAAAGCAGGCATAGAGTGAACTTTCCTCAACATAATAAAGGCCATATATGACAAACCCACAGCCAACATCATCCTCAATGGTGAAAAACTGAAAGCATTTCCACTTAGATCAGCAACAAGACAAGGTTGCCCACTCTCACCACTCTTATTCAACATAGTTTTGGAAGTTTTAGCCACAACAATCAGAGAAGAAAAAGAAATAAAAGGAATCTAAATTGGAAAAGAAGAAGTAAAGCTGTCACTGTTTGCAGATGACATGATACTATACATAGAGAATCCTAAAGATGCTACCAGAAAATTAAAAGAGCTAATCAATGAATTTGGTAAAGTAGCAGGATACAAAATTAATGCACAGAAATCTATGGTATTCTTATACACTAATGATGAAAAACCTGAAAGTGAAATTAAGAAAACACTCTCATTTACCATTGCAACAAAAAGAATAAAATACCTAGGAATAAACCTACCTAAGGAGACAAAAGACCTGTATGCAGAAAATTATAAGACACTGATGAAAGAAATTAAAGATGATACAAATAGATGGAGAGATATACCATGTTCTTGGATTGGAAGAATCAACATTGTGAAAATGACTCTACTACCCAAAGCAATCTACAGATTTAATGCAATCCCTATCAAATTACCACTGGCATTTTTCACAGAACTAGAAAAAAATTTTCACAATTTGTATGGAAACACAAAAGACCCTGAATAGCCAAAGCAATCTTGATAACGAAAAATGGAGCTGGAGGAATCAGGCTCCCAGACTTCAGACTATACTACAAAGCTACAGTAATCAAGACATTATGGTACTGGCACAAAACCAGAAATATAGATCAATGAAACAGGATAGAAAGCCCAGAGATAAACCCACGCACATATGGTCACCTTATCTTTGATAAAGGAGACAAGAATATACAGGGGAGAAAAAACAGCCTCTTCAATAAGTGGTGCTGACAAAACTCGACAGTACAGTAAAAGTATGAAATTAGAACACTCCCTAACACCATACACAAAAATAGACTCAAAATGGATTAAAGACATAAATGTAAGGCCAGACACTATCAAACTCTTAGAGGAAAACATAGGCAGAACACTCTATGACATAAATCACAGCAAGATCCTTTTTGACCCACCTCCTAGAGAAATGGAAATAAAAACAAAAATAAACAAATGGGACCTAATGAAACTTCAAAGCTTTTGCACAGCAAAGGAAACCATAAACAAGGCCAAAGGACAACCCTCAGAATGGGGGAAAATATTTGCAAATGAAGCAACTGACAAAGGACTAATCTCCAAAATTTACAAGCAGCTCATGCAGCTCAATATCAAAAAAACAAACAACCCAATCCAAAAATGGGCAGAAGATCTAAATAGACATTTCTCCAAAGAAGATATACAGATTGCCAACAGACACATGAAAGAATGCTCAACATCATTAATCATTAGAGAAATGCAATTCAAAACTACAACGAGATATCATCTCACACTGGTCAGAATGGCCATCATCAAAAACTCTACAAACAATAAATGCTGGAGAGGGTGTGGAGAAAAGGGAATCCTCTTGCACTGTTGGTGGGAATGTAAATTTACACAGCCACTATGGAGAACAGTATGGAGGTTCCTTAAAAAACTAAAAATAGAACTACCATATGACACAGCAATCCCACTACTGGGCATATATCCTGAGAAAACCAGAATTCAAAAAGAGTCATGTACCAAAATATTCATTGCAGCTCTATTTACAATAGCCAGGACATGGAAGCAACCTAAGTGTCCATCAATAGATGAATGGATAAAGAAGATGTGGCATATATATACAATGGAATATTACTCAGCCATAAAAAGAAACGAAATTGAGTTATTTGTAGTGAGGTGGATGGACCTAGAGTCTGTCATACAGAGTGAAGTAAGTCAGAAAGAGAAAGACAAATACCATATGCTAACACATATATATGAAATCTAAGAAAAAAAAAAGTCATTAAGAACCTAGAGGCAAGACAGGAAAAAAGACATAGACCTAGTAGAGAATGGACTTGAGGATATGGGGAGGGGGAAGCGTAAGCTGTGACAAAGTGAGAGAGTGGCATGGACATATATACACTACCAAACGTAAAATAGGTAGCTAGTGGGAAACAGTCACATAGCACAGGGAGATCAGCTCGGTGCTTTGTGACCACCTAGAGCGGTGGGATAGGAGGGGTGGGATAGGGAGGGTGGGAGGGAGGGAGACGCAAGAGGGAAGAGATATGGGAACATATGTATATGTATAACTGATTCACTTTGTTATAAAGCAGAAACTAACACACCATTGTAAAGCAAATATATTGCAATAAAGATTAAAAAAAAAAAAGAAATAAAAGGGTGTTTTGACAGTGGGGGCTGGGGGTTGTTAGCCTGGGAGACCCAGATGGAAGAAGCACTTGAATTGTGTTCCTCCCAACTACAAAATGGGGGAGGCTTATAAAGGCAAAAACCACAAGGTTACAGTAAGTTACATGAGTTGTTTATCAAGAATTGTAATTGGGGCTTCCCTGGTGGCGCAGTGGTTGAGAGTTCGCCTGCCGATTCAGGGAACACGGGTTCATGCCCCGGTTCGGGAAGATCCCACATGACACGGAGCAGCTGGGCCCGTGAGCCATGGCCGCTAAGCCTGCGTGTCCGGAGCCTGTGCTCTGCAACGGGAGAGACCACAACAGTGAGAGGCCCGCGTACCGCAAAACAAACAAAGAAAAGAAAAAGAATTGTAATTGAAGCTGGCAAGAGGTAGGGGTGCTTATTAAGTAGGGATTGGTTGGGGTCTTAAATAGTTGTAAAGTTACAAAGGGGAACAACCCTGAGACTTAAAGTTGCAGCTTGCAGATGTTGTTCTTAAAAAGGCTGGTGTCCTTGGGTTGGGTATAGTTCACATAAAGTTCAAGTTCTCAGTGGTGCAGGGACATGTCTGAGACCACGTCCTCAATGGTTGCCCGAATCCATTTTTGTATGCCGGAACTATGATTACTCCGTTATAATTTCAATTTGCCCTCACTTGGTTCCTGTCTCCCACCTCTATCTTCAAAGCCAACAAAGAGTTGCATCTCTCTGACCCTCTTGCGTAGGTACTTAATCTCCTTTGGTCACGGCTGGAAAAGATCCTCTGCTTTAAGGTTCTATGTGATTAGCTTGGGCTCACCTGGATAATCCAGGGTCCTTAACCTTAATTACTTCTACAAAATTCCTTTTGCCATGTAAAGTAACATATTCACAAAATCTAGATATTAGACCCTGGAATCTTGGATGGGCCATTATTCTGACTACATTTAAGCATAAACTTTCTCTGTATAAATCTTTCCCATACCGTAAGGCAGTCTTTGTTTCCAACATATATAGCAGCAGAGCCCAGGCATATTCATGCCACTCAGATACAAGCAACTTTTGCTTCAAGGGAAAGAAAGATGTAGAAAAGTGTTTACTTGGGACTGGAAAAATGTTAGTCCAAGATCGAATATTATATTTATCACTTTGATTTATGCTAATGCTGAAAATCAGAACACAAGTGAGAGAAGTCTATGAATTTTCTTTAAGTATTTATATTTTTGTAATATTTGTGATATATAGGATTCATCAAGGAATGGAGCTCAGAGCCCCTAAGGACCTTCTTATCTGGGCCTAACTGCAGTATTAAATATAAGTACAGGGTTACTACAACCAGGTTGCCTTCCATAAAATATGAGAAACCAATGAACCAAAAGAATTATCCCGTTTCATTTCCACACTTCAGAGTCATTCTATTGGTTTACTGTTATTCCCAGATATATTCTTTCTAGGCACATGTTAAGACTGTACTTCTCTGACTCCATATTGTTAGTGTTAGTTCAGAAAATGTGAAGTTTTTGAGATTTTACTCTATTTTCAAGGTGACAGGTTAGCTGTCAGAGTTTTATATTTATACCTTGACAGAAAATCTAAGGCCTTTGGGTCAGAGACAAAGAATTATTACTCATGAAAGAAGCAGCAACAGCCAAAGTAACATCATAATATCTATTCCCAAATCCCAGTCCACACAGGGTGACATTGTGAGAGCTAGATGGTATTTGCACACGCAATGGAATGTAATAAAGGAAAGGAATTCTGAGTTTATGAGACTTTGATCTTATATCAGGATACCTGCAACAGACCCATCTTGCCTTCTGGAAAGAAAAAGGATTTTATCTTCACTCTGGAGGGTAGACTAATCTTTCCCAAGAAATGGAAAGGAAATGTCTTTTTCTTTACTATCCTGGAACATCTCCAGGGAGGAAGACATCCCTAAACTTTACTATCCTGGAATATGTTCTTATACTAACAATCCTTACCTAAGTATAAATGTCTTAGCTCATATCACTCAGAAACATGAGAAATGTATGGGTAATCATCTCTCAACAGTTGGACATGGTCAGATGACCTGCTTTGGTTAATAAATTATGAATGCAAGTGATATTTCTTCCAGATGGAGTCTTCCATTGATTCATTATGTTGCTTCCTCTGTCCTCAGAGACAAGCAAAACTATAAATGACAGATACTACCTACATAGGCAGCTTTTCAGAATTACCATGACATGAAACAAAGCCTATGGTAACCCAAGATATGCATATAAGCAAAAAATAAACCATTATTCTTTAAGCTACTAAGATTAAGGGATTGGGTTTTTATTACTGCACCATAATTTAACCTAGTCTGATACACCATGAAAATTAAGTGTTATGTTCTCTGAATTCTGGCTCCATTTACTTTTTTACCTTCTAATACATATCTTCGTTTTACTTAAAAGATGGAAAACAATATTTACCATTCTTTAAAGTATTTGGTAGTTCTATGCATTCTTTTCCTTTGCTCAGTCTTTATCTTACCTATCCATGTCTCCAATAGATAAAATCCTGCTCATCTTTCAAGACAAAGACTTAGTGTCACATTTTAAACAAAATCTTCCCTAATTCCTCTGAAGAAAAATTATAATTTTCAAGCACACTGCTATTTGATAATTATGTGTTGTATTTTTTTTCAAATTCTCCGTTATTTCATAGTCATATATACATATCTGTCATACAAGGAACAGGAATAGGTTACTGGACATCGGGGGCTATACCAAAGGACTTAGCATCAGGCTTTGCACAAATAGGAATTAATAATACTTACAGAGTTGCATGATTTTCATTTTTAACATATTTATAAGCTTCTAAGAGGTATGCAAAAGCATTTTCTTACGAGTTAAAATTCTTTGTTTTATATAAAGAGTCTGGAATTGTTAAACACATTTACATTATCACATATTTTAGAAATGTAAATCACAACAAAGATATATCTATTTTTATCACAAACCTAAAATTATTTATGGGCCTGCACATATACAAGACAATAATCAAACTCAAGTGCCTCAGGAGGCTAAGCATGTAAGCAGTTGGAGAGGCTGTGACTCTATGGCAAACTGGAGAACGTTGCTTCCTTTAAAAGAGGCAGCCACTGAAGAGTCCTAACAATTACACAATGAAGAAATATAGGGCTGGTAATACCAGATCTTTCAAATTATCAACCAATGCTGAACATAAAAAAATTTATGCAAAGTATATTTATTTTAAAAACTCAGGGCAAACAATGAACATTGCCTAGTTTTAACTTCAGGTATCTAGCCTTCAGGTATGTACATTTTAAAAAAATCATCTAATATCTACTTCATTAAAATAAATTAATTAGCATAGCCACATTAATAATTATCAAAAAACGATTCATTGATTTTACAATTAGAATTATCACTATGGAATTTATCTTTTGCAAAGTATGTTGTTCTAACGCCTTTGTCTCTAATCAAAGCACTCAAAATCACATAGAATCTTATTTTGTTTTTAAATTATGTGATTTTCAATAACAAATATATGGGAAGATACTATCACTTTTATCCATATTGTATAATTATCTTTTGTTTTATTCTCTGACATCTCTAGTTGCTTTGAAGATCATAAATTCCCTAATTAAAATTCCTAACAGTTGTATCCTATTTGCATTTTTCTCTTAAGAACTTTGCAAATAGAAATATTGTTTCTATGAACTCCCAGTTTCCCCTATCCCATCCGGTTTCTATCAATATTTCTCAAAAGGAAAGAATAGTTTCAATCCCTTTGACTTTTTTTCCAAAATCTTAATTTGTTCTGAATTGAAAAAGATGGATAGACAGTTATCTTGAAGAACATGATGTTGGTTGGTTCCAAGTATGAAAAATGAAATGCTATAAATTTAACATTAGTCTACCTGGCAGGAGAGAAAGGATTTCTACCTGTCTTTTTCTCTAGAGTTAATTTTCTGAACTCACTCTCAATTCAAGTACTAAAGTTTCTGAGAAAAATCACATTTAAGCTCAGGGTACCAGCCTACCATATCCAGATTTTGTTTGCAATACAAATTGTACCCTCAGGAAGATATTTTTAAAATTGACCTAATGATGACTCCAAGGTTTAAAATATGCAGAAAATTTGACCCAACAGTCCTAATACTTTTTAGCTGAGAACTTATATTTCAACACAGCTTTTCACTGTTTTTCTACAGGTGCATCCACATAATATCCACAATGCACTGGTCAATGGCCTTTCCTTCTAGAACAGGAAACAAGTTTCAGGAATCCCTTTTCCCCTATATGTCCAAGATTGCTCCAGCACAGGGCCTAGTACGCTGTGACATTTTGTTGAATTAATACATTTGTTTGAGTACATTTATTGAGTTTTAAGGTATCAAAATAAATATAATCTAATCTTAACAAGTAAATTTCAATGTTAGAATCAGCTATAAACTGTTCACACAGGTTTCTTGATATTGGCCACGATATAGGTGTTTTCTCAACATTTCTGTATGTCAGTAATGCAAAGAAATTGACCTAACTGCAGTTAAGTACAGCATAACAATTAGGATCACAGTGTCTGTAGTGAAATAACTGGCCTTCTGATCCTTATTATCCATTTATAGATTTAACTTATTAAATGAGATCATGCACAAAAGTGTTTATCCCAGTGCTTGACACATGGGAAGCTTATGTTTTACATATTTTAGTATTTCATATGTATGGACCCATCCCAACACTGAAGGAGGAACCCTAGAAACATCTTTTCATTTTCTCACACGTGGAATTTTTACAAGCTTAAAATAATTTAACTCTGGTGATTCCTATCTCTTTCCATTAGTATTTCCACTTCATCATTTCTTTTTTTCATTTTGTGCCAAGTACAATGGAATAGTTATGGACATTTTCAAGATCAGGCTAAGGGGAAGTTCAGCTGGAAATACAAATTTTAGTTTAGGGTTAGGAGTTATATGTATGGGTTCTGTATAATTTCTATGTATTATTACTATATTAGTTTTCTGTCACTATATAACAAATAACTGTAGATTTAGTTGCTTAAAACAATATTGATTTTTTTATCTAAAATTCATAAAAGTCAAAAGTCTGAACATGGCTGTGCAGTGTTCTATAACTGGGGTTTTACAAAGCATAAATCAAGGTGTTGGCTTGACTTCTTTCCTTTCTGTAACTCAGGGCCCTCTTTTAAGCATATGGGTTTATTGGTAGAATTAAGCTATTTGCTTTTGTAGGACTGAGACCTCCATTATCTTTCTGCCTGTCAGACAGTGGTTCTCTGTTTCTAGAGGCCACCTGCAGTTCCTTGCCATATGTCTCCCTCTATAAGCCTTCTTTTTGATAGATCTCCATTCTCTGAATCTCTTACTTCAGGAAGAGCCTTTTAGGGCTTACCTAATTAGGTCAGGCCAACCCAGGATGATCACCCTTTTGATCAACTCAAAGTCGACTGATTTAGGACCTTACTTACACCCATAGAATCCTTTCACCTTGTCATATAACTAAACTTAATTAGGAGCATGCTGGACATCATATCCACAGTTCCGCCCATACTCAAGCAGAAAGGATTATACAGGGTGTATACAGCAAGGGGCTGAAATCTCAGAATTCATCTCAGAATTCTGCCTATCATAGTGAATTACTGCTAGCCATACCAGAGTAGAGATGGCTTTCAGGAACATGCTTACTAAGTGCTTTGATGACTCACTAGGCAATATGACACTAAAGAGCAGAGCCAGATATCACATAATGATATGAATGGGTCTTTAGCTCCTGGTAATAAAGTTATGATGGTACATAAATCTAAAACAACTTGAAATTTCCTGAAGTCTGACAGCATGCATGAAAATTAATAGAATTTTCCTCAAATTTGACAATAATCCTAAAAATTTACATTGTATTAATAAGGAGTGAGGCTAAAAGAAAATCTTCAAAACACCAAATTATAAAATTCAGATTCCAGTCAACCATGCTAGAGGAAAGACTAAATTGCCTTTCTCTTTGGAAAATCTTATCATTTAAAAGGACAAAAACTGTAGAACATTTAAGAGTATATTATAGAAGTGCTGTTGTGGTTACCATTGTTGCTTTTTAAATTGTGGATATATATGTGACTTTTGACAGCTTTTAAAATTATGTGATGCTTGGGGAAGCGACAACTGGATGAAGTTAGTCAAAAGGTACAAACTTGCAGTTATATGATAACTAAGTACTGGAGATGTAATATACAAAAAGATATATATGGGATAAATATAATTAACACCGTTTTATGTTATATATGAAAATCATTAAGAGAGTAAATCCTGAGTCCTCATTACAAGGAAAAATAATTTTTCTTTCCTTTTAATTTTGTACTTATAATATATGAGATGATGGTTGTTCAGTAAATTTACTGTGGCAGTCATTTCATGATGTATGTAAGTCAAGTCATTAGGCTGTACACCTTAAACTTATACAGTGCTGTATGTCAATTATATTTCAATAAAACAGGAAAAACATTTTTTAAATTTGTGATGTGTTTTAATTATTTTATTCATTCTAGAAATATTTAATTTCTAGTTATTCTTTTCCTTGAAGAGGCTCCATATTTCAGTTTCCACAAAATTTTTCACTCTGTTAACATTATAATCGTTACTGTTAAACTTTAAATATACAGAGTTTGGGGTCACATATCCCAGGATGTCTGCAATTGGGAGAAAACTGACTCATGGTCATTAATATTAAAAACAGAAAATATAAATAAATAAAACACCCCAAACTCCATCATATAAAGATGAACACTGCTAACATTTCATGGTAGAATCAATCTGTCATCCTCTAAATGATCTGGACATGCATTTTATTGGTTATCTTTATTATGAATATAGATCTACTCATTAGAAGTTTCTTACAGGTTTTCTTTTAAAAATCATATCTATAATGTATCATACAAGAGTTCATGTTTTGGTTTCTTAAAAGTAGAGTAAGAACTTAAAAGCACTTGTAAAGCAATCTGAGGGCAGACTTCTAGATTTCATATTATTTTTTCCCTATGAAAGTACTTGTTTTGTTTAGCAACCCAGATTGTTGAATCTTCTAAAATATTAACTTATGAATCATAGTGTCAATAAAAATAATCTATAAACAGTCTATAATAAGAAAAGAAAAGAGTTTTATCTGAGCCAAACTGAGGACTATAGCCCAGGAGAAACAGGTTCAAGAAGCACTGGAATTGTGTTCCATCAGACCACAAAATGGGGGAGGCTTAAATAGGCAAAAACTGCAGAATTATATAAATTGTCAAGAATTATAATTGGAGCTGGAAAGAAGCAAAGATGCTGGTTAAAGAAGGATTGATTAGGGTCTGAAATGGTTGCATAGTTACAAGGGGAGACCTTGAGAGCACAAGTTTGCACCTTGCAGCTGCTAGCAGATATTGTTTTGAGAACAGCTGGTGGTGTCTTTGAGTCTGATACAGTTCAGAAAATTCAAGTTCTCAAGGATGCAGGAACGTGTCTGAAACCACATCCACAATGGCCACCCAGCTCCATTTTCGATGTCTGAACCACAGTTACTCCAACTTGATTTTTAAATGCATTCTTTTCTTTAATGGTTAAAACAAATATAAAATGTATGTTTAATAGGTCACAAAATTTGCAAACGAAGCAACCAACAAGGACTTAATCTCCAAAATATACAAACAGCTCATGCAGCTCAGTATCAAAACAACAAACAACCCAATCAAAAAATGGGCGGAAGATCTAAATAGACATTTCTCCAAAGAAGACATACAGATGGATTAAAAGCACATGAAAAGATGCTCAACATCACTAATTATTAGAGAAGTTCAAATCAAAAACTACAATTAGCTATCACCTCACACCAGTCAGAATGGTCATCAAAAAATCTACAAACAATATATGTTGGAGAGGGTGTGGAGAAAAGGGAACCTCCTACACTGCTGGTGGGAATGCAAACTGGTACAGCCACTATGGAGAACAGTATGGAGGTTCCTTAAAAAACTAAAAATAGAGCTACCATATGATCCAGCAATACCACTCCTGGGCATATATCCTGAGAAAAACATAACTCGAAAAGATACATGCACCCCAATGTTTCTTGCAGCACTATTTACAATAGCCAAGACGTGGAAGCAACCTAAATGCCCATCAACAGAGGAAGTGGTACATATACATCATGGAATATTAGCCATAAAAAAGAACAAAATAATGCCATTTGCAGCAACATGAATGGACCTAGAGATTGTCATACTGAGTGAAGTAAGTCACACAGAGAAATACAATTATCATATGATGTTGCTTATATGTGGAATCTATAAAAAGGGGGGGTACTAATGAACTTATTTACAAAACAGGAATAAAGTTACAGATGTAGAAAACAAACTTATGGTTACCAGGGGGTATGGGGTGGTAGGGATAAATTGGAAGATTGGGATTGACATATACACACTACTATATATAAAATAGATAACAAATAACGAACTACTGTATAGCACAGGGAACTCTACTCAATACTCTGTAATGACCTATATGGGAAAAGAATCTAAAAAAGAGTGGATATATGTATATGTATAACTGATTCACTTTGCTGTACACCTGAAACTAACACAACATTGTAAATTAAATATATGCCAATACAAATTTAAAATAAAAAAAAATAGATTACAAAACAGGCTGTTCTACTGATAGTACAAAGTTTAAGTTAAATCATGTATAAGCCAGATTGACCTCCCTATACCTCAATATGTGAAAATTTCTTCCATTAATAAAAACATTTTTTCACAGTAATTTGTAGTGCAAATTCAAGCATATCAGATTCTTGGTTAACTGGAGCATAGCTTACTATCCTAGATTTTTTAGAATGAGTTGGTTTTCTATATATTTTACAGGGATATTAAGAACATTGATTAATTAGTTGATCAAACAGAGGTGAGTTAAGAGGAGATGTAGTGAGCAATATTCATATATTTTTACTTTGCATATATTCAAGTATATACTTACTGGCATGATTAGGATTCTTTTGTTTATACTATTATACAATGCTTTTATCTCTTGGTAATACAGCATAGATATTTTTCTCTGTCATCCACTATGTTTCTACAATGACAATTTAGCTTTGATTTTGACTTCACCATAGCTAATTTAATCTGATCTTGGTTTTTTTTCCAATAAATTATTCGAAGTACACTGTAATATTTTGTAAATATCACATAGTAATATTTGTACTATGTCCTGGAGTTATTTCTCCTTTCTTTTACAATTTTACACTTGTCTTTTCTACTAAATGAAATTGATGTTTTCAAGCTTTTATCATGCTAATTACCCATAGATTGAATTTTTAGTTATAGAATTTTTTATTTCTAGAATATTTATTCACACGCTTACTTTTGTATCCTTATTTTTTTCTTTTACGTCCACTGGTGTCTTTAAGGTTGGCATATATATTAAATAAAACTATAGAACACCGAGTTTAATTTTAGTTTCAGACAATGACAATCAATATTTAGGACATACTTATAAAAAACCTGATATTTGAATTGGACTGGGTATCCAGTATTTTATCTGGCCATTCTATCTTTTTTTATTGAATTTTGAATTAGTATGTTTCCAGTAGTTATTGTCTAACAATGAAATTATATGACTCTGCACTTGCCTCCCACAAAGTTTTGGCCATAGTTTTGTTTGAGTATTTATACTGTTTTTTATTTAAACGTAATATTCCATTTACCTTTTTGACTGCATTTTTTACTCAGTTATTATGAAGAGTTTTAAATGTGGGTGTTCTGAAATACTTAGAATTCTATCAAATTTTATTTTATTAATGGTTCTGTTGTTGTTTTATCTCACATTATACATAATTTAGCAGAATTATGGAAATTTAGTGAATGTTTATTTGTACTTAATAATATGATTGACAATAGAGAGATGATCATACGTCAGACACTGTTTTTTTTTTTTTTTTTTTTTTTTTTTTTTGCGGTACGCGGGCCTCTCACCGCTGCGGCCTCTCCCGCTGCGGAGCACAGGCCCCGGACGCGCAAGCCCAGCGGCCATGGCTCACGGGCCCAGCCGCTCCGCGGCACGTGGGATCCTCCCGGACCGGGGCACGAACCCGCGTCCCCCGCATCAGCAGGCGGACTCCCAACCACCGCGCCACCAGGGAAGCCCCAGACACTGTTTTTAGTAACCTAGGAAGAATACCTTACATTAGCCTTACAACAACACTGTGCAGAAAGTGTTATTTCCAATAGACAAGTAATCTATGATTCAGAAAGTTTAAATAACCTTCTCCAAGTGTCACAATTCACATGTAAGATTGTTAGATTGAAACCTAGGACTTTCTGAACACAAATGCTGAGCTCACCTGGAGACCAACAGACACCTGGGAATTGAGCACCATTCAGTACCAACAGTCCAAGGTCAGAAACCTGCAGTGGTTCTTCAGAGTGCAAGAGAGGATGGTCCTTCCTTCCCTCAATGTTTTGCTCAGCCTGTGGTGCTCCATGCCAAAACTGGTAGCATGCAGGTCTCAGATTCACCCACTCTACTACCCCACTGGTATGTAAGCTGCCAACATGTCTGGGGCACAGCAATTCTCAGTTTCTTGCATCCAATAGATTTCAGTTCCAGAACATTTTTTCTTCAAAGACAAATGTATATGGTACAAAAACCTGCCTATTTGTTTTGTCTTTACATTGATACTAACATTTTAGGTATGTTGTATTATTAATATTTGCACTGGGCTTTTGACACAAAGTTTTTCTTTGAATCAAAGTTTATCTTTGATTCATGGATGGAAAAGTCTTATCACTCTAACCCTGGCTTCTTATGCAAAAATCTTCCTATTCTTTCCTCAACATTATTAATTGCTGGCAAAAATATTAAAGTTTCACCTCATAAGATAAATATTGTCCTCAATTACAGGATTAATTTTCCATACAGTTTTTGTTTATAAAAAACAAAGATTTTTTAAAAAATCTTTCCTAATATATACTTCTGTTTCCAACAATACTGTAATGCTAGGCTAGTTTGTATAAAAAGCATCAATTGATATGTTAATTTTCCTTCAAATTGTTATGGTTATGAAAATAAAATAGTTATGCTACATTGAATTACTTTTGCCTTGAATTTCAATCTTCTTTGATATGAAAGGGTTTTTTTTGTCTTTAGTATTTCCGCTTGTTTCATATCTTATTTTTAAAATGTCTATGTTATACTTAGACATTACTTATATCTCTTATATCTCTTCTGAATAGCTTATATATTTTCTTTTATACAATAGGAACTGTTGACTTCGAAAAAAATTATATTTATTTTCAAAGTTGATTTGTTAGATATAAAGTTTTTTGTTTTATATATTTATACAGCAAATTTTTCCAACTCATATTTTACTTACATATAGTAAAAAGAATTTTTATAGATATTCTAGAGTGAGTTTGATTCTGTATGTTATTCTTTTTTTTGCATCAATTTGTCACCTACAAATTGGCACTTGTCATCTACCTCTACAAATTAAGATCCACTGCAGCTATTGACCTTCAACACCCCCTGAAAGGAGCTCAGGGTGCAGATCAGGGATGAGGCCCTCTGTGCTCTGAGAAAAACTGGCAGAACTGGTCTTCAGATAGATATTTTCCTGAGACGATTTCATGAGCCCAATTTTTTTTTTTCATTTTCTTTTTGTGGTACGCGGGTCTCTCACTGTTGTGGCCTCTCCCGTTGCGGGACACAGGCTCCGGACGCGCAGGCTCAGCAGCCATGGCTCACGGGCCCAGCCGCTCCGCGGCATGTGGGATCTTCCCGTACCAGGGCACGAACCCGTGTCCCCTGCATTGGCAGGCAGACTCTCAACCACTGCGCCACCAGGGAAGCCCCATGAGCCCAATTTTTAAATCTCCTCATATCTAGAAAAACACTAAAATCCTTCATGATGACGTCTGCTCCTTGTGACTAACAGTAACCTTCAAGAGACTAGCAGAAACCTTCTGCAAACAAATATGTGCTTGATTGTATGTACTCCCCCTTTACCAAAATCAAATATATACTGATCTTTCCCCCTACCTCTTTGGAGCAGTTTCTGAGAGGTATCTGAAATGTTGTCTCCCAGGCTATAGTCCTCATTTTGCCCCAAATAAAACTGAACTCACAGCTCTCACGTTGTGCATTTTTTCCCTCAGTCGACACTTTTGACTCCTAAATGTACATTGCATTCATAAAAGTATAGATATTCATGGAATCCTATCACAAGAAAGGATATTGACTATTTTATATATATCTTAATGGATTCTAATCTAAGTAAAATTTCTCTTCGATAGCACTGATCTCACGTATTCATCTCAGGTTATTCTTTTAAAAAATGTTTTGTAAGTTGCTTTCATTTCTGCTCCTTTTATTTCTGGTTAGTTTTGTTGTGTTTCTTTCCACGTTTATAGGTAAGTTTACATTTTACCTTACTTTTACCAGTGACAGTTTGAAAATATTCAAAACACAATATTCCTTGATTATTGAGAGACAACTTTAAACTGTGATGACTGGCACTACCCTCAGTAAAATGAGGAAATTAACAAATGTTTCCTTCATCCTTAACCAATTATTTTGATTGTTACTGTATTAATCTATAATTGACAGATTTTACTTCAAATACATTTTTGAAAGATTTTATAATTGTATTTTTTGCAAACATTACCATTGTTTCTACTCAATTCTTTCAATTCTCACTGCAAGTCTATCTACTTCAATACTCCTGAGATATTCTGATCCATATCTTTGTAAGCTAGACGTTTTTGTATTTTTGCTTTTCATCAGTTTTTATTTTTCCTTTCAGAAAAGATATGTGAGTAGAAAAACAGTTGAGTCTGTGCATACTTGTTACTTTCCCAAATGCAGAATATCTTCAACTTGGGTCACAGTTTGGGTAAAACATTCTTGAAATATTTTGATTATGAGAAATTGACAATGAAATATTCAAAAGAAAGTTTTTTTTTTCAATTTTTTAAAAATGAAAATATTAAAAAAGTTTTAACACTTTGGACATACAATGGTAGAGTTTTTAAAATCTGTTTCTTAACAGATAACTTGCACATTTATAACTGCAGGAAATTTCAGAGTTTTAAAAAGATCTAGTGACCTAAATATTTTGTTTTTCTGTGAACAATCTGCAAAGACAGAAGGCACTCAAAGTTTACATGCTGTCAAAATCCATATTATATTCTCAAGTGTTTAATTTGTAATCAAGTATGGATAAGCTTAAGTTAAATGTAGTTGTAACAGTACTTTGCATTTTCACTCTGATTTCCAAACATTTAAAACATAAGTTTTTAAGATTCAATCTGGTTTCTAAGTTATCTGGTTACTTATAACACTTTGCAAATGACAAATAAAATATGAGTAGCTGCAATGAGCAGGCTAATTTCAATGGCTTATTAGAATACTTTTCAGGTGTGTCTAAGTATTAAAATGCTGCAGGGGCACAAATACCATCAAATACCTATTCCTCTGAAAATAATGGGATACTAAATATGTTCAAATTCCAGATGGTTATAATAATGGAACAATAAGCCAAAAGAAGTACAATTTATTGGCTTTAAAAAAAATCTGTCTTCTACTTTTAAGATTATAGCATAATAAATGTACTAAAATGAAATTATCACCCTTCTTGGATTTTTGAAATCTTTGCTTGTCTCTTGTGTATTATAATTCTATAGCTGTATTTCTCCAATGGCTTGTAATAACTGTGTAGTATTCACTGCCCAGATTACACTGTTTATTAATCTCCTGGTATCTGAAGTATATCAATAAAAAGAAAAATAAAACCCTAAAATATCTTTAAAAATGAAACAGCTAGCTACCTTTTAGATGACTACCTTAAATTTTCCCAAATAAAAAATATATTCAGTTTGTAATTTATTGATAATTTTCCACCATTTAAAAAAAATAAAGAGAACTAAAATTCAAAGTAACAGTGGGAAGTATAATTCATCCCTATGACAAATTAACTTGATTAACTTGTGTAATTAGTGATCACCCTCTTTTGTGATTGAAGAAAGTATCTTTATGGAACACATTTAATAAAAAAGAAATTTATTTTATTAGAACAGTTCAATGTGACCAATGAGTTTTTAGAGGTACGTGGATGAGAAAAAAATTTTAGTACAGCATTTACTGTAATTCAAGAAATTTTCATAACCTAATTATCTAAATGGGATATTAAATTCAATGTTAAAATGCAATGGAGAGGGGGAAAAAATCATTAAAAGAATAACTTTTGGAAGTCATTTATCTAATCCTCTCCTCGTACTTTCTTAGGGTGATGGTGATGATATGTACACCTTATTTAATTAGATGACAGGCTACAGTTAGAAACATCCAATTAACAATAATCCATACTTTAAAATTCTAAAATTCTTTTATATCATTGTAAACCACCAAGATCTTGTGTGTAAGACAATAGAATATGTCCAGTCACGGGGAGGATGAGCTGAGGCAGATCAGGAGAGTGAGAACATGTTTTCTCCCAAATCAAGAGGTAGATTCTTATAGAAAACCTTGGCTATAAGTATAAACCCTGAAAATTTTTTACTTTGGAGGGTAGAGGCAGATGTCTTTTATGACAGAAATTGGAGGAGAGAGGCTAGAGAAATTTTCAAAAGATAAAGACATTTCACTTTTTCTTCATCAGCATGTACCTAGAAGGTTCTTATTGGAACAAACATTTGGGGACCAGGTATTCATAATTTTGAACTAGTTAGTTTACACCCTGACAACTAATATCCTTTAGAAAAGAATATACAATATATTTCCAAAACCCATAGAAAATTCCAGGGACCTCTTCATGTTCCTTTATTAACTCATTTAATGAAGGACTTGATTTTCAAGCTGCAGTGGTTGTTGTTATTCCATTTATTTCTTCTTACATAACAAATGGCCCAAATTTAGTGGTTTAAAAACAAACAAACAAAAATATCTCTACTGGTTCAGTGACTTAACTAAGCTCAGGTGAGTGATTCCCACTTGAGGCCTCCTATTTAGGTCCACTCAAAGGAGGTGACGCACTAACTTGGGTGGCAGAATTGTCTGGTTCTTGGCTGGGAACTAACCTGGAGTCATAGACCAGAATCCCTATATGTGAACTTGCCACATGGCTTGGGTTTCTCTTCTCACAGCATGGTAGTTGGTTCCTGAGTGAGAGCATACCAAGAGTGAGTGTCCCATAAGATAAGAAGTGACAGATGCTTGCTACTGGACCAGCATCATTCGTGACATATTCTAACGGTAGAAAACTCACCCTACACTTGCCTTGATAAATATATATATATATATATACCCTCCAATTTTTGTTGGGGAAAAGGCAAGACCACAATGCAGAAAGAGTATATGGAATAGGAGCTATTGTTGCAATTCTTGGAAAATACACTGTCATATTTGTCATAGAAATAATAAATTAGGGAGAGTTCTATGTGCCTTGTTAAATATTTAGCCACATAAACTTTTGTCAACTACTCTTATCATTATCCCAAATATATAGACCTGTATAATTTTTCACATCTTGATTTCTATTGCATGTAGCTGGTATGATGGAATACTTCATTAATCTGTCTTGGATCAACAGCTTGGTTACAAGGTAGGAGAGTGTTGCCCTTACCACAAAACTATCACCCTATAAATGTACTCCAAAAGTCAGAAAGAGAAAAACAAATACCATATATTAATACATATATGTGGAATCTAGAAAAATGGTATACATGATCTTATTTGCAAAGCAGAAATAGAGACACAGATGTAGAGAACAAACGTATGGATACAAGGGGGAAAGGGGGGGATGAATTGGGAGATAGGGATTGACATATATAAACTACTATGCATGAAATAGATAACTAATGAGAACCTACTGTATAGCACAGGGAACTCTACTTGGTGCTCTGTGGTGACCTAAATGGGAAGGAAATCCAAAAAAAGAGGAGATATATGTATACATATGTCTGACTCACTTTGCCTTACAGCAGAAGCTGACACAGTAGTGTAAAGCAACTATACGCCAATAAAAAAAATAAAAGTTAAGGGCTTCCCTGGTGGTGCAGTGGTTGACAGTCTGCCTGCCGATGCAGGGGACACGGGTTCGTGCCCCGGTCTGGGAAGATCCCACATGCCATGGAGCAGCTAGGCCTGTGAGCCATGGCCGCTGAGCCTGCGTGTCCAGAGCCTGTGCTCCGCAACGGGAGAGGCCACAACAGTGAGAGGCCCGCGTACCACAAAAATAAATAAATAAATAAATATAAATAAAAATTTAAAAATAAAATGAATAAATAAACAAAAAAATGTACTCCAACTGACAAGATGCCTTCAGACTCTGTGAGTGAGCAAGGTAAAGTATATAAATTCCCATTAAGAAAAGACTGATAAAACTCGGGTGAGTAGATAAATCCAAGTTTAGGTTCTTTGGGCCCGTTAGGTTTTTCCTGTTTTTCCTTTTACGTAAGGTAGGCAGCCTCACGAAGATGGTATAATTCCCTAATATTAGAACATTAGACAGCAATGTCTATTAGTGCTCAATAGTAAGAAATTACCTCATTTCTTCAACATCAAATTGTCATATTCTTAAATTAAGCTATTTTAATTTCTCTATTCCTTCCTTGCTCTTTGTTCTCTCTTTTGTGGATATTATTTTGATCTAATCTCTTTATGTTTCCCCATACAAAAGAAGTAACTCACGCAGAGCAGTGAATGCAGAAGCATATGGGTATGTATGTGTGTTCATGTGAGTGTGTATGTGTGAGGTACAATATTGGACAAGTATAATAACATGAAATTATTTTCCAATGTTCCTGTCTAAGCTACATGAAATAAAACACAACAATAAGACATCTAATGTTTCCTATTTAGGACTTTTTTTTTCAATTTCCAAGATATCCTTTCATAGCTTTGAAAAGCTATATACTTAATGAATGATTGATGGATAAGAAATATGATTATTTCAAACAACCCAGTATATACTTGTGGTTCTTTCAGCCTATTGATAGGCACATTACCACCAAAAGAGCTGCATTGTTTTCCTAATGTTATGTTAATGAACCTGTAACTAATAGACTTGAATATGGGCAAATAAAATATGTCTCATGTTATACCTGGCCATCTTTCTTCTACCTTTCATCTTTAACCGGTTCTTGATTATAACATTTATCAAACCTACTCATGACATTGATATTTGCCAATGTCTCTTTGGGAATTACCAACATTTTGTGTTTTCTGTTCTTCGGTGCTTCCAATATCTGCTTGTGGGCTACTTTGTGCTCCCAATCTCCTGATATGACTTCACTTACTTTGTCTTTAAGTGTCAAGTTATCTCTAAGATATCTCCTAAATCTATTTGATAAAGTGTCAAGAATTTAGTTCATTTCAATAAAAACTCCCTTCACATTTTCTTGGGAGGTATTAATTTCTATCTACTTCAAGTGATTCTTATAAAGTTAGTTAAGTAAATGTATATGAAATCGTTTGAAAAATTCAGGGTACTATAAAAACGTAAATTATTTTTGTTAATACGATTTTGTATAGGGATACATGAAACTGAGATCACTATAACTTTGAAATCAACATGTTTCCTTTATTTTGTTCTTTAGTTTACTGGTCTCCTGTATGTTCAGCTTTCCCTCAAACATTTAAAATAATTCTGATGATGTTATTTCCTCATTTAAAGCCAACCGAGACATTTTTATATTTTAATTTTTTAACTAACATGGCCTACAAGGCCCTGAAGGATCCTGCTCTTCCTGGATCTCTCTTGCCAGCATTTGCACTCTTCTCTAACCACATTGCTTTCACTATTCACATTACAGCCTCATTGCCAGTCTTTTTTAGCTTAAAGGAAAAAAAAAAAAAAGAAAGAAATAAAAAAGGAAATCAATCCCTTACCACTTAAAGATTTTAGGAAGCCTATTCATACAAGAACTTGCCCTTGCTTCCTAGGTCTTAACTTAATTACCTCTGAATCAACTTTCAGACACTTAGAAATTATAAATCGATCATTGTTATTACATAGGTCACTTTTTTTTTTTTTTTTTTTTTGTGGTACACGGGCCTCTCACTGCTGTGGCCTCTCCCGTTGCGGAGCACAGGCTCCGGACGCGCAGGCTCAGCGGCCATGGCTCCGCGGCATGTGGGATCCTCCCGGATCGGGGCACGAATCCGTGTTCCCTGCGTCGGCAGGCGGACTCTCAACCACTGCGCCACCAGGGAAGTCCCCAGCTCAACATTTTTCAACAGTGCTTTTCAAAATCTGATCCCTGGACCAGAAATATCAGCATCACTTGGGAACATGTTAGAAAGGCAAATTCTCAGGCCCAACTCCCAAAATCACTGAATAAGAAAACTCTGGAGATGAGGCCTAGCAACATGTTTTAACCAGCCCAACAGGGAACTCTGATGCTTGCTAAAGTTTAAGAGCTACTCCCCTACAATGTCTTTCCATTATATTAAAAATTAAATTTATCCTATGATATGTCATAATCCCTTTGGAAACTTGTTTGAAATATAGACCATGGGACTCTTCTACCTCAGAAAAATTCAACAATGGGGTGTGCATTTTTACCTAGCACTCTAGGTATTCTTTACTGGAAATCTCTATCATACAGCCCTAAACTATGATGTCTCTGCCTGCATCTCAAGCTGTGTCTCCTTTAATAACTCCTTTTCCACTGAACTCCAGATTCAGGACCTTTATCTTTGCCTGGAATGGTTTCAACACACATGTTTAATAGGCTTTTTCCTTTATTTCATTAGGATCTCAACTCAAAAGTCATCATAACAGAGAGGTCTTCCATGACTACCCTATAAAGAAATATAGCAGCCCTGTCATTCTCTATGCCCTTATTTCCTCATAACATTTATTATAGACAATTTCTGTTTACCTGTATACTTCCCTTGGCACCCCTCAGCATGAAGAAAGAGGGAGTACTACAAACAATTTTGCACTATTAAGCTTAAAATATGTTAAATGGTGGGAAACAGCCAGGTCATCTAGGGCACAGCATGTGGACACAAACAGATGGAGAGATATACCATGTTCTTGGATTAGAAGAATCAATATTGTGAAAATGACTCTACTATCCAAAGGAATCTACAGATTCAGTGCAATTTCTATCAAATTATAAATGACATTTTTCACAGAACTAGAACAAAATGTTTACAATTTGTATGGAAACACAAAAAACCCCAAATTGCCAAAGCAAACTTGAGAAAGAAAAATGGAGCTGGAGCAATCAGACTCCCTGACTTCAAACTATATTGCAAAACTACAGTCATGAAAACAGTGTGGTACTAGCACAAAAACAGAAATACAGATCAATAGAACAGGATAGAAAGTCCAGAGATAAACCCATACACCTATGGTCACCTAATTTATGACAAAGGAGGCAAGAAAATACAATGGAGAAAAGACAGTCTCTTCAATAAGTGGTACTGGAAAAACTGGACAACTACATGTTAAAAGAATAAAATTAGAACACTCCCTAAAATAATATCAAAATGGATTAAAAACCTAAATGTAAGGCTGGATACTTAAAACTCTTAAGAGGAAAACATAGGCAGAACACTCTCTGATATAAATTGCAGCAATATCTTTGGATCCAATTCCTAGAGTAATGAATATAAAAACAAAAATAAACAAATGGGACCTAATTAAACTTAAAAGTTTTTGCACAGCAAAGGAAACCATAAACAAAACAAAAAGACAACCCAAAGAATAGGAGAAAATATTTGCAAATGAATCGATTGGCAAGGGATTAATTTCCAAAATATACAAACAGCTCATTCAGTTCAATATCAAAATGAAACAAAAGAACAACAACAACAAAATCACAACAACCCAATTAAAAAATGGGTGGAAGATCTAAATAGACATTTCTCCGAAGAAGACATACAGATGGCCAAAAATCACATGAAAATATGCTCAACATCACTATTAAAGAAATGCAAATCAAAACTACAATGAGGTATCACCTCATACCGGTCAGAATGGCCATCATCACAAAGTCTATAAACAATAAATACTGAAGAGGGTGTGTAGAAAAGGGAACCCTCCTGCACTGTTGGTGGGAATATAAATTGGTACAACTGTTATGGAGAACAGTATGGAGGTTCCTTAAAAAACTAAAACACTACTGTATGATCCAGCAATACCACTCGGCATACATCTGGAGTAAACCATAATACAAAAACATATATGCACCCCAGTGTTCACTGCAGCACTATTTACAGTAGCCAAGACATGAAAGCAACCTAAATGTCCATAAACAGAGGAATGGATAAAGAAGATGTTGTACATCTATACAATGGAATATTACTCAGCCATAAAAAAGAAATAATGCCATTTGCAGCAACATGGATGGACCTAGAGATTACCATACTAAGTGAAGTAAGCCAGACAGAGAAAGACAAATATCATATGGTATCACTTATGTGGAATCTAATTAAAAATTATACAAATGAACTTATTTAGAAAATAGAAACAGACTCAACAGATCTCAAAATCAAATTTATGGTTACCAAACAGGAAACATGAGGGGAAGTGATAAATTAGGAGATTGAGATTAACATATATATACTGCTATGTATAAAATAGATAACTAATAAAGACCTACTATATAGCACAGGGAACTCTACTCAATATTCTGTAATAACCTATATGGGAAAAGAATCTGAAAAAGAATGGAGATATATATATATATATATATATATATATATATATATATATATATATATATATATATATGATTCACTTTGTTGTACACCTGAAACTAACACAACATTGTAAATCAACTATACTCCAATAAAAATTTAAAAAATAAAATAAAACAAATGTAGATTCCTGACCCCATGTATATCCTGCTGGATGAGGCTTTCTGAGGGTGAGGCTCTAGAATTTAGCAAGTGAAGTGAATCTAACAGGTTCACCAAGTGATTCATATGCACAATAATGTTTTAGAACCAGTCATCTAAGGGATTGAATGTATATCACACGAATGTATATATTGAATGAGAAACTATCTAAAGATGTAAAATGTTTTGTTTTAGATGAGTCTCCCTGGAGGACATGTAAAAGTTGTAATTGAATAAAGCTAGAACAGAGACTGGAAGAGAAGTTAAAACTGCTTAGTATAGTACAGATATGGTCCTATCACTCCTCATTTAATTACAGTATTAATGATAGATATAGAAAGAAAATAGCTTTAAAAAATATTAGAGGTATAAAACCAACAAAATTTGGTAACAGAGATATGGAGTTATCAGGTGAAAGACAGGATTGAGATAATTCAGATGACTGCCAGGTGCCTGGGATGGGGGACTGAATAAATGACAAAAACTGCAAGAAGTTGGTCCAACATTTAGCATACAAAAATTATTTTTATGACAGTTTTTAATACCTTTCCAATATCAAAAAACAACAACGTAAAAACAAAACACACCTATGTGAAGTATGGTATTTTACTTTGCTTAAGATATTTCAATATTATTCTAAGTAATAAATTCAAACTTTCTTTTCTCTTTTTGGAAAATACAAAGTTCAAGTTGGCTATTTGACATTTACTGGTGACAGTCCCCCTAGGGCTTGTGATACTGGCTCATATGCCTAAGTAGTATTGTGACCTGTAATGCTTTACTACTGATAATGGCAGCATAAGTCCTTATGAGGAATAGATTATGATTATTACCTAAGCTCAATCATCATTATATTGGAGACTGGCATAGTTATATGTAATTCAGAACTTGCTCACTGACAATTTAATACAGCATATACCCAAATATCACTTTTTTCTCCCTTTTCCTTCCATTATATATTTATAGAAAGAACTTTCTTTTTTAATTACTCTACTAATACCATAGGGTGTAATGATATACTAGATAATGACTTATGTGCAACTCATTTAATTACTTTCTACATTTATAACCAAATTTGGACCAAACACATTCAATGGTGAAAGTATTTCCAAATTATGCAATTCTTCATTAGAAATTATATGAAAATAACATGAACTGTTTTTATGCAAATACTTTTGTATATCACTTGTCATTTTGTAAGAATTGTGGTGCTTTATATTACCTCACTTTATATTAGTTGAGATTTTAACATATAACTCCTAATATAATTGAAGCAGTGCATTTTATAACCTTGTGGTAGCACATTCCCCTTGTCTAGATTTAATAGCATTACCATTTCAGTGATGATTAATTGCTTAATTATTGCTGTAATAGCCTATTGTTGATCATATCAAGGATGTAGAAATTGACAGGATGCCATTTTAGTTTGCTGGGTGTTTCAGACCTAATAATTTGTCATAACAAGTGACTCCATTTTCATTGATAGTACCATTACTACCTTCTGTGATGGGCACATGATGCTTATCAACACTGTGCGGAAATGGCACATAGATTTTGACTATTAACTTGAATTTAATGTGCAAAGGTTAATTCAGTGAGCTGTGAGGAAACTTTTTGTTATGGATAGGATTTTATAAGAGGCTGTAATTATGAAATATTGATATCATTAATCTCAAAATTGAGGTTTTGAAGAAATATTACTTCTACATACATGTTTCATATATATACCTACACAGGTATTTGTACATATATGAATATATATACACATACCTGTACATATATGTACATTTACTTTTAATAATTTAAAGTTAACTAAATATGTTATATTAAATTTAACAAGTATGTTAAATCAACCAAATAGGTTAAATTAAAACTGCATGCAAATATCCTTTTCTTATACATCCCTATGTCTAATATTCTTTTTATATTTGAAAATGTATTATATAATACTTCTTTATTGTTTAAAAGTGTCTATACTTTCATAATATTTATACTGAAGCAAATTTAACACCAGATTATCCTTAATAGTTAAAAAAATTCAATTACTATTTTATATTCTTTACTTTTGAACAAGGGATCCCAGTAATTTAATTTTAATATTTCACTTGAGAAGCTTCTGGAAAAAATAAGTTTAACTCTACACAACTTAAGTACATTTAAACTTATATACAGTCTGCATCAATACTAGCAGAGGCAAACATTCTTCGTCTTCACAATTGTCTTGTTATGTGGGTTAGTGTAGAACACGACTAGTCACAAGTTACTCTCATTCTTCATATTATTTTCTGAATGTTTATTAACTATGCAAGCAATGTAATATTGTATTATAGAGATGAAGGAAAAATATACATCTAATAGCAGCATAAATACCATCTCATTCTCCATTTCTTTAGGGTTCCATTTTAAATGTATTTGTTTTAACTACATCAATAACGTACCAGTTCTAGTTCTTAGAATTCTTATTAAATATATTGACTTTCTAAATATTTAAATATGTCAAAACTGATATTATATAATGATATTAGTCACTTTAATTGCTCTTGGAACTTTATTATATTCCTAAAATTTTTTGTATTCTTATCAATTGTTTTTAATTATATAGTCTGCCCTTTTAATAATTTGAAAGTTCATTTAAGATTTGTAACATTCAATCATTTACTCTCCCAAGGAGAATATATTTTCCTGGTATGGTAATTATATTCTAAATAATTAAACTCTTTGTGACAAAGTACCAACAACAAATTGGCAAAAATGGGAAAAAGCTGTTGAGAGTCAAAATTAGATTTAGACCTCTATGTCTCAAAATATCTTATAGCTTTTAACGTAATGCAGTCTATTCTCATAAGCCAGCCTCTGTATATACTGCTTCAAGTGTAGATCATAAATAGATTACCTACAGAGTTAAAGAAGATATTTGGTAACATGGCAAGTTCTCCTGAAGCCAGAACATGCACATTTTATAACCAGATCCTCATTCCAAATTATTTCCCTACTACAAATTAAGGAATACCTTTAATTTTCAAGGATTATCCACAGTCTTGAATATGCCCAGGTTACTCACAGAGATGAAGTATCTAGTTCTCAGGAAAACTAGGATCATGAGTTGTAATTTGGTGTAATGATTCGTTAGGAGGAAAAAGCACACACACACAGAAAACATTAAGTCAATTAAAATTGAATTCAATTTATTTTGTATGTCTGAGTCTCTAAGTTCCATTTTAACAACTGGCATTCTTTTATATTTGTTTATATAAATTTTTTTAGGTTTGTTTTATTTCCAGATTAAATGTGAAACACGTGTAGGTATACTGTTATTTATATTTTGGTTTTAAAATCATGCTGGATCCATAAAAAGAATTGTGGAGATAATGATGCTTTTATATGACCTTAAATATTTAAAATATAAATTATAGCTTTAAAATATCAATTTTGGACCTTTTAAAGATATCTAAGCCTATAAATCTGAGTACAGATTTCACTGTTCCATAAGTAGACAGTGTTCTTTTCATTATCTTCTAGAATTTTGTATTTCCTTTTTTCTTTTAACATCTTTATTGGAATATAATTGCTTTACAATGTTTTGTTAGTTTCTGATGTAAAACAAAGTGAATCAATTATATGTATACATATATCCCCATATCCCCTCCATCTTGCGCCTCCCTCCCACCCTCCCTATCCCACTCCACTAAGTGGTCACACAGCACCGAGCTGGTCTCCCTGTGCTATGCAGCTGTTTACCACTAGCTGTCTATTTTATATTTGGTAGTGTATATATGTCAATGCTACTCTTTCACTTCGTCCCAGCTTACCGTTCCCCCTCCCTTAGCCCTCAGGTCCATTCTCTACCTCTGGGTCTTTGTTCATGTCCTGCCTCTGGGTTCATCAGAACCAATTTTTTTTTTGATTCCATATATATGTTAGCATACAGTATTTGTTTTTCTCTTTCTGACTTACTTCACTGTAGGACGGACTCTATGTTCATCCACCTCAGTACAAATAATTCAATTTCGTTTCTTTTTATGGTTAATATTCCATTGTTTATATGTGCCATATCTTCTTTATCCATTCATCTGTCGATGGACACTTAGGTTGCTTCCATGTCCTAGCTATTGTAAGTAGTGCTGCAATGAACATTGTGATACATGTCTCTTTTTGACTTATGGATTTCTTAGGGTATATGCCCAGTAGTGGCATTGCTGGGTCAAATGATAGTTCTATTTTTAGTGTTTTAAGAAACCTCCATACTGTTATCCATAGTGGCTGTATCAATTTACATTCCCACCAACAGTGCATGAGGGTTCCATTTTCTCCACACCTTCTCCAACATTTATTGTTTGTAGATTTTTTTTGATGGCCATTCTGACCAGTGTGAGGTGATACCTCATTGTGGTTTTGATTTGCATTTCTCTAATGATTAGTGATGTTGAGAATCCTTTCATGTGTTTATTGGTAATCTGTATATCTTCTTTGCAGAAATCTCTATTTAGGTCTTCTGCCCATTTTTGGATTGGGTTGTTTGTTTTTTTCCTATTGAGCTGCTTGTATATTTGGAGAAAAATCCTTTGTCAGTTGCTTCATTTGCAAATATTTTCTCCCATTCTGAGGGCTGTCTTTTCGTCTTGTTATAGTTTCCTTTGTTGTGCAAAAGCTTTGAAGTTTCATTAGGTCCCATTTGTTTATTTTTGTTTTTATTTCCATTTCTCTAGGAGGTGGGTCAAAAAGGATCTTGCTGTGATTTATGTCATAGAGTGTTCTGCCTGTTTTTCTCTAAGAGTTTTATAGTGTCTGGCCTTACGTTTAGGTCTTTAATCCATTTTGAGTTTATTTTTGTGTATGCTGTTAGGGAGTGTTCTAATTTCATTGTTTTAAATGTAGCTGTCCAGTTTTCCCAGCACCACTTACTGAAGAGGCTGTCTTTTCTCCATTGTATATTCTTGCTTCCTTTGTCAAAGATAAGGTGATCATATGTGCATGGGTATATATCTGGGCTTTCTATCGTGTTCCATGGATCTATATTTCTGTTTTGGGACCAGTACCATACTGTATTGATTACTGTAGCTTTGTAGTATAGCCTGAAGTCAGAGAGCCTTATTCCTCCAGCTCCATTTTTCATTCTGAGGATTGCTTTGGCTATTTGGGGTCCTTTGTGTTTCCATACAAATTGTGAAATTTTTTGTTTTAGTTCTGTGAAAAATGCCATTGGTAGTTTGATAGGGATTGCATTGAATCTGTACATTGTTTTGGGTAGTATAGACAATTTCACAATGTTGATTCTTCCAATCCAAGAACATGATATATCTCTCCACATGTCTGTATCATCTTTAAATTCTTTCATCACTGTCTTATAGATTTCTGCATACAGGTCTTTTGTCTCCTTAGGTAGGTTTATTCCTAGATATTTTATTCTTTTTTTTGCAATGGTAAATGGATTGGTTCTTTCTCTTTCAGATTTTTCATCATTTGTGTATAGGAATGCAAGAGATTTGTATTAACTTTGAATAGGAAGTACAGAAATCTAGTGTAAATAAGAGGCATTTATGTATTTTATTCCAAATGACTATCCAGCTTTCCAAAAAGAATACCTTTGAAATCTTTACCACATAATGGATTTCTGTATGTAGTTCAGTCTATTTCTGGCCTTTTTATTCACTAATTATAGGACCTTTTCAGTATGTTGTAGTATCTAGTAAAACTACTTACTTCCTTATATATTGTATTTTCACTTTTAGTCTATATACCTACTAGTCTTCAATGTTTATTTCTCCTAATGAACTTTAGTGTCTACTTGACTGGCTTCATTTTAAAAATACCACTGTTATATTTACTGGGATTGCATTAACTCTAACAAGTCTTAGTTCAAGTTATCTGACCCCAAGTTCCATTTGCTTTCTTATACATCATAATGTTTAAGAAACATAATCTCCAAATTTTACACAGATTTTAGAAATGACATTGCTTTTCATAAACAGTGGCACTCCATGCACTGTACAATCAAATGAAGACCGTATATTCAAGGATAATCAGGAATAGAATGACAAAAATCCATTAAAAATCCATTTAATGTCTTTATCCATTAAAGACATTCTTCTAAAAACACTAAGATATTTCAACTTATTTTATTAGGATTCTATGAAGTCAACAAGCCAACAACAGACTAGAATACATGTTTTTGCAAAAGATTATTATATGCTCTTTAAAAGCTGGAGGTTATTTCCTAAATAGTATTTTTTTATTGAAGTATAGTGGATTTACAATGTTGTGCCAGTCTCTGCTGTACAGCAAAGTGACTCAGCTATACATTCTTTTGTAATATTCTTTTCCATTACGGTTTATCCCAGGAGGTTGGATATAGTTCCCTGTGTTATACAGTAGGACCTTGTTGTTTATACATTCTAAATGTAATAGTTTGCATCTACCAATGCCAAACTCCCAGGTTCCTAAATAGTATTTAATATTGGAAATAAGTATTTTCTTAAGGTATACTCCTATTTGCCACATTATAATATTCCTTCGAATCATCATTTCCAAATGCTAATTTTTTAGCTATAGATATTTTTACTAAAATAATATGACCAGAATATTATGATATATATTTCCTATCCTTCAGAATTTTTTATATCTGAAGACATTTATCCATTTGCTAGTGACTGTTATAAATCAGGAAACAAATGTGAATTGACAATGAAGAATTTTTTCTAATATTACTTAAAATTGGCAAAAAAATTACTTTAAATACTAATGAGCAAATCATTACCTTTAAGGAAGTACTCTATTTGTGAAAGTTTAGAATAGAACTCATTTAAAGTAAAATAGCAGTTGTAAGTACCACAACAAAAATTAGTTCAACAAAGCAACACGATACATGATGAATTAGTCTTTTGGTCTTAACTTTCAATAACATGTTCATATCTGATTCCATCACCCAAACATACGGTGCCAATATAAATTTCCTTCTTCACTTGAAATGGACTCTAATATACTGCACTTATTATTTTGAGACTCAGAAGACTGTTCTTACAATTTAATTTGCAAATCCCATATTTTATAATTCAAGTTGAGAACTCACTTTCTATATGAAAAATATAACTGAAAATACAGTTAAATTCTTCATTTTCTACAGTGAGTCACTTGAAAAAGGTCATTTGTCATCTAATTTGAATTAATGGTTGATAGCACCTGTTAATGAAACAAAGCAAAAAAATCTGATGAAATTATGTATAGTTTCAGATTTTTTGCTTTATTTCAGTAATATACACACATATATAAAATATAATTATGCTTAATAGATTTTTATAAAATGTCAGTTACCAAACTAATTTTTGTCAGTTAAATTAGCTTGAACCTTTGGTTATCATTTATTGAAAGAATTGAGGGAACTATTGCAATTTATTTTAGTAAAAAGAAGTCATTCTTGAAAAATGAGATCTATGAAATTTAGTTTTCTTTAGCAAGGGACACAATCTAAGATCAAGGAAACAAAAGCTATCATTTTCTAATGACAGAGGAAATGACTATTGCAAAAACGAGTTTGTAACTTACATTCAAAATAACTGCAAATGCTTGTCTTTATGTCTGACTTTCAGACACGTTTTCTACTGGCTGAGTATATTGAATTAGAATTGCACTGATCAGTTATCTAGCTTCTTCAATATAAATTGAATAAAAGCGTTTTCTGTCTTGGCTCAAATATCACCATCCCCAATATGTATACCCTGAATACTTTTTTTTGTAATTGAAACAAACATCACATATATACACACTCATAAACCTTAAGTTGGGATATTTTTCTTTTTTCATAGCATTTCATTCTAAGAGAGTATGTAACTTAGTTATTTATGGTGTTTACAGTGTTTTATCTGCCTCATTCCCTGAGAATATAACTGCCATGAGAAGAGGTTATTTATTTTGGTTTATTCACAAGTGTATCCCACAAACTGTATACATGGCCTGGAATTAAATAATTGTATATGAGTGAATAAACTATTACACTGGAACCTAAAGGGATCAAATAGTCTATAGAGTTTACAAAAAGGTTTAAATACCTTTCTTCAACTTTATGGACTGTATGATTGTTCCATGGGAAAAAGAGGCAGTTATACAAACTTTAAAGTTTAAAGAGGTTTAATGGGGCAATAATTTGGTATTTTCCAAACTAAACAACTACTCATCGGTATAGCAAGCAGGTCAGAACTGTTACTAAAATCCAATCAAAATGGTGGTGACCAAGATAAGATACATGAGAGGCTTTGAGAGGGGACTAAAAAAAGAGGAAGCAAATTTAGATAAGTGAGGAAAAAACTACCAGCGATATGAGACTAGTTGAATGGCAAAGCAAAAGTCTAGGGTAAGTACTCTGTTTTTGTTTTTTTGTTTCAAATACTTGAAATATGTAAGTTCAGAAAGAAATGGTATGATTTGGTAAAATCTGTCTTTGAAATTCAGAGCTGAGATTTAAATTTGTATCTGAGCTATCTATCTAAATGGAAATGCTTAATAAATTAAAAAGTGTTAACACCATGTTTAATGGAGATATAAGTTATTTAAGATAATCATTTTTTAAGAAATAAGAAAATTTATCTCCCATCTCTTTCCTTTAAGCTTCAGCCACACTAGTGGGCTATCACTGTAATATGCCACATTCTTTGAATTTTGGTGTTGCTACTCCCCTGATTGAAATATTTTTCTTTCACAGTTCTGCCTACTTTCCATCACTTACCTCTCGGTTCAAATGTCACCTCTCCTGAAAGACCTTTATGAGCTCTCTAGCTAGCTAATGTAATACCACTCAAACACTATCAGGCACTCCCTGAATCAGTTACATATATTATTGCATCATAAATTATGTAGTTATATAGTTATATAAATATGTTTAATATATATATTTACATTATTTTCTGTCCCCTCAGTAGCTCCCCCCCATAAAAAGGAAAGTTCCAAGAGAGTTAAAAGGTTATTTTTTCCTTGCCTTATTCACCATAATATTCCTGGTACTCATAACAATGCCTGGAACATAGTTGCTATCCAATACATTATTCTTGAATCAATGAATTATTCTCAGCAGTCCATTAATTCTGGTCTCAGGAATAGCAACTCGCTAAAATACCTCAGGCATGTTTTGTTGACGTGGTCCATGTTAATATCTTCACTTGAGAACAAACTTTTATTTTGTCTTTTTAGAGACTATTAAACTCAAGGACTTAAATATAGAAATTGTCCCAAATATTTATGCATGGTGAGGTTGTGTTTATTAGTTATGAAAATAAAAATATGAAATTACAAATTATCAATTAAAATATACACATTAATAGAAAATTTGATTGGGTTTACTATTTTTAATAATGTAATAAACTATAATTTTTGTATACTATTCATTAGTATAGAGGGTAAGTAAGGCAGGGTCATTCAAGTCAAATCAATTTATGAACTACCAAAGAAGGCATATCATTAGTCTGAATACCAATAATTATTCCCTGCCCCTATTATACATAACATATATTAAGCAAATTTATTTGTGTATGTATGTGTGTGTATATATATAAAGTAGGTATATATATGCATGTATATATATATATATAATGTAAGTATATGCAAATTTATATATATATACATTTTTCTGTTAAAAATCCTGGAACTACTCACATAGAGCAGTTTGTTCTCAACCATTGTGGTTTCAACCCCTAGGGGACATTTGGCAACATCTGGAGACATTTTTGGTTTTTGCATCTGAGCAGTGCTTCTGACATCTTGTGGACAGATTGTGCTTCTGACATTTAGCGGCAGGGATGTTGCTAAACCTGCACAGGATGGCCTCCCATAACAAAGAATTATATGACCCATATAGTCAGTAGAACTGTTATGGACTAGATGTTTGGGTCCCTTCAAAATTCATATTTAACATTTGTACTATAAAAGTTATATGCCAAAAATTTGATTACCTAGAGGGAAGAGGTAAATTTCTAGAAACATACAACTTAACAAGACTGTATCATGAAAAACAAAAGCTGACCAGAATAATTATTAGTTTAATCAGTAATCAAATTGAATCTATAAGGAAATTGAATTGGTAATCAAAAACCTCCCAACAAAGTCCATGCCAGATGGCTTCACTGGTGAATTCTCCCAAATATTTAAACAAGAACTAATACCAATCTTCTCAAACTCTTCTAAAATGTAGGAGAGGGGAGGACTCTTCCAAATGCATCTCACAGGCTGTGATTACTCTGATGCTAAAACTAGACAAGGATGCCACAAGAAAATTACAGGCTAATATCCCTGATGAACATAGATAGAAAAATCCTCAACAAAATATTAACAAACTGAATTCAACAAAATATAAAAAGGATTATACACCATGATCAAGTGGGACTTATTCCACAGATGCAAGGATAGTTCAACATCTTGGACAAAAGTCATCTGAATTTATGTTTAAAAACTCTCAACACAGATATAGAGGGAATGTACCTCAACCTAATAAAGTCTATACATGACAAACCCACAGATAACATCATACTCAGTGGTGAAAAGCTGAGAGTTTTTCCCCTAAAATCAGGAACAAGACAAAAATGCTCACTCTCATCACTTTTATTCAACATAGTATTAGAAGTCCTAACCAGAGCAATTAGGCAAGAAGAAGAAAAGGCATCCAAATCAGAAAGTAAACCTTAAAGACTCCACCAAAAATTGTTAGAACTAAAAACAAATTCAGTAAAGTTGCTGGATACAAATATCAATATACAAAAATCTGTTGCTTTTGTATATACTAATAACTATCAGACAAAGAAATTAATAAAACAATTTCATTTACAATTGCATCAAAAGAATACTCAGGTATAAATTTAACCAAGGAAGTGAAAGACCTGTACACTGAAAACTATAAGACATTGATGAAAGAAACTGAAGAAGACACATATAATTGGAAAGATATTCCATGTTCATGGATCGGAAGAATTGATATTTTATAAAGGTCTATACTACCCAAAGCTATCCACAGATTCAATGCAATCTCTGCCAAATGTCCAATAAAGTTTTCACAGACATAGAGCAAATAATCCTATAAACTGTATGTAACCACAGAAGATGCAAAATAGCCAAAGCAATCCTAAGAAAGAAAAACAAAGCTAGAGGCATCATGCCTCCTTATTTCAAACTACATCACAAAGCTATAGTCATCAAAACTGTTTGATGTCAGCATAAAAACAGACACATATGATCAATGGAACAGAATTGAGAGCCCAGACATAAACCTACACATATATGGTTGATTAATTTATGACAAAGGAGCCAAGATACACAATGGAAAGCAAAAGTCTCTTCAGTAAATGGTGTTGGAAAAACTGGACAGCCACAGCAAAGGAATGAAACTGGAGCACTATATTATACCATACACAAAAATTAACCCAAAATGGATAAAGATTTGAACATAAGACATGAAACCACAAAACTCCTAGAAGAAAACATGGGCATTAAGCTTACTGATATCAGTCTTGGCAATGATTTTTTGGACACTACTCCAAAAGCAAAGGTAAGAAAAGCAAAAACAAACAAGTGAGACTACATATAAATAAAAAGCTTCTGCACAGCAAAGGAAACAATCACAAAAATGAAAAGGCAACCTCCCAAATGGGAAAAAATATTTGCAAATCGTATATCTGATAAGGGGTTAACATCCAAGCTACAAAAAACTCATACAACTCAATAACAGAAATAAACATTCCTATTTAAAAAATGGAAGGGGGATCTGAATAGACATTTTCCCAAAGACGATGTACAAATGGCCAACAGGTAAATGAAATGGTGCTTGGCATCACAGTGAGAAATGCAAATCAAAAGTACAATGAGATACAACCTCACCCCTGTTAGTACAGCTATTGTCAAAAAGACAAAAAACAACACATGTTGGTGAAAAAAGGGAACCTTAGTTCACTGTTGATGGGAATGTAAATGGGTGCAGCCACTATAGAAAACAGCATAGAGGTTCCTCAAAAAATTAAAAATAGAAATACCATATTATCCAGCAATTCCATTTCTAGGTATTTATCCAAAGGATATGAAACACTAGCTCAAAAAAATATCTGCACCTCCATGTTCACTGCAGCATTATTTATAACAGGCAAAACATGGAAAAAATGTAAGTGTCCATCGATGGATGAGTGAATAAAGAAAATGTGATTTTATGTTATATATATATAGTTGACTCTTGAACAGCACTGGGGTTAGGGTTGCTGACACTTCATGTAGCCAAAAATCTGAGTATATCTCTACAGTTGGCCCTCCCTATCTGTAGTTCTGTATCCACAGATTTCACCAACAGTGGATTGTTTTGTAATATAGTACATATTTCTTGAAAAATATCCACATGTAAGTTGACCCTTGCAATTCAAGTCTGTGTTGTTCAAAGGTCAATTGTATACATATACAGTAAGTCCTCTACATAGGAACCTTCAAGCTGTGAACTTTCAGAGATGCAAACATATATTTGCATGTCCAATCACGAAAGTTAGTTCACATGTCTGGCATACATTGTCGCATGTGTGCATCTTCTATAAGTGGTTGTGCTTGTGTGTACTTTACTGTACAGTACTGTATAGAGTACAGTAGTACAGTATCTTTGTTTCAAGTCCAGGATGTCTGGAAGCAAGCATAAAAGCAGCTGTGATGTAGCCAGTACTGCTAAGAAGCACCAAGCCATAACGATGGAAACAAAAGTGACAATAATTGAGAAAGTGGAGAGGCAAAAAGATGGTAGAAGTCACTCATTGTTATAACATTGAATTCCTTGCTGTGCAACACAAGGAGCTTACTAATGAAGACCTGATGGAATTGGAGGCCCAGAGAAAGGATGAAGAGAGACAAGAGGAAGAAAAAGTAACTGAAGAACTGAAGAGATTTGTGATGCAGGAAATGGCAAGGGGATTTTCTTTATTTGAGGAGGCACTGTTAGTTTTTGAGGCACAGGACCCGAATGTAGAATGGTACACGAAGGTTGCAGCAGCTGTTCAGTATGCAATCCAGTGCTACCGTGTCAACTATGATGAGAAAAAAGAGCTACTATCCAGATATCACTGGTTCATTTTTTCAAGAGGGTAGATAGAATTGAATCCAGCAAGGAATCAGAACTTGTGTCATCAATGTCAGGCATGAGTGAAATCGCAGCTTGCCCTCCATCTCCTATTGCTGAGGATCCTTCAGCTGTACCATCTCCCACCTCCCCTCCCTCCTCCAGTCAGTAACTCTTCTTGCCTTTTCACTAGATGCCAGCCCCTGCATGCCAGCTGTTGTACTGTACTACTGTACTTTTCAAGGTACTACACTGTAAGATTAAAAATGTTCTTTGTTTTTTGTGTTTGCTTCTTTATTATTTGTGTGACAAGTATTACAAACCTATTACAGTACAGTACTGTATAGATGATTGTGTTATTTGGGTACCTAGGCTAACTTTGTTGGACTTACAAATGCACTCTCAGAACAGAACTTGTTTGTGTGTAGGGGACTTACTACAGACACACACAGGGATGTTATCCAGCAATAAAAAAGGAAATCTTGCCATCTGTGACAACCTGGATGGACCTTGAGGGTATTATACTAAGTGAAATAAATCAGACAAAGACAAATACTATATGACCTCACTTATATGTGGAATCTAAAAATAAAACATAAACAAACCCTAAAAAACAAATTCATAGATACAGTGAATAGATCAGTTGTTGCCAGAGGTGGGAGGTGGGGGAATGTGTGAAATGGGTGAAGATGATCAAAAGGTACAAACTTAAAAGTGAAGACATCGCCCTTTCTTTTCAGTAAGTGCAGATAATTAAACATAATTCTGAAACATACCAAGTCAGTAGGTGTATTTGAATAATAGGTGGGTTTGATAAAAATTTTTTATTAAGTATGAAATCCTTAACATTTGTATAGCTAACCAAGTAAAATTCTAAATAAAAATTCTTATAATCACTGTAATAAATGTGTGGGGAATACAAAACTGAAAGCATCTATATCCACCTTTGAGCTTTTTCCTTTCAGGTAAAGTCAAGATGTATTTTTATTAGAGTCTGCTAACATCTTGCTTTCAAAGAAATTGAAGCTGTGTAAATAATTCATCTTGATATCAATATTTTTAAAGCACATTTTTATTGTTTCTGAAAGTAGTCACGGTGTTCAAATATAATTCACTTTTAAACTTTGAAAGTGTTTAATACTTGGTATTAATTTCAAGTTGACCTAAAGTAGGCATGTGTACATGTGTGGATGCCTGCATATATGTTGCATGTTTAAGAAGTATATTAATATCATAATAAATTTAGTATTATAAGATGGGAATTAAACATGTGACATCAAAGTACACTTATACTAACAAATTATTTCTCTCAGCATCAAGTTCAATAGAAGTAATCACATTTTTAGCTAAGGAATTCTTATCAGCTCCTACTATCCTTGAAAATAGGTGACACATGAAGTTGCATTATATATTGTACTCATGAACTCTTACTTGATGTGCAATTTTTTAAATAGACTTTTCCATTAACATTTACTGAAAAGACTAATATTTTTAATAAAGCAAATAGTAACTTAAAATAATCACAGTATATTTTTAATTTACCAAATACATAAACTTAAATTGCTACTCTTTAGTGCTATTGTGGCATTGTTTCATTCATTTGTTCATTACCTTTGTTTATTTGTATCACTAACCTCCTCATTATTAACTGTGTTCTCTCCCTGATTTCACACATCCCATTAGATGCAAATGCTTGTCATTTATACTTCCTTACCATCTTTGAAATTTACCTTTATCTTCCCTTTTCCATTATGCTGAATTTGTTTAATGCATCATGAATGACATCATGACATAACTAATAAGAAGCAACCGATTGTGAAGACTACGGTGTCCTTATTTGGCTCTGCCCGGGCCAAAAATGCAGCTCCACAGCTGCACTGGTTTGGCGCTTACTCAAGATTCATCTTTAAGGGTCTCAACAATCTGCAGTAGCCTAGACACTCCCTTTTGTACTGTGTATGTCATATCCAGTTAAAGTGCTTACTCCCTTTCACTGCATTTTCCTCCTCCAGCTTTACTGTCATTTCAGTTTCAATCTTAAATGGCACCTCTGTCCTATCTTTTTCTAGTTCTCAAGTGGATTTAACTTCTAACTTCACTAATTTCTAAACATGCTTGTTTCCTAAGAAATTTCTCATAAGCATTATACATTATCTCTAATTAAACCTACTTGTATGTAACATACACTCCATCCTAAGGATAAATTCAGAGTAAAGATCATACACCATACAACAATTTTCACATGGTGATTCTTAATGAAAAACTGTCACATGTTGAATAAACATTTTCATGGTACTTTATCATATAAATTGATAATGTTATAGGAAGCACATAATATACAGATTATAAACTGTTGCCGTCATGGACATTAAGTTGCTCATATTTCCTTTCATGAGAGAAACTCCTACAAGGAGAATCCCCACCTGACTGCTTTCTATTGTAAGTGCCTTCAGGAACTGCCTCAGCTTCCAGGTTGAAGCCATGAGCATCTTGGAAAACAATATTGGAGGATATAGTGTTACAAACATGAAGGGGAATGCCCCACCCAGTGTAATGCACAAGGACTTTGAAAAGTTCAGGAAGTAGAATGCATACAAGGATCATGGAATTGGCTGGTATCTACAAAGTTACACTGACACCCTGCAGAAGGATGATGATAATCTGCGTATAGCTAAGGGAGGGAGTCAGAGAGCCTCTGCTGTCATTTAAAAAGAGGGCTTTAGCTCTTACATTGTGGGACAGGACCAAATGAGGAACAGACTCAGGATATTATTGTTAAGAACACTGAGCTACAGAGACTATTGAATGCTAAGCCTAGGCAGGTCTGTTATGCTGTGTTTAGGGTCCTGGCTGAGAAAACCTGCGTTACTGAAGCTTAGAACGGGAATATCTGTGTGGATTCCTCTGAAGATTTTAACTGTGAGCCTTCAGAGTCTTCAGAGGGAGCTCACCCTTTCCCATTAAAGTATTAGCAGTTCCTTGATATGAGAATAAGCTGCAAAGGTCTCTTCCCTGCCAGGCAACAAGTACCCCCTCAAGAGCTGTCCCCACCTTCTTTTCTGGCTACCAGATTGATAACTGGGGTTAAATCCCAGAATAGCTCCAATGCATATATGCCCATTTTGATAACCCATAAAGTCATCATCAGATTGGGTAGATGCAGCAATAATTCATTGTAGGATAGAAATGGTACATCGTGGATCAAGCCTGAGCAGGACGAGAAGGCCTAAGTAAATTGCATGAGTACACAGCCTCATGTCACCCATGTTTTCATCCTTCCCTCATCTTATATATGGGTATATGGAGGGAATATGAAAAACCCAAGCTTGGTTTATAGATAGATTGGCTCAGTATACAAAATGAACCCAAAATAAATGGAGGCTACATTGTAGCCACTCAGTGGTAACTCTGAATGACAGTGAGTGTGTGAAAATCTTCCCAATGGACAGAGCTATCGTTACAACCATTCATTGACTTTATGGGAAAGGAGATGTGGCCAGAGATGAGAATGTGTGGAATTATGGGCAGTGGTGAATGGCCTCAAAATTAAAAGACTGGAATGTCAGATAAAAGAGGGTCTACGGGAGAGGCATGCGGGTGGACGTATGCAAAGGGGCGTCAAGTGACATTTTTCATGTCAGATATAAATGCCTACCAGTGAGCACTCACCATGGAAAGAATACTGAATAACCACGTAGACAAAATTACTCTGCCAGTTGCTACTAAATAGTCTTTGTTATTGGCTATGCCAGACCTGGCATGACAGGTATAGAAATGGAGTAATCACTGGGTAAAAGATGGAGATCACACAGGAACCCAGCAGCATGAATTCTAACAATCTAGCTTCTGCCTTCTAAGAAAATTTAATCTCTCAGAAAAAAACAAACAAACAAAAATAACAATTCTGAATCACCCATATGGCATATTTCCTTGGGAAGACAAATTATCCTTTGTTACCAGGGGTAACAAGTCATTCTCACAGAAATTGACATCTATTCTGGTTATGGAGAATTTTTTTCTTACCCTCAGAGCCCCAGTCAGCACCACCATCTAGGGAGTTACAAAATGCTTGATATACAGGCATGAAGTTTCACACAATATAGCATCTAGCCAAGGAACACATTCACACGGAAGGCAGTACAAGACAATGCAACTGATACATACACCTCATAGAAAATAATTAGTATGGTTATTTCTTGATGAAGGAAGCCCAATAAAACTCATGTTACCATTACACACATCTTAAGCTTTCCCAATAGACCCATGAAAAGTCAGAATTGCAGTGAAAGTGGCCTCTGTGTAATAATTGCAGCAGAACTCTACGTTCTAGATATAAGGTTAAAAATAGAATATAATGGTATAATCACATATTTTTCTAAACACAGATCACAATTTATGTATTAAATATTAAATATATATTTTAGACAGATGAACAGAATTAAGCCTATTTAAATCTATATTACAGAAATAAATATGATTTGCCACTTGAGTCTTTGACTATATTTTCAATTGGGAAAAAAAGGAAGCCAGAATAAAACAGATCATCAGATTAACAAACTCATTTCCACTCTCAATTCTCAGAGCTAATACCGGTGTGCCACAGGAAATAGTAAAATAGACAAATGCGGACATACAATGAACTGACTAGAAATTGCATAATTTCAGGTATAGTATGTTTTGAGGAACTTTACAGAAATTATGTTTACCCCAACTATCTCACACAAAGCGCTGAAATGCTACTTTAAATTACATGATTTGTTTTTTCTTTTAGTGTACTGCTCCCGATACCCACCCTATATTTAAGTACAAAATTCTTAGAGATGGATTAGAAGGGAAGGTTCTGCTTCCAGAAATAGTAGTCTAAATGGTTAGAGCCAGTCCCACTTATATATTGTCGGGAAAAATAAGTAATCTTGTCAACAAAAGTCCTCTCCCTACCAACAGAGAACGGGCAGAGAACAATCACATAACTGGATAAGTACTAATAGATTATACGTATATAAGGTAAAACGAGTGATTATGGGGTCTGGACAGAATTTCATGCACTTTATAGAGAAAAGTATAAGAGACAAAAACTTCTCTCATTTCCTTGAGACAAGAAAATACACTTTGTGATTGCTTATCTTATGGGGGCCTCCTAAATTAATGTTGGAGGTTTGTGTTTACAGTTCCAGAATCAGAAGGGCCAGGACCTTGTGCTGTAAAATTAAAAGGTCTTGTGTTCTCAAGAATACACCTTAAGGAGGAGAGAAGCTTCTCCCTCTTCTTCTTTAAACAGAGAAGACTTAATCATCACATAATTTAGACACACACTCCTACTAAGGCAGTGAGGGATATTGATATAAAAACATTAAAATTTTTAAACTTGCTTTACTTCCATAAATGCCTTTTAAGTCTGAGTCAAGTCAATGGCTCTCAAAATTCCCCTTGGGTATGCTTTGAATTTATAAATAAAATTTTATTAATACGGATTGATGGCATGGATTTCTTCACCAGTTATATAGTTCTGTTTCTTTAAGAGATATCTTCCCTGAATGGAAGAGATGACTGAGAATTCTGTTTAATAAAGGTGGCTAATTTAATAGATTGGTGATTTTGAAAATGAAACCATTCAATGCCAAGAAAAGGTGCCTTTTCTCCGAGGAACCAATACCACAGAGCCCAAGCCTTTCCCAGACAGATCATGCCCTTTAGGGTTTTAATGTGGGGACCAACACTGGTGCTGCCAGCAGATTTATTTTCCTAAAAATGTGGCAAGGGTGAAAGATCTAGCTCTGCTATTTACTATACAGTCCTTTGTTTAAGCACCTGCATTTCTCTCACACAACGCATTCTTGATTTCCAAACCAAACATACTCACATTCATTTTCTACTTTTATTGGTCAGCGGCATTTCTGCTTTCTAAATTAAAAAAAAAAAAGTCTCCCACTGTTTCTCCTTTTTCTATTCTCAATAAAATTATTCATTTTTTACCTCATTTTCTTCTGTCATTTCAGCAGGATTTTTAGTAGAAGAACAAATAAAGGGTGGCAGCTGCCATCTTAAACTAGAATCCTAAACTATAATTCTGACATATGTCCTTTATTCCCACAGCCTGGAATATTCTTTATCGCCTGCCTTATCCCTAACATATACCTGAGAAAATTCTTAGGTAAATTTGAAGACACAATGAATCCTCCCTCCAGATTGGCATCTGAAACGCTTTCCCATGTTTGAAGAATTTATCAACATGTAGTTCTTATGGAGAAGTGATAATCTGCTTTCTACTACCAAAGTCACATAGTTCAGATGCTAGACTTCTTTGTTCCTTTGACAACTGACATGTAGAGTATGTGTATTGTACCTAAGACATTCCCATTTGATATACAATCTGGGGCTTTGAATTCAGATAATAATGGCAGAGAGAACCTTCATGTTAGATAAACAATATATTTCCCGTAAGTTCATGTTCTGTGTAGTTAACTGTGGTTGATCTCTGATATACTCAACCACGATCTTGAAACAGAGCAGAACCCTATGATCCTTCCCTGCCCATGTCCTTAGCCTGCCTCTTGTCTGTGAAAAAACTTTAGCCAAAGGATAAGTTAAATCAGAGAAGTGAGAGAATGCAGAAACAAAGGAAAGCAGTCAAAGGAGACAAAATAACAATAGTCATTAAGCAAAGTCAAGGACCTTTAGTTCCTCCTCAAAGACTGTAGATAATATTCTGAACCATATCCTTTGAGCTGTCTTACAGAGACTAAAACCCTCAACAGGTGGAAGAAGTTAGCTACATGGTTGCCACAATTCCGAGAACTGGCCTCAAAGAAATGGGAACAAACCGACCCTGGTACTACAGACTAACTGTATTTAAAACAATGAAGATGACCCTGATCAGACCACTGCATGACTAACTTCAAGATGACTGTCAGAGCTGACTGTGCTGTTTCTGCCTTAGCCCCCTCCCTCCATCTGTAAATGCTCTTGCCCACTGATTGTCAGTGCGGGGAATAAGCCTTTGGGCAGGAGTCTGCCCTCTTCCCTCCACCCCTCCCCCACTTGATAGCCTCTGAAAGCAAACTTTCCTTTCCACCAACCTTGCCTCTTTATTGGCTTCGGAGGGCAAGCAGCCAGACCCCCACTTGCGGTAACAATTTTGACTGATACAGATACTGCAAACAGGGTACAGGTTTCTAGCAAGAGATCCTCAGGAAGTAGAAACAATACGAAGCTTGGGTATTTTGCTTAATTCAGACTTAATGCGGTAAAAATTTAGTTTTAATATTAGAATCTGGGATTCTAAGACATGCACTAAAGAGGTAACTAAATTGATATAGAGGATCTACTAGAATGAGCTGCTCATTGGAGCCTTTAGGGTTTTAGTTGGCTACTCCCTAAAATAGGAAAAGGGACACAAGAAATTTAACAACTGCAGTGTGGATTGGCTGTCACCAATAACACAGAAAGCATAGAGGAAGAAAATACCATGCTAAAATTCTTATTTTATTCATCAACCCAGGAATTCTGTGACCTTGCTAAAGAATATCTTACTGCCTGTAGCCTCAGGGTAAAGAAAGCAGATGAAGTTTGATCCTATGTTTTGCTGAATCACGGCTCTATTTCATCAAACTGAAGACGCTAGTAACTGTTAAAGTAATATACCATTATTTTAGATACCAGCACTATGAAAAAAGAAACAAAAATTACTTACCTCAACTCCTTTGGAAGCACAGAAATGAGACCGCTGGTCACAGTTGGCCTTTTGGAGGGCCAACATTCAGCCTACCGTATTCCTCCTCTATCACTGTCTTTAAAAGTATAACCAAGCAGGACCCTATTGGGCCTTCCCAGAACACACCCCTCCCCGCCTACGTCCTCTTCCTGCCTCTTGTTTGTAGAAAAACTTTAGCTCCCTAGGCTTTCCCTGAGCTCCATAGAGTGAATTTAATCAAAGTGAGAAAATACAGAAAGAAAGGAAAACAGTCAAGCAAGACAAAATAATAATGGTTTAGCCATTAAACAAAGTCAAGGATTTTTAGTTCTTCCTCAAGGGCTATAGATAATATTCTGAGCCACATCCTTTGAGTGCTTTGCAGAGACTGAAACCACCACCAGGTGGAAGAAGTTAACTGTATGCTGCCCACAAGCATGTAGACCCCAGACAGGTTGGAACCAGAAGGTTAATGATGCTGACTCCCAATTACCTAACCACCAACCAACTAGAAGAATGTTCACGAGCTGATCATGTACCCCATCACCCACCTCCCTCACCCTATCTTAAAAACCCTTTCCCTGAAAGCCTTCAGGGAGCTGAGGCCTTTTAAGCACTAGCTACTCAGATTCCTTGCTTGGCACCCTGCAATAAACGCTGCACTTTCCATCACCACAACCTGGTGTCAGTAGATTGGCTTTACTGCATGTAGGCATAGGGACTCAAGTTTGGCTCAGTAACAAAAGCAGTATTTCTCAACCTTGTCTATGCATTGGAATTGACTGGGAGCTTTAAAAAATCCTGATGCCAGAGTTCCTCCCCAGGAATACCAATGCAATTAGTTTGGGGAATGACTTGAACATTAGGAATCTTTAAATCTCCCCAGCTGATTTTGAAACAGCCAATGTTGAGAAACACTGAATTAGGTAGCAGCTGAAAATCCTCTGGGGATTGTCAATTAAAGACAACTTTGAAAAGAGGCATTATATCAAAAGATTTTCAGTGTTTCATTTTCACAATTTACATTAGTATTTATATTATAGAAACTCTGGGAACTGTAGATAGGAGGTATTCTGAGTACATAATTACAGAGTGGCTGAATTAATACCAGTCTATCTGCTAGAGTTTCTAGATTCACTATGGTAGCATAACAGCTGTGAGTGGTCCACACAATTGACCAGGTGCCACTGATAGACAATGCTAAATTGAATGAAAATGCCAGCAAATCCAAGTACTATGTTGAGAAGTAACTTGAAACAATTTTGACAGAAAGAAAAATGCTGGAGTGAATTTAATATGGACCATCCACTCCCCAAAAATCCCCTGGAAGGGCCCAAAGGACATTTTCTCCACCAAGGGCAAGGGATATACTTTGAGGAGGGGTGTCATCATCTTTGACAAGTGATTTTTGTGGCAATTTTGTATAGAATATAGAGGCTGGTAGAATTTTCTGTGGATTTTCAATTCAACTGCAGTTAAGGGAGTGAGATGACCCCAAGGAGGTAGAGATCAAATAGTGGCACAGAGCTCCAGAGACAAAATGGGTATGGTTGTCAGGATAGATTTCAGATCTAGTACAGTCATCAAAATGGTCTGCCTTAAGGAATCTTTGTAGGTTTATGCTAATTGTTCATGACCCTGAGGACTGAAATACAGGGCAGCTTCTCAAAGGTCACCTTTATTTTAACTACACTTTACTTTTGATTGTATAACTGAAAAATATATTTGTATGTATATTTACACACACATATGTATATGTACATATATACACACACATATACATATATATATGGTGTGTTTATATATGTAAAATAAAATCCTATAAACAGATTTTGTGTCATAGTGCCTAACACATTTCCTAGAAATGTGTGAATTTAGAGACTCAGAACTCATTGAATGAAAGGGAGATTATATACTGCTGTGAGACTCTGATAATTTCTGATGTATGGACTTGGGTTTTTCCTCTTAGCCTCTTCTCAGTGGGGCCAGGAAACATTCTTCAAGGTAACTATGCCTAAGGAGAGAAAAACGCAAAGATACTTCAAGGAATTTTAAAGACAGACTGTCAGGTAACACTTCAGATACTGTCACATTGTTATGTCAAACAGCTGTATCATTTTAAACATCACCAGAAGTATAAACTAGGTCCCATTGTTCCATATACTTTAATTATTATAATTATTATGAATGTTATTTTCAATGTGTGAATTACATGAAAATTCATTTTAGAAAACATGATTTTGATTCACATTTTCCTTTTGAGATATAGCATATTTTTGTATCCATTCATATTTCCTTGGAATTTTTTTGATGTCCTAATTTTTTGATTGGGTGGTTTATCTTTTTAAATTTACATTTAGAAATTCTTGATATATTCTGCATACTAATCTATTTTCAGTTATATTTGTGCTAATTATTTTCTCTTTTTAGAGGGTTTTTCTAATAGACTCTATTTTCAAAGCAGCTTCAGGTTCACAGGAAAATTAAACAGGAAATACAGAGAACTACCATATACACATTGCCCCCACACACGATCTGCCACACCAGGGTAGAACATTCGTTACACTTGATGGACCTACTTTGACACATCAGTTTCACCCAAAGTCCATAGTTTACATTAGGGTTCATTCTTGGTGCTACACTTTCTGTTGGTTTTGACAAATATATACTTACATGTATCCACCATTATTTTATCATACAGAACAGTTTCACTGCCCTAAAAATCATCTGTGATCTGCTTATTCATTCCTCCCTTTTCCTCAACCCGTACCCTAGTATAGGTTATTTTTCTGGTGGAAAGTAAGGAGGGGAGACAAATAGTAGAAAAATACGTATAAAAGAGTAAGTTGCAAGTTGATGTTTTCCTTGGGATAAAATAGAGCTGGGTTGAGTGGATTTGGAATGCCAGGTGAAAAGGGCAGATTGCATTTGGAAATGGGGTAGTCAGTAGAGACTTGAGGAAGAAGAGGGAGTTAGTCACGTGGGTATCTGAAGAAGAGCTTTTCTGCAGAGGGACTAGCAAGTGAGAGGCTCTAAAGTGGAGCGTATCTGCCTTTATGAAGGAAGAGGGGAGGCCAGTAGGACTGAAGCAGGGTGAGGAATTAACAGGAAGTCAGATTACTCAGGTGCTTGTACCTAGCCATTCAATGAGTTTTGCTGATTTGTGGTTTCCTCTGAGTGAAATATCAAGACATTGGAGTGGTTTGAGCAGAAGAGTGAAATGGTTTGATTTATGATTTAAAAAGATCACCCTAGTCGCACCCTTGAGGACAGAGAGTAGTGTGAAAGAAAGAAATTTACTGTAATCTAGACAAGAGATCACGGCATACTTGGATTGGGGTACAGTGGGCATAGTGAAATGTGGCCATATAATGCATTTATTTTAAAATTAAAGAGAACAGATTTTCTGGAAGATTAGATGTGAAGTGAGTGAAGGAGAGAAAGTATTGAGTCACACATAACCCTATCTTTCTGAATTCAGTTTGTAAAGGCTGATGCAAGACTCTTTAATGTTCATTTCATCATCAGGAGCACCCAGTGCCCAGTAGCAGCTGTGCCAGCAGGAGCAGAAATAGTGATGACAGCATCCAGGTTCTCTGGGAGTAATGTCAACAGTGGTTCTCAGTCATCAGCAGCAGTAATGGTGGCACTCCAACCTGACACTTATTTTATTATGATCTGTTGTTGTATCCGTTGTGGATCAGGCTATCTCTTCCCGCTCATTTCCCAAGCATTATTTGAACTATACAAATATTTGAGCTATGTTTTAAATTCATTGCTACTAGGTTAACTAGAATTGATTTCTATAAATAAGAAACTTGAGTTATACAAAGATTCTTCTGAGTCTCTAAGTACAAGCACAAGGATTATATTTTATTCAGTTTGTGTGCAGGGGCCAGTTACACAGTCATGCCTCAAATATAGCTTTTTGTTAAATAAAGGAATGAACTATTAGTAAAGGAGTAAATTGAGGGATGAATTAAATTAATGGATTAAAAATATTTGGGGTTGTATTATCTTCTGAAGTGTCTAAGAATTTTCTACTATAGAACTTTTATTTATTTACAACTATATATTAGTTAAAAGTGGGGTATATTCAGAAGGCAAAAAGGCAGCATACATAATTCAAAGCAAAAGAGTAATCTTTCGGCCAGCAGCGTCCACCAGAGCCGCGGCGAGAGCCAAGGCCCGAGGGGGAGTGCGTGGCAGCCGCCAAAACGCAAAACTCTCTGTTCCCTCTCCTCGCTGAGCGGCGCCGCGTCGCTCGCCTCCATTGGCTGCCCTGAGCGAGCGCCTCCGCCCCAGGAAAAGGAGAAGGAAAGGCAGTGAAGAAGACCACCATTTCCCCCCACAGAGCAAAAGGAGACTAGAAACCCTTTCTTTTACGATTCCTGGGGACACGGTCTTCAAGCAGTCGCAGTGGCGGGAACAGCAGCAGCAGCATCAACAGCCCGGGCCAGGCCAGCTGGCTGGAGAGCAGCTTAAACCACCCCTCCGCCCGGTCCAGCCCCCACGCGCCCCGCCCCCCAGTCCGTGCTGGGGCGATACACACTGTGTCAAGGCCCTTACTTCCACAAAAACCAGACCATGAAGGAGGCCCACTTTCACAGCCTACAGTACCAAGGACGGCCTCCCACATGATGTGCCAGCACTTTCTTGCCTTCTGTGAAGGGACAGCGCTGTGCAGATATGATATATCAACGATGTTTTAAAAAAATTGCACCAAAAAATGCCTGTTGGCTTTTCAGTCTGTATTTGAAATAACAGATTAACAGGTCACTGTTTACTTGTGGTTTTGCTGCACTACTGCGATTTCAAAGGGGCTTTGAAGCAGTTTTTTATAGGATTCTTTTGAGGGTGGGTATCAAAACCAGGGCAAGTTAACAGTAGAAGGAAATCTCATCCGCATGTCGAATCCATAGTTTGTCCAAGTCAGGCTAATTTCCAGATCTGTCAATTAGAAATGTTGCTTTCTGTAAAAAGGTCCTTTAAAAATGAGGGATCGTCTTTGGAGAAATGTCTGTTTAGGTCTTCTGCCTAGTTTTGGATTGGGTTGTTTATTTGATATTGAGCTGAATGAGCTGCTTGTAAATTTTGGAGATTAATACTTTGTCAGTTCCTTCGTTTGCAAATATTTTCTCCCATTCTGAGGGTTGTCTTTTCATCTTGTTTATGGTTTCCTTTCCTGTGTAAAAGTTTTTAAGTTTCATTAGGTCCCATTTGTTCATTTTTGTTTTTATTTCCATTTCTCTAGGAGGTGGGTCAAAAAGGATCTTGCTGTGATTTATGTCATAGAGTGTTCTTCCTATGTTTTCCTCTAAGAGTTTTATAGTGTCCGGTCTTATATTTAGGTCTTTAATCCATTTTGAGTTTATTTCTGTGTATGGTGTTAGGGAGTGTTCTAATTTCATTCTTTTCCATGTAGCTGTCCAGTTTTCCCAGCACCACTTATTGAAGAGGCTGTCTTTTCTCCATTGTATATTCTTGCCTCCTTTATCAAAAATAAGGTGACCATTGCTGCGTGGGTTTATCTCTAGGCTTTCTATCCTGTTCCATTTATCTATATTTCTGTTTTTGTGCGAGTACCATACTGTCTTGATTACTGTAGCTTTGTAGTATAGTCTGAAGTCCGGGAGCCTGATTCCTCCAGCTCCATTTTTCTTATTCGAGATTGCTTTGGCTATTCGGGGCCTTTTGTGTTTCCATACAAATTGTGAAATTCTTTTTCTAGTTCTGTGAAAAATTCCATTGGCAGTTTGATAGGGATTGCATTGAATCTGTAGATTGCTTTGGGTAGTATAGTCATTTTCACATATTGATTCTTCCAATCCAAGAACATGGTATATCTCTCCATCTGTTTGTATCATCTTTAATTTCTTTTATCAGTGCCTTATAGTTTTCTGCATACAGGTCTTTTGTCTCCTTAGGTAGGTTTATTCCTAGGTATTTTATTCTTTTTGTTGCAATGGTAAATGGGAGTATTTCCTTAATTTCTCTTTCAGATATTTTATCATTAGTGTATAGGAATGTAAGAGATTTCTGTGCATTAATTTTGTATCCTGCTACTTTATGAAATTCATTAATTAGCTCTAGTAGTTTTCTGGTAGCATCTTTAGGATTCTCTATGTATAGTAACATGTCATCTGCAAACAGTGACAGTTTTACTTCTTTTCCAGTTTGTATTCTTTTTATTTCTTTTTCTTCTCTGATTGCTGTAGCTAAAACTTCCAAAACTATGTTGAATAATAGTGATGAGAGTGGACAACCTTGTCTTGTTCCTGATCTTAGAGGAAATGGTATCAGTTTTTCACCATTGAGAACAATGTTGGCTGTGGGTTTGTCATATATGACCTTTATTATGTTGAGGTAAGTTCCCTCTATGCCTACTTTCTGGAGGGTTTTTATCATAAATGGGTGTTGAATTTTGTTGAAATCTTTTTCTGCATCTATTGAGATGATATATGGTTTTTCTCCTTCAATTTGTTAATATGGTGTATCACATGATTGATTTGCCTATATTGAAGAATCCTTGCATTCCTGGGATAAAGCCCACTTGATCATGGTGTATGATCCTTTTAATGTGCTGTTGGATTCTGTTTGCTAGTATTTTGTTGAGGATTTTTGCATCTATGTTCATCAGTGATATTGGCCTGTAATTTTCTTTCTTTGTGACATCTTTGTCTGGTTTTGGTGTCAGGGTGATGGTGAACTCGTAGAATGAGTTTGGGAGTGTTCCTCCCTATGCTATATTTTGGAAGAGTTTGAGAAGTTTAGGTGTTAGCTCTTCTCTAGATGTTTGATAGAATTCACCTGTGAAGCCATCTGGTCCTGGGCTTCTGTTTGTTGGAAGATTTTTAATCATAGAAAACTCTGTTTGCCAACAAACACGTGAAAGAATGCTCAACATCACTAATCATTAGAGAAATACAAATCAAAACTACAATCAGGTATCACCTCACACCAGTCAGAATGGCCACCATCAAAAAATCTACAAACACTAAATGCTGGAGAGGGTGTGGAGAAAAGGGAAGGGAACCCTCTTGCACTGTTGGTGGGAATGTAAATTGATACAGCCACTATGGAGAACAGTAATGGAGGTTCCTTAAAAAACTAAAAATAGACCTACCATACGACCCAGCAATCCCACTACTGGACATATACCCTGAGAAAACTATAATTCAAAAAGAATCATGCACCACAATGTTCATTGCAGCTCTATTTATAATAGCCAGGACATGGAAGCAACCTCACTGTCCATCGACAGATGACTGGATAAAGAAGATATGGCACATACATACAATGGAATATTACTCAGCCATAAAAAGAAACAAAATTGAGTGATTTGTAGTGAGGTGGATGGACCTAGAGTCTGTCCTACAGAGTGAAGTCAGAAAGAGAAAAACAAATACCATATGTTAACACATATATATGGAATCTAAAAAAAAAGAAAAAAAATGGTTCTGAAGAACCTAGGGGCAGGACAGGAATAAAGATGCAAATGTAAAGAATGGACTTGAAGACACAGGAAAGGGGAAGGGTAAGCTGGGATGAAGTGAGAGAGTGGCATGGACATATACACACTACCAAATGTAAAATAAATAGCTAGTGGGAAGCAGCCACATAGCACAGGGAGATCACCTCAGTGATTTATGACCACTTAGAGGGGTGGGATAAGGATGGTGAGGGGGAGACACAAGAGGGAGGAGATATGGGGATATATGTATATGTATAACTGATTCACTTTTTTATAAAGCAGAAATTAACATACACAGACACAAAAATGAGGGATCTTCAATTTTTTAATTTCAATAAACTAGTAAAGAGTATCTACTTTCAAAAAAGGAGTAATCTTTTTATTATTAACAATAAAATTATTTTATATAACTTTATGCAGAGTATGAGATCTACATAAATCTGAAACACATATTCCACATGTATTCTTGATTTTCATACATCATTTATGAGAAGAGCAGTTTTCAAATTGTAGTTTGTCATTTCTGAAAGCTTTGTCTTGTTTTTTCCCTCATTTGTATGCCCCAAAGCATAAAAACCTAATATTATCATTGTTGCATGCTCTATTTTATACATAGACACACACACAGGATACATATTTAATATACTTCTGTAACTATGGGAGAGTGTGTAGTTTGTCAAGCAAAGCTGCTACATCCTAGGTGGCTAAAATTGCAGGCATGAGTACCAATATGTTAACATGGTGGTAGAACCTCCTGACTTTGACATAAAAGCTTTAAGTAATGTCTTAAAGAATATAAAAACATTTTTATACCAAAAAAACTCACTTAGTAAGTTAATTGGAGTACATGAGCTAGGATTAAATATCCCTATTAATTAAACTCATATAACTCACATTGTTACATTGGTTTTGATTTTTTATCATTTCATTTTGATTCTTAGAGTCTCCATTTCTTTTTTATATTACACATGTGTACTTGTAAATTGAATACCTTTCACATTAGAGTTTTTTATGTTACTATATTGTAACATAATTATCTTAAACTCTCTGTCTGATAATTCCAAACTTTGTGTCATATCTGAATCCAGTTCTGACACTTGCTCTGTGTCTTCATTCTGTGCCATTTCCTGACTTTTATCATGATTTGTAATTTTTTGTTGACATATCAAGTAATAGGAACTGAAGCAAATAGACCTTTAGTGTGGGATTTATATGAAGCTGGCTAGGAGTTGAGCTGTGTTTAATGTTTATTATAACAGTAGGTGTCAAATTTTTTATCTTCCTGTTGACTTTGTGTTTCCCTAAAAATGTTTTTCTAAACATTCTGTATGCCTCGCATCATTTCCAGCTATAATTCCCTGTTATTATATTGAAGCCCTGTTCAAGTGGTACTAAGGAATTGAGAAGGTAATTTTTCTATCATTTTTTGATTAAATCTCAGTCTTTTAGTGGGCCTGTGTAGGTTGACAGTGACCTTCACAAGTGGTTCTTATCTTTTTTTTCACTCCCACTTATGTGAGGTTGAAAGGCTAGTGAGTGCTTGTGTTAGGTAATTATACCCCTGCCTATGTGGGCTAAGGTGCTGGTCAAGTTTTTTCACTGGAGAGTAGGCCTTATATGGAGTGTACACTTGGCCTATTTCACAATAGTTATTTTACCTCTTGCCGAAGACAGGAGGTAAGTTTTCTTAGCTGCTCAGTGTGAGGAACTTGTGGGTTCCTAGAGCTAAAACCACAAAAAAGTGTGAGAGCCCCCTCTAAGACTGTACTCCTCCAAGAGTTTCTCACTCTCAAAAGAGTCCAAATTTGGCCTCCAGCAATTCATCAAAATTATCATTTACGTGTTCTACCAGTTTATGGCTCTGGCAGCTTCTGTTCCAGGTTAGCTGTGTTTCTCTGTAGTAGCCTGTCTCTCCAGATTTTGAGATGGTGATTTGCCGTGCAATCTCAATTTTCTGATGTCTAAGGAAAACTTTGATTTTCAGTATGTTCAGCTTTTATCTTGTGCCCACAGGACTTCTAAGCTGTTTACATGTCATAGCTGAACTACAAGTCCCATCTTTACATTTTGACCTCATGAAAATAAAACAATATTCAGCATATAAAAGATAGCAAGTATGTAGAATACACAGATAGTTGCCCTAATTTAGGAGAAGTTGGAATTAGTAGAAAATGAAATTTGGAAGTGATGTTAACATCAGAAAGAGATAACAATAATAGGGTAAGTAGAGAATAGTGTATGAGAGAATAAAAGCAACAAGTAGAACAGGTATCAGCACTGTAACTTCTAAAAATAAGCGAACCAAAGGTAAAAAAAAATGTGTAAAATATTGTGGTGTGTATGTATATATAAATAGAGTAGCCTTAGAGAGCCTATGATATAGGAGATCTTGAAATTAGGACAACAACCAGCTCAGTTCTAAGATATTTCATTCACACTGGGGCTATTGCCCCAACGATTCCACATAATCAGTGTTTAAAAATAGTTTTTGTTGCTTACAGTACATTTATTAGATTAATATCTATTATTTCCATTTTAATCTGTTACTGAGAAGACACACATTCATTTATTTAAAAAATAATTATTAAGCATACCCTATACACTGGAGATAAGCAGGTAAGTGAGAAAAGGTAAAAGGATTATTTAAAATAAATCTAAATAATCTTGAATAATTTATTCTTCTATTGTTTTCTTTTATTGCAAGAAAATATCATGTAATTACAAATGATATTTGAAAGCTCACAAGTCAAGTCTTTTATATTAATACACCTTCATACCTATAAAGATTGATATTAATTATATAAACTTGTGGCAAATACTTCTTTATTTTAAGAAACAGAAATATATGTACCTAGTAAGAATTATGTTAAGGTAATACTGAAACATAACAGAATATGCATTTAAGACCTTCAAACAAAAGTGAAGATATTATGTTACTCTGATCTGTGAGTTGCAAATTATTTACTTTGAACATATTTTATGTAGGGTACATATAAATAGTCTTATCTTTCCACATCATAAACTTATTCCATATTTCCCTATGATAAACTTCATATACTTAAAAAGGAATTAAAAATATCAATACACTAAAACATTATAAATCAAAAACCAAGATGAATACTGTTTTCTCAATTATGGCATGAATTAATCATGATTTTATAAACGTGAGCCACCACTGCATTAATAATTCACTTAAAACCACATAAAACCCCACTCCCCCTCACAAAAACACTGGACTCACAACTAACTGCTGAACAATCATTGACAGAAAGACATTGGAACTCACCAAAAATGATACCCCACATCCAAAGACAAAGGAGAAGCTACAATGAGATGGTAGGAGGTGTGCAATCACTATAAAATCAAACCCCGTAACTGCTGAGTGGGTGACTCATTAACTGGAGAACAATTATAACACAGAAGTCCACCCACTGGAGTGAAGGTTCTGAGCCCCATGTCAGGTTTCCGAACCTGGGTATCTGGAAACAGGAAGAGGAATCCCCAGAGAACTGGGATTGAAGTCCAGTGGGATTTAATTGCAGGACTTCAACAGGACTGGGGGAAACAGAGACTCCATGCCTGGAGGGCACACACAAAGTAGTGTGTGCACCAGGACCCAGGGGGAAGAAGCAGTGAACCAGTAGGAGAATGAACCAGACCTACCTGCTAGTGTCGGAGGGTTTCCTGCAGAGGCAGGTGGGTGGTTGTGGTTCACCATGTGGAAAAGGACACCAAAAGACACAGACTGGCTGAATGGATACAAAAACAAATCCGTATATATGCTGTCTACAAGAGATCCACTTCAGGCCCAGGGGCCCACACAGACTGAAAGTGAGGGGATGGAAAAAGATACTCCATACAAATGGAAATCAAAAGAAAGCTGGAGTAGCAATACTTATATCAGACAAAATAAACTTTAAAATAACGACTATTACAAGAGACAAAGAAGGACACTACATAAGATCAAGGGATCAAATCAAGAAGAAGACATAAGAGTTGTAAATATTTATGCACCCAACATAGGAGAACCTCAGTACATAAAGCAAATGCTAATAGCCATAAAAGGGGAAATCGACAGTAACACAATAATAGTGGGGGACTTTAACACCTCACTTACACCAATGGACAGATCATCCAGACAGAAAATTAATAAGGAAACACAAGCTTTAAATGACACAGTAGACCAGATTGATTTAATTGATATTTATAGGACATTCCATCTGAAAAGAGCAGATTACACTTTCTTCTCAAGTGCACATGGAATATTCTCCAGGATAGATCATATCTTGGGTCACAAATCAAGCTTCTGTAAATTTAAGAAAATTGAAATCTTATCAAGTATCTTTTCCAACCACAACACTATGAGATTAGAAATAAATTACAGGGAAAAAACCATAAAAAAACACGACACATGGAAGCTAAATGATATGCTACTAAAAAACCAAGAGATCACTGAAGAAATCAAAGAGGAAATCAAAAAATACCTAGAGACAGATGACAACAAAAGCACGATGAACCAAAACCTATGGGATGCAGCAAAAGCAGTTTTAAGAGGGAAGTTTACAGCAATACAAGTCTACCCCAAGAAACAAGAAACATCTCAAATAAACAACCTAACCTTACACCTAAAGCATTAGAGAAAGCAGAAAAAGAAAACCCCAAAGTTAGCAGAAGGAAAGGAATCATAAATATCAGATCAGAAATAAATGAAAAAGAAATGAAAGAAATGATAGCAAAGATCAATAAAACTAAAAGCAGGGTCTTTGAGAAGATAAACAAAATTGATAAACCATTAGCCAGACTCATGAAGAAAAAGAGGGAGAAGACTCAAATAAATAAAATTAGAAATGAAAAAGGAGAAGTTACAACAGACACTGCAGAAATACAAAGCATCCTAAGAGACTACTACAAGCAACTCTATGCCAATGAAATGGACAACCTGGAAGAAATGGACAAATTCTTAGGAAGGTATAACCTTCTAAGACTGAACCAGGAAGAAAAAGAAAATATGAATTGACCAATCAAAAGTAATGAAATTCAAATTGTGATTAAAAATCTTCCAACAAACAAAAGTCTAGAACCAGATGGCTTCACAGGTGAATTCGATCAAACATTTAGAGAAGAGCTAACACCCATCCTTCTCAAACTCTTCTAAAAAAATTGCAGAGGAAAGAACACTCCCAAACTCATTCTACAAGGCTACCATCACCCTGATACCAAAACCAGACAAAGATACTACACAAAAGAAAATTACAGACCAATAATATATGATGATTGGTCTGATGAATATAGATGCAAAAATCCTCAACAAAATACTAGCAAACAGAACCCAACAACACGTTAAAAGGACCACACACCATGATCAAGTGGGATTTATCCCAGGGATGCAAGGCGTCTTCAATATACACAAATCTATCAATGTGATACACCATATTAACAAACTGAAGAATAAAAACCATATGATAATCTCAATAGATGTAGAAAAACTTTGGACAAAATCCAACACCCATTTATGATAAAAGCTCTCCAGAAAGTGGGCGTAGAGGGAACCTACCTCAACATAATAAAGGTCATATATGACAAACCCACAGAAAACATCATTCTCAATGGTGAAAAACTGAAAGCATTTCCTCTAAGATCAGGAACAAGACAAGGATGTCCACTCTCAACACTATTATTCAACATAGTTTTGGAAGTCCGAGCCATGGCAATCAGAGAAGAAAAAGAAATAAAATGAATGCAGATTCGAAAAAAAGTAAAACTGTCACTGTTTGCAGATGACATGAAACTATAAACAGAAGATGCCACCAGAAAACTACTAGAGCTAATCAATGAATTTGGTAAAGTTGCAGGATATAAAATTAATGCACAGAAATCTCTTGCATTCCTATACAGTAACAAGATCAGAAAGAGAAATTAAGGAAACAAGCCCATTCACAATTGCAACAAAAAGAATACAATACCTATGAATAAATGTACCTAAGGAAGTAAAAGACCTGTATTCAGAGAACTATAAGACACTGATGAAAGTAATCAAAGATGACACAAACAGATGGAGAGATATACCATGTTCTTGGATTGGAAGAATCAACATTGTGAACATGACTATACTACCCAAAGCAAGCTACAGATTCAGTGCAATCCCTAGCAAATAACCAATGGCAATTTTACAGAACAAGAAAAAAAAACTTAAAATTTTTATGGGGACAAAAAAGACCCCAAATAGCCAAAGCAATCTTGAGGGAAAAAAGAAGAAAAAAAACAGAGCTGGAGGAATTAGACTCCTGGACTTCAGGTTATACTACAAAGCTACAGTAATCAAGACAGTATTGTCCTGGCACAAAAAGAGAAATATAAATCAATGGAACAGGATAGAAAGACCAGAGATAAACCCATGCACCTATGGTCAACTAATCTATGACAAAGGAGGCAAGGATATACAATGGAGAAAAGACAGCCTCTTCAATAAGTGGTGCTGGGAAAACTGGACAGCTACATGGAAAAGAATGAAATTAGAACACTCCCTAACACCATACACAAAAATAAACTCAAAATGGATTAAAGACCTAAATGTAAGACTGGACACTATAAAACTGTTAGAGGGAAACATCTGCAGAACACTCTTTGACATAAATCACAGCAAGATCTTTTTTGACCCACCTCCTAGAGTAATGGAAATAAAAAAATAAAATAAACAAATGGGACCTAATGAAACTTAAAAGCTTTTGCACAGCAAAGGAAACTATAAACAAGATGAAAAGGCAGCCCTCTGAATCAGAGAAAATATTTGCAAATGAATCAACAGACAAAGGATTAATCTGCAAAATATGTAAATAGCTCTAGCAGCTCAATATCAAAAAACAAACAACTCAATCCAAAAATGGGCAGAAGATGTAAATAGACATTTCTCCAAAGAAGACATAACAGATGGCCAAGAAGCACGTGAAAAGCTGCTCTAATTATCACTAATTATTAGAGAAATGCAAATCAAAACTACAGTGAGGTATCACCTCACAGTGGTTAGCATGGGCATCTTCAGAAAATCTACAAACAATAAATGCTGGAGAGGGTGTGGAGAAAAGGGAACCCTCTTGCACTGTTGGTGGGAATGTAAATTGATACAGCCACTATGGAGAACTGTATGGAGTTTCCTTAAAAAACTAAAAAAAGAATTACATACGACCCAGCAATCCCACTACTGGGCATATAGAATAAGTGTATGGATACCAAGGGGGGAAAGCGGGGGGTGGGGGTTGGGGGTGGGATGAATTGGATGATTGGGATTGACATATATACAGTAATGTGTATAAATTAGGTAACTAATAAGAACCTGCTGTATAGCACAGGGAACTCCACTTTGCTGTACAGTAGAAACTAACACAATATTGTAAAATAACTATACTCCAATATAAAAAAGAAAAAGTATAGTACCTAAAAGTTAAAGAAAACACATAAAACACAATTAACAATATATCCTGTTTAATTCTGGTAATTAACATTTACTTTTTTAGTGTTCATTTGATTTGCATTGGGATGATAGAGAATTTTCAATCCCATTTAAATGCCAGTGGGCTGAAAACAGTCGAGAATCACATTTTAGACGAAGAAAATCATACACTAAGATGTAATAAACTAAGCATGACAGTAACTATAAACCATAAAAGAAAGATTAATAGATTTGGCTACATGAAAATTAATATATATATATAAAGCAGCAATTAACACATTTATACATGAAATAGAATCTTTTCAAGTCCTGAAATACAGTGTTAATATAACTAACATATATTGAGCACTTACAGATCAACAAGAAAAAAGATGAACACCCCAAAGAGCAAATGGGTAAAAGGCATAAAGAAGCATTTTATAAAAGAAGTAATGTTCGTAAAGAAATGTAAAACATCACATTGGTTTCTATAGGCAATGAAAGAAATTAAAAACTAAAAAAAAGAGAGAGAGAGAGATGTAATATTTTATCCTCTTAGATTGGAATACTTAACAAAATTTTTAATCCCAAGTCTGAATGAGCATGTGGAGAAATAACTATTTTTACAAACACACGAATATGAGTCATTATAAAATTCTGGAGGGCAGTATTGCTATAAATTTGAACATTTAAAATATGTATATTGGTTGACCTACATGTCATACTTTTAGCAATCATTCTACAGTTAATATAATAATAATGATTATGCACAAAGGGGCATGCCAAGATTTTGCCACTACAACATTTACTATAGTAACAGAACAAAACACTAAATATTTTAGACAGTCGGTAATAAGCACATGCAGAAATAAAATAAAATAACATACATCTATACTATGCATTACTAAAAATTCATAAAAGCTGAAACTATGAAGTTTTAAATCAATTTGCTAATATATTAAGAAGTGGGAAGAGTAACTTAAAAGGTTTAAATATTGTAAATATATGTATTGTATGATTTTCTGTTTATTTTATTTTGCTCTATTTGCCAAAGCTCTTTGAGCTGCAAACAGTAGAGAATCTAACTAAAAGTAAATTATGCCACAAGGTAATGGATTTGATAATATTCAAAGGAGTCCCAAAGTTTCAGTTTTTGTTTGATCCAGCAGTTTAATAATATTTTCATGGGCTCAGATTTTTTCAGTGATTTTCTTTTCCCTTCTTTGTCAACGTCATTCTAGAACTTTTTCTATTTTGGTTGTAGAATGGCTGCCAATTGCAATCAGTGCTATATTCATCTTTCTCGTGTCTATCTATAATGTTTACAATGGCTCACTATCTTAAAACCAAAGAGAAGCTTTCCTAGAATTTTAAGCAGTCTTTAAAAAAAATTATATTGTATATGTCCTTCCTGGACTATTCCCTGGAAATGTAGATTGGATCACTTTTATATCATTCATACCCCAAACTGAAGCTGAGTGTTGCATCAGTCCCTCTTATAGCACATGACTGCATGGAGAAGGGATAGATTCATTTCTCAGAAAGGACGCTGTTTTACTAGAAATTGGTGCTAGGTTAGTAATAAAGGTTACATATTACATGAGCATATAGAGAAATATCCGAAAACATGTTCATCAAAATGTTAGCAGTAGTTTGCTCTAGGTGCAGATGTTTGAATAGTTAATAGTGAAAATGTATTATTTTATAGCCAGATTAAAAAATACTGCTCTAAGGGTTTTCTCCCAGCTTTACTGAGATAAAATTGACATATATTAATGTGTAATTTTAAAGTGTACAATGCGATTATTTGATCTATGAAATACATTGTGATATGATTATTATAAGATTATTGTGGTAATCATGATAAAATATTATTGTAATAGGGAAGAACAAATCTGACCCCATATTAGATCTGTTCCTTTTACTTTAGCCTTTGTGCTCTGTTGCCTGTGCTTAGTCATACTGGCTCTGTACCTTTTGTAAAAGAATGTTGCCTGCCTATAGCCTGAAATATACAGGGTAGCCTATACTCAAGGCTCTGACCTTTGAGAGTCTATTCATATAGAGATAAAAAGTTGCAGAACAGAGAACAACATTGTCTTGTTGGAGGTTTTCAGGAATATCCTGACCTGATCTACCTGGACAGCTATAAGAACAAGGGATTCTGACACCAAGAAGTTTGCAACAACTAACCACGCCCCTCCCTCACCTTGCCTTTAAAAATGCCTTGCTGAAACCCTTCAGAGAGTTCAGGGACTTGGGGGCACAAGCCACCCATCTCTGCATGGTCCTGCAATAAACCTTTCTCTGCTCCAGACTCCGACATTTCAGTTTCTTTGGCCTCACTGTGCATCAGGTACATAAACTTGCATTCGGTAACATTACGAATAAGTTAATACATCCATTACCTCACATAATTACCATTTTTGTGTTTGTGTGTGGTGAGAACGTTTAAGATCCACTCTTTTAACTTTCAAGAATACAATACAGTTTTGTTAACTATGGTCACCATGCTGTACATTAAATCCTCAGAATTTATTCATCTTATAAATGGAAGTTAGTAACATGTGATCGACATCTGCCCATTTCCCCCACCCCCCCATACCATGGTAATCACCAATCTACTCTCTGTTTTTATGAGATTCACTCTTGGATTCCACATGTGAGATCATACAATATTTGTCTTTCTCTACCTGACTTATTTCACTTAGCATAATGTTCTCAAAGTTCATTCATGTTGTCAAAAATGTTTCTTCCTTTTTACACTGAATACGATTCCACTGTATATACGTGTCACATTTTCTTCATCTATTTATTAGTTAATGGACACAGGTTGTTTCCATACCTTGGCTATTGTGAATAACTCTGCAATGAATGTGAGGGTGCAGATGATCTTTTGCTCTAAGATTTTTTGTTTTGTTTTGTTTTTTGCGGTATGCGGGCCTCTCACTGTTGTGGCCTCTCCAGTTGCAGAGCACAGGCTCCAGACACACAGGCTCAGCGGCCATGGCTCACGAGCCTAGCCGCTCCACAACATGTGGGATCTTCCCGGACCGGGGCACCAACCCATGTCCCCTGCATCAGCAGGCGGACTCTCAACCACTGTGCCACCAGGGAAACCCCTGCTCTAAGTTTTTAAACTTTGATTTTATTGGTAAAATATCAAGCAGAAATTGAATGAAACATAATTATTTTTGGTAATCTATTCTGAACTCCTTCATATATTTGGGAAATTAATCACTTCATGAAATCTGGTGCTAGTAGAGTTCACCTTCAACTATGGAAGCAGGAAAGACCAGATATTTATTTTCTCATCCTTTCTTGCTTAGCAAGTCAAACCTGGATTCCTAGGCTTTGAACTGAAATATTTTGATTAGAAAACAGCATAGAGGGTGGGGAATTAACTCTGAATAAGCAGCAAAGGCGATATCTAATTTCCAGAAGTAGCAATTGCCATAGAACCTGTGGGGCTCCCATTATCTCGTGCTGGCCCTGTCTACAGTGAAGTCAGAAATACAAGTGTTCGGTAGCAGTGGAAATGATGTCCTTACCCAAATGGTTCTGAAGTTTTGTTTTGACTTTAGCTGTTATTTAAAGCTTTCTTTGATCTTTTCTGTTTTCCAAGACTGGTTCTCCAGTTTTTCCTGCATTATTCTGAGTGATTCAGTACTAAAACTACTTTTGCACTTAAATCTGCTTGAACCAGTGTCTGTTTGCAATCAAGAACTGTGACAGATAGAGAACACATGCAATAAAGTGGAGAAGACATTTGCTTCATGAGGAATATATTTAGATGTTAGGTATCACAATCTAGATTAAAAATTTTGAAAGCACGTGAGCTGGTTCCAGCATACCATTATTTTAAACTGCAAAGCTGTTCTTATGATACTCACAGAACTGAGCATAAAAATAATACCAAATATTAGTTCTAGTTGTAGGAAGATTTTCAGACATTTTGATTTCTTATAGAGAACATACTTAGTTCATTAATAAGGGAGTTGTCAACTTTGCAGTTATTGATACCATTGCACTTTGGATAAGGCAGTCCATACAAACTATCATCTCATGCTTAAGAGAAGATTGCAGAAATCTCCAAACAATTGCAGAGGTGTGGCTTTATACTAACAAATGTAATCTTATAATACTGGATGTGATGTAATTAAACAATGCCTTTAGCCACAACTTCCTAGGATGCCTGGGGATATTCCACAGGAGTTGTCAAGGTGCCCGCATTTCTTAGCATTGAGAGACTTGTGTCCATTGTAAAATTCAAAAAGGGGAGGGCACCACCTAAAATTTTCTGCCTGAAAATTTTACTGAAAGTTCCTGAAAAAATAATTATTTGATGAAAAATATATGGACAACAAAGAAAAACCACCCTTGATAAACACAGAGTGCATACGTTTGAGACAGAGTGAGAGTGAGAGAGACAGTGACCGATAGCATGACAAAAGCATAAGTGACATTTCTTTAAATGATCAAGCAGAAATTGAATTCTACCATTAAAAATCTGAAGACTAAGTTTTTACATGTTTTCTTTGATCAAGTGCTCTCAGGAAAAAAAAAGAAGTATTATGAGAAGTTAGAAAGAAGCAAGTATTTGATACTCTAGCAGAAATGTGAGAGACGCATAATGTTAGCACTTACTATGTGCCAGACACTGTTATAGGTGATCTTATTTAACCCTCACAAAACTCCTATGAGACGTACAATTATTATCTTTAATTTCCAGATATAGAAACTGAGGCGTAGAGATACTCAATAGCTTGTCCAAGGGTACACATTTAGTAAAGAGAGGGCTGGGATTTCAGCTAGCACTCTAATTCTGGAGTGTACACTTGACCACTATGTGACATGAAAAATCTGTAGAAAAATGGGTACAGAATGAGGACAAAGATAGAAAAGCCTTTTTCAATTTAACAAGGCATGAGTCAAAACACATACATATATATATTTAGCCAAAATCCATGAGAAATAACATCAATAGCCCAAAAAAGGTGAACTACAAATATATCACAGAATGTGTTTGTTTTTATTTTCTGCAGCTAAATAAAACAGTGAAAACAGTCAGCTGGTGAAAACAGTCAGCTCTGGGGTTTCTTGCTGAGCACGGTTTCACAAAGTATAGGGAAAACATCACCATTAAGGTACACTAACAATAATCATGAGGCAGATTATAAATATACACACACACAGTAATTCAAGAAATGCTAAATGGTGCAATTAGGTTCATAAGAGTGTGATATAAATGAAGTTATGCCATGGGAACTTTTTGTCCATTTCTTCAGTAAGTATTGTTGGAGCAACCACTATGTCCCAAGCGTTTGGGATTTCTCAATGAACTAAAAAATAAAATTAAAAACCCTGCACTTATAGACTTATAGTTTACTAGTTTAATAAGGGATAATAAAGAATCAACAATACATATAAGTATAGTATGTCACAAGATGATTTTCAAATGGATGGAAAAAAGGTAGATAATGGTAAGGGAAACTGGTGATTGTAGTGAAATTATGTCCAGTAAAGAGGTATAAGAAAGAGTGGCAAATAATGTGTGAAGAAAATAAAGAAAGAGTGGCAAATAATATGTGAAGAAAATAAAGTAAGTGTGGCATCTTGGAAACCAAGTGAAAAAATGAATTACAGAATAGGAGATGATCACCTACACCAAATGTTGCTGGTAGCTCAAATAAAATTAGGTCCGGAAACTGACCATTAGATTCAACAGTGTGGAGAACATTGGCTTTCATAATAAAAGTAATTTGGTTGGAGTACTGGGACTGAAAGCCAGAGGAGAATGGATTTAAGACAGTATGGGTAAAAAGGAATTGGAGACAGCAAATATAGAGAACTCTTTTGAGGAGTATTATTGCAAAATAAAGTGATATTAAGGTATGTGTGATCAATAGAAGGGTTTCTTTCTCTTTTTTTAATGGAAGAAATTAAGCAATGTTTGAATGATAGTGAGAATTGTTATAAAAAAGGAAATTTTGATGTAGAAGAGAGAAAGAGGAGAACATTGCAGGAGGCAATATCCATGGGTGGGATATTGAAATGTGGTGGGATTTAGTATCACAGAGTGACTGGAATGATAAAGATTCATGTAAAGTTCATCCTTGATAATAGGCAGGAAGGGAGGATATGTAGCTCTGATGCTGAAAGGTGAGGCGATATGGTGTTAGAAGTCTGTGGAAGTTCTCTACTGATTGCTTCAAATGTACAAAGAAGTAACGAGTGCCATTAACTGAAAGTGCAGGCATACTTCTGCATATGTGGGTAGTAGGGTGTCTGCTCATGTGTATATTTGTGTTTGGGGTGTAAAGGAAGTAACGTCATTCTGGTGCTGTATTTTATTAATTTCTGTTAAAATGTAGTCTAACAGTGTCAAAATTCCTGAACACTAATATGTAGTAGCATTATTTCCTAGCAATATAAGAACATATGGAAGCCTATTCCATGAAATTTGAATCAGAGAATAAGAAAACTGTTGAGGAACTTGAAAGATGACCATTAAATCTTTGACCTTCAGTAATGTTTATTCAAACCATCCCAAGGAAGATGATTGCTATTTTGTTTATAATGACTCAGATGTAGTTATATTTCAAACTGAATCCAAAATGTTTATTCTTAAGTTTCACTTACATATCAATAATTTCTATCAGTTTTATCACAGGTTTTTGTGTTGTAAATAAAAGTTTGACATGATATTCCTGTTCACATTTGGATTTTAGGCAGTACATACATATGTAAATAAAGAACTTGGAAATCAACAGCTTCTAAGCACTTTATGATACAGAGTATTTATTACTTAGGGCAAGCAAACATTACAAAATTAAAAATGATAAACCTGAGATTTCAAATTTTCCAAGATAAAACTAGATATTCTTAGAATTGATATAGCTATCAGAAATTGTGAAAAAAATTGAAAATATGTGACCTACCATGATTAACTTTATGCTATTTCAACACAAAATACGTAAGTAAAGGACATTCAGAATCTTATCAATCTCTAACCTCAAAGAAAATGCATTCTAGCAGCCCCAGGATAAGCCAATTTTCCAAATGTTTTCTTTGACTAACAGAGTGTCAAAATTAGTGAGTAGGAATGTTCTTATGCAGGTCATGCACTCATCAATACTTTATTGGCACCGCCACTCTCTCTGTTTTATATTTAACCTGACCCAGACATACACGCAACCTGCCTAACCCTTGTCTGTATGACTTCAAACCATGGTATACATGAGTACATGATTTTGTCCATAAATTTTATTTGTGTCATTTTATAGTTTACAGGTGCTATTTGCTTTTAAATATTGGGGCTTTTGCACACATGAAACAACAATGCTAAGCCAATTGAAAAATGGACACAACAGTTATGAGTAAAAAATCAACATAAAACCAGATCAGAAAATATGGCTTAATTTTCAAACTGGGCTTAGAGTTTTCTTCTCCTGAATTAAAGTTACCTTCTAGGTCAAATAAAGCACCTAGAGGCACCTGCAGGCCTCTTCCAAAGGAGAATTTACATGGCTTGTAACTGTTAGGTCCTGAGAGAGAGCCACAGGGTTAACTGTTCTCCTTAAACTTTTTGTTTAATAAATGATTCCAAACCCTTTCACCACGTTGGGGAATAAAGTGTGGAGAGGAGTGCTGAAGTTCTCCTCAGCACGGAGAACAGTACCTTCTTAGACCTGGTCAAGTGTGGCCCTGACTCAGGCCCTGGGCCTCATGGGGCCTGGCACTGTGGAGGGCCTTCTTGGACATGTCTACAGCCCCCTCTGGTGTATGGGACTGACCAGACCACAGTGGCCGTGCCCTGTAAAATGTAGGGACAACTCTCCTGATTCTTGACTGTTTTGAGGAACTGGTCATGTGTTTTGTAGAATGTTCCTCAAGTGGGATTTGTCTATTGATTTTCTTGTGATTAGGTTGGGGTTATGTGTTTTATGAGAAAGACCACAAATTGTAATTTTCATCATATCATGAGTATATACTATTAATATAACTTATCACTGTTGATATTAACATTAATCAGGTTTTTCCACTGTTAAGTTGCTCTTTCTTTTTCTCCGCTTTTCATACTGTATTCTTTGGAAGCAAGTCACTATGCATACCCACACTTGAGTGGAAATTTTGCTCTATCTCCTTGAAAGTGGAGTACCTATGTAAATGATTTAGAATACTTTTACCCAGAGATTTGTCTATTCTTCTACATTTATTTAATTATCAGATCATTTATTTATATGGACTCATGAATATTTATTTTACCCTTTGGTTTATAAATCAATGCTACGTTATTTTATTTCTAAAATTGTCGCAGTTTTGGCCATTGGGAGCTCTTTCAGTTGGCTCTTGTGTCCCTTGACATATGCTCTATCAATGTGATTTTTTTTCTTAGCACTTCCTTACTCTGTCATCATAAGATTCTTCAAGTTCATCTTGTAAATTTCTTGCCCTAGGCCTAGAATTAGACATTTCCCAATCAGTGTGGTTCCTTTCATCAGCATATGGTATTAGAAGCAAATGTCTGAGTAGTAGGTGTTTTCATTGCTACTGGGGTATGATTGCTTCTAAGACCTCTCAGTCTATAGATCTAAGAAATATATATGTGCATAGTGTCTATGTATAGACACATATCTGTAAGTTTTTCTATAGGTAAACACTGATGTCTATATTAACCTAAACAAGAGTTCATAATAATGTCTCCAACTCCAGTCCATTACTCTATGTATCATCTTAGCCTATTCCCAATGTTTATATGCAACCTTACACTCCAGTAGTAACAAACCTGACTCCTATGATCTGCCATCCATACATTAAAAGTTCAATTCCATTATATATGTATAATGTTATCAGAATCTTAACCATGCCACCGCAGGAAACAACCTCATAAAGTATAGTACTTATGTATAATATTTATGTACAGTTTCTTTTGCCTTTAGTCTTACAGACTCTGCTCATTTATAAAATTATGTAGGTCAGCACATTCTTTTCCCATCACCTTCTGTGTGGTTCTTTTATACATCTGTAATAGAGTTAGATTATTTTGTCATATTCAGCATTCCAACGTGGGATTCTCTGACCTCCTAAATGATATTTTTAAAATTACATTCATTAAGGTTCACTGTTTATGCTGTAAAGTTTCATGGGTTTTGACAAATGCTTGTGTCATGTATCTACCATTATAATATCATATAATATAGTTTCACTGCCCTGAAAATCCCGTGTTCCACCTTTTTAACCCCCACTTCCAATACTCTAGCAACCAGTGATGTTTTCACTGTGAAGTTTCACCATTTTCAGAATGTCATAAAATCGAATTATACAGTATGTAACCTTTTCATGATGGTTTCAGTTACTTAGCAATATTCATTTATTCACCCATTTCTTTTCATGTCTTGATAGCTCATTTGTTAAAGTTGATGAATAATTTTTCATTGTATGGTTGTAACAGAGTTTATGTTTCCATTTATCTATTAGGGATATGGTGTTTGCTTCGAGTTTTTGCAATTAAGGAAAAAGCTGTTATAAACATTTGCATAGAGATTTTTGTATGTACTTAAGTTTTCAAAGTCATTGGGTAAATACAAGTAGAAAATGCTAAACATAGACTGCAATAGCCAATTCTTATGATAAGACAATGTTCAGATCTGTAAGAAGCTTACAAACTGTCTTCCAAAGTTGTACTCTTGCATTCCCACACAAATGAATAAGCATTTCTGTTCTCCACATTTCTTGCCAGAAATTGGTATTGTTGGAATTTTGGGATTTTAGCCTTGCTAGCAGGTGCTAATGGCATCTCACTGATGTTTAATTTCAAATTCTCTAACGACAAATTATGTTGAGCATCTTTTCACAGGCTATTTGCCATTTGTATATATTAATTGGCAAAGTATCTGTTCATGTCTTTTGCCCATTTTTAATCAGGTTATATGTCTTCTTATTGTTGAGTTTTAAAAATCCTTTGTGGAGTTTAGATCCAAGTCCTTTATCAGATATGTGCTTTGCAAATATTTTGTCCCAGTCTATGACCTGTCTTTTCATTTTATTTACAGTGTCACTTGCAGAGCAGAAGTTTAAAATTTTATATTTATTAAAATCGTAACATCAATTTTTTTCTTTTATGTATTATGCTTTTATTCTTACATTTTAAAACTTATCACCAATCTCAAGATCCCATATCTTTTCTCCTGTTTTATCCTAGATTTATAGTTTTGCATTTTACATTTAGGTCTATTGTTTAGTTTGTGTGTATGTGTGTGTGTTAATATTGTAAGTTCTGTGTCTAGTTTCAGTTACTTGCATATGGATGTCCAATCTTCCCAGCACCATTTGTTGAAAAGAATGTATTTTCTCCACTGACTTGCCTTTGCTCCTTTGACTTGCCCTTGACTGCATTTGTGTGAATGTTTCTGGGCTCTTATTCTGCTCCATTAAATTGTGTGTTAATTTCATCATCACACTGTCTTGATTGCTGTAGCTTTATATTGTCTTGAAATCAGGTAGTGTAAGTCTTCAACCTTCTTCTTCTTTAACATTGTTTTGGCTCTTCTATATATTTGCCTCTCCATATAAACTTTAGAATCACTTTATTGATATCTTCAAAACCCCTTGCTAAAATTTTGATGAAGTTTGTATTGAATCTATGGATCAAGCTGGGAAGAATTGACATCTTAAAAATATTGAGTCTTCCAATCAACAAACACAGAAGATCTTCTTTGTTTCTTTTCAGAAGTATTGTGTAGTTTTTCATATATCAATTCTATACATGTTGGATTTATGCTTACTTTTTGATGATTCAGTAAATGGTACTTTCTTTTAATTTTAGATTGCAATTGTTCACTGCTGGTATATAGAAAAATAATTGGCTTCTGTATATTAACCTTGTATCCTGCAACCCTGCTACACTTGCTTATTAGTTCCAGGAATATTTGTGTGTACTTTGGGGGGTAAGCGAGATATTTTACATAGACAATCATGTCTTTTGCAAATAAAAAGTGTTATTTCTTCTTTTCTAATATGTGTATATATATATATATTTTTTTCTTTTCCTTTTCTTATTGCAGTAGCTGAGAATTTCCATACAAGTTTGAACAACAGTGGTGAGAGAATAAATCCTTGCCTGTTCCTGTGCTTGCAATATTTTGTTATTAAAATTAAAGGCTCAATGAAAAACCTTTTGCATTTGTATGTATGAATATATGGCATTATGGATAATGTATATAAAATGCATGCATGTATTTTGATATTTTTAAAAGTAAACAGTAAGTTTCTAAAAGAAGATTACTAGGTCAAAGGGTAAATGCATATGTAGTGTTATTAAATATTGCCAATTCATGAACAGATAATTTACAAAGAAAAATATATAAATGGCCTAAAAACTTAGGATGCCAAACTTACAAATATTCCAAACTAAAACTAACCTGACATACCTTTATTGTCTATCAGATTGGAAAAAAACAAGCAAAAAACAAAACTGAAAACATGTGAGAAAAAACCCTTTTGGCAAAGTTTTGAGGAAACAGATATTCTCAGACATTTCATTTGGAATCTAAAATAGTCCAACACCTATAGAGGTGAATTTGACAGTATTTAATAAATATTTTAGGTTTTAAATCCTCTCAATTTTCTTTCTTTGTCATTTCATGATAGTTCCTGCTTAATCTTATCTTTGACTACTTTTTTTAGCAACTAGTCATTAAACCATGGAATAAAGTAAAATGCCATGGAATAAAGAGATACAACATGAGAACTGTGAACCCTTTTCTCTGGAAATGTGTTTTAATATATAACTTTTTAATGTAACTTTTTATATATAGCTTTTTTATGTAACTTTAGAATTGTATAGAACATCCCTAACCTAATCTGTAAACTCACTTAGATTGAGCTGTTTTGTAATGAAAATGTTATTATTTGTGAACAACTTCCTAATGTGTCCTGAAACAGAAACTTGATGGAGCTAGGGTGGACATTTTTATGTAAAAACTGAAAACTCAGAATTCACAGTGGTAAATAAACTGACTGTAGGCAGTTTTAATTTATTTGGTAAACATAATTAGTCATTTATAGCCTCTGAAAGGGAATAAAGTTTGTCTTGTGAAATCAGTACTTACAGTTCTGCAGTAAAGATAGGTGAGCATCATGCTTAATGTTTGGACAAGGTGGTTTGATCATGTGATGTGTCCAAGGTCTATAAGGCTTAGATAAGTAGAGCACAGAGACACAATGGACTAGTGGGCTAGCGTTGTTCAGGTGAGCCAGTTGATCCACGGTTATTCATATAGGACTAGAGAACTCTGTACTCCCTCTTGGAAATCCCTATCCAGTGTTAACTTTGGTTACTTAGTTATCAGCCCAACTAGGTAGACTCTGGCTTTCTCGTAGGTCATATTTATCATTATCAGGATTTAAGTTGAGCTCTCTTTCCAAACTAAGGGGAACAATGGTACAAGTTTATCTCAGTTTAGGGATGATTTAACTTCTATTATACTAAAATCCAGCATGATACAATGGTAAAAATGTAAGTTTTGTAATTATGATTGAGCACTTTTTTGTCACCGTCTAACTGCATAATTTTAGAAAATGTATTAATCATTTCTGAATCATTCCCACTGCAAAAGAGAGAATCATAAATCATGCCTTTAACTCATCAAACTGGTATTTATTTACTGAACTAAAGAGAATAAAAATACCCGCCAGGATATTTTGGAAAATTAAACAATGTGAAAACACATAGCACATTTTCTGGAATATAGTAGACACTCAATAAATGGTCATCCCCTCCTGATCATTTTTTTTTAAACTCTTTCATTTAAAATTTTTCTTTGGTCATTTATCTTTGCTTCTTTGCCACTTCATGGCTATGATAATTTTTTGCACTAAATTATTATTTATATCAATGTTATATGACATGATAATTCCAAAATATTGATAATATGTATTTGAGAGTCACAGATAAATAAATCATATATTCATGCAAATTCAGACTCACTGTCCTTTAGTATGGATGTTTTAAATGAAGTACAATACTGCATTTCAAATTTCATTTTTCTCACTATTGAGAATTTTTCCATTTTTTCATTTTTATACTGTATGTAGAGCAACTTCCAATTTCAATTTTATGATTTCTACAGTGTATGATTGTATTATATGTTTATCATGCAAATATACCCAAAGGAAATGGATTTTTTTTAAAAATGGTAAATCAACAGTCATAATACATAGAAATTTAAATGTATGCAATGAATTACTCTTTGCATCATTAACTTAAAACTTCATAAATACTAAAATTGTAACTGCATTCATATGAATGTATTAACCTTCAGGAGTATATACAGGTACTTAATTTGTACTTGGCAAGATATAAATATCAAATTAGGTGTCAATTGATTAAAATATCTTATATTTGAGTAGCTATTTTAAATCTGACATTCAATAAACATCTATTAGAAGCAGAGAAAGTTTTGATTTGCATTTGCCCACCTATTTTTAGTCTTAAATTTTATTTACCATTTATTAAACTCCTAATATGTGTCAAGTGCCATGGGTTGTTCTCATTCTCTCCTAAGAAACATTTCTCTAATTTTAACTCCTACCAATTATGATCAATTCTGCTGCTAAATATTTATTTATTCATCAAGCCAGCTTGAAAGAGTGGTCCCAGGAATGTTTCATGTAAATAAAGTGACAAAATTTTCTAGTATCTTTGACCTTTAATTCTTCTTAGATCCTGATTGATATCTACTTGATTCCAATTTATCTTAACTTCATCATCTCTCTATAACTCAGTATTTAATTAAATCACCCCATTGGGAAATCATTTATGATTACATTGGTTTTAATCATTGATAATTAGTTATTCATAGACATCTTTCATGGCAATGATTTATCAATAATTCATTTTTTGGTTTTCTTAATGACAATTTATCCACTAATATTCTATAGATAGGTATATGAACTATATAAAATTCAGGAAGCTTCTCAGTTTGGTTTAATATTTACCATTCTTTCATTAGTGTATTTTATATGTTTTAAATAAGACACATTGATTAAATTAAAACTAATATAATTCAAAGTTAAACAAAGTGGTAGCATTTGTCAAGTGTTGTATGTCAAAGTAAGATTAAGCAAAGATTATTGCTCAGATTAATACAAAGGCAATTTGGATTACTTATATAAACAACAATTACTTATATAAACTTATATAAACAACACATGAATGAGAATAGAATGGTCATAACTCATCACTTAACCTTCCTCTTCCCAAGAATCCCACGCTCATGTGTAGTTATACACCATCTTAATTGTTTTTCATTCCGCTCTCTTGTTCACTATCAAAAATGCAATCCATAAGAGGCAAAAGTTAAGCTGTATAAAGTGATTTAAGTTGTATTTCATAATATACCATGGAACTATCTCATAGATTATTCAAGAAAATTCATTTCAATGATGGATTCTATTTTTTTGGATGATATTTGAATAAAATATATAGCTGGCAACAATTTAAAAGCTCCAGCTTATGCTATCGTCATACTTAATATTACATTGTATCAATTAATTTTTTTCTTTTTCCTAACTGTCAAAGTTCCCTACTGCAAATTCACAATCACAAGAGTGAAGCTCTGCAACATAATCACATTCTTTTACAGGCAATTGTATTCTTTTTCTTCTGGGACCAGTTAAAGGTGTTTTTGAGTGCTAAAATTATTCTCTACTCTCCTACTTGAAAGTAAAGACAATTTAAACTTCTTTCTAAACATTGATGGAATTATTTTACTATGATCCAATTTAATATGGAATTATACAACAGGAATATTAATTAGGACTAGAATCAAGATATATTTCTGTTACAAGCATTTACAGAATAGACCATACATTCAACCATCTTTAGAGCAGGTGTGAGAGGGATTATTTTAAAGAAATCTTCATCTTTTCTATATTTGGCAGTTTCTCCTCATGCCTATGGTCAAACTCTGAATCATATTATTTTGCCTAACTTTCCTTAGTTTGCTACAATTTTATTAAGCCAATCATTTCACCAACTTTCTCTAAAGATTGTCTGTTCTCAAGCTGACACAAGAAATAGAATCTCTTATAAAGTGAGAGTAAATTCATAAGCAAATGATTATATATCCAAAGTAAATATAAATAAATGTTTTAGCTTTTTCTTGTTTTTGCTATTACCATATTTTACAAAATGACATAGACATGTAAATATTAGACATTTATAGTCTCCTGTACATTCCTTTAATTTAGTAAAAATATTAAAGAATGAAAAAATAGGAAAAGAATTGCAATAAATATGATAGAGAAAGGATTATTGTTTTTAATACATGAGTCCTTGAAAATATATTGCTAATCACTTTTTTTCCCATTAGATAAATGAGCAAGTATAATAAAAAAAATTATTGGTGGGAAAAGAAATACAAATAGTCAGCAAACACAGCAAAATATGCTCATACTCATTAGGAAACAATCAAGAGTAGATATTTCATGTGATTTTCATCAATCAAATTGACAAAATTTTGTTTATTATTCATACAGCTAGGAGGACTATGCAGAGATGGAAATTTTCATAAAGTGGTAGAAAGCCTTCTGGAAGTAAATGTATTTGTGTTTGTTGATTCAGAATTTTCCTAGAAAATTATCCTAATGAGGCCAAGAAATATTGATGAATTAAGATGTCTTTCATTGCATTTTTCATAATAGTAAAATATTGAAAGCATCATACATATCTAATACTATTAGTTTTGCTTAATAAACTATGGAGTAATTATACAATGTATATCTCATTGCCATTAAAAAGTAAATATCCAAAGACTGTTTAATGGTATAAAAATGTTTATATTATAAAAGTTACAAGGCAGATCATAGAACTGTAAAGCCAATGTTACTTTAATTTTTCTATCGGTTATATGTATTCAAAAAAAATATCAGGAAGATAATTCACCAAAAGTTTAATACTGCCTATCTCTTTGGTTTATCAACATGTTTTTAATTTATATATTTATTTGTCAATGTTGTCAACAATGACAAAATATTATTTAAAATTTTAAATACATGAATATTATTGAAACAGTAAGAAAAACTATTTTTAGTATGTGACTGAACAACTGATATTTTTCTACATTTTCAACGGAATTTTTTCAATATGAGTTAACATTAAAATTGTACTTGTTTCAAAGCATAAACTTACATGGAGAATTTAATTTTGAAAATTATAAAACATTTTGAATATACATAGATTTCAGAACATGAATAGAATCAATTTGCATTTCTCCAGACATTGATAAAAATGTTTTCATGTAATTTTAATCTTTTGTTTCTCTGAAATACTATATATGTATATATTTCAGTCATAAGCCTAAAATAACTTTATTTACTTTGTTAATGGTTGCCTAATTTGGTGTTGTTAACTAGAAGCCTTTATTTGGGTAGGACCATCCTGCAGAAGTGAGGAGATAAATACATATACATATAAATACACACGTTTAGAATTGTCTGATTTTTATATATAGCCTGTCTGTTTTAAATGTAAAATCTTCATTTCCAGATTACTTTTAGAAAATCAAAAGATATGGCACAACTCAGTGTCATGATTTTTCAGGATACCATTGGCTGATGACAATTTCTTTATTTTTAACCACAGATCCCAGCTGTCCAACTTTACCAGTTAGCTTAACCTGAACCATGTTGGTATTTGAACTTAAAATCTGTATTGACCAAAATATCATGCAATAGATGTTTGTCATTAACAAGACTGAGTTTTACATCATCAAGTTTATGATGTCCTAAGACTTATTTTTTGTTTTTAATTTTTATTGGCGTATAGTTGATCTACAATGTTCATTAGTTTCTGCTATACAGCAAAGTGAATCTGTTATACATATACATATAACCACTCTTTTTTTAGATTCTTTTCTCATATATGCCATTACGGAGTACTGAGTAGAGTTCCCTGTGCTATACAGTAGGTTCTTATTAGTTATCTATTTTATATATAGTAGTGTATGTATGTCAATCTCAATCTTCCAATTTATCCCTCCCCCACTTACCCCTTGGTAGCCATAAGTTTATTTTCTACATTTGTAATTCTATTTCTGTTTTGTAAATAAGTTCATTTGTATCATTTTTTTTAGATTCCACATATAAGTGATATCATATATTTGTCTTTCTCTGTCTGATTTACTTCATTCAGTATGACAATCTGTAGGTCCATCCATGTTGCTGCAAATGGCATTATTTTGTTCTTTCTTATGGCTGAGTAATATTCCATTGTATATATGTACCATATCTTCTTTATCCATTCCTCTGTTGATGGACATTTATGTTGCTTCCACATATTGGCTATTGTAAACAGAGCTGCTATGAACATTGGGGTGCATGTATCTTTTCAAATTTGAGTTTTCATCTTTTCTGAATATATGTCCAGGAGTGGGATTGTTGGATCATATGATAGCTCTACTTTTAGTTTTTTAAGGAACCTCCATACTGTTCTCCATAGTGGCTGTACCAACTTACATTCCCACCAACAGTGCAAGAGGGTTCCCTTTTCTCCACACCCTCTCCAGCATTTATTGTTTGTAGATTTTTTGATGATGACCATTCTGAGTGTTGTGAGGTGATACCTCACTGTAGTTTTGATTTGCGTTTCCCTAATAATTAGTAATGTTGAGCATCTTCTCATGTGCATTTTAAACCATCTGTATGTCTTCTTTGGAGAATTCATCACTGCATCCAAAAGAATAAAATACCTAGGAATAAGCCTGCCAAAGGAGGCAAAAGACTATACTCAGAAACAATAAGATACTGATGAAAGAAATAAAAGATGACACAAACAAATGGAGAGATATACCATGCTTTGGATTGGAAGAATCAATATTGTGAAAATGACTACACTACTCAAAGCATTCTAAAGATTCAATGCAATCCCTATTAAATTACCAATGACATTTTTCACAGAATTAGAACAAAAAATTTTACAATTTGTACAGAAACACAAAAGACCATAAATAGCCAAAGAAATCTTGAGAAAGAAAAACAGAGCTGGAGCAATCAGGCTCCCTGACTTCAGACTATACTACAAAGCTACAGTAACGAAAACAGTAAAGTACTGGCACAAAAACAGAAATATAGATCAATGGAACAGGATAATAGACAGTCCAGAGATAGACCCATGTATCTATGGTCACCTAATCTATGACAAAGGATGCAAGAATATACAATGGAGAAAAGACAGTCTTTTCAAAAGGTGGTGCTGGTAAAGCTGGTCAGCTACATGTAAAAGAATGAAATTAGAACACTCCCTAACATCATACACAAAAATAAACTCAAAATGGATTAAAAACCTAAATGTATGGCCAAATACTATAAAACTCTTAGAGGAAAACATAGGCAGGACACTCTCTGACATAAAAAGCAGCAAGATCTTTTTGATACATCTTCTAGAGTAATGAAAATAATTACAAAAATAAACAAATGGGACCAAATTCTATTTAAAATCTTTTGCACACCAAAGGAAACTATAAACAAAATGAAAAGACAACCCTCAGAATGGGAGAAAATATTTGCAGATAAAGCAACTGACAAGGGATTAATCTCCAAAATATACAAACAGCTCATGCAACTCAATATGAAAAAAATAAATAAACCAATCAAAAAATGGGCAGAAGATCTAAACAGACATTATCCCAAGACTTCTAATTCTTAAAATATTATAATTGTGTGTGTGTGTTTCTTGAGGCAGAAGTGATTTAGTATTTATTCTTATTTGTGTAATTTGTGTTCAAGCTACCCAGCTGGACAGTAAAATAAAGGATAATGAAGTGAATGTTTAATTTAAGAATAAAAGATATGTTAAAGTGAAATTCTGCCATTTCTACTGGTTAGGTAAAGTTGGAGGTTACAATTAAATGTTGAAAGGTTTCTTCACAGAACACTGTAAGTACATCACAGCAGATTTTGTTTGCTCTGCCACATTTGCCTGCCACAGTTCATATTCTCATATTCCAAGTAAGAGAATACATAATATCAACTCAAATCTATACCTGATGTACATATATTTTTACATGTGAAATTGAGTGATTTATAACTTACAGTACCTCTTTTATTTGATATAAACAAAGAGAGTGCCTTTCCAAGAGGTGTATAGGGTAACACAAGTCACAATACATTCAGGGACTTACAAGAGTATTTCAACATAAAGCATGCTGATCTACTTTGCCCTAGTCTTTACTTTTCTCTTTCCATGTCTCGCTGCATGAATTCCTCCCTAATGGACAGCATGCATATGCAACCCAGGGTGTAGAAGCTTAAGACAAGCTAAAGCCATTCATCTTCTCTGAATGCCTGCATGTCTATATGCACAGACCTCTTATGTTCAACAGGGAATTATACTGGAAAGATTGGTTGAGTACACATTTGTTTGGTTGTCAGACTGTATATGGAGTTCTTCATATAGGAAACTTTGTGCTGTGTTCTGCCACTGGGTTCAATAAGATCAATAATTAGTAACTGGATTGCATTTTATTGCTCTACCCACCACTCCTGCAAAATTGCTTTTGTGAAATCCCTTATCAGGCTCTACAGGAGAAAATGCTAAAACAGGAGATTAGGAAGCAAAGCCCCACTGCAACCATGAAAAGACAATGCCATCAAGGACTTTATTATAGTAAACATTATCCTTAAATAATAACTGTTGGTCCTTCAAAAACATATTTAATCTTGTGATCACTCTGAAATATGTAAATGAGTAGAATATGTTTTTCTACATGAGTTTCTAAAAAATTTCAAGCCCAAAAATTGCGGCCTGTGGAAGTGTGAAGGTAAATATTATAGATATGTTCAGTTTATTACTAATTTCTATACTCATCCTAGCTTTTCTTTCAGTCTTCCCCTATTTTCCTCTATCTTATGAGATATGAATACAGACATAGATATAGATTCTTGTATCCTTATAAGCCACCAAATATTCTTTCTGGGACTATGTGTGTCATAAACAAACAAATATATACAAAATATGAAACTTACCAAGATCACATGAGGTTGTGTGTGTGTGTTTAAATTAATAAAGTTTATTTTTTAGAGCAGTTTTAGGTTCACAACAAAATAGCAAAATAGGAGAAAGTACAGGAAGTTCCCATATACTCCTTGTCCACATCTCTGCCTTCACACATACAACTTCCGCTACCTGGACACCAAGCACCACTGTGGCACATCTGTTACATTCGATGAATCTGTATTGACATATCATCACCCAAAGTCGATAGTTTACATTGGAGTTCACTCTTGGTGTGGTACATTCTATGAGTTTTGACAAATGTGTAATGATAGGTACCCTTCATTTTAGTGATCATACTGAAGGGTTTCACTGTCCTAAAATCCTCTGTGCTCTGCCTATTTTTCCCTCTTGTCTTACTCCTGGAAATCACTGATTTTACTTTTCACTTTCTTTAAAGTTTTTGCCTTTTCCAGAATGTCATGTAGTTGGAATCATGTGTATGTATTCTTTTTAGATTACTTCTTTTACTTGGTAATATGCATATGTTTCTTCATGTCTTTTCATGGCTTGATAGCTCATTTCTTTCTAGCTCTGAAAAATATTCCAATTTTTGGTTGTCACAGTTTATTTATCCATTCACCTATTGAAGGACATTAGATTGCTTCCAAGTATGAGCAATTATGAGAAAAGCTGCTATAAATATCCCTGTGCTGGCTCTTGTGTGAACATAAATTTTCAACTTTCTTGAGTAAATACCAAGGAGCATGATTACTGCATCATATAGTAAGAGTATGTTTATAGATTTGTTATAAATCTCCCAAAACTCCAAAGCGGCTGTAACATTTTGCATTCCCACCGGCAGTGAATGAGAGTTCCTACTGCTCCAAACTGTTCTAAAGGAACCATCACACATCACCACCTCCCACTACCTTGAAGCTTTTCCTGCCAATTACTTATTACATTTCAGAATGATACTATGTTTCCACTTGCTCAAGCCAGAGAGCCATGAGTCTCCCCGAATTCCATCTTTTCCTTCAACAGCTTCATTTTCAATTAATCGTTGAATACTGACAAGTCTAACTGAATATATAATCTTCTCTCTAACATGATTATTTCCCCTCTGAATCAAGCAGCGTTCTCCAATTTATCCCTCTGCCTCCAGCCTTATCTCCCCTCCATATATTATCCACACTGCAAAGAAGAATTTTTAAAATGCAGATTACACTTTATTGCTTCTGGATAAAATCCAATATCCTTGCACAATCAATAAGTTCTCTGTACCCTCACACATTGCCTCACTTTCAAAATATTGAAATTATCTTCTAAGTGGTATCCCCTTTTCCATGAAGTCATCTGGCATTTGCCAGAAAAAATCCTAATAAAACCTTACATCATTGAGTTATACTGCAATTGCCTGCACTGAAGTTCATACTCCTGTTTTCAAAACTTCAACAGCCTTTCACAAAGGTAAATTTGTTAATCTCTTCTTTTCTCCTCCTACTACATTATAAATGATGTTTTGTGTCAATTCTACTTGCGTATTCAGTCCCCTGCAAATTCTTGCATGTATAGCTCCTCTTGCCTTTAGTTCTCTAAGACTTGTACCTTGCCTAGAATTTGTTCCATACTGTACTTCTATTGCCATTCATAGATTCATGAAGCTCAAATACTAATCCCTCACACTGCTATCCCAACAGCTTCCTGCCATCCGATCATGTAGGTTTTATTTTTCCTTTAAGGTTTTGTAAAAGTAAATGAAAAATAACTATCTCGGGCTTCCCTGTTGGCGCAGTGGTTGAAAGTCCGCCTGCCGATGCAGGGGACATGGGTTCGTGCCCCGGTCCAGGAGGATCCCACATGCCAAGGGGCGGCTGGGCCCGTGAGCCATGGCCGCTGAGCCTGCGTGTCCGGAGCCTGTGCTCCACAACGGGAGAGGCCACAACAGTGAGTGGCCCGCGTACCGGAAAAAAAAAAAAAAAAAACTATCTCAATTCTTGTCTCTTGATTGAATGCACAGACCTATGTGTTCAGAATGTCAGATGGCAGGCAAGCTTTTGGTGAATGTGTATATTTCTGCAAGCTATGGCTCTAAGACATTGTAACAGACCTTTAGAATACCACACATCTTTTTTCTTTATAATGTGTTAAGTCTTCTCCAGTCACAGCCTCTCCCCATTCCCTCTTTAAACCGATGATATACACCCACTACTCATTGCCAATATACTATATTTTCACATCAATTATAATGGATTTTAAAATAACTTGTACTTTTCACTTGATTCTTTCTTTCTCTCAAAATTAACAACTTGAAATAAACATATCCCTCCAGAGTCTGGCAGATAAACCACATTATGTTTTTAAAGAAGGAATTTCTCTGAAATATCAAGGTTTATTTAAAATTTTATACAATTTTGCATCCTATTCTGTGTCAAGATGGTATTGTTATTATACCAAATAATGATGTAAATCACTTACTCTTAGCTAAAGCAAGCAGCGAAAAATATTAACTTTCCTACCTGTATTTTTGATCAATAGTTTATGTGGTTTCATTGATCTATCTTTTAATGTTATGATAATTATATATTATTATCATCATTATCTATCTTTTATTTCTTCTAGATATTCCCTCTCTTCTGCTTTATTGCCAAATAATAACACCATACCTTTATTAAATATGATTATACTTTAAATTGAAGTAATTTAAATATTGCTGCAAATAATAGTCCATGTGTTTATTTCTTGGTCATTCTCATATAAGAGTAGCAAACTTATGGTCAATGTAATTCACTGTGATAAAAGTCATTTAAAAACAAACACCTAAGTACATTCTGTTGGGGAAGGTCATTGAGAGGACATGAGTTAACGTTAACATTAACTCTGGTTAACTTGAGACTTACAACTGGGCAATCAGAGGCTCCTCATTCCCTTCCATAACCTTGGAATGTACATTCTGCTTCCTTTCCTCCTGCCAGAAGCTGTCTCAAGAACATAGCCTTGTCACAGTAATGTGGTATTGAGACCATCTGGACAGTATACATGACTGAAACTAGTTAAGGCCTCTCTATAGGATTTTAAGATTTGGCAGGCTGGCGTGAAGATCTGTTCATCTTGCAGCTTCCCAAGACAAGCCTCATAAGTAAGTTCCCTTGTTATTAAATCTGCTACCTACTGATCTGGAATGATCTGCCTCTTTCTTCAGTCTCTCCTTGCCCTGTATGTATGGGAGCTAGTTTGTGAACCTACAGTTGCTGAGCCAGCCAGGCAACCAAAGGAATAGGCCATGGGAAAGAGGCATCCTTGGGGAAAATCCTGAGTTGTCCATCGACCTCTATATGGGGAGGGGTGGCCTGTATGTCAGACACTTGTGGACTGTTCTGTGAGTATGCGGATGCCCCCAAAATGCTGGCTGCTATATGTACTTATTTGAAGAATTGCACGTAGCTCACTGTGGCCAAGAAGAGAAATGAATGGTTGCCATAGTAGACTGGCCTCTACTGCAGGCAGCTCAGCTGGACATCAATGCCCAACTAGAGGCTGAAACTCAAGTTTGAAAGTTGGAAAAACAGCTGAAAGTATAGCAGGACATGCTGTTGTATTCTACTCTGCTAGCTTTGGGACTGGCAGAAAAGATGGGAGAGCAGAATAATAAATTGGAGATCTTAGACTGCTGTTTTGCAAAGTAAGGAGGGCACAAGCTACCTCAAATTAGGGTTTGAGTACTCGTGACAAATCCTGATTAAGACGATAAGAGGTAGCATCCCTGGGGAAGTGATGAAAATGAAGAGGAGGATGTTGTGGTGATTGACTAGTAAATGGACAGAGTGCCCATACCTTCCAAGCCCTAATACAAAGAAAAAATTTAAATAGCAATGACCCTAGACCTCTGATCATAGAGAAATATACCCCAAAAACTCCTAGGAGAAAACTTGAGTTATTCCTCCGTCTCTTGAAGTTGTAAATATTAACATGTCTTTGAAGTGTAAACATCCCAGGAGGTAACCAAAACACTGCACATGGAGACTGAAAAAAAACCCAGTCAAACAAACAAACAAAAAAACAGAAGGAAGAGACTTTTACGAATACAGACTGACATAAAATCTCTCTTGCCCAAAATCACAGCCTCCATAACATTATTCATCAAGGGTAAATACAAATTTTAAAAGTCTTCTCCACAAATATTAGTAAAAAGCTTTAGCTGTGTGAGTGGGTAACCTTAACTTTTTCCATATGCCAGAAACAATTTGGATTCAACTGTTATTTATAAAAGACTGAGTTTTTTATTGCTATACATGATTCATGGATAAACTTTTAGAATAAAAGCTATGGGGTCTCTGTTTGTGTCTGTATGTTTATGTATGTCTATGTGCATATGTTATGTATATGTGATGTTTTTCTACCTCTGGAGGGTATTATAAAAATTAATTTGTAAAAGAGCTCTATTTAATTGGACTGAAGAAAGATAAGATAAAATCAAAGTGTACTTATGTAAAACCAAAATTTAATTTTCTTTTATCTGCTAAAAGGATAAAGTTTTATTGGACTAATGGTCTCTTCTTGATGGGATTATGAAAGGCTTTTCTTTACCTTTTAAGTAATCTAACTAGAATACAAAGATTTTGTGTTTTATCAAAATAGTTTTCTGTGCTTAGTATTGTCTTTATCAAATTTTTGATTACTTAAGAAAACTGAGCCTCCTCTATTAAAAGAGCTAAGATTTTTATGACTAGGTAGCTTTCTGTACTTGCCTTTGAAGTCTTTGATTGTCACTTTGGTTAAATACATTACTAAGTGTTCTTGCACAGTGACTTATGATCCTATTTAATTGTTTTAAACCTTTTTGACATTTTTGAGAACTGTCCCAAAAATCAAATCTTAAATATAATCTTGTTGACCATGAAAGTTATTTGAGATTTTCCAGAGGGCCCCTGGAACATCTCAAAAGATGTGTTCTCTCTCCTTATGAAAGAAAGATGTTTGAACTAATTAGGCTTATTTTGGCATGTTAAATTTCATGGGTAGCATTGTCAAAAGTGATGCTAAATTTTCATTAGGATATATTTATATGAAATTCCTAAATTTTTGAAATGTCCTGGTCTACTGTTATCAATCATAATTTCAGTTATAAATTATGGAGCATATATTAACATTTGTTTTTTATCAATATACATTGTAGTAATTTAGTGATTATATAGTGTCCAAAGCTATAAGCATTTCAAAGTCATATTCTTATAATTATTTAATAAATATTGGATTGTTAACATCTGGTAAGAGAGTTTGTCAAAAACTCTTTCTTAAAAACTTCACTCTCAGGATTGTGGGGCAGAAATATGTGAAATCACAGAATTGAAACACTAAAGTAATCAACTGTAGAGCAATCTAAAAGAAGTTGCACTGTCAAAATGTTTTAGTTAAGATAAGTGTGATGGCTTATTTACCATGAGCAACTGAACACTTTAGAAACAACTAAAATTTACAGTGGGAAAATCAATTTTGTTCCATGTAAACTTGCAATATACCTTTCCAACTTGGACTTGTCAAAAAGAAACAAAGTGCTATAATATGAAATTAATAAAGCAAAGAGAAATTTATAGGTAACTCAAATCATGTGATCAAATAATTTAAAGGAGTAAGCTACTTCATAAAAACATAACTTTTAATACTGTTCATTGCCATATTTCTTTGAAAAAGCATCTAAATAAAATAGAGTTCAGAAGGCTAGAAGTCTAAGTTTTGCCAGTTTTGGTGATGCCTCTTCCCTTGGCTTGCAAATGGCTGCATTCTTGCTGTGTTCTCACGTGGTGTTTATTCTTTGGGCATGCATGTCTGTGTCCTAATCTCTGCTTCTTATATGGAATTGAGGCCCACCATGAAAAACCTCATTTTCATTTTATTACTTCTTTAAAGTTCTTATCTTCAAATACAGTTACCTTCTGAGGTACCAGGAGTTAGTACTTCAACAAATGAATTTAGGTTGGCAACACAATTCAGCCCATAACATGAACTTTAAATGCAGATATTAGAAAAAAAAGGACAATCAATTGATAAGAATTTTTAGCAGAGGATGTAGGTCACCCAATACTTTCTCACCCTTTCTTCTTTGGTAATATAATTGTTGACTTTTAGCTTGGTATATGACCTTCAGAATAAAGCCTAGATTTTCTATCCAAAAAACTTTATTTGATTTTTTAGCACTGATGTTCGAATTTTTGTGCAGAACTTGAAAATGTCCTTAATTTTTTCTGTGTACCTTCCTATTGGCTATAGCACTGATGAAATAGCTAGAGTGTTAGCATCTATTTTGGATAATGGAGTGATTTGGAGGATAGAATCCATGCGTACTGAAGATATAACACAATACTTTGGATTCACCTTGCCCTAAAAAGACCACCTCCAGTCTTTTTTTAAAAAGCTATTTTTTCCAGCTTTATTGAGATATAATTGATACATATCATTGTGTAACTTTAAGACGTAAAATGTGATATTTGATATTTGTATATACTGTGAAATGTTCACCTCAATAAAGTTAGTTGTCACACCAATCAGCTGATATAGTTACAATTTTTTGTGTATGTTAAGAACTTTTAAGATCTATATGTATAATACTCTATTGTTCACCATAGTGATTGTATGGTATATCATAACCCCAGAACTTATTCATCTTATTACTGGAAGTTTGAATCTTTTCACCACCTTCACTGAATTTTTCCCCATCCTACACTCCACCCCTGGCAATTACCAATCTACTCTCTGTTTCTATAAATTCAACTTTTAATGTTCCATATATAAGTGAAATCATACAGTATTTGTCTTTCTCTGATTTATTTTAAATACTTAGCATAATGCCCTCAAGGTCCATCCATGTTTTCACAAATGGCAGGATTTCCTTCTTTTTTATGGCTGAATATAATTCCATTTCTCACACCTGTGGGGTTTCTTTTCAGGTTATCATTTAATTAAATAAAAACAGAAAGGAAGGTGCCTACCCACTCTTTCCTATGGCTTGCAAGGGTAACTACCCCCTCCCTAAGAAAGAGCAGAGAGTCCATACACTGAGATAATGGGAGAGGTTAGGGCAGAAAGCCCCAGGCCTCCTTCTTCTAAGCCCTGTTACAAAAAGAAATCTCAGCCACAAATTTGGGGAAGGGAAACCCTACCTGGCTCTTCTCTTAAGTGGGAGACCTCCTCTAGCCAGCATAATATTGGGAAATAGGTGTTCTCCTCCACTGGTCCAGGTATGGGAAAGGAGAATAAATTTCAGTCTGTGGATGAAAAATATAAATAATCATAATAATAAGAAGAATAATAAGAATTAGTGAGGTTGTGGAGAAATCAGAACCCTTTTAAACTGTTGGTGGGAATGTAAATGGTACAGCAGCTTTGGAAAACAATATGGAGATTGCACAAAAAATTTAAAATAGAACTATCATATGATCCAGCAATCGCACATCTGGGAGCGACTGGCTGGGATCTCTGGTTGAGTGCTGCTGCAAACAGGAATGTGGTTCTCTAAGGTCTGAGCACTGGTTGGTGTAAGCCTCCCCCCTTTTCCATCTCTATCTGATCTCCAGTGGTTTAGCTTCACAGCTTCCACCAGTGATTTCTGTGAGGAGGCAAGAGCCCAGTGGGCCTCCTAGGAAGCATTCTACAATGTTGAGGGACCTGGATGTCCACCTTGGCCTTTGTTTTCCCACTGGAGAGACTGTAGCCCTATGGGAGTCCTCTTGGTGTAGTGCTGTGCTGGGCTGGGGGAGGGGTATAATGGTCCAAATGTAGCAGTTCACCCCCTCTTACCTTTATAATGCCGTGCTTCTCAGTTTTTGTGGTGGTGGTGGGGGGTGCTTCAGCCTCACCCTGGGGTTCTGGGATTTTCAAAATTGTGTCTTCTTTACAGATAGTTGCTAGTTTGCTTGTGAGAGGGGCTGAAGTGGGAAACTATCTATGTTGTCATCTTGATTACATCAATTCATCCACCTTGTTTTTCTGAGAATAAGAGAAAAAAATGAAGTCCTATTTAGTTTAATACACAATTACAATGAACTTTACTGTTATCTCTAAATATATTTCTAACTAATACTTAATCAACTCAATATATCAGAGTAAAATGATTATGAACCTAAAAAGTATTAAGTAATATGAGTGAATATGGAAAACAAAGTAATTATATAGAGAAGAGCAAAATAATTAAAGCTGATTCTAGAAAATGACTCAATATAAAACAAATGTCTGGCAAAATGTTTTGAGAAAAAAAGAAAAAGTATAAGTAAACAGTATTGGGAATGAAACAGGAGACACTGGGAAAATACCGGGTAAGCATTGTAAAATACAAATAACCGGTCAATTATCCAAAACAAACAAACAAAAAGCAATCATCACTGGGCATTACTAAAAGTTCAGGTTCTCTTAGCTTCCACTGACATCATCCCAGTGGGAAAGAGGGAGGTGCCTCATTACTGTCAGTGAAGGTGAACTTCAGACTCTCCACTCAGCCTTTGCTGTTTTTTCTCCCTCAATGGGAGAGAACTATTGTGTACAGTATTCTCAGGTATCTGTATCAAGATGTTCCCTCCTCAGATGCTTAATGACTAGGGTCTGTTCTTGTTCTAAGTCTCTTTTCGAATACTCAATGAGGAGTTAGGGACCTGGCAGTAGGGTCACTTACCAATCCAGTTTTGGCTCACAAATTACATGCATTTAATTATGGCTTAAGGATGGTCATAAAAAATTAAAAAGAAAGCCAATGTCACATATGTTTCAGGATCCACTTATGAATGCTGTCCAGTTATGTTAACTTATTCTGGGAGTTTCCAATGGAGTCATCCTTTAATATCTACAGGATTGAATTAGAGTACAATCTATTTTTATAGGGAAGACTCGGTAAATCCTCCAAAAGATATTGTCCACCATCTGGGTTTTTCCAAATCTGCTTTGTGTTCTATGTAATTTGTAGTCTTATAAATCAGAAAATTCCCACTCTGTCTTTATACACTATTTTTTTTCATCTGAGATTGCTTTAAGGATATAAACCAATTGTTACAGATCCCAAAGTGTTGAATTATATAGTCTCAGAATTTTGAAAATTCTTAGATAATAGTTCTCAGCAGAGAATGATACCAGGACCTAAAATCAACCATAAGGATCATGCCTGTTTCAAAGGGAGATTAATTTTAAGAAGCAATTAAGCTGTGGGTGTTTCTGGCTTCAGAAAATGAAGGAAAGTGGGTCATAAAGAAGGTTATAGAGACATGTTAATGAAAGTGCATAGTACAGTGGAAGATGGCCACTAAAATAAATACCACTGTGTTTAAGTTGTGAATTGGGTGATGTAGGTAAATAGAACACTTCGTAGGTTTACAATTTTTCTTGGTCAAGGAATTTTTTTTATCAAAACAATTCTGGAATTCAAAGTTCTTTAGGAACTTTTACATACTAATGCAAAATATAGATGATTGGATGTTTGTAATTTTACACCTTTCCATTTTTACCTATAGGTACTTCTCAAATGAATATTTTGTCCATATTGAAAGTTTCCCAAAGGGCTATTGAAAAGTCAATTATCCTTGGTGAAACTGTGCCATTTTTAAAGATAAGCACACGAATTAGAATCATAGATTGAATACATATAAGCTGTAATCTGATGTGGAGTGAACACAATTTACAATGAGCCAGACATATGAGGATCTGAAAATTGTTCATTGACTAATGCTTGTGTATCTTATTTCTCAGGCCTCTAACTTAATGGCTGGCTCTCTCTGTTTCAGACCTGACAAATTTTCAATTCCTGGCAGACAAAATTTTTAGAGAGGAGATTGCTTCCAGACCAGATTCTTAGGGACAAAGCAAGATGAGATTGGGTAGATTTCTCACAAGGTTTTGATAGTTGAACCAAGGAAAATTTGTCTGTAAAGAACAATACTCTGTTAAACCTAAATTCATCAGTCTTTACATCCAGCTCAAGAGATGACCATATTGGTCCTACATCCATCCTCATTTTTATGATCTTCCTCTTAATGACTCACAGCAGAATGTGGCAAAAACAGATAGCCATGTTGTTATTAAAGAGGCTGATTTCTACCCAGGATAAGAGTTTATATATCTGATCAGATAATCAAGGATTCCTAAAAGTGCTGCTCATTCCTAAGGAAATATTTGGGAGTCTGAAAGGCCAAAATAAAAATTGGACTCAGACACAATGCAACACCTATCTCACTATGACTCCAGGAAAGGGGGAGGTTCTGAAAGGAGACTAAAGGGTCCTCCCAGGAGTGCAATGTTTTCAAGTTGGAGATTTTGAAGTATAGCAGTGAAGATGTCTTGACTGGATCTCAATGTGACTTCCAGAGTTGTCAACTGTGTGGTTATTTCAGAAAACCACAAAGCAAAACTGATTACTCAAGCAAATTAAGTTCATCAAACTTATTTTAGTAAGAGAGAATACCATTTTCACAGTCTTAATAATTCTGAAAAGAAATTGGTCACAGAAGATATTTACACATCTTTGACTCTGCTCTCAATTGGTTTAAGAGGTTTCAAGGTGAGAAACTGACAACCAGGTCAAGTCAGCAACATAATAGTGTAGGATTGATGGACACTGGGAAGTGAAGGTCATGAAGTTAATCTTGATAGGTAAATTATTATTTCATAAGTGAGCTGTTTGCTTAGCTTAGCTTTCTATTCTTTTAATAGAAGAGAGGTTGTCCAGTTATACAAATTGGTTTGTTGACAATAAAGTTATTTATTGTTTTTTAACCTTAATTTTCTGGGCAATAACTTCCTGAAAGAAATAGTTGTCATGTTGACATAGATGATCTAGGCTCTTAATCCTGATAATCAAGATGTGGATGCTAGTGATTTTAATTCTCAGTACTGAATACAATCCATGAAAATAAATATTGACATTTACTTACATTAAGTCATCTTTTATAAAATGAAAAAACAATAATTTGAAAGATGAACCTGGCCTGTGAAAAGGTATTTATAACAAATAAAACAAAAAAATAATTACCAGGAGGTATATATAGGTAACTTCTACAAATCAGCAAATGAAATATTAACAAAGTATATTTTGTAGAAGAAACCTTCTAGTTGGTCACCAATCTATGAAGATTTGTTCAACTTCTCTAGTAATCTAAGAGAAACTAAATTAAGTTTCAATAACTATAAAATTGTCATAAATTAAAATTTTATAAAACTTTCATAAAATGAAGTGTTAAAAACTGTTGATAAAAATATAGAGAGTACCAGGGCTTCCCTGGTGGCGCAGGGGTTGAGGGTCTGCCTGTTAATGCAGGGGACACAGGTTCAAGCCCTGGTCTGGGAGGATCCCACATGCCACGGAGCAACTGGGTCCATGAGCCACAACTACTGAGCCTGCATGTCTGGAGCCTGTGCTCCGCAGCAAGAGAGGCCACAATAGTGAGAGGCTCGCGCACCGCGATGAAGAGTGGCCCCCGCTTGCCACAACTAGAGAAAGCCCACACACAAAAACGAAGACCCAACACAGCAAAACTAAATTAATTAATTAATAAACTCCTACCCCCAACATCTTCTTAAAATTATATATATATATATATATATATATAGAGAGAGAGAGAGAGAGAGAGAGAGAGAGAGAGAGAGAGAGAGAGAGAGAGCATTAACTCTCATATCCAATATTAGAACTGTAAATTAGCTTTATCACTTTGGACAGCATAAGAGTACATTTTAATAAAATTGAATCTGAACTCTTCTATTATAAAGTAATACTACTTTCAAGAAGATATACTGAAATCACTTGAGTATATGCATAAGGACACCTATTCAAGATAAATTAGTGAAGAATTCTTTTCAAGGGTGAAAACTTAAATAAACTAAATGACCATCAATAAGGCAATGAAAATATAAAATGTGTAATATTCTGAAATTTGTCTGTAATACAGCAGTTATAAATTATGAATGAACTTGATCCCCACATGTCGACTTGCATGGTTGCTGTGTGGAAAACAAACAACTTTTAAAAGGACACAGAGAATTTTGCAGTTCATGTAAATGTTAAAGATGACAAATCATAACATTTTTGGGTATATACCATATATTGTAGCAAAACATAAAACATTGACAAAGCATGTAAACCCAAACTTCAGAATTAAGTTTTCCTTGGTGGAAAGAAGGGAATTCATTTCAAGTGAAAATCTAACACATTTTAATAGATCTAAAAATATGGTTAAATGATAACAGTTGTTAAATCTGGATGTTAAGGACATGTCTGCTATTACATTTTTCTCTACACTATTTGGTTTACTTTCAATATTTTGTGATTTAAAAATAACGCTCATGGATTTGGTATTCAAAAAATAAAGTATTTTACATTTGTGTATGTGCAAAGATGTATGTCCAAAGATGTTATTGCTATTTTGTAAGAAAGAGCTATTTGAAACAACTAAAACACTCATCATTGAGGAAAGAAAGCAGCAATATATATATATATATGTATATATATATATATATATATTCAAATAATCCACAGGTATTAAAAAACAAGGGTAGTTCTATAGGTAAATTAAGGAAAACTGAACAAATTGCCCAGATTGTGCAATGTGTTGTCTTATTTAGATAAATTTAATAGATACTTTTAGTCAAATACTTACTGAAACATTGTAATAGGAGGCTCTAATATGAGAATGTGTGTATATGTTTTTAAGCATTTGGAAGGAGTACAAAAAACTGTTAACAGTATTTATTTCTGGATAGTGCTAGAAGTGATAATAAGTAAAGGTGTTTGTCTTTTCCTAATTCTCCTTTACAAGGACATTTTCAAAGATGAGAAGGCTTTCATTTACTGTATCCATTAATTAATAATCCATTAAGAAGAGAATCTATTCTGAATTTGCATAGAAAAAATTACACAGATGTATTTTTATAGGACATGTTGTCATGTCAAAATGCTATGCAAGGCCTTGCAAATGCACTGAGTCCAGAGTAAAGGAACCAAATAATTGCCAGAACACAATGTGGTCATTTTTATATAAAAGTAATTATATTAAATTATTATATCTTAAAGAAACCATTTGGTTGTTAATATTTTTAACTTGTACTTGCAACTGTAAAATTTTTATCATGGAATATATTTTATTTTTTAAACCAGGACCTTCAGAGAAGTGTTCAGTAATTAGCTCATGGTGGTTTCAGATGCTAGATTGATTCCCAGGTCTTAGTCTTCTCTCGTGTGGGAAATTTTGATCATAAAATTCAAAGGCTGACCTTGGTTCTGATTTTATAAGGAATATTACATTCAGTTCAACCTTCACAATCTAGATTGAAAAAAGATGAAAGGATTAGCTGAAATACTATGCCTACAATCCAAGGAAGAAAGGAAAAAAGTTAAACTTTCAAAGTCATAAATTAAACATGAGAAGATATATGCTAATAGTATAATCTTAAATCACTGGAATTCCTGCATTATATGAAGGTATAGGTATATGGTTAGTTCAATGATAATAATGGCTTTAAAGACAGTGAATAGCCCAGGTAGAAAAAAATGTTTTCTTAATTTTATAAGTCATCGTTGTATAAATGGTAGCAAATAAATTGTCTGTTTAAATGGTAGTTATAATTTCCAACGTTTTAATTCCTATTTAACTTATTTTCATAAACGTGTGCAAGTACTATAAACACTATATTGTCTTTATAACACATTTTATAATTGTTGCAAAGTATCTGTATACATGTATGTATTAAACAATTGTTCTAGGAAAATTTTATCAATTACTTCTATGTTTTTCAAGAAAGTATCCTTAGTATCACTTGACTGTCCTTTGACTCATTAAAAATGTTACTTTATTTATTTATTTGCGGTACGCGGGCCTCTCACTGTTGTGGCCTCTCCCGTGGCGGAGCACAGGCTCCGGACGCACAGGCTCAGCGGGCATGGTTCACGGGCCCAGCCGCTTCGCGGCATGTGGGATTTTCCCTGACCGGGGCACGAACCCGTGTCCCCTGCATCGGCAGGCGGACTCTCAACCACTGTGCCACGAGTGAAGCCCCGAAAAATGTTACTTTATTTTATTAAAAGATTGCCAAACTCACTGTCATTCACAGTTACAAAAAATTTAAAATGCAGTTTTCTAAAATATGTGATAATTGGTGTTTTGTAAGAAGTGTAAGTCAGAACAATAAAAGCATGGTACTGTATACCATGCAGTATTTGCAAAGCATCTTTTCAATTTACCAGGACAAAGGATAGCTTGTCACATTCTGAAGGAAAAGACTTTTTGTCATCTTTGGGCTTCAAGCACAAGACTGCTGCTGTTCTTTCTGCCCCTTTTACCATTGATCAATGGTTTCAAGTCTTACTGTATTCACTGTCAAAATTGTTTCCTTTCAGAAGAGGTGGAAGGGTCTTATCTGGATACCATATCTTACCTCTCTTGTAGATTTAGCTCTGTCCAGGTTCATTGCTACATGATGCCAACAGTTAATTCTGAAACATGAAAATCTGCTTTACTTCATTATTACCAAATCCACTAGTTTTCCATTTAAACTATATTCCTCACGATCAAAATGTTTTGGGATTTGGAGTAGATATAGCTTGATCATGGGAAGAGCACTGTGATCACAGGATGACAGAGCTGTAAGAATTACACAACTCATTTTCTAATATTTGGATGTAGATGAAGCCAGAATAGTAAAAGTCAAGTGTCTGGAATCCAGGTAAACAATGTCAGAGTCAATTTTGCCATGATTGACAAATGACTTTGATTTATTTGATGCCATGTTTTCGGTTTTTAAAAATGTTCATAATCGTGACAGGATTATTTAGCAAAATAAGTTGTGTTCTGTTGATCAGCGGTAGGTATTTTTCCTTACCCATTCAAAAACGGTGGAGATGCACATGTGTGCTATTGCCTCAGGGCCTATTGTAGTTCACACCTGAAAAAGAAAAGAAGAAAATTCCCCCCAACCCTCAACCCCCATCTAGGGTTCTCTTGTTGAAAGCCTATGACTATTCATTAAACCAACAAATATTACACGAGTGTTTACTAAGTTCTCAACCTGATTTTAGGGACTGGGGATATAGCAGTGAAAAGAACACCAGACAAATAAGTTACCAGATAGATGAAAAATAAAAATTCAGGTTTAAATTACTATGAAAAAGAGAAAGTTTTCACATATAATGCACACCTCTTTTATTTAGTATCAAAATGTTAGTGATAATGATTACAGTAATTCTTAATAGGTGTTGTTTTTACTGTGTGTCATACCCTGGGCTATATAGTTCATACATATTATCTGTGCAATGTTCATAATCATGCTATGATAATTCTAATTTTAAAGCTGAGATAAAAGTGAAACTTTGAGAAGTTAACTAATTTGAAAGTCAATGTTGGAACCAAAATTTCAATTCAAGATCTGCCTGATCGCAGAGTCAAAACTATTCACTGAGCTATTATATATGTACATAAACAAAATCAAATTGAGCAAAGAAAAAATATCATGTTAGTGCAAAAATACAGAACTTCCTCTAATTTTAATGAGATTTTAATATGTGTAAATAAAAAATAACATATTCTCTGAAGAAGGAAATAAGAGGAATGAGAACTTTAAGTCAAAGGTGCAAAAGTGGCTTTAGGTGAGGTTGGTTTTTAGAGATTTTTCTCAAGACTGGAAAGCTATGTGAGAAAGGTCCATAATCCACCTTTTTGCAGTGCCCCAAGGACCCATAGAGAGTCAAGTTTTGTATACTGAAGGCTCCAAAACATAGATACCTGGCAAAATCCTTGTTTGACCCAAATACCCAAGTGTGATCCAAACACAGAGCAGAGGAGTGGCCTGATATTAAGGAGGCCTGAGCACTTGGAAAATGGGTCTACCAGAGGCATCTTGTGTCAACCAATGATACAGGGCTCTCCTATGTGTACTTGATAGCATGAGACTCCTGAAAATATCACCTTCCCCTGATAGTGGGGGAGAAGGTCCCCTAAGGACTGATACTGCATTTCTCACCAGCTTGGTAGACTAATTTAAATTTTATTCAAAAAGTGAAAGAAATTGGTATTTTCACTTCTGAATGATGGAGTAATTTATCCTTTCTAATTATGGAGGCTTCATCATCAAATGACGAATTACAATTCTTGTAAGTATTTTCACAAGAAACTAAATTATATCTCTAGTAATTGGAGACATTAATTTTGAAACAATGGTCATGACGCTGCTGGAGAATTTATATGTAGAAATGAATGTCATCTTTCATAATTTTTCGTGACTGGAGGAATTTGTGATTCTAAGTAGATTGTCAAGAAAAGGAGGACAAGGAAGATGTATTTTTAAGTTTTCCCTAACAGACTAAATTTAACAAATACACATTACTATATATAAAAGAGATAAACAACAAGGACCTATTGTATAGCACAGGGAACTATATTTAATATCTTGTAATAACCTATAATGAAGAAGAATCTGAAAAAGTATATGTGTATATATATATATATATATATATATATATATATACACACACACATATATATATGAATCATTTTGCTGTACACCTGAAACTAACACATTATAAATCAACTATACTTCAATAAAAAAAATTTAAAAATAAAAAAATGAAAAATAAAACAAACAACCCAACTCTTACGGGAAAGAGAATATCTAATGCCCAATATTGCCAATGTTCTAGAAAAAATACCTCTCTTTTTTCCCCTCCAAGGGAAATACCACCAAAGACAGGAGTTTACATGTTGGGACGGGTTGGAAAGATCACTAGGCTGATAGAGGAAATAACACTCCCAGAACTGGTGATGTTTTACAGGGATAAAATACCTTTCTTAGATGATATATATTTGAATCTTGATTAAGGTGTTCTGTTACCACTCTGGAACATTGGAAAATATCAAGAAAGTAGTGTGTTTCCTGTTGTGTCAGGGAAGGAGTGTGTGGGGGTGGGGAGAGATGACACTCTCACAGGATGTATTTAGAAGCATAGCTTTAAATTTGTAACTTAGCTACAAGTACTCAAAAGAAACACATTCAAAACAAACACATTCAGAGACAGCGTCTGAATATTAAATATATTAAAATAAACTTTTTTGATACATTGTAAACTTGGAAGAACCTCAGGTTAATTTCCTAAAGTTTTACCAGAAGCAGGAGAAAGTGTGATTATGTTTATTATTGAGGTTCAAAACTTATGGAGGACATAGGAATATTAATTGCACATGAACATGTGTGTCTTTCGATAGTATTGAACACAATAATCATATTCAAGCTTCACCTTATTGAAATGTCGTCTTCTGGTTTTCCAGTTGCTGAAGGTGGTGAAGGAAAAGAAAGCAACTCTCTGCGTAAGGAAAGCCATGGCAACTTTAGAGGTACCAAAAAGCAACAGTGCACATGAAGACTAGTCAAAGAAGTTAGAACTTTGAAGGTATTTATAATCCTTCAGAAGCCAACTGCTTAGATGAATGGATCCCTGGTACCTTAACAAGTGGTTAAGGCTTTTAAAGTTTGAGGCAAAGAAACTAACTTTGATAAGCAGCTCTGACCCATAATAATGTAAGCATGTCAAAGTTAGCAGTTTAAAGTTTAGGGAAGTTTGCACACCTCATTTTCTCTTTGCTTTAAGGAAAACCATAACCCACATTCATCAAGAGAACCCACTTTTAAGAAAGGGTTAAATGTGGTAGTTGGTGGTGGTGTCAGGGAGATACATTATGTTTATGAAATGGAGATAGGCTCACTCTTAAGGGGTTAAGCTCTGTCAGACGTGTTTCTACTTATGCCCCAGACAGCAAGACTTCAGGAAGTGGGGGAAAAATTCCAAATTACTTCCTGCTATTAGAAGGAGTGGCCAAACTATGTAAACAGTAACCATCATGTCTTTCTGCTTCTTACTTTTGAACTAGCTAAGATCCCTCTACTTAACCAGAATTCTGGATGGGAAGAAGAACCCCAACAGTGACTGCCATTGAATTTCCTACCAGCATGTTTAGATGGGATCTCAGGACAGACTATATTTCACTTAGAGAAGTGAAATAAATGTCATATTACTCCTACCTATGGTGGGTGATAAAATTCATATTAATTGTACCAGTTAAATTGATTTGAATAATGATTGTGTATTTGAGTTACTCCATAACTATCCAGTATGTAGGGCAATGAAATATTTGTGTTGACAGTAGGAATGTTATTCTATAAATATTTATAAATATTCTATAAAAATATACCAAATTAAAGACAATAAATTTAAAAATAACAATAGGATTAAGAAAATGTTAACAATGCAAATTATTTTAACATAATTTAAGTACTATTTTTGCAATTAGAATGCAAGCTGAGTGAATTGTGGATAAAATGAATACTTTCATACATAGCTGCTGGCAGCTTATTTGGATATTGGCCAATATTTCATGAGCCTTAAAATAGTTGATCCAATAAATTAATTTTGGAGAATCACAGAGAAAATAGCTAGAAATGCAGACAGAAATTATCTCTAAAGATAGTCATTTCTAATGGTAAATTTAGATAAAATAGCTAAATGTCCATAATAGAATTATTAGGTGAATCATGACTACCATTTGTTATATTATAGAGCCAGTAAAGATATTTTTGAAGAATTTTTAATGGCATGAGAAATTTTTCATTATGTATTAAATTAACAAGTATAAAAATGATATATATGTATTATTTTTCTATCAGAATAAAGAAACACAAATTTAAAAAAAGAGAATATGCTTCAAACTTTGCATAGTTGCTTGCTTTGGGTCACTTTAAAATCAACTACTTTCATCACCTTCTGCATGTTTTCTTTTTCTTCAATATTTCTATCAGTAAATATATATTTTTCATATTTGAAAATATATTTACTTAAAAATATGAACATTATTCATTTCAGGGCACATTTGAAACATTGTTTGGACTAGAATTTTAAAAGTATTTCAAGAATGCAAGGAAGCTTAAGGGCTTCCTGAGTTAATACTAACACGAAATTAGTAATTTTGTCACAAAAGAGGAATACTATATATTAGGATTTAGGGTGATTTATTGATATTATAAAATATTATTTTAGCTAACAAAATAAGCATTATGGAATTCCTTATTTAGCTGTACCTCTAATGTGTTTCTCTAGGGAGCTAAACATGAGAGGCACAATGACAAATGTAAAATCAAATATCCATTTATTGGTATCTAGTTAAGGGTACTCTACAAGCAGAAGGGCAGTATTGGTCAGAGCATGAGTTTTGGTCCCAAAGCCCTGCCAACAGTCCCTGTTGACCAAAAGTCCCTATCTAGCCATATGAATAGTCAAAGATGCTGTGATATATGTAAGAGGTCTTCAAGGAGATTTGCTTACAAATTCCTTTGTAGATGAAAGCAACTGGGGGTAGAGGAAGCTACACTTAAGTGATACATGGAATTTAAAAATAGCTTTAATAAATGTCATCTTAAGAAAATAACATTCTAATATTACAGAATATTCAGGAATTAGTTTTTCTTGCACAGAAAAAAAAAAAAAAACCCAAAACGCCAAAACAGAACCAGAAGTGGGATATTTTTACATAGTTAACTTGAATTTAGAATTTTTCTGGACATTTTCAATGATGTAGTTGTATAATAACTGCAGGGCTTAACATTTTGTGAATTTATAACTGATCCATAACTCAACATTTTTAGAAAATGTTTACTATTGAACCAAGTAGTAATGCAGTAAGAGATTATAAGTGTATCAGTGTAAATCAGCCATTAATTCAAAACAACAGTCATGCCTTAATAAAACATAGGTAGGTTTTTAAATGTCATATATTTAATATTAGAAAACTATGAGGGGAGAACTTTTTCTTTATCTTCACACAAAAATAGAAGAGAAACATAAATTGAGGATAACTGAGTAACTTGCTTAGAGGCCTCAAAAATGAGCAAGGTGATACTTTGTGCATACTTGATTTATACACAGCTATTCCAGTCATATTTTCACAGTACATCTGTGCTTAAGAGTATGTTATTTCGTTTATTCATTCATCCACAATTTACTGAGTACTGTCTGCCAATATTTTTTTTAAATATAAATTTTATTTATTTATTTTTGGCTGTGTTGGGTCTTCATTGCTGCGCATGGGCTTTCTCTAGTTGTGGTGAGTGGGGGCTATTCTTCATTGCGGTGCACGGGCTTCTTATTGCAGTGGCTTCTCTTGTGGAGCATGGGCTATAGGCACACGGGCTTCAGTAGTTGCAGCACATGGGCTCAGTAGTTGTGGCTCGTGGGCTCTAGAGCACAGGCTCAGCAGTTGTGGTGCATGGGCTTAGTTGCTCTGCAGTATGTGGGATCTTCCCAGACCAGGGATCAAACCTGTGTCCCCTGCACTGGCAGGTGGATTCTCAACCACTGTGCCACCAGGGAAGCCCCCCTGCCAGTATTGTTTTAAGAGCTTGGATACAGAGTTCAACAGAACAGAGTCTCTGCCCACATAAATATTAAGTTTGAAGAGACATTTACCTAATCTACCAATAAATATATGCCATGAGATATCCCATAGTATTATGGGATAGAGAGAGGTCAGGAGCAAATTCAGATAGCATTGTGAGATGTATCCTCTCTGGGAAGATGACATGGACATTTTGAACAAGTAACAATGAATAGGAAAACAAAGAAAGGTTGATATGGTGTTAAAATAACTAGACAAATTAAAATATTTTGTTGGGAGAAACTGGATTTCATAAAGAAATTTTCTAAATTTTAAGACAAAGATAATAAGATTTGAGAAGACCAAAAGTTTCAGTTGAAATGTTATTTTAAAATACTTTCAAAACAATCCAGTGGAAATATTTAAGGCAGTAAAATAAAGAATGCTAGAGCTCAGACGAGTATGACAAAGTAGAAATTTAATCTTGTGAAGCATCAGCATAAATAACGTTAATTAGGATGAGAGACACACTGCTAGTATCCAAAACAGAAACCTGGGGAGTCTTAGAGTTAGGAAAAAAAAAAAAAAAAAAAAGATGAAACCTAAAAGAGGAACTGAGAAAGAATGCTTGGGATGGAACTAGGAGAATGGAAGAATGAGGTGTCCAGAAGACACAAGCCTACAGAGGGAAGGACTTCCCATCAGAACACAGAATATTTTGAATGAAATTGCAAGGAGATTGTTTGGAGTGAAAAAATGAGTGGGTCCAGTGAAATCCTTCAGAAACTTTAAGACAAGGAAGAGGAATGCTAAAAGATATTGAGAAGGAATAGTTGGAAAAAATAAGCTAAAATGGGAGTGTGTAGAATCTTGTGGAGAAAAGGGAAGAATTTTAAAGTAAGGAATGAAAAAAACCCACCAAATATTGCTAAGAAAGCTGATAAAATAAGAACTGTATCCTTTGGAATTAAAAAGAGTGATTGGAGACTTGGTATTCAAAGTTATGGTTGGAGCAGAAGCTGACCATGAAGGGTTGAAAATGACTGGTTAGTAAAGAAGCCGACACAGAAAATATAATCAATTCTTTTAATGAGGTTTGACGTACATGGGGGCAGAATCCTCAGTGTCCTAAAACAGATCAACTTTGATCTCTTATGAATAGGGATGGATTTTTTGCTACCATGGGCCATCTTCTTCTGGGACTGCAGAATTCTCCATGTCACTTCCCTTGCAGGATTTTTTCAATGCTTGTGTCTGTCCTGTTGTTTCCTTTATATATTATTTATCCCATGAAAGGTAGGCTTTCAAGGATAATGTGCACAGAAATTCCAGGTACTAAAATGTGTACTAAAGGCTCCATCATAGATTTTATATATAATTGATTGCATTTGCAAGGAATTTGAACTTAATGGAAATGTTTATGTGATCAAAATTCATAATCTCTTCTTTTATATTGATCACCATAGTGATTAATTAGGAAATGATGCTCCCCAAATCACCACCTACTCAGGGTCTGACACAATGCTGGTAAAAATTGGAGAGCCCAACGAAAGCCTGATCAACTTTCCGCTAGAAGCCATACAAAATTATGTCCCTGCCAAGGCATTTAGGATCAACTATGTAACCATTTCAAGGAAGAGTGTGCCTTGAGTACTTAATCAAAATCACTTAGAATTATACCCAGAATGCATTCCTACATACCAAAACCGGGACATTTTCTTGTCTGCTTCTTCTATACTTGTGATTTCTAAAAATTCAGTTACAAGATTAGTGTGAGTCCTTGTATTTCCAAACTAGCCCTTCAGGGATATGGTATTACATAACAGTTCATCTGTGTTAGCTAGCACCTAGATTGAGGGAATTGTAGGATATAAAACTAGTCCCAAGCCTCTTTTGAAAATCCCTTTGTGGAATCCAGGACTCCACTGCAAATTGCATGCTGGGCATAACGTTATTAGTAGAACTGGTAAACCTGATAATTAAAATGTAACAATGACCTTATATCCTATGTTTTAGAAGAACTGATTGTAGATAGAAAAACCGATATTTTTGTGTTAATAAACAGTAAAATGTAGCATAACTTGCGTAGTTTTATAATAAATTTAAAATCTTACGATGATTTCTCAAGTCTCTTGCTTTTTAAAAAAATTCTCCTTACTTGGGGACTTTATCATTCTCCAGACTTGCTCTTGCATGAAGAATATTTTGCAGCCTCTTTAGCTGTTGCAAAAAGCCTGTATTAGGGAACAGGGTATCTACTTCAGCAGGATTCTCAATAAAAGAATGACATGTACATGGATCCAGAGCTCAGCCTGTTCCATCAGACTGATACAGACTGATAATACTCTCCCAGCTTCTCAGTCTGAAATATGTCCTCCTGCTGGTCCTCATTATTATCACCTTCAGTGATCCCTTTTCAAGCCAGTTGTCATACAGCATGCAGTACCTCAGTGCTGTCAGGAGCATCATTATCGTCTCTGTCAATGAGTACACAAGCATCTGACCCCAGAACCTCTCAAAGCTCACTCCATGCGAGGGATTTTGAGAGCGAAAAAAAGTGTGTGTGTCTGTATCTATACAAATATTTTTTTCTCTCAAACTATATTTCTCTCTCTCTCTCAATCTTTATTTAGGGATATATATATATATATATATATATATATAAATGTATATTATATATAATATACAGAATGATGCAATTTAAGTGAAAGAAAAAATGTTATGTTATTCTTTAAAGAAAGTAAAAATAATTGAGAACAACATTCTGCAAACAAGCATAATTCCCTTTTATCACTTTTTATTTTTTTATGGACGGTATACAATTTACTAAAAATATAATAAAACCTATCTTTAGAGACATAAACAAACTTAATTTTGTTTACTTTAAGATTTTAAGTATGATATAAAAGGACAGGCTAAGTGGTCTAACTTTTCACTGGAGATAAATGTGTCTAATGAAATAGATCTGCAGTAACAAGAAATTAAAGATGTGTTTAGCTGGAGAATGGAAAATGTTAGCTATAGAAAAATGCAATATTAAAGGAAATAAAGTTTAGAATACCCCTGTGTTGGGCTGCACCCTGCAGGCCTACAAGGCCTGCACTTGCCCAGTTTTAAGACCAAAGAAAGAGCCCAGAGTCACCAACAGACACATCAATGGTTTAATGGATAGGGGGGATCTTACACACCTGAAGCAGTCTTAGAGCGCCACCCCACTGTGTGCTGTGGGCAGGATGTGGCAGCAGTCTTGGCTCCTAGGGGAAGGGGAAATTACCAGCTGTAAGGGGAATTCACATCAGGTTGGCTCATTGGTTACTAGGAAAACTAGCGGAGGGGCACGCCCCATCACCGCCCCTTCGATAAGAACAATCACCAGCTGGGGCCTGGGGGAAGAATTATGTAGGAAGATCGATCATGTGAGTAGGATGTAGGTGAAGGAGACACTGGTTGAGCAGGGGATATACAGGGAGCAATAGCAAACTTGAGTGGTCTGACCCTAAACCCTGAAAATAGACATAGGTAAGTTTCCTAAAGTGTGGTAGTAGAATTTATAAATACAGATAGAGAGTCTATGGGAAAACATAAAACAAAATTTGTAATATATGTAAGCAGTGATGGCATTTTCCTATTTTATTCTCCTTAATGGCAATTGTATAGCTAAAAGCACTGTTGTCCATGATCAATGAGAATAAATTGTCTAGCTCATGTGATAATTCTAACGTATTTATCAGCATCTCATTTTAAACAAACTACCTAAAAATTGAAAAGTCAAACAATTACAGTTCAAAGTCGACTTTGAAGTAGACAGTTACCATTTTTGAAGTAGGAGGTAGATGGGCCCGCAGGCCAGACAGTTGGTGTTTGTCAAATGAAATAAAACTAAACTTTGTCCTCAGCCAGACAAGAATGATGCTTTCTCCACTGAAATGGAAGGAATGAACAAGCAGTGGGGAATTTGTAGCAGCAAAAATAGAAATGAGACTTTTCTGATAAACAAAGAAAATAAGGGAACAGGGAACAGGCTAAAGAAGAAGCATAAACTGGCCTGACAGAGTTAATCACTCCTAGTTCTAACTGTTACTAATCTGTAGTGTCTGTAACTAGATTTGTACTTCACAAAGTTAACCTATCACTCCTTAACACTATGTGAATTATATCCTGCACTCCCTTGTAGCAAATCACCCCTTGTAGCATCTGCATTTCAGAAAGAAAATCGCAGGCCAATAACCCGGAGACAAACGGACACAATTACTAGGCTGTCTGACGCCAGCTGTGACTGTTTTGAAATAATGCAGGAAGAAGAATACAAGACCTTCATTACTTTGAGCCTTATCACCTACCATAGACCATGAGCCCCAGCTATATAACCTCTCTCAATTCCCCACGGAGGGGGGCACAGTTCTTGAGGAGCTAGCCTGCTGTGTCTTCACTTTTGCCTGGCAAAGGAATAAAGCCACCTCTCTTTTCCTCCAAAATCTCTGTCTCCATATTTTTGTTTGGCATTGGTGCACAGACAGCCAAGATTTTTGGCAATATTTTGTCTACCCATCATTCATTTCTCCTTTTTCTAGAAGGAATACCTTATTTTTCTTTGTGAAGTTACTTTCCCCCATTATGTTATATTACATTAAAAAAATACATTTGTGTATTTTATGGGTTATCTTGGAAGTAAAGCCTACTTTACACCCAACTAAAAAGCAAACACATAGGACTATTCTTGAGAGTTGCTGGGTTATCAAATAAGTTCCTGACCTACTAAGGACTACCATGTGAAAGTCAATTTATGACTTGATGGTATGTAGCTGAGAAATAGGAATAACATACTTCTAAAATAATACCCCACCCCCTTCCTGGAATCCCTTCCAGAAGGAAGCAATTCATTCTTTGCTTGGATTTCCTGTGAATACATTGATTCAAAGAAAGGAGATCAAAACTTAATTCTGATAACCTGTTTTTGCCCCTTCTCCCCTTACTTTTTTAAATCCAGTTTTAAGAGTTTTCATATAAAAATATTATGTGCAATATTTTTCATTTTTATGTATGTACATATATTTTCTTGTACAGTTTCTGGTTATTTTGATTTTGATTAAAAAGGTCCTTTTTATTTTAGTATACCCAGGTGTCCCTTTTGGTTAGGATTCAAGTTCCAAGCTTCAAGTACTAGAAACTCTAAAATGGCAATGATTCAAAAGAGATAGAAAGCTACCTCTCTCTCATGTAAATGTATTCTGGAAGTTACCAATTCAAGGCTGGCAAGGAAGCTCCAAAATTCTCAAGCATTAAGAGTCTATCTTGTTATTCTACGTCTTCAACAATTGGATATCACTTTCTTACCCATGGTGTTTATACTGCAGTAATCATGTACACATTACAGATATGAGGAAATAGCATGGAAAGAAGGGTCTATCCACTCATTAATGGATGCTTCCTAGAAGAGACATGTAATATTTCCACTTAAATCCTGTTGGAGTGAATTTAATCATTTGACAGACTTAGCTGCAAGAGGGCCTGGGGAAAGTTGTCTTTATTTAGGTGACCATAAAAGTGCCTAGCTAAAACTTAGAGGTCCTATCAATAAGAGGAGAGAATTGATAACAGTGAAAATCTCCAAAATATTCTTCTAAGTTATTATTTTTAATTTTGTGAGCATTTTTTACATTTATATTTAATTCAATAAAAATATTTTTATATGCAGTATGAATTTCTTTGACATGGCTAACTACTTGTGTTATTACTATTTACTAAATGTATCATATATTTATTCACTGGATTGAAATGTCATCTGTACCATACATAACATTCCTACATACATTTATCTGTTGGAATCCACTTATGGGCACAGTATTTCTATGATTTTGAAATGATTTTTGCCTATTCTCTGTATCAATACAAAAGGTTCATTAAAATTTACTCATTTTATGTCTTAAAATTTTATTTTATAAACTAATATAGAGTGAATTTAATTTTTTCAGTGTACAGTTTTATGAGTTTTAAAATATGTATAGATTTATGTACCTACAAGCAAGATACAGAACAGTTCATTACTCAAAAAGCTCCCTCGTGCTTTCTATTAACAGTCACACTGACCCTCACCCAAATACTTGGCAACCACTGATTTGTTTTCTAACACTTCAGTTTTGTTTTTGAGAATACTATGTAAATGGAATCACATAATAGGTAACCTCTGGACCTGGTTCATTTCACTGAACATAATGGATTTGATTCATCCTCTGTTAATGCTTTTATCAGTATTTTTTATATTATTACTGAGATACTGAGTAGTTATATTAGTCAGGGTTCTCCAGAGAAATAGAATCAATAGGATATATACATATATATACACACACACACTCCACACACATATATAATCATATCAAATCATATAATTCCTCAAGGGTAACGCAATATGTTTTACTGAGTCCACCAATTCAAATGTTAATCTCTCATATGTAAACACTCTCACAGATGCTCCAAAAAATAATGTTTAGCTAAATATCTGGGTACCCCATGACACAGTAAGGTTGACACATAAAATTAACCACCACAGTAGTATTCCTTTGAATGATATACGACAATTTCTTCATCCATTCATCCAGTGAACAATATTTTGGTTGTTTCAAGGTTTTCGTGATTATAAATAGAGCTCCTATAAACATTTTCCTATAAAATTTAATAAATGAGTATAAGTTTTTCTAGGGTGAAAATTTAGGAATTGGACATCTGTGTCATATAGTAAAATGTTTAATTTATTTGATACTATCAAATGTTTTTCAGAGTGAATGCAACATTTTGCATTCCCATGTGAAATATTTGAGAATTACAGATTCTTTGCACTTTTAGTAACATCCAGATATTATCAGTATTTTCATTTTAGTCATTTTACTAGTTAATGGTTTTAGACTGAATTGTATCCCCTTAAAATGTATATATTGAAGCCCTAACTCCCAATATGACTGTTTTGGAGATAGGACCTTTAAGGGAATACTGAGGTTAAATGAGGTCATAAATGCAGGGCTCTTATCCAGATAGAACTGGTGCCCTTATAAGAAAAGGAAGATTTACCAGAAATTTCTTTCTTTCTCCATGAGTGCCAGAGGAAAAGCCATGTGAGAATGCAATGAGAATATGGCCATCTGTAAGCCAGGAAGAGAGCTCTCACCAGAAACCAAATTGTCCAACACCTTGATCTAGAACTACTAACCTTCAAAATTGTGAGAAAATAACGTTATGTTGTTTAAGCCACCTAGTCTATGGTATTTTGTTATGGCAGTCCACCTGACTAATACAGTTGTATATAGTGAGATCTCATCATAATTTTAATTTGATTTCCCTAATGGCTAATGATGTGAACATCTACTCATGTGCTTATTTGCCTTCCATACAATCTCTTTAATGAAGTGAATTTGAATCATCCCCAGTGATGAGAGGGAGTGAATGATTTATTATGCTCCCTTTACCTGCTGTAGGGATACCTAAACCATTTTGTTGATATGGAGCTATCGCAAGACTGATGATTTTTGATATGCTGAACCTCAATCATTCTGGAAAAATGAAAAATCAAAGCATACTTTGCATGAGCATGAAATAAATGTTAGCTGGGTTTAGTCACAGAGACAGTAAAACTATTTTTTAACCATAGCATATTTAGACAATCCTGGCTGATATTCTGTCATTTACCCCGTGAAAAAAATTCTAATAAATTATTTTTACCCCATTTCATTTTATATGCTCCCACATTTCTTTGTTCTCCTTTGCAGTAACATGTCTCCAAATACATCTCTGTACTTGCTATTTCAAGTTTACTATCCTCTCATTCAGTGGGAGGAAAAAAAGCAAGCAGGATCCAACTATATGTTGTATATATGAAAACAACTTTAAATATAAAAAGTTAGACAGATTAAAAGGAAAGTGACAGAGAAAGACATACTTTGCTCACACTAATCAGAAGAGAGCTTTACTAGGTATATTAATTTCAAAGAAAGAACACTCCAGAATAGGGAAACTAAAAAGGAAATATTGTCTAATGAAAAAGGGTCAATTCTACAAGACATAAAAATTTAAAATATGTATGGACCTAACAACAATATCAAAATATTTGAGGAAAAACTGATAAACCTGTAAAAGCATAGACAAATCTATTATAGTAGGAGAGTTGAACACTTTTCCTTCAGGAAGAAAATCAAAAGGAATATAGTTGACCTGAACAGAACTTTCAATCAATTTGATCTTATTGACATTTACAGACTACTCCATCCTACAACAGTAGAATACATATGCTTTTCAAGCTGACATGGGAATGGGACATTTACCAGGATACACCACATTCTTGGTCATAATATATACCTTGACAATCTAAAGCTATGGAATTCAGACAAAAATGGAATTAAGGTAGAAATCAATAACAGAAAGGTCATTGGAAAATCCCCACATATTTTGAGATTAAACAACACACTTCTAAATAATATATGGGTCAGTGAATAAATTTCAAAAGAAATTTTAAAATATTTTGATATAAAAATGAAAATATAACTGATTAAACCTTAGGTGATACAGCTAAGTAGGGTTTAGATGGAAATTTAGAACATAAAATGCCCATATTAGAAAGTAAGCAAGATATAAAATGAATAATATAAGCTTACATCTTTACAAACTAAAGAAACAAGATCAATTTAAGTCTAAGGCAAGCAGAAGAAAAGTAATAAAGTTAGAAATCAAATAAATTGAAAATGGAAAACGATAGAGAAAATCAATGAAACCAAAAGGTGGTTATTTGAGATAAAATTAATAAGCTCCACCCAAGCAAACCAAGAAAAAATATTAACTAACTATTAATAGCCAAAGTGAAAGAGAGTTTATCATTACCGAGCCTATGGACATTGAAAGGATAAGAGAGAAATACCTCAAATTAAATAACTTAGATGAAATGAACCAATTTTTTTTAGAAAACATGAACTACAAAAACTCACACAAGGAAAACGGATTCACTAAATAGGCATATAATCTATATTAAAATTGAATAGGCATATAATCTATATTAAAGTTGAATCAATAATTAAGAACCTTCCAACAAAGAAAGCACCAGGCCCAGACATTTTCACTGGTGAATTCTACCAAATTTACATTCACACAAAAACCTGCGCAAGAGTAGCAACTTTATTCATAATTGTCCCAAACTGGAAGCAACAAAATATCCTTAAAAAGGTGAACAGATGAACAAATTGTGGTGCATGCATACAACGGAATATTATATAGTGATTTTTTCTTAAATGAGCTATTAAACCATAGAAAGATATAGAGGAAACTTAAATGCATATTGCTAATGAAAATAGCCAGGCTGAAAGTCTACATACTATGTAATTTCAATTATATGACATCTGGAAAAGGCAAATTTATAGAAGCAGGAAAAAGATCAGTGGTTGCTAGGAGTTCAGAGGAGAGGGAGCAGGAAAAATAGTTAAGCACAGGGGATTTTCAAGTTGGTGAAATTATTTTCTATGATACTATAATGGTGGATACATCGAATTATGCATTTGTCCAAAACTATAGAACTTTACAACACACAGTGAACCTTAAAGTATGCAAATTAAAAAAAATTTTCGGTGGCCAGGGGGCCCAAGATATAATGCAGTATTTGAAAACAAAAATATCTAATTGTTTTACAAATGAATAAAACTACCTAATTTAAGGAGTGGGAGACAAGAGTTGGCTTAAGTAACTCTGGAAATGAGTCTGTTAGACTAAAAGCAGAAAACAAATAAACCCAAACAAACAAACAAAAAACAAGCAAAAAAAACCACCAAAAGCTGCATATAAGAGTGAGAACCAACACAGATAAATAGAGACTATAGAGACATGACAACCAAATGTAACACTGTATCTTTTTTTTTTTTCTTGCGGTTCGCGGGCCTCTCACTGTTGTAGCCTCTCCCGTTGCAGAGCACAGGCTCTGGACGCACAGGCTCACCGGCCTAGCCGCTCCGCGGCATGTGGGATCCTCCCGGGCGGAGGCACGAACCCGTGTCCCCCGCATCGGCAGGCGGACTCTCAACCACTGCGCCACCAGGGAAGCCCAACACTGTATCTTGAATGAGACCCTGGTGCAGTAAAAGGACATTAGGTCTATTCGGACAGAGCAGAGTGCTGTCATTGATAAATATACCTTCTATGGGTGCAGGAGTGAGCAATAAAACTGGTGCAGACCATGTGGTTGCCATTCCTGAACTATAACCATTGGAATCTGGCCAGTCCTTTGTAGGTAAAGGAATAGAAGTGGTTCTCCTCTGCAAGAGGAAGAGAGGGCATTGAATATCCACTTCAATTATTTAAAATGGACTGTCTAGCCTCTACATACTTATCCAAATGTCACACGTTTAGGAAACTTCAAATTGATGAATCCCAGTTTTCAACCAGCGGAGGGTAGAAATATATTAATTTGAAGTACCATGGTTTTTATACAATTTCTGAAGGTGGCTGAGTGGCAAGCACACACGTGGTTCCGAGTATATTGGCCATGACATTTACTAGTAAAGATTAGTGAAAACCAGTTATTCTATTTGATTGCATTGGCAAGTAAAATGGCCAAAACACCAGGTGGAATATTTTTCATTCTTGTCATAGAGGAATATTCATTTATATCATCAATGAGTCTGTTGGTGTCATTGCAATGTATTTCTTCTTTAGAACTAGTGTATGGCTAATGTTGAAATAAGAGAGATTTTAGATTCACTGACTATTTTATTTTATTGAAATTTTCCTTCTTATTTCTGTTTAAGTTTAGAGACAATCTATTCTATAACACATGTTAATTTGCACTTACTACTTCAATATTTCAACTGAAAATCTCAACTACAACAGTATGAAAGCACCCATTTTTAAAATATTAATTTGTCAACAGGTTTATATATGCCATTGTCTCCATCCTAATATATTAATTTCATTTTATATAATGAAATTCAGTTACTTTCAGTGCAGTATGCTTTACTTTTTCATCATCAAAAAATTAAAGCCCAATTGGGAAGTAACTTTTGAAAACATGGTTGGTTTTTTTTGTTTTTTTAAGTCCCAAGAGGACTTGGAAGTAATTGGAGAGAAGCCTGACATATTATTTTTGTAAGCTGTTTGAAGTAACTACATGATGTAGTGCTTACCTGGTGGCACAGTGGTTAAGAGTCCGCCTGCCAATATAGGGGACACAGGTTCAAGCCCTGGTCCGGGAATATCCCACATGGCGAGGAGCAACTAAGCCCATGCACCACAACTACTAAGCCTGTGCTCTAGAGCCCGTAAGCCACAACTACTGAAGCCTGTGCACCTAGAGCCCATGCTCAGCAACTAGAAGCCACTGTAATGAGAAGGCCACGGCACCGCAACAAAGAGTAGCCCCCGTTCACCGCAACTAGAGAAAGGCTGCGCACAGCAATGAAGACCCAACACAGCCAAAAATAAATGAATAAATTTAAAAAAAAAAGTAACTACATGATGCGAAGGTGCAAAAATAATTTCATTCTAAAGATGACACAGGATGTGTGGAATTTTAATGTGTTTCATTTTAGAAGATATATTAATAAAACTTTCTTCCTTGGAAAGTGCTTCATTTTATTGGTGAGATTAAAATGAATTCATTTAACACAAAATATTTAGCACACATTTTAGAGATGCTGAAACTGATTTCAAACTATTTTTGAGTATTTTTCATAAAAGGAATTTATTGTGCAATTTTTTTAAAAGCATAAAACTTGAGCATGAACTTATTAGCTCTTTTAGCCTCACTTTTTTTTTTCCACTGAGGATTCTATTTTATATTTAATCAGATGAAATTCATGAATTATCACTATGTGGTAAATAAATGTAAAAAAATCAGACTACAACAATGATTTCAAAATGAGTACCATATTCTTCAAGGCAGTTATCTTCGGAGGATATAAACTTATTTCACCAATTACAGCATTGTAATTATATGCAAAATAGTTTTTCAAATTTACCTTTTGAACCACAAGATAGATTACACATTTAGAACCAATAGTTAGTAGTTTTAAAAACAAACAATAATTAGATGCTTTTTGAAAAAACAAAATACTTTTAAAGATTGTTTATACATCATAAAGATATTAAATTCTCTTTAAAACTGATATCAAAAGAAGAATTGCTAAAACTTCTGGACCAATTTTACAGGCATCCTTTAATGAGCTGTTACTCTCTTTAAGTACTTACTTAGCACGTTTGTTTTAAAATTTAGTCACTTTCATTTTTATTTATGCTTTGAGTTTTCTTTATTGTTCTGACAATGAATTTTGTTTCTTTCCAAAAGAAATGATCATTGGTAATAAGAGATTGTCAGTAAAAGGAGTGGAATGTGAGATACTCTCAATGTAATCTATTAGACAACTATGCCATTTCTACAAAAACTGAAAACAGATACTGTGCTGAATGTCACTGTACATAGGAAAACTGCTCAAAAGATTCAGTCTCACTCTGGGCAGTAGAAACAATGATTTCTTGGTTATGAAGGAGTAGCCAGCAGATTTATTGTTTGGTACTAATAAAACTTTCCTCACATCTCCTTGAGATGTGCAAGTGAAAATGATTGAATATTCAGCATATTTCCATAAATTAAAAAAGACATTTTTATTATCAGTGAATTATTTATCTTTCCTGTGAATAGGTATTAAAGCTAAACATATTTTGTACCAGAGTAGGTGCTCCTTCTTAAGGAGTTTTTAAATTATTAGATTCTCCAAACCTTGTAACCTGTTCTTTCTTTTAAGAACATTGAATCAGAGAAAAAGATATTGAATATCACTAGATGAAGGGAAATATTTAAGTTACACATCAGCAATGAGACATGTGATGTATTTATGTCAAATAAATGTTTGTACAAATACCAACGCCTATCCTTGGTAGCACTTTCCCACCAGGTCTGATACAATGTTTACCACATTTTTTGTTCACACTATTTCACCAACCCCTTAACTGCTGGCTGCTGACAGTTTGGGGTTTGGATTCTGTTTTCCTTTCATTATCAGTGTACTTCATCATCTATAAAAATAATTTAAAATGTGCAAGGGAGACTGAAAGTTAGAACTTTTGTGTCATTAGCACAATACTTGGCACACTGTAGCCTCTCAATGATTATTTGTCGCTATATATATTTTTTTCTTTTCAGGACTTGGGGGTGAGCAGGAGGTGTTTGTTTGTTAATATACTCCTTTTTCAACTGAAGTAATGCACCAACAGGGAGATATGCAGAGAGACAAAAGCTTGAAGAGGACCAAAACAAGGACACAAATTGAAAGTACAACTTTTTTGTTAACCATTGATTGCACTATAAAAAAATTCATGAACTATGGTAAAACCAGTATTACTATCATTATTACTATCATTAATAAAACCATGACTCTGATTTCAAATAAAATTATTGAACTAGGTAAGAATAAATCTGTGACCCCAGTGTAGTAAAAGTACAACGATCTGTGGTTCTCATTTTAGAAAAAAAAATATGCTTTCATTTTATCAACTTTATTTCCTTTAAAGATAAACTATATATTTTGCTAACAGAATTAAGCTAAATTAGTATAATAAAATATCAAAAAATAAAATTGCTAAGTTATTGCTATAAGTAGGTGTTGAATTGTATTAAGAATCTTTTCTGTATCATTCTTGAGGATTCATGTCTGATTTTTAATCAATAATAAGTGCATTATAATCTGTTAATACAATAATTACTTTAATTGACTTCTTGAGATTGAATCAGTTTTTCATTCCTGAGATAATACTTACATATTCACGAGGTATTTTTTTAATGGATGGATTTAGTCTGATAATATCTTATTTAGGATTATTACATCTATGTTTATAAGTGAGATTTATTTAAAATATTCCTTCTTTTACTGTCTGTATCTTGATTTTAGTAACAAAAGTATACCAGCCTAATAAAATGATTGAGAGTGAAATATTCCCATCTTTTTCTGTTCTTGAGAAGAGTTTGTAAAAGTTATAGATTATATCATCTTCTTTGAATGTGCTATAAAAAATCTTTAAAAGATATCTGAATTGGTGTTTGCATATTATTTTTTTAGTAGATTTTAACTGTTTCTAAAATTTCAAACTTGTTTCAGATCTATCCCCCTTCTTTAGATAACATATAAAATATCTGAAGTGTATATATATATGTTTATGTATATATTATATACATGTGTGTGTGAGAATCCTCATGGTAGGCTAAGTAATTTATATTTTTGTAGAAAAATTCATCTTCATTACTTTAAAATTAATTATATATTTTCTTATAAATTTTGTTATGAAAATATCTAATCCATATATATTCATAACCCATTTACCAACACTGTTTATGCATGCCTTAAATATTTCTTCTTAACATTTTATAATTGATTTTTTTCAATTTTACCTCTAATCTAGAGTATCAATACTGAAGAGACTATACATATTAAAATTTAATCTCCAAATTATTAATACATTTGTCTGGGGTCAAATCTATCTCCACCACTTACTTGAGGTATGACCTTGGATAATTTACTGAGCCTGTTCCTGTCTCACTCTCTCATTTCTCATCTACATAATAAGGATAATTATATGCCATCTTCATAACGATGATTAGTGGGGATTCACTGAAGTAATTTTAACAAAGCAGTTACTAAAATTCCTGTTATATAGAAAACAATAATTATTTATTAGGATTATTATTTCAACCAAAAATATTTATAATTATTCTCATAAAACATTGATGTTACCTGTTATAGGATTTATTTATGATGAGTGATGAGGTCCGTTATCTATCTAGGATTCTAAAGGTTTGGATTTTATTTATAGCTGTGCAGATTCCAGCTATTTGGCATTTATTTGATGTCATCACACTTGGGCTTCTTTTCCTAATCAAAAAATAACAGAGTTAGACTAGATCAGGGATCAGAAAACCACTACCTTTGCCCAAATACGGCTTGCCACCTGTTTTTGTAATTAACTTTTACTGGAATACAGTCACACACATTTGTTTACGCATTGCGTTTGCTTTTGCCATAGATGCCAAAGTTAAGTAGTTGCCCTTAAACCTGAAAATGTTTGTTTTCATTCCTTTCTCTGAGTTCTTCACTAGATTATTTTAAGAATCTTTTCTGTTCTGATATTCTATGATCTATTTATAATAATTATTTCTACATGAGCGATCCTGTTTGCAAAGAAGAATAATGGAAATATAGTGTAATTAGATCTTCCTGTTCCTATATCCATGGAACCAAACTCCACAGATTCTCACTGAAAAGTCATTATCTCCAGACCTCTATGTTTAATTATAATCAGTTACTTACAAAACTATGACGGTAGGTAACTGGTAGTAGATAACGTATTTGTTCTGATTCTCCGCTACCCTATGCTTGCAGCACTACTTGGATCAAGCTTACCAACTACTGTCTCTGTAACCTCTCTCAGTTCTACCTCTTACTTGACCTACACTGATGCTAGATCCTCAACCAGATGAAAAAATTTTCATATCTATGATCTGCTGCATTGTGCACCTGGGTACTAGGTCAGGCCTGCAGTGGCAACTATCCTATTTGGGGGCAGGATTATATCACACCTTAGATTTATAACTTCATCTTGAAATCACTTTTCTCCTAAAACTATTTTTCCATTGACTGCGAAACTCAAGAAATCCTACATCCCTCAGTCAAAATGAAATAGACCCTCTTGAATCACCTTTAATCTTCCAACAAAGTTGCTCTGTCATCAGTCAATTCTATCCTGTCTCCACTCTCATTCTATAACATCTTGCATTAATAAAAGTTCCCGTGTTATTTCAGTTATATAATTTGAAATTTGTAGTAGCACGTGTTAAGTACTCAGTAAATAGTGGTTATCATTATAATGTTATTATTAATCACTTGTTCAGGGACTAGCAGGTTGAGGTACAATATCAGCACCATTCTAGAATTCCTAGTGCTATTGCATTAAATAATTGGCTTTCTATGAGAATTAGCTTACATATCTAAATATCATAGAACAGGAAAAAAATCTCTGGTAACTAGTGGACAAAAATAAACTAGTGAATCAGAAATGTAGAGTCACTTTATAAACATATAACACAATATACTCTGGTTTCTCTTCAGATTACATAAATCTTTCACTTTTTACTAAAAAAACCCAGAAAACATAACAGATAAGAGGTGTAAGTTCTCCTTACACTATAGTCAGAGTCAGCCACATTGTGACTACAATGCTCTGTTTGAGACTAGGCAGAATTTGAAGAGATTATAGCAGATTAAGATTCAAAATCAAATATATATATATAAAAAGAAAAAAATGAGGCTGAGTCATATAATAAGATTTCTAGTCTATATAGGAATATCATTCAATAGATAGTGACAAACTATTTTTATTTCATTATCTAAAATGGAAGAAAAGAAAAGGGATTAAACTGCAGCATGGAGGGTATAAACTTAATTAAGGGTTTCTTCACAGTTAAGAATGTTAAACATAAAAATGGGCTACCCAAGGAAGGATATCTTTTACAAGGAAAGAGATTTTCATCATCAACAGAAGTTTAAATGTGGTCTTGCCTGAAGGTTACAAAGTGGACTTGACAGCATCTCAGGGTTCCAGTATAGCCCTGTGACTCTAAGAATAAATTTTTGAGTAAATATTATTATATTTTTTATAGTAGAAAGATTGTGTACTTTCAGGAAGGATTACCAGATGATATTTTAAAATCATCGTCACAAATTCACATTTATGGTACTCCCCTGAAGAGATATTTACATCCTTTTAAAAGAGAGTTCCCTATAGAGTCTCTAAACGCAAACTCTATTCTATATTGCCTTTATCTAGATTTTATGCTGAGCTCAGTGGGCATTAGAGTTTTTAAATGAATACATTTTAGAAGTATTGAGAAATGAACTTTAAATGGCTTATATTGCTCATAAAGCCTCTAGCCTTCAGAGTAAAAATACCAATGCATTCCCAGGAAATACTATTTGCTGTACCTTAAACTCTATAAAATAAAATGTTAGGAAGCAGGTTTTTTTATTGAGAGGAGGGAAAAACAAACATGAAATGTAGGAGGAAAGGGAGAGCTCTGTGGCAATGGATTGGAATTGTAGATATCAACATGAAATTATGAATATATATGTCAATATATATTTATAAATATTTACACATATATACTTATATGTGTGTGTATATATAACTACCCAATGAAATGGCCTAAAAGCAATAAGACACCGGTACCTATAAGAAAACAGAAGTCCTTGTAAATATTAGCTCTTGTACTGGGACAGGGAAAATACAAAATGAACCTGAAACATCTTGTTTTATCAAAAAGTCAGGAAGTGTTCAAAAACTGATAAGATATAAGAGCTGTTAAGGTAACCAGATCAAAGTGATAAAAAGAATCTCAAAGAAAGGAAAACCACAGAGATAAGTGAAATAGTATTTTATACACACTTTTTCAAGCAGGGCCTTTTTTGCTCCAGGACACAGAGACTATGGATATGGACCACGAACTGAGGCAGGGACTCTTACTAACTAAAAAGAAATGAAATCAGCAGAGCTTTGGCAGTCTCATGGGTCTGGAGAGACAAAAATTAGAAACTTGCCAGTTTCTAGTGAAAAGGATGGTGAGAGAACTAAACCTGAACTTGTGCTACTGTTCCTCTCAAGACGTTTGTCAAATGCTGAAACTGTACCCTGCAGTAGAGGAAGGAGCAAAGCAGAATGTCTCTGAAAAGCAGATTGCAACTTCTGGCAGTCTCACGGACTTAGGAGAAGAATTGATTTTAGGGTCTGCCTGGAGAGGGAGCCCAGAAGAACATCCCACTTCTACCTGTTTACTTCTGATTAAGATGATCAGCCCCTGCCAAAGGAAAGAGAATTAACCTGGAGAAAATAGGGAAGTTATAAACAATTAACTGTGAAGTTAATTCTGGGATTAATATGAGTATATTCTTACCATCTTGCTGTATATACTCTCCCTGGATGACCTCTTCCATGAATATGTGTCTAGGCACCTCAAACAGATAATTTAAAGGTGTACCTCCAGTCTAAACCCATATTCAACTGGCTACTTGTCACTCTTTCTTGGATTTCTAAAAAGTAACTCTAGCTCAATGTGTCTAACACCAAATTCATAATCCCTGCCTTCACATTCCTAATTAATCTTCTGCTAATGTTGATTTTATAGATAATGTTACCACTAGCCGTCCAAATATATTAGCCATAAATTGAGACTCACTCTCTCTCTTACTGATCAATCATCAGACTGTCAATTTTGTCTTCTAAATCTCTCTTGTCTTCTACACCAATGTCATCCATCCCAGTCAAGGTTACCACTCGGTTCCACGTGGACTGCACGAACTATGGTCATAGACCACTCCTTGTTTTCTCTGCATCTATCCTATATCTCTGGCAACCCACCCTATATACCATGACCTGAGTAATCTTTGAAAAACACATATTTGATCATTTTACATCTCTGTGATAGTTTTACTTAGATATATATTTAGAAGAGTTATTGAGTTATTACTTTATGGTATAGATGCAACTTTTATCTTTGAATTAGGTTTTTAAAATTTTATTATAATTACTCTTAATTATAAGTTTTATGTTCAGTGTTGAAAGTCTTTACTAAAAATTTATTTTACAAAACTGGCTTAAAAGGGTGAGGTATCCCCAATAAGCAAAATAATTGGAGCAAAGAAGCATACAAGCTCTTTAAAACAGATGGTCAATCATAGTTCTAGGATAATTCAATAGGAAGTTTAGAAATATTCCTCAAGAATTACCCTTGCAATAAAATTGTACTTATATTAGGGATTAATTACAGTTTTTAAAAATGATGTAATAAAATGTTTTATAAGGATAGAACAGTTAGTATTTGAAAATAACAATTTCCAAGGTATTTCCATTGAACTATTCCATTTTCAAATTGGGTATTCTCTTTATAATGAGCAGTCACTCTTCCTGTCCTATAGTGAAAAAAAATAGATCATGATCTTTATTTAGAACGATCTCTAGGAATAGCCAAAACATTCTAATTTTTCTTAAGACTTTAATGTCCTCACATATTGAACAATAAAAATGAATGTAGTGTAGAAGCCTGGTATTGAATTGCCATCATTGAAGATCAGTTCTAAATGCTACTTACTCCAGAAGCCCTTCTGAAAGGAACCTGGTTTTGATTATTCTATCCTCTGAACCCCTACAGAGTTACACTCTAAATAAATTAACATTGACTAATTTGTCATTGTATTATATTGATAAATACATATATGGTGCCTTTCTAGTTCAAACAGTTCATAGCAGAGGACTAATCTTATTTATCTTTATCACATTCTCAATGTTTACAGTCACTAGATTCCAGAGGGGATACTATTCATTGAAATGATTTTATTTCAGATATTTAGCAAGCAAGAGAATTGCTTGAAGCCATTAGCATTTCACATAAATGAGGTTATAGGGCGTTGAAAAAAGCCTAAAAGCTATTGGTTACACTTTGAATGTTCTAAAATAATGCAACCAAAAGTTGGTACCTGTGTTTGTATTTCTCCTTTAAAAAATGTAGTACCTAGAAGGGATTTTTTTTTTTTTTTTTTGCGGTACGTGGGCCTCTCACTGTTGTGGCCTCTCCCATTGTGGAGCACAGGCTCCAGACGCGCAGGCTCAGCGGCCATGGTTCACGGGCCAGCCGCTCCGCGGCATGTGGGATCTTCCTGGACCGGGGCACGAACCCGTGTCCCCTGCATTGGCAGGTGGACTCTCAACCACTGAGCCACCAGGGAAGCCCTAGAAGGAATTTATTTTAGAATTTTGAGAGTGTATACACAGACTGTGGATATATTTACACCTGAAACCAATGAAAATTAAATATTTGAGTATATAATTTTATCAATTAAATATCTATCCTAAGTTGGCTTTAGGAGCAGTTACTTTTCAAATGCATTTTATTAGTTTGCAAGGGCCGCTATAACAAAGTACCTCAGACTGAGTGGCTTAAACGAACAGAATTTTTATTTTTAATAGTTATGGAGGCTAGAAGTCCAGGATTAAGGTGTCATTGAGGCTGGTTTCTTCTTAGGCCTCTCTCCTTGGTTTGAAGATGTCCATCTTCTTCTGGGGTCCTCATATGATTCTTCTCTCTGTGGGTATCTGTGTTCTAATTTCTTCTTATAAGAATACCAGTCATATTGGATTAGAAACCCACCCTGAAGACCTCATATTAATTTAATTTACCTTTTTAAGACCCTATCTATAAATACAGTCACATTCTGAGGTACTAGAGATTAGGACACCAAAATATAAATTTGTGTTGGGAGGGGAACACAACTTAATTTCTCATATACATTCCTAAATTTGTCATCTCAATCATGGAAATGTATAATAGGCTGTGATTTTGGAGTCAGAAAACCACAGGGAAGTGAGAAATCACTTCCACAGCTTTCAAAAAGATTCTTACTTGTCATCTATGTATTTTGATATTTCCCCTCCTATTAGACAGGGTGTTAAAGACATGGTTGGAGGGCTAACTGAACGATTTGTGGTCTTAAAGAAATATCTAAAGGCTGAAAAGTTGACTAGACTTAAATGTTTCCACATTTAATTCAATCAAACCTTGGTGGTATGTACCTGAATGTGCTTTGTTTTCTATCCATCTGATGAAGGCTTTTCATGGATTTAAAGCAATGTGGGCCTCTTCAATTCCTCAGTATAATACAGAAAAATTAATAAATTCCAAACACACTCACAAAATTATTGACATAAAAACGCATAATGTAATTTAACTATGCTATCACGGTGGTCTTTAAAGTGCCTTCTATGAACTTCTGGGTGTCCCTAAGACCATTTTAGGAGGTCAACAAAATTAAAAATATTTTTTGTAATAATACCAGAGTGTTTGTTGGTGAGCTGAAATTTGCACTGATGTTGCAAAAGCAGTTTCTGGATAAAAGTTATGGCACTTTGACAAGAATTAAAGCAGTGGCACTAAACTATACTCGTATTCAATGTATTTTTGCCTTTCTGAACTTACAGTAAAGACAGACAGGTTTCACTAAACAATGCCCTTGATGAAGCGGTACAAAGTACTGATTTGATTAAATTTTGATCCCAGAGTACATATTTCTCAATATTCTGTGTGAGGAAATGGAAATTATTCATAAAGCACTCCTTTTTTAAAAAAGTATTTATTTATTTAGGCTGTGCCAGGTCTTAGTTGCAGCACAGAGGACCTTTTAGTTGCTGCATGCATGTGGGATCTAGTTCCCCAACCAGGGAATGAACCCATGCCCCTGCATTGAGGGAACGGAGTCTTACCCACTGGACCATCAGGGAAGTCCCTGTTCCTGAAGCATTTCTGCTACCTACATGAATATGATAGCTGTTGTTAGGAAAATCACCTATGTGAAGGGGGCAGGTGATTATTGCTTCAGTTGCAAGCTAAACTAGTTGTTTTTTTTCCCTCCACAGGTTTAATGGGTTTAATAAGTTTACCCCTTCAGCTTCTATTTGCAGCACCCAATAATCCTTTGAAATACCAGACAAACCTGGCAGTGGCCAACAGTAAATTTCTGACCTCCAGAGTTTAAAAGTTCAGGTTCTCTGAGCATTCTGTGCTGCAGTGGCATTTGTCCAAAATTGGTACCTCCCTATAGCTGGGAAACTTTAAATGTACCAGTGAAAAAGAGCTTTTTCCCCTTCAAGGGGAAGAAAAGAAAATCACTCTTTAAAACCCAGCAGATCTGATTGTGAGGTCTTTCCTCCTGTCCTATCTCTTCAGGCTTGTTTTTTGCAGTAGAGCAAGAGAGAACAAAATTGCAAGAAACAAGACAGTGATGGCTATAAGTGGAATGACCAAGAGGAATTCAGATTCTTCTTTACCTCCAACATCCAATATATGTGCTTCACAGAAAAACAACAAAAATAACACGTCCACAAAATACAACAGCTAGAATTACAAAAATCCATTCATCCAAGGATGGTGGAAGGCAGGAAGAGGCGGTGGGAGGGTAAATGGCACAGGGAGAAAAGTATTCAAATCATTTCAGGCAGGGGGGCTGGTAAATGCTAGAAAAGAGCTGCAGAAAAACCTGTGATCCTTTCAGATTCACCAGTGTTAAAAATCAACCTACCGGTGTCAGAAAGGTTCTGCCTTAGGTGCACCAGACAAAAATCCCAATTCCTCAGAAAGAAGGGAATATGCAAAGGACCCTTGGCACAGTGGGTCCTGCCTTCCGTAGTGGGGTAGTTGAACAAGGAAAACAGCTGCCAAATGGTCCTCCCAACCCCATCCATCCCCTCTGGATGGCCGACACGGTGACCTGCAGCAGCCTTCAGCTTGGCAATAGACTAATACCTTGGGGGAACTTCTCTGCAGAGGCTGAGCTACTCAGGGCAGACTGCAGGTGCACTGTTTTGTGGAAGATTCTGTTGCTTAAGAAATCCACCAAGGAAAAGGAAGTGCAGCTGGAAAAGGTAGGCTTTGCCAGGGGTCTTGGCTTCATTAGTGCTGATAATAAACGAGGGGAAGAGGACAGAGAAAAGGCAGCCACTGATAATGCAGGAGGCGTGGCATCTGCTGGGAAGGCCAGTATAGTGAGTAGAAAAGCAATATATATGCAGAAGACTAACCAGTTGACCAACAAGATGCGGCTCAATCTTGCTTCCTCTCTATGCTCTGAGCCAGGACACTACTAGCCCTCTTAGACGCTATTCCTCTCTCTTTTGCTGAATGTGAGCATCTAGCTTTGAGATGGTACAACTTCCAGAGATGGAGTTTTTAATTTCCCTGGCAAGGTCCTGCAGAAAGGTTTTGACACTGTCAGCCACCTCTTCCCCACTTAAACTACCAACAACACAGAGGAGAGAGAAGCGTCCCCCAATCCTTCACCACGAAGGACCGGCAGCTTTGCTGCTGCGACTGTGGCTCCAGCCTGGCCTCTTGTTTACCGCCAGCCGGCCAGGCTCCTCCAAGCCCCTCCGCCCACGGCCTGCAGCTCCCACAGGAGGTGCTCCCAGGGCAGCCCCAGAGCGCGTATGGGGCTGGGGGGTGGGGTGGGGCGTCAGCTGGGAAGTTCCGTTGTTTTTAATGGCAACCATTTTCACTAGAGAAAACTTATGGCTGATAAACGGTGCTTATTACGACTTGAATATTTTACAGATATTGTCTTAAAAAGTAAAGAAATGGACTTATTTCTTCAGGGAAAATGACACTTTTGTTGTGAATGGTAACATCTTAGTTTTCAACCAAATATTAAAATTTTGGAACACTTAATCTAGCACTGAAATCTTCACAGCTTGCCAGTAAAGTTTTTGTTGATAAACCTGGTGGTAATATTAGCACAGGTATTAGTTGATGTTATTTAAAAACATATGTCAATATTTGGCATATCTGCATAACTCAGTGAACAAGCATTTCCTTAATGACTGTAATGTAACATCACAAATGGATAGGGATGCAGTGAAAGGGCAAGGTAGATCAATGGATTGTAATATAACGAAATACAAAAAGTTAATTGATTTGGTTTCACATTCCATACGCATCTAATTTTAAAGAAACCGTTACCTACCCTTTCCTGTCGGGCCCCAACAAGAGTCCTCCTGCCCAGCGTTGTTTGAGCCAATTCCCAGTTCCGTTCAGAAGCAAAGGAAAGCTTTATTCTTTGATCAAGAGACAGAGAGACGCGGGCTTCCCTGGTGGCGCAGTGGTTGAGAGTCCGCCTGCCGATGCAGGGGACGCGGGTACGTGCTCCGGTCTGGGAGGACCCCGCGTGCCGCGGAGCAGCTGGGCCCGTGAGCCGTGGGCGCTGGGGCCTGCGCGTCCGGAGTCTGTGCTCCGCAATGGGAGAGGCCACGACACTAAGAGGCCTGCGAACCGCCAAAAAAAAAAAAAGAGAGATGGAGAGACGCGAGCTAACGCTCTACAGCCCACACTATCCCCCGCAGTCCGTGGGGGCGGGGCTGCTTTATAGGGTTCTCTTCAGCGGGAAGGGGGCGGAGTTCTGCGCGTTGGGTGCAGCTGTGCTGCACACAGCTCCGGATTGCAGGTCAGGGCGCAGCCGCTCGGCTTCCGGCTCCGCCATCTTGAATTGTGGTGTCTCCGCGGCAGTTCTGTGAGCTGAGGTAGCCGGCGTAGCTTTTTGCTCGAGGATCTTTGTTGTGAAGACAAGGACAAGACCTCTGTATGTGGCACCCTATGAGCAAGTGAAACTGGACTAAGCACAAAAGAGAAGAAAAAAAGAGGTACACTTTATTTTGTTACCCAAAGCCTGTTTTTATTTCCTGGGAATTGTTGCTAGGCTTTGCCGGTGACAATTTAATGTGGTTTCAAACATGTATATCCACATATTTCTTTGTGAGGCTGGATGTTCTTAACGTGATTCAACCAAACAACATATCAAAACTGACTGAATGTAGAAATAAATATGAAAACCCAGTTATCTTATAGTAGGCAAGTCTATATTTGCAAAAATGTAAAACAATGTCTCTTCCCTAATTAGTTTGGTTTTAGAATATTGTTCTTTTAAATGTTTTTGTGATAACATGAGTTTATTTTTATTTTATATAAAGTAATATTTTTAAATTCCCCATTTTAATTTCTAAGTGGGCAAATATAAATAGATATAACACATAAAAAAGAAAAACCTCTCTGGGGTTGTAATTATTTTTAAGAATACTATTAAGAAGGCCTTGAGAACTGAAAGTTTGAGTACATCTGTCTATCAAAAGAAGATTACAAGATATACAATGACATTTTTTAATGTATTTGATACACTACAAGTTGTAGAGTTCATTCATGGGACAAAATTTTAATAGAGTAGGATCATGATTCTCTTAAAAGTCCGATTTCTATGAGTATAATCTGATTTAGAAAAAATTTCTAAGAATCTAAGCTAGAAATAGAACACTTGCTAGTAAAAATGTAATTACTGGTGTTTCACGTTCTGCAGGTTTCCATCCCCTGCATTCAGTGAACCTTAATCACTACCTACATTTCTCAAACTTAACTGTCATCATCCACCAAAGACACCATGGTCTCACCCTTGACTTCTACCAATAGCTTCATGATTATCAATCTGCTTTCACTTTGGCTCTCCTACTCCCCAGGAGCCATAGTGAACTTTCTGTAAGACAATTTTTGTTTCACCATTTCCCTACTTAAAGCTCTAGGGAAAAAAAGGTTTTGTTTTTGTTTATGTTTAATTTTTTGTTTGTTTCAGTGGAAGCAAATTTACCCCCCTTGTGACATGATTTACTTAGCACTGTATCATCTAGCCCTTCTCAACCCCTCTACCCTCTCTCCCCTGTCCCCATCCTTGCTCACTTTGTTCCAGGCACTTTGACTTCTGGGTTTTTTTTACCCATAAATGCCAAGATACTTCCTCATTCAGACATGTTCCCAAAACTCTAATCTAGCAGATATTCACAGGGTTCAATTCTTATCTTAGCACATATGTGGACCACTATAATTGTACTCAGTATATTAGTACCTGTTACCATATGTATACTATATGTTGTATGTATTTATATGTATGTGTGTATAGACATATATACATATGTGTATATACATGTGCATATACACACACATGTGCTCACACACACATATATATACATATACAGTGGGGCTCCTTCTATCCTTTAGCCTTGCCATCTCAGGATCTATCACTTCTGCCCATATGGAAGGAGGAGAGAGAGAAACAACATCACCTTTATTCAGATTCCACTGGTATCAGGCATACAACCTGATACTTTTTGTTTGCATTAATAATTAGCTACAATGTTAAGTATCAAAAATATAATTACATTCCAAAATGCAAATATAAACTATTGCATTATAACATCATTTACCTCAAGTCCTTTATTTCGTAGTCAAAGAAACAAACAGAAAATTAATGTAACAATTCCAAGTCACATAATGGGAACAAAACTGAGTTTCACCAATTCCCCATTTAAATGACTTTAAGAATAATAAGATATTAAATATAAAAAAAAATTGTTTGCCTTAAGTTGCTGTTTCTCTTTCATGCAGTCTACTATTTTCTATCCAATATTTTGACTGTAAAAATAAACTAAAAAGAATATTGTGGTTTTAAATGAAAATAGTAATAAGAAAAGTAAATTTAATGGTGGTTAGTTTATTGAAATAAAGTATTTTAAACTTTCACCACTTCGATTGTTAAAGAGAAAATGAGGAGTGATTGCAGTAACACATTTGGTTTGAAAGAGAATGAAAAAATTTAATGAAAAACAATATGAAACTGTTCTAATCATCAATAAATTTTGTCAAGGAAGCAAAATATTTAATAGAAAAATCTCAATTTATTCAAAGCAAACTATAGTTTGTAGTTCAAAGAATACCCATAATCTTCTCTATTTTATACACCCTAGGCAAATCCTGGGTTTAGTAATCCTGGTCCATCAGTCTTTTCCTCGCTTATGAAGTTACTTAAGCATCTGTTATTCTTTAGGCTGCTCTTAAAATATTTAGCAATCTAATTTGCAATTTATAATAATGAGAAACAAAAGATATAATTATAAACACAAAATGATCCACTTAGAACATTGCCTTGATTCAATTACATTTTTTTTTTTTTTTTTGCTGGCCTCTCACTGTTGTGGCCTCTCCCGTGGCGGAGCACAGGCTCCGGACCCGCACGCTCAGCGGCCGTGGCTCACGGGCCCAGCCGCTCTGCGGCATGTGGGATCTTCCTGGACCGGGGCACGAACCCGTGTCCCCTGAATCGGCAGGCGGACTCTGAACCACTGCGCCACCAGGGAAGGCCCAATTACATTTTTTATAGATCCATTTACTTGCTTAAAATTTGCAAGAGAGTATTATCTGTACTTTTTCTGTTTATGAAGAACATATAAAATTGCAATAGTCATAATTGTATCAAAAAAGCCAGCTGCCTCCTTAAAAATGTATTACTATGTTTTAATGACTACTATAGGCATAATATTATTTTATATTTAGTTTGATAATATGGGTCAGGTAAGACAAAAAGTGTTTTAATGTCAAATGACAACTAAAATAAATGTTTAATCTGGTAAATATACCATTGAACTGAAAATGAAATGGGATCCAATTTTATTTTTAGAAAACAAAATGACTACAATTTAGTTAAAATATGATGAGCTGGTTATTATTCTTGCCAAGAAGTCTACAAATATGCTTGGGGTTATTACTGTAATAAGCTTAATTATCACTTTTGGAGTCTGAACAAATTATCTGTGCCTTAGCTCAGCTGATGACCAAATGGAAACATTTTCATAGTGCTAAGTTGCAAATTCAGTGCCAAAAAAAGCTGCAAATAAGACATTTTGTAGCAATTTCATATTTTGAGATTGCTAATCATCACCCATATAATCCTTCTACTTCTATAGCCTTAAAGTTTTATTAGAGATCTACAGGACAAGCAGATATAAAATTTCTGGGCCACAGCAGCTAACAACTGCTATTGATCCTCTGTGCAACTTCATTAGGAGGAAGGAGTATATAAATGTGGTGCTCTGTGGGGGAAAGTTTCAGCATTCGAAGACCAGCTCTAAGCTGGGGTTACGTGTAGTTTTCATTGATTTAAAGTAAATAAAAATCATTTTGTAAAAGGTGCAAACGAGAGATTTAATTGAGTTTTCTGTGTAGTAAGAAAACTTAAAAGTCAAATTGTCAGCTTGTCACTTTTGCTAAGCCCTCTATTGTTCTACTTTATTTTTTTTATGGATTTGTGAAGATTCTTTCTATGTTTATTTCCAAAGTGAACATGCACAACCTTTGTTTTTATTGAAGTATAGTTGATTTACAATGTGTTAATTTCTGCTGTACAGCAAAGTGATTCATTTATATATGTGTGTGTGTGTGTGTGTATGTATATAATATATACCTTCCTTTTTTTTTAACATCTTTATTGGAGTATAATTCTTTACAATGGTGTGTTAGTTTCTGCTTTACAACAAAATGAATCAGTTATATATATACATATGTTCCCATATCTCTTCCCTCTTGCGTCTCCCTCCCTCCCACCCTCTCTATCCCACCCTCCCTATCGCACCCCTCCAGGCGGTCACAAAGCACCAAGCTGATCTCCCTGTGCTATGCGGCTGCTTCCCACTAGCTATCTACCTTACATTTGGTTATGGTTTATCATAGGATACTGAATATAGTTCTCTATGCTATACAGTAGGAACTTGCTATTTATTCATTCTGTATATAATAGCTTACATCTGCTAGCCTCAACCTTCCACTCCATCCTTCTCCCAGCCCCATCCTCCTTAGCCACCAAAAGTCTATTCTCTGTGTCTGTGAGTCTGTTTCTGTTTCATAGATAGGTTCATTTGTGTCATGTTTTAGCTTCCACATATAAGTGATATTATATGGTATTTGTCTTTCTGATTTCAGTTGGCACTGAAATGTTGCCCAGCTGATTCTGTAATACTGGCATATTCTTTGTGAGAGTTTGATACACTGTATTTCAAGCAGTTTGCCCTTGAATAAAACATTCATTTAAAGGAACTATAGGGAATTCCCTGGAGGTCTAGGGGTTAGACTCAGCAATTTCACTGCTAAGAGCCCAGGTTCAGTCCCTCATCGGGGAACTAAGATCCCACAAGCTACACAGCGCAGCCAAATAAATAAATAATGAACTCTATTTGTTTGGGTTGGTAGATACAGGAGGATAGAGTTATAGGGCTGAGTAAACTCAGACACAGAAACCAATGATTGCACCTAAGCAGGTCATGGATAAAAGAAGAGACAACAATTACATAGCTGTTTCAAGAAAGACAGATACCATTTTGGTGAAGAAAAAATTCTTCATTTTTCATAGTATATTGAAACTGAGCAGGTCCATGTGGGGGCTTTCCAGGGACAGACCCTCCCCTGCCACCTCTTGTTTGTAAAAAACCTTTAGCCTCCTAGACCTTCCCTGATTTCCAAAGAACAAATTTAATCAGAAAAATGAAAAGAAAAAAAAAAACGGAAACAAAAGAAAACAGTCAAGCAAGACAAAATAATAATAATTTAGTCATAAAACACAATCAAGGACAATTAGTTCCTCCTCCAGGGCTATAGATAATATCCTGAGCCATATCCTTGAGTTGTTTAGCAGATATTAAATCCCTCACCAGGTGGAATAAGTTAACTGCATACTGACCACCAGCAGGTAGGTCCCAGTCCAGTTGGAACCAGAAGGTTGGTGATTGAGATTCCTAAAACATCACTCTGTTACCTCACCATCAACCAATCAGAGAATTGTACACACTCTGTGACTCTCTCTCACACTGTCTTTAAAAATCCTTCTCTGAAAGCCGTTCAGGGAGTTCTGGTCTTCTGGGCATGAGCTTGAGCTTTGCCTTACTTGATCCTGCAGTAAACGCTGTACTTTCAATCACTACAACCCAGTGTCAGTAGCTCGCCTTTGCTGTGTGTCAGGCAAATGGACCCAAGTTTGGTTCGGTAACAATATAACTTCAGTCATAAATGACGGTGATATAATACTTAGAATTACAGGATCTCTTCTCCTGAAGATCTGAAAGGACCTTAGATTTCTTATCAGCAAAGTTAGAAAACCATAGGTTGAGATAAGTTTTAGAGTTATAGAAATAGTGGTTGAGAAAATGTCAGAAGGAATGGTCTGAAAGAAAGCTTAGTGATAGAAAAGCATTCCTGGAGAAAACATTTTTAGAAAATGAATGATTTTTATACATCAAGAAGGTCAGTGAGAACTGTTGCATTATAATCTTCTCAGGATAATAGCTGTAACATTTTTTTGTTTTTTAAGTTTAAATCAACTTATATTTACTTTTGATGTGTTTTTGATGGTTTATTTTTATAGAGAGGTAGGATAGCAAAATAGCACATTTTCTGAAGCCAGATTTCCTGATTTTTTAATTCCATATCTGGATAAGTTTCTAAATCTCTGTGGTTTATGGGACTAATAAAAAAAATGCCTACCTGATATGACTGTTTGGGGGATTCAATGAATTGATACATGAACTGTTAGGGCAGAACTGTTCACATTATAAGTATCACATAAATGTTTACTCTAAGCATCATTATCAGTAGTTAGTAGTCAGAATGTGCAGTGTAAGTGAATACATAAGTATCAGTGCTAAATTGACAATTTCCCAACTGGAAGAAGCTGAAGATCTGCAGATAAGTGAATTAAAAAATCATCCTTGCAACTGCTTTAGGAAGAATACCTCCAAATACAAACATGATAATGTTACCTGCAAAAAATTGTTTTGCAAAATGTTTTATAGTTTAAACTTTCAGATTTTTTTATAAAACATTTCAATTTTTAAATATCCTAGTTTTCCAAGACATAATCATTTTATAATATTTTGTTAGCATTTTTGAATAGTATTTGATGTAAGATAGAAAGGAAACAAAATGAAATAAATCAATAAAGGTACAATTCACATATTGTTTATGAAACAAACTCATAAGATTTAATTGAATTTCAGCCACTGCACTTAAATTTAATTGACTAGCACATGTTTTTAAAATGTACTAGTTCATTCCTACAAATAATTATTTAAAAAATAAATATAGGGCTTCCCTTGTGGTGCAGTGGTTCAGAGTCTGCCTGCCGATGCAGGGGACACGGGTTTGTGCCCCGGTCCGGGAAGTTCCCACATGCTGCGGAGCAGCTGGGCCCGTGAGCCGTGGCCACTGAGCCTGTGCGTCCGGAGCCTGTGTGCTGCAACAGGAGAGGCCACAGCAGTGAGAGGCCCGTGTACCGCAAAAAAAAATAATAATAATAAAATAAATAAATAAATAATAGATATAAATTCATAACTTGGTAAATAATATTTCATAATTTTTTCCAAACAGAAAAATAATGTAATTTTTATGAAAAGCTCTGACTTTTACAAGTTTTAGAAATACCTTATATTATAGGTGATACTAGTTTAAATGATTTGAAAAAGTTATAAGTTGTGCAGTCTTTGAAGTATAATGATTATATCAGCATCTGGAAGTTAGGAATCTCTGATTCCTAGTCAGTTTCACTGTTATTTGTGGTTCCATGCTTGACTCAAGTGATATTATAACTAGGTAGATACTCAAGGGGTTGTTAAGATATGTATGTTTGGAAAATATTTTGAAGGTTAAGAGTAGCCACACTGTGTAAAACATTGTAAAGATAAACTGATTATAAAACAAAGAAGCTGACAGGTAAAGAACTACTCACATTCAGCAAAATATTATTTAGCAACTTGAATTGGATTTCAATAATAATAAATACATATTATTTCAGTGCATATTTTTTTCCCTTTTTGAAGCATGGGAATGAGAAATGACAATTCTCAAGTCTAACAATGGTTACATAAAATACTTAAATATTCCTTAAGAAAAGTTCATTGCATTAATGTTTCTCATTTGCATTAAAGATTGCAGTGTAAATTCAACAAAGATTAAATGTTTTTGCCCCCAAAGTTCCATAACTCTTACAGATTTAGTGTATAGGAAAGGTAAAAAGTTAAAACATTTATTTAAAAAAATACAAAAGCATCTCACAAATGTGTTCATAATATAACTGCTACTTCAGCCCATATGAAGCGGGACAAAAAAGTGTTAAACTAGGTATAAGTAAACAAACAAAAGAACCAGGAGTTTAAACATGAAGATAATATTTGATAAAGCTAAATCAAATGAATTAACACATTTGTGTATATATTTATGTGATTTAAAATGTTTTCAATTAATGCACAGTCTAAAGGAAATTGAATATCTACCAAAGTGTGGATATTATATAAAATCCAAGCAAAAGAGATCCAGCTATTCCAATGAGCCTCTAAACAGTTGGAGTATAAATCAGAGAACAGGTCAAGTAATCAATGTTTTAGGGTCTGCCAAACCTGCAGACATCATTCCCTCTTAGCCTTGATGTTACTACCTTATCTATCATTATTATTTTTTTAATTTTAATTTTATTTATTTATCTTTTAGTTCCAGGGAGGAAATTCTCAGGACACTGCAGGTTATTAGGTTTTCCCTGATCTATTTATTTACACCAAAAAGTGTAAAGAGAAAAATCACTAAGCAAAATAACTTTAAGCAGGAAATTATCTACTTATGCCTTTTTAGTGACCACATGAAGCTTTTTTTTTTTCCTTCCAGGAAAGGGTTCAGTGAAATTGGCCTACCTATAGTGAGTACAATAGTGATAATGTGTTGATCTCATCTTTTCTATGAGAAAGAAAATAATTATACGGCAGTGCTAGAGGTTTCAAGCCATATTTGGTAATTTTCCCTAAGATCCTCCATACAACTAATAAACCAATCTAGCTAAAGTTTAAAAGAAAAGTTGATGGTTCTTTACTTAAAAAGAATTGACAGTAACAATTGTGCAATGAAATAAATATTTCTGTTTTTGTTGTATTATCCCTGAAACATTTTAGTCTTGCTCTACATGCTTGAGAAGAAACACAGGGCAATGAGAAAATGGTCTAAAAGAGAAGAGGAAAACCTCTGTATGATAAGACCAAATTCAACAATTTATTCATACCCAGTTAGTGTTTCCTACAACCCTAATATTAAAGGCTTACAAATACCACCACCACAAGGCTATTGTGTGTCTAAGTGTTTCTGTGTATATGCACATATGTAAGACTGGTGTGAAGTATGTTGTCCTTTATCTTATGACAGGGCCGAAAGTAAGCTCATCACACGAGATGAATTGTGCCGAAGCACAGCGGTAGAGGGCTGCCGCTTGCTCAGGCAAAACGGCGCCATCTGTCCTGCTGTGGTAGCTTTTATTAAAGCATTATCTAGGTTTACATTTTAAGATTTGTTTTCTTAACATTTCAGAAATGCCAAAGCAGCAACCTATGTTTTTATTAATTATACAAGCAATAATTGGCTTCCTTGAATACATGCCATGCTTTGTCCTTGAGTGCAAAAGCAGCACAAAGTTCCCACCATTAGTTTGATTATACTGAAGTAGCACAAGGACATTTCCTTGTGTTCCCACCATTCTGATTATACTGAGGACATCTCATGGATCAGTGCCCAAAGCACTCAATGCTTCTTCGCAGGCCCCCGGTTTGCCGGGGGCGGGGGTGGGGTGGGCTCAAAGCATTCAGGACTGTTTACAGTTCTGGCTTATTCGCCAGCCCCCAGTTTGCTTGGGGGGGGCTCATGGGTCACATCTCCTTTCCATGTCCTCAGTTATTCCACTACAGAAGTACTAAGTAAACAATTTTTATTTGGGTATTGTTCACTTAGTTATTTTTTAATGAAAATGTGACCAAAATAAAGCCAAAAGATGTACATGGAATATTCCTTGGAGTACTTTTTGCTTTTCATCTCAAGGGAGGATAAAAAAAAATTATAGTAGATTGACCTATTAATATTATAGTAGATTGACCTATTAATATCTGCTTAAATAGATGCAGTGTGCATAACTTTTACTATTCTTCAGGGAAAAATAGCATAAGATAAACCTACTGTGTGGTAATTATTCATCTATTTTAAAATAACATTTTGGTGGCAGGAATGAAATATTTCTTATTATCATATGAAAATAGAGTAGATTTTAGAAACTTTGCAATCAAGAAAGTGACCCCAAAAATAAATTAAAATAGGTTTATTTTATTGATAACCTAAGCATATTAGTCCTGAGATTTTTTTGTGTAAGATGTTTCTATATTAAACATAATAGTAAAATTTTTGTGTGTTTATGATGTACCAAACTTTCTTTTCAGTGTTTTACATTAATGTTCACAATTGAATGTCACAACATCCTTGCAGAGTATATGTTCTTAACATCCCTAATTTAAAGGTGAGAAAAAAGCACATTTAAAAAAAATAAACTTTCCTACTTTCATACAATCACACAGCTAGAAATTACAGAGCTGGTTCCAGTAATGGCAGAGTAGCTTATATCAAATTAAGCCCCCTGCAGAAAACATTACCAACTGTTGGGAAAATATAAGAAAAATCATATTTAAAGGCACTGAAGTGTGACCAAAGGCTCACAGATATAGGAAGGAATTTAACCCCTGAACAAGAAAGGACTTAATTTGGGTGAGATCTTCATTTATACAGCTTTTCCCCTGAGGGCACTTCTTAGTCCCTATTGAGCAGAGCACAGCAGAAAGTTACACTCTTACTGGCCTGAGAAATATGTGACATTAAGAGAGACTGGAAAGTGAAAGGTACATTGGGATATGAGAGAGCCATAAATGGATAAGCCGAAAATATGTATATAACTTTCCTTCGGTTTTTTTTTTTATTGACCTCAGAACTGCCAACAAGATTCCAAAGAGCAGAGGTAGAAAATCATAGCAGGAAAGCTTAAAGACCTGAGCAGAGATTTCAGCTGCTTCTCAGTGCAGTTTGGAGTTGAGTCTTGACAACATAGAGAAATGTGCCAAATACCTTGAACTTTCCATTAATACTCCAGGAGGGCTGCACGTTATGACTAACATATTATCCTTAGGATTAGGCACAATTTTTAAAAATTTTATTTTATATTGGAGTATAGTTGATTTACAATGTTGTGTTAGTTTCAGGTGTACAACAAAGTGATTCAGTTATACATATACATATATCTATTCTTTTTCAGATTATTTTCTCATTTAGGTTATTACAGAATATTGAGTAGCGTTCCCTGTGCTATACAGTAGGTCCTTGTTGATTATCTCTTTTATATCTAGTAGTGTGTATATGTTAATCCCAAACTCTTAATTTATCTCTCTCCCCCACCACATTTCCCCTTTGGTAACCATAAGTTTGTTTTTGAAGTTTGTGTGTATGTTTCTGTTTTGTAAATAAGTTCATTTTTTATCATTTTTGTTTTTTTGATTCCACATATAACTGATATCATATGATATTTGTCTTCCTCTGTTTGACTTACTTCACTTAGTATGATAATCTCTAGGTCCATCCATGTTGCTGCAGATGGCATTATTTCATTTTTTTTATGGCTGAGTAATATTTCATTTTATATATGTACCACATTTCTTTATCCATTGCTCTGTCGATGTACATTTAGATGGCTTCCGTGGCTTTACATGGATATTGTAAATGGTGCTGCTATGAACATTAGGGTGCATGTATCTTTTCAAATTAGGGTTTTCTCTGGATATATGCCCAGGAGTGGGATTGCTAAAAAAAATTAAAGATAGAGTTACCAAAGCACAAAATTTAAATAGACTCACACTACAAAGTATCAAATCAAATATCTACAAATTTAAGGTAATCTCCTGGTTATTTCACTGTCCATTACCACAAAACTGAATTTTCAGAGGAAAGTTACAAAATCAAAATATCATATCATGATATATCATCCAGTATGTAATTAAAATGTACTAGAGATGAGAATAAAGATAAAATGTAATCCAGAATCAGAAGAAAATGTCAGTATATGAAAACAGAAATACAGTTAGAACAGGTGTTGAAATAACTATAAAATAAGCTTAAGATTCTATAGTAATGTAGGAAATAATGGATGAAGAAATGGGAAATTTCATGTAAAATTAGGAAAGTATAAAAGGGGATCAAATGGAAATTTTATAACTGAAAAATAAACTATCTGAAATAAAAAAAAATACTAGGTGGGATTAACAGCACATTGGACATCCCACAAGAAAGAATTAGTAAATATGAAGTAAAATTAACTGAAATCATCTAAGCTTAAGCTCAGAGAGGAAAAAAAAATAAGTCAAAGGGATTTAATAATCAGTGGGATAGTCCAACACACATCTAATTCCAGTCTCAAAAAGAGAAGAAAGTAAAAATAGGAAAGAATGTCTTTAAGGAAAAATGTATTTAAAGAAATAGTGGCTGAAAATGTTCAAAATTTAATTAAAGAATCAACCCACAGAAATAATAATACCAAGATATTATAAGGTAGTTGTTGGGTCTTCTGCAGTCCTGTGTGTATTATGAGTAGAGGTGCTGACTGACTTTGTTCCAGACTATTTTGTCAAAGATGCTCGTATAGTGAACAGCCTTGGAAAACAGGCAGATGTATCTTTCTCCAGAGCAAAGGGCAGAGGTTTTTTTGTTTGTTTTTTATTTTTTTGCCTACTACAATAAAAACAATGTCCTCTTGTAATATAAAGGACAGGCAGGTTTATTGTCCATTATAGATGATTCAGATTCCCTAACATGAGGGTTTATCTTCTGTAATGGAACCTGGATGTACAAGCATTTTCTTATCTTCTTTGCAACGTCCTGTGGGAATTGGGACTCTGGAAACTCATGCAGATCCTGATACTCTGGCTACTGTGTTTGCTTTGAGTCATACTGTCTTTTGTTCCTGATTGTGGTAGGCTAATATGTTAGCTGTAAGTACGGTAAAATCTTATACCCTTCACATTTCTTTACAGTAGTCAGAATTTCAGAACCTGCAGTCAGAAAGAGAGTGGGGATAAAAGGGGTCAGGGGAAGGTAGAAGAGAGAGAGAGAAGGGAAAAGAAGAGAAGGAGGAACGAAAAGAAAAAAAGGATGAAAATCACAGCAGATTACATTAATGTTCAAACTAGGAAAGACTAAGCATCATGTATTCAAGAAGCACTAGGTAGATACCAAATGCCTTGACTCATATTAAGACCAATGTTTATTAATTGCATGTCAGAGTTGTATTCAGTTTCCGGCACTTTGATTTGGGGAAGATATGAAAAAATGTTGGGACCAAAATGAAGATAAGATTGTTTTATGAAAAGCAGTTGAAAGCCTGCATGCGTGTACTTTGGAGAAGAGAAGAATGAGAAGAGACATGAGACAGGTCTATGTATGTTTGAAGGATAATTTTGCAAATGTGGTAATAGAAAATATTCTGTTCCCTCTGGATAAAACTAGGACAAATAAGTTGAAACTAAAGACATACTTGAGTTTACCATAGATCTTTTTGATGAATAGGGCTGCTCATTGCTGGAATAAGCTGTCCTGGAGTATAACAAGTTCCTTTTTCTAGAAGAATGGCCATTTATCAGCCAGAATTCTAGCTTAAACTCTAATACTACGTTCATGCATGAATGATTAATGATAATGCCACTATTCCTGCATCTGTAACACAAATAATTTGAAGAAAGTGATCAGATTTGAAGATCACTTGCATCTCTAACCAGTCTATGAATTTCCAGACACATAGAGAAACAAAGGTGATAATCAAGGATAGACTTTAGTTATCAATTTGCTGGGTCACTATAATTAGAATTTAGACACCAGACTTCTAAATCAAAATAGGAATGGTGTCAGAAAGATGATATCTTTTTTTCTCTCTCTATTTTTAATATGTTTGTTAAACCTATCCCAGTGTTTTAAAACATGTTAATTATTAATCTCAACAGGCTTCTATTATTTATTATACTTTGAATGAGTTTCATGGTACAACAATTATTTGAACTAAACTATTTGTTGGACACTAGCAGGCAGGATGGAGTTAGGACATGGCTATAGATGAAGTGGGATGAGATCCATAAACTTAGAATGCTAGGTTTGCTTTCTGCTGAGGGAATGATGGCATCTGAATATCAGCTGTGACTTGTGGTATTCCAGGGAATGGATTTCTGAGTGAAGAGTTGGAAAGGAAATTTACCACTCATATTTCATTTCTCTAATCTCATGAAAGAAAAACAGAATTGATGTGAAACTGATTTGTTGGCTTGATTTTTGTCATAGCTCTGCTAATGCAATATTCCACAAGGAAAATTCTTTCACTGCAGCTAATGAAGTGTCTGTGTATTATTAGACATAGGAGTAAAACATGATTATACTAATCCTCCTTTGTATAATACTCTTCAAATATGAACAGCCAAAATAAATTGTTTGTATTGCAAGAGACTTGACCATTGAAAAATGCTAATTCAGACAGTAATGGAGAGTTTTCTGATTACTTGGTTTTACAACTTCTGTTTTATTATTGTTTTTTTAAAATCTAACTCATCATGTTAATTATGTTTAGAGGAAGAAATTTGAATATTCTCAGCATGAGCTTATATTTAAATTACCAAAAATAAAAATCACTTTAAATTACAACGTTTGACAGTTCATACACATTCAACAAGAACAGAAAAATGTCTCATAAAGCCTTGGTTTTGTTGCAAAGTTACATGTACCCTGAATTTATTTTAACAGCTTTAGAGAAATAGTTGTGGTCTCTCTAATAGATAAATTGAGCTATATTATATTCTTGTAAACAATTTCCTACAAAATGAAATGCTACATTCCTCATGCCATCTCAAACACTGGGGCATGGCCATCTGTGGCATCAGTTAAAGACATACATTGATGTAAATGATATTTTTTCATTAGATAAATACATTTCTAAAGTCCATAAAATATAAATTAAATAATTTTAAAAATAAGAAGGAAAGCAAATATAAAGGAAGCCAAGAAGTGGGCAAAAGTTTAACTGAACGTTTAACAAACTTGAGAAATGGCAACATATGTTGTCAAAGCTGCTTGCTTCAAACAGACCTGGAGAGTGTTCTGTGAGATAGCAATGTGATAACTCTCAAGCAGAGGATCAGAGCAGACAGAATGAAACCCTAATGAATGGTTTATTTCAACCGTGGAAGAATCAAAAAATAGATGTCAGTCTGACATATAGTCTTTCAACAAATAAAATGGTTATTAAGTGTCTACCATATGCCAAGAACTATTTTCAATGCTGGGCATAAAAGAAGGAAAAACCAGACACGTTCTCTGGTTTTTGTGGATCCTACATTCTAGTGGGTAGGTAAAATGCAAAAGAAAAATAAATAAATGGAAAAGCATTCTTCCAAAGAAGACATACAGATGGCCAAGAGGCACATGAAAAGCTGCTCAGCATCACTAATTATTAGAGAAATGCAAATCAAAACTACAGTGAGGTATCACCTCACACTGGTTAGAATGGACATCATCAGAAAATCTACAAAAAACAAATGCTGGAGGGGGTATGGAGAAAAGGGAACCCTTTTGCACTGTTGGTGGGAATGTAAATTGATACAGCCACTATGGAGAATAGTATGGAGGTCCCTTAAAAAACTATAAGTAGAATTACCATATGGCCCAACAATCCCACTATTGGGCATATACTCAGAGAAAACCATAATTCCAAAAGACACATGCACCCCAATGTTCGTTGCAGCACTATTACAATAGCCAGGACATGGAAGCAACCTAAATGCCCATCAACAGACAAATGGATAAAGAAGTTGTGGTACATATATACTATGGAATATTACTCAGCCATAAAAAGAAACAAAAATTGGTCATTGTAGAGACTTGGATGGACCTAGAGACTGTCACACAGAGTGAAGTAAGTCAGAAAGAGAAAAACATATCGTATATTAATGCATATATGTGGAATCTAGAGAAATGGTACAGATGAACTGGTTTGCAAGGGAGAAATAGAGACACAGATGTAGAGAACAAATGTATGGACACCAAGGAGGGAAAGCTGGAGAGGGGGGTGGTGGGATGAATTGGGAGATTGGGATTGACCTATATAGACTAATATATATATATAAAATAGATAATAAGAACCTGCTGTATAAAAAATAAAATGAAATAAAATTCAAATTAAAAAAGGCATTCTTACATAACAAAATTCCATCTAGATAGGTGCTATAAAGATACTTTAAGCAGGATAAGAAGATAGAGCATGATATGGGAATCAAGGAAGGCCTCTCTAAGAAAGTGACTTCTGAGCAAAGACACAAAGTGAATGTGCAGTCATGTAGACATGTGTGAGAAGTGTTCTAGGCAATAACAGTAGTAGATGCCAAGGTGGATAAATGTCTGAGAAAGATTATGGGATGGCAGAGGGCAGAGTACCTAGAGTTCCATGATCATAAGGATTGTGTAGAAGAAGAAATCCAAGAGAAAGTTACGCATAGCGGATAACATAGGACCTTCTATGCCATGGAAAGCATTGGAAATGTTATCTTAAATTATTGAGAAGCCATTAGAGGCCTAAGTGTCTGTGTGTAAGGGGAAAATTTACTTTCATAGAGATCACCACTGGATATAGCCTAAAAATGGACAAGAAAAGATTTATTAGGAGGCTATAGCATTAGTTCAAATGAAGTGTGATGGTGTATTGGTCTATGGTGGAGATAATTAAAAGTAGTCTAATTCTAGAATTAATTTGGAAATAGCTCTGACAGGGTTTGATGACATTTTGTATATGGAGCGTGGGAGAAAGGATTCCAGGGTGGCTCCAAGTGTTTTGATCTGATAAAATTTGTCATGATAATCACTAATTTAATAAACACTAGAAGAAGCAGGTTTGGAGGAGGAGATCGGGAATTTGGTTTTGGACAATATTAGATGTGAGATGCCTATGAGACATTCAGGAAGAGATAGAAAGTGTGACATTGAAATGTGAGTCAAGATATAGGGTAAAATGTCATGGCTAAGGATATATATTTGAGAGTCATCATAATAGACATTGCATTTAAGGTCATGTAGCTGGATGAAATCCTGTGCAGAGTGTGTTAAAATAAGGAAGAGAAGCGGTCAGAGAGCATTGAGCCCTGGTGCATCCATTGTTTGGGTGGTCAGGAACATTCCAACAAAGGTGAATCAGGAAATAGCCAGTGAAATAGGAGAAAAACTAAGAGAAGCACAAGGGCATTTGTCTCAGATATTTACTATGAGAACCTAGTTGAGGTCCTGGAAGTAAAACTCAACAAAATGATCATCCGACATGCTGTGTGGAGACGGATTCAATGGATCCAGTGAAAACAAATGAGACAGGAGGCCATTTCATTTGATCAGGTGGCCTATCTTAGCAAGATAACCTGAAGCAATAATCAGAATGAAGGAAATAATGTAAATAAAATCACAGTTAATAAAGTATTTCAAAAATATTTTTTAAAAAAACAAACAGCATGAGCTCAAGTGTGGTTTTGCTAGAACAAAATGGAAAAATCCTTACAAAAGGAAAGGATGATTGATTGTGCCAAGTGATTCTAAGATCAAGAAAATGAGGAAAAGATTTTCATTTGACAACAAAGAAATCATCCGTAATATTCATATGCATTGGTTTAGGAAAACTATAGGTATGGAAGCCTGAAAGGAGAAGAAATGATGAGAAGGGGCTTAAACTCTCCCTAAAAGGACCCATCCTTATATCAACTCAAAATAGCCACTGAACCATTGAAGTATCCTGCTGCTGAAATGATGATAGTCACTCTTTCTGAACTCTATCCTGAGCTAAATATTCTGGTATTCTCAGATTCACAGGTTTATTCAATGGATATTCAGCCTCAAAAGTTATATCAAATGCTAAACACTTTTCTGGATGTTTCATGAGGCCATTTGAGAAAGTAATGACTGGATAGAAATAGAATCGCATGAAAAGCTTTAAAATTGCAGATCCTTAGACTCTACCAAGAGAGATTTTCAACTGGCCTGCAAATAGGGACAGACATTGGTAACTTAAAAATCTCTAGAGAACACATTTAGAGAGTCTGTCTTGTGAATCAATAGTAAGAACAAAAGGAGAGGAGGGATGAGAATGACATTTATTAAATGCTGTGTGTTAGCATTGTGCTAGATGTTTTATATGTTTATATTCTACTTTACATATGAGAAAACCCAGGACATATTTGAGAGCTGAAGCAACACTTCTCAAAACCTGAGGGCCTCTGAAGCCCATAAAAATTAAAATTATCTGATGCTATAATCTCTATCTTGCATTTTAAACTTGGCTCACATCTGACTTCCATTATTTTGGTTTGTACTAAACTTCACAGCAGTCTTCCTCTTTTTCTTTTGGCCTGAAGCACAGATAAATCCTCTAGTCCATATGCTAGATACACATGTGGTGAAGGCTTTATGAGGAGTATTATACTAAATTAAAATAAACAAACAAAAAATACGACATTGTATTTGTACCAAGCTGCTCTTGCTCTGCTGCTGGCAGATTTTTTAAATGTGCAAGTTGCAATATAAAAACAGCCCTTTGAAGCCAACTATTAAACTCTTTTTCTTGAGAAAATTTAACATTCCCTGTCTTTTAAAACTTAGATGATTATGAACAAAAGATTATGAAAATTAGACTAAAATCTGCATTTCTTTTTTCTCTGATTTTCAAATCTTTAGCTATAAGGCTGCTAACATAATACAGTGGAATTCACAGTACAATGTTTAAGACTATTTGCAAAAATTGTATTTTTATAATGAATAAATATTTTTAGACGAAGTCAAGGAAAAAAAGAAGAAAAAGAAAAAAGAAAGCAAGGTGAAACTAGGAGGGAGATTGGAACATTAAGTATATGCTATTAAATCTAATACACTTTCTTGAACAGTGTAACAAATTTAGAACTAAGCTTTTCAGCAGCCAATGCAAACAGAACATTATCACTTTGTTTATTAATAGTACCATTAAGATAAAAGCAAACAAGATGTTCCATAGAAGAATAATATGCCTGGTCCTAAGACGAGAGGGAAGTTTCTCCTGAGAACTCTTGTAGTGAGCACTGTGTAACATAGTAAACAATTTGAACTGAATTGTTACAGTAAGTTCAACAATGCATTTCATAGGTCTCTTTCTGGTAAAGTAGACTCATGGCATCAAGCCAAAGAAATTCAGTAAAAGTGATTCTTAGGGAGACTAACGCAATACAGAAAATAGCTTCTATACTTTCTTTCGTAATTGAGTTCTAAATTTAATCCTCAGATTACAGGAGTGCTGAATGTCAGAAGAAGCATGATTAAATGCCATCTGTGCCACAGGTATTATAGAGGCAAGACTTATAAATATGCACTCTGCTAAGTATGAGAAAAATTTTAGGATCACTATTAAAAATAACAAAGTATTAGTAATTGCACTTGGATTTCAGAATCATTTTATTATTTCAACTCACAAGAGAAAAAATATCCCTTAACTATTTTGGGTAGTTTTTGGCTGGGACAGATTAACAAGAGAAAGGCATGCAAATTTATTTCATATTTTTTGGTGACACAGGAGACTTCATGAGGAAATTAAGACCTGAGGAAGCAACTGCACCAGAAAATTTTTATGCTAGGTTTAATGAAGAATGGAAAGTCATGGAAAAGAAAAAATTGTGTAGAGCTAAGAGAGTGTAAACTAAGTGTAGCAGTCTGGGTAAACAGCATGGCCTGTTGTTTCAGATTACTCTCCCTGTCTTTCTTTGGAGTTTGCTCCTTTCCTCTAGGAATAGGGAGGGTATCTCTCACCTGAAGGTGAGAATATTTGAATATTCTGAGAATATTTGAAATTTCTACAACTTCATATAGGTGTTATTTGATAAAGTATTTTCCTTTTGTTACTTTTATTGACTCCATGATACAATTTTGAGTTTTGATATGAGGGTATCAGAGATATTACATCACAAGTTGAAATAAAATACTGTGTTTTATTATGTACTCAATGTTAATTGGCTATAAATTATGCATTATAAGAAGGAAGTAATTGCAAATTATTTTAGTACTAGATTTGCAACCTGAAAATAAATGTTATGAAATTTTGACCCAGGAAAGTTGTACATTTGTTTGTATTATTCAGTCTTTTTTTTATAACTTTGAGTGTGACAAAATACCAGTAAGAGTTACCAATTATAGAATGCAGCTACTTTGGAAGATAGGAAACCAAAATCATTGACTTGCTAAGATATTTCTCTACTGTCTTATTTTCCTTAATTTTTAAGTATGTAATTGTGGTAGGTTGAATACATTAGCCATACATTTAAGCTGTTTACCACTTTTATTTTTCCTGAGATAACTTTTTAAATTAGGAATGTTTTTCAAGTACATACTTGTGATTTAATATAAGCAGCTTCAAACAATATACTTTTTTTTTGGTGTCTATTTGTATTTATTTATTTTTCAACATCTTTATTGGAGTATAATTGCTTTACAATGGTGTATTAGTTTCTGCTTTATAAAAAAGTGAATCAGTTATACATATATTTACATTCCCATATCTCTTCCCTCTGGCATCTCCCTCCCTCCCACCCTCCCTATCCCACCCCTCTAGTTGGTCACAAAGCACCAAGCTGATGATCTCCCTGTGCTATGCGGCTGCTTCCCACTAGCTATCTGTTTTACGTTTGGTAGTGTATATATGTCCATGCCACTCTCTCACTTTGTCACAGCTTACCATTCCCCCTCCCAATATCGTCGAGTCCATTCTCTAGTAGGTCTGTGTCTTTATTCCCGTCTTGCCCCTAGGTTCTTCATGACCATTTTTTTTCTTTCTAGATTCCATATATATGTGTTAGCATACGGTATTTGTTTTTCTATTTCTGACTTACTTCACTCTGTATGACAGACTCTGAGTCCATCCACCTCAATACAAATAACTCAATTTCATTTCTTTTTATGGCTGAGTAATATTCCATTGTATATATATGGCATATCTTCTTTATCCATTCATCTGTTGATGGACACTTAGGTTGCTTCCATGTCCTGGCTATTGTAAATAGAGCTGCAATGAACATTTTGGTACATGACTCTTTTTGAATTATGGTTTTCTCAGGGTATATGCCCAGTAGCGGCAGTACTGGGTCGTATGGTAGTTCTACTTTTAGTTTTTAAAGGAACCTCCATACTGTTCTCCATAGTGGCTGTATCAATTTACATTCCCACCAACAGTGCAAGAGGGTTCCCTTTTCTCCACACCCTCTCCAGCATTTATTGTTGTAGATTTTGTGATGAGGGCCATTCTGACCAGTGTGAGATGATATCTCATTGTAGTCTTGATTTACATTTCTATAATGATTAATGATGTTGAGCAATTTTATGTGTTTGTTGGCAATCTGTATATCTTCTTTGGAGAAATGTCTATTTAGGGCTTCTGCCCATTTTTGGATTGGGTTGTTTGTTTTCTTGATATTGAACTGCATGAGCTGCTTGTAAATTTTGGAGATTAATCCTTTGTCGGCTGCTTCATTTGCAAATATTTTCTCCCATTCTGAGGGTTTTCTCTTTGTCCCGTTTATTGTTTCCTTTGCTGTGCAAAAGCTTTTAGGTTCGTTAGGTCCCAATTGTTTATTTTTATTTCCATTTCTCTAAGAGGTGGGTCTAAAGGATCTTGCTGTGATTTATGTCATAGAGTGTTCTGCCAATGTATTCCTCTAGAGTTTATAGGGTCTGGCCTTAGATTTAGATCTTTAATCCATTTTGAGTTTATTTTTGTGTATGGTGGTAGGGAGTGTTCTAATTTCATACTTTTACATGTATCTTTCCAGTTTTCCCAGCACCACTCATTGAAGAGGCTGTCTTTTCTCCACTGTATATTCTTGCCTCCTTTATCAAAGAGAAGGTGACCATATGTGTGTGAGTTTATCTCTGGGCTTTCTATTCTGTTCCATTGATCTAAATTTCTGTTTTTGTGCCAGTACCATACTGTCTTCATTACTGTACCTTTGTAGTATAATCTGAAGTCAGGGAGCCTGATTCCTCCAGCTCTGTTTTTCTTTCTCAAGATTGCTTTGGCTATTCTGGGTCTTTTGTGTTTCCATACAGATTGTGAATTTTTTTTGTTCTAGTTCTGTGAAAAATGCCAGTGGTACTTTGATAGGGATTGCATTGAATCTGTAGATTGCTTTGGGTAGTAGATTCATTTTCACAATGTTGATTCTTCTAATCCAAGAACATGGTATATCTCTTCATCTATTTGTATCATCTTTAATTTCTTTCATCAGTGTCTTATAATTTTCTGCATACAGGTCTTTTGTCTCCTTAGGTAGGTTTATTCCTAGGTATTTTATTCTTTATGTTGCAATGGTAAATTGGAGTGTTTTCTTAATTTCACTTCCAGATTTTTCATCATTAGTATATAGGAATGTTAGAGATTTCTGTGCATTTATTTTGTATTCTGCTACTTTACCAAATTCATTGATAAGCTCTAGTAGTTTTCTGGTAGCATCTTTAGGATTCTCTATGTCATCTGCAAACAGTGACAGCTTTACTTCTTCTTTTCCAATTTCGATTCCTTTTATTTCTTTTTCTTCTCTGATTGCTGTGGCTAAAACTTCCTAAACTATGGTGAATAATAGTGGTGAGAGTGGGCAACCTTGTCTTGTTCCTCATCTTAGTGGAAATGGTTTCAGTTTTTCACCATTGAGGACGATGTTGGCTGTGGGTTTGTTATATATGACGTTAATTGTATTGAGGAAATTTCCCTTTATGCCTCCTTCTGGAGGTTTTTTTTTTATCATAAATGGGTGTTGAATTTTGTCAGAAGCTTTCTCTGCATCTGTTGAGATGATCATATGGTTTTTCACCTTCCATTTGTTAATATGGTGTATCACATTGATTGATTTGCATATATTGCAGAATCTTTGCATTCCTGGGATAAACCCCACTTGATCATGGTATATGATCCTTTTAATGTGCTGTTGGTTTATATTTGCTAGTATTTTGTTGAGGATTTTTGCATCTATGTTCATCAGAGTCATTGGCCTGTAGTTTTCTTTCTTTGTGACATCTTTGTCTGGTTTTGGTATCAGGGTGATGGTGGCCTCATAGAATGAGTTTGGGAGTGTTCCTCCCTCTGCTATATTTTGGAAGAGTTTGAGAAGGATAGGTGTTAGCTCTTCTCTAAATGTTTGATAGACTTCGCCTGTGAAGCTGTTTGGTACTGGGCTGTTGTTTGTTGGAAGATTTTTAATCACACTTTCAATTTCAGTGCTTGTGATTGGTCTGTTCATATTTTCTGTTTGTTCCTCATTCAGTCTCGGCAGGTTGTGCATTTCTAAGAATTTGCCCATCTCTTCCAGGCTGTCCATTTTATTGGCCTAGAGTTGCTTGTAGTAATCGCTCATGATCCTTTGTATTTCTGCAGTGTCAGTTGTTACTTCTCCTTTTTCATCTCTAATTCTGTTGATTTGAGTCTTCTCCCTTTTTTTCCTGATGAGTCTGGCTAATGGTTTATCAATTTTGTTTGTCTTCTCAAAAAACCAGCTTTTAGTTTTATTGATCTTTGCTATCGTTTCCTTCATTTCTTTTTCATTTATTTCTGATCTGATCTTTATGATTTCTTTCCTTCTGCTAACTTTGGAGTTTTTTTGCTCTTTCTCTTATTGCTCTAGGTGTATGTTTAGGTTGTTTATTTGAGATGTTTCTTGTTTCTTAAGGTAGGATTATATTGCTATCATCTTCCCTCTTAGAACTGCTTTTGCTGCATCCCATAGGTTTTGGGTCGTCTTGTTTTCATTGTCATTTGTTTCTAGGTATTTTTTTATTTCCTCTTTGATTTCTTCAGTGATCTCTTGGTTATTAAGTAGTGTATTGTTTAGCCTCCATGTGTTTGTATTTTTTACTGATTTTTTCCTGTAATTGATATTTAGTCTCATAGCATTATTGTCAGAAAAGATAGTTGATACGATTTCAATTTTCTTAAATTTACCGAGTCTTGATTTGTGACCAAAGATATGATCTATCCTGGAGAATATTCCATAAGCACTTGAGAAGAAAATGTATTCTGTTGTTTTTGGATGGAATGTCCTATAAATATCAATTAAGTCCATCTTGTTTAGTGTATAATTTAAAGCTTGTGTTTCCTATTTCATTTTGGATGATCTGTCCATTGGTGAAAGTGGGGTGTTCAACTCCCCTGCTATGATTGTGTTACTGTGGATTTCCTCTTTTATGGCTGTTAGTATTTGCCTTAGGTATTGAGGTGCTCCTATGTTAGGTGCGTAAATATTTACAATTGTTATATCTTCTTCTTAGATCAATCCCTTGATCATTATGTAGTGTCCTTCTTTGTCTCCTAATAGACTTTATCTTAAAGTCTATTTTGTCTCATATAAAAATTGCTACACCAACTTTGTTTTGATTTCCATTTGCATGGAATGTCTTTTCCCCTCCCCTCACTTTCGTTCTGTATTTGTCCCTAGGTCTGAAGTGGGTCTCTTGTAGACAGCATATATACAGGTCTTGTGTTTGTATCCATTCAGCCAGTCTATGTCTTTTGGTTGGAGCATTTAATCCATTTACATTTCAGGTAATTATTGATATGTATGTTCCTATTTCCATTTTCTTAATAGTTTTGGGTTTGTTATTGTAGGTCTTTTCCTTCTCTTGTGTTTTCTGCCTAGAGAAGTTCCTTTAGCATTTGTTGTAGAGCTGGTTTTGTGGTGCTGAATTCTCTTAGCTTTTGCTTGTCTGTAAAGATTTTAATTTCTCCATTAAATCTGACTGAGATCCTTGCTGGGTACAGTAACCTTGGTTGTAGGTTTTTCTCCTTCATCACTTTAAATATGTCCTGCCTCTCCCTTCTGCCTTGCGGATTTTCTGCTGAAAGATCAGCTGTTAACCTTATGAGGATTCCCTTGTGTGTTATTTGTTGTCTTTCCCTTGCTGCTTTTAATCTTTTTTTCTTTATTTAATTTTTGATTGTTTGATTAATATGTTTCTTGGCGTCTTTCTCCCTGGATTTATCCTGTATGGGACTCTCTGTGCTTCCTGGACTTGATTAACTATTTCCTTTCCCATATTAGGGAAGTTTTCAACTATAATCTCTTCAAATATTTTCTCAGTCTCTTTCTTTTTCTCTTCCCCTTCTGGTACTCCTACAATTCAAATGTTGGTGTGTTTAATGTTGTCCCATCGGTCTCTGAGACTGTGCTCAATTCTTTTCATTCTTTTTTCTTTATTCTGCTCTGCAGTAGTTATTTCCACTGTTTTATCTTCCAGGTCACTTATCCGTTCTTTTGCCTCAGTTATTCTGCTATTGATCCCTTGTAGAGAATTTTTAATTTCATTTATTGTGTTGGTCATCACTGTTTGTTTGCTCTTTTGTTCTTCTAGGTCCTTGTTATATGTTTCTTGTATTTTCTCTATTCTATTTCCAAGATTTTGGATCATCTTTACTATCATTATTCTGAATTCTTTTTCAGGTAGAGTGCCTATTTCCTCTTCATTTGTGAAGTCTGGTGGGGTTTTGCCTTGCTCCTTCATCTGCTGTGTGTTTCTGTGTCTTCTCATTTTGCTTAACTTACTGTGTTTGGGGTCTCATTTTTGCAGGCTGCGGATTCATGTTTCCCATTGTTTTTGGTGTCTGCCCCCAGTGGCTAAAGTTGGTTCATTGGGTTGGTGGAGGGGACTAATGCCTGTGTTCTGCTGGATGAGGCTGAATCTTTTCTTTCTGGTGGGCAGGACTATATCCAGTGGTGTGTTTTGGGGTGTCTGTGGCCTTGTTATGATTTTAGGCAGCCTCTCTGCTAATTGATGGGGTTGTGTTCCTGTTTTGCTAGTTGTTTTGCATAGGATGTCCAGCACTGTAACTTACTGGTCATTGAGTGAAGCTGGGTCTTGGCCTTGAGATGGAGATCTGTGGGAGATTTTTGCCATTTGATATTATGTGGAGCTGGGTAGTCTCTTGTGGACCAGTGTCCTGAAGTTGGCTTTCCCACCTCAGAGGCACAGCCCTGTTGCCTGGCTGGAGCATCAAGAGCCTTTCATCTACACGGCTCAGAGTAAAAGGGAGAAAAGAAAGAAAGAAAGAAAGAAGATAAAATAAAACAAAATAAAGTAAAATAAAATAATTAAGATAAAAAATAATTATTAAGAAAAAATTTTTAAAAAGTAATTTAAAGAAACAAACATAAAAGATGGACATACAGAACCCTAGGACAAATGGTAAAAGCAAAGCTATACGGACAAAATCACACACAGAAGCATACACATACATACTCACACAAAGCGAAAAAGGGAAATATATATATATGTACATATATATATATATATATATATATATATATATATATATATATATATATCTTTGCTCCCAAAGTCCACCTCCTCAGTTTGGGATGATTCATTGTCTATTCAGGTATTCCACAGGTGCAGGGTACATCAAGTTGATGGTGATTTAATCTGGTGCTCCTGAGGCTGCTGGGAGAAATTTCCCTTTCTCTTCTTTGTTCGCACAGCTCCTGGGGTTCAGCTTTGGATTTGGACCTGCCTCTGCGTGTAGGTCGCCTGAGGGTGTCTGTTCTTCCCTCAGACAGGACAGGCTTAAAGGAGCAGCTTATTCGGGGGCTCTGGCTCACTCCATCCAGGGGGAGGGAGCATTACAGATGTGGGGCGAGCCTGCGGTGACAGAGGCTGGTGTGAAGTTGCAACAGCCTGAGGCACTCCGTGTCTTCTCCCCAGGAAGTTGTCCCTGGATCACAGGACCCTGGCAGTGGCGGGCCGCACAGGCTCCTGGGAGGGGAGGTGTGGACAATGACCTGTGCTTGCACATAGGCTTCTTGGTGGCTGCAGCAGCAGCCTTAGTGTCCCATGCTTGTCCCTGGAGTCCGCGCTGATAGCCTTGGCTCGCGTCTCTGGAGCTCCTTTATGCGGCACTGTTAATCTCCTCTTCTTGTGCACCAGGAAACAAAGAGGTAAGAAAAAGTCTCTTGCCTCTTTGGCAGCTCCAGACCTTTTCCTGGACTGCCTCCCGGCTAGCTTTGGTGCACTAGCCCCCTTCAGGCTGTGTTCATGCAGCCAACCCCAGTCTTCTCCCTAGGATCCGAGTGAAGCCCCAGCCTCAGCTCCCAGCCCACACCCATCCTGGCGGATGAGCAGACAAGCCTCTTGGGCTGATGAGTGCTGGTCGGCTCCGATCCTCTGTGTGGGAATCTCTGTACGGGAATCTCTCCACTTTGCCCTCTGCACCCCTGTTGCTGTGCTCTTCTCCGCAGCTCCGAAGCTTCCCCCCCCCTCCACCACCTGCAGTCTCCGCCGTCTTCTTCTCTGGTAGAACTCAAAGTTGTGCCTGAGTCAGGCAACAGATTAAATTACTATTATTTTTTTAAAATGCTGGACTTCCAAAGGTAAAAATTAAATGAGGTAAAAAAGAACAGGACAGGGCTTCCCTGGTGGCACAGTGGTTGAGGTTCCACCTGCCGATGCAGGGGATGCAGATTCGTGCCCCAGTCCAGGAAGATCCCACATGCCGTGGAGTGGCTAGGCCTGTAAGCCATGGCCGCTGAGCCTGCACGTCCGGAGCCTGTGCTCCACAATGGGAGAGGCCACAACAGTGAGAGGCCCGCATACCGCAAAAAAAAAAAAAAGGACAGGACAAAAACTAATTACTCTTCTTGTCTAAAATAAAAAGTATAAGAATAAAGGAGACACATAGTCATCAGACAACTATGAGCATAGATTTAAAAATTATTTTGAAAATAGTGAGGGCTTAAGACAAAATTAAATTTACTTACCATCTCATATATTATTAAAGGTAAAAACAATTCAAGTAACAAATAGTACAGAAAATCAATTTTAAAAGTGGTTATTTTATGCCCAGAGATAAGGATTTCAAACACTGAAATATTTACAGATCAAATTAGCTAAAAAATTACGTATATGTAAATATAAATGTTTATTTTCCTCTTTTATCCAATGCAAAACTGAAAAAAAAATATTCAAGTTTGTTAAAAATGTAGACATTTTTAATCCCCCGTTCTTGGTTTCTTTCAGTAGCTAGATATCAACTGGTGTGACACAGAGACTAACAGGAAGAAAACAGAAAGTTATAGACATTATTTGCAGGAAGCTGGAGAAAATTAATGAGGCAATGATAACTAAAAGAGCTAAGACAAATAAGAAAGTAAGAGTTTTGAGAGAGGAGCAGTTTCTCTGTAGCCGCTTTTCCTATGATGGCAATTTAAAAGAAAAGCTACAGGCAGGGTGCAGAGTTTATGAGCATTACAACTCCTATGCAAATTTAGTCGAATACTAGGATTGAACTGGGCAGGCAGGAAGCAATAAACCTAATCAGCAAACTCTGAGAAGCAGAGCAGATCTCTCTTTGCTTTAGGGGAACAAAGATTAGAGTTTGAGTCATGCCAGAGTAAAGAATCAAAGATTATTCCAAGTTCTCAGGTGAAAACCCTTAAGAGAGGAAAGGTACATTTATTCTTACTAGGATGCTACACTGCCCCTATTCAGATTGAAATCAAATAATTAGCCATCACTCTATATGCTTGTAGAAGAAAGGGTGAAATATCTTTAGAGGGAAGTAGTAACTCTATAGCTTTTTATAAACATTGTCAAAATTAACAAACAGTAATTGGTGTTTTTGAAAATGTCAATAAAATTAATCTTTTATATAGGATGATTAAGAAAAATGAGAACATAAATTATTGACATCAGGAACAAAAGAGACATTTTTACTATAAATCCTACAGAATTAAAAATGATAACTATGGAAATATATGAGTAAATTATTTCACAAATGAATTGACAGTTTAGATTGAAAATTCTTTTAAAAATACAATTGACCAAAATCGACAAAAAAATAAACAGAATATCTTAATAGTTCTACTAAGGAAATGGAATTCATAACAAAAAAACAAACAAAATTCACATAAAGAAAACTCCAGGCCCAGATAGATTTACTGTTGAATTTTATCAGATTTTCAAGAAAGAAAAATTAACAATTTTCCATACAACTTTTCAGAAAACAGAGAAGAGACTATTGCACAACTTATTTACGGAGCCAACTAAACCTTAATATTTAAATCTTACAATTATATCAGAAAAAAATTATGGGAAAGTATCCCTCTTGAACATAGATAAAAATGCTTCATATGGGCTTCCCTGGTGGTGCAGTGGTTGAGAGTCCGCCTGCCGATGCAGGGTACACGGGTTCGTGCCCCGGTCCGGGAAGATCCCACATGCCGCAGAGTGGCTGGGCCCGTGAGCCATGGCCGCTGAGCCTGCGCATCCGGAGCCTGTGCTCCACAACGGGAGAGGCCACAACAGTGAGAGGCCCGCGTACCGCAAAAAAAAAAAAAAAAAAAAAAAAAATGCTTAATAAGATATAAGTAGATTGAACACAACTGTATATGTGAAAAAGAAAATATATCATGAAGAAGTAGGCTTCATATCAGGAATGTGAGATTGGTTTATCATTTGTAAATTAACCAGTGGAATTCATTTTAACAGAAAAAAAAATGATCATCTCAACTTGGAGAAAAAAGCATATGACAGAAAGCAACTTCTGTTCATGATAAAAATTCTTATCAAACTAGACGACTAGTAGGAAACTTCGGTCTGGTAAATGGCATTCTACCAAAAAATAAAAACAATAATGTTGATAAAACTAACATATATATTGCTATGGTTTGAATGTTTGTGTCACCCCCACATTCATACGTTGAAACCTAATGCCCAATGTGATATATCAGAGTGTGGGGAATTTTGGTGGGTGATTAGGTCATGAGGGTGGAGCGCTCATAAATTTGATTAGTGCTCTTATGAAAGAGACCCCACAGAGCTCCCTAGACTCTAGCCCCTTCCTTCTGCCATGTAAGGTTACAGTTAGAAGGCTCAATCTATGAATCAGAAATCCAGTTTTCACCAGACACAAATCTTCTGGTGCCTTGATCTTGGACTTCCCAGCCTACAGAAATGTGAGAAATATATTTCTATTATTTATAAGCCATCCAGTCTCTGATATTTTGTTATAACAGCCAGAATGAACTAAGACATATTAATAGTGAAGGACTGTGCTTTGTCCCCCAAATCTGGAATGTATCAAGGAAGATTGCTTTTATTATTTTTATACAATATTGTCCTGAGGGCCCTCTCTGTTTCAATAGGACAGAAAAAAATGAAAATGTATAAAGAAAGGAAAGTATAAAATACTGTTCCCATTTGCAGATTATATGATTACTCATGTAGAAAATCTCCCCAATAACTACAAACTACTAAAACCTACTAAAACTAATACTATAATACCTCAAAGTTGGTCTCAAGATTTCAATAAAGAAATTGAGTACAACTTTATAACAGCTTAAAATTGGAAACTAGCCAAATTTCCATCACAAATGCATGGATGAATAAAATATAGAATAGTTCATTCTGGATGTTATAACAAAATATCAGACTGGATGGCTTATAAATAATAGAAATGTATTTCTCACATAATTATTCATTTTATTAAACTTGTAACCTAATATATATTGTCTTTATTTGTTCTTATGCGTATTATGTTGATTTTTATCTTTTCAGTTTTAATCTTCAAGTGAACACAGGCTATTTGTGTCTTATTCATTACCTATAAGGCAGTCACAAAACAATGTGACCTGAAACTAAGTGTATCATTAAACTACAATGTTTTCTTGATATCCTAGACAGTATTATAAAATTTTGAGTGACTGAATGCATGTGTATGTATATATGTGCATAAATTCCTTCAAATATATACTAGAAAGTTGTTTTGGAAATGAATACCTCTTGTTGGAAAAAAAATCTACCTGAAAATCACCATATCTGAATATCTTCAGGTTCAGTTTAGTTTATTCAGTTTTTTTTACGCCACTTAAAAAGGCAAATAAAATGAAGATATTTTTATCAAAGATAAATATTAGTAATAAAAATTTTTATGAAACAGGACTTATCATCACATAATAGTGTGGTCACAAGTTTGAGATACCATGTTTTATAAAAGAAATTCTATATATATGTATAGAAGATATAAGATAATATATTTACTCTGTGATAAATTGAAATTAAATAAATGTTTCTGGTTTTGTTTCCTCTATATTTTATCCTCAGTTTGATATGCTGTTTAAAAAAATTTATATTGCTGATGTTGGTGAAAGTCAGGATTTACTTGAACATTAATTGATGTATTGTTTCTATGTGGAAATTAGGAAATGGATATCAGAGATCTAAAAATATATATGTAACATTTAGGCACCATTTGTGTTTTAAAAAATCTTTCTCAGTAATCACACAGATATGGTTGTAGAATAATTATTCACAATAAAAGGAAAGGAAACAACCATAATATCAAAATGTACTTTAGATACATTTAAATTATGTTACATCAAAATATAACACAGTCACTAACAATAGTGATATAATCCACTCTAAAATATTGATAGTATTACCCTTACCAGGTGATGACAGGAGTTAGACAGACATTTAAGTTTTACTCCTTACATTTTAGAAATACTTGAGCTCTTGGCAATATATGTATACTTTTAGACTCTTTTTAGAGAAGTTTTAAGTCCACAGCAATATTAAGCAGAAGGTACAGAGATTTCCCACAGCCCCCTGCCTCCAAACTTGCATAACCTCCCCCATTATCAACATCCCCTCTAAAGTGGTACATTTATTAAAATCAATGAACCTACATTGACACATCATTGTAAGCCAAAATCCATAGTTTACATTACATCTCATTCTTGATGTTGTACATTCTATAGGTTTGGACAAATGTATAATCACATGTATGTACTCATCATTATGGTATCATAAATTTCACTGCCCTAAAACTCCTACATGCTTCACCTAATCATCTTTCCTTACCACCCCAAATCCTAAAAACCGTGCATCTATTTACTGTCTCCATTGAATTTGCAGAATGTCATATTGTTAGAATCATACAGTACATAGCCTTTTCAGATTGGCTTCTTTTATAGTAATGTGTATTTAAGTTTTCAGTGTGTCTTTTCACAGTTTGATAGTTCATTTTGTTTTAGTGCTGAGTAATATTCCACAGTCTGGATGCACCACAGTTTATCAGTTTACCTATTGAAGGACATCTTGATTGTGTTCAAGTTTTGGCAATTGTGAATAAAGGTGCTATAAACATCCATATGCAGGTTTTTGTATGGACGTAAGTTTTCAGCTCCTTTGGGTAGGTAACAAGGAACACAGTAGTTGGATTATACAACAAGTGTATATTTAGTTTTGTAAGAAATTGCCAAACTGTCTTCCAATGTGGTTGTACTATTTTGTATTCCCACCAGTAATGAATGAGAGTTCTTGTTGTTTCACATCCTCACCAGCATTTGGTGTTGTCCTTACTGTGGATTTTGTCCACTCTAGTAGGCATGTAGTGTTATCTTGTTTTAATTTGCATTTTCCTAATGACATATGATGTGGAGCATGTTTTCATAAGCTTATTTGCCATCTGTATGTTCTTTGGTGAGGTGTCTGTTCAGGTCTTTGGCTCAATTTTTAATTGTTATTTATTTTCTTATTACTGAGTTTTAAGTGTTTTTTGTATATTTTGAATAATACTCCTTTTATCAGATATATCTTTTGAAAATATTTTCCCCCAGTTTGTGGCTTGTGTTTTCATATTCTTGACATTCTCTTTTGCAGGGCATAAGTTTTTTAATTTTAATGAAGTCTAAATTATTCATTCTTTCTTTTATGGATTGTGCCTTTGGTGTTGTATCTAAAAAGTCATTGCCTGCCTTTTTAATTTTGAACGTTTTCTTTGGAAAAATGGGATTTGTTAAAATATATTCAAAGAAACAAATTATATTTTCTTGTGCTCCATATTTAATATATTTTTTTCTTTTTTTTTTTTTTCTTTTTTTTTTAAAAGGGATCTTCCCGGACCGGGGCATGAACCCGCGTCCCCTGCATCAGCAGGTGGATTCTCAACCACTGCGCCACCAGGGAAGCCCCTAATATATTTTTTTATTGAGAGAAAAACAAATACATAAACTCAATATTGTTCTACAAAATTTACTATCTACTGTCAATCATTTGATTTCAAATAAAAAAAAACCTTCTTTTTTAAAAAAATTGCAGACTTTAACCTGTCATTAAGTTTATGTGTTCAAAATTAACAAGGAATTGAAAAGTAATGCAACAATGTAGGCAAAATATAATAGATGTTTCCAGGATAAAGTTAATGAAATTACTTAAAGTTTTTTTCCTATTAATCTAAGTTACTATGGCTGTCTCATTGCCTTTAGATTAAACTACAATGGTAAACAGAGAGATAGTTCCCTTATAAATGAATCCAATATGTAAAAAAATAAAGTATAAATTGGGCTATTTTCCCAGGATTTTCTAAACTTCTAAAATTTGAATCCTATATGATTTTATACGGTTTAATTAATAGTTTGTAATATTTGATATACAGTCGCACTTGAATTCTGTTAGTTGACTAATGCATAATGACATTTGGTTTTTAAATATAAAGCCATGAAGACTGTTGCTATTCTGGCTGCCTTGCTGTATACACAGCTCCTCTCTCTCTCTCTCTCCATATATGTATATGAGACAAGTGAGACAAGTGATTAGGTGCTTAAGAAAGAAAAAGTACCCTGGCTGAAAAAAGACATTAATAAACTTTTTATGCTAACCATACTCCTTAAAAATATAACTATACATTAACAATACAGGATTGTAGACATTGTCATTTGACAGAATAAGTAAACAAAGAGTAGTAACATGAAATTTCCATGGTCATTAATATTGAAAGAGATTAATACATCACTGGAAATGCCATTAGGGCCCAAACACATAAAGATTCAGATAGATGTAGAGCAATTTCTTGGGCCAGCAATTTTAAGAATCTTCCTACATGAACATATGATCTCCAAAAGCAGAGTCCCCAAAGGTCTTAGTTTCTCACTATTCAAAACACTGTAGCTGAGAAACTGTCTTGTTAATTGTCTGCCAAGCTGTCAATCACTCTATAGCACCTATCTTGTAGTAGAAATGACTTGACCTTCATTCTCAGAAAAATTGTCTCTGAGATTAAATAAGCTTCTCCATAGCATGTGACATCATCTATTAGCAGATAATCTTCCTTTTTTTTCCCTGTTTTCATTTTCCTTAATAATAATTGTCAATTATATAGTCATTGGGATGAATATAGTTTGTCGTCTAAAATAACCTGGGTCTAGCATTAAAGACTCTTCACATTCAACTGCCTTTCTAAAAATAAAAGTTAATTAAATTTTCACATTTAACATAGTTATGTACACTGTCCAATGGTATAAAATGTTCTAACTTAGCAGCAGAAAACATAACATTACACTTGTACTTTTCTTTTACCATATCTTTGATGGTTTATTTAACTAAAAAGTTAGTGCTGTGACTTGCATACCCTGAGAAATTGTCTTAGACAATATCTTTCTGCAAAGAAAATGTCAATCCAAAGATTTCATATTTGGGAGTTGTATTTAATAAGGCATTATCCCTGAGAAATCAAATTAAGGGTTTCATAATTTTACTAAGATGCACAAATCCCTCATCTAAATGGCAAGAAGTGATAGACATCAAGGGCAAAAGTGATAAAAAGAGAGTTTAAAGTGTTCTTTCTTAATATTTATCTTTGAACTATGTTATTTACATAATAGCATCAGAGAGTTATTTAAATAAAAAATAAATACATCTTAGAACTGTAAATTATCATAAGTATAGCGCTTTACAATGAGGAAACTAATGTGCTTTGCAATATATTTTATATTTCTAATAGAGCTAGAAATTTTTTCAAAAAATAACACACTGTATTTTGAAAACTCAATTAAAAAATACCATTAGAAAGCCAAGCAAATCAGGGTGAATATATTCTGTACAGAAAACAGGAGAAAATGTTCTTATTTTGTTTTTTCCCCAAGGAAACGCTTACTTATTTATGATCTACTTCCTGAAGTACCCTACATTTGTGACTCTGGATTTCTTCAACTGCCACAGGCTAATCCACTTAATTTGTAATTGAAAATTTACTTAACTTACTTAACTAATCCACTTAATTTGTAATGGGAAACTTACTTAAGCAAACTTGCTTAAGCAAACTTGCTTAAGCAAAGCACAGACTATGAGACCACTGATTACAAAAGTGTGTTTGTAATAAGTGTAAATTAGTATTTAATTTAAAATTTCTTTTTTTAATATTTTTGATTTGGAGGAATCATGTATCAATGAAGTTTCTACCAAGCATCAGAAATAACATGAGTTATCAACAAGAGTTATCATTTTTTAAAGTATGGAGTCACTTTTTGATTTGACTTTGAGGCCCAGTTTCATAACTGGAATCATGGACTATCTGTGTAAGTGCGTGCCAGACCTAGGTAGTGGTTCCATTACTCCAAGATGGCAGTAGCAGGAAGTTGTTCTTATTAGAAATTATTTTATTGAATTCCACCCTAGAGGGGAAGATTTTGCTATCCATTGCCAGTCATCTTTGATTCTGATTGCCTACCAAATATTAGTATAATGTGTGGTCCTAGAGTCTCTCTTTGTTGGGTAATATCTGATATGTCATCTATTGGCTGCACTCTTTTGGACCTCTTTGTATTTTATCTTAATCCTGAGATAATCTTTTCCTAGATTTTCTCTAAACATACAGTGTCTGTCCCTCTATCATAAACCTGCTTGAATCTAGAGAGAGTTTCTTATTTCTAGGTCCCTTTGCTATCACTGAAATAATGAACCTAATGTCAAAATCAGCTATTTTCAAATTTAATAAAGTTTTATCTATAAATGTTTATACATTAAAATATTCTATTGCTATTAATAATCATTTCTTAAAGTGTATTTCTTGAAACTCTGAATGTATTATGTCTATTTCTATCAATACGTTCTAAGGAATGTATAATAGAGAAGACTGTAAGCTATTTGTTTTAGAAACAAGCTTATGAGACAAAAAGTGAGGATAATACAAGCCTCAGATTAGCAGTGAATAGTTTCATAGTGCTGGGCTTTCCTATAGGTTCAGGATACTGCTTGAAGTTAATATCTCTTAGCATATCTATTTTTGGAAGAAGTGTGATAGAGAAGCATAAAATGAGAAAATCGAATACACACACAGGTATATTTGTATCAAAATCAGGAAAATATACCCGTAACTTTTACACTATTATTTCTGCGATTTATCACATCACTGTAGCTAATATTTGCAACTTCCTTCTTCCATTACCCATTTCGTATTCCCTTTGTCTTTAGACAGCACCTTGGCTGGTCTTGGTTCCTTGCTTGGTAGGATGACCCAAAGGTATTCTCCTAAAGCATCTGGTCTATTGCAGTCCTTCTTGTATTGAGGGGTTCCAGTTGCATATTGATTTTTATCACACAACCTGGTTGCATTAAACAATGCTTCATGGGATTTCCTTCATCTTTACATACTTCTACCATAGTCCTATCAAGTAGCAACAATCAGGATCAGTCAGTCTAATGAGCACAGACACTTTCTTATTTGCCTGATGATTTGTTCGCTTGAAAAAGCCTAAAGTAGATAGGTGACAGACCCAACTTCTAGTTTAATGGAAAGATATCAGTGTCCCCTGTTGGAAGCAATCCTTTCTGGAGAATTAAGCCTTCTAGACCAGGAAAGCCTACAACTGAGCTTATGGAAAACAAAATACTCACTATTATTAGCTCTATAGAGGCAATAGTGAGCAGAGCCATTTCCATTCCTACCCTGAGATTTCCAGACCTGTGAATTGTGGCTGTAAAAGAAGCAGTGCTCTCTATTGGACTTCTTTTAGCAACCACATCCTGGAAGATATTACAGTAGTCCAGGAAGGTGTTGCCATCCTGCTGGTACTAAAATTCAATCTTTCAGAGTCCATTCCACCATTATATCAGGTGTTCTTCAGCATGATAGTATGATGATTTTATATGTCGACTGGACCACAGGATATCCAGATATTTGGTTAAATATTATTCTGGATGTGTCTGTGAGGGTATTTCTGGATGAGATTAACATTTGAATCAGTACAAGTAAAGCAAATTGTCCTCCCCATTATGGTTGGGCCTCATATAACGCATTGAAGGCTTGAGTAGGATAAACAGTCTGATAAAATAAGGGAGAATTCATTTTCTCTGCCTGTCTTCGAACTGGGACATCAGTCTTCTCCTGCCTTCAGCAAAGGATGAAGGTGCAGACTTAGACTAGATCTTACAACACCTTGAATTCCCAAAGGATAAACACTGTACCATGCTTCATTTTTCTCCAATATGAGTTCCTTCTTCAGAAGCAAACATAATGTTAAATAAGACATTCTGTACATCTACAATGGTTAGTCCTGTAGAAGCAATGTAGTCAGGAAAGGAAAACCAATATATAGCCTAAGTATCTACGCCAGTGAAAGGCACTTTGAACTACACAAAGTACTCTACTCCCATGATGAAAGTGGTCCAGTCTGACTGATCTTTCTGCAGGATAGTGCTGTATCTGGAACTGAGTGTTGATCTCTGCCGACCCAGCAAGAATTGTAGCCAGAGAGCTTTCATGAATGGGATTAGTTAGCCCAAGGAAAACCTCCATCCTAGCCACTGTAGCCATTTTACTTACAAACCCACTGGAAAGGATGCAGTGGCTGGGAAAAGAAGCAGAAGAATAGATATCTTTTCCTATCTTTTTTATCTGGTTATTAAGATTCAAGCCAAAACGTCTTGGATGTTGACTAAAGTCTGTAATTGCTCTTTGCCTAGTCCTATGGAGTTTCACAATATGTATGCACAGCTTAATATTCTGCCAAAGATTCAAGGCGACCCCTGTACAGATTTCTGGAGCTCTTATCTCCAGAGCTTCCTTCTCTCATGTACTCTTGTTGACAAATTCTAGTACTTTAGTTTGCTTGAACTCTTTGTCCTTATAGTGTGTACTTTATTCCTGAAAATGTTCACAGGCACAAAAGTTGGGAAAATGATAAGGCTCACTTTGTTTCCTTTCTGTAAGGGATTAAAGGAAACAGTAGGTAGGTATATCTCCATATATGTAAGTCATATATATATATATATATATGTGTGTGTGTGTGTGTGTGTGTATATATACATATATATATGTATGTGTCATACATTCTGCTTGGAAGAGAAAATCCCAAACGCTGCACATTTTACAAACATTTTTGTTCCCAATGGCACATACATCAGGCATATTTTTACAGAGGCCAAGGTGACTAATTTTATATAGTATACAGTATACAACTGCACCTATTTTATCTTTATAAAGGGATACAGATAGTGCCAAGACCTGTAAATAATTTTTGATATTTTCTTTTACCTCCAATACAAGTCATTAAAACGTTAAATTTTAAGAAGATTCATAACATATATTTACAATTATCTCTAAATCACCAAGATACCATATTGAGAAATAGCTTTATCTTTTTGCAAGAGCATTTTCTATACAATCATTCCAATGTAGGTATAAAATATATAAATACTCAGCTGGAGTACACATCAAAAAATAAAGCCATGTTGAAGAGACATGTCAGAAAATAAACAATACCTTATATTAAAACTGAAGGAGATGTTATGTTTGATTTTGACTGAGCATTTACTTGAGACACAAGTATAGTTCCTCATCACTAATTTTCTAATCATCTACCTTCCAAGTTTTACCATCTAGCAAAATCCTGTCCACTAACTATGAAACAATGTGGATCTGTACCTTTCGCCATCTCTCTGTCCTGGAAAAATTATCAGGTAAACTATTTAAAGGTCTTCCCACTGGGAGAATTTCCTTTCACCACTGTCCTTTAATGCCACCCAGGAGAAGAGCTGTAATAGAACTATGTATGAACAAGACCCAAATGACTTTCTTTCTCACTTAACTGGTTATAGGAAAATCCAGATAAGGCCGGAAGTCAGCACTGAGCAAAAAGAAGCAATCTAGTATCAGTAGGGGTCCTAGCATTGGGAACCACTTTCTAGTGCAGCTTACTGGTTGCTTAGGTCCTACTTGAGGCCAATTTTGTATACATTACTTCCATTTGATGTTAGTTTTATACTGTGCATACCTATCTTAATGACTTGGTGGAGCAGGCAGTGCTAGTACATTTTTGGTAGTTCCAATCACATAACTGCTTACCAGTGCATGGTCAAGAATTCAGTCTTTACTAGGGCTTAGTGGCAAGCCAGAAGCTGTTTCACCAAAGGAGAATATTTCTCTAGAGAGAAAGCTATGATTCCAGAATTCTAAAAGGACTGAATTATGATTTACCTATAGGGACTCACAGAGAAAAAGTTTAATGCGATGTGATTTAGTGATATGGCATCATCTAAATTATATATGACTGTAATACTAAATTATGCACAGTGTAGTTAGTGTTTTATTGTGCAAGCTATAGCATACTTAGAAAGCAAAGTAATAGATACAAATCAGTGTTTTTATCATTTCACTAAGGAGGTCAGAGAGTTGTGCTGTTAACAGCAACTTGAGTATATTTTAACATAATTAAATTATAAAAATATGTATTTGTATAAACCAGAAGCTCCTTTGGGATAAATGAAAATGTTGATGTTATTTGAACAGCCTTAGTGATGCTTTCTTTTGTAAGATTAAGTTATGCAAACCTTAACGATAGTCCATCTAGCAAATTATCACCAAAATAGAAAGCAATATTTGCAGGTTAAAATAGGAGATAATACATCCTCAATACATAAATTTCATTTTGGTACATTAGGTAAGGGCAAAGGTGCTTGAAGGGTCTATCATTTTCAAATTTTAATAAATATTTCCACTCACCATAATGTGGTATATATGACAAGATACCCATATATTTCTATAATAATAGGGTATTCTTGGTTTTGATGTTACATTCTGATTCCTTAAAAACTTCATTATTGCAGCTGCCCAAATCTATATGATAAAACGTGTTTAGATTCATTTAAGCATGATTCTCCCTGGAAGAATTAAAGAGAGACTACAATTTAACCAAAGATTCATTAAGGCCCATTATAATTCAAATTAACCTGAAATGTGTTTCATGTCATATATACATACATATATGTGTGTGTGTGTATATATATGTGTGTATATATATATATATATACACACATATATATATTTACACACATAATTAGGCCCCGGTAAAAAAATAACATGCTTATTTCAGCTTATTTTTCAGTTTCTTTGCCTATAGTTGTTATGTTCCAAAGGAAAATAAGCAGACTTCTAAGAACACTGGAGGACTATATTATTTTAAAAAATATGTGTCCATATCACATTTCAAAAAGTCTTAAATGGCTATATTTAAAAATTAAGATAAATGATTTTCTTTTATCATCTATATTTTTTACTAAATCATGCGTGTATGCATGTGTGTGTGTATCAAGTCAGTATGGGATTTACCCCAGGGATGCAAGGATTCTTCAATATATGCAAATCAATCAACGTGATACACCATATTAACAAATTAAGGAATAAAAACCATATGAGCATCTCAATAGATGAAGAAAAGCTTTTGACAAAATTCACCAATTTTTGATAAAAACTCTCCATTAAATGGGTATAGAGGGAACCTACCTCAACATAATAAAGGCTATATATGACAAACCCGCAGCAAGCATCATACTCAATGGTGAAAACCTGAAAGCATTTCCATTAAGATCAGGAACAAGACAAGGATGTCCACTCTCATCAGTCTTATTTAAGATAATTTTGGAAGTCCTAGCCACAGCAATCAGAGAAGAAAAAGAAATAAAAGGAATACAAATTGGAAAAGAAGTAAAACTGTCACTGTTTGCCAATGACATGATACTATACATAGAAAATCCTAAAGCTGCCACCAGGAAACTACTAGAACTAATCAATGAATTTGGTAAGGTTGCAGGATACAAAATTAATGCACAGAAATCCCTGTCATTCCTATACACCAACAAAGAAAAATCAGAAAGAAGAATTAAGGAAACACTCCCATTTACCATTGCAACAAAAATTAACATACCTAGGAATAAACGTGCCTAAGGACATGAAAGACTTGTACTCAAAAAACTATAAAACACTCATGAAAGAAATCAAAGATGACATAAACAGATGGAGAAGTATACCATGTTCTTGGATTGGAGGAATCAATATTGTGAAAATGACTATACTACCCAAAGCAATTTACATATTCAGTGCAATCCCTATCAAATGACCAATGGCATTTTTCACAGAACGAGAACAAAAAATTTCACAATTTGTATGGAAACAAAAAAGCATCCGAATGGCCAAAGCAATCTTGAGAAAGAAAAAAGGGGCTGGAGGAATCAGTCTCCCTGACTTCAGACTATACTACAAAGCTACAGTAATCAAGACAGTATGGTCCTGGCACAAAAACAGAAATATAGATCAATGGTACAGGATAGAATGCCCAGCGATAAACCCATGCACATATGGGAACCTAATTTTCGACAAAGGAGGCAAGAACATACAATGGAGGAAAGAGAGCCTCTTCAATAAGTCGTGCTGGGAAAACTGGACAGCTATGTATAAAGGAATTACATTAGAGCACTACCTAACACCATACACAAAAATAAACTCCAAATGGATTAAAGACTTAAATGTAAGACCAGACACTATAAAACTCTTAGAGGAAAGCATAGGAAAACACTCTGGGATAAACCACAGCAAGATCTTTTTTGACCCACCTCCTAGAGAAATGGAAATACAAACAAAAACAAATGGGACTTAAACTTAAAAGTTTTTGCACAGCAAAGGAAACCATAAACAAGACAAAAAAGACAACCCTCAGAATGGGAGGAAATATTTGCAAATGAAACAACACACAAAGGATTAATCTCCAAAATATACAAACAGCTCATGGAGCTCAATATCAAAAAAACAAACAATCCAGTTAAAAAATTGACAGAAGACCTAAATAGGCATTTCACCAAGGAAGACATACAGATGGCCAAGAGGCAAATGAAAAGATGCTCAACATCACTAATTATTAGAGAAATGCAAATCAAAACTACAATGAGGTATCACCTCACGCCAGTCAGAAAGGCCATCATCAAAAAATGTAGAAACAGCAAGTGCTGGAAAGGGTGTAGTGAAAAGAGAACCCTCCTATACTGTTGGTGAGGATGTAAATTAATACAACCACTATGGAGAGCAGTATGGAAGTTCCTTAAAAAACTAAAAATAGAACTACCATATGACCCAGCAATCCCACTGCTGGGCATATACCCTGAGAAAACCATAATTCAGAAAGAGACATGTACCACAATGTTCATTGCAGCTCTATTTACAATAGCCAGGACATGGAACCAACCTAAATGTCTGTCAACAGATGAGTGGATAAAGATGTGGCATATATATACAATGGAATATTACTCAGCCATAAAAAAACAAAATTGAGTTATTTTTAGTGAGGTAGATGGACCTAGAGTCTGTCATACAGAGTGAAATAAATCAAAAAGAGAAAAACAAATACCATATACTAATGCATATATATATATATATGGAATCTAAAAAACAAACAAAAAGGTACTGATGAACCTAGTTGCAAGGCAGGAATAAAGAGGTAGACATAGAAAATAGAATTGAGGATATGGGGTGGCAGGGTGAAGCTGGGGTGAAGTGAGAGTAGCATTGACATATATGCATTACCAAATGTACAATAGTCAGCTGGTGGGAAGCAGCAGCATAGCACAGGGAGATCGGCTTAGTGCTTTGGGATGACCTAGAGAGGAGTGATAAGGAGGATGGGAGGGAGGCTCCAGAGGGAGGGGATATGGGGACATGTATATGCATATGGCTGATTCGCTTTGTTATGCAACAGAAACTAACACAGTATTGTGAAGTAATTATACTCCAATAAAGGTCTATTTAAAAAAAAGAAAAAAAATTAATCCATTTTATTTATTTATTTATTTTTGGCCGTGTTGGGTCTTCGTTGCTGTGCACGGGCTTTCTCTAGTGTGGCGAGCGGGGGCTACTCGTCATTGTGGTGCATGGGCTTCTCATTGCTGTGGCTTCTCTTGTTGCAGAGTACGGCCTCTAAGCACCCAGGCTTCAGTAGTTGTGGCTCTTGGGCTCTAGAGCACAGGCTCAGTAGTTGTGGCACACAGGCTTAGTTGCTCCATGGCATGTGGGATCTTCCTGGATCAGGGCTTGAACCCATGTCCTCTGCATTGGCAGGCAGATTCTTAACCACTGTGTCACCGGGGAAGTCCCTATTTATTAAGAATTTTTAAAGTAGAGATACCCAGCTTTCATAGTCAGGTATGTCTCATTGACTGGTATGTTTTCCCTATATTTGATGTTCCACTTTCTGTAATGACTTGACTAATTCCTACACTTTCCAATAACCACACCATACTCCCATATAATTAATATCTGAGAATTAAAACTTTCCTTACGCCAAGCATGTTTCCAGTCAGTATAAAGTTTTGGACATCAGTATTCCTAAGGCTTTGGTTAAAATGGTATTTGGCTTCTGTTGTTCTGGTATTGTGTTTTAGTTTAGTGCTCGGGATCATGCATGGTTCTTGTCAATAAACCTGAGATCCAAGGATGAGATCTGAGAATTATTCTTTATTTCAGTTTTGAAAATTACACCCTTATCTTCCTCCCATGAGATATATTTTAACATTTCATAATCATTAAAACTCAACTCACCTTAAACATTTGATGTGTAGAATGCACTGTATTTCTGATGTCAGAAAAAGAATGAAAGTGCAAAATAAAAGTTGATGCATTCTTTCATCTCTTTTTCTGGTATCAAAATGAATCTGCAGCATACTAACTTAGCTTAAAAGTTGTATAATATCTCTGACCCTTTAAAGTCTTGATAAGACATAGCTGTATAACATAAAATGCCTAGAAGAAAATGTAGGAGAAAATCTTTGTAACCTTTGGTTGAGCAAACAATTTTTAGATACTATATGAAATAGTACAGTAAATTTTGTGGTGATCACTTCATAGTGTATACATATATAAAAACACTATGCTGTGTGCCTTAATTATATAGAGATTTGTTTGTGAAATGTCAATAAATCAGTTTTTTAAAAGTATAATCAATTAAAAGTCATATAATTTGAAATTTATCAAAATTAAAGACTTTTACAATTGAGAAGGCATCACTGAGAGAATGAAAAAACAGACGACATACTAGGAGAAATTATTTGCAAAGCATATATTGTGGAAGGACTTATATCCACAATGTATTTTTAAAAAAAGCTCTCAAGACTAATAAAATAATAAAAAAGAGAAAGAAAAATAAGAATTAGATTTGAATAGACAAACAAAATAACATATATATTTCAAATAAGCATTTGAAAAAGGCTTAATATATTTCATGAAAATGACAGATATATATTAATTTTTTGCACACCCATTAAGGTAAGCACATTAAACATGTATGGACAAAAAATAAAAGAAAAGAAAAATGTCTAACAAAAACTAGAATGCAAAAGAGGAAGTAGGAAATAAAAGAACTTGCAAATGGATCAAATAAATGCAGGTAATGTGAAAAAAAAGAAAAAATGGTAAAGAGTAGAAAAATAAAATAATAAAGAATTTCAAATGAAACGTTAATCATAATTAATGCAAGTAATTCTACATTCATTTTAAAAGACAGCTAGATCTTAAGTTGGTGTAAAATATTAACAAAATCCACTTTTATTCTGTTTACAATAGACATCAAAACTTTAAGGATTGAAATTAATTGAAAGTAAAAAGAGTTAAAACTGTCCTAAGACAGTTTTAAACAGAGAAAGCTAGAAAATTGTTTAAGACAAAATATATTTTTAGTAAAAATTAAAAACATAGTAATTATATTAAAAAAAGAAAAGCATAAAATAATTCTACATTTGAGCATACCTAATTCCTCAATCCCAAGCTGTAATAAGTAAACAAACACATATTATAATTGTGAGAGATTTCAAAATAATTGTCTCTGAAATTACTACATAAAGCAGAGAAAGCAATTGTACAAATACAGATGATTTGAACAACGTGATGAGATGCTTGAGCTAAGAGATTTAAAGAATTACCAGTCCTTAAAGAAAGATATGTTTTTATGGCATATGTTGAACATTTAAAAAATGACCTCATAATATGCCTTAAGGCGAATAATAACAATATCTACAAATTGGTATCATCCAGACCAAATACTCTTATTAGAATATAATATAGAAATAAATGGTAAACTTTTAAACAATATATTTGGAAATTAAAAAACAAACACACACACATTTCTAAATACATAATCTATGAGGCAAAGAGAAATTTTAATGGACATCATAAAATATTGCTAGTAAAAATAAAACTGTATAAAGGAAAACCTGCAGAGTGCTATTTAATAAATTTAGATAAAAATTTATTATCTTAAGTTTATGGATTTCAAAAATGTTTACTTTAAAAAACCTACCTAAACTTTCTTTGTGAAGTGAAAGAAAACATCATAGGCTATGTTCAAGGAAAGCTGAAGGGAAAAGAAATATTAAAGACCTCATATAATAAAATTTTAAAAAATCATACAGAGAATCAGTACAACAAAGGACTAGTGCTTTGAGGAAAAATAAATTTGCCCAACTTCCAAATTGCTGATGAATATATCAAGAACAAAGGTGTTTGTGCACACAAACCTACACATAGTCATACCCCTACACACACAGTCACAGACATATGAATATTAATAATGAAAAGTGGTTCAAAGATACAGGTAATATAGTGAATGGAAAGCTTTGTTCCAAAATATTTGAAAATATACTTGAAATGGTAAATTTTGTGCAAAACACAAAATCACTCAATAAGAAGTGAATCTAAAAAGAGTGGTAAGCATTAATGATACTGAATTATTTGACCAGAATCTTCTCATGTGAACAGCCATTTTTCTCAAGTTCAGAAAAAGGCATAGATCATATTTATATAAACTATTAAATTTGAAAAAGAGAAAGCCATTTCTCCAGTTTTACAAAATGAGCAAGACATTTATGTAAAAATCATAAATCATTATAAGTAAAACACATCATTGTATGAAAAATACCTTATTACTCATACTCAATTAGAACTTACCTAAGAGATGGACTACGTTCTAACATCTTAAAATATTTTAAATATTTAAAGTAGAAAACAACCTACAACTTTTAATACATGTATAAAATTTAACTGAAATTTAACAATCATTTACAAAGGTTCTCTTAGAGGACTAATGCTAGGGAGAAATATTGTTAACCTGACAAAATACACAAAACCAAAACCAAACAGCATTCTTAATGGTGGTGATTTAAAAATATTTCTGTTGAAGTCGGAAATAACAAAGTACGTTTCTAGCAACATTTCTCTTTCTGTAGGATTGTAAAAGAAGGGAAATTTAGAGGTACAAACCTCCAGTTACAAAATAATGAATCATGGAGATAAAATGTACGATGTGTAGAATTTAAATAATTGTAATAAAGGAAAATAAAGTTGCGTTTTTTGTATCTCATATATTTTTTGCATTTGATCCCCAAATTGCAGACAAACTTGGAATTAATGAGAGAGTTTAGTAAGCTTCCTTAAATCAAATCAGTATAAGAAGTCAGAGTGTTCCGGAGCTATGTTCCAGCTAGCAGCAACCATATGGAAAAAAGGGTTATTATGAAAAATATTATTCCTTCCGAAGTGACAGTGAAATACATTAAGTTCCTAAGAATAAATCCAACAAAGCTCAGAAAAATCTTTTTTAGGAAAAAAAAAAAAACAACTAATGAAAGATATAAAATGACTGAGTAAATATAAAAATGTACAATGTTCATAAAAATATTTACATTCCTTGAATTAAATTCTAAATGCCTTGCCATTTTAGTTATAATTCCAATACAGTTTTTGTGGTGGTAGTCAAACTGTCCCTAATATTTATTTGAAATAACTAAGGCAATTTTAAAGAATAGAAGAGGAAAATTATATCTACCAGTCTTATTAAAAACTAATAATTAAAATACTGTGGTATTGGTGTGACTGGGAGAGAACAGACGACTAGTCTGCAATATAGAGCTCAGAAGCAGATTTTTTAATGTGTGGAAAAGTCATAGCTATCAAAGGGGATTAAAATGAGATAATGTTTGGCATTTATTGAGGCTTGCCTTATTGCTGAAAATATGTTTACTGTTATATTCAGTAAGCGCATTGGAAGACCTTTTTTATTGTCTAATAATAAATAATAGTATAGTCTAATAAGCCTAATAAGTAGTCTAATCACTCTAATAATGTAGTCTAATAAGACTATTTTCTTATTAGTGATACATTTTATACACATCGGTGTATACATGTCAATCCCAATCTCCCAATTCACCACACTCCTACCCCCCACTGCTTTCTCCCCTTGGTGTCTATACGTTTGTTCTCAGCATCTGTGTCTCAATTTCTGCTCTGCAAACCGGTTCGTCTGTACCATTTTCTAGGTTCCACAGATATGCGTTAATATACGATATTTGTTTTTCTTTTTCTGACTTACTTCACTCTGTATGGTAGTCTCTAGATGCATCCAGGTCTCTACAAATGACCCAATTTCGTCCTTTTTATGGCTGAGTAATATTCTATTTTATATATATACCACATCTTCTTTATCCATTAGTCTGTTGATGGGCATTTAGGTTGCTTCCATGACCTGGCTATTACAAACAGTGCTGCAATGAATATTGGGGTGCATGTGTCGTTTTGAGTTATAGTTTTCTCTGGGTATATGCCCAGTAGTGGGATTGCTGGGTCATATGGTAATTCTATTTTTAGTTCTTTAAGGTTCCATACTGTTCCATACTGTTTCAACAGTTCCATACTGTTCTCCATAGTGGATATATCAATTTACATTCCAACCAAAAGTGAAAAAGGGTTCCGCTTTCTCCACACCCTCTCCAGCATTTGTTGTTTGTAGATTTTCTGATGATGCACATTCTAACTGGTGTGAGGTGATACCAGATTGTACATTTTGTTTTGTTTTTGTTTTTTTGTGTTTTTTTGTTGTTTTTGCGGTATGCGGGCGTCTCACTGTTGTGGCCTCTCCCGTTGCGGAGCACAGGCTCCGGACGTGCAGGCCCAGCGGCCATGGCTCACGGGCCCAGCCGCTCCACGGCATGTGGGATCCTCCCGGACCGGGGCACGAACCTGCGTCCCCTGCATCGGCAGGCAGACTCTCAACCACTGCGCCACCAGGGAAGCCCCAAATTGTACTTTTGATTTGCATTTCTCTAATAATTAGTGATGCTGAGCAGCTTTTCATGTGCTTCTTGGCCATCTGTATGTTTTCTTTGGAGAAATGTCTATTTAGGTCTTCTGCCCATTTTTGGATTCAGTTGATTTTTTTTTAAATATTGAGCTGCTTTAGCTGTTTATATATTTTGGAGATTAATCCTTTGTCCGATGATTATTTGCAAATATTTTCTCCCATTCTGAGGGTTGTCTTTTGTCTTGTTTATGGTTTCATTTGCTGTGTAAAAGCTTTTAAGTTTCATTGGGTCCCATTTGTTTATTTTTGTTTTTAATTCCATTACTCTAGGAGGTGGATCAAAAAAGATCTTGCTATGATTTATGTCAAAGAGTGTTCTTCCTATCTTTTCCTCTAAGAGTTTTATAGTGCCTGGTCTTACATTTAGGTCTCTAATCCACTTTCAGTTTGTTTTTGTGTATGGTGTTAGGAGGTGTTCTAATTTCATTCTTTTACATGTAGCTGTCCAGTTGTCCCAGCACCACTTATTGAAGAAACTGTCTTTTCTCTGTTGTATATCCTTGCCTCCTTTGTCATAGATTAGTTGACCATAGGTGCGTGGGTTTATCTCTGTGCTTTCTAACCTGTTCCATTGATCTATATTTCTGTTTTTGTGCCAGAACCATATTGTCTTGATTACTGTAGCTTTGTAGTATAGTCTGAAGTCAGGGAGTCTGATTCCTCCAGCTTCATTTTTTTCCCACAAGACTGCTTTGGCTATTCGGGGTGTTTTGTGTCTGCATACAAATATTAAGATTTTTTGTTCTAGTTCCATAAAAAATGCCATTGGTAATTTGATAGGGATTGTATTGAATCTGTAGATTGCTTTGGGTAGTATAGTCATTTTCACAATATTGATACTTCCAATCCAAGAACATGGTATATCTCTCCATCTGTGGGTATCATCTTTAATTTCTTTCATCAGTGTCTTATAGTTTTCTGAGTACAGGTCTTTTGTCTCCCTAGGTAGGTTTATTCCTAGGTATTTTATTCTTTTTGTTGCAATGGTAAGTGGGAGTGTTTCCTTAATTTCTCTTTCAGATTTTTCATCATTAGTGTATAGGAATGCGAGAGATTTCTGTGCGTTAATTTTGTATCCTGTAACTTTACCAAATTCATTGATTAGCTCTAGTAGTTTTCTGGTGGCATCTTTAGAATTCTGTAGGTATGGTATCATGTCATCTGTAAACAATGGCATTTTATTTCTTCTCTTGCAGTTTGTATTCCTTTTATTTCTTTTTCTTCTCTGATTGCCGTGGCTAGGTCTTCCAAAACTGTGTTGAATAATAGCAGTGAGAGTGGGCAGACTTGTCTTCTTTCTGATCTTAGAGGAATAGATTTCAGTTTTTCACCATTAAGAATGATGTTGGCTGTGGGTTTGTCATATATGGCCTTTCTTATGTTGAAGTAGTTTCCCTCTATGCCCACATTCTGAAGAGTTTTTATCATAAATGGGTGTTGAATTTTGTTAAAAGCTTTTTCTGCATCTATTGAGATGATCATATGGCTTTTCTCCTTCCATTTGTTAATATGGTGTGTCACATTGGTTGATTTGCGTATATTGAAGAATCCTTGCATCCCTGGGATAAATCCTACTTGATCATGGTGTATGATCCTTTTAATGTGTTGTTGGATTCTGTTGGAGAGTATTTTTTGAGGATTTTCACATCTATATTCATTAGTGATATTGGTCTGTAATTTTTTTTGTAGTATCTTTGTCTGGGTTTGGTATCAAATCTGGGTTTGGTATCAGGGCGGTGGTGGCCTCATAGAATAAGTTTGGGAGTTTTCCTTTCTCTGCAATTTTGTGGAAGAGTTTGAGAAGGATGGGTGTTAGCCCTTCTCTAAATGTTTGATAGATTTTGCCTGTGAAGCTATCTGGTCCTGTACTTTTGTTTGTTGAAGTTTTTTAATCACAGTTTCAATTTCATTACTTGTGATTGGTCTGTTCATATTTTCTGTTTCTTCCTGGTTCAGTCTTGGGGGGTTATACCTGTCTAAAAATTTGCCATTTCTTCCAAGTTGTCCATTTTTTTGGCATGGAGTTGCTTGTAGTAGTGTCTTAGGATGCTTTGTATTTCTGCGGTTTCTTTTTCATTTATATATTTTATTGATTTGAGTCCTCTCCTTCTTTTTCTTGATGAGTCTGGCTAATAGTTTATCAATTTTCTTTACCTTCTCAAAGAACCAGCTTGTTATTTTATTGATCTTTGCTATTGTTTCCTTTGTTTCTATTTCATCTATTTGTGCTCTGATCTTTATGATTTCTTTCCTTCTGCTAATTTTGGGTTTTGTTTGTTCTTCTTTCTGTAGTTCCTATGGTGTAAGGTTAGATTGTTTATTTGAGATTTTTCTTCTTTCTTGAGGTAGGCTTTTATAGCTATAAACTTCCCTCTTAGAACTGCTTTTGCTGCATCCCATAGGTTTTGGATCATTGTGTTTTCATTGTCATTTGTCTCTAGGTATTTTTTGATTTCCTCTTTGATTTCTTCAGTGACCTCTTGGTTATTTAGTAGCGTATTGTTTAGCCTCCGTGTTTTTTGTGGTTTTTTTTTAACGTTTTTTTCCCTGTAATTGATTTCTAATCTCATAGTGTTGTGGTCAGAAAAGTTGCTTAATATGATTTCAGTTTTCTTAAATTTATTGAGCCTTGACTTGTGACCCAAGATGTGATCTATCCTGGAGAATGTTCTGTGCACACTTGAGAAGAAAGTGTAATCTGCTGTTTTTGGATGGAATGTCTTATAAATATCAATTAAATCTATCTGGTCTATTGTGGCATTTAAAGCTTGTGTTTCCTTATCAATTTTCTGTTTGGATGATCTGTCCATTGGTGTAAGTGAGGTGTTACAGTCCCTCACTATTATTGTGTTGCTGTTGATGTCCTCTTTTAGAGCTGTTAGTAGTTGCCTTATGTATTGAGGTGCTCCTATGTTGGGTGCATATATATTTATAATTATTATATCTTCTTGGATTGATCCCTTGACCATTACGTAGTGTCCTTCCTTGTCTCTTGTGACATTCTTTATTTTAAAGTCTATTTTATCTGTTATGAGTATTGCTACTCCAGCTTTCTTTTGATTTCCATTTCTATGGAATATCTTTTTCCATCCCCTCACTTTCAGTCTGTATGTGTCCCTAGGTCTGAAATGGGTCTCTTGTAGACAGCATATATATAGGTCTTGTTTTTCTATCCATTCAGCAAGACTGTGTCTTTTGGTTGGAGCATTTAATCCATTCACGTTTAAGGTAATTATCAATATGTATGTTCCTATTGCCATTTTCTTAAGTGTTTTGTATTTGTTTTTGTAGGTCCTTTTCTTCTCTTGTGTTTCCTACTTAGAGAAGTTCCTTTAGCATTTGTTGTAGAGCTGGTTTGGTGGTGCTGAATTCTCTTAGCTTTTGTTTTTCTGTAAAGCTTTTGATTTCTCCATCGTATCTGAATGAGATCCTTGCTGGGTAGAGTAATCTTTGTTGTAGGTTCTTTTGTTTCATCACTTTAAGTATATCATGCCACTCCCTTCTGGCTTGTAGAGTTTCTGCTGAGAAATCAGCTGTTAACCTTATGGGAGTTCCCTTGTATGTTATTTGTCATTTTTCCCTTTCTGCTTTCAATAATTTTTCTTTGTCTTTAATTTTTGCCAATTTGATTACTATGTGTCTCGGCATGTTTCTTGTTGGGTTTATCCTGTATGGGAGTCTCTGTGCTTCCTGGACTTGGGTGGCTATTTCCTTTCCCATGTTAGGGAAGTTTTTGACTATAATCTCTTCAAATATTTTCTCAGGTCCTTTCTCTCTCTCTTGTCCTTCTGGGACCCCTATAATGCGAATGTTGTTGCATGTAATGTTACCCCAGAGGTCTCTTAGGCTGTCTTCATTTCTTTTCATTGTTTTCTTTATTCTGCTCTGCAGCAGTGAATTCCACCATTCTGTCTTCCAGGTCACTTATCTGTTTTTCTGTCTCAGTTATTCTGCTATTGATTCCTTCTAGTGTATTTTTCATTTCAGTTATTGTATTGTTCATCTCTGTTTGTTTGTTCTTTAATTTTTCTAGATCTTTGTTAAACAGTTCTTGCATCTTCTCGATCTTTGCCTCTGTTCTTTTTCCGAGGTCCTGGATCATCTTCACTATCATCATTCTGAATTCTTTTTCTGGATGATTGCCTATCTCCATTTCATTTAGTTGTTTTTCTGGGGTTTTATCTTGTTCCTTCATCTGGTACATAGCCCTCTGCCTTTTCATCTTGTCTATCTTTCTGTGAATGTGGTTTTTGTTCCACAGGCTGCAGTATTGTAGTTCTTCTTGCTTTTGCTGTCTGTCCTCTGGTGGATGAGGGTATCTAAGAGGCTTGTGTAAGTTTTCTAATGGGAGGGACTGGTGGTAGGTAGATCTGGATGTTGCTCTGGTGGACAGAGCTCAGTGAAACTTTAATCTGCTTGTCCGCTGATGGGTGGGGTTGGGTTCCCTCCCTATTGGTTGTTTGACCTGAGGAGACCCAACACTGGAGCCTACCCAAGCTCTTTGGTGGGGCTAATGGTGGACTCTGGGAGGGCTCACACCAAGGAATACTTCCCAGAACTTCTGCTGCCAGTGTCCTTGTTTCTTAGTGAGCCACAGCTGCCACCCGCCTCTGCAGGAGACCCTCCAACACTAGCACGTAGGTCTGGTTCTGTCTCCCATAGGGTCACTGCTCCTTCCCCTGGGTCCCGATGCACACACTACTTTGTGTGTGCCCTCCAAGAGTGGAGTCTCTGTTTTCCCCAGTCCTGTCAAAGTCCTGCAATCAAATCCCGCTAGCCTTTAAAGTCTGATTCTCTGGGAATTCCTCCTCCCGTTGCTGGACTCCCAGGTTGGGAAGCCTGACGTGTGCCTCAGAACCTTCACTCCAGTGTGTGGACTTCTGTGGTATAAGTGTTCTCCAGTTTGTGAGTCACCCACCCATCAGTTATGGGATTTGATTTTATTGTGATGGCACCCCTCCTACCATCTCATTGTGGCTTCTCCTTTGTCTTTGCATGTGGGGTATCTTTTTTGGCAAGTTCCAGTGTCTTCCTGTTGATGATTGTTCAGCAGTTAGTTGTGATTCCGGTGTTTTCGAAAGAAGGAGTGAGAGCATTTCCTTCTACTCAGCCATCTTGAACCAATCTCCTGGAAGGTCTTTAAACCAGTTAATGAATGAAAAATATATGCCAAATAGATCAAGCTTGTTAACTGTGTGCCAATTAATAGCTGGGTGAATATGTTGAAATCTCTGTGTTGGTGGAAATGTCAATTTTTCCCTACAGTTAAATTAAAATTTTCTGTATTCCCTTTAAGGCTTTTTTGGTTAAATTTATATTTGAATGCCGTGATGAATTAACTTTTTATCATTGCATAGTGTCTCTTTCTCCATACTGGTTTTCTTTAAGTACATGATTTATTTGATGAATATAGATAAATATAGATTGTGGTTAGTATCTGCCTGATACAACTTTTAATATTTCTTTACTTTCAACATCTGTTGATGTTGTTATACTCTAGGTTCTTTTCCTATAAACTATATGTAGTTTTGAAAAATATGAATAGAGATAATGATATAATATGAAAATTTACTTTTAAAAAGTGACTTAATTCATTTATATTTATTGTGATTACTGATCTATTTGCACTACCATTTTACATGCAATTTATACATTTTCTGCATTTTTATCTTTTGTGTTCCTTGTTATTGAAAATTGATGTGATTTTGTTGCTATTGTTTTTTCTCTCCCTTTTGAAGACTTTTTGAGAGCTGTCTTGATGGTAAACCACCTCAGGTTTGACCTTAAATGTTTATTTTCCTTTATGTTTTATGACAATGGTTTTGTATTACTGATATCTTTTATTAATTTGGAAAATGCTCAATCAATGCTTCTTCAAATGTTGCTTCTGGCCATTTCCATTTCTCTAGTTTTCTTATGGAATGGAAATCAAAGTAATATATTTTGTAATTTTTGCAAGAGATCTGCATATTTTTATTCCCTGAGTTTTTCTTCTTGTTTCCCTCTGTCTTTTGGGTTCTCTAACCCTGTGTTCTGCTTTAAACTGTGTTTGCTGTTACACTCAAGTATTGACAGTTTAACTTCAGGAATATTTTTTGTTTGTTTTAATCTGTTCTAAAATATTTACTTGATTTTTTGTTTAGATTCAGATTTTCTGTTGGAATTTTCTTTTTGTTTCTTTTGTCCATTTTCCTCTACTCTTACAAACTATCAATAATAATTATTTTAAAGTTTTATGTGAAAAATTCCAATATCTAAATCTTCTGTGGATCCATTTCTACTTCTTGGTTCTATCTTTTGGTTTTGGTCATTGGGTCCAGTTTCTTCTTATGCCACTTTATTATTTTTTTTCTAGGATACTGGAGATTATGGATGAAAAACTGTAGGAAATATGGATAAGGTTTTCTTCCTCTAAGAAAGCTAATATTTTTTTCCGGCAGACAAATAGAGCACCTGTAGTTGACTGTAATCGTTTTGGGACTTGATTGTGGTCTACTGGGAATAGGTCTATTCAAGTTTGTTTTTATCCCTAGACTGTAGCACTTTCTTATAGGGCATGCTCTATGTCCTATGCCCTATTTACATCATGTTTAAGAAATCTTCACTATTTAAAGTCATGAAGGTATTATTCTATGCTTTCTTCCAAAATGTTTAATATTTACTTCTTATATCTAGGTCTGCAATCTACCTGGAATTTATTTTGGTTTATTGTATGAGGAAAGGGTCAAAATATGGTGGTTTTTTTTTTTTATATATCGTTGTTAGATTGACTGCACAACTTTTTGAAAATCATGTTCTTATCTACCGTACTATAGCGTACCCTTTGTCACAAATCACATTATCACATAAATGCGAGGGTTTATCTTGAATGAAAGTAAAAATCTGACTCTTCCATTGGCCCTTAAACTGTCTCTTATTTTGCACACAATATTTTTTATTAAGGAAATAAAAATCTTCACAGTTATCCCAAGAGTTGTATGTTTGTGTCTCTTTTTTAAAGATTTCATACAAAATCTAATTACTTGTAAGGAGAATGAGCACAGTACAATTCAAGTGATCATTTTGGAAGTTAACATGCTCCTGAACACCTGGGAAGAGACAGCAAATACTGAATTAGGATTTGCCAAAAAAAAAGGTAGTGTGAGTGAAATCTGCTACACTGGTGTTCTAAAAACAAAGTACCCACAATCTTATATAACCCTTACAAGGCAAGAGCTTGTCAGTATGACTTCAGATTTAAGATATTTGACGCATTCAAAAAGAAGTTTTATTGGTTAGCTTTTGGAATATAACTCTACACAAAAACTATCCCCAAACTATGAGCTGTCCAATAAATGTTAAGCTCCTAGGACCTCAGCTTAACCTGGGTAGGCTCTGCTCCAGGTGAGCCAACTCTGAATTGCGTGGGGTAGCTTGATTCCGCATGTCTAATTCAGACGTCATGTTGGAGAGTCAGTACCTGCTCTGGGCATTCTTCTTATGCTGAAGATTGGGAACTCCTAGGGGACCAGCCAAGATATATAATGGCTCTTATAGCCCATACTCAGAAATCATACTTTCATTTCCATTCACATTTCATTGGCTAAAGCAAGTCACACAGCCAGGCCCAATGTTAGTGAAATGGGAAAGTAGAATCTTCCTATCAGGTTAGTGAATGTAAAAAATATACGTGCAAAATAATTTACCATAAATATGTTGCCTTTAGTGCAGTCTTTCTACTTGAAGAAGTAGTAAAGCAAAACATGACTGTGAGCCAAAATGACAGATATCATGAGATTTAGATATCAATAGGTACAATCCAAGAGAAAAGTGAAAAGAATGCAAGACACTACCTGGGTAGAACAAGAGACCAAAGCATCCAGATTGGAACAGGAGAATGGAAGACTTCAGAGAAAAGGTGTACTTGATCAAATAAGTTTTCTTGAAGATTTCAGATGATGGAAAATTGGTAACAGAAAGTAGTACAAAATTTAAAAAATTAAAATGATAGAAAAACAAAAAAAATTTAACAGCTGGGTAAGAAAGCCTTAGTTCATTTATATAATATAATTATTAATAAGGAACAGAGTAGATTACAGAATTCAGAACATTATAATGAAGAAGGAAAGATGCAGGATAGCTGAACAATGCTTCTTTTTGTAATATGACTTTGGCAAAAAAGAAGGTTATTTTACTAAGATCACATTAACTCTGTGAAATAAAATAAGAAATAATTTATATTAGAAATAAATTAAAAATTAGATGATAAAATGTGGTGTGTGAAAATAATTTTATTATTGTAAAATAATGGCAGTTTTATTGGCAGCAATAATACAAATGTTACTATACAAAAAAACAAAGTCATGTTAGTAAACTTAAAATTAAATTGAGTAGGTAAGCATTGTAAGCATCTTACGTTTTGCACTTTTTGCCTAGTTTGTCCTTATTTTATAGAAGAAATATGAGTAACAAAAGTGTCATAAAATTATTTTAAAAGAATATAGTTATGATTTCTCATATGTATATGAGAGATAGAGGAAACTGCTTTCAAGAGAAAAATAATTTAGATAGGCTTTTACACATGTGCATAATACCTATACAATAATTTGGTTTTAGAAAGGTCCTTACACCTTTAGTCCAAAGTAAGGCTCATTTACACATCTGTTAATAATAATCCCAAAAAATAAAAATAAAAAATTATCTACTAAGCTCTCACTAGTTGCTGAGATATATAAATAATCCTACAACATTGTATGATTTAATGTAACTTTCCCATATACTCTGCAAGTCAGATGTTATCATGCTTAATAATAAGTAGTCAGAGAAATGTTTAAAACTTAGACCAAAGTAAGACACTATTTTAAGTGTCAGATGCAGAATTCAAATCTTATTTTTCTGACTTGAAAACATGGATTCTTAATCATAGCAGTGCAATTTCTCTGATTTACTTTACTTTTTCATTCATTTATTTGTTCAGTTGTTTGTTCAATATCCACGCATTGGAGAATTTCTTAAATGACAGACAATGTATTAGGCAACAGAAGAATAGGGGGTGAAAATAAGTCCTGTAGATACTCTCTGATAGTTACTTTTATTTGTCAACTTGCCTGCATCATGGGATGCCTAGATAGCTGGTTAAACATTATTTCTCAGTGTATTTGTGAGAGTGTTTCTGTAAGAGATTAATATTTTTTTTTTTTTGCTGTACACGGGCCTCTCACCGCTGTGGCCTCTCCTGCTGAGGAGCACAGGCTCCGGACGCGCAGGCTCAGGGCCATGGCTCACGGGCCCAGCTGCTCCGTGGCATGCGGGATCCTCTTGGACCGGGGAACGAACCCATGTCCCCTGCAACGGCAGGCGGACTTTCAACCACTGCGCCACCAGGGAAGCCCCGAGATTAACATTTTAATTGGTAGACCTAGTAAAGCAGATTTCCTTCCTCGATGTAGGTGAGCCTCATCCAATCCAGTGAGGGTCTGAATAGAACTAAAAGGTGGAAGAAGGTTGAATTTGCCCTCTTTTTGTGCCTGTCTGCATGAGCTGGAACATGGATCTCTTCCTGCCCTTGTCATTACTAGTTCTCAGGTCTTCGGACTCAAACTGGAATTTATACAATTGGCTGTCTGCTCTCAGGCCTTCAAAATACACCACCAGCCTTCCTGCATCTCCAACTTGCAGATGGCAGATTATGGGACTTCTCAGACTCCATAATAATGTGAGCTAATACCTCTAATAAAATCTCTTTAAATATAATTATATATACACACACACTCTGTTGGTTCTGTTTCTCTGGAGAACTTTAATTCAAGTTCCTTAGTAATTTAGTCCATTGGGAGGCATAAACATATAAATTGTAACATGGGCAAAAATGATTAAAGTAAAATATTCATTTTCTTTGCTCCTCAAATATCACTTTCCTACTCGACACACACACTAAGTGTGCACTTTCTTTAAAAAAAAATCTCTCTTACTTGCTGAGTTGTCTATTTTATCTTGCAGAAACAAAGAATAAAAATAACGGCTAATTATTGAGAGAAAAGAAGTATAGCTGGGAGACCAGTCTGTAGTACCCAGGGAGTAACATAGCAGAATGTGTGTTTGTGTGTTTTGTCTGAGAGAGAAATGGAGAGCAAAGAGATCTAGTCAGAGGCATAAATGAAAAATGAAAGCATGAGACATAGAGGTTGAATTTAATGAAAAATTGGAGGAAGACTACAGAAAGAGTTTCAGGAGCAGCTGCTAGAAGGAAAGATATTTGGAACTATTATATATGTGTGAGAGCTGTTTAAATTTATTTTAAATATTTTTCTTTGCAGTTATTCTCTTCACTTTCTCAATTCCTAGGTCAAATGATTGTGGTTTTAAATTTCAATTATTATGAGGGTTGTTTCCTTCTACATGATATTGCATAAACATTGAGTCTCAAAAGACCCTTAGTATATTGCAGCTATTTACATAATTGTAATAAAATATTGTAATTCTGAGGTGAGAGTTATGGACAAATTGAGAAGAATCACAGTGGAGAAAACAATGGTGGGACGAATGCCAAGACGTCTGGCACAAAACCTGTGTACAGCTTATTCTACTGAGTTGTTCACCACTTTCTTATGAAATTCCAAGAGTCCTCCTTTTTCAGAGAAAACCTCTGTTTGGGTTAAAGTTGTGAATTTTCCCAATATTTCACTTTCTCTTTGTTTATATTAGTATTACTACATAAGGTTTTCATTGAAGCCTGTCAGATTTACCAGTCTCTTCCTGTTTTTAAAATTTTTCCATTTGAGTTTTTCCTTCAGATGGCCAAACTCTTTCCCAAGTGTTGTTTATATTTGTTTTGGGGTTTTATTAAATATACAGATGAAGTTAAAGTGAATGGTATTTTTATGAAGCTTAATCTTTAAATCCACAACCATGGTATTCTTTTCTAAATGTTCAAGCATTTTTATGTCCCTTGAGACTGTAATAAAACAACTTTCATATAAACAGATCTTCCACATTACTTGATAAAGTTAATTTCTAAAAATTTTTGTAATTTTGAAAATATATTTCTGTAAGAATTGTATACAGTGATTTGTAGGTGTCAAAGATTGGAAGTCAGGAAACTAGTTAGGTGTTTACTAAACTGGTTCAAGAGAGAAACAGAGAATTAATAAAAAGGATTATGCAGGACACAAACTTGAAAGCTAAGTTGCAGTTGCCATTAGACCAAATTGTTGGCAGATAATTTAGTGTTCTGCAAACTGTAGAGAGTGCTCAAGGATGGTGCAAGCATTATTCTATGACATGGTTTTGGATGCTTAGCCTTGAAGCTAATTCTTCAGCACCTCCCCTGATTCCATTACCTATGCAAAATAATTTCATTTTTTCAACATAATGATGAGTCATCTTCTATTACTTACAACTACTTACTTACAACTTACTTACAACTCTGACAAATATCCACAAAAATAAAGGAAAATAGCTTTGGGGTGGAATTCAGGACTGAATACATGGTAAAGAGACACAATTCTAAATGAAATTGTCTCATGCTTCCTTGACTTTTGAAAATATCTGATTTGATCTTCATATATGTCAAACTCAAGAAATACAAATATAACTCAAAACCTTCTCTCTCATGAATAACCTGCCCCTTATTCATGTTATCACTCTGTATCCTTATGGCATTGCCTAGTTAAACTTCATTTTCTCTCACTAAGACTGTTAAAATAACATTCTATGTCATCTTTCTGCATCAAGTTTTTATATCTCATATCTATCTCCTACAGTACTTACAGGCTAAATTACTTGAAAAGGCAGATTTGATAATGTCTCCTCTCTTCTGAAATCTCTTCAGTAGCTTGCTCTCTTCTCTGCAGGATGAGGAGAGTATAAAAGGCCTACTATATCTCAACATTATCTCCTGTGACCCCATGCTCTGTCCTTTAGGTCCATGGTCTGGTTGTGGCTTGCTATACATACTTCACTGTGGTATACATTTGAACCTTTATTCATGCTACCCTTTCTTTTAGAATAACCTTCCTTGTCCATTCATTTTGCTAGCTTTAATAGATGACACTAGGAACATTTCTTGCAGGTAGATGACCTTCAGGTGGGAATAAGTGCCGTTTACAACTTTCTATCATTCCATGTTTTATATGTACTTTTCCATGTGTAAAATATTGATTTCTTTGATTCTCCCAGAATTTGACTGTTTCTAATGGCAAGAACTTATTCATGTTTGGTACTGAGTGTCTATTAACATTAACATTATGTGGCATTATAATGCTTAAGAAATGATGATTCTGTAATTGTAGGCTGTAGGAGACTGATTAAAATACAAAGATGAAATTGGTTAACGTATCTGAAAGCACATTACAAACTCAAAAGTGTCATCTACATCTTCTCATTGTGGCCATTTTAGAGCACTTTTGACTGAAAAGGGAAGGTAATATTAAGACATACGTACATGTTTTTAGGGATTAATTATCTGTATTCCACAATGTGGAAATAAATTTAGTGATTTTACTTACAAAATAATGTATAGAACATTTTGATGAAATTTTGGCAACTTAACGTAGTTACACAATATAATGTATTTAAAAATTTTTTCTATCTTTAAATTTATTTTTGGTTCAGAAAGAAATATTGCATGATGAACTATTGCTTGCTTTTGTCAGTGTGTGTGTCCTGTGACATTTCAATTCAAGTATTATGTTGGAGAGTTTTATCAGAATTCCACATGAAGTAAACATTATGCCTAAAATATTGAGTTTTTCTGAATTATAATAGGTTTTGGAAATGTATAATTTATTGTGCGAGTATAAGACACCAAAATATAACCATATCTCTAAGTTCATATTATATTGCTCTGGTTTTAGGTGTTATAAAATGACTTTTTGACCCATTCTGTTAACTGAGGCAAATTAGTTATAATATTGCTGGTGGCATTTTTTTTTTTTTTTTTTTTTTTGCGGTACGCGGGCGTCTCACTGTTGTGGCCTCTCCCGTTGCGGAGCACAGGCTCCGGACGCGCAGGCTCAGCGGCCTTGGCTGACGGGCGCAGCTGCTCCGCGGCATGTGTGATCTTCCCGGACTGGGGCATGATCCCGTGTCCCCTGCATCGGCAGGTGGACTCTCCACCACTGAGCCACCAGGGAAGCCCGCTGGTGGCATTTTGATACTCATACTTTTATAAGTTCATATTTGAATCTTCCAGACACAAGCACCAATAATTATTTTCCAATACAGGAAGTTAATCTAATTGCTTCTCAAATAATTTTAAGAAAACTGTGCAAATTAGGCCTGTTTTCTCTCTAGAATCACTTGTGTTCTGATTTTCTCTGACCTTGAATGGTACAAGTCCTCCTATTGCTTTACTTAGTTTCCACCCCTTTTTCTTCTTTCGATTTTCTTTGAAACTAAGGTCAACCCTGCTATATCAGTTCCCTACAGAGTAAGAAATGACTATGAGAAAGTACAGAAGCTATTTGAGGTTAGAGATATAGCTTAAAGGGAAACATCTAAAGACAAAAAAGTTGGAAAGGCCCAAAGGTTTCATGTGCAACCCTTAAAGAAAAAGAAAATAAAGAAAGGTCACACTGATACTAAAACTGTATGAGTTGATTTCAACTTTGATAGAATGTTGTTTCAGAGTCTGAGTAGAAGAATTATAAGTAATTACAATTTTAAGAGTTTTGTTTATTGTTACATCAGAACTGTATTATATATTTTACAGTATGTAACATTTTCACTATAATATCCCTCATTGTTTTTGTTGTTCAAGTGTGCAAAATCTGTTTCATCTGCTCGTATAGAGTCAATGATAACAACTCAGTTTATAAACATTTATGGTTCTTACATATGAATGAACAGGGAATGAGAAGTAAATCACAGTGCTTTTTGGCTCCTGATGCCTAAATCTAAACTAAAACATGTTAGAAACACAGGCACACAGACGTTTTTATACAACACAATGTTATAGTTGCATGATTTTCAAGGGTGAAATTAATGATATAATAAAGTAGGAATCAAACATGGATGTCACATGCTATAGAAAAATGTTTAACCTAATATTTAGTTTCTTAGGGCTCCCTAACAAAGTTTCATAAAATGGGTGACTTAAAACAATGGAAATTTATTCTCTTACAATTCTGGAGAGCAGAAGTCTAAAATCAAGGTGTCAGCAGTACCATACTCTCTCTGTAGGCTCTAGGAAGGAAGCCTTTTTTGCTTCTTTCTAGCTTCTGGTCTTGCTGACAATTTTGGCATTCATTCCTTGACTAATTGCTCCATCACTCCAATTTCTGCCTCAGTACTCATGTGGTTGTCTTCCCTCTGTGGGTGTGTCTGTGTACAAATTTCTCTCATCTTATAAAGATAGCAGTCATTGGATTTAGGCTCCTGATAATCCAGTATAATATCATTTTAACTTAAATACAGTTGCAAAGACCCTATTTCCAAATAAGGTCATATTCACAGATACTGAGGATTAGGACTATACCATATCTTGTGGAAGGACACAGTTCAACCCAGTACACTGAAAATTATGAATAGATCTTTGAAATTTGGTTTCACTTAGCCTATTTGGCAAATGAGTCTCACTTTCTCTAAATTTAGTGAATTCTTTTTTTTTCTTTTTTTTTTTTTTTGCGGTACGCGGCCCTCTCACTGTTGTGGCCTCTCCCATTGCGGAGCACAGGCTCCAGACGCGCAGGCTCAGCGGCCATGGTTCACGGCCCCAGCCGCTCCGTGGCATGTGGGATCCTCCCAGACCGGGGCATGAACCCGTGTCCCCTGCATCGGCAGGCAGACTCTCAACCACTGCGCCACCAGGGAAGCCCCAAATTTAGTGAATTCTGAGTCGAAGTGATGTTAAGAATTCAATGTAGTTCTTAGCCCTTATATTAACATTTTCATATGAAATTATATATTGATAGGGCAAATTTATGGCCTTTAAGAAATGGGCACACAATAAAGAATGATTATCTACAAAATACCTTACTACTCAGACTAGTTTTTTTTTTTTAATGAATTAGGTTTTGCCCAAAGTCACAAAAATACAATTTTTATATGATGACTTTTTTTTCATCCCATCTACCATCCTTCATTCCCTTCCTTCCTTCTGAAAACATTTTTCTATTATTATACAGACTAACAATTGTGTGAAGGTGATGATAAAATAAAATACTGCTTTTGTCCTCAAAGAAAGTACAGACTAATGGCAAAAAAGGGAGGAGGAGATACACTAAAATGTAAATATAGTATTAAGATTTGTGATAGAAGAAAACAACTTAATGCCATGAGAATACAGAGGAAGTGCTTAGATGGTGAGATGGAGGTGGAGGAGGTGATAACTGAGCTGATTTTAAAAAAGAAAGAGGAAAGTTAACATCTGAAAAGACAAAAGCTTGTGAAACTACATTGAAAACTCAGAAAAATATTTTGCTGGTGTGTAGGAAGTGAGTACACCTAAGGAGATGAAAATTGGGCAGGTGCCAGATTCCAAAGGTCCTTATTTATACTATGAATGTGTATTTTTCTGTTACTTTCATTAATTCAATGCACTTACTACTCCTAAACAAATTAAAAACTATAAAAAGCATCAAAATCAATTGTATAAAAGTTTTTGTTAATGAAAATTAAATACATTTTCACAAGTGCCAACTTACAGCCCAGCTGACAAAGTACTATCTGTAAAAGCAATCGATGTAACCACATCAGCTCCTTTTTCTTGTTTTTATCCTCACCTGAAATTTTTCTCCTTTATTTTTGACTGTACAAATTCTAACCATTTCAAAAGCACTAACTCATGTTTTTAAATAAACTTTGTATTTTATAACAGTTTTACATTTATAGAAAAAATGCAAAGATAATGCAGATAGTTCCCATATAACCATTACCAGTTTCCCTATTATTAATATTTTACATTAATATGATATATTTGTTACAATTAATGAGCCAATATTACATTATTATTAAGTCCACACAATGCAGATTTTCTTATTTTTACCTAATGTCTTTTTCTATCCTTGTATCCCATTCAGGATACCACAGTACTTTTACTTGTCATGCTTCCTTAAGCTCCTCTTAGTTGTGACAGTTCTCAGACTTTACTTGTTTTTGATGACTTCGGCAGTTTTGAGAGTACTGGTCAAGTATTTTGGAGAATGTCCCTTAACTGGAATTTGTCTGAATTTTTAAATCATGTTTCTCAGGTTGAGATTAGAGTTATGTGTTTTGGGGAGGTAGACTCCAGCGGTAAAATGACATTTTAATTATATTACATCAGTGGTACTGTCAACATGCTGTCAATCACTCTTGATGTTAACCATGATAACCTGGTTGAGATAGTGGTTTTCAGGTGTAACCACTGTAAAGATTCTGTTTTTCTTCCTTTACATACTGTATTCACTGAAAAAAAAGTCACTGTAAGTACTCACACTTAAAGAGTGGGGAGTTATACCCACCTCCTTGAGGGCAAAGTATCTACAAAAATTATGTGGAACTCATCAAGGGAGATTTGTCTTTTTTCCCATTTGCTTCTTATTCAATCATTTATTTATTATAATACGGACTCTTGGATATTAATTTCATACCTTGGTTTATAATCCTCTTCTACTTTATTTATTTTGTTAAGTAAATTATTCCATCTTTGGCCATTGAGCGTTTCAGCTGGCTTCTGTGTCTCTTTAACATACCCTTATCAATCTTCATTTTAGCTTCTTTGCTTGTTTTTGAGTACCTAATCTTGTATATTACCTGCCTCAGTCCTAAAATCAGCCATTTCTCGTAGGAGATTGGAGAATGGTACTAGAAACCAATTTTAGGTAGCTACACAAGTTTGTAGATGCTAAGGTGTCATTTCTTACGGACCCTCTCAGCTGACAAAGTCAGTACATATATATGTATTTATATACTAACCTGGTTATGTATACATATCTATAAGTATTTCTATGTGTGACCATCTGTATCTATATTCAGATAAATATGAATTCATACTGATATCTCCAGCTCTAATTCATTAATATATGTATTAATCTAGTTTTCTCTGGTTACTTTTTCCATAACCTGACACTCCAACAGTGAGAAACCTGGTTCCCATCATCTGCCATCCATTTAATTAATTGTTGAATTCTAGTATACATGTATAGTAGTATCAGAATTTCAGGCACATAACTCCCATGGCAAACAACTTTACTGACTAGGCCACAGTGCTTATGTACTTTATTTTTGCATTTAGTCATATGAATCCACTCATTTCCAAAGTTATTTAGATCATCATACTTTCTCCCTAGCCCATTTAATGAGGTTGTTTAATACATTCATTACTCAGTTTGATTGTTTTCTTCATATTCTTCATTCCATCCTGGGATCATCTGAACTCAGATTATCTATTCTTAATGTGTATACATTAAAGTTTGGTTTGTAAAGTTCATGAATTTTGACAAATGCATAGAGTTTTGTATCCACCATTTCAGTATCACACAGAATAGGTTTACTGCCCTCAAACTCCCCCCAAAACCTTCCTGTGTTTCACCTATTCAATGCCCACACCTACTTCAAACCCATGGAAATCACTTATCCTGTAACTACCTTTAGAATTTTGCCTTTTCCAGGATGTTATATAATTGGAATTATATAGTATGTAACATTTTCTGACTGACTTTGTTCACTTAGCAGTATATATTTAATATTTCCCTATGTTTTTGCTTTGCTTGAGAGATTATTCATTTTTATAGCTGGATAGTATCACACAGTTTAAATATACTATAGCATGTGTATCCATTCACCTAATGAAGGAAATTTTTCCTTCCAGTTTTGTCAATTGTGAATAAAGCTTCTACAAACATTCATGTACAGATTTTTGTGGGGACATAAGGTTTCAAATAAATGGGGTAAATACTTTGGAGTAGAAAATGTCAAATGTGGGAGTGAAATTGATGGTTCTTATTGTAAGACTATGTTCAGATTTGTAGCAAATGTCCAAACTGTCTAACATGACGATACCATATTACTGGTTTGTTCTAACATAACTAGCAATGAATGAGTGTTCTATTGCTCCCCAAACTTGCCAGCCATTAGTGTTGTCAATTATTTTTTCTTCAGTGTTTGCCATTTCTTTATTGTTGTTGTTGGGTTTTAAGAGTTCTCTATATACTTGGATACAAATATTTTAACAGATAAGTGTTTTGCAAATATTTTATCCCAGTCTGTGTCTTGTATTTTAATTCTCTTAATACCATCTTTCATAGAACAAAAGATTTTAGTTTAAAAAAATCCAGCGTACATTTTTTCTTTCATGAATAGTGCTTTTTTTTTTTTTTTTTTTTTGCGGTACGCGGGCCTTTCACTGTTGTGGCCTCTCCCGCTGTGGAGCACAGGCTCGGGACACACAGGCCCAGCGACCATGGCTCACGGGCCCAGCCGCTCCGTGGCATGTGGGATCTTCCTGGACTGGGGCACGAACCCGTGTCCCCTGCATCAGCAGGTGGACTCTCAACCACTGCGCCACCAGGGAAGCCCCATGATTAGTGCTTTTGATGTCATATCTAAAAACTCATCATCAACCCAAGGTCACATAGATTTTTTCTGATGTTATCTTTTAGAATTTTTATTGGTTTGTTATACATTTATGTCTATGATAGTGTTGAGTTAATTTTTATGAAACATGTAAGGTTTGTGTTTATGTTCATTTCCCTTTCCTTCCGTTCCCTTTCCTCCTTCCCTCCTTCCTTCTTTCCTCCCTCCCTCCCTCCCCCCTCTCTCTTTTTCTTCCCCTCCTTCCTCCCTCCCTCCCTTCCTCCCTCCCTCCCTCTCTCTCTCTCCCTTTCTTTCTTTCTTTTTTCTTTTCTTTCTTTCTTTCTTTTTCTTTTCTTTTCTTTTCTTTTCTTTTCTTTCTGTGGTTATCCAGTTATTCCAATGCAATTTGTTGAAAACACAATGCTTTCTCCACTGAATTGCCTTTATACTTTTCTCAAACATTACCTAATTATGTATGTGTGGGTTTATTTTTAGGCTCTCTGTTCTGTTCTATTGATCTATGTATCTCTAATTTTGCCAATACCACACTTCCTTGATTTTTGTAGTGTTATTTTAAGAATAGCATCTTATTCATTTTGTTGTGAAGCTGAAACTAACATACCATTGTAAAGCAATTATACTCCAATAAAGATGTTTAAAAAAATAAATAAATAAAGATCAATGAAGCACAATGCAATAACAAAACAAAACAAAACAAAAAATAAACAAATTTGTTAAAAAAAAAAAAAAAAAGGATAGCATCTTGTAGTGTGAGTCTTCTAAGCTATTCCTTCTTCCGTATTGTGTTGGCTATTATAGGCCATTTGCCTTTCCAGAAAAATTTGGAATCATTTTTTCAATATCTGAAAAAGAGAATGTTCAGATATTTATATTGCATTGAATCTGTAGATCAAGTTAGGAAGAATTGATATCTTAACATATTGAGTCTTCCAACTCATGAGGACAGAACATCTATTTATTAAATACTCATTGATTCTTCTCATTGTTAATTCTTTATCAGGTACATATTTTCAAATATTTTCTCCCATTCTGTGAGTTATCCTTTCACTCTCTTGATAGTCCCCTTCAATATGCAAAAGATTTTTATTTTGATGCAGTCCAATTTATGTAATTAAAATTTTGTTCCATGTGCTTTTAATGTTTTATCTAAGAAATCATCATATCCAATGTCATGGAGATTTTCCCTTATTTTTCTTTTTAACAGTTTAGTGGTTTTAGCTCTGATGTTTAGGTCTTTGACTTATTTGAGTTAATTTTTATATGTAGTGTAAAATAAGGATCGATCTTCATTCTTTTGCATGTGGATATCCAGTTTTTCCAGCATTATTTGTTGAAAAGCCTATCCTTTTTCCATTGAATGATCTTTGCACCCTTCTCTAAAACCACTTAACCATATATGTGAGGGTTTATAGCTGGGCTTTGTGTTCTATTCCATTGGTCTATATATCTGCCTCTATATCAGTACACAGTATTTTGATTACTGAAGTTTTGTGCTAAACTTTGAAATCAGGAATATGAGTCTTTGAAATTTGTTCTTCTTTTTCAAAATTGTTTTGGTTATTTGGGTTTTCATATAAATTTTAGCATTTTTTTTCTCTTTCTTCAGAGAATGCCATAGGAATGTTGATAGGGATTGCACTGAATTTGTATATCACTCTGGGTAGTATGGACATCTTAACCATATTAAATCTTTTAGTTCCTGAATATAGGATGTCTTTTCCATTTATTTACATTTTCTTTAATTACTTTTAGCAATGTTTTTGTAGTTTCCTAGTCTTTTGCCTTGGTGAAGTTTATTTCTAATATTTTATTCTTTTAGATGCTATTATAAATGGGATTGTATTCTTAATTTCCTTTGCAGATTTTTCACTGCTATTGTATAGGAATGCAACCTGTTTTTGTGCATTGATTTCTTATCCTACAACTTTGCTAGATTTGTTTATCAGTTCTAATAGCTTGTGTGTATGTTGTGTGTGTGTGTGTGTGTGTGTGTGTTGTTCAATTTTTAAAGTTTTCTACATCGTTTGTGAACAGAGGTGATTTTACTTCTTCCTTTCCAATTTGAATGCCTTTTATTCTTTTTTCCCCACTTAATTTCTCTGGCTAGGACTTCCAGCACTACACTGAATAGAAATAATGAGGGTGGGCACCCTTGCCTTGCTGTAAACTTAGAGGAAACACTTTCAGTTTTTCACTATTAAATATAATGTTGGCTGTAGGCTTTTCATAAATGGCTTTTATTAGGTTGAAGTAATTTCTTTCTGTTCCCTGTTTGAGTGTTTTTTTACAGAAAAAGTTTTGAATTTTGTCATGCCTTTTTTGTATAAATTGAGATGACCATGTAGTTTTGGTCCCTCATTCTGTTAATGCGGTGTATCACATTGATTTTCATATATTGAAACATGCTTGCATTCCAGAAGTAAATCCCACTCAGTCATGGTGTATAATCTACTTAATGTACTGTTGAGTTATTTTGCTAGTATTTTGTTGAGTTTTGCATCAATATTCATCAGAGATATTGGTCTGTAATTTCCTTTTATTATAGTATCTTTGTCTGGCTTTGGTAGTAAGGTAATGCTGGCCTAATGAGTTTAAAAGTATTCCCTCCTATTGAAGTTTTTGGGCAAGTTTGAGAATAGTCAGTATTTTTCTTTAACTGTTTGGTAGAATTCTGTGGTGAAACAATCTTGTTCTGGGTATTTCCTTTGTTGGGAGGTTTTGATTACTAACTGAATCCTCTTACTTGTATATGTCTGTTCAGGTTTTTTTTCTATTTGCTGATTCAGTCTTGGTGGTTTGCATGTTTCTAGGAATGTATTTATTTCTTCTAAGTTATTCAACTTGTTGGCATATAATTGTCCACAGTTGTGTCTTATAATCCTTTTTATTTCTGTAGCATTAGTTGTAATATCTCTTCTTGCATTTCAGATCTTGACTATTTGTCTCCTCTCTTTTTGCCTTAGTATACAGTTAAGGGTTTGTCAACTTTGTTGATCCTTAAAATCACTGACTGCTTTGTCGATTTTTTCTATCCTTAATTTCATTTATTTCAGTTCTAAACTTTATTATTTTCTTCCTTCTGCTAACTGTGGCCATAGTTTGTTCTTCATTTTTAATTTCTTTAAATGTAAAGTTAGGTTGTTGTTTTCATATCTTCTTTTTTTTTAGTGTACACATTTACCACTATAAACTTCTCTCTTCGTAGTACTGCTTCTGCTGCATCCTAAGTTTTGATATGTTGTATTTTTGTTTTCATTTATCTCAAGATATTTTCTAATTTCCATTGCAATTTGTACTTTTACCAATTGATTGTTCAAGAGTGTATTATTTAGTTTCCACATATATGTGAATTTTACAGTTTTCCTTTTGCTATTGATTTTGCTTTCCATTGAGTTAAGCATGGTTATTTTCAACCCTGTCAGTCAGTTCATAGATCTCCATTTCTTTAGTGGAAGTTTCTGGAGATTTTTTTTTTCTTTTATTTCCCTGTTTCTTCTCATACATTGTTATTTTTTGCTGGGATTTAGGCACTTGAAAAAAACAGCCACCTCTCAACAGTCTTTACAGAATGGCTTCCTACAGGATAAGATCTTTACCAATAAGCCTGGGTAGAGATTCTGGGGGGCTCTCAAACATTTTCTGATCTGGGGATTTGTTTTCTCTAGGCTTGTGCTTGTAGTTTCCCAGTCTGAGAAATTTTCCTTTTTAAAAAAATTTTTTCAGGAGCTCATATTCTCTTCTTCCTGCTGGTGTCTGTCTGCGGTACTGCAGTATCTGTTGCTACAAGAAGTCAGTTGCTGAGAGCTCTCATTAGCTGCTGGCAGCCAAAGTACAAGGTTGCCCATCAGCACTCTAAATCAGGTGAGTCAGCCTCCGGAAAACCTGGAACATTGGACATACATTCTACTCTTCTCCTTCCCTCCTGAGGGACAATCCACAAGCCGCACACTTTCTCCAACTGAGCTGAGCTGACCCACCTTCAGGTAAGGGCTCTTTTGGATAAGATCCAAGAGCTTTTTTTTTTAATCCTTTTCAATGTGGTAATGGTTTTGGCTTCTTGGCTTTGTGCTCTTGGCTTTGTGTTTGCCTGAGGTACTGAGGCTTCTTAACTAGTTTCTGGAGTTGTCATAAAGGCTTTTTTTACACTGTTATGAAGTCAGTTTCTCTGTGGAGGAACAGGGTCTGGGCCTTCCTATTATGCCATATCGTTGATGTCACTCAGGTTTTGTTTCTCCTGAGACCTTTCTCCTTGGCTTGCAGATTCTTGCTTTCTCCCTGTGCCCTTTGTAGGTCTGTGTTGTCTGTGTCATGTTCTCTTATTATAAGGACATTGGTTGTATTGGACTGGGGCAAACCCATATGACTTCATTTTACCTTAATTACTTATTTAAAAGCCTTGGCTCCAAATATAGTCACATTGTGAGATACTGGACTTAGGACTTCAACATATGAACATTGAGAATGCAATTCAGCCCACAAGAAAGTCGGAATAAAATTTGGAGCAGTATATATTTGGTAAATGTATAAATAATAGAACTAACCACTTTAAATCTAGCAATTGCCAGTAATAAAATAAATATAGACTTATGTAACAAGTAAAAATAAAATAGTTAAAAAGGCAGATATTATTTAATGCTAAATATTCATTAAGAGCAATTTTAATGCATGATATATTTCTGAGCTATATAATTGCCCACAATACTGAAAAATATCAAGAAAACAAGTAGATTGATGATGGAAATGAAAATTCAAGGCCTGAAATTTTTTGGGTTTTGACATTTGATTTCAGAGTATATATTTGCTTTTGTTGGCTACTTTAAATTTATAATTGATAGCATCTGAACTTTGAACAACTAATGTAATATAGACCCTTCTCATTATTATTTTTAAGAGAAGATCTTCTTAAATGTTTTATTGAATAGTGACAGTGAGAATGGAATAGAGAATGTAAACATTTTATGCAACTAATTTTTTGATTTTTATATGCTCTGGATTTTTCCTGAAAACAAAATCTTCATAGACTTTACAATAGGTAATACAAGAAAACTTCAGGGTTAAATATAAGCCAAAATCAAAAGAGTAAACATTTTTTTGAGAAAATGAAAGTGACATAAATCATCTCCAATAGTAATGTTGTTGGACCTTTGATAAAATTTGAATAAAACACAAGTTGTATTCCTGAAAATTGAGGCTGAAAGAATCCCTAATGACCTTAAAGCATAAAGCTCCGTTTGTATACTCTCTAGCCCATTGTGGTTCATCATCTCTTTTTGAAAAACAGAATTGATTGTGAATGCTAAATCTCATTGCTCTGTTGAATGTTAATCAGTCAGTAGTATTCCCATCTTATGGGAAGAAGCCAGAATAGAATAAATGATTTCAGAGTAAGATTTGAACTCTTGGGCTTACCTTTCCTTCTTTAGTCCAGTGTTAGGTAACATTAATTTCAGTGCCCAAATAGTTCATTAATGATGAGAAAAGTAATTTGAGTTTTAATCTGAAGGACTTATTTCCACTGTTGCATAGTGGAAGTAGTCACTCATCTTCAAATAGCAGCTGCTGACATCTATGGAAGAATTTGGAAAATTCTATTTAGAAACCAATCTGCTTTCACATAACTTATGTAAGTTGTTTACCTCATTCTTTATTGCAGAAAATATCTGCATAAAAAAGGAACCCTTATTTTTCCAGAATTCATCTGTGATCACTGTTTTGCCACCTGAAATGGTAATTTTTTCTCTGTGGCATCAAAACTGGTAGCTTTGGAAAGACTGGGACTTGCAAAAATGCTTTCATTTCTACACAAATAATACATACTATCTCATCAGAGCTACTTCCATGCTCTTCTTCATATTTACTATTTCCATGACACTGTTGTAAGATTTCTCAATAATATTTATTTGAGACACTTTTATATTTTTGTTTATTCTCAGCATTCACTCGTGAAAGTTTGTGCCCATTGTAACTAATGTTCATGACATATTATTTTATTGTTTTTGAAAATATTTTAAAAATTGTCTGTATATCATCTCCTTTTATCATCTCAGCAAATATATAAGATAGGTGTTATTTTCATTACTGATGAAGAGATTGAAGCATTGACATCTGAAACTTGACCTTCTGATAATAAAATTCAAAATCTGCCAGGCATTGCTTCTTTTGGCATTATAGTTAGAAAATTAAAGAAATGCATTAAGAAAGATGAGTAATGTAAAAAAAAAAAACCCACAAAGAAACAAGCAAACAAAATCTGGTCATTTTTTTCATATTGGTTGCAATTTCCTTGAGGGAAGAGACTGGGTTATGCTTACTATTGTATCCCCAGAATCAAGCACTCTGTCTTTCATTAAACATACATGTAATATGTGCTCTGTTTTTTAGAAGGCTTAGAGAATATATTATATAAACTACAATGTTTGAAGATAGTTATAAAAGAGTGAAATTGTACTACTAATAACAGAAATAAAATTATCCTATAAATAATATTTTATTAAAAATTGAATAAAATAATATTAAGAAGTATAAGATAAACTGAAAATTATGCCATAAACTATGTGAAAATCAAGACACATGAATCTCCAAAAGTAATTAGATCTAACCCAAATGTTACATCTGACTTTCATTTTTGCACAACCTGTTAGGTAACTTCCAAGAAAACTATAATTGTGAAATCATAACACTCTTTTTTAGTATCTCTACTGGAGATATCCTTAAAAGCACAAAATGGGTGCATTATTTTCATCTCTGATATTTGAAAAATGTGGGACGTAATCACAGCCTCTACTACACAGCGCAACTTGGGTGGTACTGAGCACAAGGAACCAGACACAACAGAACAGATGTTGAGTGACTGCACTTAAATGGCATGTGGTCTTAGAAGTCTCTCTGCGGTTTTGATTGAAACAAGAGGCTTTTCTATAGTTATGCGAATGATCTGTTTCTTGACCTGGGTGCAGTTTCATTGTGTTAACTTTGTGAAAGTTATGCTGTATGCACATTTACTATCTATGAGCATACATGTGTTGCACATCAAGATAAAATGTGGTAAATAAAAATTTGGTAGAATTTAAAATATTTTCATAGCATTCACATATGTACCCATTTTTAAAAGCTTGAAATAACTAACAGGAAAAGAACTAATACATTTATCAAGTCTTTCCCTTAAATCTCTGGAGTGTGATATATGTATGGCTCTCTCATTTTTTTCCATTTACTTTTTTTCACTCAGTCTCCCCTAGGGTAATCAATAATAATATAAAACTAAAGAAAAACTATTTATTTGTAAAGTGCATTATTTAAAACATTAGTTACTAATTCTTAATTAAAAGCAGATTCATTAATATTTTCCTTTGTTTTAATTGGTTTTCCTTTTATGGTCTTGATCTAAACTCTGAAAAGTAGGATATAAAGGAACAGAGTATAAAGAGAAAAAATAGAATTACTTTTTAAAAATTGTCTTATGATGTAACATATAAAACAGGAGTGAGGCTGAAGCTTAAACTTGAGCATTTTATCTTTGCTTGTAAAATGTATTATTTTATCGGTCTTTTTCGCTATTGTCACTTTCAAGGTCTAGATATTTAGTTTCATTGAATACATTGAACTTGGTACACATAATTTAAAAAAACGTCAGAAACATTTGTGAACTAAATTTTACCACATTAAGTTGTTTTTAGTTTTCAGTATTTAAAAAAACAAAATCTCAATTAGTTGCTCAAATTTAAAAGACAGGGATTTCACATAAATTCCTGGATTTGTGTTTTTTATAAAATATCTGAACCAACATTGACACAATTTCAAAATTTGTTTAACCTGAATTGTGTATGTTTTCCCTAAGTTGTAGTTTTGGTCTCTAGTCCATTATGGCCCTCACTCAGTGCATCAGTACTTATTTTGATTAGCCCAATATTTCCTTTTACTCATTTATATTGCCTCCCTACCTCCAAGCATTTGATGTGTAATGTCATAGACTATATAGATAATTGTATTCCTCCGCTAGGGGTTCCATAACAAAATAACACAGACTAGGTAGCTTAAACAAGAGAAATTTATTTTCTCAAAGTTTTGGAGGCTAGAAGTCCATAACCAAGGTGCCGTCAAATTCAGTTTTCAGTGAGGTTTCTCTTCCTGTCTTGCAGGAAGCTGCCTTCCTTCTGTCTCCTCACACAGCCTTTCCTCTGTACATGAGGAGAAAGATGTCTGATGACGCTTCCTTTAATAAGGACACCAGTTCTATTGGGTCAGGGCCCCACTCTTATGGCCTCATTTATCCTTAATTACCTTGATAAAGGCCCCATCTCCAAAGGCAGTCACATTGGGGATTCGGGTTTCAACATAAGAATTTGGGTGGGGGAATTCAGTCTATAATGACAATATCATTTACATTCTGTTATTCATAACATGTTATTCATAATAAAACTGATCCTCAATGACAGTCCTTTCAGCATAGTTTTCCCAGTAATCTCTTTGTGTAATATATTTAATGTTCACTAGTATTTTTACCCTAAATTTTTTAGGCATCTCTTAGTTCAAGGAATATTATTGTGTTATTCTATATCCAAATACTATTCTATGAGTTGAAAAATTTCATGAATAAAAAAGGTGAAAGAAAAAATTCCTCCTTTCAGAGATCTTCCATTCTAGTGAAGAGGTGAGACACAATGAATAAAATAAATAAGAAAATATATAACAAATTAAAAGGTAATAAATACTATGGAAAAATATAGATGGTTGATAGGATAAAGAATAATGATGATGGAGTTACAGTGTGCAATTTAAAACAGAGTAGCTGATTAGATGGTTCCACCCATCTTTGGAAAGTTGACATTAAAGGAAATTGGAAGAAGTGAGGGACTGAATCAAGTGGTCAAAACTGTCTTTGCCTTGATAATTTTATTGAACCAATATGTGTCTGGGTATAAAATTATTTGGTCACACTTTTTAAAGGATATCTGCAGATATTCTTCTACTGTATTCTACTGTGGATTTTTTCAATGGAAAAGTTTGATGATAGTCTCATTTTTCTCCCCCACATTTCAGTGAAAGTTTATTTTGACTAATTTCCCTGAGAATTACTTTTTTATTTGTGAAATCCATGGACTTTAAAAAAAAATTACAGAATACAATGTACTATTTTAAAACATACTAATGTATATTTTATTTAAATTTGGATAATTAAAATATGTTTTAATTTTTTTATTTTATTGTTTTAGTTATGTTTTGTTTAATTTACTCATTCTGTTTTTCAGTATTCCTGCTTCTGTTTAAAGAAGTATTTATTAGCCTGGTGCAATTTATAATTTTACTTTCATTTGTGTAATGACTATATTGTTTACCTCTTCTTCTTGGAGCTCTTCTAGTTTACATTTCATTTCCTTTGCTTTGGCCAAGGCTTTTGTTACATGAGCTGTTGTAACTCTGCTTTGTATTCTTGTCTCATAGAAGAAACTGTGTGTGTGCATATGAGGGGCAAGATGTGTAGGTATGTTTATCTTTATATTTATGGAGAATTACGTGGCCGTGATTTTCTGAGGCTCCATGGAATTATTTTTCTAGTGATTTTCTTTGTTCCCAAATATTTGCATATATTTCTGCTTTTTTGGGGTTATTATCTATTTATCAATTTTATGCTGCTTTTTTCCCCGAGGAGAGTTACTTATGAAATGTTTATGTTAGGTGCCTATAGCAGTAGTTGGGAGCTGTGCAAGATACTCAGAATCATGTAGGACATTTTCCAAGGAGGAGAGGGCTTGAGTGTGTGTCCAATTTTACCTTTTAAACTCCTCAGCCAAGAATTCAGAGAGATAACTGACATTAAATAAAAAGTACCTCTTATTGTCTTAACAACTAACACTCAGATCACTTTCTGAAAATATTACTTGGTTAAGATATTCTTTATTGAACTCTGAATCCTATAGTCTTTTGAGCTAAAATATTAATTTTCCTCAGAGGCAAACAAAGGATTTTGCTTTGTACTCCTGCGAATGCCAGTTAATTTTGAGATATCTGCCTTAGATTTTGCCATCTGTAGCCATGGGTCTTTCTCTTTTCTTCTTCGTGAATTTACTTTTGTATTTATTGCTTTTGGAATTCTTACTGTCTTTTTTATAGTTTTGAGATTTATCTGTCAGTTTCTCTATTTTTCTCCCCATTTTTTGCCAAACATGAAATTTTTTTATCTTGTTGCCTGCTGCTTTTGGGTAATATTTTTTTAAAAGAGGAGGTGAGTGTGGAATGCAACTTCTGATTTCAGTTGGTTTTTTCAATATTTCTTACTCATTCTTTTACTATACTTTCTCCATGTATCTTTGGGTGAAAGAATTTTGTTCACTATCTGTTTCTTCTATAGAGGTTCATTATAACAGTATTCTCTAAGTGTTGCCATATAGTAATATATTTATCTGTTGCCTTTATATCTGAATAAAAGGTTGACAGGATTTTGAAATCCTGAATCTTGATTCTTTTCCCCTGAGGACATTGTAGACCTTACTCCAATATCTCTATACAGTGCAAGTCACTGTAAAGATATTTTCCCTAGATTATTACTGTGTCCTATTCAAGAGCATAACATTTAATAGATTATGTCCTATTTTAACCACGATACAGTTGATAGCCCAGAAGAATTTATATGCACAGTCACATGTGGGATAAGTATAGAAAGCAAAGCTGTAGAGAATCTATTCCTAATAACAAAATTCCAAAAATTAACTCCAAAAGTTATATTTTATACTATATTATTAACACTAATGGTGTTATATGTATGTTTTGCAGGAATTTTGCAAGCCTATTATAAGCAAGACATTATTAAAAATTAAATTTAAGAAACAAAATTAAATTATATTAATAACAAAAATAAGTACTCAAATCTAATCACACCTGAGTACTTAACCACATTTACTATTATCTATGCTCTTGAAGTTGTGTCTATTGTCTGTGTTGTGGAAATACTATAACTACTGTGCCTCTCTACCTCACTGTACACTCAGTAGTATCATATTGATAGCTTGATCAGTCACAGTGGCGGTATTTGCCCCATGAAAATAGGCAAAAACTACAAAGCAAGGCTTGGTTTATTTTGTTGTTTTTGTGTAGACTTAGGTAAGTGATGGGGAATATGTTAATAATGTAGATGAAACCTAACTGTGTGTTGTATCTATAGCCTACATTGTGGAAAGCACAGACGATTGAGGAAATAATCTTCTAGTATGCAGAATGGGTTATTTAGTTCAGGAAAGAAGTCATACACATCACTGACAGATGAGTGAAGTTTCTGCGTACTTAGAGCTGAAGCTGAAAGAGGTTTGAGCTTAATGAGTATAATTGGTACAATCTTGAGAGATTTATAGTAGATCACATACCAGTTTTAATGGCAATAACTTCACTGGGAGAAGAATTTATGGATTGGATAGCAATCCCATTTGTCATGGATAAACTGCAACTATAGGTTGACTAGGAATACAAGAGCTCAGCAAAAACCTAAGAGACTTCTTGTTAGAATCAATTAGCTATTTACAATGAAGTATAGGACATTTATTTCTAATAATCCTCTTTATTAGTACAAGTTTTAATACATTTACCTGTGTGTATACATATACATAGTTTTTCCAGAGAGCCAGTTATAAAACACCGCTGTCAACATCATAACAAGATCCCTAGGTAATTCACACATATCAAACTTTGTAAAATGCTGTGGCAATGATCATTACATAGAATCATTTGGTATAACCCCTCCAGAAATCCCTAAATACACTTCTCATTTGCTGCATGGTTAGGCTAGGTGAGCTAGGTGATTCACATGGGAATATGAACATGAGACTTTCTTCTCTTAACTTTGAAGAATTTCAGAAAATTCCAAAAGAAAAAGAAAACATTTTCTTGACTGCCTCAATATATCACACTAATAAGCTGAATGTCATTTAGTTTCTTTCTCCATTCACTAATCCACCAACCAAATTGTGCTTCTTAAGTTCTTTCAAAAAGTAGAGATGGTCCATATTTCATTTAATGGTTGCTCCCATTGTTAAAACAGAAGAGTGTTCATAAGAACTAATGAATGTATTTATCAAGAAGACCATGTTCTTTACTCAGGGGTTCTTATTTTCTCAGTTTAGATGAGCAAAGGAGGCAAGGTGATATATTCTATTAGCAAATAATGTCAAGGACTTGAATGTGAGAAACCTGTTAGCTTTTCTGAGCAAAAATTTACAAAGGCTTGAAAACTAATCTCTTGATTTGTGTGGTGCTTAAAACATTTCATTTATACCAGGAATAACAGATTGATGAAATAAAAGAGAGAAACTGCTTTATTGATATTTCCTTTAGCTATAAATCTTAGAGTCTACATAGTCAAATATTAATAGCATAGCAAATATGAATACAACATTGTCTTCTTTGGAGGGCACCAATTCAAAGAGATTATCACACTCTTTATACAACCCCCCCCAAAAAAAATTCTGAAAAGACAATCTACATAAATTTGAAAACACATTCACTGTAGGACTGTGGAAGTCTTCTATGAAATAAACATTGACTTTAAAACTAACAGGTAAAATAGCAGCTTTTTTGCTTGTTTGTTGTTTAGTGCTTACTATATTATACTAGAGAGTGCTCAGGTCTCTGTGTGTAAAACATACTTTCACAGAATGTGAGGATCAAAAGTCATTTCTCTAATTATATATCTGATTAAGTATCTTCAACATCTGTATTAAGCATTATACTCTTCCATAATTGATTGATTAGTAAACTCCAAGCAAAGACAACCATTTTTCATGGAGTTCTGAAATTTGTGAGTTTTCCAACCTCCTGCCCATCTATACTCCCTCTCCTTTATCACCATATAGATACCTGGTATTTAACTAAGGTAAAATAAAAATCAAGCATGTTATGGCAAATAACATGTTTTTCAATTCAGTGGGAATGCAATATATAAACAGAAATCCTAATATCCAAATACTGAGATCATGCAGCTAGAAAGAATAATTAATAGGATTATTAACAAATATAGACTGTTTATATCTTCCCATTGTCTAATATATTTTCTGCTCAAATCTCAGTAAGAACGTTTCTCTTTTTACAAGAGGATATGAAATACAGTACTTATCAGTGGTGAAACAATATAGAGCAGAAAAGCTTTAAATCCACTTTAGAACATCAAGACAAACCAGGTATAAAATATCTATTCTGCACATACCTACAGAGCAAAACCTAATACCTGAGATGAAGCAATTTTACAAAGAATGCTGAAAAAAAAGCAAAACTATTTTAATCAAATATAGATAGTAATGTTTTTATTTAAAAGGTGAAATATAAGCAATCATAGAAATACATAGAGAAATTTCTCTGTAATTTTTATAACACAAGTATATGAGATTGTGGGAGACACAAGCATAAGTTTAAAAACCTCATAGAATATAGGGTGGAAGATGGTTACAACTTGGCCAATGCAAGGAGAAAGAATTTCCAACCTAATACCTAATATTGTTGTGATCAAGTTTTTCATCACTTCTTTAGTAAGGAGTAACCATGTGCATAAAATGAAATATATTTGTAAAAGTTTTGCAGCCTGTTTTAATCAAATTTACTTCTACGTAATTCTCATTCTGTGGTATGAGTTCAGTCATACACAAAGAATGTCTTAATCCTTCATAAAAAAATCCCTTCATGGGTTCTTAAAGCATGTATTATTTAAATTGGTGGTGATTATGGATTCAAGAATGGAAAAACAAATTAGGTAAACAGAGCCTTTCACAGAATGTTTCTTTTATAAGACCTATTTTGGGGTGGTTTGATATATATAATTTTGGTGAAACAGTCTTTCACTTTTCAGTTTTCGTATGTACATGCTTAAGAGGGACATATTCTATAAATTCATTTTAAAATAATGCAAAAAAATGTAAAACCATGCAAACAATGTAAACTCTTAAAATAGAGTTTACTGTTAAAACACAAACACGCACGCAGAAGTATATGGCAAAAGCTTTGTGTTACTAATTATGAAGTGTTTTTTAAAACGTCAAATACATCAAATACATCTGCTTTCTCATACAGTTGAAAAAAATGTGTATTTGAACATATTTTTTCCAAATTGTATGTTTTTGAAAACTTGCTGCGTAGACCACTATTTACTTACACTTAAAAGATCAAATTGATATTCTGGTGGTTCTTGAATATTGAAGTGAAGTAGAAAACAAAATTCTATCAACTAAGGTTTTAAAAATATGGAGTACTTTCTATTGATGATGAGAGGATATTAATCTTTCTGTGTTCTCTATTCATATATATATACATATATATATATATATATGTATATATATATATACACACATTCAGCCATAAAATAGAATGAAGTTTTGCCATTTAGGACAACATGGATGGACCTAGAGGGTATTACAGTAAATGAAATAAGTCAGACAGAAAAAGACAAATACCATATGATTATACCTATATGTTCAATCTAAAACAAACAAACATAACAAAACAGAAACAGAGTCATAGATACACAGAACAAGCAGGTGGTTTGTCAGAGGGGAGGGGGTCAAGGGGATTAGTAATATAGGTGAGAGAAATGAAGAGCACAACATTCGAGTTACAAAATAAATTAGTCATGGAGATAAAATGTACAGCATGGAGAATATAGTTGATAATAATGTAATATCTTTGTATGATGACAGATGGCAACTAGACTTATTCTGGTGACCAGGATCTAACATAGTGTCATTGGTCAATTATACATCAGAGGACAAACAAACAATATCATAGAAAAAGAGATAAGATTTGTTGTTTCCAAAGGTGGGAGTGGGGGAAGTGAGAATTGGATGAAGGTGGTCAAAGGTACAAACATCCAGTTACAAGATACATAAATACTAGTGATGTAATGTCCAACATGATAAATATAATGAACACGGCTGTATGTTATATATGAAAAGTTGTTAAGAGAGTAAATTCTGAGGGTTCTCATCACAAGGAAAAAAAAATTTTTTATTTTGTATGTATATGACATGATGGATATTTACTAAACTTATTGTGGTAATAATCACTCCATAATATATATAAGTTGAATCATTATGCTGTACACATTGAACTTATACAGTGCTGTATGTCAATTATATCTCAGTAAAACTGGAAGAGTAATAAATAAATAAATAATTTAAAAAATGTTTTCTCCAATTATGGAAACAATTTTCTACACATGTCTAACAAATCAAGTTTGTTAAATATTCTCTTCAAATGCTAATTATCCTTGATTTGCTCACTTCCTGATCTATCATTTTTATATATATATATAAATATATTATATATATATAAATATATATATAAATATATATATTATATCATTTATATATAAAGATTTTCAACTAAGATTATGAGTTTTCTATTTCTCTTTATAGTTCTTTAAATTTTTGCAGTAAATATTTTTAATCTCTCTTACACTAGAAATGGTATACCTGCCATTACATATCTGCTCAATTTTATTGGGTGTTTAGGACTAAAAAATGCTTAGAATATGTGTTTTGTGTGTGTATTCCTGTCAAATTGAATATTTTGTAGTTACTTAGTAACTCTTCTTATCTCTATTAAAGGTTTAGATATATTTTGTCTGATATCATTGCAATTACATCAGCATTATATTGCTTAGTATTTACAAAGTGTATCTTTAATAAATGCCTTGACTTCCAGCCTTTCTGTCCTCCATATGAATATAAGCATCTCAGTGCAGTTTAGTTCCTCTTCCTAAAGTATGCACATTATTTTTTTATAAATTGATTTTAATTTATAATCAGTTATGTTTGCTACTTCTTTTTAAAGGCCTTGGTTCTGAGACCATACACATCTCAGAAAATTTTAATTCTGCCTGAAGTACTTTAAATACTTTAATAAATGTGTATTCATGGTCAATTCTCTCAATTTTGTTTTCTTTTTCTCTTTGTCCTTCTCCCTCTGCTGTCCTTCTCCTTTTCCTTCTTGTTTCTTGTGCTCATTCCCATTCTTATTTCTCTTCTATTTGGACTGAACTTGTCTTTATTTTTGAAAATATTTTGTCTGGATATAGTGGTCATTTTTCTTTTTGAAATTAATATCATTCTATACTCTTCTGTCATTGTTACTGTTGAGAATTTAGCTGTACACATAATTTACAGTCTTTTTAAGGTAATCTGTCTTTTCTTCCACATCTGAGTACTTTAAAAATCTCTTCCTATTCCTTGTTTTTCTGCAGTTTTGCTGTAATGTTTTTAAGTTATTTTATATTAATTTGAATTTATGTCTTTTGTCATGTAAAAAATGTCAGCCAGTATATCTACAAGTATTGCTGCTCACTCATTAATATCTTCTGTTTCATCTTGTGAGTTTAGTCTTATAATAAATATATTTTTCTGTCTTTTATTATTTCTTGCCCTCTCTTACTACATTCCAGGTTATATTTAATCATCTGTTTCAATAATACTTTATTTAGCTGTATCTAATCTGCTGTTAAACATGTAAACTAACTTTATAATTGTTGTTATTTGCGTTTTATTTCTAGAGATTGTCCAAATATTATGTGTCATTATTGATAGTTTCTTATTCCTTCAAATCATACATTTCAAACTTAGACTTTAGTTTTTTAAGCATAGTAAGTCTAATTGTTTTATAGTCTGTAATGAATGGTATCAAAAGTGTTATAGATATTTTGTTGTTTGTTTTTGTGATGGTTTATTTTAACTTACACTCTTATATGTCAGGTTACCTTTAACAATATATTAGTTATTGTGAAATATTTTTTAGAAATAATATGAAACCTAGCATGTATATACTTTCATTCAGAGAATATTTTCTTTTGTTCCTCTTAGAAAATTAGGATTATTTGAATCTAAATTCAAATTTTAAGGTAACATGGGCCATGCTCTGATGGGAATATGTGGGGAAAATTCTTCAAAACAGCTGTTTTGCATCTGGTCTGTCTTTGAGTTTGTAGAACTTTATGTTCTCATTTCAGTTTTGAAGGAGAGTGCTTTATTATATTTCCATACCTTGAAAGGTTCTATAATTTGTTTTCTAATCCTCTTGCATTGATGAGGCTATCAAAATGAATTTAAAGTTGTCAGTAATGGCAAATGCATTGAAAGCAAAAGTTGTAAATGCTTCATTCAAGTATCTGTGTTTATTTTCTTTCATTTTTGGCTAAATATTCCCTTAATATCTTTTCATCTTCATAGCATGTTCAATTTTTTTAAACAAATTTTTTAAGCATTTTTACATTTCATTAGAGAGGTTTTTTTTTTTTTTTTCTGAATAATGTAGCTCTTTTTTACTGGAAACCAGAAATTTCATAGCATCTTTATTCTGACCTTTTCCTCCCTTTTCTTATATTTAATGCTTTCTGTAATCTTATTAAGAATAAATATTTCATTTTAAGAATCTCCATTTTGGGGAGAATCAGTTTATGTGCTCATATAAAAGGACTTATTTGATTTCTCAGATTGAACATCTTCTAAAATATACATATATACATTAGGATTAGATTTGGTTTCTTAAGTTTGAAAACCCCAAATTTCAGTGTCAAAACCCACATAAAGATTTATTTTATATTAAGTGATAAAAATTCTGGATATTGGTAGTCTAGAGATGTGATGATGCTGAGGATATTAAGACATGGGCGTTTTTTTTTTTTGATGCTGTAAATAATGCCACATAATATTTGTTCATTTCACGATATGAAGTTTCTGGAGTTCCTGCTATCACGTTTGTTACGTTTTATTTAAAAATAAAACGTAACAAACATGGGAATAGAAAAATGCCAGTAGTAATCTCTATTCTCATATATTTCATTCCATAAACACAGGCTTAAACACCTAGTCACATGGATGGGACAACTGTGAGAGATATTACAAAACATAGTTGTTTACTGGGTTCAGTGTAACACTCAATAATACAGGGCTTCTGTTAGAAAAGAGGAAAGGAAGACTGGAGGTTGGATAGGTGACTGGTCATCTCTGCTACCAATGGTCTAATGAAATTTGCTAAATTGATCTCAGGTATGGTGAAAAGACTTCTCCACTTTGAAATATATTACTTGTTAATACTTTTTATACAAAATATTGAGAACTATTATTTACAGAAAGATTTTCATGAATAATTAGAGATACCTATTAATCAATGTTGGTTATCAGTGAGTTATTAAAATTCCCACTGCTGAGCACATTCATGCACTAACAATTGCAGATTAAAAAATTGCAACATTAGAAAATGATGTTTAAGACCAGAATCTTTTAATTTTTCTGTTTTCCCACTAAATGCTCCAATTTGAAATGTCTTGCCTTGACAGGTGATGAGTAAAATTTCATTAGAAACAAGTCAAATGCTTCAACTCTGCATTATTCTGATCTGAACCCTCTCTTTTCCATTAATGATAACATTTCCAAAATGCCTCATGGAGTCCTGACAATTTAAAAGGCATTATGTAAGAAAACATCATTCTGCAACTGGAAAAGCATAACTGCTGTCTTGACTGTGGTGACATTCTCATCAATGAGGTAATGGTCTGAGTCACCAAAGAAGTTTTTCTTCCTGTTTGTATCATTTATACTCACTTTAAAAAAAATCAATGAGACTCAGAAACATCTTAAAAGTATTATCTGTCTCTTCAACTCCTCTATATTTGTCTTTGATCTAGTAATGCATCTTAAATGAACATTAAGTGAGGTATAAAAAATAAATCCACTCAGTAATTGCAACTCAGAGAAAATAATAAAGAATTCAGCAGAACTGATCTAACATTTTGATGAAGTCATTTAAAAAAATCTTTTATGTCTTTTTTTCTCTGTTTTTTTGAGATATAATCAGCATATAACATTTTATAAGTTTCAGGTGTACAACATAATGATTTGATATATGTATTTATTGCAAAATCATTACCACAATTTGTTTAGTTAACATCACCACCTCACATAGTTAAAATTATTTTCTCTTGTGATGAGAACCATTATCTTAGCAACTTTCAGATATACAGTACATTATTATTAACAGTAGTCTCCATGCTGTGTATAAATTCACATAACTTATTTATCTTATAACTGGAAGTTTGTAACTTTTGAACACCTTTGCCCACTATCCCTACTCCCCACTCCTTGTCTCTAGCAAACACCTATGTGTTTTCTTCCTAAGAGTTTGTATTTTTAAAAATTCCACATATAAGTGAAATCATATGGGATTTGTCTTTCTCTGTCTGACTTATTTTACTTCACCTAATACCTTCAGGGTTTATCCATGTTGTGGCCACTGGCAGGGTTTCCTTCTTGTTTTCTATGGCTGAATAATATTCCATTGTGTTTGTGTGGTATGTATGTTACATTTTGTTTATCTATTCATCCATGATGGACACCCACATTGTTTCCATGTCTTGACTATTGTAAATAATACTGTAGTGAACATGGGAGTACAGATATCTCTTCAACATAGTGATTTAATTTCCTTTGGAAATATACCAGCAGTAGAATTGTTGGATCATATGGTAGTTCTAATTTTTTGAGGAAACTCCATATTGTTTTTCATAATGGCTACACTAATTTACATGCCCACCAACATTGTTCAAGGGTTCCCTTTTCTCCACATTCTCAGCAACACTTGCTATCTCTTGTCTTTTTGATAATAACCATTCTAAAATATGTGAGATAATAACTCATTGTGGTTTTGATTTGCATTTTCCTAATGATTAGTGATGTTGAGCACCTTTTCATGTTCCTGTTGGCCTTTGAGTATCTTCTTTATAAAAATATCTATACAGGTTTTTGCCCATTTTAAAATTGGATTATTTGTTTGCTTGTTTGGTTTTGCCGTGAATTGTCTGAGTTTCTTGCATATTTTGAATATTTCCTTACCAGATATGCATTTTGCAAATATTTTCTCCCATTCCATATGTTGCCTTTTCATTTTTTTAATCATTTCTTTTGCTATGCCTAGAAGTCATGTTTTCTATACGCAAGGAGTTAAAACATTAAGACATGTTAAAACTCCCCTAAAATAAAAACTATAATCCAGGTTTGGTGATTGCCATTTCTAAGCCTCACAAACTGGAAAATGCTATCAGTTATTGACGTCTCATTGAAAATAATAAAATGAAGTAATTTAATAACAGGAAATATGAGGAAGTATCCAAACAAATAAATGAGACTAGGCCAGTACTATAGGTAGTAACGCTACTTTTGGGGGGAGGCTGAAATCAGAACTATAGGTATGCGTTCAAGAAGCCAAAAGAAGATGAGAAAGCAATGAGATAGCTCCAAAGTCTTTTGAATGCCATATTAACTTTGAATTGACAATCTGTGAATGTGTATCTTGCTTTGGATTTGTGATCTTCAAGGAAATAGTGGAAGATGGCATATATTTGATTCAACATAGCTGGATAGCTCAAGATTATTTTTTCAAAAAACACGTTATTCCTCTGAATTTAACAGGCCCACAGTTGGGTCTAGTTATTCTGATAACTGCTATATCAGTTTGGTTTTATTTGCTTTATGCAAGAGACTCTTTCAAAAAGGAAAAATTAAAGAAATTTAAAAAATGTTTTAAAAACCTGTGCAACTTTAGCTTTCTCTTAAGTAAAGGATTGATTTCCAGTGATAATTCCTATGTAACTATGAATCCTACACAGAAAGCATGTGGTCTCTGTATCTGACCTCAGCGGGGCTAAATAATTTTGGCTGTGTAAGTCGACCAGGCATTATGAACTCTGGTATATACAGTCCTTGCAATCAATGTCTCTACGTGTAATATCCCAGTCTAGTGAATGAAAAAAGTGAACATGAAAAATATTAAGTACCTTAATTATGGTCACACGGCTGGTAATTGTCAGAATCTAGACTTGAACATAGCCTGAATGACTCTAGAGTTCATACTGCTATACTAGATTAAAAAAATAAAAAGGTGGGGCTTCCCTGGTGGTGCAGTGGTTGAGAGTCCGCCTGCCGATGCAGGGGACACGGGTTCGTGCCCCGGTCCGGGAAGATCCCACATGCCACGGAGCAGCTGGGCCCGTGAGCCATGGCTGCGGAGCCTGTGCATCCGGAGTCTGTGCTCTGCAATGGGAGAGGCCACAACAGTGAGAGGCCAGTGTACCAACAAAAAAATAAATAAATAAAAAATAAAAGTCGTTTAGTGCCCAAATATCATTTGCTTTAATTATCATTATCATAATTATGGTCAAAACCCATTTATGTATTAAAACACAGGGTGAGGGAGGAGAAGGAGAAAGGAAGGGAGGAAGAGAGAGTCCATTATAATTAAACTTGATTTTACTGTTTGACTTAGTCCTCATAACACCTAAATTGATAAATTTCTTACCTTATATATAAGACTTGGCACCAAATGATAGCTTCAAAGGATAAAAATTCAAAGGACAAAAAAGTTAAACATGTGGAAAATTACCCTGTAGGCATGTACAATAATCTCAAAGAAAGAAGTCTCAAAACCATTGAAGTAATGGCTTCTTGATGTTTTGCACTGCGCCACACCTCACCAAACATTACTGAAAGATTAAACACTGTTTTGAATCTCTTTTTCAGATACATTTTAATTATTATTTATTTTCGGTAATGTTACTACTTACATCTACTCTGTATTTTAATGGAATATATATAGTATGTGCAATTTATTATATATGTATACAATTTATATATGTATATGTTTCTCTCTTCATATTTAAAATGGATCTCATAATAGTACTTAACACAAAGCTTACTGTGATGAAAAAAATGAGTAAATATGTATAAAAAAACAAAACAGGGCATAGGACATAGAGTCTACTTACATAGTGGATAGTATCATTATAATGGTGATGATAATGATATTATCAGGTGTTATTAGCAGCAATCTGGTGATAATGTGGAGAATAGTTTGAAATGGGTAAATGTGGAATCAAGTAGAAAACTTAGGAGGTACTGCAGTAATCCACATAATATATATTATCCAAATAAAATTAGGGACGTCTGGGAAGAAGTGGATGCCAGTGTTGATATCAAGATAGACCGTAGTAGCAGAATGTGGTGGAGAGAACACAGAGTATTATCTCTGAGATTCTTAAGATAGAGGATTATTGATAGATGAACTAGGAAAGAGAAGTTTTGCTACTATCTAATGTGGTGTGGTTCATAGTCTATAGTTTTAGTGGGATCTGGAGAAGAAACTACTAATCCCAGCCAAGTAGATGGACTACATGTGGTAGGGTTTGGTAAAAAGGCTGTACATAATTTGATCAGTTGGATATCTATGGCACTCAATTTTGTGCTGTATTATGAGATTTAAGATCTGAAGGCACCCTACGCTGGTGAGGAGAAAAGTCTAAATCTGTTTAGTCTATTGTTTTTTTTGTTCTTTAGAAAGATTGAATTAATTTTATAGTTATAATACCAAAGGATATCAGTCTTGAGGCAGAAACAAAATGAAATTTCAGTCACAACATTTTATTCCTCACAACCTTTTAGTGGCTCACCTTTTGCTTTCCAAACTAATTTTTTAAATCAACTTGCTATTCAGTGGTCGAATTTACCACACAGTAGTCTCTCCTTGCACATTTAAATTTAAACAGTGTAGTCAGTTATACTTGACTGCCTGTGCTCATTTATACTTGCTTCTCTCAAGCATGATAACACACAACCTTGTCCTACTTGCTACATGGTTCTATTTACATTCTTCTTTTTCTTTACTCCTTGAAATTATGTAAGTTAATTGATATATAGAAAAGTATAAAGAGATAGATATAGATAAAACAACTCAAAATTTCTCAACCATTTAAATATGACAAAGAACATTTATTAATAGTATTTAATCTCCATGTATGCAGTTCATGCTTTTCTTATCTTAAACAAAGCATATTGAAGACAATCTGACTAAAGTCTTATTGATACATTTGTCCCTGCAATATCCAGCATAGAAATTCATCAATGGCTGAAATTCACCATATACTTTGAGTTAAATGTAAAAATATCTAAGCAAAGGAGGATAGTAATAAAAAAAGAAAGCTGTCTTTTAAGAGCTGAAAATTAAAGTATGTGTATTTTTGATTTCCAATTTTAAGTATTTTGTACAATGTGTTATACACTGACTTTCAAATGCTAGTAGAGAATTTAGGAATAACACCTAGGTGAGAGTGAGATAAAAGTACTTAAGCAACTGATGGAAATAATTCCACCTTTTTCATTTAAAGTTTTAAACCACATTGTGCTCTAAAAATGGGGAGATAAAAATGTTAATTATTATAAATGAAATTGTAAGAAAAAGTAAATTTGGGTAACTAAAAAAAAAAGACGTAAGGGAATACACCCTTACCAAAAAATACTCCTTATAATGAAGTCTTACACAATTTTACTCAATTTACATGCTTTTGTCTAGTCGTGAGTAAGATGATGATTACTAAATATAAGATAGAATTCACCAGTTGAGATGGATTGGTCTCCTTAGGACCAGTAACCTCAGGAAAGCTAGGTATATATAAACAGTCTCCTGTGTTGGGATGTGCCTGGAATTGCTGGCCCTGTTGTATTTTGGTTTGGTCGTCATTTGAGACATGGCACTCTTCATTTCCACAAAGTTCATGTTATTCTTTTTTTTTCCCTTTTCCTTCTTTTTTCCCCTGGGTTTATTCTTTATTTACAGGGCACAGGCACTGGAAAGGGAAAAAGGACGAGCTTATAGTTATTATAATATCCTTACCTCCCAGAATGCATTGATGTATTTTTCTTTTTGCTTTAGTTTTAAATAAGGATTTATAATGCCAACAGCAATATTAAGAGTACTGAAATCAGCTTAAGGATATGCAGAATAATCACATATTATCATTCATTCCAAAACAGTCCCAAACTATTCTTATACCAAATTTCTTCAGAAATGCCATATATTATATTAGGACCTTGTTTTATTTCTTTAAAAATGTTTAAATATCTTTATAAAATTAATATATTTACATAGGTTGAAATATATCAAATATATATGCAATTTAATAATAATATTAATAATAAAAATAACAATAATAATAACTGCAGTCTCCTGTCTGGATCTCATTACCACTCCTAAGATACACTGGCTTTTAACAATTTGAAGGTGGATATTTCTTCTGATATTTATGGCTGCATAATGTGGTATAGTATGTTCATATGGCAGTGTCGATTGATTTATTCTGTGGAATTTGAGGATTTTTATTACCGTACCCTCACTTTCCTCAGAGTGATATAACACATTATTTGGTTAAATTGGTTTATATTATTTTTCATTCTGAAATCAAAATGATAAACTAAATTTGTATCATTTGTACACTAAATTTTTACCTTTTTTGCATTTCATAGACTTAATGATCACCTTAATTTTCACACTTTATTATTAATTTTTCAAGTGCTCAATAGAGCTGTGAAATGCCTAATGACAACTTTTCCAATCATAAGACACTTAAGAAAATTGCTTAATTCCATTTTATTTTTCCTGGCATCCTCCCATGCATCCAGCCCTTCACCATTTTCCTCAGTCTCTATCAATTGCTGTCTAGACATGGCACATAATTCTAATGTAACATCTCTTCCCCACCACTTGTTTAACGCATACCATTTCCTTTTATTCCTATGTTATTTTGTCAATGCACATCTTCCACTAGTGGAAAATGAAAAACAGAAAGAAAAAAAGTTACATGGTTCCACCTTCATAGCTTGGAAATCAAACTGCGTAAGCTGAAAATTAAAAAAAAAAATAAACATCAGAAATGTGAAGAGTTAATCCCCTATTTTCTTAAGATCAATTGCTACTGTTGAGAAGCCAGATATCATAGCATTCTCATTCAAATTCCATTTAATGTGACTTTTATCCACCTCTGAAAGATTTTAGTATCTGCCCACTATGTGTGGTATACTGAAATTCTCATTGATGTACCTTGATGTACATATGGACACACACATACATTAACTATTTTCACATACATATTCCTAATTCCAATTATGGGAGAGATGGATGGGCCACATTTTACACTTCTAAAATTCTCTTATTCTCTTTCTCACTCTCACTTCTTTCTCCCTTCCATAAGTGAAAAAGCAACTTCGTGATGAAGACATTAATTCAAAAAAAGGAAAGATTATGACAAGAAATGTATTGATTTTTTTTTTATTGCACCCTGGAAAGAAGAGGGTTTCGAAGTTTAAAAAAACAGATATTTGGTACAAAAATAGCAGTAAGAATGACCTTTCATTTTGTAGGCTATATATACTTCCTTTATAAAGAACAAATTAAATTGCTTTTATTTATTAATATAATGTATGATAAAATTATTTTATAATTTATTTCTGATGTATGAAGTGAAATATAACTTAAATTTTGATTTAGGAGAAAGTATGATTTTTGACACATAAAACAATATGAGTTGAATCTGAACATCATGGTTATGAATAAACAAAAAATATAAATTTTCTTTATAGAGTCTCATTTGTTTCTAACCACAGAGTTGGGTTCCCTTGTTTTGTTTGTTTTTAGGTAATATTTAAAGGTAGAATTATATAAGAATTAGAAAAGGAGGTGTGATAATAATTCTGATCTAATTTTTTAGATTTCTTCATTACTGAATTTTTTGATTACAAGATTTAGTTACTTTTTGTGTCCTTTTACTTAAAAATAATCTATGAACCAGGGCTTACATCATTCCTTTATCTTTACATCTTATATTTTATTAATTTCTTTAAAAGTTTCCAGGTCAGTACAAAAGAAATTCAAGATCATCCAAAGTGCTTAATTGTATCTATATTTCTTTACATACGAAAGCAGACAGAATTCTGGCTCTTTGAATTGTTTGCCTTTAATGGTCTACTTTACAGACAATGTCTAATTCTGGGTTAAAAGTCCCTGGGCATAGTCTTTATGCCCTAAATGTGTCATTGTCTACAAATGCTTAGACCAAATTCCCAGAGAAGATGGCTCTAATATGGATATAATGACTTCATTTCCATTTTAACTCTCTAAGAGTAAAGTCTAAATGGATCGTTTACTGGTGAAAGGGAAAATGAGGGAGAGAGGCCAGCCCCAGTGGAGATTTGACCCTGGGATAAAAGTAATTGTTAGAGAAGATCTTTAGATTGGCATCCTTCTGGTGTTTAAGGGAGGATTTAAGTCTTGATTTCAGAAATTTTAAAATAGACTAGCTAGGTCTTTCATTGAAATGGAATTTAAAGAAAAAAGTTGAACATTTGCTGTATAACTGGGAATTATTGATAACTGCAGAACACATACCTATACATCACACGACTGAAAAGGATGGGTAGTTGCTATGTGGTAAATAAGGACAGAGATTTTAGTAATGAAAGCAACTTGGGTTTGAAACGTAGCTTCACCAATACCAGAAATGTGAATTTAATTTATTTACTCTATACACCTAGTTTCTTCTCTGTCAATAAAATGGTCTCTTAATATGTATCATACATTGTTGTTTTAAGTATTAAAAAAAGATATAATAAATGTAAAGGGATATTACATGTCTGGCTTAATAGATTGTAGCTGCTAATGTTTTCTTATCAACAAAAATGTTATTATGCACAAATGAGACACAGGATTAGATTTTATACTTTGGAGGAGGAGACTGGCAAACATTAGACAGAATTTGAAGGATAACATTGAAGAACATGCACATATATTTGTGGTGCTTTTCCTTAATTCATTAGAACTTAAGGAGAAGATTTCTGGGCATGTCAAACTACTCAGATGCAATCTGGGAATAAATTCTGCCTCTCAGAATGTATACCGTCTGCCAACAGGGAGAGTGAAGTTAGGAAGAATCACTGGACACTTCCTACAGTGTCAGAATATGGTGACCTTGGTTTAAATTAAGACTAATAATCTTTTCATTCAGTTTAAAAAGTTAATAGTTTACTTAGAAATATGAACATTTGATTCCTCCTTATTCTTTTAAACTCTTTGTTTATTCTCTACTGGCAAGTTTGAAAAATCACTTTTAAGGATCTTTGATTCATAATTAGCACCAGTTTCAAACTTAGGTAAATAAATACCTTCAAGCATTTAGAACTGCATTTTTCATTGTAATAGCATTGATTTAGTTTTTAAGAACTTCAGTGATTGGACTAACAGAAATTCCAATCATGTAAAAATTTTGTTATAGCAAATAACTTAAGTTTATAAATACAGAAATTGATTTTCCAATCCTGTATATCAACTCGGTAGAGTGGTAACTTAAATGTACTTGTGCTTTTTTAAAATTGAATTTTAAATTGGAATTGCCAGACTTAAAATAATAGTCAATAATTGCTGAATCTTTACAAATATACATTCAAATTGATAAGATTTCTTTACAAATTTATTGATGCTATATGTTTTCATTCTCTTAAACATTTCCCTTTGGTGGTGTGAAAGTTCAGTCTCCCTATCTGGTCCTTGCTGGTAGCTTGCTGTAGAAAGTGAAGGACTGATGCTTAGTTGGGGGGAGGGGGCGTGTCAGCCAATACCTGAGGACTGTTGACAGCAGATGGGGAAGCCCACTGGGTTCCTCAGGCATCAGTATAGATGGAAGGGGAAGCTGATTGCCAACTAGCTCACATGATTCCTCGTTATGGACTCCAGGTAGATGTGGAGGCTCAGCTCCCTGCTGAGCATCACCAAAACCAGAAGAAGGGAAGTCAGTCACCAGTCAGCCTCATATCCACCTCACTTGCTCAATCTTGTTGATTCTTAATGAGGGTGAAGGCTCAATGCTCTACTGAACCCTGCTGACACTGTGGGGAGGAGACAAGCACCAAGTACCCTGCCTTCTACTGTCTGGTTCAGTCTTTTTCCTGCCAAGTGGTTGTGGAGGTCTAGCTCTCCACTCTGCTAATGCAAGCGGTAGGGGGACATTGGAGTGCTAATGTCAACTGGCATCGCCTTGTTGAATCTTTCTGCTACTGTTTCCTGCTGACTCTGACACTACCCAGGCTGGCTAATCAGAGCACTGCCTGGTTAAATCAAAAGGGGATGGAAGATTATCTTGCCACTGGGTCCTGACAACACCGCCCAGTCTGAGAATCAGGATGCACCACCTGAATCTGTGGGATGGGGTCTGGGAGTGAGGTGGAAGATGAGCAACTAATACGGACCCATTTGACATCATGGGAGAGGGAAATGCTTCCACTGATGTTTCACTGAAGATTTATGTTCTGTTAGGCCACTCACTTGCAGATACTTTGACTGGGGAAGCTGGCTTTGCTGGGAATTTTTGTCTGTGCTTATTGGTAGTTCGGGTTAGAAGTCTCTGTAGAGATCAGTCTGGTATATATAGGAGGCAATAAAGAAATCCACAGAACTATCATCATATCATTCCCCAAGTCCTGAGGTCCCTAGGTAGTCTTATCTTCTTTCCACCTTTCTAAGATTTCTAATGCTTGTTTATTTTGTTATGTATAAGGATTTTTATCTGTGAGAGTGTAAAACTTAAGGAATAGGAATGTATCATCTTGGTGGGAACTGGAAGACCATAACCAAAGATTTTAATTTACGTGATAACCTGATTTTTGTTGATGACCATGATGAGATATGCTGATCACCATTTAAAGTTATTTCATTAAAAACGCCATAATTTTATTGTATTATTTATTTATTTATATTTTAACATCTTTATTGGAGTATAATTACTTTACAATGGTGTGTTAGTTTCTGCTTTATAACAAACCGAATCAGCTATACATATATCCCCATATCGCCTCCCTCTTGCGTCTCCCTCCCACCCTCCCTATCCGACCCCCCTAGGTGGTCACAAAACACCGAGCTGATCTCCTTGTGCTATGTGGCTGCTTCCCACTAGCTATCTATTTAACATTTGGTAGTATATATAGGCCCATGACACTCTCTCACTTCATCCTGGCTTACCCTTCCCCATCCCCATGTCCTCAAGTCCATTGTCTACATCTGTGTCTTTATTCCTATGCTGCCACTATGTTCTTCAGAACCTTTTTTTTTTTTTTTAGATTCCATATATATGTTAGCATATGGTATTTGTTTTTCTTTCTAACTTCATTCTGTATGACAGACTCTAGGTCCATCTACCTCGCTACAAAAAACCCAATTTTGTTTCTTTTTATGGCTAATATTCCATTGTGTATATATGCTACATCTTCTTTATCCATTCATCTGTTGATGGACCTTAGGTTGCTTCCATGTCCTGGCTATTGTAAATAGAGCTGCAATGAACATTGTGGTACATGACTCTTTTTGAATTATGGTTTTCTCTGGGTATGTGACCAGTAGTGGAATTGCTGGGTCATATGGTAGTTCTATTTTTAGTTTTTTAAGGAACCGCCATACTGTTCTCCACAGTGGCTGTATCAATTTACATTCCCACCAACCATGCAAGAGGGTTCCCTTTTCTCCACACCCTCTCCAGCATTTATTGTTTGTAGTTTTTTTTTTTTTTTTTTTTGCAGTATGTGGGCCTCTCACTGTTGTGGCCTCTCCCATTGCAGAGCACAGGCTCCGGACACGCAGGCTCAACGGCCATGGCTCACGGGTCCAGCCACTCCTTGGCATGTGGGATCTTCCCGGACCGGTGCATGAACCCGTGTCCCCTGCTTCGGCAGGCGGACTCTCAACCACTGCATCACCAGGGAAGCCCTTGTTTGTAGATTTTTGATGATGGCCATTCTAACCATGGTGTGAGGTGATACCTCATTGTAGATTTGATTTGCATTTCTCTAATGATTAGTGATGTTGAGCATTCTTTCATGTGTTTGTTGGCAATCTGTATATCTTGTTTGGAGAAATGTCTGTTTAGGTCTTCTGCCCATTTTGGGATTGGGTTGTTGGTTTTTTTGACATTGAGCTGCATGAGCTGCTTGTAAATTTTGGAGATTAATCCTTTTTCAATTGCTTCATTTGCAAATATTTTCTCCTGTTCTGAGGGTTGGCTTTTTGTCTTGTTTATGGTTTCCTTTACTGTGCAAAAGCTTTGAAGTTTCATTAGGTCCATTTGTTTATTTTTGTTATTTCCATTTCTCTAGGAGGTGGGTCAAAAAGGATCTTGCTGTAATTTATGTCATAGAGTGTTCTACCTATGTTTTCCTGTAAGAGTTTTATAGTGTCTGGCGTTATATTTAGGTCTTTAATCCATTTTGAGTTTATTTTTGTGTATAGTGTTAGGGAATGTTCTAATTTCATTCTTTTACATGTACCTGTCCTGTTTTCCCAGCACCATTTATTGAAGAGGCTGCCCTCTCTCCATTGTATAATCTTGCCTCCTTTATCAAAAATAAGGTGACCATATGTGCGTGGGTTTACCTCTGGGCTTTCCATCCTGTTCCATTGATCTATATTTCTGTTTTTGTGCCAGGACCATATTTTCTTGATTACTGTACCTTTGTAGTATAGTGTGAAGTCAGGGGCCCTGATTCCTCCAGCTCCGTTTTTCATTCTCAAGATTGCTTTGGCTATTCAGGGTCTTTTGTGTTTCCATACAAATTGTGAAATTTTTTGTTCTGGTTTTGTGAAAAATTCCATTCGTGGTTTGATAGGGATTGCATTGAATCTATAGATTGCTTTTGGGTAGTATAGTCATTTTCACAATATTGATTCTTCCAATCCGAGAACATGGTATATCTCTCCATCTGTGGGTATCATCTTTAATTTCTTTCATCAGTGTCTTATACTTCTCTTCATACAGGTCTTTTGTCTCCCTAGGTAGGTTTATTCCTAGGTATTTTATTCCTTTTGTTTCAGTGGTAAATGGGAGTGGTTCCTTAACTTCTCTTTCAGATTTTTCATCATTGGTGTATAGGAATGCAAGAGATTTCTGTGCATTAATTTTGTATCCTGCTACTTTACACAATTCATTGATTAGCTCTAATAGTTTTCTGGTGGCACCTTCAGGATTCTCTGTGTATAGTAACATGTCATCTGCAAATATGTCATCTCCAAACAGTGACAGCTTTACTTCTTCTTTTCATATTTGGATCCCTTTTATTTCTTTTTCTTCTCTGATTACTGTGGATAAAACTTCTAAAACTATGTTGCATAATAGTGGTGGGAGTGGACAACTTTGTCTTGTTCTTGATCTTAGTGGAAATGGTTTCATTTTTTCATCTTTGAGAACAATGTTGGCTGTGGGTTTATCATATACGGCCTTTATTATGTTGAGGTATATTCTCTCTATGCCGACTTTCTGGAGGGTTTTTTTTATCATAAATGGGTGTTGAAATTTGTAGAAAGCTGTTTCTGAATCTATTGAGATGATCATATGGTTTTTCTCCCTCATTTTGTTAATATGGTGTATCGCGTTGATTGATTTGCATATATTGAAGAATCCTTGCATTCCTGGGATAAACCCCACTTGATCATGGTGTATGATCCTTATAATGTGCTGTTGGATTCTGTTTGCTAGTATTTTGTTGAGGATTGTTGCATCTATGTTTATCAGTGATATTGGCCTGTAGTTTTCTTTCTTGTAACATCTTTGTCTGGTTTTGTTAGCAGGGTGATGGTGGCCTCATAGAAGTGTTTGGGAGTGTTTCTCTCTCTGCTATATTTTGGAAGAGTTTGAGAAGGATAGGTGTTAGCTCTTCTCTAAATGTTTGATAGAATTCACCTGTGAATCCATCTGGTCCTGGGCTTTTATTTGTTGTAAGATTTCTAATCAAGTCTCAATTTCAGTGCTTGTGATTGGTCTGTTTATATTTTCTGTTTCTTCCTGGTTCAGTCTCAGAAGGTTGTGCTGTTCTAAGAATTTGTCGATTTCTTCCAGGTTGTCCATTTTATTGGCATAGTGTTGCTTGTAGTAATCTCTCATGAACCTTTTTATTTCTTCAGTGTCAGTTGTTGCTTCTCTTTCTTTTCTAAGTCTATTAATTTGAGTCTTCTCCCTTTTTTTCTTGATGAGTCAGGCTAATGGTTTATCAATTTTGTTTATCTTCTCAACAAACCAGCTTTTAGTTTTATTGATCTTTGGTATTGTTCCTTCATTTCTTTTTCATTTATTTCTGATCTGCTATTTATGATTTCTTTCCTTCTGCTAACTTTGGGTTTTATTTTGTTCTTCTTTTTCTAATTGCTTTAGGTGTGAGGTGAGGTTGTTTATTTGAGATTTTTTTTGTTTCTTGAGGTAGCATTGTATTGTTATAAAATTCCCTCTTTGAACTGCTTTTGCTGCATCCTGTAGGTATTGGATCATCATGTTTTCATTGTCACTTGTTTCTAGGTATTTTTTAATTTTCTCTTTGATTTCTTCAGTGATCTCTTGGTTGTTAAGTAGTGTCTTGTTTAGCCTCCATGTGTTTGTATTTTTTACAGATTTTGTTCCTGTAATTTATATCTAGTCTCATAGCATTGTGTTCAGAAAGGATACTTGATATGATTTCAATTTTCTTAAATTTACCAAGGCTGGATTTTTAACCCAGGGTATGATCTATCCTGGAGAATGTTTCATGAACACTTGAGATGAAAGTGTATTCTGTTGTGTTTGGATGGAATGTCCTGTAACTATGAATTAATTCCTTCTGGTCTAATGTGTCTTTTAAAGCTTGTGTCTCCTTAGTTATTTTCATTTTGGATGATCTGTCCATTGGTGAAAATGGGGTGTTAAAGTCCCTTACTATGATTGTGTTATTGTTGATTTCCCCTTTTATGGCTGTTAGCATTTGCCTTATGTATGGAGGTGCTCCTATCATGGATTCATAAATAATTACAATTGTTATATCTCTTCTTGGATGGATCCCTTGATCATTATGTAGTGTCCTTCTTTGTCTCTTGTAATAGTCTTTATCTTAAAGTCTATTTTATCTGATATGAGAATTGCTACTCCAGCTTACTTTTTATTCCCATTTGCATGGAATATCTTTTTTCATCCCTTCACTTTCAGTCTGTATGCCTCCCTAGGTCTGAAGTGGGTCTCTTGTAGGTAGCATATATATGGGTCTTGTTTTTGTATCCATTCAGCCAATCTGTGTCTTTTGGTTGGAGCATTTAATCCATTTACATTTAAGGTAATTATCAATATGTATGTTCCTATTACGATTTTCTTAATTGTTTCAGTTTGTTTTTGTAGGTCTTTTTCTTCTCTTGTGTTTCTACCTGGAGAAGTGCCTTTAGCATTTGTTGTAAAGCTGGTTTGGTGGTGCTGATGTCTCTTAGCTTTTGCTTGTCTGTAAAGGTTTTAATTTCTCTGTTGAATCAAAATGAAATCCTTGCTGGGTAGAGTAATCTTGGTTGTTGGTTTTACCCATTTATCACTTTAAATATGTCCTGCCACTCCCTTCTGGCTTGCAGAGTTTCTGCTGAAAGAACTGCTGTTAACCTTATGGGGATTCCTTTGTATGTCATTTGTTGTTTTTCCCTTGCTGCTTTTAATTTTTCTTTGTATTTTCTTTGTATTTAAATTTTGATAGTTTGATTAATGTGTCTTGGTGTGTTTCTCCTTCGATTTATCCTGTATGAGACTCTCTGCACTTCCTGGACTTGATTGACTATTTCCTTTCCCATATCCGGGAAGTTTTCAACTCTAATCCCTTCAAATATTTTCTCAGTCCCCTTCTTTTTCTCTTCTTCTACTAGGACCCTGATAAATTGAATATTGGTACATTTAATGTTGTCCCAGTGGTCTCTAATACTGTCCTCAATTCTTTTCATTTTTTTTCCTTTATTCTGCTCTGCAGTAGTTATTTCCATTATTTTATCTTCCAAGTCATTTATCCGTTCTTCTGCCTCAGGTATTCTGCTATTGATTCCTTCTAGAGAAGTTTTCATTTCATTTATTGTGTTGTTCATCATTGTTTGTTTACTGTTTAGTTCTTCTGGCTCCTTGTTAAACATTTATTGTATTTTCTCCATTCTATTTCCAAGATTTTGGATCATCTTTACTGTCATTACTCTGAACTCTTTTTCAGGTAGACTGCCAATTTCCTCTCCATTTGTTTGGTCTGGTGGATTTTTACCTTGCTCCTTCATCTGCTGTGTGTTTCTCTGTCTTCTCATTTTGCTTAACCTACTGTGTTTGGGGTCTCCTTTTCACAGGCTGCAGCTTCATAATTCCCATTGTTTTTGGTGTCTGCCCCCAGGGCTAAGGTTGGTTCAGTGGGTTGTGTAGGCTTCCTGGTGGAGGGGTCTAGTGCCTTTCTTCTGGTGGATGACGTTGGATTGTCTTTCTGGTGGGCAGGACCACATCTGGTGGTGTGTTTTGGTGTGTCTGTGACCTTATTATGATTTTAGGCAGCCTCTCTGCTAATGGGTGGGGTTGTGTTCCTGTCTTGCTAGTTGCTTTGCATAGTGTGTCCAGCACTGTAGCCTGCTGGTCGTTGAGTGGAGCTGGGTCCTAACATTGAGATGGAGCTCTCTGGGAGAGCTTTCACTGTTTGATATTATGTGGAGCCGGGAGGACTCTGGTGGACCTATGTCCTTACCTCAGCTCTCCCACTTCAGAGGCACAGGCCTGACACACGGCTGGAGCAGCAAGACCCTGTCAGCCACACAGCTTCTTTGTGGCATACACCACCCTGGTGGCTACATCCTGGGAGATAAACACTTGCATTTCCCAGAGTTAACCCAGTATACCAACCCAGAGGTTACCAATAGTCTATTCCAGCCTATACTGCTAGGAAGCCAGCTTCAGCGAGCTCAATGTGGGGACCAAACTGGGGCTCACTTTTCAAATGCTCCGTGCCAAAATCTGACTCTCTCTCCAGCCGAACCTCTGAAAAAAATGCTTCTTAAGGGCGACACAGGGCCAGCTTGCTACTCCATAATTTTAAAATGGACATTTCACGTGGAATGATAATTCACTTATTATTATAAATGAAACTATATCCTGAATTGTTTAGATGCATTATTTAATGTAAATCTCATAACCTTCTGGAGACTAGTATGGAGAAATTTACTAAATGAATTATATACTTTGACTCAATTGTAGGAATTTATTCTAATTAAAAAAATCATTGAGTAAAAAGGGGTGCCCTAGCCCCATATAGCCCATTGAGCTCACGCCAATCCAAAAGTGGATCGAAACCACTTTTGAACCCATGAAGAACTCCACAGAGAGACCACACCTGCTGCAAATTCCAGTTCTGGAGAATGGCAGGTACATGTCTTTAGCCTGGCTCAATTTCTGGTTAAAAAAAAAAAAAAAAAAAGATAAATAAATATGTATCTTCCTTGTATGTGAGCACAGTTATATATTCATAGTGCTTTCTTTGTAGATTTTATCCCTTACATGTGGTAAAGAAGAATCGTTTATCAAATCATAAATCCGCTGAACCATCTTAAGCTGGAAATATATTTCTTTTTAATAAGAAACAAGTATGTGTACAAAGTTATAAATTTTAAGATCTTTTAAAATTTTATTACCATTATATTTTTATGTATTCTTAGTTATACTTTATTTTGTGGAGCATGGAATTCATTATTTACTTACTTTACTTTGGTTTTACAAGAAGTAATTATGTAAATGGATCCCATATCTGATAATAATTACTGTCAAAGTATATATAGTTGCAAACTGTCATTTTAACAACGTTATATCAAATTATGTGCTAAGTCAAAGGATTACAAAATATTACTATGAAAAAAATATTTTGGCAATGCTGTGTATAATCTAAAATTGATAGTGTTTTTCTATAGAATTAAATTCAATTAAAATGTATACAATGGTATCATGAAATTAATATCACCACAGGATTTTTTTTATTGATAGTTAAATTCTGTTTACATTAGGAATTCCTTCAGCTATAAATATCAGGGAAACAAACTAACATTGGTTTAAATGCAATTATGGTTCTTAAGAAAGTCAGATTTAAAGAGCCCAGAACTTAATGAAATAATAGAGAATTTAGCTAGATGATGATGATGATGATTACCTTTGCTCTACTCACCTTAGCATGTTGATTTTTCATTTTCCTGTTTTTACCCACATGTACATAAGGTGACTGCTCCATTTTCTAATGTCAAAGTCAAAGTCATGGATGGCAGAATGGGGGAGTATAGCTCTCCAGTTTATTATTACCTTGTCTGTCACATTTATTAAGGCCTCAAAGTTAAATTTTATTTTAGAAGGCCCCTGATTTTTATTCATCAGAATTCAGTCAAATATCTGAGGTGAGGTGAAAAATCACTGACATTTTTAGCTTCCATTAAAGGAAGCTGGTAGAGGAAAAGTGGATCAAGATTATTTTCTCTTCAGTCAAGCCAATGACTGAAGAGAAAATAATATGCTTTAATTCCCATAACTGGTTATATGAGTCCGCCATTGAGGTAAATATAAAATGATTATAAGCAAGTCCAAAAAGAAAATATAACTTCATATTTCCCTCTGCCATATGCTATCTGGTATTGTGCAGTATTTCATCAAAGGCAGATGTAATGAACTCAAATTACCTAGGACTATTACCTTTCAAATCCTTTTGTCAGTTTTCCAGTTCAATATCTCATAATTACTATAAACTCATGAGTTTTCAAAAACTGGGAATCAGCATATTTTGGGCTTTTCTCTCACCTTCCTTTTCCCCTACATGTACAAATCGCTTACCATCTGCAGGTAACTCCCTCAGTAAATGGCATCACAATTTATCCAGTTTCTTATACCAGAAATTTGGGCAACATTCTTAAAATCTTCCTTTTCCTTGAGTTACCTTCATTCAATCAAATATCAAGTTTTATGGATTTATCTTTAAAAGTAATCTCATAAATGAGAAACTCTAAGCAGGGTGCCCAGTGGGATGTGGAGGCCCCAGGACGAAACCCGCAGAGCAAGAGCTTGAAGGATAAAGGTGGTGTCACTAAAAGTGAGCCAGGGCATCGCTTTTTTTTTTTTTTTGCAGTATGTGGGCCTCTCACTGTTGTGGCCTCTCCCGTTGTGGAGCACAGCCTCCAGATGCGCAGGGTCAGCAGCCATGGCTCACGGGCCTAGCTGTTCTGCCACATGTGGGATCTTCCCGGACCGGGGCATGAACCCGTGTCCCCTGAATCGGCAGGCGGACTCTCAACCACTGCGCCACCAGGGAAGCCCAGGTATACATTTTGAAAGGATCCCCCCCATTGAGTCAATTAATATATGTATCACCTCACACTTTTACCGTTTTTTGTGTGTGTGAGAAGAATTAAGTTCTACTCTCTTAGCAAATTTTAATTATATAATACAGTAATATCTATGAGAGTCACCATGTTATAATTAGACACACAGACCTTATTCATTTTGTAACTGAAAGCTTGGACATTTAACCAGCCTTTCCATTTTTCCCCAGACCCTTGTTCCTGGCAACCACCATTCTACTTTCTGTTTCTATGTGTGTGACTTTTTTTTTTAAGATCCCACATTTATGCAATACCACACAATATTTTTTTTTCTCTGTCTGGTTTGTGTCATTTAGCCTAATCCCCTCCAGGTTCACCCATGTCATAAATGGCAGGATTTCCTTATTTTTAAGGCTGAATAATATTCTGTTTTATACATGATTCACATTGTATTGATCCATTCATCTGTTGATGAACACTTAGTTTGTTTCCTTTTCTTGGGTATTGGGAAAAATGCTGCAATGAACATGGGAGTACAGATATGACTTCAGGGTAGTGATTTTGTTTCCTTTGGATATACACACAGAAGTGGAATTTCTGGATCGTTTGGAAGTTCTATTTTTAATTTCTCGACGAATCTCTGTATTTTTTCCCATGGTAACTGCACCAATTTACATCCCCTCCAGCAGTGCACAAGTGTTCATTTTCTCCACATCTTCACCAACATGTATTATTTTTTGACTTTTTGGTAATAGATATCCTGACAGGTGTAAGGTAACACCTCATTGTGGTTTTGATTTGCATTTCCCTGATGGTTAATGATGTTGAGCAACTTTTAATATATAATATACCTGTTGGCCTTTTGTATTTCTTCTAAGAAAAGTGTCTATTCAGGCTCTTTGCCAATTTTTAAATTAGGTTGTTTGTATTTTTGCTGTTGAGCTGTATAAGTTCCTTTTATTTTTCTGAATATTAACCCCTTATCAAATGTTGTATGAAAATATTTTCTTCCATTCCATAAGTTGCCTTTTAATTTTGTTGAAGGGTTACTTAGCTGTAGAGAAGCTTTTTAAATTGATGTTTATTTTTACTTTCGCTGCCTTTCTTTTGGTATCAAATAAAAAATCATTGCCAAAATCAAAGTCAAGGTGTTTATCCCCTATGTATTCTTCTAGGATTTTTACAGTTTCAAGTCTTTCCTTCAAGTATTTATCTATTTTGAGTTGATATTTTTGTATGGTGAAAGTTAGGGATCCAATTTCATTCTTTTGTATGTGGATATATAGTTTTCTCAACACAATTTATTGAAGAGAACATCCTTATCCCATTGTATATTTGTGACTCTTTTGTTGTAATTTATTTGATCATATACACATTGATTTATTTCTGGGCTGTCTATTCTGTTCCATTGATCTACATGTCCCTTTTTATACCCATAACAAAATGTTTTGATTACTATAGCTTTGTAATGTAGTTTGAAATCAAGAAGTGTGATGCCTCCAGCTTTGTTCTTTCCCAAGATTGCTTTGGCTATTTGGGATGTGTTATGGTCCCATACAAATTTTAGGATTTTTTTCCTCTGAAAAATGCTATTGAAATTTGAATTTTGATACCAATTCCATCTAATCTATAGATCTCTTTGAGTAGTATGGATATTTTAACATATGAATTCTTCCAATTTATGAGCATAGAATATCTTTCCATTTATTTGTGTCTTTAGTTTCTTTCATCAATGTCCTATAGTTCTCAGTGTAGAAATCTTTCATCTCCTTGTTAAATTTATTCCTAAGTTCCTTATTCTTTTTGATACAATTGTAAATAGGATTATTTTCTTAATTTCTATTTCCAATAGTTTGTTATAAGTGTATAGAAACACAACTGATTTTTGTGTATTATTTTTGTATCCTGAAACTTTACTGGAATTGTTTATTAGTTCTAACAGTTTTATGGTGAAGCCTTTAGGGTTATCTGTATATATAAAATCATGTCATCTTTAAATAGAGACAATTTAACTTCTTCCTTTCTGATTTTGGTGCACTTTGTTTCTTTTCTTGCCTAATTCCTTTGGCTAGAATTACCAGGAATATGTTGAATAAAAGTGACAAGAGCACACATCATTGTTTTATTCCTGATCTTAGAGAGAAAAAGTTTCAGTGTTCCACAGTTGATTATGATGTTAACTGTGGGCTTGTCTTATATAGTTTTTATTATGTTGAAGTACATTTCCTCTAAACCCAGTTTTTTGAATGTTTTTATCGTAAAAGTATGTTGAATTTTGTCAAATTCTTTCTTTGGATCTATTGAGATGAGAAAATTGTTATCATTAATTTTATTAATGTGGTCTATCACATTTGTTGGCTTTGAATGACAATCTCCCTTTAAATTCTAGGGATGAATCCCACTTGATTGTGTTATATGATGTTTTCAATGTACTGTTGTGGCTCAACATATGATCTAACCTGGAGAATGTTCCATGTGTCTTGACAAGAATATATATTCTAATTGCTGTTAGATGGAATATTCTGTACATGTCTGTTAGGTCCATCAGGTATAACTTGTAGTTTAAGTCCAGTGATTCCTTTTAGACTTTCTGTGTTGATGATCTATCTATTGTTGAAAGTTGGGTAGTGTAGTCCTCTACTATTATTGTATTGCTGTCTATTTCTCCCTTAAGGTTTATTTATTTGCTTCAGATATTTTGGTGCTTCATTGTTAGGTGCATAAATATTTACAGCTGTTATTTGCTCTGGATGAATTGACCCCTTTATCATGATAAAACTACCTTTGTCTCTTGCTTCAATTTTCGGCCTAAAGTCTATTTCCTTTGATATATGTATAGCTACACATGATTTCTTTTTGTTTCTATATTCATGGAAGTACTTCTTTGTTTGCTGTAGTCCTCTGGGACTTGTAAATGCAAGTCCCATTGGTTTTCAAAACTAGTTGATTTTGAAGTCCATCCCTCCAGTGAGAGCCTTAAAAGTTGGGACACTAGATTTGTGGTCTAAATACTGCATTCCTCAGGGAAAAGTGGGAGTTGAAGGTTCCTTTTTGGATTGTACTGTTCCAGGTGTGGGGTTAATGAGAGTGTGTCTCAGCCTTTCCTACTCACTTCAGTGTGGGTGTTTTCTCTGTTGTTTGATGTATAGGAATCACTCAGCTAGTTTCTGAATTTCCTTCACAGGGAATTTCTCCATATGTAGTTGCACATTCAGTGTGTCCATGGGTTGAGGAAAACTCAGGAGCCTCCTATATCATAACCTTTGCCTGGAATTGGAGTCAAACCTTTCCTTCCAAACTTATCCTTTTATAAATTATAGTATAAAGTAAAAAGGACTGATCAAAAGTTTTTATTTAGTTGAAAGCTTGAATTTCTTTGAGATTTTCAAGTTTTACATTTGGGAATATGACAACATTGTAATATAAGGGTAAAATTACTACAATCCATGGGATAGGCAGACTTTGTCTGCTATCATAGGTTTCAAAGGGAGATAAAAGAAGTGTGATAGTAACTTTGAAAAGCATTTATTAATGCAACATGGAACTTTGTATAGCTCTTAAGCTAAGTGGGCTGAATTGAAAAATAAAAGAAGTTACATGTTTGTTCTCTCTACTAGTACCAGAGGAGTAGTACACTTTAAAATAAAACCTTACTTGTGTGAGTTAATGTTTGGGCAGAAGTTTTACAATATTTACAAAACTTTCTCTTCAGGGAACGTACATAACGTCTGGGTTCCTTTTTAAGTACAAAACAAGGTATAATAACATTAAATATCAGCATATCTGTAATTATCCATTATTATATCTATAAATTTTGTGTAACTGTGTGTGTGTGTATATATATATATATATATATATATACACACATACACATATATATACATACAGACATTCCTGACATGATTTTTCAATTTATGATGATGTGAAAGTGATACACATTCAATGAAATATATTGCAGTACTTCAAATTTTGAATTTTGATCCCTGGCTAGTGATATGTGGTATGGTACTCTCTCATAATACTAGGCAGTTATAGCCAGCCACAGCTCCCAATCAGCCGTGCAATCACAAGGGTAAGTAAATTACACACTTACAAACAATATGTACTCATACAACTATTCTGGTTTTCACTTTTAGTATAGTATTCAATAAATTACATGAGATATTCAAACTTCATTATAAAATAGGCTTTGTGTTAGGTGATTTTGCCTAGCAGTAAGCTAATGTAAGTGTTCGAGCAGTTAGGCTAGGCTAAGCTATATTTGGTAGGTTAGGTGTATTATATGCATTTTTAACATATGATATTTTTAACTTAATGATGGATTTATCAGGATGTCACCTCATTTTAAGTTGAGGAAGATGTGTATATAAAACTTGCAAAATATGCTTTTTCCTTTTAAGTTTGTCAAAATAAAATGGAAAGTATATTAATGTACAATACTATGCTCATAAATGTTATTTTTCATAAACCATTTCAAAGCCATAAATGAAAAATATATATGTGTGTATATTGATTGAATTTAGAATCATCTTTTATTATTTCACACCCCACCTTACCTAATTTCAATACTGATCAGCACCATTCTTCTCCTAAAATCCTGAGTACCACAGTTTGGGTAATTTAGGTTTTTCAGAAAATTGAAGATGTGATCTATGGAGAATAACTGATGAGGTAGATAAAACCTAATTTAGTTGAAGAAATTATGTGTTTTATTTTGTTATATTGTAAATTACTGAGCTAGATTCAGTAATGAAGAAATACTACAATTCTCAGAGACAACCTTCATGATTCAATTAAATCAGTTTTGATACCAGACCTTTTTTTTTTTAAAAAAAGGAAGACTACTGTTGGTTGTGCTGATTAAAAGAAGAGACAAACCTCCTTCTTAACACAGCATCACGGTAGTGCTACACTTTTGATTCTAGACTGAGAGAGTTCTCAATTTATTTCCCCTCAGCTTAAATGCACTCTTTATTGCTTGCTCTGTGATAATGGAGATAGGCCTTGTTAATATTTCTCCTTTGCCAGTTGGCACAAATATTATTCTTTGTCAGTAGGAGCTTAAGTGACACTAGAAGAGGAAGGGATATCTGTTCCTGGTTCTGGTGTACTTTTCTCACCATGGATCTGCAATATGTGTAGTTTTTCTAGAACCCAACTTCTGTCAAGAGTGCCACTTCTGTAGCATCTGGCTCTTGTGGTGTGGCAGCTAGCAGTACCCAGTAGCCAGCAGCTTCACAGCTGAGTGCCTCCAGCAAGGCATCTCCTTGCTGATAACTCCTGATTTCATCTAGGGTGGTTTTCCCAGGTGTTGTAAGTGTGGAAACTCCCTCTGAATGTTTTCCTCTGGGACCTCAGAGGATGAATTCCCAGCAGGTCCCACCAGCATGGCACCTCAGTGAATGTTTTTTTACCCAGTGAGCCATGCCCAAACTCTCCAATGGAGTGTAATTGAAATTTATTGTTTCTTCTGTCACTATCTATATATTTATGACTTCAGCAGGATCTTCAGCTCATTAGTGTTTTTGACCTGTTATAGTGACTGAAACTTTCATTCCTGAAAGTTCTGAGTCCTTGATTTTTCTGCCTTTCTTGATTGTTATTATTCTGCATTACCCTTCACTATTAGGCATGGGAATATCAAGAGGCACCCCAGAGACTCTCCTTCGTGCAAGACACAATTGTCCTTGCCTCCATTGTTTAGTAGCAACACAGTCCCTTTATAATGGGATCAATCGCTCTATCCCTTAGAGCACATCCTTTTTCTGTTTTTTGGTTAAGTATCATAAAGAATTAAAATGGCCAACTTGTACTCTTATCTTTCAATTCAGTGGAACCACTGATGCACTCATAGATTGGGGACTTAGACCTCCAAACCAGCAGAGCTCAAGTTTGGTGGAACAGGAAACAAAAATTCTGCAAGTATGTTATTTGGTATAATAGTAAGAGGAGTCACTCCCACTTCTACTCCTTGATTCCCAGACACATGTATTCTGTGTATGGGGAAGAGCGCAACAAATAATTGTTCTAAATCAAAACATACAGCAACTGCAAGACAGCATCACATCCTTTCAAAACGTTGTCTTTCTACTGTCCTGTAACGGAGTCTTCAGTAAGCAATTCCACCTTTCAAGTATAAATATATGGAAGCTTTCCATTGCTTAGGTCATATACAGATTCCATCCTTGTCACCTGGCCAGTGTGTTTATGGACCCATTGAGTAAGCATTGGAATAGCTGGAGAAAAAGCTATTTCTGATATCCACAGAAAAAGTTATTTTATCTGCATGATTATTAAGAACCTTCTCTATTGTGGTTCTCATTTGTTGGGCAAGCACAGGGAACACAAACATCTTTACAGTGTTTGCCCACTCTGAAACTTTCATGCCAATGCCTCTTACCCAGATTTTCTTATTACTAATCTTTCAATCATGTTCCATCCAACCAGACCATAGCAATTGCCCACAGTCAGTTTAAATCTGTATTTCTGGCCACCTATCACTTCAAACATAGTAGACACCAAAATGTACTACTAAATTTTCTGCTCACTAGAAGGATTTTCCTTCACCACTATCCTTCTTGGTCACCTCTGAGAGTCTGTAGTGCTGCATCTGTCCTCTTTCAGATAGCACCAGCATCTCATGCATACCCATCTGTAAACCATGCTCAAGATTTTCCATCCTCAGTCAGCTTGTCATAAAGAGTACCCCAGCAGTACATAAGCAAGAAGTGAGGGAAAAGAGTTGGTGTTGAAGGAGTCTGAGCCACCAGCTCATGCAACTTACTCTTACCTTCCAGACCTACCCATGCTCAATATCTTCTGTGTAATTTACATTGATACAGGCAGTTGAGTCAACATCACATTCATCATGGGACCTTCAGGCTTACATGGTCACCTGATGCCCTGCCTCCTCGGCAGGGTGTTCAAAGGAAGAATATTGTTGGATATTTTTGGGGGGTTCACTAAACCAAAGTATTGGCCATGTTTTATCAAAGTGATGGAAACATTCTAGTGAATTTTTGTTGATACGTTACAATATATTATAGATATACAATGGCTTTTGAGTAAATATTTTTATTGAGTAAATATTTTATTTTATGATTCTAGCATATAAGCATGATTTTTACATATTTTAGAAATATAAAAATATTACAATATACTTTTGAGAAACTCCACTATGAGAGTTTACATTTTTAATAAAAATTTCACCACCTTCAATGTTATATAATCACAGAGTAAATATTATGAAACCTATCCCACTTTTATTAAGTCAGTCTGGAGACTGACTTAATAAAACTTAACTCAACTTTCTAAAACTGCCTATATTGTCAAAACAAATTCAAGAATAAAATTGATGAATGTGTAAATATATTTTGTTTATTAAAGGACTCAGAATTGGGTTATTAACTTGGAAATGTACTGATTTTGCCATAAAATAAACCTGTTTTATTCTTTAATAATCAATAAAATTATTTACACTCTGAATAATTTTAAAACATACATATTATGGTCTCATCTAGTTACTAATTACGATGCCATGAATGATAATCTGTTATCTAAATGGCTTCACTTAAATCATTGTATAGATTGAAATTTTAAATATTTGAAAGAATAATATATATTCCTTTATTTTTCATCAATTTTTTCTCAAATTTTAATTAAGAATTTAAAATAGAAAATAAAATAATTTCACATAACTGATACAAATGGTAAGCCTATAGCATAATAAATAAATAGGCATAAAAAAGATCACTTAATGAAATGCAAACATTTCAAGTATAATGTGATTAACAGGAAGCTTTCTGTGACTCAGTACAAAATGACTGTGCCTTAAGTTCTTAAACCCTGTGGAGTTTACCACAAAATGGGCTAGAAGGGCTAGCTCAGATAGGCAGTTCTACATTATTGGGGGAAATAGATGCCTATCACACTAGCCTTGGACCTTCTTAGTTTTGATTCAAGACTCTATTCTCTATTGAAAGCATATTTTGTCAACTTCAAGGAGTGACATTTATACTGACTCTCTTTCCTTTGTCAGAAATCTTATACCTAGTAGGGAAATTTTGCTAGTTACTATATGTTGAACTGGACACCAATTTTAGGTGTGAAAAGGACAATTGTGCCAACAATTAGGCCATGTGGGCCAAACATCACCAGTCCTGATAAGACATCAACAACCCAACCTTAGGATCTCAAGATGCATGAATGAGTAACTATTACAAATGTAATAGTTATAACTATTACAGAAAGTGTGTGCCAAAGATAATGTTTATTTCCCTATTGCAGATTTTGCATGGTATTCATAAATATTCCATACAGTTTAATTTATACCCAATTCTCAGAAATGTTATGATCCTCCAGTCCATACCAGAACTCGTACGGTGCAGAAAAATACCTCCTAGCCATCCTGATTTCTTAGGCATTTATGGTATCATGTTGTTTTCTGGAATGAGAGCACAGAGGCCTGGCTCTATAGTTGCATACTTGCTACTAGTATAAAGAAGGGTTATATATAAGCCCTTCCCAGAAAACCCCACAGAGATAATTTTTTTGAAAATCGTCATGTGTTTTCTACTTCCCAGAACACAATGTCTGCTCTTCCCATTGAATATTAGCCAAGAGAACCTCATCTCTGAAATCTGCCACTCTCACTGCTTATGCAAGCAGTTATATCGCTGTCTTACTAGAACCTATAATTCTGAAAGCACACAATTATAACTGATTTGGAGCCTCAATGCATTACAACTAGATGGCTGGGCAATCCACTATCTTCAAAGATTTGAATTCCATTTATTTAACTGCACCTGGAGAGAGAACAAATCTGCTTCTAATTCTCCAACGTTTTAAAAATACATGATACATATCCGAGTATACACTCTGGTTTTATAAGCATCATAATTATATTTTTATACTTAGTCACAGCAACCCTGCTCTGAAAAAATAACTTAAGAAAATAAATCAATGTGAACATAAAGAACACCAGAGTATATTCAACAGGGCATTATCTGTAATAAAAGAAAACTACATAAAATCTAAATGTGTGAGACAGGTAAATGCATCTATTATTATGGCATATCAGCTCAGTGAAAAGGTTCAGCAATAAATTATTATGAAGACTAAAAATATTAAAAATTGCTTTTACAGTTCTAAATAAGCAGTATTAGCCTCATCTTTCTTTCAAACTATATCATCTTACATATGCATATAGACAACATTTTTGTATTATACACAAATGAACATGAGTGTACTAGTTTTGAAGGATTCTGTATAAATTTTTTATATCAGTTTTTTATTTAATGGAATGTACTATTAATACTATAAAAATATATTTTCAAAAATGTTTGCTAAAGAAACCACAGACACATTGGTATTATAATTTACCGTTACTTATGATCAAGTTACAATTGATGGTTAAGTTACACATGTTTAAAGTACTCAGGTTGGTTAAAAAGCAGTCTGTGAAATATCTCCTTCATATTCAGAAGCCCAGCATTGACCACAAAACTTAAATTAGTTCTGTGGACTTTAGGCATATTCATTTACTACTCTGTGCCTCAAATTTCTCAAAGGTAAAATAAGTTTCTACTCCCTTCTAGTGTTATAGAACATATATATTTGAATATGTGTGGTGTGTATTTGAATATGTGTATATGTGAGTATGTATGAATTTGCTATTTAATCCTTGTTTCACAAACACTTTGCTAGGTATGTAAATATATTTATATATGACACTTCTAAAGAATATTATAAAGTTGCATTTAAAACATTTCTAGGTGAAGTTTCTCTTAATATGCTGCAGGTAGTTTCAGGAAGCAAATGTTTCTGCAATGTGGAATAAACAGACTAAAGTTTATTCACTAAAATCCAGTTGTCCACCAACAGCATTCCAGTCACTTTGCTAAACAGGGGACACAAAGATTAATAAGACATGATCTCTCTCCTTGAGAAGCTTGTGGTGAAGGAAGACAAATAAAAAGAGAAGTCCTTGTCTGTGAAGTCCAGAGCTATGGAGGAGGCATGGACAGAGTGCTGCGGAAGACTTTAGGACATGCACTGGGCCTTGAGGGAAATGCAGATTTCAAATTAGAACCTAAGAAGGAAAACACTCAGGAATTAAAAAGCACTCAAAATAATTTGTTTCATCCTTTATGATTTTTTGGCAAAATATGCATTCTTTTAATCAATGAGAATGCATGCCACATAAAAACTTTAACATTGTCAAAATACAATATCAAAGCTTGCTTCAAAGGATACATTTCAGCAAGAAAATTCAATTAAATGGGAAGTCATTACAACTGAAGGGGTGAGGAAATTTTCACAAAGACCTGAATTTTTAAACAATTCCATATAAAGTAAAGAGGAATACTGAGAGTCTTTAAAATTTATTTCAATGAAACAATGACCTTTGGGGAGTACAAGGTTGTCAACTGTTACGTCACCTTTCCCTAGTTTCAGTATTTTTAAGGGTTTGGGATTGTATGCCAAATAAAGCTAAGCTGATTGTTCCTAGGTTAGCAGTCAAATTAGTCAGCTCAGGCTGCTATAACAGAATACCACAGACTGAGTGACTTAAACACAAAAATTTTTCTCACAATTCTGGAAGTCCAAGATCAAGGTATCAGCAGGTTTGGTTTCTCCTGAGGCCCCTCTCCTTGGTTTGCAGACAGCTGCCTTTTCTCTGTGTCCTCACTTTGTCTTTTCTCTGTGTCCGTGAACCCCGGGTATCTTCCTTTTGTGCCCAAATTTCCTCTTCTTATAAGGACACCAGTTAGATTGGATTAAGGCCCACACTTATGAACTCATTTTAACTTAATTGCCTTTCAAAAGACCCTCTCTCCAAATACAGTCACATTCTTTGGTACTTGGAATTAGGGCTTCAACATATGAATTTTAGGAAGATACAATTCGGCCCATAACAAGAGTGGAATATGAAACCTCCTGCAGAAGCAAGACTGTGGGTTGTTCAAGATTTAGGGCCCAGATACAGAGTTGAAAAAAGAATTCTTGGTATCATGTTTGAGAAAGAGAGAGGAAAATGAACCTTCATGTAAGCTCTTCTCCCCTCACTCTCAATGTTACATTGAGAATTTATTCATATATTTTTATGTAAAGATGCCCAATCATGCATGTATTATAGAATATTATCCACATACAGTTTGAAGTATAGTCCATTCAACATTTGTAATTCTGTTATGGCCCATTCATCAGCACTGTCTTCTTATAAGTCTTTTCTATGTCAACTTTTAGTCTTTGCTAGAGAGTTTATATTCTTTCATTAGATTACTCAGTGGTAATTTAAGTATTGGCAAGGTTTAACTTTGTTTTTCTAGTTCAAACTCCTAAAAGAGGAGCCCATTTTCTCCCTTGCTAATCAGAAAAATGTTAAAGATTCCCTTACTTCTGTAGAATGGTCCAACTTTTGTTGCTGTGACTTTTGCTCAGCATTATGTACTTGGTTTTTATGGTAGCAATGGTTTGGTTGACTCCTAGAGTTTTGCAAGGAAAAGTAACCCCAACACTGATTCTGAACTCAAAAAACCTTTCTTGTTGAACGAAATTGATAAAAGTGATTCTAATTCCCGCTTACACTTTTAAATAGCTTTCTGATTGCAGCCTCCCTGCATTTCATAGTTTAATAAGTACATTCTGTGTAATTCCAAGGGGACAGTGGACCACACAGGACACACCAATTTATACCTCTGGTGCTATTGTTAGGAACCAGAAGGATTATGTTTACTGTTTTTATTTATTCCCAGTCCACTGCCATCAGTCCTTTTAAAAATCAGTTTTTCTATGAGCTAGTCAAATTAAAGCTACCTGTCTCCTTGGAGAGTGCAGTGTAATCCCTTAAAATTCCCAGAGAAGAGTACAAGATATTTAGAATATTCCTTTTCACAAAGGCAAATAATCAATCTATTGTGGAAAAATAAAGCAGTATATGACTCATAATTTCTAACCATTAAATTAATGGGTAAAAATTACACAGATAATATAGCCGTATTTATTTTTCATTTGTACTATACATATGCAGATACTAAATATAATAACAACTGTTTTGGAATTCATTATTTAGAAACTCTGCTAACTGTTGGGGCACATTGAGTATACAATGTCTGTTAATGTTTTGGGCCCATATTTAAGTCCAATTGTTTATTTATTGTTGAATTTCAAGGTTTTTTTTGTATATTTTGGATGACAGCCTTTTATTAGTGTGTATTTTTTAAATATTTTCTCCCAATCTGTGGCTTTTCTATTCATTCTCTTGACACTGTCTTTTTCAGAGCAAAAGTTTTTAATTTTAATGAAATCTAGCTTATCGGTGATTGCTCTCATAGATCATGCCTTTGGTATTACATCTAAAAAAGCATCACCATACCCAAGGTCACCTAGGTTTTCTCCTAGGTAATCTTCTAGGAGTTTTATAGATTTTCATTTTACCTTTAGGCCTGTGATCCACTTTTTTTATTTTATTGGACTGTAGTTGCTTTACAATGTTGTGTTAGTTTCTTCTGTACAGTAAAGTGAATCAGCCACATGTATACGTATATCCGCTCTTCATTGGGTTTCCTTCCCATTTAGCTTACTACAGAGAATTCAACAGAGTTCCTTGTGCTATACAGTCTATTCTCATTAGTTATCTATTTTATACATAGTAGTATATATATGTCAATCTCAATCTCCCAGTCCATCCCACTCCCCTTCCTGCCTTGGTATCCATACATTTGTTCCTTATGTCTGTGTCTCTATTTCTGCTTTGCAAATAAGTTCATCTATACCATTTTTCTAGATTCCACATATATGTGTTAATATACAATATTTGTTTTTCTGACTTAACTTCACTCCATATGAAGTCTCTAGGTCCATTCATGTCTCTGCAAATGACACAATTTCATTCTTTCTTATGGCTGAGTAATATTCCATTGTATATCTTTTCAAATTATGGTTTTCTCTGAGCTGTGATCCATTTTGAGTTCATAGTGAGTATATGTTCTGTGTCTAGATTCTTTTTTTTTTTCTTTTTTGCATGTGGATGTCTAGTTCTAGCACCATTTATTGAAAGACTATCTTTGTTCTACCACATTGTCTCACTGCTTTGTCAAATATCAGTTGACTCTATTTATGAGGGTCTGTTTCCATTGAACTATTTGTCTATTCTCTTGCCAATGTAAGTGTCTTGCTTACTGTAGGTTTATAGTTAGTCTTAAAGTTGGGTAGTGTTAGTCTTCCAACTTTGCTCTTCTTCAATGTATTGGCTATTCTGGGTCATTTGCATATAAACTTTAGAATCAGGTTGAAGGTATACTCACTGATGCATAGACTATCACCTAAGCCTTGATCTGGATGATTACACGGATGCACTCAGTTTGTTAAAATTCATCAAGCTGGATACTCAGAATTTGTGCATGCTTTTGAAATTCATGTTTCAATAAAAAGTTTGCTTAACCCATTCTTATAATGTTGAATTTAATTGATTGATTAAAGTTAATTTTCCCCCATTCAGATTGTTGGGGATTTGTAATAACAGATCAGATATAAAAGTAAAGATGTTAACTTTTACTTTTCTTATCTATGTGTAGTGCTCTGTTTAAGTTTATAGTCATATGTGTGCATATTCATATGTAACTGAGGTGTAAAGAAAGAACTTTATATTAAGTCTGAATTTATTGTGAATCCAGTTTTGTCAGACAAAATCATGTGACTTGGTTAGGCTGTCAGAATTTCATTTCTTCATCTTTAAACAATATGTAATCTTTACCCTCTGTAGATGTATTTGAGATATTACTGAAATAATAACTGAAAGACTGGATACATGATAGGCAGTCAATATATGTCACTTCTCTTCCCCTTTCTTATTTTTTTAAAGCATTGATTGATCTGTTTACTTAGAAAGACTATTTTGTAGAGCAGTTTTAAGTTCATGGCAAAATTGAGAGGAAGGTACAGAGATTTTTTTTTTGTTTAAAGGATTTGAAGTTGTTCATATTTTTATTAAAACTCTATTCCTAAATTTTCATCTCTGTAATCTGGATGAAAACATTATCAAATATTTTCAAACCCTTAAAATCATCCATTATACAGTAGTAACAGGAAAGTTCTCTCTAATTTTGTTGGCTAACAACACACTGTTAATCAACAGGTTTGTCTAGATATCTCTGCCAGAAGTAGCAGTTGTGGTATAACATCTGGGTCACTTTCTTAGCAGCTTAATTATACAGTAGTTCCTGTATTTTCTTGTTGACAGATTTAGAGTACTTTGTGAAAGCAATAATTGTACTCAGACTACAGCTGGCAGGCTTCCTTAATAATAAAAAAAAAAAGTAGGATGAGGTTGCTACAGTACTTTTCATTGTTAAAAGGCAAATGAAAAAGGCTATGTAGTTTCATTAAGGAATTACACTGCATATAACACTGGGACTAATAAAATTGTTTTGAACAGTGAATTGTCGTCCAATATCTTTCCAAGTATAAGTTATGAGTCATCATGAAAATGTGTTTTTTTTGCTTGTTTGTTTTGTTTTTTGGTTTCAATTACCAATATCAGAGGAGTGCTATGAACACACCAAATTAAGGAGCCATATACAATGAATCATGTGGGTGTATTTAATTCATTGAAATTCATCTTTCAAATAAAACAAGGCAAATATTTCTGATCCCTTAGAAAAGACCTAAAGGAAAGGTAGACTTGGTGTTACATCTCTATTTCTTTCCTTCTTACTACAGTATCTTGCATACTGGTCATTATTGTTAAATATCATGTGCACAGAGGTACAATGACTTTTCCTACACAAACTTAGCTGTTCATGCTTTATGATGGAATAACTCCTTATTCTTTACAAATTTTTTTCTCACCTGATCACCAAGGATTCATCATTCTCTCATTTGGGGGAAAGATGATAATTTGTAATTCAATATTTAATTGAAATGCCTACTCTCTTAGGACAGGAAAGCTTTGGTAGATGTGCTAAAGTATAAATGTTTGAAAATATATTATTTTATGAGAGGGTACTGATAGAAAGTTTCTGTATCTTCTAGAACTGGGGTGAGAGTGCATAAATGATAGATTTGGCACAGCAAAAATGACTAACTTCATAGAGCAGGAAATATCAATTTTCTAAAAACTTGCATGTCGCAAAAATATTCAATTTTAAAATGCAATAGATATCATTTCATATTGAGAATATGCTAGAAATGTATTGATATGTTTAGAGTCACTATTTTAAAATAATATGTCATTGTATAAACTTCAGAGTGAAAATCTTTCAACAAATACAATGGGAGCATGATATTCTATACAATTTATTATAAATATACATGCATAAACATAAGATAAAAATTCAACACATATTTATAACTTTATGGAATATTAAGGACTGTACAATATTGGAACATTTAATGAATACCATTTGTGTGTGTGGAGTGTACCTTTTATATTGCTTTTTTTTGTATATTCAATATCCTTTCAGTTTTAAGATTCTTTGCAAGCACCAATGACTAGATATTTCTCCAATGTTAAATTATGAAATGTTATATTATTTTTATATTATTACATTAATATAATGCCTCACCACTTTTAAAGCTCTTCCCTATATGTCTCAGAAATCTAGTTATCATTAAAGTAATGTAATTTTCGTTCAGATTTTTTCCAGTTTCATATTTTTAACACGAGAACATAATAGAGTCTCTTATAAACTTAGTTTGCTAAAGAGAGACTATTAGAACTTCAAGATGATTATGGAAGGAGATTTGAATAAATATGAGTTTTTAAATACATATTGAGTCACTGTTACATTTTACAGACTATCTTGACATCTAGCCTGGTTAAAGAGTATTAACCAACTTTAAAAGTATGTTTTTTTCTTACATTAGTGTATATATATATATATATATATATATATACCTGTAAGAGATATATTTTGTATGTTTTATAAAATTACGCAGCTTTCTTGAAGATTATTATGGAAATATTCCTAGAAACATGTGATGAAACTGAAGAAAAAGAAGAGGAAAGTTTCTCCAGAATCTCCATCATCACTGACATCTAAGTCATTAAAGGAAGATAGAAAACTTAGATTCTGGGGGAAAAAAAATAGATTCTGGAAATTAGAAAATACCATAAATAACTGCATTAATATACTTGCTAAAATTAGTTTATATATTATTGATAACTGATACACAAAATTGCACACTTAAGAGTTTACAGTTTACTGCAGTTAATGACAAAAAATTATCCCTAATATACTATTGATTATGGTCATGAAAAGGAATAAAAATAGAAATTAATCTATAATGTTATCAATATGAATTGGTATCTTATATCAATATTGATTTTACTAACATGGAATTTATAACAATTCACACATTTAAAAAAAATTTAGTTGTATTTTTGCCTTGCTAAAAGAAAAACACAGTGAGGGAATTTCTTCTTCTACCCAAAATGAAGAAATAGAAGTAGTGTTTTCCCTCTAAAACAAGCAGAGAAGAAAACAGACAAAATACAGTCAACTCTCTGTATCTGCAGTTTGTACATCCTCAGTTCAACCAACCGTAGGTCAAAAATATTTCCCCCCAAAATTCCAGAAAGCTTCAAAAATTTTGTCCAACTTGATCTTTATATTAAAATTTTGCATTAAAAAATTTCACCAAATTTTTTCGATGAAATTGAACATCTGATTTTAAAATTCATAAAGAAGTGCAAAACCTAGAGTAACCAAAATAATGTTGAAAAAGAGATATGGCAGATTAACACTAAAAGATTTTAAGATTTATTATAATCAAAACCATCTGGTATTCATGTAAAGACAGAAAAATATATCAATGCCACAGAACATAGCTGAAAAATAGATCCACACATATATGGGCAATGGATTTTTGACTAAACTGCCATGGCAATTCAGTGGAGAAAAGAGGGTCTTTTCCACAACAGGTGTTGGAGCAATTGGATATTCATATGCAATAAATGAACTGTCCATACCTCATACTGTATATGAAAATTAACTCAAAATGGATCATAGAACTAAATGTAACACCTACAACTACAAAACTTCCAGAAGGTAACATGGGAAAAAAATATTCGTGGCTTTGGTTTAACCAAAGGTATCTTAGATATAACATCAACAGAATGATTAATGAAAGAAAAAATGATAAATTGGACACCATCAAAATTAAAAACTTCATCTCTACAAAAGACACTTTTAAGAGAATCAAAAGAAAAACCACAGATGGTGAAAAAATATTTGTTATGCATATACTTGACATAAGGGTTGTATCTACAATATATGAAGAACTATTAAACTAAATAAAAGGGGAGGGGGAGAAAGCAACCATATAAAAATGGACAAAATATTTTAATAAGAATCATAGAAAGTATATGGATGGCAAATAAACTCATGAGTAGATGCTCAACATCATTAAATGGTAGAAAATAAAAACTAAAACCACAATTATATATCTCTATACACATATTAAATGGCTAAAATTAAAATGCTACACCATACCAAGTGTTGGCAAAAATGTGGAGGAACCAGAATTCTCATACACTTTTGGTGGTAAAAATGTTAACTCATATAACCACTTAAAAAATTGTCAATTTCCTAAAAGGGTAAATATATCGATTATATAATTTAGCCATTCCACTCATAGGTATTTCTCTAAGAAAAAAGTAAGTTTGCATCTTTACAAATATTTGTGTATGAATGCTCATCGCAGCTTTATTTGTAATGGCCAAAAAATGCAAACTATTCAAATATTCATTAACAGATAAATGGATACAGAGATTGTGGTGCATTTATACAATAGAATACTACTCAGTAATCAAGAGAAATGAACTATTGGTACTCAAAACAGAATGGACCAATATCAAAAAGTATTAAGCTAAGTGAAAGAAGTTAGACAAAAGAGTACACATTATATTCTCATTCATATAAAATTCTGGAAAATCCAAACTACAGTGACAAAGAGCAAAGCAGTCATTGCTTGAGGGAAGTAGTTGAGGAGGGCAGAAGGAAATGATTATAAAAGGGCATGATGAAACTTTTGGGAGGTAAAAAATTTGCTCAGTATTGTAATTTTCATGATAATTTTATTGGTGTATGCATTTGTCAAAACTTATCAAATTGTACACTTGAAATATGTGCAGTTTATTATGTATAAGTTATATCTCAGTAAACCTGTTAAGTAATTGATAAGTTAAGCAGGAGATGGAGGGGGAGCATTTACCTCTACAGGAGGGCTAACTGCTGCTTTTCAGTTACTTTAGAAGTACTTATTCATATATAGGGGCTTTACAATGTCAAGAGACATTAGCCTATCCTTAGATTGTTGGGTAGTTTTTTTCTGGTAACTACATGGAAAAATAGGATTTTCATCAGGTGACATTTTGTCCATTTACTTATGTGGTATAATAAATATAATTAAAAGTAATAATTTTAAATATGTTGATTGAAGTAGCTTATTATTAAAATTTAATGATAGCTACAGTATAATATTAGTGAAAACATAGGCAAATTGATCAATGGAACAGATTAGAGGGCCTGGAGATAGACTCATAAAAACTGTTCTTTGACAAAGAAGTAAAGGAAATACAAGGGAGCAAAGTTTATCTTTCAACAAACAGTGCTATAGTAACTAGATGTTTACAAGTGAAAAGAATGAATGTAGACACAGACCTTACACCCTTCACAAAAATGAACTCAAAAAGCATCATAGACTTATTGAAAACAAAACTATAAAACTCCTAGTTTTGGTGAATGGATAAACTGTGGTATATATTCAGAAAATGGAATATTATTCAGTGATAAAAAGAAATGAGTCATGAAAACACATGTAGGACCCTTAAATGCATATTACTGAGCAAGAAAATTAATATGATCTCTATGGTTCCAACTACATGACACTTTAGAAAAGGCAAAACTATGACAACAGTAAAAAGATTAGTAGTTGATAGGAGTTAAGGGAGAGGGAGGGGTAAATAGGCATCTTACAGAGGACTTTTAGGCAGTGAAACTATTCTGTGTGATTCTATAATGGTAGGTACATATCACTATACATTGGTCCAAACTCAAACCATGCAGAACACCAAAAATGAACCCTAATGTAAACTATGAACTTTGGGTTATAATGGTGTGTCCACATAGGTTCATCACTTGTAACAGATGCATCATTCTGGTGGAGGAAGTTGATAATGGGGGAGGCTATGTGTGACAGGGGAGGCAGGTAGTATACTGTTACTTTCTGCTCAACTTTACTGTAAACCTAAAACTTCTCTAAAAATGTATATTAAAAAATTAATGATAATTCCAATAGGTCTTCGGTCCTAATTTACATAAACATTTTTATTGCCTACCAAATTTATAATTAAAATACATTGATAACATATTGATAAAGAAAACACTATGTGTCTGATATTATGCAGAACACTTTCCACAGATTGTTGAATATATGCAAAATGTGAAATTCTATGTAAATAGGTAACTGGAAATGTTAACCAAATATTTATTCCGTAAATCAATACTATCGTAGTTGTACAGTTTTGCTTTCTAAAAATTCAGAACCTACATTGGTGTGTATATATTTTTCCTGAAAAAAGTACACAATGAAATTGTCATAGTATACACATTTTTTCTTTTTTTCTTATTATCTACATACCAGAGTTTTTTAAATGCTGTATTTTAATTGTTTACATTTTATTTTAAAAATATTACTTAGAATTACCTTGTGTTTAAAAATGAATATACTGTAGAAAAGAGACATTCTCATTTATTCTTGATGAAAGTGTAAATTTTTCAAACTCTGAAAGATAAGCTGGCATTATCTACTTAAATGTGATAAGCATATCTTGTGATTATATGTTATATACATACGTATGTATATATGAGCACAAATAATTATTACTCTATTGATATATGTTTTATAATAACAATCTATATGTCCTTTAATAGATAATTTATTAAATAACATAGTCATGAAGTGGATGCTATCTGGTTTCTGACTATAACTAGGCACATTTATGTATTTGTCTAGTTATCTACCTCCCTCACTTTATATCTGTATATTTTGTTATAGAATTAACTACTTCATGGTTAAGAATGAGAAAAAAGAAAGATGTAAAACAGTGTGAAACTATCTACCATTTGTGTTAATAAAATATCAAAAATTACATACATACATATGTAGAAATATATAAAACAAGATAGTGGTTGTTTGTGAAAAAAGAAACTATAACTTGGGGAAATTGGAGATGAGGGACTCATTTTAAAATCCATATCCTTTTTTACTCATTGAAATTTTTTTGCCATATATATGTATTTCCTAATAAGTATCCTATGACTAACAAATCGTTTGAGGGACATAAAGACATTAAAAGAAAAGTTAATACAACTCAAAGGCAAAGAAATAAAAAAAACACTGCTAAGAATTGCTACTCTAAAAGTATTTCTCCTTAGCATTTTGGTCAGCAAGTTCCGTCATCAAGGATAAATCAATTTTCAGCAGCTGTAGACAACTATTTAAGTCAAAAGTCTGAATCACTCCAGTGGGAAATATAATAAAAGATAACATGCTGATGTCACTTTGGGATTTGTCTGTCTAAGTGAAGGAAACACATACAGCCCTGTGTTTCAGATCTCAGGAGCCAGAATAACCTCCCCAAGCTAGGACTGAAATGCTCTAAGATAACTAGTTGAAAATTGATAGTAGATTCCTTTGAAAGCACTGAATTCATTCAAAAGTTATACTGTATTTTTTTTTTTTTACCACAAAGGGAAATTTATTAACTGAATATGGTGTTATTTAATTTCACATATTTTTAAAGAAAGTTTGAAAATACATACCAAGTAGTACTAATAAGGATGTTTTTTTAAGTTATATCTCAGTCACTAAGTCCTTCTGGTCTTGGACATATTACTTACCTTCTTCATGTCTGCAGATGTTTATCTTGCATGGATCATCATTGTCTGTCCCTAACCAATAATTGCACCTGTTTTCCCCATGAATCCTAAAAATTAATGATAGCCTGAAAAATAAGGCATAGGTAAATATAATCTTATCTGTAGCTTAAGTCTACCTGCTTGTTCCACTCTATGAAAGCTGCCACCATCTTCTAATCTAATGACACATGATGTATAACTTGATTCTTGGTAAAAGGATAAAAAACAGAAACATGGATTTAATTAATGGCTAACTCTCTGTCCTTAGCCAATCAGTTGACCTTTTGCAATCAATTTTTGCTAGAGCCAGTAAAAATTAAGTACTCCCTTCCTGAGGAAGGCCATACTTTAATATTTTATGATTATAATGAACCAAAATACACATACACAGCTAGAAATGAACCCAAAATGTTTCTTTGTCATTTTTGTCCCCATTCAACATGATGCACATATATTATCTGTACTGCTCCTGCCTTCTTCTTGATGGTGAAATGTTCAATAACCTGGATAGCCCAAGGCTTCATTGCCAATTCCGCTTGTATGGCCAAGTGAGCATTAATGAAAAGAATTGTCCACTATCAGCCAATTAGAACTAATCCCAAATCTAAAGAAAAAAGTTCTTTTACCACTTTTATTGTATTATTTGTCACAGAAATTTTTGGTTAATTGAAATATCCCCTTTGACACAATGAGATTTCTATTATTATTTATAATATATATTTTATAATATATATTTATATAATGACAATTATTGTTTTAGATATGTAAAATTTAATGTTAATTTTTAAACAAAGAAGGATTACAATTTCAAATTTTATAGATATTTCATTTTTCTTTTAGCTGATATACTGGGAATAGGCACACTTAATTTGATCTATTGTTCTTAAAAACAAAAGATAATAATCACAGTGTTTTAATTCTATCTTATATCAGAATAAGGTATATTTGGTACTGGGTTGGGCCAGAGGTTTTGGTCTCCTTATTTTCATTTATAAAACACAGTTCCATGGGGGATGAGTTAGCACATACCTCTTAAGAGTTGGTTGTGTCATATGAGATAATGCCCATTGACAAGGTCCATAACAAATAGTAATTGTACCACAAATGCAAGCGCTGAGAAAATGGAATGATTTATTGCTCTAGTAACTATGATCCCTAGCTTCAAATGGCACTCCTGTCTCTAAAAGTGTGTTAGACCTATGAGTGTACCTCTAAATAATGCAGGAGTGATATCAATATTTATTACTTACTACTAGCATACTTAGATTTGGGTTTTGTGCATTAGCAAACCATGGTCTTGTTGCAGAAATACAACAGCAAATTTTTTAAGAATCACAATATATAAGCACTTTACTCAATTGATCACTACTAATGTACTTTCTACAAAGAGAGCAGTGGTTTCTAGAGCTAGATGTTGGATGGGGAAAGTAAATCATATAGTGCTCTAATCTCAAACAGGGATTTCAAGTCTAGACAAATCATAGCAAGGATACAAGGCTACAAGAACTCTAATCTATTGTTGGTGGGAATGCAAAATGCTACAGCCATTTTAGAAGACAGTTTGACTACTTCTTATAGAATAACTGCAGTCCTACTGTACAACCTAACAATCATGTGCCTATTTACCCAACCAATTTGAAATTTTATGTCCACACAGAAATCTTCATGTGAATGTTTTCAGTACCTTTATCACCAAAAACTGGAAGCAATCAAAGTGTCCATCAAGATGACTAGATAAACAACTTTTGGTATACCCATACAATGGAATACTATTCAGCAAAATAATAGAATAAGCTGTAACCCATGCAAAGACATAGTTGGATCTTGAGTGAATATTGGTAAATGAAAGAAGCAGTCTGAAAAGGCTACACATAATATGATTTCATTTATATGACACTGCTAAAAATGCAGTTCTATAGAGATGCTAAATGGATCTGTGATTTCCAGGGATTCAGGGTAGGCAAAATTGAGGGTTGGATATGTGAAGCAGAGGGAAACTTTAAGCCTGTTGAATTATCCTGTATAGTACTATAATAATGTATACATTACACTATATATGTCAAAAACCAAAGAACTCTACTGCATAAAGACATAATCTTAATTTATAAAACAGTTTAAAATTCATTTAGAAGGTTGGGGAACCTTAGGATGGACAACAAAGTGTGACAAAGAAACCTAACTGTATTACAATGATGGAGGCACGTGCACTGATGGGATGGGGAGAAGAGTGCTGACCTAAGTAACTATAGAATTGAGTGGAGTCTGTAAGTCTAAAGACAAAAGGAATTGGATATAAGCACTCTACTCAAGTCGATGAAGTGTTTTCCATGGGATTAGGAGTACACAATTCTGAAACTATATGTATACTGGAACTGAGCAGTTAAATAAATATGTGGCAGATATTGGGAGCCACGTTTCTCACTGAGTGAGAGGTTACAGATAAGAAAAAAAGGTTAAAATGATCAATACAGTAATGGATTAAAGTTGGAGACATAAGTATGAATTCATATTTAGCTCAGTGTGATATACATGATTACATAGAAATAATTATAGATATGTGTGCATATATGGTTTAGTATATATGCATATATTTCCCTCCCTTGTCAGCAGAGAAGACCAAGAGGTAATGAAACGCTGGTAGCAATAAGTGTGTCTAGTTTCCAGATCTTGGTTTCATTACCATTTTCAAGTAAAAGAAACCAAGTCTGCTTGGAGAGATTGCTGATTCTAGGAAAGACCAGGGAATACACAGGATGAATCTGAGTATCTTGTAGTGCAGGAGAGTAACGAGGTTCTCAAAAAAAAAGTTTTAAAAAGAGAGAAAGAAAAAGAAAAAAAAAACAGAAAGAAAAGAGAAAAAAAGAAAAGAAACCTAAATCATGATTATGGGTGTATATTAATGGCACATAGGAGCAAACTGAAGGTATTCTGAATTACCAAAGCTGAAACAATTTGAGCAAAAAAATAAAGTGATGCTAGATTGTAACTACATATAAAATAAATGTTCATGAATATGTGCTTTTACAAATGAATGATTAAATAAGTAAATAAATGGAGGAGACTAGGCAAATCTCTCATGTAGAAGAATTCCAAAGAATGTATGTAGTTTACCTTGTCCTCAAATAAGGTGGAGCATAACTCCTGACCACTTGAGTATGGGCTGCACATAATGACTTCCTTTCAAAGACTGCATTATGTGTGTGTGCATGAGAGGGAGGGTGGGACAAGAGAGAAAGAGTAACTTACAGTGCATATACTTGACAAGTACTACCTCAGCCAGGTGATCCAGTTCAATATCAACAGTCAGAAATCATGTTAATGGTATATATCCTTGTTATGATGTAGTGAGAATGGCACCTTATCGCTGCAGTCTTTCCTGCAATTTCAGCTTGCTATCTCTTCCCTTTCCCTTTTTTTCCTTTCCAGATCATTTTAAATCTGTACCATATTCTCTGTATTCTTGTGCCACAGAGGTAACTGCTATAATCTGTTTCAGTGTATTTTTTTTTGCACGCCTGCAAAATATGTATTTTTGCATTGTATACACACAATTTTAAAGTTACACGCATGGTATTGTCTTATATATCTTATGTTTTTCATGTTTCTCCATTAATTATGATTTATGATCGACTCATGTTTCTATGGCTGCTGTAATCTGTTTTATAACACTCCAGAGAGTGCATTCCTATATTTTTCCTGTTCATATTTACATTGATGTACATTAAAGGTACCTTCTAATACACAACAAGTAATGCTTCAGTGAACACCCAGTACATGGATTCTTGTAGAAATGCATTTGTTAAATTTCTTTTGGCTATCTAATAGGAGTGGAATTTTCCATTATAGACAGATTGGCCATATGCTTTACTTGCTAAAATAGAACCTATTGGTGAGTGAAAGTAAACTGTGGTTTGACTGTCACCCTGGTGATAAGACATTCAGGGCTGATTTCATGGTAAAACCAGTGCAGTCTCACAAGTCTCTGCAATTGTAGTTTGAATTCTCTGTGGCTGCCATATTGAAATTCTTAATAATTTTATCTTTGAATTTATGATTTGTAAAATAAGTCTGTTGTGTTAAGTTTGCAGGGGTTTGGGGGAAGGGAGCAGGGAGTGGCTTGAAGCCTCAGTTCATTTGCTACCCTGTATCCTACCACCTCCCTACCTCCTTGGGATGAGTTCTTGGTTGTTTGCTCCCCACCTCCTTCCTCCACTGCCCTCATACACTCACATTCCTTAGTCACAGCCTGACCTCACACTAAAGGTCCTGCCCCAAGACAACTGCCACCATCTCAGGGGCAGCAACTGAATTGCACCAGTAAGGGGAGGTATGGATGCTGCAGTCACCAGATGTCTCCAGCCAGGGCCTGGACTCTGGCACAGAGGAGGATGGTAGTCTCAGCATGGGTACTCTTTGCCGCCCCAGGCTTCCAGTGTCACAGTTTTGGTAGATGACTCTTCTAGAGGCACCCTCTCACTCACCCCTAATTCAAGTAAGGAGAGCATCTTGGTGCAGAGGTTGCAGTCTCTTCATGGTTTAACAGTGGCAAACCCACAGAAAGAGGAGATGGATTTCTCTGCCCTAAGCCACAGTATATGTCATTCTGGCTGTTGACAGGAGTGAAACCTGGGGTTCTCCTTGTAAATCCCCTTTGTCTCTTCCTTGGCTTAGTGTTGTACCTTATTCCTTTATCTGCATGTTTGAGATATTTATATGATTTTTCTTGTTGAATTTATTAATGTAGGAATTACATCAACCTATGTTTTTTAATATGCAACATTCCTTATATGCCTTGGATATACTCAATTTAACAACAGTATTTTAAGAATATCAGATTTATAAAAAGTGTTCAGCGTAAGGCCTATATAAAAATATAACTAGGGCAGAAAAAGTAATAAATAGAGAACTTTGGGTTATGAATATGTAGCCAAACATGATAATAAAATTCAGCAAAAGCAAATAGTTATTTAAAAAGGTAAAATAGAAGAAGTGAAATGCATCTCAATAGGAGAATGGTTAAATGTTAGAAAATTTACTACCAAATATATTACATTAATAGGGCAATAGAAAAAGGTAAAATGTCAAATAATTACATGTAAATACAGTTAGTAGATAATAAAAATTAATTTAATAAGAGTTAATTCACAGCACTGCTTAAAACTCTCATTAAAGTAGCTAATACTATATTAGAATTATCTTTAATATGGTCTAATATAGTAGTAATCAACAGACACTCTCAAACTTAATTGTTAATCATTAGAGTCGTTGTCATTAAAATTCAGAGGAAGATAATACACAGGGACATAATATACAGAGTTGCTGTGTTCAAACCATTGTGATAAAAACAAATATAGAAATGTAACTATCTACTGGAACAAAGTGATAGTATTTTAAACACGTATAGGTTGTTTAATTTTATAACAATAAAAATCCAGGTGAGTCAATGAGAAAACATAATTATTATTAAGTGTTCAGTAAGTGAGCATATTCACAAACCACTAACTTTATTTGGAAATAAAATTGTAGCAACTTATTCTGAACAAATGTGAGACAACATATAAAATGTGAATAGATGGAACAATATACCTAGTTTCTGACTAGATGAAACAATTTTTTAATAATTTTAAACTAATGAGGTGAATGCTTTGCTGCAAGCTCCATAAAGACATATATCAAATTAATAGAACAGGGTTGAAAGATTAACATGGAAAAATTATCTTTAGCTATATTTTAGATCAATTTAATATGTGTGTAGATAGATTGATGTGTAGAATATACTTATTTAGTCATGTTTTTGCCTGTTATATTAATTTGCATAATGGTGATATGTCATCTCTATAGAAAAGGTAGATATGTCAGTTGATGACATAATTTGCTAACCTTTTTGAAAACAAAAATAGATCCTCTGGCTCATATATTATATCAAATTAGTTCTGAACTAATTAAAATTTTCTATATAATAAATTAAAAGTTGTTTTTGTTATTTATTAACGTAGATGTCTTATAATCTTTCTTTTTTAATGATATAAATACCTGAAACCAGACATGCTAGAAATGACATATTTGATCACATTAAAATGTCCTTAAAATCTGTGTTCCCAAAGGCATATAAATTTTATAGCAAAATAATGAGATGAATCATATTTTAATATAAATACATATTCTCTGTAATATAAGATATGATAAGCGAATCAGAAAAAGACGTATATCCCGAATTAGAAATAAACAGGGAGCATCAAGAGAAAAGTTATAAAATAATTAATACAAAACACTATGCAAAGTCCAAAATCATAAGAAATTATAAATATGTAAATTAAAATAATAATTATTATATTATGCATTGATAATAACCTAAAATGAATAATTATACAAAAAGGCACTGTTAAAAATGATTCTTTTATATACCAATTTTGTGAGTATAAACATGCATACAGTTTCTGCTTCCCCATCTATCAATGTATTGAACAAAAAACAAACCAATGAACAATACTAAATAAACTTTAAAGTATTCCTATCTTTTGATGCAGAAATGCTCCTTCTAAAATTTTATCCCAGGTAAACTCTTAAGGATATTAGAGATATCAATTGAAAAGGCTATTCAGAAGTAATGAGAAAAACATGGCAGAGTTGCTTAAATATAGAGGTACTTATTTATTTAATGATGTAACTGTTGGCTTGTTCCAGTGTATCAAGGATGATCATAATTAGAGGCACTGGTTGTTTCAGTCTTTCTGCTCTGCCTTTTTCAGTGTGTGAAAATTTCCCATCATGCTTATTTTCTTATAGTCTTGAGATGGTTTCTAAAGCACTAGGCATTGTGTCCACTTTCAAAAGGAATAAGAGGAAACAGAGGCAGTTATATCCATATACCTCTCCTTGTATAAAAAAAGCAAAAGCTTTCTCAGAATCCCCAAGCAGAATTTTGCCCATATGTCATTGTCTAAAATTGTGACATTGACACTCCTAACTGGAAATATTTAAGTTTTACAATTTTTATAAAAGATCGGAGAAAGGGTGAGTTGGGAATTGATGATTGTTAACACAATTTACAGAATCTGACATATTTAGTGAGGGAAAGGATCTCTTAGATGGACCCCAGTAGTTCCCTCTCATGTTATTCATGCTATTTTATAATGGCCTCCTGTCAAATATGGACTGAATCTCTTCTAATGAATAGAATATGGCAAGAATTATTGATATCATTTCCAACATTAGATTACAATTATGATTTTTTAGATTTATAAAACTAAAACAGTTATCAGAAACTACAAAAAGATAACAGCTTCTATCTTGGGCACTCTATCTCATTCTGTTGCTTGCTGGCTCTGAGGAAGGTCAGCTTCCATGCTCTAAGTTGTTCTTGGGAGTGAACTCATATATCAAGGAACTGATATCTCTGACCAGGAGCCACATGAGAGAAATTAGAAGTGGATCTTCCCTGACGGGAGCTTTGAGATGACCACAGCCTTGCCCAAAACTGATTGTAGTCCTCTGAGAGACCCTGAGCTGAAGGACCCAGCTAAGTTGCACCAACAATCCTGATCCATAGAAAGTGTAAGGTAATAAAAGTTTGCTGTTTAAAGCAGTTAGCTTTTGGGGATAGTTGGTTACTCAGCTGTACATAAAAAATGTTGATTTACAGCAATGGATGTTCAGATAAGAGATAGAGAAAAATGTTGGAGAATCTTTACAGATGTTTAAAAAAATTTTTTTGATCTTTTCTATTTTGCTTTACCATTTTACTGATTGTTTTAATGAACATAAAGATGTCTCTCTGTATCTGCGGGGGATTGGTTCCAGGACCTGCTGCAGATTCCAAAATCAAAAGATGCATAAGTCCCATAGGTGGCCCTCTGTATGCTTTGTTCTGCATATCTAGATATAACCAATCATGGATCATGTAATAATGTATGTATTCATTAAAAAAAATTTACATATAAGTGGGCCTGCAAGTTCAAACCCATGTTGTTCAAGGGTCAACTATATATTGCTTGTGAAATTAAGGCATACAAAAGACACAGCTATACTTTTGACAAAATATTTACAAACCCAAACAAAATTTTTACTCTTACCATCAGAAGATGATTAAGAGGGGATAGCCAAGATGTTGGAGTAGGAAGACTCTGAACTCACCTCCTTCCATGTACACACAAAAAATACAACTACTTACAGAGAAACCATCTATGAGAACAACCTGAAGACTGGCAGAAAATATTTTCCACAACTAGAGACATTAAAAAATAAACCACAACAAGGTTAATAGAAGGGGCATATTGTCAGGACCCACACCTCAGTCAGTGACCCATAAATGGGAGGAATATCACAATCATAGAGGTTCTTCCCAAGACCGAGAGGTCTGAGCCTCACTTTGGGCTCCTTAGTCTGGGGGCTCTGCATTGGGAAGATGAGTCACCAAAACATCTGGCTTTGAAAACCAGCAGGGCTTACATTCAGGAGAGTTAGAGGGCTATAGAAAACAGAGACTCTGCTCATAAAGGATGCATGCAAAATCTCATATGCTCCAAGTCCTACTGCAGAGGCAGTTTCAAAGGGCTCTGTTTCAGACCCAGTTGCTGAACTTGGGGAGCCGCCCAGAGAGGCAGGAGGCAACTGGGACTCCTGCAAGGGACAGAAATGCTGGCAGCAGCCATTTTTGGAGCTTGCTCAGTTATACAACGTGAGCACTGACAAGCACCATTTTTCAATCCTACTTCTAGCCTATTAGCACCAGAGGTCTGGCCGCACCCACCGGTGGGCCTGCACCAGCCTAGTTCCCTCCACCCCTGGACATACAGCCAACTGCAAGGGAAGCCTATTCCACTTTCCAGTGGGCCCATGACCACCACATATAGCAGGACCTTGCAGCCAACCTAGTTGGGGCCAGCCCTGCCTACAAGCACACCTACAATATTTGGCCCCACCATGACACATGGGCTCACAGAGCCCACATAGGGTGCACCCCTAGAACATATAACACTGGCAACCTGACATAAACAGCTGCTGTGCCCCATAGGACATCTCCTGTATAAGGCCACATCTCTAAGGTCGGAAACCATAACTGACCCACCTAACACATGGAAATAAACACAGAGAATTGGGCAAAATGAAGAGATGGAGGAATATGTTCCAAAGGAGGGAGCAAGATTAGAAAGAGTGGTGATAATCAATCTACCCAATAAAGAATTCAAGATAATGGTCATAAAGTTGCTCAATGAACTCAGGGGAAAAATAGATGAACACAGTGAGAAGTTTAACGAAGAGTTAAAAATACAAAGAAAAACCAAAGAGCTAAAGAACACAATAACTGAAATGAAAAATACACTAGAAGGAATCAAAAGTAGACTAGAGAATATAGAGGATGGATCAGCAATCTGGAAAACAGAGTAGTGCAAATCACCCAAGTTGAAGAGGAAAAAAAGCCCAATATTAAAACAAAATGAGAATAGTTTTGAAGTCTTTTGGGGTAACATCAGGTTATTAACAATTGCAATACAGGGGTCCAAGAGGGAGGAAAGAGAGAGAAAAGGTCAGAGAACTTATTTGAAGAAATAATACCTGAAAACTTTCCTAACCTGGAGAAGGAAACAGACGTTCTGTTCCAGGAAGAACAAAGGTTCCCAAACAAGATGAACCAAAGAAGTCCACACCAAGTTACATTATTATTAAAATGGAAAAAAATTAAAGATAAAGAGAGAATCTTAAAGACAGCAAGAGAAAAGCAACTTATTATGTACAAGGGCATTCCCATAAGACAATTAGCTTACTTTTCAGGAGAAACATTGTAGGCCATCAGAGAGTGGCATGATATATTCACAGTGATGAAAGTAAAATATCTACAACCAAGAATACTTTACCTGGCAGGTTATCATTCAGATTTGAAGGGGAGATAAATAGTTTTACAGACAAACAAAAGCTAGGAATGTTCATCACAACCAAACCAGCGTTGCAAGAAATGTTAAAGAAACTTCTCTAAGTGGAAAAGTAAAAGTCATAACTAGAAATATGAAAATTATGAAAAAAACTTTCACAGGTAAAGGCAAACATACTGTAAACTACTGGATCAACCACTTCTAAAGCTAGTAGGAAGGTGAAAAGAAAAAAGTTGTAAAATCATATATCTCCACAAAAAAAGTTAAGGAATACACAAAACAAAAAGATGTAAAATATGAATCCAAAAACATTAAATGTGGTGAAGGGAGTAAAAATGTTGGATGGTGAGAATGTGTCCAAACTTAAGAGATCATCAACTTAAAGTAATTAATGAAAACATCATGGTAACCACAAACCAAAAACTTATAACAGATACACACCCAAAAAAGTGAAAGGAATCCAAACATAACACTACAGATAGCCATCAAATCACAAGAGAAGAGTCCAAAAGAAAAGGAAAGGAACAAGAAATAAATAGTAAAACAACCAGAAAACAGTTAACAAAATAATAGGTATATACCTATCAATAATTACTTTATGTAAATGGACCAAACCACAAGACATAGAATGGCTAAATAGATTAAAAAAAGCAAAAACAAAATAAAAACAAGACCCATATAAATTCTGCCTACAAGAGAATCATAGATCTAAAGACACACATAGACTGAAAGTGAGGGGATGGAAAAAGGTTTTCCATGCAAATGGAAACAAAAAGAAAGCTGGAGTAAAAATACCTACATCAGACAAAATAGATTTGAAAACAAGGACTATAACAGAAGGTGAAGAAGAACATCACATAATCATAAAGGATCAAGCCAATAAGAAGACAAAACAATTGTAAATATGTATGCATCCAACAGGGGGCAACTAAATACATAAGAAAAATATTAGCAAACATAAAGTAGAAATTGACAGTAAAACAATAATAGTTGAAGACTTTAACACCCTACTTACATCAATTGTCAGTTCATCCAGACAGAAAATCAGTAAGGAAACTGGCCTTAAATGATGCATTAGAGAAGATGGATTAATAGATATATATAGAACATTTCATCCAAAACCATCAGAATACCCTTTTCTAAAGTGCACATGGAACATTCTCCAGGTTAGATCACATGCTATGCCACAAAACAAGTCTCCAAACTTTAACAAGATTGAAATCATATCAAGAATCTTTTCCAAGGATAAAAGTTTGAACCTACAAGTCAATTACAGTTAAAAAATTTCAAAAACCACAAACACATGGAGTTTAAACAACCAGTGGGTCAATGAGGAAATCAAAGAGAAAATTGAAAATACTTAGAGACAAATGGAAACAAAATGATCCAAAATTTGTGGAATGCAGCAAAAGCAGTTCTAAGAGGAAATTTTATAGCAATAAAAACCTGCCTCAGAAACAAGAAAAATCTCAAATAACAATCTAACCTTACTAGGGGAAAAAAAGAGAAAACACCAACAAACACAAAGTTAGGAGAAGAAAAGAATAAAGACTAGAGTGGGAATAAATAAAGACTAAAATAACAATAGACAAGATCAATGAAACTGAGAGCTGGTTCTTTGAAATGATAAACCTTTAGCCAGACTCATCAAGCAAAAAAGAGAAAGGACACAAAATTGAAATGAAAAAGGAAAAGTTACAGCTGACACCACAGAAATACAAAGGATCATAAGAGTTTACTACAATTATACACCAACAAATTGGACAACACAGAAAAAAATGTATAAATTCCTAGAAACATATAATCTTCCAAGACTGAATCAGCAAGAAAGAGAATATGAACAGAATGATCACTAGTAATGAAACTGAATCACTAATCCAAAAAGTGAATTCTACCAAACATGTAAAAAAGAGTTAATACCTATCCTTCTAAAACTATTACAAATTATTGAAGAGTAAGGAACATTTCAAAACTCACCTTTCCAGTCCAGCATTATCCTGATACCAAACCCAGATAAAGACCATAAAACAAAAATTATAGGCCAATAACCCTGACGAGCATGGATGCAAAAAACTGTAACAAAATATTAGCAAACTGAATTCAACAATACATTAAAAGGATCATGCATCATAAACAAGTGGGATTTATTCCAGGGAGGCAAAAATTGTTCAATATCTGCAAATCAATCAATGTGATAAACCACATTAACAAAATGAAGGATAATCATATGATCCATTTAATGGATGTAGAAAAAGCATTTGACAAAATTCAACATTCATTTATGATAAACTTTCAACAAAGTAGGTGTAGAAAGAACATACCTCAATGTAATAAAGGCCAAATATGACAATCCCACAGCCAACATCATACTCAACGTTGAAAACCTGAAAGCATTTTCTCTCATTAGGAACAAGACAAGGATTCCCATTCTCACCACTGTTATTCCATATAGTCACACTTTTATTCCGTATAGCCACAGCAATCAGACAATAAAAAGAAAAGTCATCCAAATTATGTAGGAAGAAGTAAAACTGTCATTGTTTGCAGATGACATGATACCCTATATAGAAAGTCCTAAAGATACTACTGAAAATTACTAGTACTAGTAAATGAATTCAGTAACACGATACAGGATAATTTTGCAGGATACAAAATTAATATACAGAAATCTGTTTCACTTCTATATACTAATACCAAACTATCAGAAAGAGAAATGAAGAAAACAAATCCATTTACAATTTCATCAAAAAGAATAAAATGCCTAGGAATAAATCAAAGAGGTAAAAAATTGTACTCAAAAAATGGTAAGACATTGATGAAAGTAATTGAAGAGGACATGAACAAATGGAAAAGTGTACCTTGCTCATGGATTGGAAGACTTAATATTGTTAAAATGACCATACTACCCAAGTCAATCTACAGATTTAAGGCAATCCCTGTGGAAATACCAAAAGCTTTTTTCACAGAACTAAAACAAATAATTCTAAAATTTTTATGGAAACACAAAGACCCCGAGTAGCCAAAACCACCTTGAGAAAGAAGAACATAGCTCAAGGTATCACACTCCCTGGTTTCAAACTATACTAAAAAGATATAGTAATCAAAACAATATGGTGCTGGCACAAAAACAGACATACAGATTAATGGAACAGAATACAGAGCCCAGAAATAAACCCACACTTACATGGTCAATTAATCTATGACAAAGGAGATCAGAATATACAATGAGGAAAAGATAACCTCTTCAATAAATGATGTTGCAAAAACTTGACTGCTACATGCAAAAGAATCAAACTGCTGGACTACTTTCTCACACTATATTTAAAAATAAACTTAAAATGGATTAAAGACATAAATGTCAGACCTGAAACCACAGAACTGTTACAAGAAAACACAGACATCTTTGACATCGGTTTTAGCAATATTTTATTTTTTTGATCTGTCTCTTCAGGCAAGGGAAACAAAAGCAAAAATAAACAAGTGGGACTATGTCAAACTAAAAAACTGCACAGAAAAGAAAACTATCAAGAAATGAAAAAGCTGCCTACTGAATGGGAGAAAATATTTGCAAACAATATATCCAATAAGGGGTTAATATACAACATATACAAAGAACTCATGCAACTCAACATCAAACAGACCACCAGATTAAAAAATGGGAAGAGGACCTGAATAGACATTTTACTAAAGAAGACCTGCAGATGGCCAACAGACACATGAAAAGATGCTGAACATCAATAATCATCAGGGAAATGCAAATTTAAAACAAAATGAGATACCAGCTCACACTTGTCAGAATGGCTGTCATCAAAAAGAACACAAATAACAAATGTTGGTGAGATGTGCAGAAAAGGAAACCCTTGTGCACTGTTGGTGGGAATGTAAATTGGTGCAGCCACTATGAAAAACACTATGAATTTCCTCAAAAAATTAAAAATAGAACTGTCATATGATCCAGCAATTTTACTTCTTTGTATTTACCTGAAGAAAAAAAAAAAAAACACTAATTCAAAAAGTTACGGGCACACCAGTGTTCATTGCATCATTATTGACAATAGCCAAGATATGAAAGCGACCTAAGTGTCCTTTTATAGATGATTGGATAAAGAAGTTGTGTGTGTGTGTGTGTGTGTGTGTGTGTGTGTGTGTATATATATATATATATATATATATAAAAAATGGAATATTACTCAGTCATTTGAAAAATAAAATCTTGCCATTTGCAACTACATGGTTGGATCTAGAGGGTATTATGCTAAGTGAAATAAGTCAGGCAGAGAAAGACAAATACTGTTTAACCTCACTTACTGAATCATAAAAACAAAATGAAGAAAACACAATAAAAACAGACTCACAGATACAGGGAATAAGTGAGTGTTTGCCAGAGGGGAGGGTGTTGAGGGAGAAAATTGGTGAAGGGGATTACAAGGTACAAACCTCGAGTTATAAAATATATAAGCCATTGGGATGTAATATACAGCAAAAAGAATATGGTCAATAATATTATAATGACTTTGTAATGGGATGGGTTGTTACTAGACTTATCATGGTGATCATTTCACAATTTATGCCAATGTCAAATCACTGTGTAGTATACTTGAAGTATGCCTGAAGCCAACATTGTACATCTACTATATATTATTTTAGAAAAGATGATTAGTAAATTCTTTAATGTACACTATTACTAATAACAGTCAAAATAAAAAACTCACAGAAAAAGAGATCAGTCTTGTGGTTCCCAAAGGTGAGGAGTAGGAGGAGGGGAATTGGAAGAAGGTGGTCAGAAGGTAAAAAATTCCAGTTATAAGATAAATAAGTACTAGGGATGTAACGTAATACAACATGATGACTATAGCTAACACTGCTGTATGATATTCAGGGAAGTTAAGAGAGTGAATCCCAAGTGTTCTTACTAGAAGGAGAAAAATATTTTTCCTTTATTCTTTTCTTCTTTCTTTTCTTTTTATTGTAGTTATATGAGAAGATGGGTAATAGTTGAACCTATTGTGATAATCATTTCACAATGTATGTAAATCAAACCATCATACTGTACGCCTTAAATTTATACAGTGATGTATATCAATTCTTTCTCAATAAAACAGGAAAAAACTATAAAAAATAATAACAAGTCAAAGGAAACCACCTTTCTTTTAAATCCAATCATAAACCTAGGAATTCCTGTGGAGCAAAGGTAGCCATTATGCTAAGAAAAAATAGAATTGAGAAAACTACCCTGTTTTGCAAAGTTTATAGAATAACACCAAACTGAGACAAAATAAAATAAAGTAACAAACAAAACACCAGAGTAGAAATGAAGTGGAAATTTCACTGAGGACTCTATCAATATACATTCTTACCACTATCGTTTACCAAGAGTTACAATCTGTCTCTTCAACATATTCTTATAAGAAATAATCCTCATGTTAACTCCCAAACATCAATTGGTGTAGAGTTTGGAATTTCTACTCTTGATTCTTCAATTTGCTCTAAGTTACCAAAAAAAATTATTTATCCAGAACATGTGTTGCATTTATTAGCTCATCCAGAAATGTCTCAATTTTTATTCAATGACTTAGCATCCTTCAGTAAGTGGTCATTTTAGTAAATATTTTTGTGAAAATATCACTGTTAAAATTCACTTGATTATCAGGTATGGTGAAGAGAGTAGATAATATTTGTATAAAACTAATCAGAATTAGTTTATAGAAACTTCAGCACATGAAAAATTAGCATGAATAACAATGATAATGTAACATCTCTTACCTATAACTTAAAAATATGTTATATACCATAAAGTGCAAACAGAAAATAATTGTCTTTAAAACAATGGCAACAATGACAACCCTGCTCCTTTCCATTTCTTACACCTCACTTCCAAATATTCTAACATTCTCCATTCCATCTCCTTCCCCTACATTATTGTTTTTGTTATGGATTACCAACCATTACTATATATATAAATATATATAAATATATATACTATATATATATATATATATATATATATACTATATATATAAAATGGGCCTTCCATCATATGCAGTCTGTCCCACTTGTTTACATTGTCCAATATACAATTGTGGTTACTACATGGTTGCTTACACTTCAACCAATGTCTTTAGGATCTTTCAATATCCATATCCTATCCATGTCCTATCCTATTTTGTCCCTCATTTAAGTGAGCAGGCCTGCCTTGTCTGTGGGCATTACTATGTAATCCTAAAATGCCCCTACTGATTATGTACTCAATATTAAGTACCTAAAAGTTTGCCTGATACCATCTTTTGTCAGAATAAATGGAAAAAAAAGAAATTTCATACCTACCTTAAGAAACTAAGAAATATAATATACATGTAAGTAAAATAAAGATATATTTTATAAATAAAATATATGGGTATAGTTCATTCAGTCTCAAAATGAACAAGAGCAATTATGAACCTGTGAAAAATTGGTAATTTAAAAAAATAATCTCATTATAATTTAATCACAATTCATAAAATGCCACATATAGCACCTAGAATAATTCAGTATATCTTAATTCTACTCCTTTTCTCTTATATGGAAAGAATAGCTGGGGTTTTCATTAGTATATCTCTAGATACACACACACAAAGTAATGCCAGTAAGAATGCCAACTTGAAATAAAACAGAAATACTGTACCTTAAAATTATTGTGCAACATCATAATGTTTTCTTACTAGTTCTTACCAATTTGCAATGACTGTCACTTTGTCCTGCAGAATTGAGACATGTGCTACACATTTCTTTTTGAAATAAACTTGTATTTTAATGAGCAGTATGAATCTTTGATATAGTTTCTTCTCTTTGGAAAAATTATGTTTTGATGTGAATATAAAATAATGAAAAATATTGAAGAAACCACAAGGTATTAAGATCTTCAATTTAATGTGTTAGAGAAGTGTTCAGCAATTAAAATATCTGTACTTGAGAAATACTTTACTAATATGTAGCATGCAAGTAATTTTGTCTTGTATATGAGACTTGATTTTGAATTGAGTTGGTTCAGATAAGCACACCTGTTACATTTGCATTTTACTGAGGTTTTTTAGTTCAACCAAGCTCTATCAACTACTTAAGGTGCTTTCCAATTTAGAATCAGAACAATCTCCTTGAAAACTTTCAGAATATACTATTCAGCGATAACTAATTGAAACTAAATACCATTCAATGTAGTTTTTTAATCCTAAATCAATTTGATTACTTCTTGAAAGACCTTTACTATGTTCCCTGATAAATCAAGCAATTAAAAAATGTTACCATCAGGGACATGAAAGCTTGCCTGGAAAACATTCATCACCTTTCCTTAGAATGAATAAAAGGACTGTCTGTCGTGACCTTAAAGTATATTTAAGAGAGAGAAATACATTTTCTAGAGGTTCTAAGAAGTAGTAATTAGTTATGAAAAGGAAGATTATAAGATTTTTCTAAAGAATTCTTACATGAAGGCCATTCTACTTTAACAAGGAGAAAGTAGAAAGATGGTAAAAAGATTCAATATAATCAGCAGCATCAATAACGTTAATTACCTGCTGCCCTGCAGATGTGTATATTAGAAACACCAGGCCAGACGGGTTTCACTAAAGCAAGACAAATCCCTGAATCATACAGCCATGAAGGGCAAGCTGTATTATGCAACCAATTAAAACTGACTTTATCACTGAGATAGACATACAACCAAATTAAAATGCAAATCATGCCATCAATGCTGCATTTCTAGACAACACTATTCAGAGGAGAGGTGCTCTATGTACAAAGTGGCAAATCTCAAGTCCATGGAATGCTCCACGCATTTTGGAAACACATCCAGAGAATAACACTGTTAATGATGGTCCACGTGCTTAAATGACTACTCATTTCGTAGTTTAGTCATTTCAGGATCTTGTGTATAACAGATTTCAAGAATGCCTTTCAACATTCTTCGTAACTTATATGCTACCCAAATTGACTATTTTTGTTGTTAAGTTCAGTGGGAATATAAAGTGGTAATATTATACTGTATTGACTTAAAGAGATGCATCCAGTTTAGTTAGTAAGTATATTTATCTAACAATGTCATAATTAAGAAGAGATATATCTGTTCCCTCATGCAAGAACATAAACATAAAAAAACAAAGAATATAATAAACATGATAGCATCACATTTTTGGAAGCTACAGAGAAGATGGATGATCAGTTACTGCATGAGGAGAACAACAAGAGTGATACCTATCTTCTCCTCAGTCTCCTCATCTATAAAATAGGAGTAATAACAATACCTAACACAGGGGTTGTTGGGAGAATTAAATAAGTTAGTAAGTACATAGCCCTCAAAACAGTGGCAGGTGGTTATTCCTATATAAGTATTTGTTGATATTATTACCAATAAAGTTTATATAAAAAGCATTTAGTTAAATGCTAGATTCCATTCTTTACTTCTGTCCCAGCAAGGCAACTGCACCACATGGCATACAAAGGATATAATCTTTCCAGAGAACAAAGACTAGAAAGGCTGATGAAAACTTTATATATAGCTGAGTGTGGGAGAGAGGACTTAATGAGAAGATAATCTAGGAGTAAAAGTCTGCACACTGAATGTGAAGTCCTTAACCATTTCAAGTATTGGCTTCCTGGATGCTGGCAATATTTTTATATCTCCTAGGCAGAAACGTGGGAAATATTTCCTTAGTTAAAATGACTTGGCAAAAAGAAAAGGTCTGACAAAGTACTCATATTTGGAGAAACTTGAATGACAAAGAAAAAATCATTAATGGCTTTATGATCAGACAGTGAAATCCACAAGGTCAGGTCCTTCAACCTTTCTATGCAAAACAGAAATACAAGTTCTAAACAACATCTGTCACCTAACTCATAAATAGGAAGGAAAAGCCGAGGATCAATAGATATTTTTAGAAATTTTGAAACAAAAAAGGGAGGTTGTATTAATTATCTATGGCTACAATAAGGCTTTGTAATAAATTCCCTCAATATTGAAGGGAAAACAATATGAAGGATGTCTTTCTCATTTACCCATGTGCAGATTGGATGAAGTTCACATGATTTAAGCTGGACTTTTCTGGGCTTTGCTCCAAATTGAGGGCTAAGTACAGGTCTGCCCCAATATCTTCCATTCTTCTGGCTCAACAGGCTACCCAAAGCCTGTTCTTATCATGGAAATAGTACAACAGGGACAAAACACATGATGCCTCTTTTTTTTTTTTTTCTTTAATTTATTTTTGGCTGTGTTGGGTCTTTGTTGCTGCGTGTGGGCTTTCTCTAGTTGTGGCGAGCGGGGCCTACTCTTCGTTGTGGTGCATGGGCTTCTCATTGTGGTATATCACCAGGGAAGCCCACATGATTGATGCCTCTTAAGATCTAGGCTTATAAATAGCACATTGTGGGGACTTCCCTGGTGGCGCCGTAGTTAGGAATCTGCCTGCCAATGCAGGAGACACAGGTTCGAGCCCTGGTCTGGGAAGATCCCACATGCCATGGAGCTACTGAGTCTGCACTCTAGAGCCCGCGAGCGACAACTACTGAAGCCCATGCACCTAGAGCCTGTGCTTCACAACAAGAGAAGCCACTGCAATGAGAAGCCCGCGCACCACAACAAAGAGTAGCCCCTGACCTCTGCAACTAGAGAAAGCCCGTGAGCAGCAACGAAGACCCAACGCAGCCAAAAATAAATAAATAAATAAAAAAGAAATAGCACGTTGTAACTACCACCTACATTCCACTGTTGAAAACAAGTCACATAGCTAAGACTAAAACGAGTAAGGTGAGGAAATAGCTTAGTTACTTTCAACTTAATTCTTACTAATTAAATTGAAAATTTGTTTCTTGTATGCCCCCACCTATTACCACTTACCTAGTACAACTGGATACAGTTCTTGTGGTTGAATCCATATTCGATTTTTGCATTTTTTTATTATAAATATTATAGTATAATCAAGCTATGTACCATACTATCAATGTATTTTTTTCATGTACTACTTTTTGTTTTATCAGTAGTTAGTAATTGCTTTACTTTACTGGTTGCTTAGTGTATCTATATATGTATCATTATTTTTCACCCCTTTTCTGCTGGATCTAAAAACTCGTATCCATGAGGAAAAATACATTATGTAATCAACTACCCAGTGAAAATGGCTGAAATTGAAAAAAAACAGGAGATAACAATATGGTATTTAAAAATATGGGGGTAGGTACTAGAGAAATCAGAAAAAAATAGATTCTTCTGAAGAAAGAGAACTAGAGATGAGGAAGGATGGAGCCATAGAATACTCTTTGACATTTTAAGTTGTATGTCACTATTTGGATATTTAAACTATATACAAGTATTATCTGTAACAATTATTATCTAATTTAAAAGTATATGAATTACTATAAATAAAATTAATTAAATCTGTAAACTTAAGGGGAAATATGCCAGTCACAGAGAACAGAATATTGAAAATAAGGAGAAAAGGAACTGCAGGTGGCTTTTATTTGTAACCCATCAAGAAAGGAGAAAGCTAGGCACACAAGTGCGATGTGACCAAACTGATCAGAGACCACCTAACATGGAATTGAGCACTTGCCAGCCTCAGTGGTCTTGGCAAGGCTATTTTATGATAGTGATATTATGGGGTTTCTCCCACTGATTTTTGGAAAGCAGAAATAGACACCATAGGTATTAATTAAATGATGACTATGCTGTTTAAATTCTTTTACCTGCTTTACCTATTGGCATTACTACAAAACAACATTGTATTTGTCCTCTACGTAAACTGGCTAAGACTGGTGATATTTTAGCAAACTGAAGCATTCCCTACACTTACTATCAATCAGGCACATTGAATCTTCCCTGGGGGAGAGTAGAAATCTAAGAGTTGTTTAATTATATGTTTTCCTTTTTGTCCTAATAACAATATATCTACATTTATTACCTTATTTCCTTTTCCCATTTTCATCTCCTCTTCCTTACCTAATTTCTCTTACCCTTTTCTATGTCTATTTGTCATGACATCCATGAAAGTTTATGCATAATTTTTAGGACAAGGACCTGAAGTAAATTAGGTATACTCTCATTTCTCTATTGAATAAATCTACTTTTTTGATTCTTAAGCTACTCAACCAAATTTAATTACCTTTTTTTATAACTAAGAGAAGAGATTCTTACTGATTTATCTTTGTGAAAGAAAAATGAAATATCAGTATCTTGGAGTTCTCTAAGAGTAGGGTTAACTATTTTTTTTTAATTAATAGACTTTATTTTTCAAGAAAGTTTTAGATTTGCAGAAAAATTGATCAGATTATACAGAGTTCCCATATACCATTGGTAACCCCCTTCCATACTATCCCTGTTATCAACATTTTGCATTAGTGTGGAACATCTGTTACAATTAATGAGCCAATATTGATATATTATTAATGAAAGTTTATAGTTTATGTTGTGTCACTCTTTGTGTTGTAATGTTCTATAGGTTTTGACAAATGCATAACATCTTTTATCTACCACTACAGTATCATGTAGAATAGTTACTGCCCTAAAAGTCCCCAGTGCCTTGACTATTCTGACCATCCTTTCCCTTCCCTCAAACTCCTAAAACACTGATCTTTTTACTATCTCTAATAGCTTTGCCTTTTCCAGAATGCCATATTGACAGAATAGCACAATATGGAGGCTTTTCAGTCTGGCTTCTTTTACATAACAATGTGCATGCAAGATCCCTCCATGTCTTTTTGCACTTTGATTGATCATGATTTTTTATTGCTGAATAATAGTCCATTGTATTAATGTACCACAGTTTGTTTATACATTTGCTTATTGAAGGACATCTTGGTCGCTTCCAGTTGTGGTCAATTATGATAAAGCTTCTATATATTTATGTGCAGAATTTTGTGTGGACATAAGTTTTCAATTCAATTAGGTAAATTCTTAAAGCTGTGATTATTCGTCTGTATGCTAAGACTATAAGAAGCTTTGTAAGAAGTTGCTAAACTGCCCTCCAAGAGACTGTACCATTTTATATTCTACCAGCAATGAATGAGAGTTCTGCTACTCCATATTCTAGGTAGCATATGGTGTGGTCAATGTTTTGGATTTTAGCATTATAAAAATATAAAAATGTGTAGTGATATCATATTGTTTTAATTTGCAGTTCCCTAATGTTGAGTACTTTTTAAAATGCTTGTTTGACCCCTTTATATCCCCTCGATGAGATGTCTAGTCACATTATTTTCCTATTATTTAATTGTGTTGTTTGCTTTCTTAATGTTGAGTTTAAAGAAATCTTGTATATGTTACATACAAGTTTGTATTTGAGTTTTTCAGAAAAACAGACAATAGTATATATGAGGAGATATATAAATTGTCTCATGTAATTTTGGAGGCCAAGAAGTTCCATGAGCTGTCATCTACAAACTGGAAAACCATGAAAGCCAGTGGTTTAATTCAGTTCAAATCCAAAGGTCTGAGAATGAGGAGAGCTAATGGTAAAAATCCTGTTTGAAGTCTGAAGACCTGAGAACCAGGATGGCCAATGTCCAAGGCAAAGAGGAGATGGAGGTCCCAACTCAGAAATAGAGACAATTCACCTCTTCTGCCTTTTAGTTGTACTCAGGCCCTCAAGGGATTGGATGATACCCAGTTCACTGATGAGGAGCAATCTGCTTTACCCAGTATATCAATTTAAATTCTATTCTTGGGACTTCCCTGGCCATCCAGTGGTTAAGACTTCACCTTCCAATGCATGGGGGTGCAGGTTTGATCCCTGGATCCCACATACCTCCTGGCCCAAAAAAACCAAACATAAAACAGAAGCAATATTGTAACAAATTCAGTAAAGACTTTAAAAATGGTCCACATCAAAAAATATTTTTAAAAAATTAAGAAAAATTCTATTCCTTTCCAGAAACACCCAGAAATAATGTTTTAGGAGCTATCTGGGTATCCTTTAGCCCAGTCAAATTGACATATAACATTAGCCATCACAAAGTTCTTTATAAGATATATGTTTAGAAAATATTTTCTTCCAGTCTTTGGCTGGCATATTCATTCTCTTTACAGTGCTTGATCACAGCTGTGATTCTCTGTATCCACCAGTCTCTATGGTTTTGGGGTTGGGAGTTTGCCTTGTGACATCAGTTCTCTAATTGATCTAAGAATAATTGTTGAATTTTAGTTTGTTCAGCTTTTTGTTTTTATGAGAATATAAGTGATAACTTCCAATCTCTTTATTTGTCATAACTAAAACCAGAAGTTGGCTTATCTTTTCAAAAGTCTTTCAAAACTACTTTTAAAAGACAGACTTCTTAATCCAAGATCCTATGGAAACTACATCCAAAAAAAAAGTAGTAAAACAAACAAAAAAATTATGTAGTCACTGGATAATTCAAAAGAGTGTTATTTTTCTAATTTACATACTTTATTTTTTGGAACAGTGTAAGATTTACAGAAATATTGAGCAGATAGTATTGAGTTCCTACATATCCCCTCTCCTCTGCATAGTCTCCCTGACCATCAGTATCCTGAATGGGTGTGACACAGTTGATACATTGAACTAATATTGACTCATCCTTATCAGCCAAAGTCAATAGTTTTCATTAGATTTAAATCTTTTTAAAAATATATTTATTTTAAAAATTTAAAATTTTATACAATTTTTAAAAGTTACTTTCCATTTACATTTATTACAAAATATTGGCTATATTTGCCATGTTGTATAGTACATCCTTGAACCTCCCTTACTCCCAGTAGTTTGTACCTGCCACTCCCCCACCCCTATATTGCCCCTGCCCCCCACTGGTAACTACTAGCTTGTTTTCTATATCTGTGAATATGTTTCTTTTTTGTTATATTCACTAGTTTGTTGTATTTTTTAGATTCCACACATAAGTGATATCATACAGCATTTGTCTTTCTCTGACTTATTTCACTTAGCATAATGCCCTCCAAGTCCATCCATGTTGCTGCAAATGGCAAATTTCATTCTTTTTTATAGCTGAGTAGTATTCCGTTGTATATACCATAGCTTCTTTATCCATTCATCTGTTGATGGACACTTAGGTTGATTCCATATCTTGGCTATTGTAAATAAAGCTGCTATGAACATTGGGGTGCATGTATCTTTTCAAATTAGTGTTTTTGTTTTTTTCAGATATATACCCAGGATTGGAATTTCTGGGTCATATGGTAGTTTTATTTTTAGTTTTGGGGGAAACCTCCGTACTGTTTTCCACAGTGGCTGCATCATTTTACATTCTTACCAGCAGTATATGAGGGTTCCCTTTTCTCCACATCCTTGCCAATATTTGTAGATTTAATTCTTTTTGTTGAACATTCTATGGGTTTTGACAAATGTATAATGGCAAATATCTACTGTTATAGTATCATACAGTATAGTTTCACTGTCCTGAAAATCCCTTGTGCTCCACTTATTTTTCTCTCTCTCCAAACCACTGGAAACCATTTGTTTTTTCACATTACCCATAGTTTTGCCTTTCCAGAATGTCATACATTTGGAATCATATAATATGTAGTAATTTCAGATTGGCTTCTTTAACTTGGTAATATACATTTAAGGTTCATCCCTTTATTTTCATAGCTTGATAGCTCATTTATTTTTATCACTGATTAATATTCCATTGTCCAGATGTATCACAGTTTATCCATTCACATACCAAAGAATATTTTGGTTGCTTCAAAGTTTTGGCAATTATGAATAAAGCTGCTATAAACGTTTGTGAGAAGGTGCTTGTGAGTACATACATTTTCAACTAATTCAGATAAATACCAAGGAACAAAATGTCTGGATCATATGGTAAGAGTATGTTTAGTATTTCAGGAAATATATAAACTTTCTTCAAAAGTGTCTATCATTTTACATTCCCACAACCAACCAATAAGAGCTTTTGTTGCTCCACATCTTCACCAGCATTTAGTGTTATCAGCATTTTAACTATTTTAATAGGTGAATACTGGTATCCTACTGTTCTTTTAATTTGCATTTCCCTGATGACATGGGATGTGGAGCAACTTTTCATATGTTTATTTTCCATCTGCATATTCTTTTTGGTGAGGTATCTGTTCTGATCTTTTGCCCACTTTTAAATTGATTTTTATTTATTTGTTTTAAGAGTTTTGTGTATATTCTGGATATGAGTCCATTATCAGACATGTGTTTTACAAATATTTTCTTCTAGTCTATGGCTTGTCTTTTCATTCTCTTAACAGTGTCTTTTGCACAAGACAATTTTAATTTTAATAAAGTCCAGCTTATCAGATTTTTCTTTCATGCATCATGGTTTGGTGTTGTATCTGAAAAAGCATCATTTTACCCAACATCATCTAGGTTTTCTCTGTATTATCATCTGGAAGTTTTATAATTTTGTATTTTACATTTAAGTCTGATTCATTTTGAGTTAATTTTTTTGAAGGGGGTAAGTTGTGTCTAGATTTTTGTTTTCAGCACTATTTGCTGAAAAAATTATCCTTTCTCCATGCAATTGTTTTTTGATGCTTTATCAAAGATCAGTTAACCATACTGATGTGGATCTACTTCTGGGCTCCCTATTCTGTTCCCTTAATCTACTTGTCTCCTATTTAGCCAATAATACAATGTTTTGATTGCTGTACCTATATGGTAAGTCTTGAACTTGAAACTTTATTACAGTAGTATTTAAAGTAGTGAAAGATTAACAAATATAAATGTAGTTCAATTAGAGATTTGTTAACTGAACTATGGTATTTTAACTCTTTGAGGTAATTTGTAACTCTGAAAATGAATGTGGGGGCTTCTGTGGTGGCACAGTGGTTAAGAATCTGCCTGCCAATGCAAGGGACATGGGTTCAAGCCCTGGCCTGGGAAGATCCCACATGCTGCGGAGCAGCTAAGCCCATGCATCACAACTACTGAACCTGCACTCAAGAGCCTGCAAGCCACAACTACTGAGCCCACATGCCACAACTGCTGAAGCCTGCATGCCTAGAGCCCGTGCTCCAGAAGAGAAGCCACTGCAATGAGAAGCCTGCACACCACAACAAAGAGTAGCCCCCGCTCACCGCAAGCCCGCGCACAGCAACAACGACCCAACATAACCAAAAATAAAAACAAACAAATAAATAAATTTATTTAAAAAAATGAATATGGAATATCTTATATAAATTTATAACTGAGTGATCTTCAGGGCATTCTGTTAAGTCAAAAATACCAAAGTGAAAGAGTGGAAAGGAAAGAATGGGTAAGAACATGGGCATTGGGAGGGGTGATGGAAGACAGAGGATGCTCAGGTACCTATTACGTAAGACCTAGAAACACTACTCCTGTAGATTTCTAGTCTTTATTCCTAGTTGATTCATATTACTAAAATCTTTTCAATCTGTGTGATTTTTTTCCTCCAGTGTTCTATTTATTTCTTCCTCTTCTCCTTCTTCCTTTGTCTTCTTTTCAGGCTTCTATAGAGAGACCACACTCATTAGAAGGGTCTGTGCCTATTTAAATTTAAACTTGTTAGTGAATTTGCACTTCCTCACACACAAAAAGCCTGTAATAAAAATAAAGGATAGGGTATATCAGTAGAAATAAAGTGAAGGCATAGATCTCCAAAGCCCTTTTCATTAACCAGGACATGCTTAGATTTAATAATGAACTGCCAAGATCTGTAGATGAAATCTTGGTTTCAGGCAAGTTCAGGCAAAAGTTTCCAGTGGTGTTTTCATAGCCCATTCACAATGTAGTCAACTTAGTTTGTGTAACCAGTTAAACTGAGTATAGACCATCAGTTTATATATCCCCAAACAATGTAGACAAGCAGGACCTGGGGACTGCTAGAGGCTATTCAAACATTAAATAGCACAGTATAAATTACCAGCTAGCCTATCTAATCCTTATTTTGGCCACGGGTTGGCACCAGGCATACCAGTGTTGCCTGAGATAAGTGTAGAGCTGTCCCAGTGCATCCGTAATTCTGTGTTACTTATCATTGATAATGACATCTCCTTGTTGAGACCACTGTTCTCTACTGTGACAAATCAATCCAATAGATTGGTATCATGGAATCAACTAAAGTACCATTTATTTTGTAAAAATTCTCCTAACATTCTCTGAAAATATACAAGTGCTTTTCCATTTCTTTGTAACTTTACATAGATTCCAAATTCCCTAAATAAACATTTATCACTTTTACAAGCAAACAAATATAAGCTTAAAAATTTATTAAAAATAGTTATTGTACCCCAGTAGCATTAGGAACACTTAGAGTTCAAGTTTTGTTTCTAATACCATTTTCTAGTAAAAGGGACCACAACACATTAGACAAATGGCTGATTCTAGGGCTCAGGCAAGAAAAATTCAAGGTGAATCTAGAGCATTATGAAGTATCAGAAAGTAAGGAAGTATTTAGAAAAAAAGAATAGGGGCCTGTAAAAGTATATAGCAGCCAATTAAAATACTCCCAATAGCAAAAGCTGAAACAATTTGAGCAACAAAACAAAAAAACCATTAACTTATAAACAAAAGTATAAAACCAATATCTATACATCCATAGTAATATAAATAAATTATTGAATAAATAAAGTCAAGAGATAAATCCTCTTTGTAGAATTCCAAATTCTTCTTCTGCTTGAGTACTGTGGGCTGTACTTAGTGAGGTTAGTTCCAAAGAATAGAGTATGGAAAAAAAAATAAAATATAATTTTATAATGGACAAACCAGGCAAACAGTACTTTGGTCATATAATCAAGGTTCAGATCATCAGAGAACCGCTTTTACCCCCGATATGATATGAGAATTGTACTTCCCCTCTGTGGTATTCCCCAAAACACATAACCCTATCTAATCATGAGATAAACTGCAGAAAAACCAAATTAAGAGATATTCTATGAAATACTTTTTCATGACTTCTCAAAATTGTCATGAAACAAAAATTGTGCAAAACTGTCACAGTGAAGACTGAGGAGACATAATGCCTAAATGCAATGTGGTATCTTGGATGGGATCCTGGAACAGAAAAAGGACATGTGGGGAAAACTAGTGAAATCCAAATGAAGTGTGGAGTTTTGTTAATAGCAATGTTCTAATTTTGGTTGCTTAGTTGTGACAAATATACCTTACTAATGTAAGATGTTAACAATTGGAGAAACTTTGGTGAGGGGTATACAGGAACTCACTGTACCATCAGTTTAACTTTTTTCTAAATCTAAAAGTTTATTAGATTTTAAAAGTTTATTAAAATGAATTATTTCCTTAAATTTTTATCTCTTTCAAGCAATTGTTCCTTATATACCATATGTGCACTCTATTAATACTATTTAGTATTTATTTATAAACCAAATAGGGCATATATATACAAGTATTAACCTTAATCCATTAGATTTCCATTGTTGCCTAGCAATTAACTACAGACACAGTGGCTTAAAACAATGTCTATATTTTAGCACATAGTTCTGTTGGTCAGAAGTCTTGCACATCACGACAAGATTCTCTGGTCAGTGTCTTACTGGGCTGGAGTCAAGATATTGGTAGGGCTTTGGCCCAATCTGGGGTTCTTTCAAGCTCACTGGTTATCAGAAGAATTTTTTTTCTTGCAATTGGAATATTGAAGTCTCCCTTTTCTTGCTGGTCATCAGCTGGGGCCAGCCTTAGCCTATAGGGGTTGCCCACATCCTCATGTCCTCATAACATGGTGGCCTCCATCTTGAAGTCAGGAATAGCATGTCTAGTGCCTTGCACTATTTATTCAAATATCTCACTTTATGCTCTGCTGCTTGCTGGAAAAATTTTGCTTTTAAACGGCTCACGTAATTATATTACCTTCTCCCTGCCTGAAAATCAGGATAATCTTTGTTTTAAGAACAGCTGATTAGTAACCTTAATTACATATGCAAGTCCATTTTGCCATGTAAAGTAACATATTCATGGGCATGAAAACACATAATATTCTCAGTCCTCAATATTAGAGTGGGAAACAATGAGGGGAAGCATTTTTAGAATTTTGCCCAGTACACTTGACCACAAGCCATATTTATTATAAGGTCATTATTTCTTCAGAATAGTTGACGTCAAGCAACAGTTTTATCTCTCTCTCTCTCTCTGTCTCTCATCTATAAATCTATATTTGCTTATCTCATGTTCATTTACCTATATATACAGATACATGTTATAATTTTTCTAAATGTTAATAAAAATAATTCTGGTAGAGAAATGAATTTAAATTACTTTCCCCTTTGCATGTATAAAAGAGGAGCCTATTACTAACATGTGAACACCTCCAATAATTTGGGTAACTTCATTAGAAAGAAGGTTCCTGGAGGAACTTATAGTTTCAGTAGGTGGATTGTTATTTTGCAGGATTGTATAATACCAGGCAAGAGTAGGCCCTCCATAAGTGTTTGAAAATTTTGCTCTGCTGGGAGAGGGGTACTGTTTTCTGTAATTGTCTTTACTACCTTCTTCCTGGCAAAACTTAGTGAATACCCATATTTAAAGTTTTGTGCTGGTCTAGCAACTCTGGATACTTGGCCTTATGTTCTTATTTTCTTTGTATTCTATTTGTTTCCTGACATTGAGTTTACATTTCTTGATAGTTATTTTTCTTTGTGTCCTTGACATTGCTTTGTCTTGGGCCCCTTCTTCTAGTCTTACATTATTCAAATTAGAACTTGGAAAGGCTCTTTGAATTTTCCACTGCTTTCCTAGTTTGCATATTTAAGATATAGAACTTTGCCTATTAATATATTTCATTTGTAAAGCTTTTCCAGGTTACTGAATTTCCAGTTATTATCAACTATCTCTGTTTCTTGCCTGCTAGCAAACACTCTTAAATATGAGTTGATATCCCACATTATCACCCATATAATTGCAAGACCTACATCAGACCACTTTGTAGAGTCATTGTCAATTCAATACATATTTCAGTGATCTTGCCCTTCATTCCCTGTCATGAGGTGACAGTCATCACCCCATGTGACATAGTGATAAGCACAATATTAACCTCTCAAAACTAAAAGCTGTGATGGTCTCTTCAAACTTCAACTAAGATTGTGGGAGGTCCATATCCAGTCTTGTTTTGGCTACACATGAAAATTTAATAGAAATAGCTATTTTCTTTCATTCTCTTACTCCTTCAATAAGTTTGATCTGGGTATTGGACAGGCTTGAGGGATGTACATGGTTAAGTCCATTGTCTAAACTCCAAGAAGAAAGTTAAAACTAAGATTGCTCGCGTTATTCAACTGGGTAGTACAATTTTTCACTATAGACCAAGTTAAAAATAGCAATATACTTCAATACTCACAGTTATGAAAGTAAATATCTACTTGGCATTTTGAGCCTTTAGTAGATATATTCATCTTAGAGTTGGACAGTTCGTATCTAGTGACAAATATAAATGATGATGATCACCAGCAGCAGCATCTAGCAGATGAAGTGGCAGCAGGAGAGCTTGCTATGTGCTCTGGCAAACAAAAGATTACAAGAGGGTCAACAGCTAAATGAAAAATGAAATTCATGGGCTTCCCTGGTGGCGCAGTGGTTGAGAGTCCGCCTGCTGATGCAGGGGACACGGGTTCGTGCCCCGGTCCGGGAAGATCCCACATGCCGCGGAGCGGCTGGGCCCGTGAGCCATGGCTGCTGAGCCTGCGCATCCGGAGCCTGTGCTCCGCAACGGGAGAGGCCTCAACAGTGAGAGACCTGCGTACCGCAAAAAAAAAAAAAAAAAAGAAATTCAGTTCATTTTATTTAATTCTCAACCTAATTTATTGTTGGTCTGAATATTATACCTAATTTACTTAAAAGATGTCATTTGGAATTTCTGTAGGAGATATGAAAGAAGTAACATGAATATTTGTATTAAGATTTTTGCAAAATTTTGCATATATTTTCTACTTTAATTCTAAAATATTTTGTGAATATTCTATTTTTTTTTTAATGAGGAATTGGAGTTTGAGAAAGATTATCTTATAGTTCTTAGGGTAATAGATACCCCACCTCTGTTTGAATAGAAAGCTTTTGCAAACTAATATAGAATGAGAATCAAAGTTCATTTTCTGTTGACCAAAATAAAAGCATTATTACTCAAATTCAGTGGGGCATCAAAGTATAATTTTTTTTCAGGAAAAATCAAAAAATGGTTTTATTTCCTGTAGCGTATTTTTGTGAATTTTATTAAATAATAACATACATAAAAAGTGTGAAATTGTAAGGTCGGTGAATTTCACAAAACAAACATAATCTTTAAGCAGCATCCACAATAAAATATAGGACCTAACCAAGTAATTCAAAATCTCTCCCCTATTTTCTTCCCAGACAAAACCATCTCATAAGCTAATCACTCACTATCTTTATTATAACACTATTGATTAATTGTGTTCATTTTTGGACTTTATATAAATAAAGTCATTCTATATCTACTCCTTCATTACTAGCATCTGTCACCCAAAATAATGTGTGTGAGATTCATACATGTGGTTGATATAGTTGTGATTTGTTCATTCTAATGACTGTGATATATCAATATTTTACTCTGTTTGTAACTCTCTTTTGTAATTTTTTTCCATTTAAGATTACCACACTTATAGTATGTTTATTCCACTGTTATTAGATACTTACACTATTCCAAATTTCTGGTTATTCCAAATAAGCTACTGTGATAATTCTTGTACACATCTTTTGACAAATGTATGTAAGCATTTCTCTTAGATAAAAATCTATGATAGGAATTGACAGGTCATAGAGTATGATGTTCAGCTTTAGTAAATAGCAGAAAACAAGTTTTCAATCTTGCTGTAGGTAATAACCATTTATATTTCATTTGTTCCTCATTCTCGCTATTTATTTATTTATTTAGTATTTTAACAGTTCTATTGTGTATGTAGTGTTGCATTGGTTTAAATATGCATTTAGCTGATGACTAATCAAGTTGAGTAGCTTTTAAAAATTTTATTGGCTATTTATATATCCACTTTTTAATTCTTTTCCCTTTAAAATTATTGTTGCTCATTTGTATTGCTTTTTTATTAGCATATAAGAGTTTTTTATATATTCTACATGTGATCTTGGATGTATGCATTTAAAATATTTTCACCCAATCTATTGATTGACTTTCCACTCTCTTAGTAGTGCCTGGTATAAATAGTATTTCTTAATTTTTATATTGTTTAATTTATACATTTTTATTTTCCTTTCTGTTTTGCTCTTAGTCCTATTTTTAATAAATCTTTGCTTACTGTAAGGTCATGTAGATGTTCTATGTATTCTTCTAAATCCCTTGTTGTTTATCTGTTCACATTTATATTTGTATTCTACCTGGAATTTACTCCTAGTTATGCTATGAAATAGGGGTCAAGATTATTACTTTTGTATTTGAATGTTTAACTAATGCAGCAATACTATTGAAAAGAACGTTATTTCTCCACCAAACTGCAAGCTTATCTTTGTCATTGTAGGGGAGGAAAAAATTTTCTCTACACTTCTAGGTTCTTTTGGCTGATCTAATTATCATATGGACATAAAACGGATTAATAGGAGAAAAACATTTAATATCATATGTATGAAGGTCCCATAATTATAGGACTGAAGAAATGACCAAAACTATCTGTTTTTATAACTTTTTAGACAAAAAAAAAAAATCCATTATTTGTGAGGATTCTACAAAACAAAGGGGTTTTTGCTTGGGGTACAGAATTAAAAAAGAATTAACAAAGTGTGTTTATACAGCTTTCTTGGCCTGGAATTCTCTATATATGGTAGCAAGGATTCCCTCCAGCCTCCAGGCATAATGAGGAAACCTTCCCATGTGGGTTTGGTTTCCTCCTTTCAGGGGAACAAAGAAAGGTCAGAATAGTCTTCTTGTACTGGCTGTTTCTCAGGTAACTTTAATTCAAAATAATCAATATGCCACCTTGGCATATTTTGGGGCAGTCTGACTCAAGAACCATCATCATAAATTATTCTATTACATATATGTGGGTCAGTTTTTTGAATCTATATTCTGTTCAAAATGTGTTTTAAATGACATTGCTTTAGTATTCTCCTGATTATTAAAGCTATATATATATTTTTTCCCACACAGAGTTTATATATACTATGTATGTATACTGTACATATATATATATACAGTACATACTATATAGTTGCATATAATATTTATAATTATTCACACTCCTAATACTCAGTATTAACTATTATAACATTTTAATGAGTATCCATCCAGTCAGTAAAACACAGTGCACACACACACATGAACTATATGCCTAAATCATCTCTAAGCTCTAAATCAAAATTAATTTGGCACACCTTGATCTTTTCCATTAATACATCTGTATTTTTCTAACTTCTTATTTTAGCCTAACTTTGATTTGAAAAGAAAGAAACATTATATTTTTTAAATAAATCATCTTCTTAGCTTTTTATTTGTAATGCAACATTGATTATAAACTCTAATTCAAGGAAATTTTATGTGACTGCACTTATGCATTTGATAATCTATTAACAAGGCAGCAAAATCTTAGCATTAGAAACTGCAAGATGGATGGAGTTCAGGAGTGAAGACAGCAAGCTGCATTTTACAGAAGGTCATACTTAGAAAGCAGGGTTTCTTAACACAGACAGTATTGGTATTTAAGGATGGATAACCTTTGCTGAAGCAGACTGTCTTGTATATAGTCTTGTGTTTAGCAGAATCCCTGGCTTTTACCCAGTAGATAGCAATAGCACTCCTCAGTTGTGACAACCAAAAATGGTTCTAGATATTGCTGGATATGTCCTGGAGGAAGAGAGGAATTGTTCTAGGTTGAAAAGCACTGTTGTAGGAAAAGAGTACAATTTGCTTTGGCTGTAGGCTCATCATGTAGTCTTCCTCCTATATCCATGCCTATGGGCCAACTGAAATTGCAAGTTATCAATTTGAACATAGAAAGTTTTCTAAGAGGGAAGGAAGTAAGGCCCACATTCCATTCTTCTGAAATTTAAAGGTTGTCTTTGATAAACTCATCATTCTCTGACCACAATCTGACAAGAATATATGGCAGAACCTGAAAATGTGCTGCTAGTATTTAACAGTAGTATATGTTACAGGATAGAGCTTGTGTCTAACTGCATTTCTGATGCTAGAATGTTCCATATCCTGCCACTTTGGAAAAACATTAACCAAAATTATGTTAAAACCCTGCTTCAAAAATTGCTGATACATGAAGGTCTAGCTTACATATGGACACAAGGGAGATGGCGTGCTTATATGGGCATAATTCTGGAGATATTTGGGAAAGACTGACTTGTAGATTATCTCATCTCCCCTCTCACACAAATAGCGTAAAGAATTACTGGTAAACCTGAAGGTGTAATCAATCATTAGTTTCCACATTAGCTGTAACAATAGTTATATCCTGTTGAAGGCTCCCCGTGATGGAGAAGGGCAGAGACCTTGTTGGCTACAGTACTCTGCAGAGACCAGGGTCCACATGACCAGGCTGTAAGCTTCAGCTGTCACAACACTTGGTACAAGAGAAAGTCTTTGCCTTATCCAGTTGAATATCATAATTCTGATGACAGTATCACTGAGTGGTGGAAGCATTTAGTGAAATGGGAAATAGGACCTTTCAGGGTATTGATGTACTCAAATGAACTCTATAAAGCAAGTACTAACCATAAATGAGGCTACTTAGCTCAGTATTCAGCCTTTCCATTTTTTGCTTAATGAAACAAGGCACTCAAGACCTGACCTGACTGATCTGTGTTATTCCTTGGATTACCTGGGATTTTCGAGGTGTGGTAGGCTGAGCAGGCAGGTGTTGCTAGATATAAAATACAAGCTTTCTGTAATTTATAGACAAGGATTCCAGAATCATTTAATTAGGACACTGAAATGAAATGAAAACACATTTGATTACTGAGCTAATTGGTAGAGTTGGACAAGAGTTACACTAATCCATACCAAATAAGGCTGATAAGCTATTTAAACATTTGTAGTTCGCTTTCTGTTTAGATCTGGAAACTCAAATGGAGAGATTTATGAATTTATTTATGTTGAGGCTAAGAAACGAGGTACAAAATAAAGCATTTCTACTGTGTATAATCTTTACCCTTTCTCTTTTCTAAGTTTGCTTCATCTTTCATAAGAGCTTAAGAGATTTCAAATCAAACTCCTACCTTTTTTGTAACTCTCACCATGACTTAACCAATTGCTGTATTTGAAATTCTCTGGTAATTAAACCAGAGAACTTTTGTCCTGGATTTGCTCTCATATTTTTTGGTTACAACTTAAATGGTTTATCTCTCTTTTCAAATTGAGTTATAAATTCTGGCTGGATAGTACAGAGTTTGTTTTGGGGGGTGTGTGTGTGTGTGTGTGTGTGTATGTGTGTTTGGTTAAATAATCATAAACCAATCTGAATTTTGCAAGATAGAAATAAAAATTGTTATTCCATTACCTTGAATATCTCTACTGGTAGCTTCAGTTTTTAACCAGGATTAGGCTTGTTTGCTCCTGCTTCAGTTGCATTATTCTCTTTACTGCTATTTTTGTAATTATTTTTTAAAATCTTCATGTGTTTGGTCTCAGTTATAGAACTTCCAGTTGAAAATTCTAGTACCATTCAACTCCCTTTTTTGCTTAATTTCATATATACCAAGTTCATAGGTAACCATGTGTATGAGCACAATCTATATAAAACAGAATTATTGGCTGTTTTCCTATTATCAACATTCATGTTTTGTTTATTGAGGTTTGTTGTTTGTTTTTGCTTTTGGCAGTGGTGGTAAGGGGTTAGTGATCAGTTTATGTAGAACATATTGTAGTTATTTTTTTTGAACTCTCAGCAATCGCTGAAAATGTGGTGTTTTTAAAATTTCTTTTCATTTTCTAATCACATCTTTGATCTCCTTGAATGATGTTGTCATTTCTCACCATTTATATGGCTTCCACACTCATGTTCCCAATTTTATAGCACAAGGTAAGCTTCAGAAAGTTGTGCAATCTTCATTAATTAATATTCCACTGAACTGAGCTCTATGTCATCTCTCAGAGTATGGGCTACAATAAGCCTTATGTAGGCAGCATTTCAATTCCTGCTGAAATCCTTTGTCTAATTCTAGATGGACCTCTCAGTCCTTGGCACACATAGTTGTAAACACCCCATTGTCACTCTAGAACTCACAGTTTAGCAATACTTTATAGTAATATTTTTGTTCCTACCCCTAGACCTGAAATGTTTGTAGCTAAGAGAGGAAAGAAATCCAGCTCTATCCATACCTTCTGTGTGTGTGTGTGTGTGTGTGTGTGTGTGTGTGTGTGTGTGTTAAGGGTGAGAGATTTCTCCCTTTTATCTAAGTTCTGAATCACATTGAAAAATAGAAAGAATGTGATATTTAATGTAAGAAGACTTTACATTTTGTTTTCTCTACTTGGTATTAAGAAAATGAATATGGGCAAATACTTAACAATTTCCTCATCAGTATTACTAAGGTATAATGGGTAATATAATTAACTGCTTGAACATTATCAAATAGACAGTTGGAAAATACTTTAAAATACTTATACTGTGATATTGTTTTTTCTGTTAGCCTAGGTCAAATGCACATTAATTGAATACATTGTAAGCCTTCATTAAAAGTCGCTTTCAATCCTCTTCTGATCAAAAACCACATATATTTTGTATTATCATTCCCCTTTTTCAGCATACTTAAATACACGATATTTTAAATAGTCCAGGCTTCATATTTCCTTTGAGCTCTTTCAACACCCTTTGACAAAACAGAATATAGGTGAGAGTTAAAATAAACTGCAATATTTCTTTTTAGCTATATGGTGGATTTTATCAAGGTTACCAAGGATGGTCTTACCATCTAATTTTGATTTGCCTGACATAATAATAAACTTGTACTTCAAAACACTTAAGCTTTGTAGGGAACTGTGGAAATATAACTTGAAGGCAATTATGCAATAGAAATGTCAAACTATAGATGATTTAACCTTGAGGAAATTTGATTGTATTCTAATGTCGTTTGCTTATTTGCATAATGGAAGAAGTATTACAGTTTTGAATTGCACAATGATTTAGATATATGTAGTTTATGGTATGCTTCTGAAATCAGTGCCAGAGATTGGATATAGTGTTATTTGTTTTTTTAAAAAAAACTATTTAAGTAAATTGTTGAAAGAGAATTTGGGAAATTAAAATTTATTCTTCATCACTTTTTTTATCATTTACAATGCTTTTTATGTTATTGCAATATGGCAAGAAATCCTTAGCTAGTTTTCTGATATACTGATAAAACTTATTTTAAAAATTTTGTATATGCTAATAATTCTACTGTGCATCTGTTATACTAAAATACCTGGCTGAATAGTAAATAACATACAGATGTTTGAAATGATGTATAGTGAAAAATATTCTGTTTAGTGAATGAATGCTCTACTTTTTCCTCAGATTTATCTGAAAAGCATGAAATGCATTATTTCCCTCCCTCTCTCCCTCTCTCTCATCCTTCCTTCCTTCCTTTCTTTTTCTCTTTCATTTTACTTACATAGGTGCTTTTAATTATAGAACTGAGTATAGAAACAGTAAGATTTAAGTTCCTTTCTTGTTTTATGAGCACTAATATGTCAATAGGTTTAGAAATTAAACAAAAGTCCAACAAATTGAGGTTTTGGAAATACTATCATTTCCATATTTATCTTTCTCAAAATTAAAGATGTTACTTTGTTCTTAAATTATTCCAAGTACTCAAAATTAGCAAAGGAAATGTTTCTTTTGAATTTAAAAGGATTTACTGAGAGAGCAGAGGTAGGTCAGTAGAGTCTAGTATAAAAAATGAATACACGCAGTACTTAATTTTGGAAAATGTTCAGTGTACAGGTAAGTGGCTTACCATAATTAAATAACTTAGTATATGACATCTAGTTAGTCAATATTAATTATTTTTATTTTTAATTGGGAATTTTGATTAATAAAACAAAAAATCAAATTATAAATTATTGTGTATTGATGAAAGCTACAGTTTTCTTTATTTCTCATTGTACTTGTAACTTCAAGTTCTCTGATGTTATATAATGTTCCAATTTGTCTATTAATGTATCATACATTTGTCTAATTTCTATAATAGTTCTAGGAGCTAAAATAATCTTTTTTATAAAGGAAGAGAGAAAATGAACACTGCAAATGATAACATGGTAATCTTCCTTAATATGTAAGTGCTAGTGTGATTTAGCAATCTCAAGTTCATGTGGAAAACAATATATTTTCTTCTACCTCTCTTAATCACATGACTAACCATTCCATAAATGGAAAAATTTTTCAAACTACAATTAGGAACCCTCAATGAAATAATGCTACAACTTCATTTTGGGAAGAATAACCTTTTCTGGGCGAGTATTGAAATGCTCATGACCATACATAATATGGTTTTTGATTTGTGCCGAAGGAAGTATTCAGATCCTGGCATAGTGCTTGGTGTGTAGTACTCAATTCATAATATTGAATGTATCAATGAATAAAAGTATACATTGTTTCTGACTTGCAAATGACTTTTTGGAGCGCAACCCAATAATTGTCTCACTCTGTTATAAAATTCACTTTGGGATATGCAATATTTGAACAGACCTAAAAATTTAAAAATGGTCTCAAAAAAATCTCATAGAAAAGACTACATCAACATTTTATCATTGAAGGAAAAATTTGGAGAGTAATGTTGGAAATTAGATACCAAGAAGATCTCTGTAACATTATGGATGTCTTTTTGCCACATGGTCACTGTGCCTAAAGACAGGTGAATTTGGATACCTTGAATTTGTCTGAATTTTTGGGACATAAAAGTAATGAAGTAAGATTCTACACTGATAAAGAAAATTTGAGGAAAAAACTAAATCTAGTTTGTTTGGTTTTAATTTGGAATATTCATATTTTACATTTGACATCAAATATACCCATATATTGGATGTATATACACATAAATGACACAATATACTATATATATATACACAATATACACATAAATGACATCCAATATACTATATATATACTATTATATATAGTATATAAATATACTGTTTCTCAAATAAAATGAAATATTATTTGCCTATTTTCAGTTAATTGATTAAATAGCATTTTTGAATTATTATTTCATAGGTGGACATCATGTTTTATGCTTTTTTTTTTCCCCATCTGCACATACAGTCTGTGACTAGACATACATTCATTAAGAGGTAACTTATGCCAAGGGAAAAGGTCAAAATGGAAGTGTCTCAGCATTGCCTTATGGTTGAATTGACCCCATTGTCATTCTATGCCCATAAGTGTCCAATAAATTTCCATATTTAGAAATATGTAGATGTGGAGTACTCGGTTGCGTTGGTATCGTCACAGCTGTTCTGCTTCTTTTTGGCAGATTCTGTCTCTTGGCCAATTCACAATGAGAGAAATTCAAGAAGTTTTAATTGTTCAATATTTTCATCATGTTAGGAGATACAAATGTGAATGGCGTCAGAATCAAAGGACATGATTTCAATTTTATATTTTTATATATAAAATGATGTAAATAAAAAGCCAAAACCAAAGAAAACATTTCTTCTCTGTAATATATCCATGATCCAAGAGTGGAAAAGTTTCAACTCATAAAGTTTTTATTCAAACTTCCACTTAGAAAACAAATATATTGACCTATGGATTTTTTAAATTAATAATTAATAGTCTGCAGTGCTAAGGATCCAACTTTTAAAGCAGGCTAATCAGTGGAGAGAACAGCATTTAGCATTGACATCTACAATTAAATAAATAATTAACATATTGGAGCTTTTAACTATTGATATTTTTAACAGAATTTTTTTAGCTAATAATGGTTACTTTTTTCTGGATTCAGTAAACAGGAAACCAGTAGAAATTGTTTTATACAGTCATATGACCTCATAGGATACAACTTTCTCATATGAACCTAGCTCTAAAAAATGTAGTTTGGGAATAAAACAGCATTTTTTCCATGGTAATCTGTATATTTAATCATTATGGTTATTTTTCAGAGAGTGTAGAGAGTGATTTTTCTCAATCATAATTTCATTTTAATGTGCATCCACATGGACATGTTTCTTCAGTCTTATAAGAGGGTGATGTAAAATGAGTTTCTGTTTTCAACTATTGAGGATAGAATTCTCTTAAATGAAATGAGCACTCATTGATTATGAAACTGTGTTCTGTACATCCTCCTGCAATAGACCCCACTATTGCATTCTCAGAGGAAGACAGGAGAGCTTCTTGAGTTTTTCTGAGTTTCTCTTCAATACATTTAGGCAAAGGAGAGAGAGACTTACAGCCAAGAATTCAGTGGTTAGCCTATATCCAGCAACTCAGTTTAAAGAAACACAGCCCTGCATGGATGACCTTCAGTCATCCCTGGATGAATTTTCAGAGACTTATTTTCCCCTTGAGCAGCAGGAATTCATGTTAGATCTAGCCTTATTGTTTTATAGGTCCTGAATAAGTAAGTTATCTGCTAACAGGACATACAGTGCAAGTTAAAAAAAAATCATGTGTTTTACTTGCACAAATATTAATTTTCTTAAGAGCATTCTATTGTAGGCAAGTCAATTAGGTAGAATAATATGTATATAATCCATATGAATTTGAGAGTTAATTTAGTAAAAGTCCTAAATTTACCATTAATGACTGTGTAAGGAAGAAAAACAGGTGACAAACTAATTCCTGATTTTAATGCTTAAAATGGAATGCTAATGATTTACTATTCCTCTTATTATCACCAACACAAAAGTTTAAAATAGGAAAAAAGAATTGTGAATTATATGGCTTACTATTATCAAATGTATATAAAAATCTCAAGAGTTTAAATTATATACTTCATCAGTGAAATTCATAGTACTAAGTTCAAACTTAAAATTTTCTTCATTTGGTGAATTTAAACTGAGTTCTGTACTTGACCCAAAGAATAGGTGAATATATATATATATACATATTCTACAGCAGGATTTTTTTAAACTAATCAGATGAGGATCTCTTTAAAAATTCAGAGTTTGATTCAGGAGTTACATGGTGGAACAGGAGATTCTGCATTTGATATAAGGTCCCATGTTGGTCCACCAACCTCTCTTTGTTGTATCAAAGTCCTAGAGGCTCTTATAATCCATTTGATGATGCAAAGGTCTTAAAAATTAATGAGCATAAATATGGTAAGTTTTATTATAGAGTAGAGAATTAAGTGTTAATAACATATCAAAGACTGGGAAACCAAATCTTTCTAGGGGGTATTAGGGAAGGTTTCACTGCGGTGGTAAAAATTGAACTGAGTCTGAGAGGACATATAGAACATTGCTAATCAAATTATTAATTATTACTGTCAGTTACAGCAGAAGGAATAATATATATCGACAATGACTCATGAAAAAGTCTGGGACAGTGTCATATTCAGTGTGGAATGAGCATAGGTGTGTCTGTGGGAACTGATGAGCTAGAAGGATATTGGGACAGTAGTTTGGATAAAATGGTAAGGACCAAATTAACAAACAGCTTTCATACCTTATAATTTGCATAAACAAAAAAGGTTTACAGTAGAGTAAAATTATTGTTTTCTTTTAAAAATAATTTTGAAAGTCATTTTCAGAATGCATTAAGCTAGAAAGTCTGGTGACAGTGAAACAAGATAGAAGACTCTTAAAATAGTTCAAATGAAGAAGATAATTGTCTACATTAAGGCAGAAGTGTGAGGAATGAAAAGTAGCCAATTTTAACAGATATTACTGAGTTTTAGTAGTAACTGGTGACTGATTTGGTATGGGGATCAGAAAGATGGAGCAATAAATTATGATACAACATTTTCTATTTAAGGAGACAGGATTAAATGATGACAGCATTAAAAATGATCATATGTCAAAATTTTTGTAAAATACAGCAATCACTACCCATAAACTCAGTAATTATTCTGTCTCTGTTATTAAACTTAATAGATGATAATTATCAATTCACATATTACAAATCTTCATTTTTTTAACATCATGCTGATCAAAATATTTTTATGTTTAAAAATAGAAATGATTTCCATAGGCCTCAGAATTTTAAATAAGCACATTTTCTTCAGTGTGATAATTAAAAATAAGAATATTTTAAATTGTATTGTTTTATTTTGCATGTTACTATTCATTTATTTTTCTCCTGGGCCTTTGGTAGTTTTATTTTCGATTAAAAATAATAATTTTCTGATATAATTGAACCATTTCTACTTTTACTGGACTCTGTAACTACATGTTCAGCAATGAGAGTGAAAATATTACCAAAAAGTTAACATATACAGTTGTAGGCATATGGAAGATAAGGGTTTTTTTGGTTTTTGTAGATAATAAGTAAGATTAAAAATATGTAATAAGGGGAGGAGCTTCAAGATGGCGGAAGAGTAAGACGTGGAGATCACCTTCCTTTCCACAAATACATCACAAATACATCTACATGTGGAACAGCTCCTACAGAACACCTACTGAACGCTGGCAGAAGACCTCAGACCTCCCAAAACGCAAGAAACTCCCCACGTACCTGGGTAGGGCAAAAGAAAAAAGAAAAAACAGAGACAAAAGAATAGGGACGGGACCCGCACCAGTGGGAGGGAGCTGTGAAGGAGGAAAGGTTTCCACACACTAGAAGCCCTTTCACGGGCGGAGACTGCGGGTGGCGGAGGGGGGCAGCTTCAGAGCCACAGAGGAGAGCGCAGCAACAGGGGTGCAGAGGGCAAAGCGGAGAGATTCCTGCACAGAGGATTGGTGCCGACCGGCACCCACCAGTCCGAGAGGCTTGTCTGCTCACCCGCCGAGGGGGGCGGGACTGGGAGCTGAGGCTCGGGCTTCGAAGCTTAGATCCCAGGGAGAGGACTGGGGTTGGCGGTGTGAACACAGCCTGAAGGAGGCTAGTGCGCCACAGCTAGCCGGGAGGGAGTCCGGGAAAAGGTCTGGAGCTGCCGAAGAGACAAGAGACTTTTTCTGCCCTCTTTGTTTCCTGGTGCGCGAGGAGAGGAGATTAACAGCGCTGCTTAAAGGAGCTCCAGACACGGGCGTGAGCTGCGGCTATCAGCGCGGACCCCAGAGACGGCATGGGATGCTAAGGCTGCTGTTGCAGCCACCAAGAAGCGTGTGTGCAAGCACAGGTCACTGTCCACTCCTCCTCTCCCAGGAGCCTGTGCAGCCCGCCACTGCCAGGGTCCCATGATCCAGGGACAACTTCCCCGGGAGAACACGCAGTGCGCCTCAGGCTGTTGCAACATCATGCCGGCCTCTGCCTCGCAGGCTCGCCCCGCATCCGTATCCCTCCCTCCCCCAGACCTGAGTGAGTCAGAACCCCCGAATCAGTTGCTTCTTTAACCCCGTCCTGTCTGAGCAAAGAACAGACGGCCTCAGGGGACCTACATGCAGAGGTGGGTCCAAATTGAAAGCTGAACCCCAGGAGCTGTGCAAACAAAGAAGAGAAAGGGAAATTTCTCCCAGCAGCCTCAGGAGCAGAGGATTAAACCTCCACAATCAACATGATGTACCCTGCATCTGTGGAATACCTGAATAGACAGTGAGTCACCCCAAATTGAGGTAGACATTGGGAGAAAAGATATATATATATTTACCATTTTCTCTTTTTGTGAGTGTGTATGTGTATGCTTCTGTGTGTGATTTTCTCTGTATAGCTTTGCTTTTACCATTTGTCCTAGGGTTCTGTCTGTCCCTTTTTTTGTTTAATTACTTTAAAAAAATTTATTCTTAATAATTATTTTTTATTTCAATAACTTTATTTTATTTTACTCTATTTTATTTTCTCCTTTCTTTCTTTCTTTCTTTCTTTCTTTCTTTCTTTCTTTCTTTCTTTCTTTCTTTCTTTCTTTCTTCCTTCCTATCTTTCTTCCTTTCTTTTTTTTCTCCCTTTTATTCTTAGCCGTCTGGTTGTAAGGCTTTTGGTGCTCCAGCCACACGTCAAGGCTGTGCCTCTGAGCTGGGAGAGCCAAGTTAAGGACACTGGTCCACAATAGACCTCCCAGCTCGATGTAATATCAAAAGGCAAAAATCACCCAGAGATCTCCATCTCAACACCAAGACCCAGCTTCACTCAGTGACTGGCAAGCTACAGTGCTGAACATCCTAAGACAAACAACTAGCAGGCCAGGAATACAACCCCATCCAAACCAGAGAGGCTGCCTGAAATCATAATAAGGCCACAGACACCCCCAAACACAAAACAAAGATGTGGAAATGCCCACCAGAAAGACAAGATGCAGCCTTATCCACCAGAACACAGACACTAGTCCCCTCCACTAGGAAGCCTACAGAACCCACTGAACCAACCTTAGCCACTGGGGACAGACACAAAAAACAATGGGAATTATGAACATGCAGCCTGCGAAAAGGGTACCCCAAACACAATAAGTTAAGCAAAATGAGAAGACAGAAAAACACACAGCAGATGAAGGTGCAAGGCAAAAACCCACCAGACCTAACAAATGAAGAGGAAATAGGCAGTCTACCTGAAAAAGAACTCAGAATAATGATAGTAAAGATGATCCAAAATCTTGAAAATACAACAGAGAAAATACAAGAAACGATTAACAAGGACCTAGAAGAACTAAAGAACAAACAAACGGAAATGAACAACACAATAAATGAAATTTAAAATTCTCTAGAAGAGATCAATAGCAGAGTAACTGAGGCTGAAGAACGGATAAGTGACCTGGAAGATGAAATAGTGGAAATAACTACTGCAGAGCAGAATAAAGACAAAAGAATGAAAAGAATTGAGGACAGTCTCAGAGACCACTGGGACAACTTTTAATGCACCAGTATTCGAATTATAGGGGTCCCAGAAGAAGAAGAGAAAAAGAGAGAGACTGAGAAAACATTTGAAGAGATTATAGTTGAAAACTTCCCTAATATGGGAAAGGAAATAGTTAATCAAAGCCAGGGATCACAGAGAGTCCCATACAGGATAAATCCAATGAGGAACAAGCCAAGACACATATTAATCAAACTATCAAGAAATAAATACAAAGGAAAAATATTAAAAGCAGCAAGAGAAAAACAACAAATAACACACAAGGAAATCACCATAATCTTAACAGCTGATCTTTCAGCAGAAACTCTGCAAGCCAGAAGGGACTGGCAGGACATATTTAAATTGATGAAGGAGAAAAACCTACAACCAAGATTACTCAGCAAGGATCTCATTCAGATTTGATGGAGAAATTAAAACCTTTACAGACAAGCAAAAGCTAAGAGAATTCAGCACCACCAAACCAGATTTACAACAAATGCTAAAGGAACTTCTCTAGGTAGGAAGCACAAGAGAAGGAAAAGACCTACAATACCAAACCCAAAACAATTAAGAAAATGGTAATAGGAACATACATATTGATAATTACCTTAAATGTAAATGGATTAAATGATCAAACCAAAAGACATAGACTGGCTGAATGGATACAAACACAAGACCTGTATATATGCTACCTACAAGAGACCCACCTCAGAATTTGGGACACATACAGACTGAAAGTGAGGGAATGGAAAAAGATATTCCATGCAAATGGAAATCAAAAGAAAGCTGGACTAGCAATTCTATATCAGACAAAATAGACTTTAAAATAAAGACTATTACAAGAGACAAAGAAGGACACTACATAATGATCAAGGGATCTATCCAAGAAGAAGGTGAACAACGGTAAATATTTATGCACCCAACATAGGAGCACCTCAGCACATAAGGCAAATACTAACAGCCATAAAAGGGGAAATCGACAGTAACACAATCATAGCAGGGGAGTTTAACACCCCACTTTCACCAAAGGACATATCATCCAAAATGAAAATGAAAAAGGAAACACAAACTTTAAATCATACATTAAACAAGATGGACTTAATATTTATAGGACATTCCATCCAATAACAACAGAATACACATTCTTCTCAAGTGCTCATGGAACATTCTCCAGGATAAATCATATCTTGGGTCACAAATCAAGCCTTGGTAAATTTAAGAAAATTGAAATCGTATCAAGTATCTTTTCTGACCACAATGCTATGAGACTACATATCAATTACAGGAAAAAATCTATAAAAAATACAAACACATGGAGGCTAAACAATACACTACTTAATAACCAAAAAATCACTGAAGAAATCAAAGGAAATCAAAAAATACCTAGAAACAAGTGCCAATGAAAACAGGACGACCCAAAACCTTTGGGATGTAGAAAAAGCATTTCTAAGAGAGAAGTATATAGCAGTACAATCCTACCTTAAGAAACAAGAAACATCTCAAATAAACAACCTAACCTTGCACCTAAAGCAATTAGAGAAAGAAGAACAAAAAAACCCCAAAGTTAGCAGCAGGAAAGAAATCATAAAGATCAGATAAGAAAGAAATTAAAAATAAATGAAGGAAACGATAGCAAAGATCAATAAAACTAAAAGCTGGTTCTTTGAGAAGATAAACAAAATTGATAAACCATTAGCCAGACTCATCAAGAAAAAAAGGGAGAAGACTCAAATCAATAGAATTAGAAATGAAAAAGGAGAAGTAACAACTGGCACTGCAGAAATACAAAGGACCATGAGAAATGACTACAATCAACTCAATGCAATAAAATGGACAACTTGGAAGAAATGGACAAATTCTTAGAAATGCACAACCTGCCAAGACTGAATCAGGAAGAAATAGAAAATATGAACAGACCAATCACGAGCACTGAAATTGAAACTGTGATTAAAAATCTTCCAACAAACAAAAGCCCAGGACCAGATAGCTTCACAGGCAAATTCTATCAAACATTTAGAGAAGAGCTAACACCTATCCTTCTCAGACTCTTCCAAAATATAGCAGAGGGAGGAACACTCCCAAACTCATTCTACGAGGCCACCATCACCCTGATACGAAAACCAGACAAAGATGTCACAAAGAAAGAAAACTACAGGCCAATATCACTGATGAACATACATGCAAAAATCCTCAACAAAATATTAGCAAACAGAATCCAGCAGCACATTGAAAGGATCATATACCATAATCAAGTGGGCTTTATCCCAGGAATACAAGGATTCTTCTATATATGCAAATCAATCAATGTGATACACCATATTAACAAATTGAAGGGGAAAAACCATATGATCATCTCAATCGATGCAGAGAAAGCTTTTGACAAAATTCAACACCCATTTATGATAAAAATCCTCCAGAAAAGAGGCATAGAGGGAACTTTCCTCAACATAATAAAGGCCATATATATGACAAACCCACAGCCAACATCGTCCTTAATGGTGAAAAACTGAAACCATTTCCACTAAAATCAGAATCAAGACAAGGTTGCCCACTCTCCCCACTATTATTCCACATAGTTTTGGAAGTTTTAGCCACAGCAATCAGAGAAGAAAAAGAAATAAAAGGAATCCAAATTGGAAAAGAAGTAAAGCTGTCACTGTTTGCAGATGACATGGTAGTATACATAGAGAATCCTAAAGATGCTACCAGGAAACTCCCAGAGCTAATCAATGCATTTGGTAAAGTAGCAGGATACAAAATTAATGCACAGAAATCTCTAGCATTCCTATACACTAATGATGAAAAATCTGAAAGTGAAATTAAGAAAACATTCCTTTTACCATTGCAACAAAAAGAATAAAATACCTAGGAATAAACCTACCTAAGGAGACAAAAGACCTGTATGCAGAAAGTTATAAGACACTGATGAAAGAAATGAAAAATGATACAAATAGATGGAAAGATATACCATGTTCTTGGATTGGAAGAATCAACATTGTGAAAATGACTCTACTACCCAAAGCAATGTACAGATTCAGTGCAATCCCTGTCAAACTACCACTGGCATTTTTCACAGAACTAGAACAAAAAATTTCACAATTTGTATGGAAACACAAAAGACACCGAATAGCCAAAGCAATCTTGAGAAAGAAAAACAGAGCTGGAGGAATCAGGCTCCCTGACTTAAGATTGTACTGCAATGCTACAGTAATCAAGACAGCATGGTACTGGCAGAAAAACAGAAATATAGATCAACAGAACAGGATAGAAAGCCGAGAGATAAACCCACACACATATGATCACCTTATCTTTGATAAGGAGGCAAGAATATACAGTGGAGAAAAGACAACTTCTTCAATGGCGCTGGGAAAACTGGACAGATACATGTAAAAGTATGATATTAGAACACTCCCTAACACCATACACAGAAATAAACTCAAAATGGATTAAAGACCTAAATGTAAAGCCAGACACTGTAAAACTTTTAGAGGAAAACATAGGCAGAACACTGTATGACATAAATCACAGCAAAATCCTTTTTGACCCACCTCCTAGAGAAATGGAAATAAAAACAAAAATAAATAAATGGGACCTAATGAAACTTAGGAGCTTTTTCACAGCAAAGGAAACCATAAACAAGACGAAAAGACAACCCTCAGAATGGGAGAAATTATTTGCAAGTGAAGCAACTGACAAAGGATTAATCTCCAAAATTTACAAGCAGCTCATGAAGCTCAATATCAAAGAAACAAAGAACCCATATTATCTCACACTGGTTAGAATGGCCATCATCAAAATATCTACAAAAAATAAATGCTGGAGAGGGTGTGGAGAAAAGGGAACCCTATTGCACTGTTGGCAGGAATGTAAATTGATACAGCCAGTATGGAGAACAGTATGGAGGTTCCTTAAAAACTAAAAATAAAACTACCGTACAACTCAGCAATCCCACTACTGGGCATATACCGTGAGAAAACCATAATTCAAAAATATTCATGTACCAAAGTGTTCATTGCAACTCTATTTACAATAGCCAGGACATGGAAGCAACCTAAGTGTCCATTGACAGATAAATGGTTAAAGAAGATGTGGCACATACATACAATGGAATATTACTCAGCCATAAAAAGAAAGGAAATTGAGTTATTTGTAGTGAGGTGGATGGACCTAGAGTCTGTCATACAGAGTGAAGTAAGTCAGAAAGAGAAAAACAAATACTGTATGCTAACACATATATATGGAATCTAAAAAAAATAAAAATAAAAATGGTCCTGAAGAACATAGGGGCAAGACGGGCACAAAGACAGAGACCTACTAGAGAATGGACTTGAGGATATGAGGAGGTAGAAGGAAGGGTAAGCTCTGACAAAGTGATAGAGTGGCATGGATATGTATACACTACGAAACGTAAAATAAGTAGCTAGTGGGAAGCAGCCGCATAGCACAGGGAGATCAGCTCAGTGCTTTGTGACCACCTAGAGGGGTGGGATAGGGAGGGTGGGAGGGAGGGAGACATAAGAGGGAAGAGATATGGGGATATATGTATATGTATAACTGATTTACTTTGTTGTAAAGCAGAAATTAACACACCATTTTAAAGCAATTGTACACCAGTAAATATGTAAAGAAAAATATGTAATAAAATTTAAAGTCAGAACTCGAATATGTACTGCCATTTGCTTTTTTTAAGAGGCGGAAAAGTTTCATCAATCTTTATTACATACTTTCTGAACTCAGATGTAGTTTGTAGCCATGTAAAAGGAGAAATATTTTGTACAAAATATAAGTATAAATGTAAAGCATTCCTTTCAGTAGTATACTGCAATATTTACAATAGCTAACAGCATGACTTTCAGAAACTTGAGCATATAATAGCGATTTGTCATTTTTCTCCAAGTTCATTGACATTGTCAAGGCATATTTAACTTAGCAGGAGAATTTAAATTTCATAGTTGGTGATTTCATGAAGCATTCTTCTTACCCTGAGGTTTCATCTAAAAACTCCCTTTTCATTTCTTTCAATAAATTACCATCTATTCATATCTCCTTCATTAGAATGTTAGGCTTCATTAGAATGTTCAGATGCAAATAATCAAAATACCACCTGTTTTCAAACTATATTTGTATAAAAGTTTACTTCTGATTTGTAATTTGGATAATGGCTAAGGAAACCTTTATGAATATAATCTCTTTGGGCAAGCATAGTTAGAGAATTTGGTCAGAATCTCTTGTGGTATAACATGATCTGTTTTATCAGTTGGCTTGGATTTAAATTGGTTGTATTGTGTTAGACTGTAATTACCACTGGGGAAAAACAAAACTAGGTAAGACAAAATGGAATAATGGCACTTTAATTTTTTTTTTTTTTTTTTTTTTTGCGGTATGTGGGCCTCTCACTGTTGTGGCCTCTGCCGTTGCGGAGCACAGGCTCCGGACGTGCAGGCTCAGCGGCCATGGCTCACGGGCCCAGCCGCTCCGCGGCATGTGGGATCTTCCCGGACCGGGGCACGAACCCGTGTCCCCTGCATTGGCAGGCAGACTCTCAACCACTGTGCCACCAGAGAGGCCCACATTTTAATTTTAATAACTAAAAGGAGAAGAAAACTATTTCTTTAGTAGGAACCGTTTGCTCCTAGTGGTTTTACTCTAATTCCACTTGATGGAGAACATCCCCTTCAAACCAGGTATTGATATGTAATATATTGTCCTATAATTCCACTCCACCTACCCTAGCCCCAAACGGGATGTCCTCTATGTTCTTATGAATTAAAATTATAATACAGTCTTCCAATTCATGAAGCAATGAGGCATAAATTTATCTTTCATTATGTTCTTTCCTTAATGTTCACAAGGCTAATACCATTTATTCATCTATATGTTACCAAAGTTGTGGGCTAAGTACTACACATACTATCCTTGTATTGGCAAAGACCAAAAGATAAATAAATGATTAAAATTAGAACAAAAGGTAGATCTAATAACAAATTTAGTAATTATCATCCCAGTAAGTATTATCTTGCCCATAGTATGCCATCTATATTTTATAGAAAAGGAAACTACATTTTGGTTATTTATCTTGTCCTAGCAAGGCACAAAACAAGTAAGAGCCAGAGCTGAAACTTAAACCATTTCTTTCCACTGTATTATATTGTTTCCATTCCTTATATTTAAACTTTGAAAATGTCATAAAATTACATTTTGTTTTATTCTAATATGACTTGGATTTACTTTTCTTTTCCATTTGTACTTCATGGACCCAGGTCCAGAGTCCTGACAGTTCACAATTTATTTGCTTCCAAACCTGATCTAAGCTCATCTCCCTACTTCGATCCTCATCCATTCTTCCATTCTGCTTTCCACTGCCAGCTAAAATCCCTTAGGTCTAAAAACTGCATTTTCTTAGTATAATGCCATAAAGCATGAAATTTGATGTTTACTTTCAAAGCCTTTCTTAATTTTGTTCTATTTCTTATTAAATACATTTCTCACTTTTATTACTCTTGGATGTGTAAAAATTAATAAAGGGGAACCTCACTAAAATGAGTTTGGGAGGCCAGGGTGGGGAACTGTCATGCAGTACCACTCCATGTCAGTTACAGGAAGAATTGTCAATTATAGACCCCAAAACAAAAATCATCAACAGAAAAGAATCATTAATTATAGGCCCCAAAAGGGAAAGGTATATATTCCATTCCCTACAAGAAACTGACTACCCCAGGAACTCGGCCAATGAGAAGCCGTTATCACCTGGAACTCTCACTTTTCTCCAATGAACTTTTGTTCAAAACAACCCCTCTCAGCTTCTTCCTTTTTCTCTGTAAAATAATGACTCTCCCTTTGTTTGTTGGACTGGGCTATTGTTTTTGCCATGGCTTGATTGCAATTCTCTGCTCTTTTAGAATAAACCCATTTTTGCTGATAAAAGAACTGATTTTTTTCCTAAGGTCAACAAATATTAGTTATCTCATACTATTTTTATTGCTTTCAGCAGGATAAGTAGGCCACTATGACTAGTGTGATTTTTTTTTTTTTTTGGATCTCTGCTAACTGACTTTTAAAAAAAATATATCTTTATCGGAGTAAAATTGTTTTACAATGGTGTCTTAGTTTCTGCTGTATAACAAAGTGAATCAGCTATATATATACATATATCCCCATATCTTCTCCCTGTTGCGTCTCCCTCCCACCCTCCCTATCCCACCCCTCTAGGACATCACAAAACACCAAGCTGATCTCCCTGTGCTATGTGGCTGCTTCCCACTAGCTATTTTACATTTGGTAGTGTATATATGTCCATGCCACTCTCTCACTTCATCCCAGCTTACCCTTCCCCCTCCTTACATCCCTCAAATCCATTCTCTACATCTGCGTCTTTATTCCTGTCCTGCCCCTAGGTTCTTCAGATCATTTGTGGGGTTTTTTTAGATTCCATATATATGTGTTAGCATATGGTGTTTATTTTCCTCTTTCTGACTTACTTCATTCTGTATGACAGTCTCTAGGTCCATCCACCTCACTACAAATAACTCAATTTCGTTTCTTTTTATGGCTGAGTAATATTCCATTGTATATATGTGCCACATCTTCTTTATCCATTCATCTGTCAGTGGACACTTAGGTTGCTTCCATGTTCTGGCTATTGTAAATAGAGCTGCAATGAACATTGTGGTCTGAATTTTTTATTGAACTCTAACCTTGCATTCTCTCCTCTCATTTTTATCTCCATCTATACAAGTCCTGCCCATCCCACAAAGCTCAAATTAGAATCTGTCACTCACACAGACATCAGTTTGCCTGTTGCTTCCTATATTTAACCTGCCCGTTTATAAAGTTGATCTAGCCTTTATAGTGAGTTCTGAATATTTTTCTATAATTAGCTGTAGTTTATTAAGTGATTTAACATGTGTTAAGAATCCTGATAACTGTACTATGTGTTTTAATCCTCATGATATCCCAATGAGTTATGCACAATGATTAATCTTATTTAAGAAAAAGAAAAGTAGCTTACTCAATGTTGCATAATTACTAAATAAATACTAAATTTGTTATTAAATTTAGCTTTTTTGTTTTTTGCTTTTTGTTTGAAGGAAATTTTACTTTTTTCTCCACAAAGAGTGGAAATGGCTTTAGAAACCTTAGAAATCATAGTCTTCATACCTCCTTTTAACCAATGTTTTTAAAGGCATTCCATTGTGATCACTGAGTAAATAGGGTTATTCATAAAGAAAATGGGAGCCAGTCATATATTATAATTTTAGGAGCACTTGGTTATGTAGATTTATAAAAACAGACTTATAAAAAGGAAACATTTATTCTGAGAAAAAAAAAATACACCTGGTTTTCAAAAACGAAATTTATACTACTATTGACAGACCACATGATTAAATCTTGTCCTACCTGAGAATACATCAGAATATAAATAAAAAATCCATTGTTTCAAATATTTATTAATCAGGTCTTTTCTCTTATGAGGGGGTGGAAGTGAAGATGAATTAGAATTTAGCATATGGCCTAAGTATAAAACCAAGAAAAATTTAATTCATGTGGATAGCAAATTTTTAAAAATTCACCAACATCATTTCCATAATAAAACAGCTGCAAGATTTGTCTTTCAATCAGTCACTACTGCTAAATAAAAATGACATCCTAATGTCCTCTAAGACAGGCTTTGACAAACTATGTCCTGCAAGCTAAAGATAAAATGGAACATCTATATAGGGCAAAGGGCAAAGAAAAATCATCTCTATCATATTTCCTCTTTGGAGTAATAGAAATAGCATCTTAAAATTTTAAAGATTAAAAAAAAATCTTTAGTAACCTTCAAGCTTTCAATGTCTTGAATAGGTTCAAAACCCAATGTGGCATCTTTGTATACTCCTTTGAGACTATTTCTGGTTCAAAATATAATCAAAGAGAATGAGGCCAATGAACTTTTGTTCAAAAATACTGTATGTGGCAGAAGTGAAGAAGTCACTTAAATTTCAGCAGTAATTAGTTCTTTTAATTTAAAATGCATCCTCTAAGGCTTTTAGTATTGATAATGAGACACTTTTGGTCTGACACTAAGTAAAGACAACAACGAAGGTGGAAAGAGAGAAGACATCCCAAAGTAACAGTGTTTTAAATTAATTATGAGAAACAGTGAGCTGGCCAGCCAACTAAGAAAATAACACTGTTTTTATATTTGATGTTCTTTCTTGCTTGTTTGGTTGTTCAGTTTTATGCAAATAGCTGTTTAAAATTATGGTGTCAAAGAAAATTGGCTATATAGTAAGATTTTTCACAGTTGTATGTACTTAGATCAGGGGGTAGCTCTAGATATATAACACTGAATCTGTATGTTTCATAAAGAAAATAAGCCTCATTAATTTATGTGTCTTATAATTTATGTATTTTTGTACAAAGTATATTTTCATAAGAAAACTCTTTTTGTTTAGAAATTATAAGTCATATGAGACCTCAAAATTTTTAAAAAATCCATAGAATAACTTGGTTTTAGAGCTATGGTAAGAACAAAACTAACCAACAAAAAACTGAACTACTATTACTTTCCCCATCTCTAAATCTACCACAGTGTCTATTCTGCTTTTGCCTTTTTGAATTAGCTTTTTTAACCCCCAAATTCAACTGCCCATGTTTACAACACTATACTGGATTTTTAATTTTTATATTGTGCTTGTATTCTTTCTGTAGTCCACTCAGATTTAGTTTTGGATAGGTTGCTAAATTGAAGAATAATACATGATACTATTTTCTACCATAAATAAATATCTTTATTTGTTAACTCACACATAAATCAGACAAAAAGTGTGGGCTAGGATAATAGGTATATAGAGAGAACCTAGTGCGTTTCCCTATTTCTGGCTAAAGTGACATTTGATGAAGTATAAATATTTCTGCCATTCTATCTAATCCTATTATTCAAATATAAATCATACTCTATTTGAAATTAATGTGATTTTAACATAGTAAGTATTACATTGAATCACATGAAATTGCCTATAATAAACTATTTTTGGTCTACATTTGACCATTTCATAAGGTTATACCTAATATTTATGTATCCCATTTGTTTAACTTTGGTCTATAAACTTATTCTTAATAGATTAATATTAAAATGTGAATGATCTGGAAAGAAGGTACTTGCAATGCCAGTGATTTATGTGATTTACACATAATTGATTCTATTAATGAATAAGTGTGAAATAGGAAAACCAAGTATAATATTTTATATTTTCTTCCTACTTCTCTTATTATCAACATAAAACGTCCAATCAACTAATACCTAAAGCAGCTAAATTATCTCAGGGATATTAAGAATCCAAAATATATTGGATTTTTTACATCAGACTTGAAATGTAGAAGGGACAAAACATATCTAGAACAAGTAGCTAGAAACTGGGGACAAAATAGATTCACATGCCAATTTATGTGATAAAAGACATTAAAATATTAAGAAATACAGAAAAGAGATAAAAGGTGAAAATCAGTGGTAGAAACTTCAATGTATAAAGTAGAATTTGAAATGGATTATTTGTTTTTAAATGGAGACTTTAGTTTCTAGAATGAGACATAGATAAATAAATCCACTTATTTATTTCAAGAAGCTCACATCTGAGAAATGGTCACAGCTTTGCCTACCATACATTTCATACCAGGCTGTGTGCACTGTTTCATGATTAGAGGTTGTTTACTTTTGCTGGTCAACACCAACTACTTTAAAAATATTTCTGCACTTTAAAAGTACTTTAGACTTACAGGGACAGCTGGGCCATGCACACCCGTCTACGCTTCTTTGCACTGGGCATAAATAGTGCCTAGCAGAGTACAAATCCCCTTTCCCCCACTGTGGGCAGAGATCTTAACATGGTAATGAAGCAAAAATAACTTTTGGACACCTTCAAGTCTCATCTGCACAGGCTGGTTCCTGTGGTCAAGTCAGAGCCGGTTCAGGGTGGCTGACCACTGCATATCTTTTAAAGCACTGCTGCAAAACATCTCTGTCAAATACCAGGTGCTTTTGAAACAAACACAGATATAAATCAAGGAAAGGATCCTTTAGCTCTCAGGGACTGGTATGGGTGACAAAATCACTACATATTCAGAGTTTAATAAGTGATTTAAACAATTTGTTAAATGTTAAATGAAGTATATTTTATAACATACTTACATTCTACTTAGAACTTGTAGTATACACTGACACTCACATACACACACAAATATGTACATAAAATCATCATTCATTTTTTCCCTCACACATACTAAGGAAAGGAAACATTTCCAAAATTCCCACCTGTTCTGCATGTGAATGTACCTAATTGTGCTCTGATGACATGGCTTTAAACTTATAGTCCTGTGAGATGGTAGGTTTAGAGGCTTGGCTGTACTAAAAATTATTACAATTTTTATTACAGTTTGTAAAAGGTGTGGGCATTTTACAAATTTCCCATGAAAGCATCATGATAGACATGAATTCATTAAAGCAAAATCCTGTATAGATTTTTAGACGGTGTCCATTTCTACACACACACAAACACCACATACACAAACATATATTTATACATACAAATATGCATATATATGTATACTTAGCATAGTTTTGAAATCCTAAATAATATAATCACTCTAACAGTTTTTTACTGTTTTATATTATTATCTGTGAACTCTATAGCAAAGAGTGTTTGAAAAGACATAATATAGACTAAATATAAATCTAGACAAGCTATTATCTAATATAGCAAGTTCTTAATTCCATAGAAAATGACTATATAGTCCTTGACTGTAATAAAACAATTAAAACAAATACAGGCTACTGCTCACGTGTGTGTGTGTGTGTGTGTGTGTGTGTGTGTGTGTGTGTGTAAGAGTATTTAAGAGTTATATGTTTCAGCCTAACATTCCTAGATTAAATTCCCTCTACCCATTTTTATGAACATTTCTTAAGTCTTCATTATATTTCTAATAAAAGAAGGATAATGATAATTTGTAAAAAGCTTTTCTTTACAGCACAAAGGCATGGAAGTATAAAGAAAGTAATGTGTGGTTCATAAAGTACAGCAGTACCACAGCTGCACTTGCTACTAAAGAAGTCACAACCAATCACCAAATAAATATACTTACTTATATACATAAGTAAATTTAGAGCTGGGCTATTTATTGTTCCTCAGATGGTCCCAGTGGGCTTACACTTTCAACAGTGATTCTTAATGTGTTTCTCCCAAGAAAATCTGATTGCAGTTTCTTCCCTCACCCCTTATTTCTCTAGATACAATTATAATTTAATTTTCTATTAAGGAGGAATGGAAAAATTGATATCTGTGATTTTTTTTCTAAAAGACTTTATTGAGGTATAATTTATATGAATAAGAGACATTCATTTATATTTTGAGGAGATTTAGCATATTTATTCATTCTTATAAACATAGCCCCAGTTAGGTATAGAATATTTCCATTTCCTTTAAAACTTCCTCCAGGACCTTGTGGCTGGCATCCCTATTACTCTGTCCCCCAGGCTATCATTTATTTTATTTCTATCACTATAGATTATTTTTTCCTTTTCTGGAATATTTTATCAATGAAATTTAAAAAATCTGGCCTCTTTGACTCAGGATAATGCTTTGGGATAAATTCATGTCACTGCATGTATCAGTAGTTTTTCTTGTTTATTTTTGCAATTGTGTGCACCTGTGTATGTGTATGTGTTGGGCAGTAGCAAAGTATGGGGAATTTACTCTTCTAGACAGCAGGCTCAAACCTCTGCATTGGATTCTTATTGAAATATTTTCTGAGAAACTGCTTGTCTCCCAATCTGTAATATGCAACATGGAGTTCTGCCTATTTATTAATCCATTGCATCCACCTGTCAAACCCTTGCTCCCTATGGACACTTTCCAAAGATAAGATATTCTCAGTATGGTGACATTATAGAATCTAAGTATTGCACAATATAATGGTTTTAACCAAAGATTACATAGAGAATTTTTACAATAATTTTCTCCAAATTACTAACATTTTAAACAAACAAAAACTAGTAAGAAAATTTGAGTTACATGTCAAATATAACTGTAGAATATCAGGCTCACAAGGTGATATTTTGAAAAAATATGTCAAATGATAACAATGATGATGCATGTCTTAATTATTTTCTGAAATTGAAAAAGCCTTCAGAGCCTCCTTCTCAGTGTGAACCATTCTCCGCAACTGCATGTTTGATCTGCATATGTTTCTTTAAGTATATTCATGTTTTGCTCTTGATTTTGTTTGGTGTTATAAAAATGGACCTCTAAAATTTTGTAAAGTGTTGCTAAGTATATGGAGAATGAAGTAAAGAATCAGAAAGTTATTTCAATGTAAGGAAAGATGTAACTGCAAATAGGTATCCAGGAAATAATTTTTTAAGCATTTTACTTGTCATTGCTATATGCAGTGTTTAACAATTTGGGGGGCACTTTAATATCTAGGTAAATATAACGGACAGTAAGTAATCTTTGACCGGTGCTTCTAACAAGGCATATTTCTGCCTGAATGTGATAGCTTTATATACAGTAAACAGTCATGATATTCTAATATTTTTCAGAAGCATCAATCTAATAACGGTTGTTTCATTATTTCCAATAGGTTGTATAATCATCAAAAGGTATCATAAGATAAATAGTAGATAAAATATTAAATTAAAAAAACTAGCCAAGAAAGATAACATTCAAGTAATAAGAGTTCTGGAAAAAGAAAAGAGAAAATGGAGAAGGGAGAATATGTCAAAAGGATCTTCATATAGTTGTGAATTTGAGAGAAGCACAGCTGATGAAGGTGACTTCTTTATCTTCACCCCCAAATGTTGTCCTTTTTTTCCTTTTTTGGTACCTCAGTGAATAACCGTATTCATTTTATTCCTCTCTAAATTATCCAGTTCTCTGTATCCACGTAAAAAACAACTCAATTCAAACTATCATTCTGCACCCAAATAATGACATACTCTCCTAAGTATAAGTTTTACAATGCATTTACCCCCTCCAATTATTTCTCCATTAACACTCTTCTTATTCTAAATTGCAAATACTAGTTCATAATACTTCACTAGATCTCTGTGCCCTTAATGCACAGCTTTAGTTTCCTAGAACATTTTGTAAGAATACTTTTTATGTCATAATCTCTGATTAAGTGACAAGAATTCCTGTGTAGTATTTTTCACCCTTCTCAAAGCCTTTTACATTCCAGATCTATATGGTAACTTTCAAATATCTGAATGTTCCATGGTTCACCTTATCTCTTTTGCTCCAATTGTTAGTGTTCAGGCCAGAGAAATGATATGTCTTTTCTCATCACTCTTATTTAGGCTATTTCCTACTCTTACTAGTCTTTCAGTTAGTAGTAATCCTCTGAAAATTCTTCAAGATAGTCCTACTCTGGGCTTTGGGTATATTCTTTACCTGTCGAAGAAACTTTGATAATATGCTGTTATAATTGCAATTTACCACAGTGTTTGTTCCACTAAATTTTGAGTCATTTGAAGGTAGATACTGTGTTATTTCATCTCAGATTAATAGCAGGTAAAGACACTTGGCATAAAGTAGGTGTGAAATAAATATATGTTGAGTGAATATGCAGATAAAAAATGGGCAAGTTCTTCATATTTTCCTTTATTTGTAGAAAATATACACGATACAAGAAGTTCTGCAATGCTGCTCACATTAATCCTACCAAGGAAAGAAAAGAAAACAATTTCTTAAGCATGATCAGATGAGCTTTGCATTTAGAAGGTTTCAAAGGATTTTTTTTGTTGTTATTTTTCCCCTCTGGTATCTGTTGTAATACCAGTTGAAAATGTTCAAATGATTCTGTAAATGAATCTGAAATTTTCAATTATGGTTGGATATGACACATTTCGTGTTTTCAAGGCATTATAGCCAGACAATAATTACTAACAGTACTAGTCTTACATAGACACTGACATTTTGCTGTGGATTACTCATTTCACTAAATGACACAGTGTTCCCAGTATCAGCTCACAGTGTTTACACAACAGATGTATCACAACAACTTAAAATGATCTTACCTAGCAAGAGGACTTGTATTGGAAATTATATATCAGTTCTGGAGATCATTTCTAACTTTGCTTATTTAATCAGACAAATGAAATATTCAGAATTGAATAAAACTTTGGAAAAAATGAACTCTGAGTTTCAACCTTGAGATTTTCCTTTATATTTGTAAATACTGTATATAAATTGGATTTCTATCAAGGAACCAGAGAACTTCATCAATTTCAACTTCAGGGCAGAACTGAATTAATTTACAAGTATATTCCCTCTGCCTTTTCCTGGACTTCCCACAATCCTATATGTGAAATCAAAGAACTTCTGTCCTATTTTGTGCCTAGGAGTAAAGAGATGGTATCTTATAATCCCTTCTATACTTCGAGCATTTTGTTTCCCAGTAAATATTTAGTGACCTACTATTAACAGACTAAAAGATTTTCCCATTATACAAGTTTTTTCTTCCCCTTTCCTTTTTCTAAATATTTTTCTTTGCATTTGTAGATCTGTTGTACATTTAGAAAAGAAATATAAATGAACAATAAATCCCATCATTACTGAAGAATATAACTGAATTCAAGGATCTAGAGTTCTTAGATTTTTCTTCTTTATCTTTGTCTGGGTAATTTTTCTATTATATCAGTACTTATTTACCACATAAACTAATTTAAGCATAGCTTGGAAATAATGATTGCACAGAATAATAACTATGTCCGTGCTGCTAACTCTCAAAATTTCTCTAGGTTCTTGGCAGCATCTTAGACCTTCAGGATTTTCATTTTATATCCAGTTTTTATGCAGGCTTTTTATGCAATTAATGTATATTTTTGCTCCCAACGCTCCAAACAGTATGCAGTTGCAATTAAATATGTATATGTCAAATGGTTTTCGGAATCCCAGAAGTAAAATATATAAACACTTCCTGTGTTTGGCAGTTTTTAGAAGGCAACTATTTATTCAAAAGTTTAACATGAATAGAACCCAATGTTTAGCATATTTCCCAAACACGTAACTTCAAAAACAAAGCAAAGGAAGACACATCCTATTAAATTGTGTCAACAAAAATTTATGAGATGAAGATAATTACTGGCTCTCTGTACTTGTCTTTGGTTTAAATATTTGAGAGCTAAAATTATAATCTTATTTAAAATTATCAGCTTAACTATTTTATACATTAAAGACTTTTCCAGTATTTAAATTTAAATCCTCACATCAAGCCCCAAGTGATAAATACCCCTGTATAATAGTGGTAACATTAATTTATTTACAAAATCTTATTGCCTCATACACTTTGGAGATCAATAATGTATTGAAATGTGTTTTCATATATGTATATTATTTCTAAGTCTACCACCCTCCATATTATGCTAACTTAAATTTCAGAATGGTCTTTCAGTGTTTCATAATATCACAGTTTAGTCTCCCTGTGTATTCTTGGTTTTTCAAAAGTTTAAATTTCCTCTTCCCCTCCACCCCCCCATCAATGACATCACAGTACCCTAGTATTGCAGATTCACAATCTGTAAATGTGAAAAAAATCTAGTCTGACCACTCATAATAGACATAGTTTTTTTTTTTTTTACTTTTTCACGCCAACTCATAGCATCTTTTCACTTCTATCCTACTGTAATGTTGCCTGAAGTTTTAATGTATCTTAATACTACCCTCAACTATATAGATGGACTTTGATTGACCAAGAAAATCACTGTAACCCCTTCACCCTTATAGGAAATTCAGCTGAATTGGTTCAGAGTAAAGCCCAGGATATATTTTCAGAGTTGGGGAAGAAAAGCTCTTCCTTTTGAAAGTAAGGATATTTTGATATGATGTCTGCAAGCACTTCTGTCATTTCTGGAAAGTCCTCCTCAGGCCAGATCCACACATGGAGAAGGGTGGATCCAGGAGGAATATTCTAGAGAATCAGAATTCTTTATAATACATTAGGTCAAATCATATTTGAATTTGGTTATCCTCCTGAAATTTACTCTTACTTAGGCTGATAAATTATTGTTTTAAATTTTATTCTGAAATTTAGATTACATGTTAAAGGAACTGGAATAGTCAAAATGACTCAAAACAAAGAGACAAACAGAAACAAATTTGGAAGATTCATAATATCTGATTCAAGATTTATTATAAAACTATAGTAATCAAGACAGTGTGGTATGGATGAAAGTACAGATTCGTAAACCAATGGAACAAAATAGAGTCCAGAATTAAATCCAAACAAATATAATTAGTGGATCTTTGATGAAGTTGCAAAGAAAATTAAAAGGAAGGATAATCTTTTTGTTTGTTTCCTCTTAGTCTTTACTTTTTATTGAGGTATAGTTGATGCACAATATTTTGTAGATTTCAGGTATACAACATAGTGCTTCCCATTTTTTAAAGCTTATACTCCATTTATAGTTATTATAAAATATTAGGTATATTCCCTGTGTTATGAAATATATCCTTGTAGTTTATTTATTGTATATTTAGTAGATTGTACCTCTTAATACCTTCCCCTTTCCCTCTCCCCACTGGTAACCACTAGTTCTCTATATCTGTGAGTCTGTTTCTTTTTTATTATAGTCACTAGTTTATTATTTTTTAGATTCCACAAATAAGTGATATCATACAGTATTTGTCTTTCTCTGTCTGACTTACTTTACTTAGCATAATGCCCTCCAAGTCTGCCCATGTTGTGGCAAATGGTAAAATTTCATTCTTTTATATATGCCTGAGTAGAATTCCACTGTGTGTGTGTGTGTGTGTGTGTGTGTGTGTGTGTGTGTGTGTACCACATCTTTATCCATTCATTTGTCAATGGACACTTAGGTTGCTTCCATATCTTGGCAAATGTAAATAATGCTGCTGTGGATATTGAGGTACATGTATCTTTTTGAATTAGTGTTTTTCTTTTTTTTTCAGCTATAGACCCAGGAGTACAATTGCTGCGTCATATGGTAGTTCTGTTTTTAGTTTTTGAGAAGCCTCCATACTGTTCTCCACAGTGGCTGCACCAATTTACATTCCCACCAACAGTGTATGAGGGTTCCCTTTACTCCACATCTTCACCAACATTTGTTATTTGTTTTCTTTGATGATAGTCGTTCTGATGGTTGTGATGTGCATTTTTCTGATTATGATGTTAAGCATCTTTTCATGTGCCTGTTGGCCATCTGTATGTCTTCTTTGGAAAAAATACTAGAGGAGAGAACTAATAGGACCAGATCTGCTTAAGTATCTATGGCCTGGATTACTGGGAGGACAGACTTGGTTTATAAAATACCCATCACATTGTCTTCTCATAATACATTGCAACATTTCTCTTTTAATGGAGCTGGGGCCAAGGAACAAGTACTCCATTTATTCCAGCTGTGGTGCCTAGAAGCCTCTGTAATTAGAGGTCCAGACAAAGGGTGACTGACTATAGACATGCATTTGTAATGAAGCTGGAATGTGGCAGATCGTACAAGGTTGACCCATGTATTTTGATAAATCATTTTCTAATGGGTTGTAATTAAACAAAACTAAAAGAGGTCAGTTCCTGTTAAAATGACTTATAACATCAGATTATAGTTTTTTAATAACTTACTAAGAGGATTAGATTTTGAAATGTGTTTACTGATTTTGGAGTTGTCTTTTTTGCATAGTAGATTAGAAAATCTTTTTGGTATTTACATTATTTTGTAAATTATGAATGGTAAGATTCATCATGAGATATAAAATCATGGAACATGGTTAAGTTTGCACTTTATAATTAAGTATTTCCACAACTAGGTGTACATTATTTGTCCCATTATGTAACATTTACATTGGAAGTTATTAAACCTTTTAAATAAAAATATAAACGTAATGCATTGCTTAGACTCATGGTACTTACGATATCATGTGGTTTAGCTATGATTTTTTTAAAAAGTAACATAGGCACTGTAGGTTTTTGTCTATACATAAACAATTGTTCTTAAATTCAGTGTTGATTTGGGTTGAGGTATAGTTTTTATACTTTATTCATTTTATTCTTGAGAATCTATTCATATCAGCTAAAATGGAAAAATGCAGTAATTTTATATTTGACAAGTGTGTTTCATCTCATTCTAATGTAGGATAAGTAGCATGATTCACAATTATCTTTTTTTTCATTAAGTATTGGGCAAAGTCATTCAATAAAATCTATGTTTAATGTGTCCTTGAAGTCTGAGGCTGCTTAAACCTGAAGAAAGAAAGTTAGATTCTTGCAGAATGGAACTGGTTACAGAATATGGAAGTCTATGATCTTCATATGGGTGCATTCCTTAATATATAATTCAGAATAAAAACAGGATGCTTGAGAATCATACTAAGCCCGTTCTTTAAATTATTGTCATGTTCTTTTTGAAAAATAATATCTGTAACCTCAGATAATTAGAGGTTGATTTAAGCTGTATCTTCTTTTATATCCATATTACCAAGTAGTTTACAACAGTGAGAGCAAGTTTCACTACTTACGTGGAGGTTATTACACAAGGGTAAATTATTATTATTTTAGCAAGCAGGCATAGAATCTTTCATACAAGTGTTCTTGTAAATTTAGAGAACTTCCACTTTCCGTTGCACAAATGACATGTTTGAAAATAAATGAAATTACTTCATGGCAGATGAGCTAATTCTCCTGTCACATTAGGAAACAGAATCCATCTTTTTTTTTAGGAGGACACAAGTGGTTTTCTTGATCTGGAGTGCTACTCTAACAGTGTTGGACACTCCCATTCCTATCAAGAATAATGCCTGTAAAATTCTAACCAGCTACATATCATAAACCTCACTTGTTTTGACACTGAAAAATTATTGTAATTAATGAGCTCTGTAGTACATATTAAAATAGTGATAGTTAAAATATGTCCTGTAGTTACCTTTAACATGTGCTCTTCTGTTTAAAGTCATTTGGATGCTAACAAACCCTGGGGTATGTTTTCCTGAGTTGGATATAATAAAAGTTAACTAATTAGCTCTTAGTATATAGATTAAAATTTACCCAATAATTTATTCTTGAGCTGTATAATGGTATTACTTTAATTCCTGGATTAGATTAAGGAAGTGAGAACAAAGATTTTGGAATGATATCTTGGTAAAGAACACCAGAACCTATGTGTCTCCAAACCTTCTTTACCACTCTGGTTACATTTTATCAATGGAATTAAATTGCCTCCTCTTATTTATTTGAGAAGGACTTGTTTATACACTCTTGAAAATTTCCTGTATAAAAAAATAAACATTTACAGATAATCAGTCACTTTTTTTAGGTACAACTCTAGTTACAGTTCCCTGATGCATCTTAACTATGAGTAATGATGTCATGGATAATCAAAAGTTAAGGGTTAAACCTAATTTATTTTTAACCCTCAAATAGGACAAACTATTTTTCCAGAATTTTTCATTATTCAACCATTTTATATATGTATATATACATAAATATTTTTGTTATTCAAGATTTTACTTAAACTCATTAGTCATTTACTTCTTGTCAACTGCATCAAAATTGTCAAATAAACCTCCGTATTACTTTTCCTACTGTCATATATCTTTTCCACTTCCAGTTCAAATGTAAATCTAGTCCATGATATTTTTTTTAAAGAAAAGTTCAATTTATTTGCATTTCTATGTGACCAAGTTTTAAAAATAGACTTTCTAAGTCAGCGACAGGTAATAGTCTAGATAGAGAACTCATACTTTTTATATATAGGGAACTATTGGACAAGATAGTCAATAATATTTTAAAGAATATTAATCTGAAATGACTATCATTCCTCACTTTCTTAGTCAAAATAGGTGAAATTTTAAGGATCTTTCTATTCTGGCTATGATTAATTAACTATAGTGAAAATATAGTCTGGGTGTAATCCAGTATAAAACCAGACAAAATATATAAGGAAAGAGACTTAGACATTAGAAAAGAGGTAAAACTAAATAGTTTGTTTGGCTCTTTGTCCTTTGAGTCAGGACAAAAGCAATGTTGGCCCACATTTACCTGTGCCTTCTTCCTGTGGTCAGATTTTGGACTGTGACCTAGTGATTTGAAGTCCAAACAGAGAACAGTGGCCTTAATGAACTGAGGAGGCAGAGACTGATCAGAAATTGGGACTACCAATACAATTAGAATTGGGGCAGCAGGGCACCAGAAGAATAAGGGGCTGGGACAGAAGTCTGCATGTTAGTTTCTTGCAGGTCCTTGCCAAGCATTTGGTTGCTTCTTGCATGAACCCTATCAAGAGTGGGTCCCGTTAAAATGAGAGTTAAACAGAGAGAGGTATCAGAGATCACACAGTTCTCAGAGATGGTGAAGGTCAGCCTAATCAGTGAGAGAGGACACCTCACTAAGATGTTGGGTGTTCAGCTGAGACTCCAGAAAACCATTATTTAGAAATAAAGATCACATCATAAAGTAAGGACCATGCTGTTGAACTAAGGAATTTTAACTTTCTGCCAGGAAAAAAAAAAAAAGATCAATACCCTTTTCAGGAAAATCATAGAACACAGACTCCTTACAATCTATCATTTACAATGCTCATCATAAAATCTAAAATTACTGGACTCATGGCAAAAACAGAAAACTTAAAATAATCCAAGGTTCAAATTAGCAACTGAAGATTTTAGAGCAGCTATTATATATAATAATCTTCTGTCTCCCTCTGTGTGTGTGTCTCCCCCTCCCTCTATCTCTGTCTCTTTCTGTACCTCTATTTCTATTTATATGTTTAACTCTTTATGCTTAATATTAAAGGCAAAGAGACCATAATGAGCAAACAGATTAGGATTATCAGCAGAGATAAAGAACCTAGAAAAGAACCAATTACAATGAAAATTCTGGAACTAAAAAGTACAATATCTGAAATAAATGGCAACAACAACAACAGCAACTGCAGCAGCAGCAGCAACACTGAATTTGCTTAACAGGTGATTGCAGAGCTCTCAGAAAGGGTTATTCAATTTAAAGGGTTATTCAAAATTTAAAATAATGAACAACAACTATTCAGTCTGAAAAAGAAAAAAAAGACTGAAAAAAAATTGAATCAAATTTGGTGACCTGTAAAACTATATTAAATATTCTAACATACATGCAATTAGAGACTCAGAAGAGGTAAATGGTGCAGAAAATTTTGGGGAAAATAAAAAGTAATGTCCACGAGTTCCCAAATTTTGAGAAAGACATCAGCTAGAGGAAGTTATGGGGACCTCACACAAGATAAAGATAAAGAAAATCAGACCTATAAAAATCACAATTAAACTGGAAAAAAAAAAAAAACAAGTTGCATTACAACCTTTGTTTTCCACCAAGTAGCTGTGTAACATTGATCTGATTTTCTTGATTTCAATCTTTCTTCCTTCTTATCTGTTCTAAAAACTGCTACTTTAAAAATTCCACAATAGTAAAGTTTTTTAACAATTTTAAGATACCAGTACTAAGTGGAATGTTGGAAGAAATATATCTGTAACATGATGCAATAATAAAGAAGGAGAAGGAATAGAAACAATGGATGATAGTTCCTTGTTAGCCACTATTATTATTATTAAAATAATAATAAAGTACAGCTGTTAAATATTATAGAAAAATTTCAGAAAACAATGTTATGTTAGAATGGAAATCACCCAGAGGAATTAAAAATTGATGAGAAGGAACCATTGGAGAGAGAAATATTCAATATAGAGACAAGTGTTGGAGAGTGTTTCCTAAGAATGCAAAACAAATAGCACTATGAATAGATCAAGGGTAACAGGCTAGTCTTGGAAAGGAAAAAGTATGGTTCTTCATCTGAGAAGATCAGGACATAGAAAACAATAGATACCCTTTCAGAAAAAAATTTTAGGTGTAGGGTTGGGAAATTGTGCAGTTCATGCCAAATAGTCTTTATTTGATCCGGATTGTACAAGATAAGGTGATCACTTGAGATCATAGGGGACAATGATAGAGATTCAGACTGGAAAAGAGTGTTAAAATTTAAAGTAAGTGTTATAGAAATGGAATATTTAGCTGACGCTGGATACATATAAAGACTCTTAGTTGACTTGAGTGTCTTGGCTTAAGATACAAAATCCTAAATATGTAACAGTGTGGAGCGAAGCAAGTATGTATAATTTTTCTGGCGCCACTGAGCAGGCAGAGAAAAATGTGACCTCCAATTATTTTTCATGTGTAGGAAGTGCATGGGATAAGTGACGAAATTATGTTAACTTTCTAACTAGGAGATCTTATAGCAGAAGTTGACACCTTTTACTAATGAGCAGAAATTTTATACATAATCATCTGTAGCTAATTGAGTCCATGAAGTCACTTGTTCATGGAATTCACATGAGAGATGCTCTATCAGTTTCAGTGCCTGGCAGACAGTTATGGAAACACACAGCCCGTGAATTTATGTTGATAGTAGCATTGGGGGATTAGGTGCTGAAATTCTTCTACTTCATAATTGGATTTTGGCACCTTCTCTTAATCTCCTCTAGATAAAACATAGCACTAGTAGCAAGTGGCATAGTACAGTATTACAAAGAGTTTTGTTAAGTGGCAATTGCTGCTGACACTATTGGCATTTTTAGTACTTACAGGAAAGCACAATACAGTTTAGAATAAAACAAATGGGCTTAAACTGAAGTGTTGCAAAAAGAAGGAATATCACCTGTAGTAAAAAACAAATTAGATCTTGCTATTTTTTAGGAAGTAAACTATTTACATTTAAGGGTGTTTAAGAATTGATTTTATATGGCTGCTTTGTTGTCATTGTTATTTTTGATGCTGTTGTTTCAAATATAAAGTGAAAAATGATAACTCTGATTTTCCAAAATATCTTAAAAAGGACCAGGAAATATTCATTAGTTACGCATGTTATAAATATCTTGAAGAAGATCAAGATGTTAAATAGAAGATCAGAATGCTTACAGCAATTTCTTTAAGGTCAATGTCAAATAGACTTAAGGCTACAGAACAGAAAGGAGCAAGTCTTCCCCTGTTTTTTCATGAAGACTGAAGACTAGTTGTTAAGTATAAGAGAGAGGCTCTGAACTTTTTTTCTGGATGGATGTTAAATTGGCTGAGGACTGTGGTTATGAAGTCAAAGTGTTGGGTTGAAAGATTTATGTGGTAGAAGGAATTTAGTTAACCTCAGGGAGTATGATTATTTAATATTATTTGTAAAATACTCAAACTATCCTGAATCATGATTTATGTGTCACTTATATATTTAACATGATGAAATATTTAATGAGTTTTAAATGAAGTCATTTTGTAGAGATAGGATATATACAATTAATTTTATGATAGGTGGCTATATTTCAAAGTCCAAAATAAAATTTCTTTCATTTTTAATAGGCTGCTTCACCATCAAATTCTATTTAAACTATAACCAAGAATAATGGTGGGTGCTCAGGGATTCTCTGAGTGGCATTTATGAGCAACTTTTACTCCAAATCATTTTTTTATACCTACTGAAGACAGGAAAGATGGGAAGTGTCATGGAGAGGCTCATCAACTTCTCCACTGGTTCTTTTTTTTTAATTTAGTTTATTTTTTTATACAGCAGGTTCGTATTAGTCATCCATTTTATACACATCAGTGTATACATGTCAATCCCAATCTCCCAATTCATCACACCACCACCACCACCACCCTGCCGCTTTCCTCCCTTGGTGTCCATACATTTGTTCTCTACATCTGTGTCTCAATTTCTGCCCTGCAAACCGGTTCATCTGTACCATTTTTCTAGGTTCTGCATATATGCGTTAATATATGATATTGTTCTTCTCTTTCTGACTTACTTCACTCTGTATGACAGTCTCTAGATCCATCCACATCTCTAAAAATGACCCAATTTTGTTCCTTTTTACGGCTGAGTAATATTCCTTTCTATATGTGTACCACATCTTCTTTACCCATTCATCTGTTGATGGGCATTTAGGTTGCTTCCATGACCTGGCTATTGTAAATAGTGCTGCAATGAACATTGGGGTGCATGTGTCTTTTTGAATTATGGTTTTCTCTGGGTATATGCCCAGTAGTGGGATTGCTGGGTCATATGGTAATTCTATTTTTAGTTCTTTAAGGAACCTCCATACTGTTCTCCATAGTGGCTGTATCAGTTTACATTCCCACCAACAATGCAAGAGTGTTCCCTTTTGTCCACACCCTCTCCAGCATTTGTTGTTTGTAGATTTTCTGAGGATGCCCATTCTAACTAGTGTCAGGTGATACCTCATTGTAGTTTTGATTTGCATTCCTCTAATAATTAGTGATGTTGAGCAACTTTTCATGTGCCTCTTGGCCATCTGTATGTCTTCTTTAGAGAAATGTATATTTAGGTCTTCTCCCCATTTTTGGATAGGGTTGTTTCTTTTTTTTAATATTGAGCTGTATGCGCTGTTTATATATTTTGGAGATTAATCCTTTGTCCATTGATTCGTTTTCAAATATTTTTTCCCATTTTGAGGGTTGTCTTTTCATTTTGTTTATGGTTTCCTTTGCTGTGCAAAAGCTTTTAAGTTTCATTAGGTCCCATTTGTTTATTTTTGTTTTTATTTCCATTACTCTAGGAGGTGGATCAAAAAAGATATTGCTGTGATTTATGTCCAAGAGCGTTTTTCCTATGTTTTCCTCTAAGAGTTTTATAGTGCCCGGTCTTAAATTGAGGTCTCTGATCCATTTTGAGTTTATTTCTTTGTATGGTGTTAGGGAGTGTTCTAATTTCATTCTTTTACATGGAGCTGTCCAGTTTTCCCAGGACCACTTATTGAAGAGACTGTCTTTTCTCCATTGTATATCCTTGCCTCCTTTGTTATAGATTAGTTGACCATATGTGCATGGGTTTATCTCTGGGCTTTCTATCTTGTTCCATTGATCTATATTTCTGTTTTTGAGCCAGTACCATATTGTCTTGATTACTGTAGCTTTGTAGTATAGTCTGAAGTCAAGAAGTCTGATTCCTCCAGCTCCGTTTTTTTCACTTGAGACTGCTTTGGCTATTCGGGGTCTTTTGTTTCTCCATACAAATTTTAAGATTTTTTTGTTCTAGTTCCGTGAAAAATGCCATTGGCAATTTGATAGGAATTGCATTGAATCTGTAGATTGCTTTGGGTAGTAGAGTCATTTTCACATTGTTGATTCTTCCAATCCAAGAACATGGTATATCTCTCCATCTGTTGGTATCATCTTTAATTTCTTTCATCAGTGTCTTATAGTTTTCTGCATGCAGGTCTTTTGTCTTCCTTGGTAGGTTTATTCCTAGGTATTTTATTCTTTTTGTTGCAGTGGTGAGTGGGAGTGTTTCGTTAATTTCTCTTTCAGATATTTCATTATTAGTGTATAGAAATGCAAGAGATTTCTGTGCATTAACTTTGTATCCTGCAAGTTTACCAAATTCATTGATTAGCTCTAGTAGTTTTCTGGTGGCATCTTTAGGATTCTCTATGTATAATATCATGTCATCTGCAAACAATGACAGTTTTATTTCTTCTTTTCCAATTTGTATTCTTTTATTTCTTTTTCGTCTCTGATTGCCATGGCTAGGACTTCCAAAACTATGTTGAATAATAGTGGTGATAGTGGACATCCTTGTCTTGTTCCTGATCTTAGAGGAAATGCTTTCAGCTTTTCACCATTGAGAATGATGTTTGCTGTGGGTTTGTCATATATGGCCTTTATTATGTTGAGGTAGGTGCACTATCTGGAGAATTTTTGTGCACTCTCTGGAGAATTTTTATCACAGATGGGTATTGAATTTTGTCAAAAGCTTTTTCTGCATCTATTGAAGTGATCATATGGTTTTTATTCTTCAATTTGTTGATATGGTGTATCACTTTGATTGATTGGCATATATTGAAGAAGCCTTGCATCCCTGGGATAAATCCCACTTGATCATGGTGTATGATCCTTTTAATGTGTTGTTGGGTTCTGTTTGCTAGTATTTTGTTGAGTATTTTTGCATCTATATTCATCAGTGATATTGGTCTGTAATTTTCTTTTTTTGTAGTATCTTTGTCTGGTTTTGGTTTCAGGGTGATGGTGGCCTCATAAAATGAGTTTGGGAGTGTTCCTTCCTCTGCAATTTTTTGGAAGAGTTTGAGAAGGATGGGTGTTAGCTCTTCTCTAAATGTTTGATAGAATTCACCTGTGAAGCCATCTGGTCCTGGGATTTTGTTTGTTGGAAGATTTTTAATCACAGTTTCAATTTCATTACTTGTTCATATTTTCTGTTTCTTCCTGGTTCAGTCTTGGAAGGTTATACCTTTTTAAGAATTTGTCCATTTCTTCCAGGTTGTCCATTTTATTGGCACAGAATTGCTTGTGGTAGTCTCTTAGGATGCTTTCTATTTCTGCAGTGTCTTTTCTAACTTCTCCTTCTTCATTTCTAATTTTTATGATTTGAGTCCTCTCCCTCTCTTTCTTGATGAATCTGGCTAATGGATATTTTTTTTCTTCTCATTGTATTGAGCTATAATTGACATACTGCACTGTATTGAGGTATAGTTGACATACAGCATGATGATATGACTTAACATGCATCATGAAATGATTACCACAGTAAGTTTAGTGAATATACATCATCTCATATAGATACACAAAAACAGAAGAAAAAATTTGCTTGTCCTTATAATAAGAACTCTTGTGATTTATTTTTTTTTTATTTTTTAAACATCTTTATTGGAGTATAATTGCTTTACAATGGTGTGTTAGTTTCTGCTTTATAACAAACTGAACCTGTTATACATATACCTATAACCCCATATCTCTTCCCTCTTGCATCTCCCTCCCTCCCACCCTCCCTATCCCACCCCTCTAGGTGGTCACAAAGCACCGAGCTTATCTCCCTGTACTATGCGGCTGCTTCCCACTAGCTATCCGTTTTACACTTGATAGTGTATATATGTCCATGCCACTCTCTCACTTTGTCCCTGCTTACCCTTCCCCCTCCCCGTGTTCTCAAGTCCATTCTCTAGTAGTGGCTAATGGTTTATCAATTTTGTTTATCTTCTCAAAGAACCACCTTTTAGTTTTATTGATCCTTGCTATTGTTTTCTTTGTTTGTATTTCATTTATTTCTCCTCTGATCTTTATGAGTTCTTTCCTTCAGCTACCTTTTGGTTTTATAGGTTTTTCTTTCTCTAGTTCCTTTAGGTGTAAGGTTAGATTGTTTATTTGAGATTTTTTTTTTTCTTAAGGTAAGCTTGTATAGCTATAAACTTTCCTGTTAGAACTGCTTTTGCCACATCCCATAGGTTTTGGATCATCCTGTTTTCATTGTCATTTGTCTCTAGGTATTTTTTGATTTCCTCTTTGATTTTTTCAGTGATCTCTTGGTTATTTAGTAACATATTGTTTAGCCTCCATGTGTTTGTGTTTTTTACGTTTTTTTTCCCTGTAATTGATTTCTAATCTCATAGAGTTGTGTTCAGAAAAGATGCTTGATATGATTTCAGTTTTCTTAAATTTACTGAGGCTTGATTTGTGACCCAAGATGTGATCTATTCTTGAGAATGTTCCATGCACACCTGAGAAGTGTAATCTCTTGTTTTTGGATGGAATGTTTGATAAATATTAATTAAATCTATCTGGTCTGTTGTGTCATTTAAATCTGGTGTTTCCTTATTAATTTTCTGTTTGGGTGATCTGTCCATTGGTGTAAGTGAGGTGTTAAAGGGCCCCACTATTATTGTGTTACTGTCAATTTCCTCTTTATAGCTGTTAGCAGTTGCCTTATGTATTTAGGTGCTCCTATGTTGGGTGCATATACATTTATAATTGTTATATCTTCTTGGACTGATCCCTTGATCATTATGTAGTGTCCTTTTTTGTCTGTTGTAACATTCTTTATTTTAAAGTTTATTTTATCTGATATGAGTATTGCTACTCCAGGTTTCTTTTGATTTCCATTTGCATGGAACATATTCTTACATCCCCTCACTTTCAGTGTGTATGTGTCCCTAGGTCTGAAGTTGGTCTCTTGTAGACAGCATGTATATGAGTCTTGTTTTTGTATCCATACAGCAAGCCTGTCTCTTTTGGCTGGAGCATTTAATCCTTTCACGTTTAAGGTAATTATCGATATTCATGTTCCTATTGCCAGTTTCTTTATTGTTTTGGGTTTGTTTTTGTAGGGCCTTTTCTTCTCTTGTGTTTCCTGCCTGGAGAAGTTCGTTTAGCATTTGTTGTAGAGCTGGTTTGGTGGTGCTGAATTCTCTTAGCTTTTGCTTATCTGTAAAACTTTTGATTTCTCCATCAAATATGAATGAGATCCTTGCTGGGTAGAGTAATCTTAGTTGTAGGTTCTTCCCTTTTATCACTTTAAGATACCATGCCACTCCCTTCTGGCTTGTAGAGTTTCTGCTGAGAAATCAGCTGTTAACCTTATGGAAATTCCCTTGTATGTTGTCATTTTTCCCTTGCTGCTTTCAACAATTTTTCTTTTCTTTATTAATGTTTGCCAATTTGATTACTATGTGTCTTGGCATGTTTCTCCTTGGGTTTATCCTGCCTGGGACTCTCTGTCCTTCCTGGACTTGGGTGGCTATTTCCTTTCCCAGGTTAGGGAAGTTTTCGGCTATAATCTCTTCAAATATTTTATTGGGCCCTTTCTCTCTCTCTTCTCCTCTGGAACCCCTGTAATGCGAATGTTGTTGCGTTTAATGTTGTCCCAGATGTCTCTTAGGCCGTCTTCATTTCTTTTCATTCTTTTTTCTTTATTCTGTTCTGCAGCAGTGAATTCCACCATTTTGTCTTCCAGGTCACTTATCCGTTCTTCTGCCTCAGTTATTCTGCTATTGATTCCTTCTAGTGTATTTTTCATATCAGTTATTGTATTGTTCATCTCTGTTTGTTTGTTCTTTAATTCTTCTAGGTCTTTGTTAAATATTTCTTTCATCTTCTCGATCTTTGCCTCCATTCTTTTTCCGAGGCCCTCGATCATCTTCACTATCATTATTCTGAATTCTTTTTCTGGAAGGTTGCCTATCTCCACTTCGTTTAGTTGTTTTTCTGGGGTTTTATCTTGTTCCTTCATCTGGTACATAGCTCTCTGCCTTTTCATCTTGTCTGTCTTTTTGTGAATGTGGTTTTTGTTCCAGAGGCTGCAGGATTGTATTTCTTCTTGGTTCTGCTGTCTTTCCTGTGGTGGATGAGGCTTGTGGAAGTTTCCTGATGGGAGGGGCTGGTGGTGGGTAGAGCTGGCTGACTTCCCAATAGTATCTTATACGTTCAGTGGACATTTGACTCTCTATTTTTATGTGAAGCTCAGATTGAGATAGAAACTCATCTCTATTATATGCATGTGTCGAGGCACTTCTTATATTTTAATCTAAAAATTATATACACTGGATACTTTAATTACTCCATTAAGAATGATTTAGCACCTAGTATGTAGCAACTTCTGTGTTAAGGACCACAACTTCTAATATGATTCCTATTTGGTGTTGCTATCTTGGAGCTCTCAGCTGGTAGGGGAAACAAACTTACAAGGTGGCATTTTATTTACTATCATAAAGGTGTTATATATATTATGTTTGGGGAACTCAGAGGGTAGAACCAAATCTAAGCACTGGGTGAAAAATTAATTAATTTTATCTTTCCTGACTGATTCCCAAATTATAAAGAAAATTAATCATAGGCAAGCTGAATCATTTACAATTTCAATATATTTGAAATGTCCTAGAAAGGTTTCTTATTCAGTCAAACCTCATTAGGCCTTTTCTTCAAATAAAATATTTTTATAAAGCAGATGTTCTTCATTTTTTGAAGCTGTAAATATGAATGTACTTCACATAACAAGTTATGACTGGAGGCCTGTTATTTCTTCACCACTTGCTTTTACCTTCCATCCTCCTCCTTATTGGAGATTCAGAACAGTGAGAACAATGTTGAGAATCCTGAACCAGAAGGTTGTTTCTGGGATTCCCTTCATACAGAGTAATATAACAGAGTTAAACACAAATAACATAGCAGGCCCATTCCAGTTTATTATTCTTTTAAAATTTGTTGTGTTTAACATAAAAGTCCAAGCTAAGAGTATCTATGACATATATATATATATATATATATATATATATATATATATATATATATATATATATATATATACACATATATATATATATAACATTTCTATGCCTTACATTTGAGCAAAAGGGCCTATCTAAATTATTGATGAATAATCTATAACCTCTGATTTTCTTGAAGCTCAGGGCTTTGACAATGCATTTCAAGATCTGATTTTAGGTTTATCTTATTTTAAAGAGGTAATTTCATTCTGAGAAGATCAAACTCAACCTGTGTTCCACAGTGTCCCATGGAATTCATCAGTGGTCCCCTATCCCTGTCTAAGAGGCCATAATAGCTACTTGGGTTTACCTGCATGTGGGTATAGTAACCATAGACTGCTTGAAATGGGAAGTGGAAAGGAGTGGTGAGAGAACTCAGAAACTGATCCCTGAGCCCATAAAAACAAATATTGTAATGTAAGTTTGCCTGACATTCATGCTTATTCATGCTTCAGTGTTGTGCATGATGGTGAGTGCAGCCATATAGAAGAGGGTGATGGGAGAGAATTCCCTGGGTTTGGGTTGGGGAGCAGGGACTGATGAGGGCTATTTCAGAAATATGCTCTATATTTCTGCCTCAAATGTCACCAAGAGAAAAATGATAGATTGAATTTAGCATATTTATTTAGGTGTTAAAAAAAAAACTTCAAAGCATCTGAACATCAACATTTATATAAAAGGGGAACACTGTTATCCTATTATGTAATCTATTTTAATAAAGCATCATTTATTTTTAACAAAATATATTTTTCAGTAATGGGGGTAAAATAATTATGATTACAATATTTAAAGAGAGCTGCAGATCTCACATTTGCAGATTTCTAAAATGCACCTATTTTATTAGTTAGGACATTTATTTAATTGCTTTATTAGAGAGCAAATAGAAGTGTCTTAGCAGGGTAAAATTCATTTTCTCAAGCACACAAAAGTCTAAGCTGATAGGTGGCTTATGGGGTAGGACACCTCAGCTACAGGAGGTCATACAGGTACACAGGCTCTTTCTACCCTCTTGCTTCATCATCTCCATCTGCACAGCCAGTTCTGGCTCACCCTTTGTCCATATCAGCCTGTAGGATGGAGGAAAGAGGAAAAAGGAAAACAGTTTCCCATGAAGGATATGATTAGGAAATTGTACACGTAATTTTCCCTCACATCCCGCTGAACAGGATTGAATTCTACATTAAGTCCTTGATGCAAGAGGGGCTGTAAAATGTTCTTGCTAGCTAGGTAGCACTAAGCATAACAAAACTCAGATTTCCCTTACTAGGGGGAGAATGGAAATTGAGGGAATCAACTGAATGAATAGTTTATTCTTTTTACCTAGTGTGATAACTGACAGTGAGGAAATATTCAAATGGAGAAGATTTTCAGCAGTTATTTAGTTACATTGCCAGTGTCATATGGATAAACTCAAAGTCAGGGAAATCAAGGCAATTGATAATACTCAAAATTCAAGTTTTAATAAGAAATAGTTTAAGAATTCTAATATGTTTTCAGAATGACTTTTAAGTTAAATTCTCAGTTACTTTTTTACTTATTTAATGTTGATTCCTCTAGTATTATCAACCACATTTCAAATCATTATATGAAGAGAAATGTTAAAAGTAGAATTAGTTTTGATAATATGTAAACATTCTGACTATCATCATGGATTTCAATAAATTTGATCTGTTAATTACTTATTTCGGGTTATATTTCATTATTTTTATTTAAATTTCTAGTTTTGTAAAACACAGTAAATTTCTATGACATAAGCAAATCTTTAAGGAGAGAAATGGGAAATAAGTAATATGCCTTATCTCAATAGAAGGTTGGAAAGTGTGAATTCCTTTTTTTAAAAATTTTACTGAATTTCTGAATTTCAATCAGCTTTGATGTAACAACTGTTGGTTGACCTGATTAAAGTGAACCTCTGATCCAGTTGATTTAAGGCTACTTTGCTGCTACCAAAGAATGTAAAATATGTTCTATTCTAGAGAACCATCTGGCCCCTAAATTCAAAACTTTACTTGACTACAGTTCTAGGAAACAGACTTTTTGTTTCTAATTAAATTATGTTTTACTCTGTTGTATATAAAACTTCTTACGGTTTGGCAAATACTTTTTTTTCAACTTACATAAATAATTTCCCTTCATCATGAATTTTACGTGAATAAATCAGGTGGAACTGTTAGTAGAACGTCAATCATCGTGAATAACAGATTCTGAAGTTTTCAGAGAACTGTGACAAGAAAGAAAGAGAGAAAAAGGAAGAGAGGAAGGGGGAGAGAGGAAAGAGGAGAGAGGGAAAAGAAAGAAAAAATAAGAAAGGAAAGAAAGAAAAACAATATTCCAGATGAAAATAATTTATGTAACCATGTTTTTCAGACAGGATCACATTCTATACTGATAATCTTATAGATAAAGAATACTTCAAGATTTCTACAGATTATTGATATTGATATTTCTTTTTGAGCATCCAGTGAAGTTTGAGCATCTTTTTGAGCATCCAGTGAAGTTTCCTTCAATTATTTTTGTGGCAATATTGATACTTTTTGTGTTAACCTTGATGACATGGACAGTTCATATTAGTATTGAAGAGATTATTGTAGTAATCCTGTTGTAGAGATATTATTGCTCTACATTATTGTACCATTTTAGGCTCTAAGTGGTGGTCTCCAGTGGTGGTTTGTATTGATGATTTCCAGTACAATCCCTGAAAGTTGCTTTTGAAAGTTTTACCTGTTCTGAAAGAATTTATAGAGTTCATATTGTGGTGTTCCCTGTGTCAGGAGCTGGAGATAATGAGTTAAATCATATTGGTATGATATTTGTTCTCAAGTAAGAGTCTACAAAATGGGTTTCTACTATATATGTGTTTCTGCAATGTATTGTTTTTCACTTGGCAATATAGACACACCTCATTTTATTGTGCTTCATTTTATTGCACTTTGCAGATACTGTTTTTTTACAAATTGAATGTGGCAACTGTGCATCAAGCAAGCCTATCAGCTCCATTTGTTCAACAGCATTTGCCCACTTTGTGTCTCTGTGTGACATTTTGGTAATTCTCACAATATTTCAAACGTTTGCATTACAATTATATTTGTTGTGGTGATCTGTGATCAGTGAACTTTGATGTTACTATTATACTGTGACTTGCTGAAGGATCAGATGATAGTTAGCATTTTTTAGCAATAAAGTATTTTTAATTAAAATATATGCATTTTTTTAGACATAATACTATTGCACACTTAATAGGTTACAGTATAGTATAAACATAACCTTTATATGCACTGGGAATTCAAAAACTTTGTGTGACCTGCTTTACTGTTGTATTTGCTTTAACACAGTGGTTTGGAACTGAACTCACAATATCTTGGAGGTATGTCTGAATATTCTTAACTCCTATGTCAATTCCTAGAAATCTACAAAAGCATTTTAATGCTTGCATAGCATTCAAAGGTAGGGTTATATCATATTTTACATCATATTTAATTTGTCCCTGTTATATATTTAGTTCATATTGTCTACAATTTTTGCTGTCATATATTATGTGACAACAAACTCATATATGTATATACACACACAGGCATACATTTACATGTTGTGTTTTCTTTCTAGTTTTCTCTTTTTTTTTTAGAAAACAAATATTATAATCATTTACTCTGTGGGAATTCACTGGTTGAATTTCTTGAGATCTCTGCTTCAAGGGAACTAACCTCCTAGAGGAGGAGACAGATAATAAATAAATGAATACATGAATTTGATTATCACAGACTGTGATAAATTTATGCTGAATGATCAAGATTTTACTGAGAATATAACATTTGAATAACTAAAGATTGACTTCTGGTTTCCAGTCTGGCATGGCATATAAGAAACTTGGAATTCATCTCTTCTGTACATGTAAGACAAATCTGAAGAAACTGAAAATCAACACCTCTTTTTAGATCCATCAGAGGACTAATGTCTTAAGGCAAACCACTTTCCCCCAAATTGTGGAGACACACAGGTAGATAGAGAGTCACGACTTACCATAGCAGAAAACATTGAACCAGTACCTGGACAGGAAAACCTAAACTATAATTAACAAATTGATGGAGAGTCATCGTGGACAAGTTTGAGAGTTAAAAATTCTGGGCAGGAGAGTGATTATTTAGTATGACTCCACATTTTTTTTGAGTTTTACCTCCAGGAGCTCTATCAGTTTCTCACAGTGAATTTAGAGAAAAAAAAAATCTCTCATGCTTCTGGCAATATGGACACAGTTAAACTGAACAGCACCAACAATCAACTGGATCTAACTGACATCTGTTAATAAACCAAATGTTTATGTCCCCCCCCCCCCAAATTAATATGTTGAAATTCTAAACCTCAATATGATGGTATTAAGAGGTGGGGCCTTTGTGAGGGGGTGATTATGTGGAACCCTCATGAATAGGATTAGTGCCCTTATGAAAGAGCCCCAGAGAATTCTCTTGCTCTCCTTCTGACATGTGAGTGCAAAATGAGAAGATGGCCATCAATGTATTATGAAGAGGGACCTCACCTCTTTATAAGAACCCAATTGTCATCAGAACCTGACCATGCTGGCACCCTGCTATCAGACTTTCAGCCTCCAGAATTGTAAGAAATAAAATTCTGTTGTTTATAAACCACCTGGTCTAGGTATTCTGTTATAGCAGCCTGAACACACTGATACAATATCTTTAGACTATGTCATGCAACAACAGTGGAATACACATTCTTTTCAAACTCACAGGGAACACTAAACAAGAGAGACCACATTTGGGGACATAAAGCATACCTTAGCAAAATGAAAAGAATTGAAATCATATAAAATATCTTCTCTTACCTCAATGGAATTAAACTAGAAACATAAAGATAGCTAGAAAATTCCAAAATACTTGGAGATTAAACAGCACACTACTAAATAACACAGAGGTCAAAGAAATCTCAAGAGAAATTAAAAATATTTTGAACTAAATAAAAATGACAATATAACTTAAAATTTGTGAGATGCAGCAAAAGCAGTGATTAAAGGGGAAGTTGGAGCATTGAATGTTTATATTTTAAAAATAAGAAAGATCTACAATCATAATCCAAGCTTTAACCTTAGGAAACAAGAAAAAAGAAGAGCAAATTAAGCACAAAGTAAGCTGTAGAATAAAAATAAAAATTAGAGCAGGAATCAATGAAACCAAAAAGAAGAAACCAATGAAAAAAAGTCAACAAACCCAGAAGCTGGTTCTCTAAAAATATCAATATAATAGAGAAAACTCCCATCGTGCTAAATACTGTAAAAGTATTCTAGTCAGTGTGAACCAGAGCTAAGCCAATAATAGAAAAAACTTTAGTAATTTTGAGGAAATGCAAAGAAGTTAGTATGACTGGAGCTCTAGATCATGAGGGAGTAAATCAGAAGTTAATTCATGTATCGCTTTGTAGAGAATAGTAAGGGGTTTGCATTCCTTCTAAGAAAAACAAAGTCCTTTGAAAATTTAAGGAGATGACTTGTACATATTTTAGCAATCATTTTGACAATGTTGAGAAAGATTGAAGAAGAGCATGTTTATAAACAAGAAAACCAGTAATTTAGCTTTTGCAGAAGTTTAGTTTATAATGATGATGATTTGATTGTAAAGCAATTATACTCCAATAAAGATGTTAAAATAAATAAATAAAATGCTGGTGATTTGGATGTTGGAGTGGTAGCCAAAGTAAAGAGAAACTATTGTATTCAAGATATAATGTTATCAAGAATATATTCCTAGAAACACACTGCTCAAAGAATTTGTAAATTCTTAATTTGGAGAGGAACTATGAAGTTATATTCCAAAAATCCAGTATTTAATTACATTCCAGCCAACAAGGTATGAGTAATGAATGGTCAGTAATATTCTTTACCATTTATTTTTGGTCTGTCACTTTTCCCTCAAAAATTTCATGACTCTACTTCCCACAGTCAGCAGTTAAAGCTGAATGTCTCTAATTTGAGTGCAATTCCCACTTTAGCTATCATGCTATGCTTTTCATTTGAGGAATTTGTTCAGAGACCTATAATTATCTTAGTCAACTTGTGTAATAATGTACTGTCACATTTTGTATGGTTTCTAACCAGGGATATATTGTTTCACTTTTATTCACTATGAATTTTAGTTCCAGAAAAGTTCTTCCTTTGTGCAGTGTCAAAACTCAGGGATACAGGAAAATTGAAAGACTTGTATCACCGTGAGTAGTTTTCTGAGCATGTGTAATAATACCCGTTTGTCATCTGACACAGAAATTTCAGGGAGTTGGACTGATTCAGATAGAAGATTAAAAATACCAACTTACAAATTTGATTCTCTGTTCCTCGTACATGATATTGTCTTCAGAGCCAATCCTAATCAAAAATGCCAGTTAAATTTGAATTTCATAATTATGTTAGAAAAAGAACAGAAAGATTCTCATTATTTCATAATTTATAAAATTAATTCCTATAAAAACTTGACATAAAATTTACTAAAATATCAGTGTTCCTTATTTTGCCATGATAAATCTAAGTTGTGTTTTCAAAAGGGACTAATAAGCCTGCAAATTGAATAATCTATTTTCTTTTCTTGATAGAACAGAACTCTGCTGATTTGGGGAAAAAACACATTTTATTTAAATTAATGCCCTAATGCCTAGGTCAGGCTTGGGTAGTAAGAGGAATTCAGTAAATATTTATTGAACAAATGGATAAAAGATGATTATTTAGAAAATTTAGCATAGTAAAATAGATCTTTAAATAACAGCTTTATTGAGATATAATTCGTCAACCATAAACTCACCCATTTAAAGCATACACTATTTTTTAGTTTATTCACAGAGTTGCACAATACTGATACCACAATCAATTTTAGAATATTTCATTTTCCCCCACCAAAAAAAGAAACAGCCATTAAGACCCACTCACGCACTCATCGCTCTCCAACCCCACCATGCCCACCGTAGGAAATGATTAATCTGCTTTCTGCCTCTATAGATTTACCTCTGTAGATTTATACACACACACAAACACACACCCATATGATATGTGTATTTCGTGACTAACTTCTTTTACTTAATATCTTCAAGGTTCATCAAGGTTGTAACCTGTATCAGTACTTCATTACTTTTATAGCCAAATACTATTCAATTTTATGAATATGCCACATTTTATTTATCCATTCTTCAGTTGATAAATATTCAGGTTGATTCCACATTTTAGGCTACTATGAATAATGCTGCTATGAACATTTGTGTACATGTTTTGTGTGGATTTTTGTTTTCTGTTCTCTTGGGCAATATACCTAGGAGTGGAATTTCTGGGTCATAAAATAACACTCTGTTTAAGCTTAGGGAAACTGCCAGACTGTTTTCCAAAGCAGATGCACAGTTTTACATTTCTGCCAGCAGTATATGAGGGATTTGGGTTCTTCATTTTCTCACTAAAACTTGTTATTATCTGAATTTTTAATTCTAGTGGATGTGAAGGGGGATCTGATTGTGGTTTTTATTTGAATTTCTCTGGTGGCTAATTGCTTACCATCAGATTTTCATTTTTTAAAGTTCTGTTAACTTTTTAACTTAACTCAGAGTCAGCTTCCTCAAACTGTGTTCTAACTAAAGTCAGTTTCCTCAGGAAGAGCTTCATAGCTCTGGTAACATGAATGACTCAGGTAGAACAATTACTCTATGTCTGTGGCTGGGTGGAGGAAGAGAGTCCCAGATAGCTTAGCTTTAGCTGTTGATGCCTAGAATAGAGCTTCTGCAACACAGAACTAGAATAGAGGATAAATGCTAGTTGCCTACCCCTCTGAAAAGACAGTACTCTCTCTCCCCATGTTCCAGGTAAAGGGAAGTTCCAAGTCCTTTACTTGGAATATGGGGAGAGAGAGTACTGTCTTCCTGGCCATATTCATCTGTCTGGACCTTCTGCCATGTTGAGTTGGTGTGCTTGGGCATGGAGGGTGTGGCGGGGTGGAGCTGGATATGGCTCAAGTGTCATCACTGTCCTTATGGAGAATTTAGAAATAAATAAAAATTATATGTAAAAATGTAGCTGTCCAGTTTTCCCAGCACCACTTACTGAAGAGACTGTCTTTTCTCCATTGTGTATTCTTGCCTCTTTTGTCATATATTAATTGACCATAAGTGTGTGGGTTTATTTGGGGGCTTTCTATCCTGTTCCATTAATCTATATGTCAGTTTTTGTGCCAGTACCATAGTGTTTTGATTATAGTAGCTTTGTAGTATAGTCTGATGTCAGGGAGTGTGATTCCTCCAGCTCTGTTCTTTTTTGGCCACGCCATGCAGCTTGAGGGATCTCAGTTCCCTGACCAGGGATTGAACACAAGCCATAGAAGTGAAAGCACTGAATCCTAACCAGTAGACCACCAGGGAACTCCCTCTAGCTCCGTTCTTCTTTCTCAAGCTCCGTTCTTCTTTTGTCTATTTGGGTCTTTTGTGTTTCGATACAGATTTTTAAATTTTTTGTTCTAGTTCTGTAAAAAAAAATGCCATTGTTAATTTGATAGGGATTGCATTGAATCTGTAGATTGCCTTGGGTAGTATGGTCATTTTAACAATATTGTTTCTTCCAATACAGGGTATATTTTTCCATCTGTTTGTGTTGTCTTCAATTTCTTTCATCAGCATCTTATATTTTTTCAGAGCACAGGTCTTTTGCCTCCTTATCTGTGTTTATTCCCAGGTATTTTATTCTTTTTGATGATATAGTAAATGGGATTGTTTCCTTAATTTCCCTTTCTGACATTTTGCAGTTAGTGTATAGTGATTCAACAGAATTCTGTGTATTAATTTTGTATCCTGCTACTTTATTGAATTCATTGATGAGTTCTAGTAGTTTTCTGGTAGCATCTTTAGGATTTTCTATGTATAGTATCATGTCATCTGCAAACAGTGACAGTTTTACTTCTTCCTTTCCAATTTGGATCCCCTTTATTTTTTTCTTCTCTGATTTCCATGGCTAGGACTTCCAAAACTATGTTGAATAAAAGTGGTGAGAGTGGGCATTCTTGTCTTGTCCCTGATCTAAGTGGGTATGCTTTCAGCCTTTCACCATTGATTATGATGTTCGTGGTGAGCTTGTCATATATGGCCTTTATTATGTTGAGGTATGTTCCCTCTATGCCCCATTTTCTGGAGAGTTTTTGTCATAATGAATGTTGAATTTTATCAGAAGTTTTCCTTCATCTATTGAAATGATTATCTGCTTTTGATTCTTCAATTTGTTAATGTGGTGTATCACACTGATTCATTTGTGGATATCGAAAAATCCTTAAACCCTGGGAAAACCCAGGGTTGAAAACCCTGGGATAAATCCCACTTGATCATGGTGTATGATCCTTTGAATGTATTGTTGGAGTCAGTTTGCTAGTATTTTGTTGAAGATTTTTGCATCTATATTCATCAGTGTTACTGTCTTGTAATTTTGTTTCTTGTGGTATCATTGTCTGGTTTTGGTATTAGGGTGGTGCTGGCCTCATAGAATTTGTTTGGAAGTATTCCTTTCTCTGCAAGTTTCTGGAATAGTTTCAGAAGGATAGGTGCTTACTCTTCGCTAAATGTTTGGTGGAATTCACCTGTGAAGCCATCTGGTCATGGACTTTTGCTTGTTGGGAGTATTTTAATCACAGATTCAATTTCATTACTTGTAATTGGTCCGTTCATATGTTCTATTACTTCCTGATTCAGTCTTGGGAGATTGTACCTTTCTAAGAATTTGTCCATTTCTTCTAGGTTGTCTATTTTATCACTGTATAGTTGCTTGTAGTAGTTTCTTATAATTCTTTTTATTTCTGTGACTAAATAAATACAAATAAAAAAAATCTCCCATGCAGAAAAATTCTAAATCATTTATGTAAAACTACCCTCAAGGATGTGGAGCAAACCTCTTTTCTTCTTAACTATGGCTATGCAGAGTGACTTCTGGCCAAAGAGTATAGAATGGGGAAAAGCATAACTTTTCAGTGAAAAACTTGATGAATACTATCTCAGCCAGGTGATCAATGTCAATATCAATGGTAATTAGGCATGTTGATAGTATGTGCCCTTGATATGATTTGATGAGAATGGTACTTCATCTCTCTGGTCTTCTTCCTGAAAACCCATAATCCCAATCTAATGAGAACAACACTAGATACGTCCCCATGAGGGAATTTCTACAGAATACCTGACTGCTACTCCTTAAAACTGGCAAATTCATTTAATTTTTTTTTAAAAAAGTCTAGTAGACTGTCACAGCCAAGAGAAGCCTAAGGAAATATGAGTACTAAATGTAATGGAGGATCCTAGGTGGGATCCTGGAACAGAAAAAGTACACTAGGTAAAAACTAAAAAATCTGAATAAATTATAGACCTCAGTTAATAATAATGGTTATGTGTCAATACTGTCTTATTGTGACAAAGTTATCATGTAAAATGGTAATAGGGAAAATTAGATTTTTGGATACAGGAACACACTATACTATCTTTGAAAATTTACTTTAAAATTATTTATAATAAAGACATTTTTGAAAATCAAACTAGTTCTTGTGGATCCAGTGCAATGTTATTGCTACAAACAGGAACATCTTCTGTAAGGATCAACTTCTCTTTTTTACAACCAGTAGCTATGATTTGCTTTTTAATAGAGATCTGGTACTGAGCAAAGAATTAAAATATATTTATGTCACACATTAAGTTTAGGTTACCTTATAATTACTAGATGACTATTAAATATGGTAGAAATTATTGTCTGAATATTTTATAGAGGATATTTTCAAGCATAAAATTATCATATGAGAGATACACATTATGAACAGGTGTGCTTCAATAGAAACATTTTACTAATTTTGCCTTAAAATGCTTTTTCATAAAGACCATCCAGTATAATGTGAAGTATACATTTGGTCCTCATTGAACTTAATATATTTTCAGTGTCTTCTTTATTCCCTAACTTTCATTTTACAAATTTCAAGTTTACACTGATTTATAAAAATTATCTTTTATCTAGATTCTCTAACATTTAAATTTTGCTTTAGCTTTCTTGCTCTACTATATAAATTTATTTATTTGTTTGCTAGTTTGTTTTTCAGACACTGAGTGATTAAGTGGACATCATGACACTTCCCCCCTAAAATTCTGTGTATATCTATATATGCATATCATAAGAATAAGGCCATTCTCCTACATAAACACAATATCATTATATGACATTAGAAAATTAGCAACAATCTCAGAAAATATCCAATATATAGTGCATTTTCAAATATCCTCAACTGTCACAAAATGTCTTTTACTGATATTTATAAAGTAAGAATTCAGTCATAGCTCCTGAATTGCTTTGTTATGACTTTTTGTGTATTTAATCCAGAATTTCCCCTTACATTTTAGACCCTGAATAGCCAAAGCAATCTTGAGAAAGAAGAACAAAGCTGGAGATATTGGATTTCCTAATATCAAATGATATTATAAAACTATAGTAACAAAAACAATATGGCACTGGCATAAAAAGACATAGATCAATGGAACAGAATAGAGAGCCCAGAAATAACCCCACACGTATATCGTTAATTGTTTAATGAAAAGGAACCATGAATATACAATGAGGAAAGGATACTCTCTTTAATAAATGATGTTGGGAAAACTGGATAACCACATAGAAAACAATAAAACTGGACCCCTATCTTACACCATCCACAAAAATAAACTCAAATTATATTGAGGACCTGAAACCCTAAAACTTGAAGGAATCATTGGAAGTAAGCTCCTTGAATCAGACTTTGTGATGATTTTTAATTTTTTTTTTGCACTTGACACTAAAAGCAAAGACAACAAAAGCAAAAATAAACAAGTGAGACTACATCAAACTAAAAAGCCTCTGTATAGCAAAGGAAACCATCAAACAAAATGAAAAGGCAAACTACAGAATGGGAGAAAATATTTGCAAATCATATCGGATAAAGGGTTAATATCCAAAATATATAAATAACTCATACAACTCAGTAGCAAATAAAACCCCAGACAATCCAATTAAAAAATGGGCAGAAGATCTGGATAGAATATTCCAAATAAGACATACAAATGTCCAACATATATGTGAAAAGGTGCTCAACATCACTAATCATCAGGGAAATGCAAATCAAAACCACACTGAGATATCACCAAATACGTGTTAGAACGGCTGTTTTCAAAAAACAAGAAATAGCAAGTGTTGGCAAAGATGTGGAGAAAAGGGAACATATGTGCTCTTGGTGGGAATGTAAATTAGTCCATCTATAGAAAACAGTAAAATAGAACTACTAAATGTTCCAGCTGTTGATCTAAAACAAATATACTGCCAGTTATTTCTCCAGCAAAATGAGTTATTCAGGATCAACAAATATTTGCAATTTGGGGTCTTCAACCATGGTAAGTCACATGCAAATCCTCAGCAAAAATGAAGAGGGGAAATCTTTCACAGAGGGACAATGCAGCTGGGAGGGCTATAGTAAACCAAGAGTGCATTTGCGGAATTGAGAATTCAAAGTATAGTTTCATTGGTTAAGTTACAAAAGTCTTTCATTGGCTGAGCTCTTGCCAGGCCAAAAGAGGAAGTCTTTCTCCTTCCTCTTGGGCTGTGCTAATATCATAGCAGACAATTTTTATTTTAATTGAGATTTCTGTTTATTAATTTTTACACAGTGATCCCACTTCTGGTTAAATATCCAAAGAAAATGAAATCATTATCTTAGAAATACATATGCACCCCCATATTCATTGCAGCATTATTTACAATAGCCAAGACATGGAAGCAACCTAAGTGTACATCAGTGGATGGATGGATAAAGAAAATGTGGCGTATATGTATAATGTACATAATAGAATATTATTCAGCCACAAAAAGAAGGAAATCTTACCATATGTGACCACTTGGATGGACTTTGAGGACATTATGCTACCTGAATAAGTCAGACAGAGAAAGAGAAATACAGGGAAAGTATCATCTCACTTATACGCAAAAATCTAAAAAAAATACGAAAAACAAAACAAAACCCACACTCATAGATAAAGAAAACAGATTGTTGGTTGCCAGAGGTGGGGGGTAGGAGGGAGTGGGAAAAATGAACGAAGGTGGTCAAAAGGCAAAAACTTCCCGTTATTAGATATGTTCTGGGGATGTAATGGACAACATGATGACTTTAGAATATGAAAAGAAGAAAAAAAAGTCTTACGTCTGGGTGTCTCTATTTTTAGACACCTAAAGGTAATATTGTCCTTAACTATTCCAGTAAATTTACATCAAATCCTTATCCTCTATCCTGGGATAGTCCCTTCCCAACATATTCCTGAGGGTTAACTTCTTTTAGACAACTTATGTTCTGATTTATATTAATAATCATTTTGCCATTTTGGGCTAGACAAATTTTAATCACTCTTAATGAGGAAATCCTAAGATAGACTATTCATGACTTTACTGGAGCCTAAAGCAGTGTTCTAAACAGCTTGCATCCAAGATTGAACTTTGACCATATTTTGACTTCCTTGCTTCCTTAATTTCCAGCTACTCTTCCAAGCTCAGTACTCCAGCATCCCAATCTATTCAAGTTACATATATACACCCATTAAATTCCCCTGGTGCTTAAGTTAGGAATACATGGTTTCTCTTACATATATCCAATAACCTGGCTCATATAAAAATTTGTACCAGAAGTGAGTTGCAGATGAAAAATATGATCATAAACTGGTGACCTGGTCTTTTAGGAACTGAATGTGATGAAAATCCTTAGGAAAAGTACCTAGATATGAGACCCTCACAGCCCAAGTCATTCAGTGCCAAAATAATTAAATAATTGGCTGTAGTCATCTTAAATGAAATACCAATTGAAACCAAGGCTTTAAGGGAGTCATCTGGCATTGCCATAAACATTATAAATGAAGTGAAGACTTAAGGACTATGAGTTGAAGTGCTTGCATCAAATTTCATCAGCTATGTGAATAAAGAACCACAAGCTTAAATCTATAAATTCTTTAGCTCAAAGCAGGGATTGAGAATCTGGACTTCCTGTGAACATGCTAAAAATTTTTCTTCTGAGCTGCAGTGCTGTGGTATCCAAAAGCAAATGTTGAGCTTGATCCTTTAGAATGCCAGCTTATAATATTAGTAGAATGTATAGTTTCACTAGGTTCGAGGTAAGGAAATTCTTCAGAAAGATTGAGGCTCTGAGAATGTGAAAGTTTTATGTAAGAGAGTTATAAAATCACAGAGTGTATCAAAATATCAATTGCCACTGAGTCTCACTTGTCTGCTGAGGCTGATTCTTTTGCTAGAAGATGTTTTAATTTCTCAATATAAGAAACATACCATTCAAAAAGAAGGACTCAAATTGTCCCTATGGACCATGTTCCCTATACTTAGATTTTGTATTTTCCCCCCAGACATGCAATTAAGTCATAATTCAGCATGTACCATGTTCATTTACAAAGTCAAACCTAAAATATGATACATAATTGTAGAATTTTATAATTTATTTATATCAGGAAAAATTTGTAGATATATGGTAGGAATCGATTCCTAGTGATATAAACCAAATACACAGAAGTATAGTTTATTGTTTTTAAATAATATTAGATAATATACCACTTTTTATTAAACAATAAAACCTAATATATTTCTGTGAAACACAGATACACATGCTTTATATATGTATGAAATATAAAATAAAGCATAAGCAAAGAGAAATAAGTTTTAGATTCAGCTGTGTCAATAAATATATGATGCATAAATATTTATTGAGTTAAATGTGATAGTTCACACCATGGAGGACTTTTCTTATAATTTCACCAAATGGGAACTCAATTGATGCAAACTAAATGGTTCTGAGATTATATTAACTCCTGGAATAACATATAGATAAAAATATGAAATAGGGATCCTACAATGGATTTACCTTATGAAATTTTACCATTCAACTCCTTAAACATAATTCCTCATGTTATTCCAGGAGACATCCCCTTCATCAAAGCTTGAGAAAAATATTGGTTTTGAAAACACCTACATCTTTGAAGAGTGCATAGTGGATATTTTCTGAAGACTGGAGATACAGGAGAGAGACATAATAGTTGAAATAATCTCTCTGTCTTTTTGTAGTAACCATAGGATCCCAGCATACTAGTCAAGTAGTAGGGTTAACAATAGAGGAAATGTAGGGATGATTTGAGGAAATGGCAGGAGAGCTAGCGTGGATATCAGCATAGTCTAATAAGGTATTTTTTGAATTAACTAATTGATCATGGAGTTTTCAGGATCTAAATAGATAGCTCACAAAGGGCCATATTGATTTGCATAAGTAAAAAATTCTAGTTCCATTAGCATAAAGCCACTCACTTTCAAGAACTCTGTTTTGAGTTCACCCACTTGGAATAACTTCAGTGAAGGGAGATGTTGATGAAGGACACTGCAGTAAGAACACAATTACATTCTGTGAACTTTTTATCCCAGTCTCCATGTCATTGGCCAGTGGATATTAACCAAGGTAATTTTACTGGAAAAGGAAATAACCAATATTTTGGATTATTGGACTTTGAAAACTGAACAAAAACTAATTTCTGACAACCTAGGATGCAAGTGTGGTCCGTTAGTTAAATGGAAGTTTCTGTGTAGGTTACAGAATTTTAACCAATATGCAGCTTGCAATAGATCAAATAAGATCTAGATCTGAACAAATTCCTACAGTGGCTTCCAGATCTGCAAAGTTAAAAGTATTGTGGAAAATTTAGCAAGCCAAGACCCTTAGAACTCCCTCTCTATGAAAAGAATGAAATGAAAGTAATCCCATGATCCTAAGGACTGCAAAGATTAGTACCAATGTCAAAATTTTGAAAAATGTTTTTGTTGCATGATTTCCATCACTTTCTTGAACAGATTTTATAATTGGAACACAGGTGAATCTTGGGGAAGATAAATGATTGTAATAAATTTAATAAAATGACAACTTTCAGTTGTAGCTGCTGTTCTAAATGAGATATCCTTGGAGTTTTTCAGTACAATACAGACTCTTGTGCTTTGCATGAAGTTATGTTCTGGCAAATGCTTATTTTCTCTGTGACAACAGATATCAAAGTGTGAACTGTGGGACCCTGATGGGAGATGTTTGCGTACGTGTGCGTGTGTGTGTATATGTGTTAGGGCTAAAGCAAGTTACTACGTTTTTATTTAATGTATAAGAAAAATCAAGAGATATGGCTCCTGAAACTTTTTCTGGTGGCCGTTGAGGACAAAACTATAGTTATATAACATAGAATATTTGCCTTTTTCAGTTTAGTGACATTTGCACAAATGATGTTTAAGAAGTAGTGGGTAAGACTGTTGGCACATTAGAACAAATCATTCTAGTGGCCCTTAAGAGAAGGAAATTAATATGGTGCTTGAGGACAGAAATTAATGTATCAATGCTTTGCAAGTTCTGAAGAAAATAATGTTTAACCTTAGTTTTTTCTGTTTTTTATTAATTTTTGATTTTTTTCAAAAGAAGCTGTCCCTGAAATATACAGACAAGAGATAGAGAGTCCCAAGCACAGAAGAAAGAATATAATGTTGCACATATGATCTATCCAGAAGTTTGTCTGAACATACAATTGCAAATTACAACAGCACACCCACATTTTTCAGGAAGCCCTAGGGTAGCAGAGGTGACTGGGAGGAAATGAAGATCCACCAAGAGTTGAATCCACTCTTGCAACTTCTCTGACTTGGAGAGCTAGTTTCAATGACTCTCCAGCATTTCTGAACCATTAGGTAACACAAAGGAGTGTAGGTAATACTGAATTCTTCATTTATAATGTAGTATTATTACTTAATGTAACTACAAAACTGAAGTATGTTATTTAGAATGCACCTACATTGAGATAGACTCTATCTTCTTTGGTTAAAAATTTGATTATAAGTATTACATTACTAAAACTGGAATATCATTTCACCCTAGAGTTGGAAAACAGGCAAGACTTATTTTTATACCTTGCCCACTAACAAATGGTAAAGTATAAATGCTTTGTAAAGTAATATTACTGACAATGGTGCAACTATTGCTACTCTTTAAGTTTTTATTGCTATTATATCAGAGTACTTGTCAATGTGAGATATAAGACAAGTTTATTCATTGTAACTATTTTATACTTGTAGGAAAATTAAAAGTATTTTTGCTTTTCCATCCTTTGTTTATAATGTAAAATAATAACTATTTGTTATTATAAATTATATTTATAATTATAATTTATAATATTATAAATTATAATTTATAATATTATAATTTATAATATTATAAATTATAATTCTTAGTATAAGTTTGTTTTGGAATAATTATTTTGTGTTTCTTTTGACATTATCAGAGAGGTCATTCTTCATTTCTTCTATTAAAAAGTAAGAACTGTTACCTCATGGAATTATTTAATAAACATTAAATTCATCCTCATATATATAAAATTTGTATTTTCAGGAGAAAGTTTTGTATGTGACTGCCATAGAATATTATTATAATGTAAAATATTGTTTTGTCTTAGAACAGCTTCAGGAGGAATTATATTCGAAAATAGGAACATTCTTTAAATATTGTGAAATCATACTATCAACTAGCATGAGGGCATTTTTATATATGTTTCCTAAATTTGTACTGAATAAAATGGTTACACTATGTAATGACTATCATTTATTTTATTAAACCTTAATCCAAATAGTTGCTTTTTACCAGTTAGTTGTATTCATTCGTTTTAAACTGAACTTCTTTATTTTGAGATAATTTTAGATTCACAGCCAGTTGTACAAATCATATTGAGAGATACCATGTACTCTGCACTTATTTTCACCCAATAGAAGTATCTTGTGAAACTATAGTACAATATTATAACCAGGATATTGGTATTGGTACAGTCATGATGCAGGACATTTTCATCACCACAAGCAACTATCTCATTGCCCTTTTATAGCCACATTAACTTCCCTTCTGTCCTCACATCTATCTTAACTCCTGACAATCACTAAAGTTATCCATTTCTAAAATTATGTCATTTCAAGAATGTTTTAAAAATGGAATGATATAAAATGTGAACTTTAGATATTGGCCTTTTTCACTCAGTGTAAGTCTCAAAATATATCCAGTTTGCTGTATGTATCAAGAATTTGTTCTTTTCATTGTAGAGTCGCATCCATGGTATAGATGTACTACAGTTTGATTAACCATTCTGCCATCAAATGTGGGTTCCAGCTTTTGGCTAATACAAATAAATAAAGTTGTTATAAATATTTTAGCACAGATTTTTGTGTGAACATAGGTTTCATTTATCTAAAGTAAATACCAAAGTGTGTAAGTGCTAGGTTGTATGGTAGTTACACGACTGATATTATAAGGATCTACCAAACTTTTCCAGAGAGCCTATACAAATTGATAAACCTTCCAACAAAGCATGAGTGATCCAGTTTCTTCATATCCTCTCCAGGATTTGGTTTTCACTGTTTTTTATTTCAACCATTCTAATAGGTATATAGTGATATTGTATTGTGGTTTTAATTTGCACTTCCCTAATCTCTAATGATGTTCAGCATCTTTTCATGTAACTTTTTGGCATCTCTGCATCTTATTTAGTAAAATATCTCTTTATGTCCTTTGTCCATTTTCTAGCTGGGAGTTTTGTTTATTTGTTTTACTGTTGGGATTTGAGAGTTCTTTAGGTATTCTACATACCAGTCCTTGTATTCTAGATAGGTGACTTGCAAATATATTCCCCCAGTCTATGGTTTATCTTCATTCTTTTTCAGAGTGCTTAGCTGAGCAAAGATTTTTTAATCTTTATGAAGTCAAATTTATCAATTTTTGCTTTGATGGATCATATTGTGATGTCAATTCTAAGTACTTTTTGCCTTGCCCTAGATACGCAAAAATTTTCTCCAAAGTTGTTTTTTGGTTGTTTCATTTTGTTTGTTTGTTTGTTTTTCCTTATGGAAGTGCAGTTGCTCCAGCACCATTACTTGAGAAGGCTATCTTTCTCCATTTGAATTACATTTGAACCTTTGACAAAAATCATCTGTGCATATATGTGTAGCTCTATTTCTGGTTTCTTAATTCTACTCCATTGTCCTATGTACCTATGCCTCCACCCCATTGAGTCTTGGTTAATATAGCCATATATTTTTTATTAATATAGCCATTGTTTTTTTTGCAATCAGGCAGTGCGGGGGGCCACCCAGAGGTCAAGAGTAAGGTGGTACACCGCACTGGGACCCCGTGCTGTCTCCAGGCAGGTTTTTATTTTGTTTTGTTTTTTTTAAATTTATTTATTTATTTATTTTTGGCTGCATTAGGTCTTTGTTGCTGTGTGCGGGCTTTCTCTAGTTGCAGTGAGCTGGGGCTACTCTTCGTTGCGATGTGCAGGCTTCTCATTACGGTGGCTTCTCTTGTTGCCGAGCATGGGTTCTAGGCACGCGGGCTTCAGTAATTGTGGCATGTGGGCTCAGTAGTTATGGTTTGTGGGCTCTAGAGTGCAGGCTCAGGAGTTGTGGTGCACAGGCTTAGTTGCTCTGCGGCATGTGGGATCTTCCCGGACCAGGGATCGAGCCTGTGTCCCCTGCATTGGCAGGAGGATTCTTAACTACTGTTCCAGTCTTGAAATCCAGTAGATTGTTTACTCTCAACTTATTTTTCTTTGCCAAAATTGTTTCAGCTACTTCCTTTGCTTTTCCATACAAATTTAAAAATACTTTTATCCATACTTTAAAAGTCTTACTGGGATTTTGATAGGAAATGTTTTAAACTTTTAAATCAACTTAGGGAGAATTGGCATCTTCATTATTTTTGACTGTACCAATCCATAAGCACAGTGTCTTCATTTATTTAGATTTTATGAGTTTCTTACATCAGTGTTTTATAGTCTTCACTATATAAATTCTGTAAAAGATGTTTTTAGAATTTCTCCTAATTTTTTTGAGTGTTTGTATCTGATAATGCATTGTTAGTTTCACTGTGCATGTGTTCATTGCCACTATATAGAAATACAATTGTTCTTTTTCTGTTTACCTTAGTATGTAGAAATATAATTGTTCTTTGTATATTTATTTTGTATCCTACAAACTTACTCAGCTAACTTATTAGTTCTAATATACTGCTGTAGATTTCTTAGGGTTTTCTATATAGACAATAATTTCATCTGAAAATAAGAGGAGTTATTATTATTCTTTTCTGATTCTGGTAATATGCTTTTTATTTTCTTGCACTACTTAGAATTTCCAATACTATAGAGAGTAAGAGTGGTGAGAGTGGGCAATCTTGCCTTGTTTCAGGTATTAAAGGAAAAGACATTCGGTCTTTCACCATTGGGTACAGTTAGTTGTAGATTTTATTTAGGTGTTATTTATCAAATTGAAGAAGTTCTCCTCTATTCCTATTTTTCAGAGAGTTTCTTTTTTTAACATGGATGGATGTTGATTTTTTTCAAATATTTTTTTCTGCATTGATGGATAGTATTGTATAATTTTTATTAGCCTCTTAATAAAATATATTACATTGACTGATTTTGAATATTGAATAAACTCCATTTGTTCATGATGTATAATATTTTGCATGTTGCTGAACTCTGGTAATTTTTTTTCTTATGACTACTGCATTTATATCCATGAGGGTTATTGGTCTGTAGTTTTCTTACTTTGTATTGATATGGTCTGTTTTTTTGTATTAGGGTCACACAAGCTTATAAAACTACTTGGAAAGTGTTCTCTATGTTTCTATATCTGGAAAAAGTCGTGAAGAATTTATGTTAACTTTTCTTTAAAGTTTTTATAGAATATTCCAGTCCATCTGGGCCAGGAGATTTTTTTAAAGGAATTTTTTAAAAGCAGTAATTCAGTTTCCTTAATAGTTATAATTTATAATTAAAATAATCTCTTTCATATTGTGTGAATTGTGTTAGTTGGTGATTTGGGGGAATTTGGTCCATTTAATCTAAGTCATAAAATTTCTGTGCAGAGTTGTTTGTATCATTTTAAAATATATTTTTGGTGTCTGCAGTGTCTGTAGTAATATCCCCTATTTTATTCCTGATACTGATAATTTGTGTTTCCCTTTTTTCTTTTACATTATTCATAGAGCTTTGTCAATTTTATTGTCATTTTGAAACAAGGCAACTTTTTGTTATTTATTTTCTTTATTATTTTTCTTTTTATAATTTTGATGATTTCTGCTCTTATATTTATTGCTTTCTTCCTTCTTCTTACCTTAGTGTTATTTTGTTTTCCTTTTTCTAGGTCCTAGAGGTGGGATTTTAGATTACTGATTTGATATTTTCTATCTTTTCCAATATATAATGCAGTGCTAAAGTTTTCCTTTTTAGTATAGCTTTAGCTGTGTCTCCCAACTTTGATAGATTGTATTTTCATTTTTATTTGCTTCAATATAGTTTTCTTTTCTGGCCTTACAGAATGAGTTGGGAAGTATTTTATTCTCTATTTTTTAGAAGAGTTTGAGAAGGATCAGTATTAATTATTTTTTAAATGATTGTGGATTCACCAGGTAATGTTTCTGGGCCTAGGCTTTGGTTTGTGATAATCTTTTTATTAGTATTTCAACTCAGATTTTCTATTTCTTTCTGAGTCAGTTTTGGTAGCTTGTGTCTTATTAAGAATTTTCCCATTTTACTAGGTTACCTAATTTGTTAGCATGCAGTTTTTATTATTATTACCTTATAATCTTCTTTATATTCATAAGTTTGGTAGCAATAACCACTCTTTTATTTCTTATTTTAATAAATAGGGTCTTCTCAGTCTTTCTCCTCTCTTTCTGTCATTCCAGCTAAAAGTTTTTGTTCTTCTTTAATGTTCTCAGGGAAACAACTTTTGGTTTCAGCGATTTTTCTTTATTGTTTTTAATGTTCTATATTGAATTTACTCCTTTTCTAATATTTATTATTTCCATCCTTATTTCTTTTCTCCTTCTTCCTTTGGATTTATATCTCTCCTTTTTTCCCTAGTTTATTAACACAGAAGGACAGGTTACTGATTTAAGATATTTCTTTTTATAATGTAGCTATTTAACATTATAAACTTCCTTCTCAGCACTATTTTAGTTGCATACCACAAATTTTAGAATGCTGCATTTTTTGTTTTTTTCCATCTCAAAGTATTTTCTAGTTTCTTCTGTGATTAATTCATTGAGTCATTGGCTATATAATAGTGTATTGTTTAATTAACATATATTTGTGAATTTCAGAAATTTTCTTCTGTTATTCTTTTTAATTTTATTCTTGTGTGGTCAATAGAATATACTTTGTAAGATGTCAATTATTTTAAATCTATTGATCCTTATTTTATGGCCTCATATCTATCCTGGAGAATGTTCCATACATGCTTGAAAAGAATGTGTATTCTGCTTTTGATAACTAATGTTTCTTTCTGTTCTTCCAAGTGGATACTCTCCATTGACCTATTTGAAGGTAGCTGATTTTTCTTCTTTCAGTTCAAATCTGCTATCCATCCCCTCTCTGATATTTCTGCAAGCTACCATAAGATCAACATCAAGTAACTTTGACACTGTACCTTGACCCTCCCCCATGCCTCCTCACAATGGAGTTTGGGACCATGGAAGAATAGCGGGTCAATTTTGTGGTTTCCAGAATTTTATACCTGTCTTCATTGACTCCTTAACTCATTCAAACAAAGATTTATTGAGCACTCTATGTGCATCAGCTGCTCTTTTAGGATGTATCAACAAACAAAACAAAATATCCATGCTGACATTCTTTAGGAGGTAGACAGGAAATAAACAAATACACACACATACTGTTACTATTAAATAAAAGAAATAGATCTGATACAGAGTCAGATTTGTTCTTCCCTATTACAATATCAGGCATCTCTATGCTCTTTTAGAAAGAAAAAAAAGTAATGGAGAGCTATAGACACAGATACTATTGTTTTATATAGAATAATTAGCACAATGCTTTTTGAGAAGCTTTCCCATAAACAGTGATCTGAATAAAATGAGGGAGGCTGCTAGACAGGGATATGCAGGGTTGAGGGACCATTAAAGCAGAGGCAAGGGCAAGGACAAGTTACTAAATAGGAACAAATTTGGAGAGTTCAAAGAATAGCAAAGTTGACAGAAAGTATGACTGGATCCCAGTGGAAAAGAAAAATGGTGAAGAAAGCAGAGTTTGAAGGAAACCAGATCATATAAGGCCTCGTAAGCCATGCTAGAAACTTAAATTAGTTTTTAGTTATTTTCATTTAGTTTTAAAGAAAATTATACATCTTAAAGAAAAATTCAGAAAGTAGAAGAATTTGGGGGAAATTTGCCTTCTGAATATATTACACTTACCTGAAAACAAAATATAGCTCAAACCAAATTAAATGATCAAGCTTAAAGTTACTCCTGAATCATAATTGGCCTATTTCTACAGTCAGTAGGTACAAAATGACTAGTACAATTTAATTATTCAAGATTACCCTTCAACTCTCACTTTTCAGTTTAATTTCATGGGGACTGTTATTAAGTATTGACCTCTTAATTGTCTTCAGAATATCTACTAAAACTCATTTTCCAGGATAAATTTATTCCATCAAAATTGTTATAGTAATAAATACATGCAAGAGAAATAAAGCAATAAATTTACTATTGTAAATTTTAAACTATTTGTTTCTCTTTAATGTTCTCCTCAAATCCTGGTGTCCATTCATATCTATATGAATTTTACTCTTTGTAATCATGAAATAAATACAATTTTTCATCACTTTTTTCACTTAACATTATATCATTTTATTATTGTGCTGCTGTATCCATTCTATGCTTAAACTCGCAATTATATTAAAGGACAGCTGTATGTTACCAACTCAGTAATGCAAGTTATATTTCATAATCAATACAGGGTACCTAATATAATATTAATTTACACATTATATTTATTACACAGGAAAATTAATTTATAATTCAATTTGTCCTCATAGAATAAGGGTAAATTTTACTCTGGTAGCCTTGCTTCAGTAACCTCATTATAGATTTTACCTTAGCACTAGATGAGTTTTTCTAAGATTTTGCACTGATTGAAATTTGACATGAAACAAAGGATATATATTTTCTTTCAGCACCAGTTTAAAATTTCAGAATTCAAATGTGCTATTGTATAGTACTTCATTGGTTGAAAAAAATTTAATCCTGTCTAAAGGCAGTAGCAATGCATATTCAAAATGTTTCAAATGCTGTACCGTAATTGTACATTTCCTAGTCCTGTTATGATTGCAGAATAAATATACTTTCATTTCAGTTTGGTATTTTAGAGATATGTCTTGTGGGTAAGAAAGAAAGTGATAATTTCTTGTCACAAGAAAGCTATAATTATGTGTATTTATATTTAACCTTTTTAGATGCTATTCACTAGCATCTAGTTGTGTCCGCATGGTTATATTTTGATACACAACTTTTGTATAATGCCTGTAATGATTATGGTAATCTTTGACTTGGAACTTTTAAAAGTACTGCATTAGTGTCAGAGTGCAAACTTCAAAAAACAAGGTTCCAGTGGCAGCCACACATTTTTCTACTATTATAATAAATTCAATCATGTGAATACCACTTTTAGAAAACATCTGTTCTTTTGTTATAAAATTGAAAGATAACCCTGAAAGAACTGATCCTCAAGAGCAGATGCTGAAGAGGAAGAACATAGAACAGCGCTGACTCAAGGGAAATCAAACTGATAAAATAAAAGGAGGGGAGAGATCTAGCTACCATGAATTTTCACTTTTATAGTGACAAATAAAATTAAAATCCTTCTCATCAACTAGTTTTACTGTCTTGTAGAGGCAAGTAGAGCACATCACCAAGAAGAAATCTGCATTCTTTTTAAAGTATCTGTTTGACTCCTTTCATCATTTGTCATCACCTCATGTAGATTATGTATTATTATTATTATTTGTTTATTTATTTTTTTGTGATACGCAGGCCTCTCACTGTTGTGGCCTCTCCCATTGTGGAGCACAGGCTCCGGATGCACAGGCACAGCGGCCATGGCTCATGGGCCCAGCCGCTCCGCGGCACGTGGGATCTTCCTGGACCGGGGCACGAACCCGTGTCCCCTGCATTGGCAGGAGGACTCTCAACCACTGCGCCGCCAGGGAAGCCCTATGTATTATTAACAATAACTTTGTACAGGTTTCTGAAAATTGAAATGAATTTTGCCACTCTGACATGTTTCTCAGTAGCTCATACACACTAATGTTTTGGATTTAGGGAATCACAACTGCTTTTATCCCTTAAAATTTTTTTTTTTAGATTTTGTTCTCACTTTCGAATGTGTTTATTGGAATAAAAAATAAGTAGAAAGTGCTAAAATTAGAGGAAAATAATCAGTATTCATTTTTGGCCTATGAATGGATTATTGTGTAATATGCTAATGGCTGAGGACAAGTCATTTTTATCTTTCAGAGAGGGTAAAATAGGTGTTTTACCTCAAAACTTAAAATGTCATCTTTTTAGTTTCCAGATGTTCAAATACTATGAACATTCAAAAAAGAAATATAAAACAGAACATAAAATTTTCACATTTTATTTCACCCTACTACTAGATGTCATAACACTAATATTTATACTAAATATAACAATATATTCTGTTTGTACATATGTGTGTATGTACACTTAGTACCTATGTCATAGTCAATGATTGCCTATGTTATTTATAGTGATACTTCTCTTTTCTGGTACATATAATATGATTTTATTTTGCAAACACCTAGTTGAACATTATTATCTTATGTAACTCAAAGGGAATTCCCTGACTCTTGATGGATCAACAATTCCACTAGGGTTCTGGTATTATAATCTGGCTGAAAAGGCCAACCTCAATTTACAGTGCTTCTTACTAGAGGAGGTTCTTAGGGAAGAATGGATTTTCCACCCTGTTTGGGACTAATCTGTCTCCTGCTAAGAGCAGATCTTTCTTTCATTATCTTGTGGTAGATAAGAAGCTGCTGGCCTAATATAGCACCCAATTTCTAAGTTTCTCAGGTACTCACTTACCTAACATAAATGTGGCCTTTTTATAAATCCTCCTTCTAATTTGTTTGTTCTTACTTCTTTGCTTCTTCAGCAGTTTTCATAACACAATCACTTGAAAAAATTCACTGTGAATACAGCACTAATATTTACCCATTAATGTTAGTTACTCACTAATACAATTCTCAGTTTGTTTCTCAAGATAGATTTGTTAAAAACATTAAATTGGTTATTCTTATTTTAAAATATTTAAAGGATTCAACACCCATGAAGCATAAGCCCTTAAGAAGTACAAAGGTATAAACAAATAAAACGTGCTTTATTGTGATTAGTAGTTGAAGTCAATGATATAACAGATTTGCAGTACTGAATGATATTGAGTTCAGTTTCTTTTCAGAAGATTTTGAATATGATATTTATGTTCCAAATTATTTACTGAAACTGATTTTTTTATTGAAGTATAGTTGATTTACAGTATTTTGCCAATCTCTGCTGTACAGCAAAGTGACTCAGTTATATACATATAGACATTCTTTCTTTATATACTTTTCCATTATGGTTTATCATAAGATATTGAATATATCAATAGTTCCCTGTGCTATATGGTAGGACCTTGTTGTTTATCCATCCTATATATAATAGTTTACATCTGCTAATCCCAGATTAGCAAGGGAGGGAAGTGGGTGGGGTGGGGTAGGGAAGGACTGGGAATTTGAGGTTAACAGATAAACTGATTTTGAATAAACTTTTGTGTTTCTCTATAAAGAATACTTCTAATATATTGCTTTTTGTCAATATCTCCCATTAGATATAAAGGACAACATAGAGTACTGTTAAAACAAAAGCAAACAGGAAAACACAGATCTAAAAAGTGTCTTGAAAGACCTGCAGCTGTGATTATTGTACATGAGACTGACACATATAAAATGTATAAGTAACCTGACTGAGTGTCAAGAGATTTTGGGGAAAAAATAAACCATCCCCCCCCCCAGAAAAAAAATAGTAAGTAGAGTGACAGGACCAAACAACTCTGAGTATTTGAATCTAAAAATATTCTTAGTGGCCTTTTCCCTTCAAGATGTTGAAGGAGTAAGATATGGAGATCACCTTCCTCCTCACAAATACATCAAAAATACATCTACATGTGGAACAACTCCTACAGAACACCTACTGAACGCTGGCAGAAGACCTCAGCCTTCCCAAAAGGCAAGCAACTCCCTGCCTACCTGGGTAGGGCAAAAGAAAAAAGGAAAAACAGAAACAAAAGAATAGGGATGGGACCTTCACCTCTGGAAGGGAGCTGCAAAGGAGGAAAAGTTTCCACACACTACGAAGCCCCTTCACTGGTAGAGACAGGGGATGGCGGGGGGAAGCTTTGGAACCATGGAAGAGAGCACAGCAACAAGGGTGCAGAAGGCAAAGCAGAGAGGCTCCTGCAAAGAGGATCAGTGCCAACGAGCACTCACTCACCAGCCTGAGAGGCTTGTCTGCTCACCCGCTGGGGCAGGTGGGGGCTGGGAGCTGAGGCTTGAGCTTCAGAGGTCAGATCCTAGGGAGAAGACTGGGGTTGGCTGCATGAACACAGCCTGAACGGGGCTAGTGCACCACAGCTGGCAGGGAGGGAGTCCTGGAAAAACTCTGGACCTGCCTAAGAGGCAAGAGACCATTGTTTCAGGGTGCACAAGGAAAGGGGATTCAGAGCACCACCTAAACGAGCTCCAGAGGTGGGCACGAGCCGCAGCTCTCAGCGCAGACATGAGAGATGAGTATGAAATGCTAAGGCTGCTGTTGCAGCCACCAGGAAGCCTGTGGGCAAGCACAGGTCACTATCCACACCTCCCCTCCCAGGAGCCTGTGCAGCCCACCACTGCCAGGGTCCCATGACCCAGGGACAATTTCTCCAGAGAAACAAATGGCGCACCTCAAGCTGTTGCAATGTCACGCTGGCCACTGCTGCTATAGGCTCACCCTGCATTCCATACCCATCCCCCTCCCCCCCAGCCTGAGTGTGGCAGAGCCTCCTAATGAACCACTCCTTTAAAACCCTCCTTCTGGGGGAAAAACAGACTCCATAGAACAACTTACATGCAGAGGCAGGGCCAAATCCAAACCTGAACCCCAGGAGCTGCGCAAACAAAGAAGAGAAAGGGAAATTTCTCTGTGCAGCCTCAGGAGCAGTGGATTAAATCTGAAAAATCAATTTGATGTACTTTGCATCTGTGGAATACCTGAATAGACAACAAATCATCCCAAAATTGAGACAATATACTTTGGGATCAACTCTAGACTTGGGGTTTGCTGTGTGACTGACTAGTTTCTGATTTATATGTTTATCTCAGTTTAGTATTTAGCACTTGTTATCATTGGTGGATTTCTTTATTGGTTTGGTTGCTCTATTCATTTTTTTAATTACTTTTTTTATTTTAATAATATTAAAAATATATTTTATTTTAATAATTATTTTATTTTATTTCATCTTCTTTCTTTTTTTTTCTCCGTTTTCTTCTGAGCCATGTGGCTGACAGGGTCTTGGTGCTGTGGCCAGATGTCAGACCTGAGCCTCAGAGGTGGTAGAGCTGAGTTCAGGACACTGGACCAACAGAGACCTCCTGAGCCCATGTAATATCAATCATCGAGAGTTCTCACAGAGATCTCTGTCTCAACACTAAGACCGAGGTCCACTCAATGACCAGCAAGCTCCAGTGCTGGACAGCCCATTGAAAACAACTAGTAAAAGATGGACACAACACCACCCATTAGAAGAGAAGCTGCCTATAATCATAATAAGGTCACAGACACTCCAAAACACACCACCGGACTTAGTCCTGCCCACCAGAAAGACAAGATCCAGTCTCATCCACCAGAACACAGGCACCAGTCCCCTCCAACAGGAAACCTGCACATCTCACTGAACCAACATTACCCACTGGGGGCAGACACCAAAAACAATGGGAATGGTGAACCTGCAGCCTGTGAAAAGGAGACTCCAAAAACAATAAGTTAAGCAAAATGAGAAGACAGAGAAACATACAGCAGATGAAGGAGCAAGGAGAAAACCCACCAGACCTAACAAATGAAGAGGAAATAGGTAGTCTACCTGAAAAAGAATTCAGAGTAATGACAGTAAAGATGATCCAAAATCTTGGAAACAGAATGGAGAAAATACAGCAAATGTTTAACAAGGACCTAGAAGAATTAAAGAGCAAACAGACAATAATTAACAACAAAATAAATGAAATTAAAATTCTCTGGAAGGAATCAATAGCAGAGTACCTGAGGCAGAAGAATGGATAAGTGACCTGGAAGATAAAACAGTGGAAATAACTACCACAGAGCAGAATGAAGAAAAAAGAATGAAAAGAATTGAGGACAGTCTCAGAGACCTCTGGGACAACATTAAATGCAAGACATTCGAATTATAGGGCTCCCAAAAGGTGAAGAGAAAAAGAAAAGGTCTGAGAAAATGTTTGAAGAGATTATAGTTGAGAACTTCCCTAATGTGGGAAAGGAAATAGTCAATCAAGTCAAAGAAGTGCAGAGAGTCTCATACAGGATAAATCCAAGAGAAACAAGCCAAGACACATATTAATCAAACTATCACAAATTAAATACAAAGAAAAAATATTAAAAGCAGCCAGGGAAAAGCAACAAATAGCATACAAGGGAATATCCATAAGGTTAATAGCTGATCTTTCAGTAGAAACTCTGCAAGCCAGAAGGGATTGGCAGGACATATTTAAAGTGCTGAATGAGAAAAACCTACAACCAAGGTTACTCTACCCATCAAGGATCTCATTCAGATTCGACAGAGAAATTAAATCCTTTACAGACAAGCAAAAGCTAGGAGAATTCATCATCACCAAACCAGCCTTACAACAAATGCTAAGGGAACTCCTCTAAGCAGGATACACAAGAGAAGGAAAACCTACAATAACAAACCCAAAACAATTAAAAAATGGTAATAGGAACATACATATTGATAATTACCTTAAATGTAAATGGATTAAATGATCAAACCAAAAGACATAGACTGGCTGAATGGATACAAACACAAGACCCGTATATATGCTGTCTACAAGAGACCAACTTCAGACCGTGGAACACATACACATTGAAAGTGAGGGGATGGAAAATGATATTCCTTGCAAATGGAAATCAAAAGAAAGCTGGAGTAGCAATTCTCATATCAGACAAAATAGATTTTAAAATAAAGATTATTACAAGAGACAAAGAAGGTCACTATATAATGATAAATGGATCAATCAAAGAAAAAGATATAACAATTGTAAATATTTATGCATCCAACATAAGAGCACCTAAACTAATAAGGTAAATGCTAACAAGCATGAAAGGGGAAGTCAACAGTAACAAAATAATAGTATGAGACTTTAACACTCCACTTTCACTAACGGACAGATCAACCAAAATGAAAACAAATAAGAAAACACAGGCTTTAAATGATACATTAAACAAATGGACTTAATTGATATTTATAGGACATTCTATCCAAAAACTACAGAATATACTTTCTTCTCAAGTACTCCTAGATAATTCTCCAGTATAGGTCATATCTTGGGTCACAAATCAAGCCTTGGTAAATTTAAGAAAATTGAAATCGTATCAAGTATCATTTCCGACCACAACATTGTGAGACTAGATATCAATTACAGGAAAAACACTGTAAAAATTCAAACACATAGAGGCTAAAAAATATGCTACTAAATGACCAAGGGATCACTGAAGAAATCAAAGAGAAAATCAAAAAATACCTAGAAACAAATGATAATGAAACCACGACGACCTAAAACCTATGGGATGCAGCAAAAGCAGTTGTAAGAGGGAAGTTTATAGCAATTACAATCCTACCTCAAGAAACAAGAAACATCTCAAATAAACAACCTAACATTACACCTAAAGCAATTAGAGAAAGAAGAAGAACAACAACAAAAAAAAACCCCAAAGTTAGCAGAAGGAAAGAAATCATAATGATCAGATCAGAAATCAGTGAAAAAGAAATTAAGGAAATGATAACAAAGATCAATAAAACTAAAAGCTGGTTCTTTTGAGAAGTTAAACAAAATTGATAAACCATTAGCCAGACTCATCAGGAAAAAAGGGAGAAGACTCAAATCAACAGAATTAGAAATGAAAAAGGAGAAGTAACAACTGACACTTCAGAAATACAAAGGATCATGAGAGATTACTAAACGTAACTATATGCCAATAAAATGGCCAACTGGGAAGAGTTGGACAAATTCTTAGAAATGCACAACCTTCCAAGACTGAACCAGGAAGAAATAGAAAATATGAACAGACCAATCACGAGCACTGAAATTGAAACTGTGATTAAAAATCTTCCAACAGACAAAAGCCCAGGACCAGATGGCTTCACCGTCAAATTCTATCAAACATTTAGAGAAGAGCTAACACCTATCCTTCTCAGACTCTTCCAAAATATAGCAGAGGGAGGAACACTCCCAAACTCATACTATGAGGCCACCATCACCCTAATACCAAAACCAGACAAAGATGTCACAAAGAAAGTAAACTACAGGCCAATATCACTGAGCAACATAGATGCAAAAATCTGCAAGGATTCTTCAACATATGCAAATCAATCAGTGTAATACACCATATTAACAAACTGAAGGATAAAAACCATATGGCCATCTCAATACATGCAGAAAAAGTTTTCAGCAAACTTTAGCACCCATTATGATAAAAACCCTCCAGAAAGGAGGCATAGAGGGAACTTTCCTCAACATAATGGCCATATATGACAAACCCACAGGCAACATCGTCCTCAATGGTGAAAAACTGAAACCACTTCCACTAAAATCAGGAACAAGACAAGGTTTTCCACTCTCACCACTATTATTCAACTTAGTTTTGGAAGTTTTAGCTACAGCAATCAAAGGAGAAAAAGAAATAAAAGGAATCCAAATCAGAAAAGAAGTAAAACTGTCACTGTTTACAGATGACATGATACTATACATACAGAATCCTAAAGATGCTAGCAGAAAACTACTAGAGCTAATCAATGCATTTGCTAAAGTAGCAGAATACAAAATTAATACACAGAAATCTCTTGCATTCCTATATGCTAATGATGAAAAATCTGAAAGAGAAATTAAGGAAACACTCCCATATACCATTGCAACAAAAAGAATAAAATACCTAGGAATAAACCAACTTAGAGGACAAAAGACCTGTATGGAGAAAACTATTAGACACTCTTGAAAGAAATTAAAGATGATACAAACAGTTGGAGAGATATACCATTTTCTTAGATTGAAAGAATCAACATTGTGAAAATGACTGTACTACCCAAAGCAATCTACAGATTCAATGCAATCCCTATTAAACAACCAATGGCAGTTTTCACAGAATTAGAACAAAAAATTTCAGAATTTTTATGCAAACACAAAAGATGCCAAAAACCAAACCAATCTGGAGAATGAAAAATGGAACTGGAGGAATCAGGCTCCCTGACTTCAGACTATACTACAAAACCACAGTAATCAAGACAGAATGGTACTGGCACAAGAACAGAAACATAGATCAATGGAACAGGATAGAAAGCCCAGAGATAAACCCACACACATGTGGTCACCTTATCTTTGAGAAAGGAGGCAAGAATATACAATGGAGAAAAGACAGCCTCTTCAATAAATGGTGCTGGGAAAACTGGACACCTACATGTAAAAGAATGAAATTAGAACACTCCCTAACACCATACACAAAAATAAGCTCAAAATGGATTAAAGATCTATATGTGAGGCCAGAAACTATCAAACTCTTAGAGGAAAACATAGATAGCACACTCTATGACATCAATCACAGCAAGATCCTTTTTGGCCCATCTCCTAGAGAAATGGAAATAAAAACAAAAATAACAAATGGGACCTAATGAAACTTAAAAGTTTTTGCACAGCAAAGGAAACCATAAACAAGATGAAAAGGCAACCCTCAGAATGGGAGAAAATATTTTCAAATGAAGAAAATGACAAAAGATTAATCTCCAAAATATACAAGCAGCTCATGTACCTCAATATCAAAAAAAAAAAAAAAAAAAAAAACTCAATCCAAAAATGGGCAGAAGATCTAAATAGACATTTCTCCAAAGAAGATATACAGATTGCCCACAAACACATGAAAGGATGCTCAACATCACTAATCATTAGAGAAATGCAAATCAAAACTACAATGAGGTATTACTTCACACCAGTCAAAATGGCCATCATCAAAATGTGTACAAACAATAAATGCTGGAGAGGGTGTGGAGAAAAGGGAGCCCTCTTGCACTGTTGGTGGGAATGTAAATTTATACAGCCACTGTGGAGAACAGTATGGAGGTTCCTTACAAACTAAAAATAGAACTACCATACAATTTAGCAATCCCACTACTGGGTATATACCCTGAGAAAACCATAATCCAAAAAGAGTCATTTACCACAATTTTCATTGCACTACTATTTACAATAGCCAGGACATGGAAGCCACCTAAGTGTCCATCGACAGATGAATGGATAGAGAAGATATGGCATGTATATACAATGGAATATTACTCAGCCTTAAAAAGAACTGAAGTTAAGTTATTTGTAGTGAGGTGGATGAACCTAGAGTCTGTCCTACAGAGTGAAATAAGTCAGAAATAGAAAAACAAGTACTGTATGCTAACATATATATGGAATCTAAAAAAAAAAATGGTTCTAAAGAAACTAGGGGCCAGACAGGAATAAAGATGCAGATGTAGAGAATGGACTTGAGGACATGGGGATGGGGAAGGGTAGACTGGGAAGAATTGAGAGAGTGGCATTGACATATATAGACTACCAAATGTAAAATAAATCGCTAGTGGGAAGCAGCCGCATAGCACAGGGAGATCAGCTCAGTGCTTTGTGACCACCTAGAGGGGTTGGATTGGGAGGATTGGAGGGAGACAGTAGAGGGAGGGGATATGCTGATATATGTATATGTATAGCTGATTCACTTTGTTATACAGCAGAAACTAACACAACAATATAAAGCAATTATACTCCAATAAAGATGTTAAAAATAAATATTCTTAGCACTTTCATGGTAGAGAGTAGTCCATGAAAAATCTGCAGACTCCCAGCAACACATTCCCCAATACTGCTATTTGCTGTCACTACACGGGATAATGGGGGGGAGAACTTCCCAGTGATAAAGATTCCCCCAAAACAATGGGCAATTATACTCCCTCGAAGTGCAGCATCTGACAGCTATAGGAAGTATTCTGTACCCTCAAAGAGAAACTTCACACCAAACTACTTTCATAACATAGCGTAAGAAGAAATATCCTCAACTTATTATATGAGATCAGCATAATCCTAATATCAAAAACTTACTAAGACATTGTAAGGGGATAAAATTGCAGACTAGGATTCTTTATGAACAAAAGCATACACCTTTAACTAAAATAGTGGCAAAAATCAATCAATCAATTAAAAAAATGATTAAACATCAACACCAGGTAGGGTTTATGTGAGGAATGAAAAGTTGATTAACATTTAGAAATCAATCAGTAAGTGTAGCTGACCATATTAACAGAAAAGAAGAAGCAAACTTTTCTACTGAGAGAAGGGCTTTTAACAATATTCAACATTCATTTATAGTAAAATTCTCAGCAAACTGGGAACATAAAGAGATTTTCTCAGCCTGATATCAGGCATCTATGTGATTTTGGTTCACAAAGATTTCATAGGGAGAACACAAAAATAATTAACTGTAAAAGGAAAAACATATATAAATTTACAGTATCTTTTAATGTGCATAAGGCTTTAATAAAAAAAAAGTGTAACTTATTTTATTTTTTTATTTCTGCTCTTTATTTCTATAACACATACTATTTTTGGAAAATTTATTTGTAAATATCTATGAACATTTTATGCTTGATACCATTATAAATGTAATTTTAAATTTAACTTAGAATGATTCATTGCTAGTATTTAAAAGTATTATCAAATCTTTTATGTTAACCTTGCATTCTGCGACTTTGCCAAATTGCCTTATTCTGTTAGTTACTTTGTACATTCCTTATGGTTTACTATATTAACAATCATGCCATCTATAATTAAGGACATATCACTTCACTTTTTTGTTTTGTTTTGTTTTGTTTGTTTGTTTGGGGTTTTTTGTACTGCACCACGGGGCATGTGGGATCTTAGTTCCCCGACCAACGATTGAACCTGCACCCCCTGCCTTGCAAGCACAGAATCTTAACCATTGGACCACCAGGGAAGTCCCTCACTTCTTCCTTTTTCAGTTTTATTGTTTTTACTCCTTTTTTCCCCCTCTATTACAATGGTTAATATCTCAGGTTCAGCATTGATTATAAATAGTAAGTGTGACACTCTTCATCTTGTTTGCAATCCTATGGTGAAAAAGTTCAATATTTCAACATTAAGTGGAATGGTAGCTCTGGCCTTTATTTAGTGTCAGAGAGAGAGAGAGGGAGAGAAAATTTTACTCTGAGTAAATCAGAGTAAAAATGATTTTACTTTTTATGATTTCCTGAAATCATCCAGGAAAAATTATTTCCTGGATGGTGAAATTTAAATAAATTGAAAATTATTTTGTAACAAAATAACCAAAATTTGAGTAAAATAATTATTATCCTTTTCAAAGAAAAGTTCTGTCTGTATGAAACATAATGCATACCACAATAGTTTGAAATGTCCACTGTTTCACAGAGTTTCAATTTTGTAACATAGAATATTAGCACTGTATGGAAAACTAGGATTTTGTCCTGATTGGGTTTGCTAGTCGTACTATCACAAAGGGATCATGTAGATATGAATAAGTTCTACATAATTGGGTAGTTTTTCTAGGTAAAATTTGTAAATTTAAAATAAAATCTAAATATTTCATATATACATTGTGAAATCTTAGAAAATAAATCAGGATTAATGGGTTAAATATATCTTTAAAAGTTAGGGTTTGATAAATTTGCAGAAAAAATACAGAATTTATTTTGCAGTATTAAAACTTAAACCTCACATAATCATTTAGAATAAGGAAACAAAATAGTTATATTTTGTGAAGAACTAGAAACTTTAGGGTGGAGGATCATACATTTAATGTTCTAGTTTATTCAAAATTATAATTTAGAGCATCTGTACCTTAGACATTTTATCCTTTTGCAATAACTCTTTTGCTAATATGTTTGAAATAAGGGGCAAAGCAGGAGATACATGAGCATGATAAAATGATGATGTTGCTGTTGTGATTTAGTTCTGGTCACATTTCTTTAAAACTTTCATTTAAATGGTTGTGTTACCTACAGCTTGTTGTACAGATCTCTCCTCCATGATCAGGAGTGATTATAATCACTCAGCCTCTGTATTTGATATGGCATGTCACTTTGATCAGATAATCAATAACTTTTTTTCAATGTTGTTTAGGAATATTATTAACTATACAAATGTCTAATAGCATAGGCATCTTTGCATTGTTCCTCATTATAACATTGTTTGAATGTGATTACTAACTTTGCCCTATACCAGTCCTGGAAATCTTAAACCTTTAGATTTGCTATAATAGCAATAAGTAAGTACAAATAAAACAAAATGAAGACAGTCTCCAGATTTCCAGGTTTTAGAATTCAGTAGTTATGATCCAGATTTAGTGCATTAGAGGCAAGTGATCATAATCTGGTACCCCATTTGGGACATGATCTCCTACCCTGTTTAGCACAGGTACAAGAAGCATAACTCAAAACACCTAAACCAGGCTTCCCTGGTGGCGCAGTGATTGAGGGTCCGCCTGCCAATGCAGGGGACACGGGTTCGTGCCCTGGTCCGGGAAGATCCCACATGCCGTGGAGCGGCTCGGCCCTTGAGCCGTGACCGCTGAGCCTGCGCGTCTGGAGCCTGTGCTCCGGCAACGGGAGAGGCCACAACAATGAGAGGCCCGCGTACCGCAAAAAAAAAGAACAAAAAACGAAAAAAGCCACTTAAACCCCCTTATTCAACTTATAAGAGCAAAGATACTAAAGTTCAATCTAAAAGAGATTCTTTAATTCTCTAAATGTTCTATGGTCTGATACATTGTTATTTTTACATATGTGCTTCTTTTGTGTTCTTGAGCCTCTACATTTTTTCAACTTGTAATTCTTTCATTCAGAATGAATGAATACAGCCATACTTGATGTTAGGTTTTGCTATTAGTTTGCTGTTGATTTGTTGGCAGGGGTTATAAACATTATAAAACCATGTAAAACATTATAAACTTTATAGAAACATAAACATAATTTTAACACTTAAAGAGATAGCAAAAAATACATTTTTTGTTGACTTCTGTAAGAGTTTATAGATAGGGTATGCAGCATTAATGTTTGGCTCTGCAAGTCAAGCAGTTATTTAATGTATGGCTGATCAGAAATATTTTACCATTTTTATTTCATTTCATTTTTTTTTTTTTCATTTCATATTTTAACTAAGGTTTCTTTCATATGTTTCTTCTTCAGAATAGTGAAATAAATGCCACCTGGGAATTAAGAATTTTGAGTTCTTCACAGGAATAACAACATAATTCTAGTTGTCAAATGTGCTTTGATTAATGTACTAGAGAAAATCAGTTAGACTTCACACTCTGGAGTTTTAGACTTCTTTGAGCTGGTATACAGAAAATCATAACTCTTATTCTTATAATTCTAAACCCTGAGTGGAAGTTTTATATATCTCTTAGTGATTCTGTGCAGAGCCAAGTGACAAGTCAGTTGCAACACATATTCTTGCTTCATTCTCCATCTTAAATTTAAAAAAATAACAAACAATATGATGTTAGAATTACCTATACTCACAAGATAGCAACTCACAAAAACTACTTAAGTGTAGCTAGGGGTTGTCTATGACCAATGGTTATCAATTGAAAAATATTATCTATAAAAATTAATATTAGGGCTTCCCTGGTGGTGCAGTGGTTGAGAGTCCACCTACCGATGCAGGGGACGCGGGTTCGTGCCTCGGTCCGGGATGATCCCACATGCCACGGAGTGGCTGGGCCCGTAAGCCATGGCCACTGGACCTGTGTGTCTGGAGCCTGTGCTCCACAGCAGGAGAGGCCACAATGGTGAGAGGCCCACATACCGCAAAAAAAAAAAATTCATGTGAACAGAAAACCCTTAAAATGATTTCATATTGTGGAAACATCATCTTGATAAAAAAAATTATTGAAAAGAAGAATATTAATTAAGCTTGGTATTCAGTGCTAGAGATCACAATCAGTCCTGTCTTTTGTTTATGGTATCACTGCTTTTTTATATATTTAATTTTTTATTGAAATATAGTTGTTTTTCAGTTATACAGCAAAGTGATTCAGTTATACATATACATATATGTGTGTGTGTGTATATATATATATATATATACTTTTTTAGCTTCTTTTCCATTTTATGTTATTATAAGCTATTGAATATAGTTCCCTGTGCTATACAATACGTCCTTGTTGTTTCTCTATTTATATATAGTAGTGTGTATCTGTTAATCCCAAACTCCTAATTTATTCCTGCCTGATTTCCCACTTTGGTAACCATATGTTTGTTTTCTGTTTGTGAGTCTGTTTCTATTTTGTAAATAAGTTCAGTTGTATCATTTTTTTAAGATTCCACATATAAACAATATCATATGATATTGTCTTTCTCTGTCCAACTTCACTTAGTATGATAATCTCTAGTTCTATCCATGTTGCTGCAAATGGCATTATTCCATTCTTTTTTATGGCTGAGTAATATTCCACTGTACATATATATACCACATCCTCTTTATCCTTTCATCTGTCCGTGGACATTTAGGCTGCATCCATGTCTTGGCTATTGTAAATAGTACTGCTATTAACATTGGGTTGCATGTATCTTTTCAATTTAGAGTTTTCATGTTTCCCAGATATATGCCCAGGAGTGGGATTGCTGTGTCATATGGCAACTCATTTTTAGTTTTTTATGGAACCTCCATACTGTACTCCATAGTGGTTGCACCAATTTACATCCCTGCCAACAGTGTAGGAGGGTTTCCCTTTCTCCACACCCTCTCCAGCATTTATCATTTGTAGACATTTTGATGATGGCCATTCTGACTGGTGTAAGGTTATACTTCACTGAAGTTTTGATTTGTATTTCTCTAATAATTAGCAGTGTTGAGCATCTTTTCATATGCCTGTCGACCATCTGTTTGTCTTCTCTGGAGAAATGTCTGTTTAGGTCTTCTGCCCATTTTTCAATTGGGTTGTTATTTTGATATTGAGCCATACAAGCTGTTTGTTTCTTTTGGAAATGTATCACTTGTTGGTAGCATTGTTTGAAAATATTTTCTCTCATTCCATAGGTTGTCTTTTCTTTTTGTTTATGGTTTCCTTTGCTATGCAAAGGCTTCTAAGTTTAATTCAGTCCCATTTGTTTATTTTTGCTTTTGTTTCCAGTACTCTAGGAGACAGATCAAAAAAATATATATATTGCTGTGATTTAATTAAAGAGTGTTCTGCTTATGTTTTCCTCTAGAGGTTTTATAGTATCCATTCTTACATTTAAGTCTTTAATCCATTTTGAGGTTTTTTTTGTATATGGTGTTAGAAAATGTTCTAATTTCATTTTTTTCATGTAGCTGTCCAGTTTTCCCAGAAACACTTATTGAAGAGACTGCCTTTTCTCAATTGCATATTCTTTCCTCCTTTGTCATAGGAGGAAATTGTGTGTGAGTTTATTTCTGGGATTTCTATCCTTTTCTATTGATATAAGTGTCAGGTTTTGTGCCAGTACCACATGTGTTTTGATTTCTGTAGCTTTGTATTATAGTCTGAAGTCAGGGAATGTGATTGCTACAGCTCCATTTTTCTTTCTCAAGATTGTTTTGGCTACTCAGCGTCTTTTGTGTTTCCATACAATTTTTTAATTTTTTGTTCCAGTTCTGTGAAAAACGCCATTGTTAATTTGATAAGGATTGTATTGAATCTGTAGATTACCTCGGGTAGTATGGTCATTTTAACAATATTGATTCTTCCAATCCAAGAACAGGGTATATTTTTCCATCTGTTTGTGTTGTCTTCAGTTTCTTTCATCAGCATCTTATCTTTTTCAGAGTACAGGTCTTTTGCCTCCTTATGTATATTTATTCCCAGGTATTTTATTCTTTTTGATGATATAGTAAATGGGATTGCTTCCTTAATTTACCTTTCTGACATTTTGTTGTTAGTGTATAGCAATGCAACAGATTTCTGTGTATTAATTTTGTATCCTGCAACTTTACTGAATTCATTGATGAGTGCTAGTAGTTTTCTGGTAGCATCTTTAGGATTTTCTATGTATAGTATCATGTTATCTGTAAACAGTGACATTTTTACTTCTTCCTTTCCAATTTGGATTCCCTTTATTTCTTTTCCTTCTCTGATTTCCATGGCTAGGACTTCCAAAACTATGTTGAATAAAAGTGGGGAGAGTGGGCATTCTTGTCTTGTTCCTGATCTAAGTGGGAATGCTTTCAGCTTTTCACCATTGATTATGATGTTAATGGTGAATTTGTTATATATGGCCTTTATTATGTTGAGGTATGTTCCCTCTGTGCCCATTTCTGAAGAGTTTTTGTCATAAATGAATGTTGAATTTTATCAAAAGTTTTTTCTGCATCTATTGAGTTGATTTTTAATTCTTCAATTTGTTTTATTCTTCACTTTGTTAATGTGGTATATCACATTGATTCATTTGCAGATATTGAAGAGTACTTATATCCCTGGGATAAATGCCACTTGATCGTGATGTATAATCCTTTTGATGTATTGTTGCAGTTCATTTGCTAGTATTTTGTTGAGAAATTTTTGCATCTATGTTCATCAGTGATATTGGCATGTAGTTTTCTTTTCCTGTGATATCTTTGTCTCGTTTTAGTATCAGGATGGTGCTGGCCTCATTGAATGAGTTCACTAGTCTTCTTTCCTCTGCAAATTTTTGGAATAATTTCAGAATTAGGTGTTAACTCTTCTTTAAATGTTTCATGGAATTTGTCTGTGATGCCATCTGGTCATGGACATTTGTTTGTTGGGAGTTTTTTATTTACTGATTCAATTTCAGTACTTGTAATTCGTCTGTTTATATTTTCTATTACTTCCTGGTTCAGTAATGGGAGATTGCACCTTTCTAAGAATTTGTCCATTTCTTCTAGGGTGTCCTTTTTAATCAGTGTGTATTTGCATGTTGTAGTCACTTACGAACCTTTGTATATCTGTGGTGTCAGTTGTAACTTTTTTTTAATTTCTGGTTTTATTGATTTGGGCCCTCTCCCTTTTTTGTGATGAGTCTGGCTAAAGGTTTATCAGTTGTTTTTTTATCTTTCCAAAGAACCAGCTTTCAGCTTCACTGATCTTTTCTATTGTTTTCTTCATCTCTATTTCATTTATTTCTACCCTGATCTCTATGATTTTTTTCCATCTCCTAACTTTGGGTTTTGTTTGTTCTTCTTTCTCTAGTTGCTTTAGGTGTAAGGTTAGATTGTTTATTTGAGATTTTTCTTGTTTTCTGAGGTAAGCTTGTATCACTATAAACTACCCTCTTAAAACTGCTTTTGCTGTGTTGCATAGGTTTTGGATCATCATGTTTTCATTTTCATTTCTCTCTAATTATTTTTTTATTTCCTCTTTGATTTATTCAGTGATCCATTGGTTGTTTAGTAGTATATTGTTTAGTCTCCACATGTTTGCATTTTATGCAGTGTTTTTTAGTTGATATCTGCTATCACTGCTTTTTAACACACTGGTGATGTAACAGTTGTGTCAGTAATATGGTCTTGAAATCACTTTGGGAAATGATCTGACAGTACTCACTTTCTATTAAGTGTTGATAACAAAGGAGGAAAACAAAAATATCTGCACACAGTGATTATTTTTGAAATACACTGTCTTGAGGGGATGTTAAAAGTTGTTGAGGTTTCCTATAAGGAGAAACAGGGAACTATAAAAGGGATTATAGTTACTTGTATACTGACTCAGTAAATCATTGTTCTTCACAGAAACTAATGAGAATGTTCACAGCCTTAAACTATACTTTATAGAGTTACAAGATTTTCATTTGCTTCTTTCTAAGTCAATAATGGTAGGCATCTTAGGAGAATATGTAAACATTAAAAAAGCATGGTAAAAGTTTTCATTAAGGATTTCCTTATGTAATAATAATAATAAACACATAAATAATGCTGCACCACTACATCTTTCTCTGATATTTATATCATCATATCAACTATATGCTTATAATAGTCAGTTTTAAATATAACATATAATATGATTCATTTTTAACATGAAGTGTAGATAATATAAATTTAAAAATTGTAGATAATGAACTGAAATATTCAGAAAAAGAAAATGAAGCCAAGATAGTTATCATTAGGGGATAAAAGTCCTCCTTTAGGAGACACCATAAGCAAAGGTAAATTGAGGATACTCACCTGTTTGGAGCAGAATTCCTTCTATTGAATACTGTGTGATAAGATGGAGTAGAGTGGCAAAGGGCGAATTGTGGATCATAAGAGCCAAACTAAAGGGAATGGATTTTATTCTTAAAAAACCTGGGTAGATGCTGAAGTGACAAAAGTTCTCTCTCTTATAAAGATATTGGATAACATGATGAAATTAACCTTTCAATACATTGTTGGAATTGAAGCTGGGAAAAGGACATGACTAGACGGCAGATGCAAAGAGAGAACACAAAATTATAAGGTGAGCATAAACTAAATTCAGAACTGAGGGAGCTTGAAGGAAGGGGGCTATATAATAAGGGATCAGGTTTAGTCTGTCTGATAATACAAATTGAGACTTCAGTCTTGCTCATAATGGTGAGTGAGAAAAGAGCTCCCTGATTAAATTCAGTTAGTCACTTTTGTAAAATGGAGGCTAGATCAACTCTGACTATCAATTTGAGGTTCAGTGAAGAAATTGCCTTAAAAAAAAAAAGGAGGAAAAAGAGTCTCATATAAAAGAACACCATGTATAGGGCAATCATGGACTGAGACTTCTGATTTTCACTACCCATATTGTCCAGTAACCCAAACCAAAAAGTTAAATAAAGCATTCATAATAACAGAGTTTGGAAAAAGAGAAATGCCAAAATTCCCACATATGAATGTCAGCCATCAAGGTTATGCATATGCTATACACACACACATAGTCATGCACAAATTCTTTGAGGATGAGACACAAAGATAATCATGGAATAGAATCAACAAATTAAATGCATGGACATATTATACTTTCAAAGCAGAAAATAGTAGAATAAACAAAATTTATTTCTACATAAGCATATTTAAAACATTCAGTATGAATGGGAGAGTATCCATAGTGTAGTAGAAGAGTACTAAATGTGCTATAAACAAGAAAATCTAGAATTAAAAAATAATATGAAATTTTTGAATTTATATAGTAGAAGCAACTAAAAATAATTAATATATTAAAAGATTATTGCAAATTACCTACTATACAGGACATAAAATAAAGATACAGGAAACATGAAAGAGAATTTAAGAGACAGATTATAGAGTGGAAAATTTCCTCAAGATCTAGTAGGAGTTCCTGAGTGAGAAATAGTGGAAGAGGTAACTTAGAAGAGGCAATAATCAAGGAAACAGGGAGATAAGAAATTCTCCCAAATGCTTTGTCACCCAGACCAGCAGTGTTTGTACCAAACACTCTAGGGAGAGACAAGTGATCTAACATTTAATGAGCTGTAACTAGATAACGATATTCAAAATACAATAAAAATCTCACCTATAAATTCTATAGATTTTAGTTCTCCATTTTCTCCAAGTATTTCATTTATACATGTTATACTCTCTGCTTAGCACCCTATCTGACAGAGTCATTAAAGCAGTGTGTCCTTTATACCCCATAATGTCAGCCAGTGGTTCTCTGGGAAGAACTTGTTCTGTTTTATAAATATACAATCAGCTCAGTGTTGTTCTATCCTTTGTGTGGGGAAATAGCAATAGAGATCTGGTAGACCATTACAAGTTAATTATGAAATAAAGAAATTACAAAGCACAGTAGTTAAATTCGCCTGAATTCTGGAATTAGGATACCCAGGTTTTTAGCTCCATTAATGTTGGGTTGTCTTTATATTCAGCATATTTCATTTTAACTGAATCCATGAAGTACAGATGTATAAAGAAGTAAAAGTATAAACATTTCAAAAATTATTTCCTTGAAGTGTAATTTTCAATACTATTCCATTAAGAAGCCTCCATATTCACTTTATCCATATAGGTACAGATCTCATAATTACAGTCATTTTCAAGTGGAACATCAGGGAAATGGAGGGGCTGGAACTAGAAAAAAATCTTATTTGGGAAACTGGCTTTGGTCTTGGCTCAGAAGATACGGATGGCTGGATCACTGTGTGATCTTTGATCCCATTATTAAATGGTTATATATTTATAGCTTTGTTCCAGTTCTTACACCACCCCCCAAACACAAATACATGCATGGGAACACACACGTATGTAGCAAGGGATAATTGAAATTAAACAGATAAAATTAATTTTGTTTAGTGATAAGTGCTATAAATAAAACAAGAAAGTAAATGATGCAGTAAATTGTGGCTATATTAAGTGAACTGTTCATAAAAGGCATTTTTAAGGAGGTGATAACTGAAAAGAGTAGAAAATAAAGAAAGTGATGTGCCATAGAGTTAGACTTTGTGCATCCCTTGTAGGCAGAGAGGTCATATGACTAAGTTTTTCCCCATAGAATGTGGGCAGTAATGATGTACATCTTCTCCAGGTTTAGCCCTTGAAAACTTCTGAAAATTATAAATCTTTCATGTGTTACTTCTCCATCTTCTAGCTGAACAGAGAAATTCTGATTACCTACAGCCAGCTGGAATCATAAGATGGGAGAATCATGGGTTTCTGAATGTGCAGAATATTGTCATCTACCTGAATAGAACCACAGTTATGTAAGGAATAAACTTTTTTGTTACTTTTGGCCACGGATATTTTGATATACCATTTTGCCTACTCAGATCAATACAGATATCAATATTTGTATGTGAACTTGGACAAGTTAACTATGTTTTATTTCCCCCATTTTGAAAATGGGTTTATAATAGTATATTCCTATGAGATTGTTGTGAGGATTAAACGAGTTAATGCATTTAAACATTTAGAATAGTGTCTGGTACTTAATAAAGTGTTAAGTTTGACCATTTTTATTGTTATCTTGGAAAACAGTGTTCATGGATGAGAATGCACCAAAGATAGTCTAAGGTTCTCACAAGCTTGTTGTAAAAGGAGAGGTGTAATGGGAATAAAGTGAGTGCTAGGAGATGAGTTCAATGATTAAGATTGAGGGCAGGTCTAGTAGTCTCAAAGACTCAATTCAAAGATACTGGGAGATTTTGAGTATGGGAATTTATAGCTTAAAAGTGTCGGTCTTACTTTGGGGTGAAGAATAGATTCTTTGGAGGTAATGTTGGTAGCAATAAAGTCAGTTGCTAGATTATTGCAAAAAGACAGGTGAGAGATAATGATGCTTGGACCAGAATGGAAGCAGTAGAGATGATGTAGTGATCAATACAATGCAGCGAATAATAGCACTACATATTCTTCTACATGCCCTACAATCTTTATCAGTCAACAGCGTTTAAATGACTGCAACATGCCAGGCACTGCACTGTATATAAAGATTTAGCAATGCACTTATAACAAAAAGAAGTAATATGTAGGATCTATGTGCATCAGTTGCTTTACCTGAGTCTAAAAGAAATAATAGAATTCTTGTTCTCAAGGTATGTTCAGCGTAGAGTCTGACAAAAAGTGACAATTTGGTAATCACAAAGCCAAACAGTAAATAATATGCTAGCAGTTGGACTGAGGTTCAGAAGAAAAATATAGGAGGGCACCAACATAGCCTGGAAAGTCCCAAGAAGATTTCCCAGAGATGTTTATACATAAGATTAAATAGAAGGACAGACTCTGCACTATAATTATCCTTCTTAAAATGAATGATCAAGGTTTGATTGAATGATGTTTAGAGACTTAAGCATATTAAGAAATTCACATTACTATTTTTAAGTTATTTGAGGAAAGGGCACATTGCATACTTCTTTTTTTTCCTCATACAGTGTTGGTAACTAGCAGAGTGATTGCTTTTTTATATGATGATTGATGCACTTGACTCTGAATGCAGTCCATATTCATGGGCATAACATGTTTTCCTTTTTCCCCTCTGAAAGAGCCTTATCAAATTTATTCTGGCATGCATTTTACTATATATTGGATAAAGGATACTGACAGATAAAGAGAACAATTTTTGTCCCAAGCTCAACACAAGCCCTAATGGGAATAATATTTAACAAGGGAATAAATTGTGGGGTTTCCCTTTTATAGGAGGGAAAGATGGTTATTTGTTTACTTGCAGATCTACAAAGGATTCTGGGTATTTTCACCTAAGCTTCTTTGCTGTAAACATTATCACAACATAATTATTTGACCTTAGAGCCATTTTGCCAAGAAAGATAAAATAACAGGTTGACAGTTTTGTTTGACAGCTTGGTTTTATTTGTTCATTGACACAGAACTCCCATTTTTGTATTATATAAATCTTGGCCCTCATAATGGTCTTTACAGTGAAAATCTTAAAAAATAGTGGATGATAACAACTATGTATATTGACTTGATAGAAAATATAGTAATAAAACTTACCAGAAGTGTGAAATAAGAGAGTGTAAAGCCAGATTGCATACTATACTAGAAAATGATAGCATGTAAGTTTGCAAATCCTTTGGTGAGTTGAAGGCTCACAGTTGAATCCACATTTCCCATAGATCTTTGGAACATCTATCAATGGACTTGTAACAAAATGCCAAGAACAAAGAACAGTGTAGAAGCTTTCACAATGCAATGCAAAACTTAGTTACAAATATGCTTCTTAGTATTTGGAAACTGATAACCTCTCTTAATGAAGAAAGAAATTTTAGCTAAGAAGAAGAAGTGTGATGCCAAACAAAGAGACAAATCAAGAAGACAAAAAAAAAAGGTGCATAAAGTCCTGTGAACAAAAGACTTAGAAGGCAAGTACTTACATACAATTCACAAAACAAAATCAATGATTTGCAGAGTATTGCCATGAATCTACACACATTTTACATGCTTTCAAATATTTTGCATTTCACAATAAAGTCTTTTTCATTTTGTTATTCATTTTTCCTGTTTCTTTATGTACTTTTTAATGTCCCTCTTTTACTTTTTGCTATTTTATCTTTTATGGCAAATTGCCTCATGGCCAATTAGTTACACAGTGGAAATACTTGAGGCAAAGAGGTCTGTCTATGGCAAAGATGTTTATGGTGAAAATACTGGACACTCTACAAACAGAATCAGGTTGAATAATTAAAAGGAATTTTTATAGTGGTGTGATAGATTCATTTTCTTAGGTAAATAAAATTCATAATGTTAAACAAAAAGGAAAATACAATATAGAGGATAAATTGAGAAGTGTTCATGAATTTTCAGAATCCTCATTATTTTGAATTGCTGGAACTGTCATAGGAGAATGGCTTCCTAGAGAATGTGGGGATGTTCCACAAAGCTTAGCATACAAGTAAGTGGAAAGACTTTGGTATATTAAGCAATTTAGGTACATAATCAATTTTCAAATAGTAATAAACTTAGCTAAAAATATTTGAAAGAAAATGAAATGTTTTACAAACTAGAAATGTTCAAAAGCTTAATTTTTGATGAATATTGTATTCTGTTTAAAACAGTTTTTCTCTGAAATAATCAGGAAGGTTCTTTGCCAGTAAAAAGCCGAATATGTTTCCATAAAAATACTGACCTCATAAGGTGATTTATTTCCCATTTTTACATATCTACTCTAAACTTTGACTTCTAGTATTTAAGAACACTGCAGGGGTTCCTATGCTCTTTGTGGTCTTAAGGAAATTACAAAAACTTCTTGATAAAATGGAAATAATAATAGTACCAATCTCATCAGGTTCTTATGAGAATTTTAAAAGACATACAGATAAAAGCATTTATGACTTTGCCTGGCTTATAATAAATCTATTGATTAGTAATAAAACTATTCACTTACTGTTAGAGAAAACAGTAAGTTGAGTATTTAGGATAAATTAGACCAGTATTTTTAAATTAAGGAAGTGCATTTGATACACATGGAGACTTTTATTTTAATGCAGACCCACCTCTGACCCACTGTTTCATAGTTACTGGAGGTAGCAGGGACCCAAAATTAACAACTGCTATTCTAGAAATATTTAACCCGTATGCTTATTGTTAGGCCCCATGATGATGAGAACAGAAACAGAGATAATATTTTGGTTGAAAACATGTATTTCTTGAATCTTCTTTATACTTCCTTCTTAGCAATAACTTTCTGCAGTAGTATTTTTATATGGAGATTGAAAAATTACATATACACATGTATTTTCATGCATTTAGAGTTAGTGTGGTGAGGTGGAAACAAGATAGATTGTAAATAAACCTGGACCTAATAATCCCAGCTTGACCACAAAGTAGCAATCAATACCTATTCTATTTTCTTGGATATTGGTATTCTCAAGAGCAAAATTTTAAAACACACATATTTTAAAGAATTAGATTGCATACATAAATTAGATTAGATTAGATTACATAAAACAGTCTTGTTATAACAATAATTTAAAACTATTGCTAGTCTTTGCCTTTCTCCCTTCTCTTTTGAATCCAAGCCTTATCACTCTTCAACTATATATCATTGGCAAATCTTTTTAGTTTGTATGTATAATTAGAAAGACCTCACAAATTTATTGTAAGAAATTGAACAAAGTTTAAATGTGATTTTTAAAAGCAGTAAACCACCATAAACTGAAAAATCACTATTTTAATCTTTCTGGCTGGCAATGAATGAGATTACAAGCAACATTCTTGGACATGACTTCTCTAGCCTTTGTCCCCATTGTACTGTTATTTGGCTTGCATTTAACTCCATTTGAATCTTAACATATTGTTCCCCAACCAAGATACTCATCTTATCAGCTCTGCCTTCTATGATGGATTAAACTTTCTATATTGTCCTTTTCCTTATTGGTTGTGTCTACTAAAGTATGTCATTCACCATCCAGCTCTACAAGTATTGAGACATTAGCTACTGCCATCGCTGACCTTCTGAAAGGAGTTCAATACAGAGATCAGGAATGAGACACTCTTTGCTCTGGGAAAACTGGCAGAACAGGCATTCAGATAAATATTTTTAGGAAAAAAAATTATGAACCCAGTTTCTTGTGTATTCAGATTTAGAAAAGCACTAAAATCATTAACTAAGATATCTGTGCTTCATGACTAGCAGTATCCTTCTACCTAGAAGCATGTTTGATTGCACATAACCCTTCTCCAAAGTCACATGTATGCTGACCTCCCCACTTACCTCTTCAGAACAGATTCTCAGAGCTGTCTGAGAGGCTATTCCCAGACTATAGTCCTCAGTAAGTCTCCAAATAAAATGGAAACTCACTGCTTTCAACTTCTGAGTCTTTATTTCAGTCAACATTTGCTATCTACAGGAAATAGATCTGAACCTTCCAGTTCAACCCCCTTATGGCCTTACTTCCAGTGCTAACAGCTTGTCTGGCTTATCTTACCTGGTGAATGCAAAATTATTTAAGTGGAAGCATTTAGTGTTATTAATCTTGAGGACACGGTGGGGGAAGGGGAAGCTGGGACCAAGTGAGAGAGTAGCATTGACATATATACACTACCAAATGTAAAATGGATGGCTAGTGGGAAGCAGCTGCATAGCACAGGGAGATCAGCTTGATGCTTTGTGACCATCTAGAGGGATGTGATAAGAAGGGTGGGAGGGAGGCTCAAGAGGGAGGGTATATTGGATATATGTATACTTATAGCTTATTCACTTTGTTGTACAGCAGAAACTAACACAACATTTTCAAGCAGTTATACTCCAATAAAGATATTTTAAAAGTGTTATTAATCATAGTATTATCTAGTATAAATTATTTCTGTACTTTTTCAACTAAAACAAGCTAAGCGTGTAACTGTACCCATAGCTGGCATTTTTTCCAAGGTGGGAGGTTTAAAAATAACAATCTTTGGTGAAAAAATATTCATACTCAAGCTGACATTTCTTTGTTTCTTGCCTACCCCTAGCCCTGCTGCTGTGATGATCACACAGTGTTCTAAGAAATGACTGATATATAAATAGCCTAATATAGATGATTATTATTTTCTGCAATTTTCCCAGGATTTTTTCTGCCTCAGTTTATAGCATCCTGCTTGTCTTTCAGCTCTGTTTATTACATACATTTCTTTTTATTATCCTGAAGAATTTTTTTTTAATTAATTAATTGATTTATTTTTTGTGGTACGTGGGCCTCTCACTGTTGTGGCCTCTCCCGTTGCGGAGCACAGGCTCTGGATGTGCAGGCTCAGCAGCCATGGCTCGCGGGCCCAGCTGCTCCACGGCATGTGGTATCTCCCGGACCGGGGCACGAATCCATGTCCCCTGCATCGGCAGGCGGACTCTCAACCACTGCACCACCAGGGAAGCCCCATCCTGAAGAATTTTTAAAACACTTAAAAGAAAATAAAATGCATCTCTTTATGAGTTACTTTTCATTTCTACTGTTTTTGTGTTGTCTTTAGCATCTTTTTATCCATCCTTTTATTTATTCACTTAATAATTGTTCATTTAATTCTACAAACTATATGAAGTACAACTAATTCTTTCCCCATTTTGCTTCCATTATAGATACAGAAATCTTTCTTATCTTTACAGACCCTTTTAATTTGTTTTGTGTGTGAGAAGCCCTCAGAGCAATAATGTTTTTCTTTTCTTTTGGTTTTCTATTGTTACTTAGTTAATGTTTCCACTCTAACTAAGCTTGTTTATTATATGTTAAAATGGCATTAGATAAATACATGATTAAACATCCCCAGAATATGTCTAGGAGGGCAGTAAAGGAAGCATTTAATTTGAATTCCAGTATAGCTATAATGGTTAAAGAGGAGGTATCTCTATTGTGAAGAGCATTTATCTGAATGTTGGGCAAGAGCAGAGATGGGGGAAGTTTATTCCAGGTGTTGATGAGTTTCATGAATAAACAGCTAGATAGTGAGAGCTCAGTATTTATACTCAGTTCCCAGAATTTCTGATTGTTATATACTCTAGTAATATTTGTATGCCTTTATCTTTAAGCAAGTTAATAAAAATGTATTAAAAGTATAGAGCAGAACCCTAAGAAACTAAGGAACACTTGAATGATCAGGTTTCTAAGAGAATAGAAATTAAGAAAGTTCTGAAGCATAGGTAATAGTAATTAATACACTGTCTCTTTATAAAACCTAGCAGGACCCTGCAGGACCCTCCCAGATACAAATGCCCCCCCCCCCGCTGTTTGTAGAAAAATAATTTAGTTTCCTACGCCATCCCTGAGTTCTAAAAAGCAGATCCAAATCATTACTAAATAGGGAATTGAGGGAAGGCAGAAACAAGGAAAAGTCAAGAAACAGTAGTTCAGCAATAAAGCAGTCCTAGTTCCTCCTCAAGGGATCTACAGAACAATCTGATGCATATCTTTGAGTTGTTCTGCAAGAACTAAAGCCCCTACCAAGGTGGAAAATGGTGAATGCACATTGAGCACAAGCATGTAGACCCTGGACTAGTTGGAGCCACAAGGTCAATGATTAAGATTTCTGAAACCCAACATGTTAGCTCACCTCCAGTTAGAAGAAAGTCATGCATCCTGCAGTCCTCACCCAAATGTTGCCTTTAAAAACCCTTTTCTAAAAGCAGTTGGGGAATTCAAGTCTTTTGAACATGAAATGCCCATTCTTCTTGCTTCACCCTGCAATAAGCTTTTCTCTGCTCCAAACTCAATGTTTAAGATTGTTTGGCCTCACTGTGTGTTGGGCACAGCAACTTGGGTTCAACAAAAAATTTTACTTTTGGATTACTTAGCTACATCTTTTCTATTTCTGTGTCACTTCACAGAAGATTTGAATTTTGAGAGTAAAACCTTGACTGAATTTGTTCTGGGTGGTTTACTGTTTGCATTCTTAGTCATATTTTTAATATACGATTTAAAATCATTTTAAAAATGATTAAATATTAAAATCATTTTAAAATCATTTAAAATATGATTATTTGTAAATGAAAGCCATAAATAAAAAGTTCAAAAAATCTCAGATATAGTTTTAGGTATATCTATGAGGAATTAAATCATGATGATATATATTTGAGTGGATAGTAATATCACTACTACAAAAAATAAATATGAAAAATATAAATAATAGTAACCACCAAAAATTAATCCAGTAAGTTAGGAAAAAATGCTTAATAAATTGTTTAAATGTTGAATTATTATTCACTCATATTTATTATCATAAATCTACAAATCATATTTCAACACAATATATCATAAATGCTGGGGTAGAAGTGGACAAAATATGTATTATCCATTGCAAATATTGCTACTGATTTCTCTAGCATAACACAAGATTAATCATTGAGACTAACAAATTAGAGTTTTTGAAGATTGACTAACAAATTCAAGAATAATCAGATCAGATTTAGAAATGGCAGAATACAATGTTATGAAAGATTTAGAATGACTCATTTAAAATATAGTTCATTGTGTACAGAAGGTGTCTCAAAACAATACTTTTACTCTTCTGATGGTTGAATTTTAAATAAATGTAGAAAATCAATGGATGATTCACAAAAATGTCAAAACAATTACCCTATCTCAGACACAATAATATTTAATTTTATCTTTGATTTATTTATAAATAAATTTAAATGATTCATAAATAAATTTAAATGATTTTACTATTATCAAAATAAATTTATAAATAAATTTAAATGATTTTATTATGATCAAAATCTTACACTATTAGACCACATTTTGTGAAATCAATGAACAATTTTCTTTATTTATTAGACACCTTTGCACTTTGGGAAAATTTTGACTTTATAATTTTGATTCACTAAATTCTCTTGTTTAATACAGTCCAAATTTCCAAAGTTTTTATAGTTTTAAAAGGTGTAATATGCAAAGTATAAATATTAATAAAAGTATTCATTTGAAATTGAGTGGAAGAGATGAATAGGGTGGCAGCTTTATATATGGAAAAAATAAAACTTACTTGGAATTTGGAAATCATGGGTTTACATTCCTCTACAGATACTATAGATTTTATGATCTCAAGTCACTTTTAATGAGAACCATAGTCTGTAATATAGGAATATTAATGATTGACTTTCATTTTTTCAGTTGCTCTATATCAATAATTTATGAGACATTGCTGTTACAATAGTGATGATATGTACCAGCTACCTACAGTTATGAAGGTAGTTTATGTTGTTATTAGACTCTTGTCAAATATCAGTGAAGAGGGAACACTTGATTCTACCTGTAATTTTTTTCTCACCAAAATGGGTCTGTCAATTGCATGAATAAAAACAGCATTTAGGTTCAAGGAGCCATTGTCTCTCTTTAGCAAAATATTGCTGCTCCACCAGAGCCACAAGCTAAATGAGAAATATAAGGTTAACCTGGATTGTTTTCAGGGAAGTGTTTTTTAAGGCAACATATGGGTGTATGGGCAGCAGGATGCATGACTTTCTTCTGATTGATTGGTGGTAACAGGGTGATGTTTCAGAAATCTTAATCATCAACCTTCTGATTCCAACCAGTCTGTGGTCTTTGTGCTTATGTTCTGCATGTGGTTACTGTCCACCATCCTCCACCTGATGGCGGTGGGGGGGAGGGGGGGAGTAAGGGGGAAGAGGGGAGGGTGGTCTTTGTTCCTGCTAAACAACTCAAATATATGTATCAGATTGTTATGTATATCCCTTGAGGAGGAATTAGGACTATTTTATTACTGAACTATTGTCATTACTTTTCTTCTTTAACTGCTTTTCCTTAGCTTCTGCATTCCCTCACTTTCCTAGTTAGTATCTGCTTGAGTCTGCTCTTTGGAACTCCTGGAAGGCATAGGAGACTAAAACCTTTTTCTATGAACAAGAAACAGGGGCTACGGAGGGGTTTTTGTACCCGGGCAGGCCCTACAGGGTTCTACATGATTTAAATTCTCCCTTTTCTTAGCTATTCCTCACTCTTGAGGGAAACTGGTACAGGACAAGAGAATAAAATTTTGGATAGAGAGGTTAATCATTAACTTGGCAGAGGAACTCAGTTTTAAGGGGACTCAGTTTCACCTCCCTTTTTTGAGAAGCAAACATGTAAATGATATTTATTTCTTCCTGTTAACACATGGCCCATGTTAATTATCCATGCTTTACAAATGCTCCTTGTTCATAGGTGAGTTCATTAGATTAGTTAAAAAGTAACTAGAGAGAGAAAATAATGAAAAGGTGAACTGAAGTCAAATACAGAGTTTTCACTTTAAGAAATCACTTCCACTAAAATGCCTTATTCATTGCAACAGGTTTAACTCAGAATCCCATTAACTCTGACTCTTTCTGCAAAGATTGCAGCTTGTCTTTGTCTGTCTTTTAATATGAGAAAGAAAAAAAAAAACAGAATAATGTTTTTACTGTTAATAAATAATTTTTTTCAAATTTTTACTCTCCTCTTTTGATTATATTTTACTTGTATTTTCACAAAGTATTAGAATTAACTTTTAATTTCACTTTGGTAATGAGTAGAAACTGTTTAATGTTGGAATAGCAATTAAAAGTTTCATATCATATACTAAGGGATTATCAAATTTTGGGTCTCTGCCTTCAGAGTATATTTTCTAAATGGAACTCTAATTAGAATTTGTATATTGTAAAGACAAATTATAGGGAAAAAAACTAAATCTGTAGCTAAAAGTAGGGATATTTAATAATACAGAGAAAAAATTGAGTTGTCTACATAGACTCTGTATGTGTCTATAAATATGCATGCATGTGTAATAAATTGGAAGTTATTACGTTTTCAAAAATATCTTTTCCTCTTTATCAAAAGTAGAGGTTTATTTTAGAAAATATATATATTTAATACAGGTAAAAGAAAAAAGGAAAAATTCCTACGCATATAGAGCATGTTCAATTCTTAGTTTATTGTTGATTCTATAACAATAAGATATTACATTCCATTTTATATCAAGCTTTTCTCCTTCGGTAATACCTGGTGGCCATCTATAAATGGTATCCGGTCGAGATATTATTATTATTAAATATTATCTTTAAATTTTTGAGACACAAACATTCTTGCTATTCTTTATTGATTAGTAGTCACTTTGATTCTAGTTTGTGGTAATGATGAAATGTATTTCAAAAATATGCTTATAATTTATCCTTGTATAATGTTATTTGATTTCTAGGAAACAGTTCTTAGGAAAGAATTGCTGAAATGAAAAATGTATGAAAATTTAATTTTCATAAAAATTGCTACTCTATTTTTTTGGAAGTTATGTATTTTCAACTTTTTAATTTCAGTTTGTTAGATTGTTTATATCTGGTTACATTTTTGGTTCAATTATTACAGTTCTCTCCTTCAAAGCTATCAATAATATGCATACAGATGTCCCTTACCCAGTTTATCATTTTCTTTCTAATCATGTTTAATACTTTGTTCATTTCAACTTAATTATATGGCTCTGTTCTTGGCTCTGTTCTTCAAGCACTTCATATATTTTCATCAATGGTTATTCTTTTCCTTATGCTTCCAATTTGGCCTTCATATATGTGATGGCTTAATTTTGTTCCTCAATATTTTTCTTGAATTATTTCTTTTTGTTATTTTGTTATTGCTTCCTTAGGCTTTTTCTGTGTGTCTCACTCATTCATTTTTATAGAGATAATTGTTTCAGTATTATTTTTTAAAATTCACAATGATATGCAGTCATTCCTCTTTTGTGGCAATGTCTTTGAGGTAGTGTTCTTTCTTTGACATTTATGGTTTATTCATCCTTTTCTTACCTATTTTATATATATTTAAATGACTATGATTATATATAGTTTAATTTCCTTTTAGCTGTCAGTCTTCCTTGTACAAGTTTCTCTTTTCCTGGAATATTCAGAAAGTTCATATGAGGAGCAGCAAAGTATATATTCTTAGCAAGTATCGATTCTCCTCATGACATAGATCTTTGTGTGTTACAGTCTATTTAGTGTTTTTCTTCTGAAAAAAAAAAAAGAAAGATGTCACTGCAGGAAATCTCACAAGACAATATGTCCTTTCTCCTATGTTTTACTTTTTTAAAAAAAAGCCTAAAACAAGTCTTTTTTTTTTAAACACACCTTAAAAGTCATTTTTGTCGTTGCAGTGGCTATCCTTCCTGGATTTTTCATAATTTTTCAACTAGTCACCAATAAAATGATTGTTTCCAACATTTTTCTCATGATAAAATACGTGATAATCGATGATAGGTTAATAATTTTCAACATAATACTATGCATCCAATTAAAAATTTATATATTTCATTCATTTATGCACATATGTAATTGTGTGTATGGTATATACAGCATGTATGTATATGTATAAATGTGTGTGTCACATACACATATGGTTTATAGTGTGTGTGTACAGATTCATACATATACACACACACACTGTATTCTCAGGTACATAATTAATATTAGTGAATATATTTTTTAGGGGAATTTTTAAAAAATCTAGTATGTGGATACATTCTGTTATTTATTTACCCATGTAAATGCTCATTTGTATTGCTGTTAAAAGTTGAGTTGGATTTTACCATTTTCTTTTCACTGGCATTAGCTCTGTGCTTGTCTAGCCCAAATATGTTTATCTAACCATTTAATCTCAGGTTTTGTGATTATTCAATGTACCTTAATAACGATATATACTTTTATGGGGGGAAAGAAGAAGAAGAAATTCTACCACAAATGTATAAAAATGCTTTTCAGTTTCTGTGTAAGAAAGTCTATGGAAATATGTTATTTTTATCAATTGAAAGAGTCACTAGATATATAAGCATTTAGTAAATATATGTTCAGTATCATAAAGAAGAAACTGATGAGGAAAGCATAGCTACTATTGAAATGACCTAGGAATAAGTCAATATTGAATGGTAATGAGTTCAAAGTGAAGTTTGATTTTTAGGTCAAGAAAAATAAGCAACAAAAAAAGATTTTTGGACAAAGAGTAGAGGAGAAAGTGTTTAAATCTAGTTTTAGAACAGTGTTCATGAAAATAGTCGACTAACACAAATTCCTATAAGGAAAAGATAATAAATTAAATGGACTGACAGAAGGAAGAAGTGTATATATCTCTCTAAATATCAGAGAAAAAATAGGATTGCATTTGAAGAAAAGATACTTATCTGCTATTCTTTTCTTTAAAATAAATTTATTTCTTTTATTTTTGGCTGCATTGGGTCTTTGTTGCTGCATGTGGGCTTTCTCTGGTTGCGGCAAGTGGCAGCTACTCGGGCTCTTCATTGCGGTGGCTTCTCTTGTGGCGGAGCACAGACTCTAGGCACACTGGCTTCAGTCGTTGTGGATCGTGGGCTCTAGAGCGCAGGCTCAGTAGTTGTGGCGCACGGGCTTAGTTGCTCCTCTGCATGTGGGATCTTCCTGGACCAGGGCTCGAATCCACATCCCCTGCATTGGCAGGCAGATTCTTAACCACTGCGCCACCAGGGAAGCCCTTATTTGCTATTCTTTTCCCATGCTGGCTGACTGCTTTCAAAATATATTAAAACAAAGCTGGTCATTTGAATAAAATAAATATTCACCTGAATTTCCTTACTCAAGCTACTTACTACGTAGTCATATCTATTACCTTTAAAATTCCTTCACTGAAACACATCTCACATATATAGAAGAGTGGTTACCACCTTCTTTAGCCGGTATTGGTGCCTAGTTTTTCTGATACTAACCAAAACCTGAATAGGTCAATGTTTTTATGCAGGCTCATTCCAGCATCACCATGGAAACATCACTCCATCAGTGAGATAATGAGCTGATAATGAAGATAGCAGTTGAATAATGGACATAACAAAGGCAAAGAGAGATACACCCAAGGGGTGATTTGAGGGAGAAAACAATAACAGCAACCAAAATACCATATCATTTATGTGCAGTGATGGAACAAATTATACACAATTCTAACATTAAGATATTATGTTTGAGTGTTTCTGATCTTGGTACTTGTTTGTGATGTTACTTGCATGATATAAAATAGAGTTTTATTGTTCCTCTGGTTTTTTGTCTTGAACTTTCAGGTTTTAGGAGTCAAATAAAATGAAGGAATTACATTATATGAAATAATGCATCAGGTAGTTTCCCAAGTCACTTCTATTTCCATCTGTGGAATTTATAAACTTTAAATGGCTGAACTATGTCCAGAACAGCAAAAACTTGATAAGATCAATAATATATCATGGTAATTCTTTAGTGTGTATCAGAATAGGCAATATTTGATTATAGTAACAAAATCTTTGAGTTAACCTAGCTAAAACACTAATGGAATATATTGGCTAGTTTAGTGAAAAAATATGAGGTAATGTAGGCATGGGGATTGTTTAGTTTCAGCAGTTAAAGTATCTCATCATTATTTGTTCTCATCTCTCTCTTTTACTATATGCCATTTTATCTGAAGACTGACTTCCCATTATGCTTACAAGATTTCTGCTGAGAATTCTCAGATTATCATTACTGTATAATTAACTAAAAGGTAAGATTGCCAGATGAAATACGCAGTTAAATTTGCATTTTTGACAAAGAGCAACATTTTTTAGTATAAGTATTTCCTATACAAAATTATTTATTATTTGTCTAAAATTCAAATTTAACTGATGATCCTGTATTTTATTTACTAAATCTGGCAATCTTACTAAATGAAACAATATAATTTTGTTTTTGGAAACTCTTAAAAAATGAGAAAGCTTCTTTTCAGAAGTTCCCACAAAATATCTTCTCATAGCTCATTTTCTCAATTTTGTCATGTATCCATACCTGAACAAACAATGATGGTCAAGGGATGAGATTTTGCTGGTTCTATTTAGCTTGAGCTGCATGCTGCACTAAGTTTCTGGAGAAGCATAACTGGAATACTACAAAAATTGATTAGTCATGAATAGAAGGGTACTAACTACTGAGGAAGAAATGATAAGAGTTATATCCCAAAACATAATGGCAGAAGCGATATAGCATAATTTTAAATATTGTGGAGTTTGAAGCCACACTGTGTGGATCTTCACCATATTGGTGATATAACCCTGGGCAAGTTGCTTGACCTCTTTGTGCATCAGTTACCTCATTTCTGAAATTGACATTATAATAGTATCTACTTTTAATAGTTTTTATTTAATGCATATAAAATACTTAAAAATTGTTCGCATTTAGAAAACCCTTATCTTATGATAAATAGCATGAGGAAAACACACTTCAAAATGATATATTGGAAAACCTACACGAGTTATCATTAATTTATAAACGTTCATAATTTAGAACTTGGAGAATATTCTTCTAACTTATTTTATATAAGTCTGTTTCTGGAGCATTTTATTGGAGGTAGGGAAATTATTTAGATAATGCAATTTAGCTAGTGCTCAACTATGTAGTTTTTTTATTGTAGCAAGCACACTTAACTTGAGGTATATTCACTTAAATTTTTGTATGTACAATGCAATATTGTTAACTATAGGCACTACGTTAAAGAGCAGATTTCTAGAAATTCTTTTTGCATAAACTTTATACCTCTTGAACAGTAGCACCATATCATAGAGTTATTAGTTGTCTAGTGGAGTCTAGAAATTTATTCTAGACTGAGATGTCATCTTATTCAATTCAGACTGTTATAACAAAATACCATATATTGGGTGGCTTATAAGCAACAGAAATTTATTCTTCACAGTCTGGAGGCTGGGAAGTCCAAGATGAGTAAGCTGGCGATTCAGTGTTTGGTGAGAGCCTGCTTCCTAAGGTGGCTGTCTTCTTGCTGTATTCTCATTGGCTGGAAGGGGCCGCTGGAGCTCTCTGGTGCCTCTTTTATAAGGGCACTAAACCCATTCTTAATTACTTCCCAAAGACCCCACATCCAAATACCCTCACATTGGGGCTTGAGTTTCATCATATGAATTTGGGGGAAGCATAAACATCAAGTCTATAGCAGATATTAACAGAAAGTTGAGTGTTTTCATTTCTTTCTAGCTGATCTGTTACTCCCTCTGAGGTCTCTACTCTTAACTGGTTTTCAGTAGCAAGGCATAGGATGGGATTTTGGGGGGGAACATTGGAAGAGTAAAACAAAAATCCACTAGATTTATTTTAATGCTTTATATACAATCTCTGCTCATAAAATACAAGCTAATTTCCAAAGTTTTCAAAATCTCTTTCCCCAACCTGGTCCTGTGTTCATAAGTGAAATAGTTGAAAAAGACAGGAAACATGGCAATGAAGAAAGTACAGAATCTTCAAATCCATAAGATGTCCTCTAAGGACTGGTGTGCTCTGAAATGTGTTTCGTTCAGTCCCATCACTGAACATTCAGCTAGTTGATGTGTCTGATTTTTCTGGCTTAATTGTCTTGGATCTCATTTCTCTTTCACATTAGTCCAGGCTGGTAGTTCTTATAAGTAATTCTTTCTTCATTATCCTTTGACCCTTATCTCTGAATGTCTGCTACATTCTACACTTGGATTCTTGACTGAGTTGTCTTCAGCCTCTACTTCACAGTGACTTTTACCTTTCTAGCTATAGCACATTTACAGAGTTCTTCTTGGCTCTGTAAGTAAAAAAGTTTTTTTACTTCTGTTGACTCTAAAAAGCATGTGGAAATTTCTGGGTCTCAGCATGGTAAATGGAGATTGAAAGATATTCAAGAGTGACAATGCTGATTTTCTCTCTTTTCTTTACTAAAGCTTACTGACGTTTGAGAATAGCACTGTGCGGAGTGTCTCCTTCCTAAATCTCAAATATAAACTTCCGAAAGATATGTAAAATGCCTTTACTCCCAGGTCTGAAATCTGTGCAAGTCAGATTAAGATATCTGCGTAGATTCTTGCTTTTATTATCTGTGGCTTTCTCCCATACAAACCCCTGGGACTAGAACAGGTGTTGTTTCCTTCTTTCCTTTTACTATCTGGTTAGGAATTCCCTTGGGTTAAACTTTATAATCAGGTCGTCAAGACCTGGCTCTTGATATGATAAATGCAAAAAATAAGGAATATAGAAAATATTGTATTTTTCACAAAGTTTTATATTTAAAAGCTAAATAACTTTCTTTTTTTTTGCCATCCTGCAAAAAATGCTAAGTATTCACATAATTAGTGAATTCTTTAGGATATTTAAGAATACAAAAGATGAGTTCAGTATTAATATATTTGTATATTTCAAGATATTTCCTCTGGTACATAAACATATAGACAGAGCAGAATTCTCTGCTGCTACACATTTTTTTTAAAGAATATAATAATCACATTTACAGGAAAACTTGTCAAAAATGTTAAAAAGGGAAAAATATTCTAGAAGCTTCTATTGGCAAGTAAATGGAGGTAATCCTTAAGATCACATTTCCCTTATGCAGTATCCCTAATGATCACTTTGATGGGTTTTAGAAGAGTGATTTTTTTTAAAGAGAAATTTCCACAGACTTTATTAGAATCTCAAAGTAGCTGAAAAAAGGAGCTTTTATAAACTCTGCTCTAAACAGCTAACTCTCATAAGTTCTATTCCAAGGGATAAATTAGGGGAAATAGCTTAGAATATCCATATTTTGTATCCTTTGTATCCTTCAATCTTTTGCTTATAAAAATGAATGGGAAAATTAAAATTGTAAGAAAAAAAACCTTAGCCACAAACTCTATGTCAAATATTATATATATTTCATATTTTAAATTTTATTAGTAGAGTTTTAATTTTGATTTTGTGTGAGAAGATCTCTTTTCAAGAACTATTTTTGCCAGTTATTATCAGAGACAAGTCACATACTCTTTCTAAATTTCAATACTTGCATATGTAAAATGGCCCAGGTAGACAGTATATAAAATATACGGAAAATATTTTATTTTTGGAATAAAATATGTATTTTATGTATTAATATTAAGGATACAGTCATCTGGACAAGCACTGTGTAGAGACAAAAAATGTTAGATTTTTTGTTAATTGCTAAATAAACAAGCTAGCAAGTTCTATTTTATAAAATAAACAGAATATCCAATATAAATGATAAAAGTTTTATCGAGTTTAAAAATATGATTATTTGACAGAGTATGCTAAGCATCAGCTCATTTTCCTTACAATGGAATTGGATTTTAACAGACATGGGTATATTGGATATATATGATGTGGAGTATCTTAAAGATGATGGCATTTTAAATGGTTTTCCAAATGTTAAAATAGTTTTTAAAAGAAAAAAATAAAGGTATGACTTATTTTATGTACTAGATCAACCACTGCATATTATCATACAGCTTTTTCTTCAAAATGACTTGAGTATGCTTGTTATATTTCATTTTTTTGTCACTAGATGGCATACTATGTGTAAAAATAATTTATGAAGATGAGATTAAATTAATGCAAATAAACACAAACCTGTAAATTGTCAGAGAATACCGTTCACGTTCAAGTAAAAGTAACCACGAGAAAAGTTAAAATTCTTTATGTAAGGCTTTATTTCAAGGTTATTCTTCTTATGACAATTTAATGATAGCAAGGTGAAAAACAAAGTTTCATTTTTATATGGATATAATGTACAAATATCATTACATTCTATTATAGCATAGATTTAGAAGACTGTCACATTGAGATAAATATCAAATGAATGAAAATAATTTGATTTTTAAAAAAATTCCCAATTTAAGAAAGAGGGGAAAATATATTTGCAGCACTTAGTGAATACCCACATTATTTCACTCACTCATATGTGTTATTTATTTTTTAAAATGCTACTAGAAAAGAATTTCTAATCTACTCTAACATACATGGCTTGCTGTCACTGTCATAAAAGGGAAAGAAGGGAGAGCTAGCTTTTAATTATTTACTGCTGCACACAAACTACCCAAATTGTAAGATTTAAAGCAACAATTTGTTTGCTCTTAATTTTTTTCTTTTTTTAATTTGAGCACTGCTCAGTGGGAACTGCACAGCTCTGTTCTTTGTGGAACAACTTGACGGGGCTAGAAAATATAAATGCAGTGCGGCTGCTTGTTGGCTGGAAGCTCAGCTGGAACTATAATCTGGGGCCTAAATTCTCTTCCACATGGTTGCCTGGGCTTTCTTCCACAGCATGGCAGGCTAGATTTTGAGAAGACAGAGAACTTAACTGTTTCCTGAAAACTGGCACAGAGTAACTTCCACTGTATTCTTTTGAACAGTCATAGATCCAGTTACACAGTTCAGATTCCACAGGGTAGAGAAACAGACTGCACATTTCCGTGAGGGGAGTGACAAAGAATTTATAATTTTCTTTAATCTGCAACATTCTACCCTCTAGCCACGTTTTCTTTTCTTTTTTTTTTTGTCCACGTCATGCGGCATGCAGTTACCTTAGTTCCCCCCCACCAGGGATTGAATCCGTGAACCCATACCCCCTACATTGGGAGTGTGGAGTCTTAACCACTGGACTGCCAGGGAAGTCCTACCCTCTAGCCAAAATTATTTACATAAATCTCATATGCAAAATACCCTTCCTCCCTATAAGACACAAAGGTTTATCTCAATAGTCATCATGCTCAAATCCAGAACATTTTCATGTGTATCAGGAGATGCAGGTGTGGAGGTTGATTTTCAGGTGAGGTTTCTATTGATTTAAAAATATATGTGACAAGATTCAAAGTGTTGTGCCCTCCACATACTAAAATAAAATGACAGGTGTAGGGAAAGTGCAATGGGTACTTTCTTTTAGAAAAGGAGGAAAGTGGGAGGCTCATAGCAGTCATTAGTTTATAGTGATTCTGAAATCTCTGGGTTCATACTGCTAATTGCTTGATTAGTGCTCAGACCTGCTCCCTGCAAAAGATTTTCTGTGGCTCTTGGTTTTCATTCTCTGAGCTCTTGGCTTTGCCCTTTGCTATTATAAATATTCCAAATTTTCAGGTGTGTAGCTTTCTCAGTCTGGACTGTGTTCATGGAAGGTTAAGAGTGTAGAGGCTCCTCTTCCTTTTAAACTTTCCCTGTCTCTTTAGGTCCAAGTGGATTAATCTTTTGAAAACTTTGTGAGTTCCGTTTATGCAATTTATATTCAAATAAATGAGACAAAATGTGAGACAAGCACACATTTCTTTCTAAGGAAGGCCCTTCTCCACCTTAGGTCACATTTAAGACTGCTGTTGGACAACACTCTTATGATGCTGTTGTTTTAAGACACTAAGTTTTGGGGTGGTTTGTTATTCAACAATATGTAGCTACAAAAAAAATTGGTTCCAGAAATGGTGTATTGCTGAAACAGAAACCTAAAACTTATGGAATTAGCTTTGAAACGAAATGTTAGGAATACTGGTGAAGGCTGGAAAGACAGTGATATTGTTATTGAATATAAGAGGAAAGTGAAATAACACTTGCCAGTTCTGTTACTTGAGATGTTCTGGAAAATAGAAATGGTATCTAATTAACTCATGGATGTGGCCAAGAGGTTTCCAGGAAGAATGCTGCAGGTAGTAAATGACTTCTTTGAGCTGGTTATGATAAAGTACAAAACTGTGAGATGAGCTAAAATTAACTCTTCTGTCCTCACGTAGGCTATAAAGGAAAAATAAAGGAGCAGACCTGCGTTTGAAAATAAAACTTTCTCAATCCAGGCCTTAAGTTATCAAAGTAATAAATTGCTACATGTAAAAGGTTAAATCCAGCATGACTTTAAATCCAGTAAAGTGGGCTCTGAATCAAAAATATCAGTGGAGGATCTGTAAAACCCTTTTCTAAGACCTCAGAAAGAGTTAAGGGCATGCCTCACAGACTCATACAGCTAGACAACTTTAAACTTTGCAACTCACCACTTTGCACTTTATCATAAGGTCAAAGAAGCCAAAGTATTTGGATCCCTCTCCACTGGAGATCTGTCTATTCTCTCCCACTGGGGAGTGAGAGAAATGATGAGACTATATTTAATAATATTATATTGTATAGTTGAACTTTGCTAAGAGAACAGATCCTAAGTGTTCTCAACACAGAAAAAATAAGTGGTAACTATGTGAGGTAATCAATGTCTTATTTGGCTTGATTGTGGTAATCATTTCACAATGTATACATATATCAAATCATTTGTGTTATATACCTTAAATATATACAATTTTTATTTTCTAATTGTGGTTCAGTAAAGCTAGAAGAAATATCAGTCCTCTCTTCCTCTTGCCCTGTATAAGTCACATATTATATTCTTGTATTTAGGTATAACCTAGTTTAAAAAGGAATCTCAAAAGTAGTATAAACTTAAAATGTTATTTGTATTTCCTGTCCAGTTGTTCTGCATCATATCCTCATTCTTCATTACCTAAGTAATAAACTGGACACATTCTATAAAAGTGACTTTCTGGTCACTTTTGTTTATGAGAAGTCAAGTCTGGTTTAAAATTTCAGTCTCAAACTAATTTAAATTTTGTATCTTTCCCATCTTCTAATGCAGACTTAAACCATACCCCTAGTTTAATAGTGATAGAAGTTAGGGAGATAAAAGGTAAAACCTGACTTTGTGACACTGATTCCATCCTCTTTAAGGCCAGTCTCCTTTAGTGCTGGAGATAAGGAGAGGGAGGGAACAAGAAGATCTTATGAAAATCTTAGAGAGGTGACCCAGTTCTGGCTCAGGTCAAATGTCCATCTGATTCTATTAGCTGCTGGTGCTCTATACTGAGTTGGGGAACGTGATCCCTTCACTAGAGCCACAGACACTAAGTGAACTATTTTACAGTCTTCAATTAAATTCCAGTGGAATGGGCCCTATGCTTTTCTTCTTGTTTGTATAACTCTAGTTACATTCTTCATCTTTATACCAGAATTAGACACCAGTCTCTATGTTCATGGTTATTTCCAAACATTAGGAGACACTTTCCACAGTCTCCCAAGAATAATCCTACCAAATTCCCTTTTCTTGGAAGCTCTAGCATAGAACCTCAGATGTAGTATCTCATAAAGCAAGAAACTAGCTTTGCTGAAAGGTGATTCATTTGTTGTTTGACTGGGCACTCCCCTTCCTTGCTTAACAAGGAGAAGTAAAAGAATCTCTCTGGACATTTCACAACACTATACACCTCTCCTGCTTTCTTTTTAGGTATTGATTTGGGGTAAAGGGTAATCCCTGGTTATTTCTATAGTTCTATGGCCTTTAAATAACTCCCACTATCACCTGCTGCCCTAATTTTCGGTAGTTCTTTTTACAATGTTGAGATTTTTGAACAGTATGTTATTACTCAGAATATCAAGATTAGGGGAAAAAAAGAACATAATTTGCATTCTAGGGATTCTATTCAGTAGGCGTACCAAAGATAATGATAACTAATGTCAATTAAGGTTAGTAATTTATGTAAATGAGATGAAAGAGAGAGGTTTGTAATCTGTGAAGATGAGCCATGTTTACCATCATTCTCATCCGTTCCAAAGATGAGAATGTCAGAATGTTTTTCTCTGGGACTGGAAGAGAGGCAATGGGAGGAAGGACACTTGTTACAAATTTTCTTATTGTTTGTTTTCCCCACACACACCACTACTACTTTAAAAAAATACAGGTGATATAAATGTGCAGTATACCTGAATGTTTATGTGGGCTAGGGACAATTTCCACTTGAATGCCTTTGGAAGGCCTTAGAGTGTGGAACCCTGGAATAAAACAAGTAAGAATTAGTGAAGAAAAGAAAGAGGTGGACATATTAAGAAGAGTGTGCAGTGTGTGACAAGATCTTGAACAAAGAAAGCGTAAAACATTAGAAACATAGTTAATAAATCTACAGTACTTCCTTCAAATTTATCTTTCTGCTTGAACCTCACCCTGGGAAGTAGTTATAATATGAGGTATGAGAAATGTTATCAACAAAGAGAATTCTTTATCTTATGAATGTACTTTGAAGAAGAATGTAAGAATACCTAGATCTTTATAAAGATTAAGCAAGAAAATTGTGTTTGTTTTGTATGTTTGTTTATTAGTTTGATTTTGGCCTCAGAGAAAGAGATGTTGGCAAGATGATGATGGGAAGAATGAGAGAAGTAAAAATATATAAGGGGAAAGAAGATTCAAGAAACTACCCCACACCCCTGGGTTAAGGAAAAACTGAATAGCAATTGAAGAGAATGGTAGTAGCAATAGTAGTAGTAGCAGTAATAACAAATAACAAACAGAAATGACTTTTGAGAACTCACTATATGTTTCAGAAATTTTTGATAGAGGATCTCAATCTAAAAAATTCTATCAAACACTGCCTCACTCTATTGAACACTGCCATCTCTACCAATATGCTGAGATGGGTAATAACAGTATATACATTTTACTATAAATTTAGGTTTAGAGAAGTTACTATCTTTTTTAATGTTACTTGCCTAATGAATGGTGGAAATGGGAGAAGGACCAAGGAAGTAAATGTTTTAAACCATCTTCACTGCAATCTGGTCCTTGATTGATTACTATTAAGATTTTTTTTTTTATTGGTCTGCTTTATTTTTCTGGTGATGGACTTGAGGTCTCCAATTTCCCTGCCCTCATACTCTCTTAATTCCATTCCAATCAGGCTCTTGACCTCTCATCACAACACTGAATCTGATTTTATCAATGCTGCCAATGATACACAATTTCCTAAAGTTAGTGGTCTATTTGCATCCTGGTTTTATTTGATTTACCAGAAGCATTTGACACAGTTCTTTTCTCCTTGATATCTTTTTTCAGTTGACTTTCAGGACTGAATACTTTCTTGGATTTTTCCCCATATGCTGGAGTTGCACTTTGATCTCTATTTCTGCATCCTTCTCTTCTCTTTGACTTTTAAAATTGAAGGGACTCTGGGCCTAGTTCATGATGAACTGAGGCCTCATGGCTTAAATACCACCTATGTACTGACAACTCTCAAATTTGTATTTCTAACCCATAATTATTTTGTAACAAATTCTCATTCTTAAAACCTACATTCATCACTATCTGATTATCTTTTAGATAACTTAAATTTAACATATCCATGTATAAACTTGGGATCATATTACAAAAATCTTATCTACGTGCAAACTCACTATTTCAGTTGATGGACAATTCTTTACAGTTTCTTAGGCTAAAAATATCTTTATTTCACCGTAGAATCCATTATTTTTAAAAACACTATATTCAGATATTCACAATATAATGCCAGCTCTCTTTACAATATATTAAATTCCAAGCACTTCTTTCTTTCTCTACTTCTACCTCTCTAGCTGAGCCATCACCTCTCACCTGGATTTCCATAATAGCTTTCTAACGAGTTCTTCCTACTAATACCCACAAGCTTAGACCTCGAATACACAGCTGCCAACGTGAATCTTCAAGAAAATAAATCAGATTACATCACTCTTCTGCTAAAAACTCTGAATGGCTGCTCTTTATGTTCATTGTAAAAGCCAAGGTAAGATATCTACAAAGCCTGTAAGTAGGGTGACCATATAATTTATGATTCAAACCAAATCAGAGAGTGAAAGAAGGAGTTAGAGTAATTATGCCAGAATAGTAGACATAAAAATAAGTTGCCCTGGGCAACTGGAATGTTTCATCACCCTACTGCTAAGGTGCCTCACAATTTGACCCCATTACCTTTCTGATCTCTTCTGCCATCATCTCCTCCACTGTACTAATTCTGTTCTCATTTCATAGGCTTCCTTTTCTTCCTCAAACACACCATGCAGGCAGGCACAATAATACTTCAGAGCCTATGCTGTCACCATGTTCTCTCTGCCTTGAATATTTTTATCTTGAGAATTCACTAGGATTATTGCCTCATCTCCTTATATTCTTTACCCAGATTTTGCCTCTCCTATGGGTCTACCCTGACCACCCTTTTAATCCTGAAATCTATCCCTCATTAACATTTCTGTGATGCTGTGAATCATATACTGGATAAATTATGTACCTAACAAAATGCTGAGTATATAGTAAACAATAAATTCTACTTATCGTCATTACTAGCATCATTATCACTAGATATTCCTTTAGATACAGATAAACATATATATACATATAAATATAGATATTGAAAAATAGACATAGATTTATTATTAGGGATTGGCTCATGTGATTATGGAGGCTGAGAAGTTTCATGATCGGCCGCCTGCAAATTGGAGGTCTAGGAAAGCCAATGATGTAGTTCTAGTCCAAAATGAAGACCTGAGAACCAGGGAAGCCAATGGTTTAAGTCCCAATCTGAGTCCAAAGACCCAAGGACCAGGAGTGTCAAAGTCTGAGAGCAGGAAAAGATGAATGTTCCAGTTCAACAGAGAACAAATTCACCCTTCCTCCACCTTTTTGTTCTATTCAGGCTCTCAATGTATTGGATCATGCCCACAGCACTAGTGAGGATGATACCTTCCAAAAATACCTTCACAGATACACCCAGAAATAACATTTTACCAGCATTCTGGGCATCCCTTAGTCAAGTTAAATTGTCACATAAAATTAACCATCACACTGACCAGTAATCTCTTGCCAATGAGTTATTAGTTTGTTTAGCAAATATTTGCACAAAACCTATAATATCAAAGCAAAGTACATATATATTCCAAATTAAAAATATTAATTTATTACCTTGGTATGCTACATTTACAACATAATTTAAACTAGCTTGTTACCTTATATATTCTACTCACCAAAATCTAATAATACAATGCAATATTTTTTCTACATAAGGGGAGGTTCATATTCAAATGTTTTACTGCATGATTTTTAAGCCACTTTAATCTATTTGTTGTAAGATTCTATGTTGTTTAATCTGTACTATTCTTGGGAACTATCCTCTAAACTCATAACTGTTCCAAGAAACTAAGACATAGATTCCTAACTAGGAAGAATTTTTCAAGGACAGATATAACATGAGCTTCTCTTTTCTCTTGTCTGAATACTACACATTATCACAAATGCATGAAAAATGTTCAATAAGTAAATATCTAAAATATGAGAGTAATAAAGAAATGTATATTTCAATTTCCTTGCTATTCCTTTTAATATTAAAATCTTCTCTGTCCCAATTCTTTAGTAAGAGTTCTTAGAAATTGTCAGATGACTAGGGTGATTTTTTTTTCTGCTTTGAAGTGAGGTTACATGGTATAAAAGAAAGTGTAAATCAGAATTAGGAAATAAGGTTTTGAATTTTGCCTTTAGCATTCACTTACTCTGTACAGTCAGACAAGTTAACTCAGTTTCAAAATGAAAATGCAAGGTTAATGATTTTTCTTTGGATTTTTTTGTGAAAAATTAATAAGATATTTAACCTTCAGATTACAGGAAAAATCATGATCAAGGTTTACTTTCTGGGCAGCATGAAACCTTTTAATTTTATTTAATTTTATGTCCATTTTACAAGTAATTTACAGGTGTAAGAATAAAGACATACTGAAAGCAACGTTATTATATAATAATATATTTTAAACACAGTAAAGCTATTTTAATCAGTAAAACATCAGTAGAGATGAAAAGATACTGTCACAAATCCTTTTAACAACATGGGATCATACAGATTCTTACTCAAAACTATTGTGTGAAGTAATTTCCTTTAAATGAGTAACTGGAGGAGAAGACTATATTTGCATTTTGTTCTTGGAAATATATTGTTTAGTGATCAATTCTTAAATTTAAGAAAATTTATTTAAGATATCATCATCTGAAGATACATAGTCTGAGATTTCATTAATATGAAAAATTTTACCATACCACTGGAGTTTGAGTGCTGCTTTCTTTTTCTTTACGTTCATCTTCTCATTGAATTTATCTTATAACTGTGGAATGTCACATTTCTTCTCTTTGCCGTCATGGTTGGAGAATAAAAACTTTTTATTCTCAGCTGTGTTCAATGGATGTGAAAGCAGACTACAAATATACTGTCCTATTCTTTTTTAATTCCTTCTTAAAAGATGATGCAATAGTTTGGACAACACAATATGAAAATGGAAGAATGACAATTTATTCCACGCTTGCATCACCCTTCTAAGTGATTTCATCATTCGTTTTCTTATTACTTATTCTTTTCTCAGCATAGTTGGGGGATAATCAGTGTAATCTTGAGTAATGATAAAACAATTCTTAGAATGATGAAATAGAGAATTATTTTATAATACAGAGAAAATAAATTCACTGTGATTCCATAATTCATTTTAGATTTATAACAGAATTCAATGGACCCAAATACTAAATGCAAGATAAAATGAATTATGTTCTATTAAAAATAGGGGCTTCCCTGGTGGCACAGTGGTTGAGAGTCCGCCTGCCGATGCAGGGGACACGGGTTCGTGCCCGAGTCCGGGAAGATCCCACATGCCGCGGAGTGAGTAGGCCCGTGAGCCATGGACGCTGAGCCTGTGCGTCTGGAGCCTGTGCTCCATAATGGGAGAGGCCACAACAGTTACAGGCCCGCGTACTGCAAAAAAAAAAAAAAAAAAAAAAAAAAGATAAATTTCCTTTTCCTTTTTTGGAAGACTCTAAGAAAGAATAAATTCATGAAACACAAATCCTTGAAAACAGAACTGCTGTAAAAAGAAACTCAAAACCAAAAATTGGTCCAGCGATCCTGATGTTATACCAAGGGTTAATTAACTTGGCACATTATACATGTTCGGTAAAAATTAGCTGGGTTTCCCTGGTGGTGCAGTGGTTGAGAGTCCGCCTGCCCATGCAGGGTACACGGGTTCGTGCCCCGGTCCGGGAAGATCCCATATGCCGCGGAGCGTCTGGGCCCATGCGCCATGGCCGCTGAGCCTGCGCGTCCGGAGCCTGTGCTCTGCAACAGGAGACGCCACAACAGTGAGAGGCCCGCGTACCGAAAAAAAAAAAAAAATTAGCTTTATTTTCTCTTTCAACTAAGCAACTTGTTGATTTATTGAACACTGAAGAAGGTAGGGTTGGGGTGTAGGAAAATAGTAATAAGAAAGCAAAAGAGGCAGTAATACTTATATCTATGTATTTAAAGTATGTAAACAGTAAAATAGTAAATAGTAATAGTAATATTTACATACGCATACATGCACATACATATTGATACATTACTGTTTATGAATTTATGCATATATACACACACACAAATGCACACATGTATGTACTATTTTTGCTCTTTAAATTAATGCTACAAAATGTACATTTTCACAAATGCCCCTTTAAGATATTAGGGTGGTTTGGCTGTATCTGCCACTTCACCAGAATTATCTGAGATTGTCAGAAATTAAAACAAACAAAAAATTCAAGAGTACGGTATGTTATTTGGGAGAAAGATAATACATTCGAATGGGACATACTAGTTTTGAAATGCATTAATCCTGAAAATTGAAGAAATTTACTAAACTGGATTCATTGATATGTAGTAGATTAGTGAAAAAGGAAATCACTGCCTGTACCCTAGCTAAAGTCTGAAAATACCGCTTAGGTAGCTACATTTTTCGGTAGACATTTTATGTAGACATTACTGGTCCTAGCTGTCTATGACTTTTAATATGGCTATAAGCTATTATCTAAAAATCAATTTCTAGGGCTTCCTGTTGGTGCAGTGGTTGAGAATCCGCCTGCCAATGTAGGGGACACAGGTTCGAGCCCTGGTCTGGGAATATCACACATGCCACAGAGCACCTAAGCCCGTGTGCCACAACTACTGAGCCTGTGCTCTAGAGCCTGTGAACCACAACTACTGAAGCCCGTGAGCCACAACTACTGAAGCCCGTGCACCTAGAGCCCGTGCTCTGCAACAAGAGAAGCCACCGCAATGGGAGGCCTGCTCACCACAACGAAGAGTAGCCCCCGCTCACCACAACTGGAGAAAGCCTGCATGCATCAACAAAGACCCAACACAGACAAAAATAAATAAATAAAATAAATAAATTTATTTTAAAAATAATAAAATAAAAATCAGTTTCTAATGAATTAATGTTCAGCCACATTAACAATGGAAGAAGAAATAGAAACACTTGTTTTTCTTCTAGGAGTGCAGAAGATGGTCTTTTCATATTTATTTTGAACTATAAGCTATATATATATATATATATATATATATAGTTTTCATTTAAACATTTCACTTTATATTGGCATTGTCATTTCTGTTTTGTTACTGCAAACAAGTTGTTGAAAGGACAAGATTTTTTTCAAGGTCATTTCAGGCATGATTCAAATGTTTACTTCATTTCCCTGAACAAGACATGTAGGTGATCATATGACATAGCATTTTCTATGATTCTCAATAGTGCTTTTTAAAGTAACATTTAAATTAGCCAGTGGTAAAAATTGGTATAAGTATGAAAATAAAATCAACAAATATAACAAGTGTAAAAAAATGTAATATTTAAAAAAATTGTTTGAGGTTTTAATGTCACTTTTGATTTATTCCTTTCACAAGAAATCAAGAATCCCAAAGATTTTTAGCACAAGCAATGTCTGTGTTAATTTACACATAGCCTACAATAAATAGGATATTTTATTTAATAAATAAATTAGACCTGTTAACTTATTTCCAACATACATATACTTGTTAAAAATGAGACTGAGTATGTTTTTATTTGTGAGAGCGAGTTTGTGTGTATATTTGTGTGGATGTGTGGGTGAACTGATAAATTTAGAAGCAGTCTCACATCTTAATATTGAATAGGTACAAAAACTTTTAATTTGGTTGTTTGCAACTGCACATATATTCCCTTAGACTCTGTATTATACCTGATATTTGTGAGCTAGTTGACCCACTGATGATTTAGAAACCTTGAATTTGAAAAGTATAACTGCCAAAATGTTCATGGAAATACACACACACACACACACACACACACACACACACACACACACATATATATATAGAGAGAAAGGTTTTGAGTTGAAAGATATATGAAAGTTATAAAATTCCTCCCTGCACTCCTGCATTGTATTTGACCATCTTGGACACTCCCTGTATGAGTGCACTAGATACTTTCTGGAAGAGACACTGAGTCAGGGTTTCAGCTATAAGACATTTATTAGTGATCAACACCTGTGAAAGAAGTGGGGAGAAGGATTAAACAGAAAAAGAACATCAACTGAGATGAAGTTCTGAAAATTCCTTTTCATGCAGTACCCTTCATTATTTTCCCACATCAGGTTAAAATAACTGGGCTTTATTTCCTTTCTTTCTTTAGCTGTGTCTTTAGTAGATTAATCTAATAGTCTATCATGCAGGCAGCTTCTGGATGATATCCTATATGATATGGCCAGTGGATTCTATAGTTACTGGTCCATTACTGCAATGCCTTTGCTGTTTAGTGGTTGCCCTTGTTTGCCATAATTTTTTTGAGATCTAATGCTGTCAGATGCTTGCTGAATCTCTGTGGGCAGAAAGACAAATCTATAGCCATAAGTTTGTATTCTACTGAGAATAAACTATTGGCTCTAACAGACAGAAATAATCCCACTGTGTAAATTTGCCAATCAAGTGGACAGTTCATGTCCTGGAAAAGTGGTGCAATATGAGGAACTCATATTGGTCTCTGTTGTTGACAGGTTGGACATTCATCAGTGGCAGAAGCTAGATCACTCTGATAAGTGGAGGTCGTGTTTGAGTCATATATAGTCACCATCTCTGAGCCCATTGTTGTCATTCTTACTTTAACAGCCAATATGATAATTGTGACCCCTAGTTTCTAGGCTAAATCTCACTGCCTGGTTTCAATAGTTGCAGGGTTGTATCATCCTCAGCGAGCCAAGATTTATGTCAGCTTCTCCTATCATCAGTCCTGGTCTACAAAGAAAAACCTCTAGTGATCCAGTGATGCTGGTGTGTCACACTTAACAGAATTTTCCTTAAAACCTTGATAAATGTTATGTTCTTCAACTTTCTCATTGAACATAATTGGCTGATGAGTCTTCTGGTTGTAGTGTATATCCATTCCAATATGCCCAGTTTTCTGAACCTTTTATTTCTTTTCCATTACCACCTTCCAAAGTAGTTTTGATATTTTAATTGCTGATCATGTGCCTAAGAATTTTTCCTACCTTTAATTTTTGAATTTCAGCCTCTCTGATCTAGTGTCTTCATACTTTGTCACATGAATACTTCCCCAGCTCCTGTCAGTACATGCTGGTTAGATCTTGCAGCTGTTTTGAGGTATATAGTCCCCTTATTCTATAATTAGCTCCAGGTTGTCCTCAGTTGAGATAAACTACAGTTCATTCCCAATTATAGTTCTAGTGACCATGAAGGGAGGTGGTAGAAAATTCTGAGAAGGACATCTGTTTCATTGCTCTCTGAGGGAGTAGAGGACTGTTTGTTGCCTTCTAGAACAGATAAAATGCCAACTCTTAGTAGGGGAGAAGCCTTTTTGGCTCAGAATTTTAAAATGTGTCAGAGATTTAGAATATTTGGGAGTGCTCACTCAGATACCTCCAATTCATGTGTCATAATCCCAGATTTTCAAAATCAGGACCAGATCCTGTTATCACTACCTGCCTTAGTTGAGCATTTAACTATCTCAAATTTAGCAAATTTGACTCTTAAGTACTGAGTTTGCCTTCATTTTCTCCATCTCCCTTTGTAGGAGATGAGACCTTCTTTATATGCAACCAAGAAGTTCATCTGGCTTTCACATCTGGGTTTCAATTCAGTGGATCAGCCCTCAGTTCTTCATTATTTCCTGTTGTTTATCAAAAACACTTAGTAATAGATATCTGAAGCCATTAGCCTTATAGCTACTTTTTGTTTCATGCATCTCAAATGATTTGTACACCCCCTTACAGTCCCTTCCATCTATACACAATCCTAATTTATTGATTAGTGAAAGTTTTAACAATTGGATTGCCAGCTTGGGTCAGAGGTTTGCTGTATCTATCAAAAGTGATAGAATCTTTATTGACAATCAAGCAATCACAGAGAGTAATCTAGTTCTGAAATTCTATCTTATTGACTACATTCTTGGACCATTTTTTGTTCCAAATGTCACAGATAGAACTTAAAAAAAAAAAACAAAACAGATTCTGAGACAGAGTGGGGAGTGTGTATTCACTTGCTAGGGATGCCATAAGTACCATAGACTGGGTGGTTTAAATAATACAAATCTATTTCCTCAAATTTCTGGAGGCTAGAAGTCCAAGAATAAGGTATCAGTGGGATTGGTTTCTTCTGAAGCCCTCTCTTTTTTACCTGTATATGGCTATCTTCTTTCTGTGTCTTCATATAATCTTCCCTCTCTGCATGTCTGTGTCCTAATCTTTCCTTTTTATAAGGACACCAGTCTTATTGGATTAGGGTCCAGCTTAATGACCTCATTTATTCTTAATTACCACTTTAGAGACCCTGTCTCCAAATACAGTCACATCTGAGGAATAGGGTTTGAGGACTTCAAAATATGAATTTTGCCAGGAGACATGTACGCCCATAACAGGATACAAGGTATTTATTAAGAATCACCACTTGTGTAAAGAAAGGCTTGAGCAAAGTGAAAAGTGAAACTTGGTTGTAGGTTCAGGAAAGCCTCAGCTGACTCAGTAAGAAGCTCTGGAGCCAGTAATGCCTATCCCCAGCTGTCTCAGGCAAAAGGTATAGGCAAATCGGAAAGAGTATGACTTCAGGATAGGTACTTCTCTACTGCTGAGGCTGACTCACAAGGAGCTAACCACATTCCCTCTCTGTGGGAATCATTTTCCTCCTTGAAACTGGATCTCAGTGGCACATCTCTGTGTCTACCCCACTCCACTTTGAAAGTGTGAAATATATTTAAGTAAATAAATATGCCCCAAAAAGTACTGCTCTGAGCCTTGTAGGGGAATACAAAGATGATTTTGCCATTGTCCTTGACTTGGATTTTTTCCCCCACATCTCTAAGAAATTGAGATATGTACAAATAATACTAACACAAGATGAAATGTGTTAAGTATCATTCAGGCATAAGAAACTAGCAATCAAATTGTCTTTCTTTTAAGCTATGGAGGTTCATTTCTCTCAAATTTACCTTGTGAGACAGAAATAATATTTAGAAGAACAGCAATCAGGGACACTCAGGTTTAACTCTTTACTCATTTTAAGTGATAAGCAGCTCTAGTAATACTTGGAAGCTAATTAAAAGAAGCTATTTTCCTCTTAAGCTTGTTTTTATTTTGTTTCTGTTTTATGAAAAGTTTTAAATAAGCCTACACATTCTCCTGAATGAATTGCCAGACTCCACAGCCTCAGTTAAAATACTAAGTTTCCTTTTTGGAAAAAAAAAGAAAAGAAAAGAAAAACATATTTGTCTTGCATCTACTTCCACAAAAGAATCTATACAATTTATTATCTTGATATAGGAGATGTGACTAATAAAAAAGCAGTTTCAGGGCTTCCCTGGTGGCGTAGTGGTTGAGAGTCCGCCTGCCGATGCAGGGGACTTGGGTTCGTGCCCCGGTCCGGGAAGATCCCGCATGCCGCGGAGCGGCTGGGCCCGTGAGCCATGGCTGCTGAGCTTGCGCGTCTGGAGCCATTGCTCCGCAATGGGAGAGGCCACAGCAGTGAGGGCCCGCGTACCGCAAAGAAAAAAAAAAAAAAAGCAATTTCATTATGCAGTTTCCACTATGGACAACAATCCCATCATAGTCAAAGAGATGTCTTACAATAGTATGACTGTAAACTTTTAGAGAGAGATTAAAGAGCATTGATGAATAACAACTGCTCTTCTGAACATATCAACTGTGTTCCATCTGAGATTTATAAACTGGTCAATAGTAATTCTCCCACAAACTATGTTCTATAGTAAAGATTAAATATTATATCCTCCAGGCTCACTGTCATGCTGTGATACAAAACCTCAAGAGAGTTTTTTAGTATAAAAGGAACACATGGCTTTACGTAGAAGCTTTAGATTGCATGAAAACAGAACCAAACACAATGATGCTGACAGCAGGTCTCACCAGAGTGATAGCTCCTGTTCAAGTTTGGACGAGATAGCTGATCTTCAACTATATGGGTAAAAGTACTCCATTATTCTCACAGGTGTCCTGAATGTACTTATAATAAAAAACAATGAGAAAAATAGGACATTTACATTTAAAAGATTAAAAAAATAGGTATGGTTTACAGAAATTATAAACACTAACTATTTAAGGATTGCTTAGTACCAAGTACAGCCTAAGCTTCACATGTGTTTTAGTTATTTTTTAATTGTCCCAGTGGTATGAACTGACATTGCTATATGCTTTGAAAACTTCAGTTTTAAACAGAAACATTTATTAAGAAACTCTTGTTGGATCACAGAAAGATAAAGACAGATAAGTTGTTTTCATAAACAGCATTCATATGTAAAATTACACATTTTATTTAGTTTGAAACAGTCTTTAAACAAAGGAGTCACACTAAATTATTTTCTTATGCCTTAGACTGCTAAATGCACAATTTTAATTTAGTTACTCACCATGAGAAGAAACAAATACGTGAGGTTGTCTGACTCATTTCAAATTTAACTAGGTTTTAGATGCATATCATATAGCTTATCCTTATTACACTAATACTAATATTATGTATTACTCTTCTCCCTCTGCAAAATAACCAAAAAACCATTTCACTGGGTGATATTTTGTTAGCTATAAGATACTTTGCAGTAATATGGTCAATCGAGAAAATTGTCAGAAGGTTTTGTTTAATATATTAAATCACCTCATTTTTAGAAAAACAAGAGTTTATGTTAATAATGAATAGGAGAATATATAAGCTTTAGAAAGTCAGTTATAGATAAAAGAAATGCTGTAATTTCTAATAAGCCCCAATGTTACTTTTTTAAAACATCTTTATTGGACTATAATTGCTTTACAATGTTGTGTTAGTTTCTGCTGTACAACAAAGTGATTCAGCTATATGTATACATATATCCCCATATCCCCTCCCTCTTGAGCTTCCCACCCACCCTCCCTATACCACCCCTCTAGGTCATCTCAAAGAATCAACCTGATATCCCTGCACTATGCAACAGCTTCCCATGAACCATCCATTTTACATTTGGTAGTGTATGTATGTCAATGCTACTCTCTCACTTTGTCCCACCTTCCCCTTCCCCACTGTGTCCTCAAGTCCATTCTCTACATCTACGTCTTTATTAATGCCCTGCCACTAGGTTCATCAATACCGTTTTTTTTTTTTTAGGTTCCATATATGTGTGTTAGCATATGGTATTTGTTTTTCTGATTTACTTCACTTTGTATGACAGACTCTAGGTCCATCCACCTGACTAGAAATAACTCAATTTCTTTCCTTTTTATGGCTGAGTAATATTCCATTGTACATATGTGACATATCTTTGTCTGTTCATCTGTTGATGGCCACTTAGGTTGCTTCCATGTCCCGGCTATTGTAAATAGTGCTGCAGTGAACATTGTGGTACATGTCTCTTTGAATTATGGTTTTCTCAGGGTATATGCCCAGTAGTGGGAGTGCTGAGTCATATGATAGTTCTATTTCTAATATTTTAAGGAACATCCATACTGTTCTCCATAGTGCCTGTTATCAATTTACATTTCCCTAACAATGAAGGAGGGTTCCCTTTGCTCCACACTCTCTCCAGCATTTATTGTTTGTAGATTTTTTTGATGATGGCCATTCTGACTGGTTTGAGGTGATCCCTCATTGTAGTTTTGATTTGCATTTCTCTAAAGATTACTGATATTGAGCATCTTTTAATGTGTTTGTTAGCAATTGGTGTGTCTTCTTTGGAGAAATGTTTATTTAGGTCTTCTGCCCATTTTTGCTTTGAGTTGTTTTTTTCTTTGATATTGAGTTGCATGAGCTGCTTGTATATTTTGGAGATTAATCCTTTGTCTGTTGCTTCACTTGCAAATATTTTCTCCCATTCTGAGGGTTGTCTTTTCATCTTGTTTATGGTTTACTTTGCTGTGCAAAAGCTTTTAAATTTCATTAGGTCCCATTTGTTTACTTTTTATTTTATTTCCATTACTCTAGGAGATGGGTCAAAAAAGATCTTGCTGTGATTTATGTCATAGAGAGTTCTGCCTATATTTTCCTCTAAGAGTTTTATAGTGTCTGGCCTTACATTTAGGTCTTTAATCCATTTTGAGTTTATTTTTGTGTATGGTGTTAGGAAGTGTTCTAATTTCATTCTTTTACATTTAGCTGTCCAGTTTTCCCAGCACCAGTTACTGAAGAGGCTGTCTTTTCTCCATTGTAAATTCTTGCCTCCTTTTTCAGAGATAAGGTGACCATATATGTGTGGGTTTATCTCTGGGCTTTCTATCCTGTTCCATTGATTTATATTTCTGCTTTTGTGCCAGGACCATACTGTCTTGATTACTGTAGCTTTGTAGTATAGTCTGAAGTCAGGGAGACTGATTCCTCCAGCGACTTTTTCTTTCTCAAGATTGCTTTGGCCATTCGGGGTCTTTTTTGTTTCCATACAAATTGTGAAATTTTTTGTACTCGTTCTGTGAAAAATGCCATTGGTCGTTTGATAGGGATTGCATTGAATCTGTAGATTGCTTTGGGTGGTATAGCCATTTTCACAATGTTGATTTTTCCAGTCCAAGAGCATGGTATATCTCTTGGTCTGTTTGTACCATCTTTACCTTCTTTCATCAGTGTCTCATAGTTTTCTTCATACATGTCTTCTGTCTCCTTAGGTGGGTTTATTCCTAGGTGTTTTATTATTTTTGTTGCAGTGGTAAATGGGAGTGTTTCCTTAATTTCTCTTTCAGATTTTTCATCATTAAGTGTATAGGAATGCAAGAGATTTCTGTGCATTAATTTTGTATCCTGCTACTTTACCAAATTCATTGATTAGCTCTAGTAGTTTTCTGGTATCATCTTTAGGATTCTCTATGAATAGTAACATGTCACCTGCAAACAGTGACAGCTTTACTTCTTCTTTTCATATTTGGATCCCTTTTATTTCTTTTTCTTCTCTGACTGCTGTGGATAAAACTTCCAAAACTATGTTACATAATAGTGGTGAGAGTGGACAACCTTGTCTTGCTGCTGATCTAAGTGGAAATGCTTTCAGTTTTTCACCATTGAGGACGATGTTGGCTGTGGGTTTGTCATATATGGCCTTTATTATGTTGAGAAATGTTCCCTCTATGCCTCCTTTCTGGAGGGTTTTTATCATAAATGGGTGTTGAATTTTTTTGAAGGCTTTTTCTGCATCTACTGAGGTGATCAGATTGTTTTTCTCTTTCAGTATATTAATATGGTGTATCACATTGATTGATTTGCATATATTGAAGAATCCTTGCATTCCTGTGATAAATCCCACTTGATCATGATGTATAATCCTTTTAATGTGTTATTGGATTCTTTTGCTAGTATTTTGTTGAGGATTTCTGCATCTATGTTCATCAGTGCTATTGAAATGTAGTTTTCTTTTTCTGTGAAGTCTTTATCTGGTTTTGGTATCAGGGTGATGGTGGCGTCATAACATGAGTTTGGGAGTGGTCCTCCCACTGCTATATTTTAGAAGAGTTTGAGAACGATAGGTGTTAGCTCTTCTCTAAATGTTTGATAGAATTCGCCTGTTAATCCATCTGGTCCTGTACTTTTGTTTGTTGGAAGATTTTTAATGACAGTTTCAATTTCAGTGCTTGTGATTGGTCTCTTTATATTTTCTGTTGTTTCCTGGTTCAGTCTTAGAAGGTTGTACCTTTCTAAGAATTTATCCATTTCTTCCAGGTTGTCCATTTTATTGGAATATAGTTGCTTATAGTAATCTCCCATGATCCTTTTTATTTCTGCAGTGTCAGTTGTTACTTCTCCTTTTTCATTTCTAATTCTGTTGATTTGAGTCTTCTCCCTTTTTTTCCTGATGAGTCTGGCTAATAGTTTATCAATTTTGTTCATTTTCTTAAAGAACCAGCTTTTAGTTTTATTTATCTTTGCTAATGTTTCATTTATTTCTTTTTCATTTATTTCTGATATGATCTTTATGATTTCTTTCCTTTGTTAACTTTAGGTATTTTTGTTCTTCTCTAATTGCTTTTGGTTAAGCTTAGGTGTTTATTTGAGATTTTTCTTGTTTCTTGTGGTAGGATTATATTGCTATAAACTTCCTTCTTACAACTGCTTTTGCTGCATCCCATAGGTTTTGGGTCATCATGGTTTCATTGTAATTTGTCTTTAGGTATTTTTTGATTTCCTCTTTGATTTCTTCAGTGATCTCTTGGTGTTTTATAGCATATTGTTTAGCCTCCATGTGTTTGTATTTTTTACAGTTTTTTTTCCCTATAATTGATACCCTGTCTCATAGTATTGTTGTCAGAAAAGATGCTTGATATGATTTCAATTTTCTTAAACTTACTGAGGCTTGATTTGTGACCCAAGATATCATTTGTCCTGGAGAGTGTTCCGTGTGCACTTCAGGAAAAAGTGTATTTTGTTGTTTTTGATTGGAATGTCCTATAACTATCAATTAAGTATATATGGTCTAATATATCATTTAAAGCTTGTGTTTCCTTAATTTTTTTCTGTTTGGATGATCTGTCCATTGGTGTAAGTGGGGTGTTAAAGTCGCCTACTATTATTTTGTTACTGTTGATTTCCCCTTTTATGGCAGTTAGCATTTGCCTTATGTATTGAGGTGCTCCTATGTTAGATGCATAGATATTTAAAATTATATTTTCTTCTTGCATTGATCCCTTGATCATTATATAGATTCTCCCTAGTCTCTTGTCATAGTCTTTATTTTGAAATTCACTTTGTCTGATATGAGTATTGCTACCCCAGGTTTCTTTTGATTTCCATTTGCATGGAATATCTTTTTAAGTCCGCTCCCTTTCAGTCTGTATGTGTCCCTCGGTGTGAAGTGGGTTTCTTGTAGACAGCATATATACAGGTCTTGTTTTTGTATCCATTCAGCCACTCTGTGTCTTTTGGTTGGGGCATTGAATCCATTTACATTTTAGGTAATTATTGATATGTATGTTCCTATTACCATTTTTTTAATTGTTTTGGGTTTGTTTTTGTAAGTATTTTCCTTCTCTTGTGTATCCTGCTTAGAGAAGTTCCTTTAGCATTTGTTGTAGAACTGGTTTGGTGGTACTGAATTTTCTTATCATTTGTTTGTCTGTAAACCTTTTGATTTTTCTTCTTTGAATCTGGAAGACATCCTTAGAGCAATCTTGGTTGTAGGTTTTTCCCCTTCATCACTTTAAATATGTCATGCCACTCATTTCTGGCCTTCAAAGTTTCTGCTGAAAGAGCAGCTGTTAACCTTATGGTGATACACTTGTATGTTATTTGTTGCTTTTTCCTTGCTGCTTTTAACATTTTTTCTTTGTGTTTAATTTTTGTTAGTTTGATTAATATATGTTTCAGCATATTTCTCCTTGGTTTACCCAGTATGGGACTCTCTATACTACCTGGACTTGATTGACTATTTCCTTTCCCATGTTGGGGAGTTTTCAACTATAATGTCTTCACATATTTTCTCAGACCCTTTCTTTTTTTCTTCTTTTTCTGGGATACCTATAATTTGAACATTGGTGTGTTTAATGTCCCAGAGGTCTCTGAGACTGTCCTTCATTCCTTTCATTCTTTTTTCTTTATCCTGCTCTGCAGCAGTTATTTCATCCATTGTATTTTCCAGCTCACTTATCCATTCTTTTGCCTCAGTTATTCTCTTATTGATTCCTTCTAGACTGTTTTTAATTTCAATTATTGTGTTGTTTATTACTGTTTATTTGCTCTTTAGTTCTTCTGGGTCCCTGTTAAGCATTTTTTGTATTTTCTCTATTCTATTTCCAAGATTTTGGATCATATTTACTATCATTACTCTGAATTTTTTTTCAGGTATTTTGCCTATTTCCTCTTCATTTATTTGGTCTTGTGGGTTTTTATCATGCTATTTTGCCTGTAAGATGTTTGTCTTCTCATTTTGTTTAATTTACAGTATTTGAGGTCTCCTTTCCCTTGGCTGCATGGTTGTAATTCCTCTTGCTTCAGCTCTCTGACCCTTGTGGTGGCATTGATCCAGTGTCTTGTGTAGGCTTCCTGATCGGGGGGAGTTGTGCCTATGTTCTGGTGTGTGGATCTGAGTCTTTTCCCTCTGATGATCTGGGCCATGTTAGGTGGTGTATTTTTGGAGTGTCTGTGAGCTTAGTATGACTTAAGGTAGTCTGTGGGCTGATGGGTTGGTTTGTGTTCCTTTCTTGTTTGTTGTTTGATGTGAGTCATCCAGCACTGGGAGCTGCTGGAAGTTGGGTGGAGCCAGGTCTTGGATTCAGATAGAGGCCTCCTTGAGAGCTCTCAGCAGTTAATCTTCCTTGGGGCTGGGAATTCTCTAGTAGTCCAGCATCCTGGACTCAGTACTTCTACCCCAGAGCCTCAGGCCCTACTTCTGTTTGAGGGACCAAGACACCACAAGTCACTTGTCCTGGCAATAAAGGTGATATTAAAAAAAAAAAAAAGACTAACAAAACCCCAGACAAATGGTAAAACATAAAAAAAAAACAGAAACAGAAACGAGGGAACATGCATACAGAAAAGAAACAAAAAGAGAACCAGGGCTTCCCTGGTGGCACAGTGGTTTGGAGTCTGCCTGCTGATGCAGGGGACATGGGTTCGTGCCCCGGTCTGGGATGATCCCACATGCCGCAGAGCAGCTGGGCCCGTGAGCCATGGCCGCTGAGCCTGTGTGTCCAGAGCCAATGCTCCGAAGCGGGAGAGGCCACAGCAGTGAGAGGCCTGTGTACCACTAAAAAAAAAAACAAAAAAAAAACAAATAAATCAAAAAGCCAGAGAACAGCAAGATAAACATAAGAGCCCAAGAACAAAATCAAACAATTAAGAAGAAAGCTGACAAAAACACAAAACCAAAGCAGAGTTCCAACTGAAGAATGAAGCAATGAAACAAAACAAACTGATAAAGTGATTTAAAAAAAAGAAAAAGAGAAAGGGGAAAGAAGACAGAACAATGGAAAGGCAACATAGAAACAGAAATATATTTTTAAAAAATTAAAGAAAAATAAAAGACAAAAAAAAACCCAGAGAAATGGTAAAAACAAAATCAAACAAACAAAAACAGACCAAGGACACATGCATATATAAAATAAACAAAAACAGAGCCAAATAAAACAAAAAGCAGGAGAACAACCAGACAAATAGAACTCAAAAACAAAATCAAACAATTAGGATTAAAACTAACAGAAACATATAACCTAAAAACAATACCAAAGCAATGTGCCAACTGAAGAACAAAGCAAGGAAATAGAACAAACCGATAAAAATGCTTAAAAAGATAATAAAATAAAATGGGAGAAAAAACACAAGACAACAGAAAAGCAAATTAGAAATAGAAATAGTAAAGATAAAGAAAGAAAACTATATTAAAGAAGAAGAAAAAAAATAAGGGAAAAGAACACAGAACTGCAGAAAAGCAAAGTAAATATAGAAACGTATATAAAAATAAAAAAATATAAAACACAAAGATCCTGAGACCAAAAAAAACAAAAAAAAACTAAAATAACAACACCAAACAAACAAGAAAAGAAAGAAACCAAAAAAAAAAAAAAAAAACTAGAACCAACAACAGAATCAATCAAAACATAATAAAACTAATAGTAACGATTATGTTTCCCTGGGGTGTCCACTGTAAGTGTCCTTGCACACGCCATGAGCCACAGCTCACCTTCACCTTCCCAACAGGCTCTCCTCTGCCTCTGGGCTGGTTTTGGACCAGCTGTGGGCACTGTGGGGACCACTCAGACTCTGATCTGGCCCAATTCCTGTGTGTGTTTGTCCCCAAAGTCCACAGCTGCCAGAGCTAGACCATTTTCATTTGTGGGAACACTCATTGTCTACTCAGATATTCCATAGATGCAGGGTCTACCTTGCTGATTGCCAGGATTTAATCTGAAGCTTGAACACCCAGCAGCAGGCGTGTGAGGGCCACCCCTGCAGGGACTTTTTTTTATTGCTTGGCTGCTGGTGAGCAATAGCCAGCCCTGAGTGGGCTTCTGTTGTTGTTGGCAGGCTCCAGTGTGTGGGGAGAGAGAGGCTACAATAGTGGTTTCTCCCCCTGCGTGTGACTCAGCAGTAGCGCTCTGCTTCCTTGCCAGTCAGGTCTTCCTCCATAGGCATTCCCTGCTGCAGATTTCCTCCCTTCCATCTCCTCAGTCCATCCCCCACAGCCAACAGCAGTTCTCACTCTGGGCCTGTTCTCCAATCCCCATGCACCAGCTACCAGCTCCCTTGCACACCTGTGAACACACATCCCAGTCTGGGGCACACAGGGCTGTGGTACAGACTGTCTGTGTATTTATCACTCTGTCGCATCTGCCACAGATCAGCCCCTTCAGCCTCTTCCAACAGTTTCAAATGCTTCCCTTCTGTCCCAATCAATCTCCCCAATCAGAGAGGGGGTTTTCCTGAATTCAGGAAACTCTCCTCTGCTTCCTCTCCCCTGCCCTAGGGTGCAGGTCCCGTCCCTCTTCCTCTCCTCCTTCTTCTCCCTTCTTTTTTCCATTCTACCCAGTTATGCAGGGATGTTTATAGTCCTTTCCAGCGTCCAAGGTCTTCTGCTAGTTTTCAGCAGGTGTTGCATCTATAGATGTATTCCTGATGCATCCGTGGAGAGAGATGAACTCCATGTCCACCTACTCCTCCACCATCTTGAGTCTTCTCCTAATGTTATTTTTTTTTATTCTTTTTTTCATGTATTCAGTTACTGAATGAACTTCCATTGAGTGGCTATTATGTGTAAGATAGTCTGCTAAGGGCTGAAGATATCCTGCCATTTTGGTCTTTTCATTTAGCCATCTTGGGGTTCGCCATTTTAGTATCTATAAATGAAAATCAATTTTGAATTAAATGCAGTTTATGTATTCTTAGATTTTAATCTCTGATGTAAATTGTAAACCCAACATATTTGCATACACTTTTGCTTATATGCTTTGAGCCAATAAATAACGTAGGAACACAACTATAGGGAGCTCTTAATGCAATATCTTGATGTATATTAATGCAGAAACTTACACATTCATTCATAGATATCCCCATTACATTTACTCAGATGTGGACTTAACCGTTATGTTAATGGAGTCACTAGCAGTTTAGTGGTAAAACACAATGAAGTGTAAAGAATCATAATGAAAAAAAACAGAATCCTAAGTAAGAATGTGTTAATTTTATCATGCTTGATTGAAGGCAACAATCACTGAGCTCAACTTGTGTGACTTTAAGTAAAGTTCATATATGTTGAGAAGTTTGATTTATTTATTTTGAAAAGTGTGCAGACCTTTCTTGAAACTGTTCTGCTTCAAGACACAATCAATGACACTGGACATGACAGAATTATATGATAAATGGCTCTCTAAACATCTGTGATCACAGTGCGCAAACATGCAATTTATTGTGAATTCACTTGAAGAATGATAGCTAAATCACAAAGGAACAGCAGTGCATGGAATCTTTGGAGGAAAAAAAATCTCATGTACTGGTAAAAGTCAATAATTAGAGCTATGCTTAATTTGAAATTATAGAGTAATTGAAAAGTTATGTTTCATTGTGGTGGAAAAAATGGAAGAAAAAAGTGATAAAACTAATATTCCAGAACAGATATTCTCAATAGTTAGACACAAAACTTTTGTATAAATTTATTCTGAGTCTTAGTTAGCATATATATAAAGAAGATGCATAGTTTTATGTGATAAAGTTAATTTGCATTATTTTGTCCAGAATAAAATATCAAAGACATTTGGTATTTGAATAAAACACTGATTTACACTATTAACATAATACCTGATTTAAAGAATAAGCATATGAAAGGACAACGAAGGGGAATTATTTGTCTTAAAGAAATGCTCCAGAATGTTTTTGAGCTCCTGACTCACATATCCAAATACCTACTCAACTTTTCCATGTTAATATCAAATTTAAAATGTTCAAATTTGAACCCCAGACTTTTCCCTAATATAGTTGATAGTATATTCATCCCTCTAATTGCTTAGGCAAAGAAATTTGGGGTCATTTTTTATTTTTCTCACACCTCATATCTAATAAAAAAAATCTATTGTCTCTAACTTAAAAGTGTATCCATAATATGACGTCATCTCATGACCTCCACTGTTACATGTCTGATGCAAATCACTATTATCCCTCACCTAGATGCCTGAAACAGCCTCTTAACAGCTCTCACTACGTCTACCCTTGTCCCTACACAATCTACCCTCCACAGAGTAGAGTTCTTTTTTTAAAATAGTAAGTTAAATTATGGTGCTCCTCTTCTCAAAACCCTGCAAAACTTTCCTATTTCATTCAGAATAAAAACCAAAGTCATTAAATAGACTTTGATACCCTACATGATCTCATCTCTATTTATCTATGTAATATTAATTCCTAATAATTTTACCCATAGATTCTCTACTTCAACCGCAGTGATCTCAAGCTGTTCTTCTAACATACCAGGCACTCGTATGCCTGTGCTCAGGCTATTCCTTTACATGTGATATCTTCTACACCTGTAACAACTATCTCAGTTCTCTTCAGACTTCCTCAATGAGATTATTCATACCACCTTATGAAAAGGCGACAAATTGTCTACTGACGCACAACAATCACTTTTATTCTACTTTTTTTCCCCATAACAATTATAACTTCTAACATAATATAAAGTGTTCTTACTTACTATATTTATGTATTTCCTATTTTCTCTTATTGGACTATTAGCCTCACATGGAGAAGTGTGATTTGTCCATTGTGATCACTGATGTACCCCCTTGGCCTTGAACACTGTCCTGCACATAAGTTCTCAATAAATATTTATGGAATAAATCTAGCCAACCAGAGACACTGTGCCCCACAAAGAGGTAGAAACCTGACGGGCAGTTTGAGATTTTTTTTTACATGAAAGCTTTACAGATAAGTTAATTTTACCATGCAAAGATTGCATCCTCTCATCTCCTTGAATCCTTGGTAATTTAGTTATCTGCTTCTTGTTTACCATCTTAGATTGACAATATTTTGGACTTTGATAGGTGCTTTCAGCTCTAGAAGAACATGAACCCTAGCATATAGGTACTCATTGTATCTTGCTGGACATATGGTTCACTTATCTGGCAAACCGTAACAATCTCCTCAATCTTTTTGTTGGGGGAAGGAGATCAGACATGGAATAATCCTAGGTTCTTTTTTTTAAAAGGTCACTTCTATGACATTAAGAAGGACAAATTGGAGGAGTGCAAGATATGAAGTAAGATTTGAAGATGCTAGCAGTGAAAATAAAGAATGTTTGGGAAATGTAGAGAAAGGAAACCTCAAAAGATAACTGAAAGATTAACTCAACAATTATTAGAAGCCTATTTGATGGAGGAGGGAAGGAGATTAGGGTTTCAAAATTAATTTTAATTCAAAATATTCAATAATTATCTTTTAATAGAGGTAATAGAGTATCTATAAGGATAGTCTAGGTTGTGATGCCTTAACAAACATTCCCAAATATCAGTGGCTTAGCAGAACTAACATTCATCAATACAAAGTCCTCTTCCTGTTGCTATTGTCCATGAGGTGGGGTAATATTCCTTAAGTCTCTCTTTCTAAGTTAGAATCCACATTTGTCATGATAGAGAAGTAGTGCATGGAAAATTACACAAGAGAAATCAAAATTTTCAGCCTGGAAGTGATGCTTATCATTTCCATTTGTCTTTAATTGGCCAAGGAATGTAATGGTAACACTTAATATCACACTTCATTACCTGGAAAGAAATAAAAAAGTTGAAATGTTGGAACTCTAAATTAGAAGTCTAATGAAATATCATTTACTGCCTCTGTGCTAACGACCAGAATACAAAGTTAAAACACTTTAAATAGATTTATATATATAGTTGTATGATTCACTTACATGGAGAATATAAGAGGGGAAAATGTTTGAGGTCAAAGATGAATAATTCATTATAAGCCATGTTGAGATGGAGATACCTGTGTGATATGAAGATAGATTTACCCCAATAGGCAATTGAAAACACCTTGAGATCTATTATAAACTCAAGGCTATGATCTTGCATTTTAATTCACTATTGTATTAGAGGAAGTTAAGGTCATAATTTTGAATCATTTTATCCAATTATAAGATACAAATTGAGACAAGAATAAATGGAAAGAAACAGTGGGAACTATATCATCCATCATTATCAATGTCATATTAATAGCCTTATTTCTGGAAAGATAAAATTTAAGATATAATTAGAATATTCTGCTTATTCCTTTAATCCTTTAATTTTACCTATTTATTACCATGTGGAGTTCACTAGAGAAATAGTTTCTCCACCAAGAGTTCTTGGAATTTAGCAGTAATAATTGAGTTTCATCTTAACGAAAATATCCCCCACGGTGAATAATATATATCTAAATTTATTTGTTCATTGACAATTACTCTATAATTTCTGAAATATATCCTTTGTATGAAAGTATGAGAAACAGATTTTATGTTGTAGAATTTTTCTATTTTCCAGACATGAAACATAATGATAGAAATTACTATTCTATAAATAAATGTTTTCCATTAATCCCTTATCATTTGATTTTAGATATTGAGTTATTGATTAGCATCTGCTCCTTAGAACCAGATTTTATCTTCAGTAAGGTTTCTGTTTATATGTTGTTTTCTCTATGGGAAGTAAATTGTTTCTCTGTAAGAAGTGTTAGATGTATAATAATAAGTTGTTTTTTCAGTAGGCTTGGACTTTTGAATGTTAAAATTTAAATTGTTCTTCCTGTTATTATACTAAACCCATTTCAATACTGTACAATTTCTTAGATTTTGAAGACTTTGTAGCAAAGATTTATTATATATAATTTCAGGCAACACTTAAAGATCCTTTTAATTTATTTTTGCAGAAGCTACCATAAACATACAACTTTTTATTCCAGCAGTATTTTTTCCTATATGTTTGTTTTTCATATGTACCTAAGTAACAATAAATATATTTCAACTGTTTTTTTTTCCTCAATTCTAGCAGCTAGTAATATTGCTTTTTAAATTTTGACATATACGTGTTACACAAGTTAATAGGGTTATTAGATATAAAAAAATTAAGTTAAAAATTGTAAGCTTGTTGCTTGGAAGTTTAAGCATTATTTTTATACTAAATCATTCTTTGAATACACTGATACCAAAAACCGCATGACTGATATAAAATATATGTAACAGTATTAAACATAATTTTATTTTCAATTTTCATATTTTTTTCCTAAATCTCTAAAGTTGAAAACAGGTCATAAATTCTAATGAGAGTAACATTGAGATTTCTGATAACTCTTTCAATTTTTTATAAAAATATAATGCATAACTTTTAAACCGTATCACAAAACAATTATACCAATCACTCCATGTAAAAAGGAGACTAGATATTTTAGGAAAGTTTATTGAGGTAAGAACATTTTGTGAAGTCAGACTAAATAGTAAATATAGATGGATAATGCCAAGTTCATATGGTTTTCCATGAGAACCAGTTGGAGTGATTGAACATTCCTGCAGGAAAGGAAGCCTCCCTGAATGGATGTTTGCTCAGTACAGAAATATAAAGTGATACATAACAAAAAAAAAAAAGAAAAAAAGAAAAGAAATTTCCCCTGGAGTTTGAGAAATAAGTGGTATTTTCTTTTCCCTGAAAAATTTAGAGGGTAGGATGTTGGCTTGAATAGCCTATAATGCCACAAAAAGTAGAGACTGTTGAAGCAGAGGCAGGGTGCACTTCTGTTATTGGTATATCCAAGGGTATGTCCATCTTCTGTGAGTCAAGCAGAGCCTCATAAGTGTCAGACATAAGACCAAATCTGAGCCAAATTAAGGTTCAGTTTGGGGTGAGAGGAGCTTTGAAAAACATCCAGAGTCAAGGTTTTACATTAGACTAGAACTTGACAGTTTTTTTTTCTCAATAATTAAAGCTAAGCGTGCATTAAAAATGTAAAAATGATTCTTATACTTGAATCCCTTCTGGGGATGGAATCTGATAAAAGTTTTTCAGGAACAAGTTTAGGAAGAGTCAGTAAACAGGGAAGACAAAAATGGGGGGTGGGGAATAAAGCTATATCCTATGTAAATTGTAAAGATATGAAACTAAATTAAACTGTTTATTCATGGGGAGACTTCTTTTATGAGACATCGTGGATGGTTGTTAGCTTAGCTCTCTGATCATGGCTCTCATTTAAAACTGTGCTAAACATTAGCACAGAGCTGGAGTACCTGCAGCTACAACATCTGGGTGAGGAAAATGAAAAAGAAAATAATAACGTTTTTTGAATACTCACCCAGTATCAGCTGCTTTCTATATGATATATATTAGTTTCATTATATTTGATACTGTGCCACATACGGAAGGTTTTTTTAAGAAAGTGATCAACAAGTGACAACTATCTTTCCTAAAATAATGACTAATATATGACAGGGTGATGATCACAAAATTCATATTGTGGTCACGTAGTTTCCAAGATGACCTGTATGAATTTGTACTTTCACAGAATATATACCTTTCAATATTAGTAGGAGAAATTAACTAGAAGCTGGCATATGTATTGAGTGAAGTAATTGAAACAAATGTAACTGCTGCCAAATGGAAAAATGTTCACCTCTTATATTTGGAACACATAGCTTATGTGTGAATAAGTGATAATATAAGGTGAATGATGTGAATTACCTCACAGAGGTTAAGGTTAGCTGAGTACATTAAAATCAGTCAATAAGTAGAAAACAACTATAATATCCACTAATGGGATAATAGAGGTCATATATACACCTTATTTAGCACAAGATAAGGGAGGGGAGTGTTAATAACAAAAAAAGAAAAAACAAATAAATGGAAAGGACATAGAATTAAGCTAAAAAAACCCCAAAAAAACCGTAAAATAGAGGCATGATTTAAATATTAGTCCAGGAAACAGGCTGAGAGATTCAAGCTGAAAGAAATAAAGATTTAGGACAAATCACTCTGGAAAGTAGAAAAGCATTACAAAGTGTCCCTGACAGCGGTAGCACTAAATACTTGTAGGCTGTATGAAAGTTGACTGCTTCACAAACTTGGTCAAAGTGGCCATAAGAACCCATGGCAAAATAATAATGAATGTGGCAATGAAGGAGTTCGGATACTTACAGATTTGACTGGAGCTATAAATCACAGTCAGTATAAAAATGTGGAAGGGAGAAAGTACACAAAACTGAAGTGAAGATGGGAGGTGCTAGGCATAGAAATAATGCCACTGAGATAATGCTGAAAATAGTATCTCTGGTTTTCAGAAAAATAAAGGCATAGTAGATACATTGAAATAGAAACAATCTACTGTATTGAAACTAGACCATGTGGTATAAAATCATAAATTTGCTAGTAAATACCTACTTTATTAAAAACAAGGAACTGCAGGTTTTCTGAAATATTGGAAGCATTATATAAACATATTTAAAATACTTATGAAGATATCCAGAGAAATTAATAATTTGGAGTCATTTAAAAAAGTAATCGATTGAATTAAGACCCACAACTAAGAATATTTTTATATTGCAAAAATAAGATGAGTCCTAACGCTAATGTTTTCAATAAATAGCATAGTGGCAAAACATGGTAATGAGTTGACTTTTGTAATAAAATGAACATAGGAAAGAAACATGAAGCCAACAATATATGGTATATGAATCTGGAATAATCAATATTTAATTTTGAAAAAGCCTAGAATCTGCCCTGAGAAAAACTTTGGTTAACAATATGTAGAAATGTTCAATTGGAAATAGTTTAACTGTTATGTTTAAATATTGTAATAAAGATCTACATTTAAAGGAGATTCTTTGTTACAGACCTGTCTGGAGCTCCTATGCCCAGAGAATGTAGAAGTAGCTATGGGGATAGTCAACCTCTATGCTAAGCCTAGCTCAGACACCAATTCACACTGACCTTCTACAAGTTACTTAACTCTTCTTAAGCTTTCTCATCTCAAGCAATAAAGACCTTATCTAGAGGGGAGTTGTGGGTATTGATTAGCTAATGTTCTGAAAGTTCTGTGCATATGGATGAAACAGGACATAAAGGATAAATGTAAGTCCTACAGACAAGGAGACTTCAGTTAAGGCTTCCTATGATCATATATACATTCTCTTTGCTTTAAAAAAAAAATTAGAAAAGGTGACATTTATAAATGCATGGAGATATAATTTTTAAAGATCATAATTATTAAAAGATAATATCTATTGATTTATATTACATTTAATTAAAATTACTCAAAATAAATAACTGACATGTATATATAATCAAAACTATCATGGGATGGGATTAAATATAATTTTCTATATTAGAATATTTTTAAAAGTCAAAATTTCTTAAAATGTATTTTAAAATCAAGGCTTAGTATTGTTTAAGATAAATTTCCAACTCATAACAAAATTGAGTATTACTTGTATCATGATAACAGAGCACATTTTAAGGCAGTTAGGATACAGCCTAACTACTTTATCAATATCTAATTTGAAATAGATAAAATTAAACTTGCTAGATCTACAAAATAAGTATTTGTTATAAAGTCACATGGAATAATTTCAGGCATATTATTTCAACTGTCTAGTTTGTCGGGTGCAACAACCATTTTTACCAGCTTTATAAAATCATCACAAATGTATAAATCAAAATATAACTTGTAAATTAACATAGAAATCTTTATACAGCAAACTAAAAATAGAGTGATGCCCATAACATGAATAGGAGCTGAAACAAAACTAATTATTTTCTTAGAATTAAAAATAAATCTCAGATCCATGAATAAGTCATTCTTTTCTTTCTCCATATTTTCTGGAATATCTCTTTGAGCTGGGGGAACTTTAGAAAATGTCTTTGAGACTTTTCAAAGTATATTTTATTTCATATTTTTCTGGGTTTCTAATAAATATAAAACTATGATATTGTTTCTGACCTTCTTATTAATTTTCAAAATGGACAAAACAAATGAAAAGATAGCAAAGAACAGTCCCCAAAACATCTAAGGAATTAAACAGAGTTAAAGTATACATTTTTGACATGCTTATGATAAAATAGACTCTATCTAAAATAACTGGGCATCCATATATGATTAAAATATCCGCTTAATTTTTTATTAATTTTTTATTAATATATTTAGAGAACTGGATCTTTTCACAAGGTCTTGTTGAAACAAAAAATATTGAAAATACAATGTCTAAACTTCCTTGGCATAAAATAATTTGAGCTCAACAGTCAGTTATCAAAGAAAGTCCATGTCATTTTTTTTACCACTTAACTAGTTTAACATTTTTAACATTAAAACAGATCAGTGATAACTAAGCTATTATACTCTTCATCACAGAGTCTATTTTTTCTGCTTTCTGGAACTAGTGTAACCTAGTGATTTAGATGCCCAGCTTCAGAATTAGTCCTGGATGTCTCAGTTTATTTGACCTTAAGCAAAAGATTTAACCTCTTTAGTTTTTTTGCTCATGTGAGAAAATAAATGGAGATAACAGTAATAGGTATGCTATAAAATGGTTATGAGAATAATGAAGGGAAACCAAATATGAAGGAAAAATCACTATGTCCAACACATAGTAAGTGCCCTTTAAATGGTATCTGTGGTTATAGCTATTATGTTTTCTGTATTATTGCAGATTTATGAACATGAATTTGTTTTCAGTCAGTCTTTCCATTTATTTATGTGATTTTTAAAACTTTGATGAATTCTTGAATGACGTAAGAGCAAAAATATGTCCATATTGTTTGCCAGTAGAATTTATCTCAAATTTTATAAGATAATTAGTGGAAAAAATTTATCGACTCAACAGACATCTATTTCAATTAGGTACTTTGCTGTATCCCCATCAATCCATGGTAGACTTACATAACATGTCTATTCTTCCTGAGACAACCTGAAACCTCTCTTGGATAATTAGAGACATCACTGTTAATGTGATTTTATAAACATTCTTCCAAGTATAGCACTATCTGAACCTCCACACTGGTGCTAAATGTTACATTTAATTTAATTTCCCTGTGGTATAAAAGACCTTAAGGAATTGTTAAGGAGCACTTACACAATTTTCATTTCTAATAAATCCTACCTAGACTATTGGGATTTCCAATTTTCTATGCATATAAATTTGTAACTCTTATTGCAAACACTTTTGAATATTTATTATTCATCATTAAAACCTTTCTTTCTGAATGAGTCAAAACTATGTAACCCTATGTAGGCCTTTTCTATATAAAATTATGTGATATAAATATAATTTTATCTTAGATATGTGTTTTATTTTATATGCTATTCTAAACACCACATGGCCATTTCTCTCTGTTTGAATTATGATTCCTGGGACCAACAGAACTACCATATGACCCAGCAATCCCAATCCTGGGCATATACCCTGAGAAAACCATAATTCAAAAAGAGATATGTACCACAATGTTCATTGCAGCACTGTTTACAATAGCCAGGACATGGAAGCAACCTAAGTGTCCATCGACAGGTGAATGGTTAAAGAAGATGTGGCACATATATACAATGGAATATTACTCAGCCATAAAAAGAAACAAAATTCAGTTATTTGTAGTGAGGTGGATGGACCTAGAGTCTGTCTTACAGAGTGAAGTAAGTCAGAAAGAGAAAAACAAATACCGTATGCTAACACATATATATGGAATCTACAAAAAAAAAAAAAAAGGTTCTGAAAAACCTAGGAGCAGGACAGGAATAAAGACGCAGACGTAGAGAATGAACTTGAGGACACAGGGAGGGGGGGAAAGGTAAGCTGGGATGAAGTGAGAGACTGGCATTTACATATATGCACTACTAAATGTAAAATAGATAGCTAGTGGGAAGCAGCCGCAGAGCACAGGGAGATCAGCTCGGTGCTTTGTGACCACCTAGAGGAGTGGGATAGGGAGGGTGTGAAGGAGACGCAAGAGGGAGGGGATATGGGGATATATGTATATGTATAGCTGATTCACTTTGTTATACAGCAGAAACTAACACAACATTGTAAAGCAGCGATACTCCAATAAAGATGTTCAAAAAAAAAAAAAGAATCCATTGGCAAATGAACAGAAGCTGAATAAAAAATAAAATAAAATAAGATATTTGATAATTAAAAAAAATAATCTTTAAAAATATAATTTAAAAAATATATATTTATTGTAAAGATAATAAAATACTCTATAAAGATGGGCAGGGGAACACCCATATTTCGTATAGGATGCAGTTATACCCTATTGTTTCTAAAATAAAATTGAGAGGTAGTGGGAGAGACAGAAAGAATTTACTGGATTCTAGTCTTTGCCAGACATAATTATTCATATGAAAACAATGATAATGGTTCTTTGCTATTTATTTATTTATAAGATTTCCTAACAAGGCTGTGAATTCTAAAACAGGGACCAGGTCTAATTTGGCCCTGCATTTCAGTCACCTGAAACAAAGGAGTGATTCAATAAATGCCTACTGACTAAATTAAGTGAATGTGTGGATTGATGTCATGTGCAGGCAATATTTTGCTCTAAAAATGTCCTATATTTACCACAGGAAGAATTAAAAGTTTAAAGAAAAGAAAAAAGACTAGAATAACTGGAAATTCTACACCCTGTATAATTACATCATGCCTGTTCCCCTTTCTTTTAGATAATGAAAAAGAATTTATTACAATGGGACACAAGGGTAAAGGTTTCTTTTAAAACCTAAATTTAGATTATATGGAATATAGGATATTCAGAGGTAGCTTGTCCAGCATTTACTTGATCAGGCACGTATATTTTGCTTTACCCCTTAATCACTTGGCCCGAATGGCCATGCTCCAAGAGCAGATCTAGACTCTGAAGTTGGGTCACTTTTCTCAGTGCTGAGTTGCCCTCACACAGAGTCCTCATGCCAACGTGACATAATCTTTCGTTTCTATGTGCATTGTGTTGAAGTGATTGAACCATCTTCTTTAAGCCAAGTTCTATTTTATAATGCAGTCTATAAACATGCTTGTAAATTCTTCTTTCTACTCTTTGTCTTCCCTCTCATTTCCAATTCTGTTGTTTTTACTGTTTTTCTATTACCAGCATTGGTGAGTATGTTTTTAAAAAAATTGCATCATGCTTAAAAAGGAGTCAAATATTTTACAAGTTTTCTTTCCCCAATTATTTATTAGTACACTTGAAAACGTTCTATGTCCTTAACTTTCATCCCAATTTTCACTTGTCACCAACATCAGTCATGTAACTCTTATGAATTTCTTTTTTTCCCCCCTTTCTTCAAACATGTCAATTTCTCTCTTGTATAAGACCAATATTATGTGGTCTTTCCTAGGGGACAGGGAAGAAAAAGAGACAGAGACAGAGAATCTGTCTTGCAACTGGCCTTGTGAAACCCAATGAGATATCCTAGTATGTCTCAATTCAAAGACAGGTCAACTAACTTGTCTAAGGCCTAGTGCTAGCTCATTTGCTAATAAGTGGGCAAAATTTAGATTCATCCTATCACATTGTCTCGCAGAAAAGAAAATAGTGTAAGAAAAGGAAAAAATAGACTTTCTAATTCCTAGGTTTCCTTAAATTCCACTTGACCTAAAAGTATGCAGTGAATGCAACATGAATCTTTATTTACCTGCATCTAGTTCCTCACTAGCCACCTAAAGAACTACTCAGGGGCATCGAGAGATGGTTATCCTAACCATATACTTTAGGAAGTTTTATAAATGTAAATTCAGTATTATATCTGTAACTATATGAATTCTGAAAAGCAATTATTCCTGAAATTGAAAAATAAAGATTAAGAAATCAAAGTGTTGTTTAGAAACTTATGAATGAAAATATTCATTTGATAATCTTCATACATAACACTTTCAACTGGACAGAAAAGCAGATGGTGAATTCTCAAATTATGGTGCAAAAAGTGACTAAGAAAAATAATTCAAACTATTGCATAAGAATAACATAAATAGTAAAAAAGAAACCAATCAAATTTAAATAATTTAAATAGTCAATAAACTACAGGAACCTGTGTTACTGTATCTCAGTGATATTCCTTTTAAAAATGCATTATCCCTGTCTAATCATGAGAAAAATATCATATAAATTCCAATTGAAAACATTCTACAAAATATCTGAACAGTATCCTCAAACAATGTCAAAGTCATTAAAATAAGACAAGTTTTATAAATGTCATAAACAAGAGAAGTTTAAGGAGATAAGGTCACTAAAAGTAATATGATATCTTGTAAGAGATTCTAGAACAAATAGAAGTAAATAAAAAAAAACAGAGGAAAATTGATGGGAATTTACTTAATAATAATTTATCAGTATTGGCTCATAATTGTGACAAATGTACTACACTAATATAAGATGTTAATAACAGTGAAAATTGGGTGAGGAGTAGATGTGAACTCTCTGTACTGTTGTTTCAACTATTATATGAACTGGAAAGTAACATTGAGGAAATTATACACAGGTAAAAAATTTTATTTTATGAAAGAGGTTGATAGACATGAAAGGTAGAATAAAACAGTTTTAAAATACTTTATAATGAATTCCAGAATAATAAAGTTTGTGGCAGTGCAGTATTCACAAAGTTAAGGGTGAAATATTGAGTACTAACGACAGATACATCATCTAAGATTGAGAATTAAAATTAATCCAAGCAGCTTCAGACTCTGATACAGTAAAATCTGCTCTTTGGCCACTTGATATAGATATTTCTATAAAATCACATTAGTTATATGGGTAGGGCTATTCAATTCTATAGGAGGTATTTTGTGAAAAAAGGTAGGTGAGATCTTTTAAACCACAAAGCACTCTGTAGACATCAGGTCTTTTACTACCTACTGCTAGATAGAATGTGAGAATTGCATCAGTCTTCTGAAGAAGACTTTCTCTTTTTTCTTATGATTTACATATTGTTAGATAAGATGAATACAGACTTATATTTTAATAACAAAATGTCACAGCTAGAGACTGTTAGTGATATTTACTTTAATCCAAGATATATTGGTTGGATTGAAGAGAGGATCAAATTGTTTAAATTCCAAATGGAATTAAATTTAAAGAGAATCCTAAGTTTTACTTACACTTAAATATAATAACTTTTGTTTCTATACTGACTAAAGATAATTGTGTTGCTTGAAGTGGAATCGACTAGTTGCCAGAATTTTTTTCTCAGAAAAATATCTGAAGAATTCTTATACTAGTAGTAGTTAATAATTCAATATTTTGTTTTTCCACTCTATTGTGTGGCCTCTTTCAAAATTTCTCATTTTCTATATTGTTATATTTTATCATTAAAATCAAATTTAAAATGAAAAATCTCTTTAAGATAAAACAAGAAAGAAAATGAAAGATGAAAATTAAAATGAAAGAAGATGGAAAAGTAGACAAGGCATATGAAAAAGAGGAATTTCAACAAAGTTTTGGAATGTAAAAAAAATTATGAAATTGAGTCTACTAAAACTAAAAAAATGCAATCTATGTAATTAAGAACTACCATCAGAAATTGTAGAGCAGATTGGACATGGCAGAGGAGAAGACTGGGGAGCTGAAACACAGGTCAACAGAAAATAACCAGACTGAAGCAAAAAAAGGAAAAAATGAGGGTAAAGAGCTTCTGACACATGTGGGACAGACACTCAAACATTCTAGTAGTTATTTAATTATAGTCCCAGAGGAAACAGTGGAGAGAATCAGTTACAAACAAAACTCAAAGAAAGTTAATAACCATGAATTTTCCCAAACTGATGAAAGATAATCAACTTTTGTCCAAAAAGTTCCATGAAACATCATAGTAACAAAGCAGAGGAAACCACAACTAGGCTTATTGTAATAAAACTCTGTAACTTAGAGTTAAAAAAAGAAAATGTCAAAAAAAAAAAAGCTGCCAGAGTAAAAACTACATTACCTTCAAAAAAGCAACTAAAAACTTTCATACAGAGAAAAAAACAGGAGGCCAAATGAAACCAGAATGACATCTTTATAGTATAGGAAAATTTATTGCCAACATATCATTCTCTAATCAAAAAATTATGCTACAAAAATGGTGTTTTCAGACATACCTAAAACCTATAAAAATGTATGGCTGGGACTTCCCTGGTGGCGCAATGGTTAAGTATCCGCCTGCCAATGCAGGGGACACGGGTTTGAGCCCTGGTCTGGGAAGATCCCACATGCTGCAGAGCAGCTAGGCCCATGTGCCACAGCTACTGAGTCTGTGCTCTAGAACCCGTGAGACACAACTAGTGAACCCGTGTGCCATAACTACTGAAGCCTGCGCGCCTAGAGCTGTTGCTCCGCAACAAGAGAAGCCACCACACTGAGAAGCCCGTGCACCGCAACGATGAGTAGCCACTGCTCACTGCAACTAGAGAAAGCCCGCACACAGCAACGAATACCCAACACAACCAAAAATAAACAAACAAATAAATAAATAAATTTATATTAAAAAAATGTATGGTGAGTCAGGCTGTTCCAAAATAAATACTAAGGGGAAAACTTATTTCAGAAGAAATAAGGAACATTCCTGATAGGAATATGGAAATGAAAAATGGGATGAAGAATACTGGAAAGGGTAAGTATGTGTGCTAATATAAGTGATTATTGGTAGTATAAAAATAAATGTAATGCCTTGTAAAATTTCAAATGTATGGAAAATAAAAATCCATAGCAGAAATAATTTAAAACCAGAATTGATATACCTATTGAAGTGTTCAGTTGGTTCTAGCAGGGTCAGGAACACTGTAAAAGTAGTAATAATCTTTAGACTATAAGGAAAAATAGTATATCTAAAGTAACCAAGAAAGTAATATATAACTAATAATTTAATACAGAAACATGTATTAAGTATTTGTTTAACCCCCCAATAGAAAGAAATATGGATAATAGAACATTAAACAATGGTGTCAAATGTTATACAAATACATTTTATATGTTATTACATTTTATATAAATGAATTTGTATTCAAGTTACAAAAGGAACATTGTCAGATTGGATTATGACAAAATAAAACCCAGAGATTTATAAAAAAGGATCGAAGAATAGTATATGCCACAAGCAATAATAAAAACAAAAACTGGCAGGTCTACAGGTATCAGACAAATTCGACTTAAAGTTAGGGGCCATACTACAGAAGAGGAGAAATATTTTATAATGATAGTAGGGTTTATCCCCCCAAAAAGTTATAAAATTTCTAAAGTTGAATTGCACTTAGTAACATAGTCTGAACAATATACACCAAAAATTCATAGAACTAAATCAAAACATAAGCATTAAATGACAGTAGCAGATTTTCACTCACTTCTGTAATCATAAAAACAAACCATTCAGTGTGGGTCATGTACCAACTAAGAGAAGGAAGGTCATTGAGGTACTCTTAGAAGGCACAAAATGTTTGCATCCAATACATGAGGAATTAAGTGCACTATTCTCAGTAAGGTACAGAACGATTTGATGAAAAAAGCAGTAATGAAAAAATAAATCAAATATTTTTGTTATTTTTTCTGATGGCTATCTTTATAAAAGTAAAATATTAAGATTTTAGGTAAATCAGTGCTTTAATTCTTGTAATATTTCATATGTCTGAAAACACCATCATGATAGTTCCTCTCAGTAGTTTTCAACCTCTGTGGAAGGTATTATCAGTTCTGATATATTTATCAGTTCTGATATATCAGTCATAGTTTCTCTAGTCCTTCATAAGCAATTTGTCTATTCACTTGAGTAACAGCTTTTATTTTTACATCATTGACAAGGAAGCATTTAAAAGGATATATAACAAAAAGACACAATTTTGGAAAACTATTTTCTGAGTACACTCTTTAGAAGCAACCAATGTTAGTTGTGTCAGAAAATCTCTGCCCTCTTTAGAAATCAGTTCATATACATTGGGCTGAGCTGGGGGCCTTTTCAGCATTTTATTTTCCTTTAGACAGCATCATGGAATGGATATAGTTCTTGTGTACTTCCAAACTATTTCTAATAGGCCATGGCACAAATTGTCCATTTTATATATTATATTTGAATTATTATGAAGGATTTTTAACTTGTGGCCTGAGCTGTGATACTAGATATGGTATTTCAGACTTCCTGAGAAGGCAAGCTTTCTCTGGTTTATATAAGAAACTACTTCTACTTCTAGCCTAGAAATGAGTTTCGAATGACATGTATCCACCATTAAGGTATACAGAGTAGTTTAGTTGCCCTAAAAACCCTCTTTATTCCACTAATTTATCCTTTATCCTCCCCTGCCAAACCCTTGGCAACCACTAATCTTTTAACTGTCTCCATGGTTTTGCCATATATCTATCTATCCATCTATCTATATATCTATATCTATATATCTATATCTATCTATCTATCTATATATATATCTCTGCAGCTTTTCCATATTGACTTCTTGCAATGAGTGATATGTATTTAAGTTTCCTGTATGTCTTTACATGATTTGATAGCTCATCTATTTTTAAGTTTGAATTCATTGCATGGATGTACTATAGTTCTTTTTGTTGTTTTTTAAACTATTGACTTACTGAAGAACATCTTGGTTGCTTCCAAGTTTTGGCAACAATGGACAAAGCTGCTCTAAACATCTGTGACACATTTTGGTGTGGACATACGTTTTCAACTCCTTTCGGTAAATATGAAGAAATGTAATTTGTGGATCATATGATAAGAGTATGTATAGTTTGTTTAAAGCTGCCAAACTGTCTTCCAAAATGGCTGTAGAATTTTGTATTCCTGCCATCAATGAATGAGATTTCCTGTTGCTCCACATTCTCGCCAGAATTTGGTCTTGTCAGTATTCTGTATTTTGGCCATTCTAATGGGTATATAGTGGTATCTCATTGTTATTTTAGTTTTCATTTCCCAGATGACATATGATGTTGAGGATATTTTCATATGCTTATTTGCCATCTGTGTATCTTCTTTGTGAGGAATCTTTTAAGTTCTTTTGGCAGTTTTTAAATTGGTTTATTTTCTTCATGTTGTGTTTTAAGAGTTCTTTGTAAATTTTGGATAACTGTCCTTTATCAGATATGTATTTTGCCCAGGCTCTTTTTATTCGCTTGACAGTGTCTTTTGCAGATATATTTTTTTATTTTAATGAATGCCAGCTTATCATTTTGTTTTTTCATGTATCATGCCTTTGTTGTTTATAAAAAGTTATCGTCAAACCTAAGGTCATCTAGATTTTCTTTTTCTATTATAGCCTAGGAGTTTTATAGTTTTGCATTTTACTTTTAGGTTTGTGATTCATTTTGAGTTAATTTTTGTGAGGGACGTAAGCTCTGTGTCTGGATTCTTTTTTTTCATGGGGATGTCCTGTTGTTCCAGCACCATTTGTTGGAAAAACTTTCTTATCTCCATTGCATTGTCTTTGCTCCTTTGTCAAAGATCAGTTGACAGTGTTTGTGAGGGTCTCTTTTTTGGCTTTCTATTCTGTTCCATTGATCTATTTGTCTTTCGCCAAGAACACTGTCCTGATTACTGTAGCTTTGTAGTAAGTTTTGACATTGAGTATTATCAGTCTTCAAACTTTGTTCTTCTTTAATATTGTGTTGGCTATTCTGAGTTTTTTGCCTCTCCAAATGAACTTTAGAATCAGTCTGTCGATATACAAAATAACTTTCTGGGATTTCGGTTGGGAATTCATTGAATTTATAATTAATTTATTTTTATAATAAGTTAATGTTCTCATGTATAGTATTTCCATCATAAATTTTTCCATTAATCTTTACTATTACAAAAATAAACATCACTGTACTAAATGTTTTAATATTACTCCTATATAGATTTTCTTATTTTCCTGTTATATTACATTATGATATAGTTGATACCATTCAAAGGTTAAGAACATACATGCTCTGACCCATAGGATATCTTCAGGTGTGTCACATGGTATAATAATTATAAGGAGCATTATTTGTGGAACAATAAGACAAAACTAAATATGTGATCCATTATATGTATTTTCTTTTATTTCAGTAGATATGTTATACAACAGAAAATAACATTGGATGCTTGGGTAATAGTAATAAAGGTAAAAATCAATAACTGTGGTATAACACACTGCATTATAGTTTTGTGACTAAGTATATAGTTAATATACATGCCATTTTGCTAACTGAAAAACATAATTAACAATATGATTGTTCTAATAATTGACTAAATTGATATTTAGTATTTTCTTATGATTTTAAGTGTAGCTTGAGCAATCATTCTTGAACATTTAATAAAAGCTTTAACTGGAATTATTTCTTCTGGCTACCTTTACCTATAGAGTCCATTAAAAATTAAAATATATTAGCAGTATAAGGGGTATTCAAAGAGATTCAATCTGAACTTTTGTTCATTTATGATTTATAATACTGGTATATTTGAAATTATACAAATTTATAAAAATTATAACTTTATCTAAGTACCTCTTCTAATACATATACAGAATGTGATTGAAATGCTAACAAATTTATTTACAAGTACCTTAAATTATGAAGTACAGTGTTTGACCTCTTTTACCTGATTTCAGAATTTGTTAGCTTATTTTTTTCTCAGTTTCAATTTTCACTTTCATGATATGAATAATAGCGATTTCAGTTCTTATCACAAAACTCTGAGAATATGGCAGTTTTGTAAGTGTTCCTAAGTCATTGTAATGATGGGCAAAGTCAGAAAGAGCTTTAAAGAGTAAGCATGTCATCCAAAACATGTCTATTAAAAACAAAAATTGTATGCTCAGTACCAAATGAAAATAACCTACTTTCTTTTTTTCTATCCACCATTTTATTTTCTTATGCTTTGTCAACTTCCAAAAACAGCAGAGTAAACATTAAATCATCATATAATTGTCAATTTTTTTCCATATGCCATGGAAATAACTTTGGTATTTTTCTATTCGATTGTATACCCCATTGTGTATTTTAACTAGGTTACAAAAGTTAAAATTAGCATATTAGAGCATTCCTTTAAAAAATTTGTACGGGAATGCTGTCGATGGGTTTTTAAGATTTTTTAAAATTAAATATAGAATGAACACAGACATGAGAAAATAAAATAATTAGAGGTGCACAGTGTTCATAATATTAAAAACTGTTTAAAACTAATAATGCCCCAACCTCCTCAGGCTGTCTCAAAATATTTTTTTTTCCCCAATGAGGATCTTCATATTTTTTTATTTTTTAGTTTTTTGTGAGGAAAAATCATGTTTAGTTGATATAATTGATATATGTTTATATCTGTCTAGCTTAGAATAATCCTCCCACTTTATTCCCCTGCAATACATTAAAAACATATATTACAGGGTAATAAAGTGGAAGGATTATTCTAAGTTAGACAGTTATAAACATGAAGCTTACACAACCCACTGAACCAACCTTAGCCGCTGGGGACAGACACCAAAAACAACAGGAACTACGAACCTACAGCCTGCAAAGAGGAGATCCCAATAAGGATCTTTATAGACAGAATATTCTGTGTTGTAATAGAGGATTAACCTATATATTTTAATTCAAATAACAAATTTTCTTTGGCCATTTCCTCAAAATATGACTTTAATAACACTCCCCACTATCTTGTACAATAATAAGTTAGCATTTTAGTGAATATATTTTTATTATATTTAATTATACTTTACCGCGATTTGGTATGGTAAAACAGTGTTCAAGTTTGTAAATTTGATAGTCTAATTTTAGCCAAATATTAATAATATTTACAAAACTAAAGGTATGTATGAAATATATGTATGCATGCAAAAGTATTCCTTTAAATAGTTTCATTCAAAGATTATCTGCTGGTGAAATGTTAAAGTGCTTTTACCCAGTATAGTAAATTTAGAAAGGCTTTCTATGCTTTAATCAGAATCAAATGAGAGAGTTGAGTTCAATTCCATTATGAAAATGTGAAGCAGTCTTACCAAAATAAATGATCCTGAATGAATGTCACCTCAAGTTTAATGAAAAGTAATCTGACGTCATACCTATGACATGCACGAACATCTGCCTCGTAAAGTAGTTCCTAATCCATTTCGATACATGGGAAATTTGAAAATCATAGCAACGCTGATTGTTGCTATTGATTGTATCCACACTAGTTTTATCCTTGAAGTATTTGAAGCAAACGTTCAACGTCCCCTGAAGAAATTGGAAAACTATCTCAATAAAAATTTACAAGAAGCACGTGTTTGTGCACCTGCGCACACATGCACACGTATCTCTGGTTATCAGTAGGTTGGAGGTTGCAAATTTACAATATCTCTGCTCTGTTTTGTGAATTCTAGTGGATAATTTTATCATAAGAAAGAGAATTTCATAGTGCTGAGCACCAGCAATTCATAAATTTAGATCAATCATAACCCAAAAGATTTAAGATCAACTATCTATAATGGTTTCAGAGAAGTTGATCATAACGCATCCTTTCTGGTAATAATCCAGTAGCAAGATCATCTAATAAGGCATAGTGCTGTCTGTAATCATTTACATGCACTAAAATAGGTGATTTTCTATTAGTGGTTAGTAGAAGAGCATGAATTCTAACATGGAGAAAAAAGACACTATTTAAAATGCAAGATAAAAAAGATGAGTTTTCAAGGTAACACATGATTAATCTGTCACACAACTCTTCCTACAAATTCTGACCTTCAAAACTATCAACCTCTAAAGTCTATGAGGATATTTTGATTGTTAATGTTAAGATCATTCCATTCATTTCATTAAGAATTAATCTATATTGCTCATTAGCCCCCCTTCCCCCGACACACACATGATGAAACAGAGAATAGCAGTGAGCATTTACACCTGGTCCTGCCTAAACTCTTGTGTTTTTTTTTTTTTTTTGGTTTCCTTTTTGTTTTTATAAGTTTATTTATTTATTTATTTACTTATTTATTTATCTGGCTGCGTTGGGTCTTTGTTGCTGCACGCAGGCTTTCTCTAGTTGTGGCCAGCGGGGGCTACTATTCCATACGGTATGCAGGCTTCTCATTGCAGTGACTTTTCTTATTGTGGAGCACGGACTCTAGGCATGCGGGCTTTAGTAGTTGTGGCACACGGGCTTAGTTACTCCGCGGCATGTGGGATCTTCCCAGACCAGGGCTCGAACCCATGTCCCCTGAATTGGCAAGCAGATTCTTAACCACTGTGCCACCAGGGAAGCCTTAAACTCTTGTTTTTTATACAATATACAATATTGGTATTTATAAGACAGAAAGTATCATATAATTGGGAGAAACAGCTAATAATCTGGGCTGGATTAAAATCTTCAGAACACATTATTTTCTTTAAGATTTTCATTGCTTGTTGCTGTGAAAAACTCTGAGAACTCTGATATTTTTTGCACAAAAATTCCCTTTATTTCTCTCAAGTTTTCTAAGTGCTTTAAAGATTCTTTTGTTTATTTTAAGCCATTAGCTAATATGGTTCACTTTTTTTCTGGAATACATTGTCATTTTAATAACTAAATGCTAGTATGTTTTAAAATGTAATCTCTATATTTATATCGTTACTAAGTTATGTCATTTCATTATTTTTGGTTTATTTCTTTGACATAGTTATTTTTTTCCTGAAATAGCTAGTGCTCACATGGAGTAGCAACTAGCAGACCACTGTGCTGCTCAACATTCATATTACAGTCTGTGTAAATGGCAGCCCCTGTGGTTATGAAGTGTTTCGCCATCTACAGAAGCCCCTGCAGCTAGGGCTGTGTTGAAGACTAGCTAAATTATTTTCGCACTTCATTGGTTAGTGTGAATTTAACCATTCTTTTTCCACAGGTAACTGTGAATTTTTGTTCTACTTTAATATTTAGGGAAAATGTTTTAATACTTAGGAAAATACTTACATATATATATTGAAGAATCCACCACAAAATGTTCATCCATAAACCTATGCAAACAATACTGTAGCATCTTTCTCATCCTATACTGCTGCCTCCCTTCTAGAGGGAGCCATTGTTCTGATTCCCTTGGTATTTTTATTACCTTTTTTGTTGTTGTTATTGTTGTTAAAGTCACATAGGTATGTATTCCTAACACTCTATTATTTAATATTACTTTAGAACATTATGTATAAATACATATACCTTATATAAGAAACATAATACTGTACATTTTCTTCTTTGATTTGCATTTTCAATCAGTATAATGTTTCTATATTTTAACAGCTTTAATGAGGCATAACTGATATGCAAAGAATTCTATGTATTTATTGTGTACAATTTATTCAGTCTGGACGTAGGCAAATACCACAATCAACATAATAGACATATCCAACACCTGCCAGAATTTCCTTGTGCCCCATGATGGTTTTTGTTTTTGCTTTGTTTTGTGTGTGTGACTGTTTTGTGGGTTTTTTTGGTGTTAAGAACCCTTAACTTAAGATCTACCCTCTTAACAAATTTTGAAGTACACTACAGCGTATTGTTAACTAGAGTCACTATGTTGTACTGCAAAACTCTAGAATGCATTTATCTGGCATAACTGAAACCTTATAGCTATTGAATAACAACTCCCCATTTCCCCCCAAGAGCCTCTGGCAATCTCTTTGTATTCTCTGTTTCTATGAATTAAACTATTTTAGATATTTCACATGAGTAGACTCATGCAATATTTGTCCTTCTCTGACTGGTTCCAGGTTCATCCATATTGCAAATTGAAGGATTTTCTTCTTTTTCAGGGATGAATAATATTTTATCATATGTATAAATCATATTTTGTTTCTCTCTTCATATGGCAATGGACACGTGTTATTTCTATATCTTGGCTATTGTGTATAGAGCTGCAATGAACAAGAGAACACAGCTATGTCTCTGAGATACTGATTTCATTTCCTTTCAATATATACCAGAGGAGGGACTGCTGGATCATATAGTAGTTCTATTTTGAGCAATCTCCATACTGTTTCCTACAGCTACTGCACCATTTTACTTTTCTGCCAACAGTGTATAAAGGTTCCTATATCTCCACAACCTTGCCAACTCTTATTATCTTTTGTTTTTTTATAATAGCCATCACAACAGGTATGAGGTGATATCACATTTTAGTTTTGATTTTCATTTCCCTTATAATTAGTGATATTGAGCATCTTTTCATATGCCTGTTAGTCATTTGTAGTCTTTGGAGAAATATCTGTTCAAGTTATGTGTCTATTTTTTAGTTGGTGTTTGGTTTTGCTTTTGCTACTGAGTTTTAGAAGTTCCTTGTATATTTAAGAAATAAACCTCTTATCAGATACATGGTTTGCAAATTTTTTCTCTTATTCTATACATTGCTTTTTCATTTTGTTGGTTGTTTCCTTTGCTGTGCAGAATCTTTTTAGTTTGATGTAGTCCCATTTGTCTATTTTTCTTTTGTCTTTGTTTTTGGTCATATCCAAGAAATCATTCCCAAGACCAATGTCAAGAAAATTTACCCTATTTCTTCTAGTTTTACAGTTTGAGGGTTTATGTTTAAGCTTTTAATCCATTTCGAGTTGATGTTTATGTATGATGTAAAGTAGAGAAAGTCCTAGCCAGAGTATTTAGGCAATAAAAAGAAATAAAAGGAATCCAAGTTGAACAGAAAGAAAAATTTATATTTGTTTGAAGATGATATGATCTTATATGTTGAAAACCCTAAGGACTACACAAAAATATTTTTAGAATAAATGCATTCATTGAAGTTGCAACATACAAAATCAACATACAAACATCATTCATTTTTCTACACACTAAAACAATGAACCATCTGAAAAAGATAGTTTAAAAATTTCACTTACTATGACATCAAAAATAAAATACTTAAGAATACATTTAACCAAGGAGGTGAAAGATCTGTACACTTAAATCAATGATGAAAGAAATTGAAGAACACACAAATCAATGGAAAGACATCCCATGTTAATGGATTGGAAAGACTAATATTATTAAAATGTTCATAATACCCAAAGCAATCTACAGATTCAGTGTTATCACATCAAAATTCCAATGGCATTTTTTAATAAAAATGGCATTTTTTGTAAAAATAGAAAAAGTAATTCTAAAATCTGTATGGAACTAGAAAATACCCAGAATAGCTAAAACAATCGAGAAAGCAATACAAATCTAGAGGCATCACACCTCCTGATTTCAAAATATATCAAAAGCTAAGGTAATTAAAACTATATGGTACTCACATAAAGAGACTTATAGACCAGTGGAACTATTTAGAGAGCCTAGAAATAAACCCATGCATATTAGACCAACTGATCTTTGACAAGGGTACCAAGAACACACAATGGGGCAAGGATAGTCTCTTCAACAAATGGTGTTGGGAAACTAGATATCCACATGCAAAATTTTATGGTTCTAGAGTTATTTAGTATTATATAATATGCATAAACCAAGATTTTCATATCCATTCTTCTAATAGTAATCAGTGGTGTTTTTTCTAATATGCTATGAATATTCATCTTAGTCTCTTGGTACTCATGACTCAGATTATCTTGAGTAATTCCATAACAGAATTGCTGTGTTGAAAGATATGCATATGTTTAACTTTACAAAATAGTACCAGACTATTTTCTTGAAGTTAAATTCCCCCCCACCGACAGCACTGCATAAAAGTTATGTTAGCCATATCCTTGATAAGACTTGTTTTTTTCAAGAATTTTTTAAAAATTCTATGCAGTAAGTGAAAATGATATTCCATTTCTTCTCAGATTGATAAATTTTTATTAGTTTATAGAAGTTATGTATAATTAATGGATAAAAATTATTTTTTGCCTTTCTCTCATTTACTTTTTAATTGCTTTGTAACCTTAATCACGATCTACTTGGTTTAGATTCTTGAAATATTTGAGATATTTTTTGTGAGCTACTTATGGTAAACTTTGGTTAAAGCTTCCGTTTATTGAGGATAATACTCTCTGTACTCTGTTTAATTCAGGGCTTTACATATGCCTAAAACTTCAAGCTTATTGCTTTTGTTTTTCAAGTGATATCTTTTTCTGTGTAAAGTACTTATTCAAGCTTGTCTGACCTATTAATAAACCACGGTGGTATTTGCAATCTGCATTGTGATTGTAGAATGTCAATTACTCCTTTATTTTTTTTATCTCTGTATTTCATTCATGTGTTAGGTACAGAGTAACTTATAGTCATTTATATTCCTGATGTACTGGATCATTTAATAGTAATTTTTTTGTTTAGAATTTATTTTGTTGGATGTTTATATGGCTATCCATGTCAGAATGTTTGTGTTCTGCCGTTTAAATGTTTTGTCATGTGAGCTAGAGAACACATTATCAGCCTTTGTGCTATCATGCAATTAAGTTCACAAGTGAGATGTGAGTGGTGTATGTGCAAATTTCAGGTCATCTTCTAGAGCACCTATTACCATATTTCAACTCCAACTTTTTTTCCACTGATGAGATAGGAAGATAATAAGTCAATCTTGCAATATCCTATTAGAACGGAGCATTGACAGACTGCCAGCTATTCTGGCTTACTTTATGAAGTCCATATAACCTGGGATATTATACGATGGAAAATAAACTTCTAACTTATTTAAAGCAATGTTTGTGTTTTCTTTGTTATGGCAGCTTAACATGTACTGTAACAAATACACTAGATCATTTTATTTATGTTAATATTTGGTGGACTAACTTCTTGCACCTCTTTAATTTCAGCCTTTGTTTCTTAGATTTTAAGCATGTCCATATAAGTGGGGTCCTGTGTTCTACTCATTTTTCAGGATTAGTGAAAAAGTTCCAGCTTCCTTCCCATCTCCCTTTAAACATAAATCCTTGCAACTGGCTCAAGGCCCAGCTTTTAACCCCAGTGCAAATATTTGCACCTGCTCCCGGTAGAGCTCCATCCTCACTGATCACTTAATGAGAATCACCACTAATGGAGATTAGAACTTTTAAATTACTTTTCTGGATACCTATAATTGTTCCAAATTTATTTCAGCCCAGCCATACAAGAAAAATTACATTTTATGCAGCACTTAGTATTTTTGCAGAAGAACCACCCTCTTCCCCACAGAGAATGTCAGATCTTTGGTTGGTTCCTTGTTGATCCTCACTTTGCTTCTCTATATGAATACACCCTAGAAGTCTTCTCACTTATGCAGAGGTTTGAATATTCACTGTCTCCTAATTTTTCAGATTGATGTTTATGTTTCTTGTTCTCCTTATTGCTTTTTCATGATTTTCAGGAAGGGAGGGAATAGTGTCAGCTTCATATTGTGATAGTAAAAGTTAAAACCATGACTATATTCTTTTTTTTTCCAACAAATGTGCTGATTTCTAGGGAATGAGCATATGCTTTGAAAAAGTGGCAAATCCTATGGGAAAAAACAAACTTTTAGGAATTAAATAGACATCATCATTTTCCAAAAACTGACATCTATTTAATGTAGTCTGGGACTCATGAATTAATCTGAGGCCATAAATGAATAATATTTATATTTCATTTACTCTAAATAGAATCTAGCTATAAAATACACTATCTTAATATAAATTAGGTTGAAAGGTTATTAGGGTTAAATATGAATGCTCTTGGAACACTGAGATTGAGAAAACTTCAGTAAAATTCTGCAGTTTTAATGATTAGTAGGTATCATCTATTTTAAAAAGATTTTCTTTCTACTGAAAGAATCTCAGATCCACATTGACCCTCAAAATTTTTTCAACCTCTAATTTTAGCCATGTATTGGATTTAGTGGAAGAATAAAAATTACTGAAAAGACTCTCAGGTAAAAACATTTTTCTGAAGATGAAAATTCATGAAAAGAATGGGTAGAAAAAGAATAAATGTAATGATAAACATATTTCATTTTATAGTATACAATTTGATGTATATTATATTTTATAAGCATGACATGTTCCTCTATTAATTTTTTAATTTTAACCATTTACATAATTACATACTTTTGCTTTCATCTAGACATATTTTAGCATATTGGTATAATGTAATCTGAAAATGAAGCATTCTGTATTTTCCCATGAAAATCTACCAAATCCACACTTTGTCAGAGATACATTTTTAAACTTATATTAAACATTTTGGAAGGAAGCATAGTAGAATTTATTCCTGTGTTATATTCTGTGATCATCATCTGAAGCAAAACTAATTTATTAGAAATTAAGGAACTCATGAGTGTTTGTTTATGATTTTATAAAGTAAATCATGGATAAATGTATAATGTATACAATGATGCATAATACATGAAGTAGATAACATACAAAATATACCTATCATATTGTATGTCATATTCTTGAATATGACAGTGTTAAACATATATTATTCAATGTGCTGGGTATATACTAATAAATTTAAAGAAATCTCAAAAGGTATAAATATATGTTCATGTTATATATAGCTTTATTTTATGTATTGTCAAACAAATACATGGAATATGGCAAATAATGTTTTCAACATGGATTGACATTAAGTACAGAATAGTTTCCTATAATTTTTTATGAATATGATCTTGTATGAAATCTTCCCTATAATTTCACAATCAGTGCTTTATAATATTTATGCCAAGCTGTATCTTTCTTACTTCTGAACCGTTCCTAGTTCTTGAAATTTACACAATAATATTCACTGAGTATAAAATGTGAGTGTTGCTAATAATTCTTATAGTAGGCAGTTTATAGGAGATGGAAATAAGAGTTGTCATCAGCTGTATTGTTTTTGCAATGTTCCTATCTTTTCAGTGGCATACAATATTTGCTCTTATGAATCATGGCATACAATATTTGCTCTTATGAATCACGGCAAATTCCACTCCTTGGATGTTTGCAGTTGTATTTTTCATATGAGTTACTGAGAAGCTGTTAGAGCCTGCACAGAATTAAATGTCAGATGAAATCAGCACAAGTGTTTAATAGCATGAAATAAACCTAACCAGGGCTGAGGGAAATCTTTATATAGTAAACCAGTTTCAATGAGTAATCTAGGGTAAAATTTAAATGTATACTTCTACTCTCTAAGAAAACCCTGGGTTTAATAAAAATCAGGTTAAAGAATACTTCCTTATAATTTATTGAGTATTTGTATTTCAAAGTAGTTATACGTCTTCAGGGCTTATTAGAACAATTTAACTTATTTTTAGAGATTCTTCATTTAGTTTAGAGGATTAAATTGTGTAATTTAGATTATTTTTTGTATTTTAAGCATTTCACGTTTCTAAATCAATTTTCATTACTTTATTATAATTTGATTCAGAACTAAAAAGTAGTTCATGGATAGCATATACATAAATTTTCTTTATTAAAATATTAAAATTAAAATAATTCTCTATGTATAATTATTTAAATGTAATGAATTCACTTATATGATTTCTCTTTTGAAAAACATGCTTGTTCAATGAAAAAGATATTAGTTTGTTTATTCATCTACTTAATTTTGAAGATTGCTCTGTAGAAAGACTGACAGATTTGTACTGTTGGAAACAACTAATACAGGAAAATATATTTTTGACACGTTTGAAGGAAAATAATCATGTAGTATATTATATTAACAACCATGTAACAAATCACCCCAAAATTTAAAGAATTAGTAAAACAAACATTTATTTTCATTCCATTTCTATGGGTCATAAATTTCAGTGTGATTAAGCTGATGCCTCCATCTCTGGGTCTCTCACCAGGCTGTAGGAAAAATGTCTGCTGGGTTTCAGCTGGGGGACCATTCACTTCCAAGTTCAGTCATTTGGTTGTTGGACAGATTCAGTTCTTCATGGGTTCTTGGACTGAAGAGCTCTTGAACAGAGAACCTCAGTTCCTCACTGGCTGTTGGCTTGAAGCTGCCCTTAGTTGCTTGCTACTTGTGCCTCTCCCTGGGGCAACTCATCACATGACAGCTGGCTTTATCAGAATGAGAAAGTGAGAACAAGAAGTGATATCATCAAGATGGAAGTCACAATCCTGTAAAACCTAGTCTCATCTCATTACTTTTGGCCTTATTCCGTTTGTTAGAAGCAAATCATTAGACCAAAACAACACACGAGAGAGAGTATCACACAAGGGCATGAATGCCTATCTGAAATTTTAAAATTTCTTTAAAAGAGATTATGGAAAATGCACTTTAATTTTTATTTCCCATAAATAAAAACTATATGTCCAAATAAATTTGAAATAAGTAAGCAGAACCAATAGCAGAATTGGAAATATGCTACATAAATTCATCAAACCTAGGTTAAAATAATCAGAGAAAACACAGTTCTCATTAACAAAAGAAAGTATGTGGAAACAGAATGGTAGCAATCAACAAAACAAAGACTGTTCAGCATTTTAACTACATAAAATATAAGTAATAATTTAAATAATGTAAACTTACTTTTTGAAAAAAAGACAATCAGATTGAGTTAAGCCACAAAATACACTTACTCAGTATTTTTTCAAAATAGCACAGAAAATTTAAAGGAAAATTAATTTATAAAGCCACTCTAGGTCCTTGTGCCAAAGGAAAAAAAAAAAAAGCTACTCTAGGAAATGCAAGGGGGAAGATTGGTGTCATAGTACAACTGTCTAAGAAAAACTTTATGTGGGTAAATGGAGGTCACTTTTTATAAATATATTTTAATTGAGTTTGAAGCTGTTGTTAACTTAATGGATCAAATATATATATACCACATAAAATAACTGCCTTTATAAATAAACAGACATAAATTGTCCACTGTAATTTATCACTTACCCAGTAGACGTTTTTAGGAAATATTTATTGTTATATGTAAATTGGAGATATTATAATTAATTAATAAGATAATATATTTAAGTGCTTACCCGAGTGTCTAATACAAAATTGAAAGTCACTGATAATTAAAATAATAAAATTAAATAATTTCACTATACAAAACAGTGAGTGCTATGTAAAAGAAAAAATGTTTAGAAATAAGAGAAGAAATTAAGAAATACATTTATTGGGAAACTTTTAAAGAAGGGCAAACGTTTGAAGAAGGGCAAAAAGAAATGATTAGAAAAATATAAGGGCTATTTAATAGATAACATTTTTTCACCAATGTGATCAAACTAGATTATACAGTTGGAGATAAAGAATACAAAACCATCAGACTGTAGTGAACACTCTCAAGTTGACTGCCCATTTCCTGGTGTTCCTACCCTGTATAATCCCTGCGCCTTGAATGTGAACAGGACCTGTGACTTTCTTCTCGCCAATGGAATATGGGAAAGATAATGGAGTTTTGAAGATGTTATTAAAATCACGAATCAGTTGTTTTATGTTAAATGATCCTGATTGAGCATGACTTAATCAATTGAAAATGCTAAAAAAGGAAGTTGATCCTCCTGGAGAAGAGAGAGATTCTCCCTGTTGGCTTTGAAGAATTAAAGTACCATGTTCTCCGAAGCCCTATGGGTAGGGCCATATGGCATGGAACTACTGGTGACTGCTAGGAGCTAACAGCAGCAGTCAGTGATAGCCAGCAAGAAAACTCTTTTCACAGTTCTATAGCAGCGAAGAGACCAATTCAGCCAACAACTTGAGGGAATTTAGAGGCAGATATTTCCCCTTCGAGCCTCTGATGATACTGCAGCTCAGCCCATATCTGATTGCATCCTTTGAAGACCATGATTGAGGACCTCAGACTCCTGATCAAAAGAAATTGTGAGATAGTAAACATGGATTGTTTTTATCTGCTAAACTTATGGTAATTTGTTACATAGAAATAGAAAATGAATATGATTAATACGTCTTTGAAAGTTAGGTGATTAGCCACTGCATTCTCTGACTATGGCATATTAAACCTAGAAGAAATTTTTGAAAGTTATAAATTTTAAATAAAGGAAGCAAAATATAAGAAAGTTTAAAATATTCTAAAATTATCTCATTAAAAAATCAGAAGCAAACAAAATTTACCTTCATTTGAATAAAAGATAAAATTTCAAAGATATTAAGAACTTTTTCTGTTTGGTTTACTTGCTTACACCCACATGCTAGCATAATTTCTGCCACATATAGAATAGTACTCCTCTACCACCTTTCGACAAAATTGGTCAAATTGTGAGACTTCCTCGGGTCAATAAAATGAGACTGTATGTGTTGCTTGTCTCTAAGAAGCTTCGAGAGCCAAATTGCCTTTTCCTTCTTTGAAGATTATGGGCACATGTGTCAAGGTGGAAGCTCTCCTGCTAACTAATCAACTAAGAGCAGAGCCTCCATGGCAAGGGAGTATGACTAAGAATGAAATATTTGCTGTATTATGCCATGAAGGTTTAGGCTTATTTATTACTACGGCAAAATATTAAAAGAAATGATGCCTGAAGTACGCACTACTGTGGCAAAAGCAAAACACACAAAAAACATAGCAATGTTTTAAGAGTCAATTTGTTTAAGGGTTAGAAGAAATTAATACGAGAGTCTAAGAAGAATTATAATATTATATAGTGACAACATTTTGTAAAACTGTCACTGTGATAAAGTGGAATATAGTAATGTACTACTGAACTTGTATTTATAGGGGAAGATTTTAGAAAATATAACCTTAGTATGGGTGTAAGGGTTATCAATTGTTTCAACAGATAAAGTACTACTTAAAAAAAAGAAAAGATGGTGCAGGATAAAATATGTAGCAAATTTGAAGGAGAATAAAAAAGAAAAGAGAGGCTAGAAATGGCGAGGACTTGCAGAGTTGGAAAAGAGAGATTCTGTTCAACCCTCAAAGAGGAAAAAAAAAGCTGACCAAAGGCCAGTGAAAACTTAGAATTAGGTGAAAGTTTAAATCAAAAGGAATTTGTTATTAAATTGTATGAATAAATTAAAGTGGTGACATTAAATCCTATCAGTTAAACAAAACTAGCTCATGGAAAACAGGCCAAGGGCATGTAACTCTCCTACCAAAGTCTAATAAATTCATATTACCCACATTAATAAAAGAGAGGGAAAGAAAAAGGGCAGAGTCTGGGAACAAAAAACAATGAAACACAGTAGATATGAGAATTGTGTTGAGAAAGGAACTGTGTGTTAGTCTTATAGCTATTTAACACATGGAATTGACTTCATTCAAATGGATAAGAAGCTGATTGTTTAATCAATATTTATACCATCATAAGCAGCACAATCCTTTACTAAATGACACTAAAAGACTCTAGTGCCCATACACATTAACGTGCAGAAAATGGGCTAAGAAAACTGCTCAGCCCCAGGCCATATTTCTAGTTACCAACTTCCACTGGAGACAAGGATCAGAATAGAAAGAAACGTTCACCCAGAAGTGAAGCCATTGGTCATGGAGGAAAATGAAAAGTTGCTTAAAAGAGCTGTGTCACCCCCTGGTTATATGGCCTATCAATAAATGCGAAAGGGAATTTGAGAATCACTACAAAAGTGACATATATATGTACTATTTTTCACCTTTACAAATAGGGATGGTTTCTACAGTTAAGAGTATCTCTGTCACACCACCTTATATGGGCTGCCTAAGGTACAGAATACTTTTCCTTTAAGTTCACAGGCTTCTGGTTCAAGAGAAGCCATCTCTGCACCTGATTTGGAGACCACCATGCATCACTGCCAATGAAGAGAGTGTTGTTCAGAGCTGCTGAATTTTGAGCTTGATAGAATATTCGGATGGACTTTTTGAGTTACATTGTTCAGGGAGAGTTGAGTGAAATTTGTCTTCAGAATGGAGAATGAGACATCTTTTTGATGACCAAAAAGATGGAGTGTGTTAGTCATTAGTGTTGTTTATGAATTATTTCTGGCTTTTTACCTTCAGGGCATATTAAATTTTTGTGCCCTCTTTGGAATTAGCTGTGGCATGGAAATTGTTTCTAGAGAATAAAATGTGAAGGGGGTTGGTTTATTACTTCAGGGAAGATTCTTTGAGGGACAGTGCATTATTATCATTTTCCCCTTTCTGACTCAACAGCAGAAATTATGTTAAGATAACAGTTCCAAATCTTGAATAACTAAGAACAGACAAGCTACATAATGGAAGCATGTAGTTAATATAGCATAAGCAAGACTTAAATCATCTTTTCATAAGAACATTTAAATTTGAGTCTGTTTATTCGGTCATTTTGTTTATCATTTATTCATTGTGCTACTTACTACTTTTTATCAACTCCTGTGAAATTCATCTTTTGATTTTTTTAAAGAAGAGTGAAAGAGTTTTTAATTATGATTTTGGCTTTGTCAAAATCCCTAGATTTCCACATTAAAATTTATTTAATGCAGTATTATATAGATCAGTTATTGTTTTATCTTCTTGTTAGAGTGCACTTTTCTCAAGACTTTTTTTTATCTTCTAAAGATAATAAGTTTTTTCTTGAAATAATCCTTGAAAAATATTATTTCCCTTTCTGCTTTTTGTTGGCTTACATTTGTTTTGTATATCCTGGACCATTCAATTATTTTCAGTTGTTTGTGGCATTTCATATTAACTCATTTCTCATGTTTAGTTTAAGTCTGTATTTGATTTGCTTATACAATTTGTCAATTTTGTCATTTAACCTGTGGATTTAACTCACTCATGATAAATGTATTTATAAATGTTTGGCTTTCTTCTTGCAATCTTTACTTTTTATAGTTTGTAGTTTTTCTTTTAATTTATTAGACATTTTTTACTGATCAAATGTTTTTGTTTATTGTTTCTATTGCTTTGAACATTTTATCTAATTATATTTTCTAATATCACTTAGAAGTGTTTATCAATCGTATTTGGTCACAATTTTAAAATAATCATTAATTAAATAATTGCATAGCAAAAATCATATAGAATCTTTATTCATATTTATTATCAGTATAAAACTTTGCTTTAAGATGTATTGATTATATCCCATTTAAAAATTTTACTTGAATTTTTTACATTAAATTTTTAAAATTATGTTATCACCTATAGCCTAACATATAATTTTTCAGCTTCTCTTTTTCTGTTTCTTCCTACATACTATGTATTCTACTTCCTGATTTGTATTTTATTATTTACTTTTTTACTTTATTTTACTTATTTACTTTTATTATTTACTTTATTAAATTTATTTTTAAATATATTTTTGGACACGTTAAGGATATTTCCATTGCAAAGGGTGGAGAATTCACCATGAAGTAAGAGATAGACGAAAAAGAAATTTAATAGTTAAGTTATTATCCAAAATATCATAGATGAAGCTTTTCACAGAAATTATTTAGTCTATCCATCATCTATCATCTGCCTATCAATAATGTGTTCCTTTGTTTTCTACTTCTCTTTATATGTTGCATTTTTTCTTTCAAATTAAGGTTTACCACAAAGTTAGAACCATGATTTTTGTGTTGGCAATATTATATTATGGACAAAAATTAAAAGACAACCTTCCTACCAAATCCAATGAGAAAGATACTGGAGAGGGGATCTAATTAGCTCAGCTTGACCCCATGTTCATCCCTGTAACAGTTTATCTGCCCAGGTAAATTGGGTGGTGTAATTATATCTGCTTGGCTTACCAGATAAACTTTTTGGACAGGTAATGAGACAATATTCCCCAACAGAGAAATGGCTGAAGTAGAATTGAGCAACTTCCCTTTTTCCAAAATTCTACCAGAATGGGCTTCCCTGGTGGCACAGTGGTTGAGAGTCCGCCTGCCGATGCAGGGGACACGGTTTCGTGTCCTGGTCTGGGAGGATCCCACATGCCGCGGAGCGGCTGGGCCCGTGAGCCACGGCCACTGGGCCTGCGCGTCCGGAGCCTGTGCTCCGCAACGGGAGAGGCCACAGCAGCGAGAGGCCCGCGTACCGCAAAAAAAAAAAAAAAATCTACCAGAATAACTAGTTATAAAGTAGAACAAAGGAAAAACTGTGCTTATAGATCATTTATATTTCAGTCTTTGCGTATCAGATCTTTTCTACACCCTGTTCCACTTACTCCATTATGGAATCCAAAAGTCACAATGTTTTTCCGTTAAAGACCTTAATGATTTTTCTTTTACATGGTCTTCCAGAACTTAATGTTCTGGAGGATCTTTCTAATGCTAAGCCAATTCTATTTCCTGTGTGACCATCTCCCCAAAATGGGAAGCTTACAGCCTTCCTTTTTATCCATAGAATATGTAACTTTCACCGAGTAGGGTTTTGTTTTCTTTTCAAAATTGTTGCCCATTGTTCAGTGGCCTTTTTGGTATTAAAAAGTTGACTATTTTATTAAATTTCAGTTTTCACCATTCATTTGGTTATTCTATACCTCCCTGTCTACTCAATTTTGTACTCCTGGAACTATTTTTATGTGGATTTAGATGTTCTGGATCCCACGTGTCTTGACTTTGCTCTCAATACTTTAATGTCTTCTTTGTGTGTTAGTTCTAAATTCCAGTGGAAAATCTAAAGTTGATCTTCCAAATTACAGTCAGTATTCAATATTATCCATTCAGTTTCTCTGAATTTTCCCCATTATTTTGACCACCATGCATTTTATTCCTTAAATACCATATTTCTCCAAGATTCTTTATTAATCGCTTCCTTAGAAAAGAACTGGGAGTCGTTTTTATCACTAAGTTATATCTTGTTTTCTATACTCAGGTTTTTTTTGAATATATAATATAATTTTTAATTGCAAAGGTAATAACAAGCCCAAGTGAGAATACAGACAAAAAGAAGAAAATGGAAATCATTTCCTTTTTTTTTTAGGTCTTTTATTTGTTATTAGTTATCTATTTTATACATATTAGTGCCTATATGTCAATCCCAATCTCCCAATTCATCCACCACCACAACCCCTCCCCCTACTTCCCCCGTTAGTGTCCATACATTTGTTCTCTACATCTGTGTCTCTATTACGGTCTTGCAGTACCATTTTTCTAGATTTCACATATATGCGTTAACATACGATATTTGTTGTTCTCTTTCTGACTCACTTCACTCTGTTGGGCAGTCTCTAGGTCCATCCATGTCTCTACAGTGACCCAGTTTCGTTCCTTTTTATGGCTGAGTAATATTCCACTGTATATATGTGCCACATTATCTTTATCCATTCATCTGTTGATGGACACTTAGGTTGCTTCCATGTCCTGGCTATTGTAAATAGAGCTGCAATGAATATTGTGGTACATGACTCTCTTTGAATTATGGTTTTCTCAGGGTATATGCTCAGTAGTGGGATTGCTGGATCATATGGTAGTTCTATTTTTAGTTTTTTAAGGAACTTCCATACTGTTCTCCATAGTGGCTCTATCAATTTACATTCCCACCAACAGTGCAAGAGGGTTCCCTTTTCTCCACACCCTCTCCAGCATTTGTTGTTTGTAGATTTTCTGATGATGCTTCTTCTAACCGGTGCCTATTCAGGTTTTTTATCTATAGCTAATTGCCCTAATTAATCCACTTCATATCACAACGCTTGAAAATTTTCTGTTTTTCCTATGTGTCTGATTATTATTTTTTTAAATCTATCCCCTTTAGGAATAAAAAAGCCTAGACTAATATGTACTGATGGATTGTTTAGCATCCTTCAAGAATCATGTCAGTGTTCAGTATTCTGAGGACAGGAATACATTTTCTATCTCAATTGGTTCATGTGGAAGCTGAAAAAAAATTAATGAAGAAATCTTCTCCCCAAATTCTTCAGAGGAAAGTAAATAGAGCATGCTTAACATAAGGCAATTAATATCTATGATTAAACCTAATAATTACTGGTGACAAAGTGAGCAAAGCTATTGTAGTAAACATCTAGCGGGCTGGTGTCCCATCCTTGTCCCTAAGGCAGGATACTCTCATTGTCCTGACATTTTTATTGGGATGATTGAGGCTATCAACAGTTAGAAGGTTAATTGAACATCCTGGACCATATATGCTGACGTTATTTTGTGTGTCTGTCAAATGTGTTTGTTCCCAGAAAGCAAAAATAACACACTAATTCTAAAGGACATCATCAAAATGAGCCGAGTGTTCAATAAGCCAATCCCAACTTTACTGGTCATTGTGCCGATATTTTTCTTCTGAAACAAGTGTTTTCTTCTCAGCCGCTTCATCAATCTTAGTGTCTATTCAGTTATGCAGACCTAAATTACTGTCTGGCTGCCTTATATGACTTACTGTAAAAAACATTAATAAATATTACTGGGGTTATGTGCAAAGTTTTTATGTAATCTTTTTAAAAAATCATATTAGTAACTTTATAAAACTAAAATATAAACTAGATGTTTTACCTATTTCATCATCCTCCAAAGTGAGTCTATGAAAAAGATCACTTTCCTATCCATTGTTTATCCAATCCCAACAATTGAATTGTCAAGGGCTTTGTCCAATGGGACTTTTACGTGTGTGTTGGTTTATTTTATGGATGTTTGACATGAGAGTTGGTCTGTTTGGAAGCCTTCCAGCAGATAGTGAACTTCTTTCTTCAATCAGGTTGTTGGCTATGGAGTTCTTTAAATGGCATGATTCCTTTTAAGTTGCTTTTCACACCGAGTGAAGCCTGAGTGTATGTATAGCTTATGGTTGGCTGTTCAGTGTATTGGTTACTGGAGGAGATCCCAAATGTCCTGTATTTGAACTCCCTAACTATTTTCCAAGCTGCCAAATATTCCATACTTTGTGAAGTGTTAGGGTTGTTTATGTCCAGTTAGTCTTAGTTCCAGTGTCCAATAGGAAAGAAAATACCAGATGATTCAGGATATTTTCCAAATATGCTAAATAACTTATTTCTTCCAAGTTTTTGTAATGACACCCAAATGTTTGCAGTGATAAATTTCTTCCTCTTTGTCTCTGTTGCCCACACTGACAGATTTCAATGCTATATCTCTCAGTTCATTTCTAAACACTCCCTGGCAGCCGGGATTGTACTAGGCACTTTGTGTGGGAATAGCTAGCTCAGAATCTAAATACTTCCAGTTTCTGCCTTATTACCCAGCTTGCCTTGTTTCCAGTCCCTTCTGTTCTGAGCTTTGATTGTTTTCAGGGCTCAGTTTAGAAAATCTGCTCATTTATTCCTCCAGGTTTTCCCCTTTTGCCTGCTTTGAATCAAAGTCTATTCTACACTGATCAGCTTTGTTCTCCATCTGTTCCTATCTGTTTCGTGTCTTCCAGAAATTCCACAAAATTCTGATTTATTGAAGACACCCCCTCTTATGTTCCAGTGATGTTAAGATTTTTAAAAATTATTTCCAAATTTATTTTGAGAGGAGGAGGAAATTATGTGTGATAAATAATTTTTAAAAAGATAATTGAATTTCTCTATCACATCCATGCTTCTGTCTCTATTTTGATTTATTTTCTCTTCTATTTTGTATCCGTATCTGCTCCATAGTGTTTAACATAAGGAGACAGTGATGAGAAATCTCAAATACCCATATTCGTAATTTTTCCTGATGAAAACTTCTCCATTCCTAAATTCAGAGATATTCCATTGAAAATCATGGATTTTTAAATTTAACATTGGTCTTTTTCTGTACTTTTAATTTTATTCTACATAGAAGTAATATAGCCTTTTCTTTATCAATATTTTCATTTACCAATTATGCTTTATGCAGTAGATTTTTCATCAGATTCAAATCTCACAATAATCTGCACTTTTTAACAATATATTTAACAATATATAACAATATAACTCAGAAGCCAATACAGGGTGTTTTTCATGATGATTATTTGCATATATTTAGGTTATTTGAAACATTTATGGGCTTTCTATCAAGACAGTTTAGAAACCTGTCTATTTAGTGTAACTATAAGTGTGTGTTTGCATGTGGATGTATGTATATGTGTGAGTGTGTGTGATTCATCATAGAAGTTCTATTTATCAGAGAAGCAGAGGTTGCAGTAGTGTATTCAACGATGAGATATCCTTTCTAGTCTACTCAATTCTTATTGTAGTGCATAACTAATCTAAACTTTAACGCATCAATAAACTGTGAAGTTGATATTTCAAAGACTCTGTCCTCAGTGTAACTCCTTTACCGCTATTAACAATACCTTTGGTAATTATTGGTTACTTCTTTGTCATTCTACTTCTGTTATTGCTACTCCTTCATTCTCCAATAAACTTTAATTTTATGGAGATGACAAAAAATAAATATTGTCAAATTTATTTTGTATTACTTATACATATAATTTCAAAGTAGCTCTAAGTGCTTGCAATAAAATTCACCAACTTTTTTCTTTTTTTCTTTCCCTCCTTTTTTAAACTTTTGGTTGGACTTAATACACCTCCTATGTTGAAACATACGGAGATAACTTGTCCAAAATTATTGTTTTTTGTTTGTCTATTTAATTAATAGAAAGTTATTCTACGATGGGCTCTGATGTTGAGTAATGTTACAATTGACTTCACGTAGCACAATTTCTGTTAAGGTGACAGTATATCGTACTTCACGCTAAATACTTAGAAAGATTTTTATTTTCTAGTCGCAAAGCAAATTTTGTTCTAATTTTACAATGATTTCTAATTTTCAAAGTAGAAAATTATAAACATCAAGTTTTTCATCCAGATTTGACTTTTAGTTAAATTGTTCTTAATTTGTTATCTCAGGTTAGTAGATCTCACTGAATTCATCAAGGCTTTGTCAACTTTGAGTATTTTAATGAGTACTGAGAAATAATTGTTGGAGGGCAAATTGAAACACCGTGCAATCAATCAAGAACCTCATTTACTATGTATTAAATTATTTATTTTACTAAATTATTACTTTCAGAAAATTTTTATATCTTCTCACATAGTGGTTGCAACATAATAGATTAGATGTTGGAAATTGAAAAATTTTTTTTATATACTGATGATAGATTATCACACTTTTAGCAATAACCATGCCATGTTACAGGTGAGAAACTTTCCCTTTTCCAAAATAAATTCCTTTGCTATTCCACTCAAATACGTTATTTGAAATTTTTTTAGTGAAATCCCCATATATTTAGCTATTTATCCATCAATGGCTAAGAGCAAGTGCTGTATTTTCAGAATATGTATCCTGTAATTTCATTTTGTAATCTGTGGACCAGGGGAATTACATAGTTGTTCTGATTTTTTAGTAGTTTCTTATAAAATAATCATAAATTTACCTTTTAAGATCTGAGATAAACATTTATGACATAATTTAAGTAAAACTTCTAGAATGATACTGGTATTATCATATGTGCTAAATAAGTGTTTCTTTTGTTCCATTTGCCTATGTTAACTATCCTTCTAGCTTCTTATCTAGCTAGCTACATTTTCTTTTTTCTTTTTTATGTCATGTGGTGGTGTCAACAAGTCAGTTGCTTAAAATAAACAAAAATTTATTTTTTATTTACAAAATGTTCACTGTGGTTAGGGCAAACCTCTATAGCAGTTGACCCCTATGTTGGTTTATTATTTCAGGCTGCTTTTATCTGGGGCAACACCATATGAATGCTTACTTGAAGATCACAGTGGCATGGCAAGAATCATCTTAACTGCTTTCACCTAGAAATGGCATTTATACTTAAGATCACAGTTCATTAGTCAATGAAGTCATCTGGCTATGTCTAACTTCAAGATGACTAGACATTTCAGTCCTCTGGTGTGCCCAGATAGGAAAAAGAACTAGAGATATTAAAAGGCAGTAATAGTATGTAAAAGTTTATCTACTGATTTTCTACCCTTCTACTTTAAAATTGGAAGTGCGAAAGATACTGACCTTTGACACATTTTGAAAGAAGAAAGTTAAAATCTGGAAAGAGAAAATTATTTATTTAGAGTAATACAATGTACAAGTGACAGAGCTAAGGCTCATAAAGAGGACTTTTTACTCTTAGTTTTCAATATTTTTTCCACTACTAAAAACAAAAATAATTTCAATTGAATCTTATTTAAAAAAACTAAGAATCCAGTAGGTAATAAATACTTACTTGGAGGCCACAGATATAGTAGAGTTTTAAGATGATCAAAACTATACAAAAGTTTTGGTAGTAGGTACGAAGAAGAAGAGACTACAAGGAAAACTGAAAATCTTGGCTAAAATATCTAACTAAGGAAATCGAAGTTGTAGTATTCAGTATGAAAAATAGAGTTCCCCCAATCTGTGACTGGTAAGGGTTTACTTGTCCACGGTTTACTCCTTGCAATTTGGCCTCCTAAAAATCTCCATGATAATGATTACTGGTAATGCTTAGAACTATTGGTTCAGTAGACTGCTCAGGCATCCATTCAGGCCACAGGTCCTGTCACGATGAACAGGTCAATATGGTGGCTGGATTCCAACCTCCTGGTTATGCCAGAGAGGGAGTGAGACTTCCTCAGACATAAAGGCCAAGGTGGCTGGATATGTCAAGAGCCAAGTCTCTGCCACATCATACAGATGATGGATATCAGCCTCTGATATCACATGGAAGGATGTGCAGGTACTTCCTTCAATATGCAATTTAAACTCCCATAACCCAAGTGTTGTTTCCCTACTAGATTTCATTGTATTGACCTAAAAATAAAAAATAACTGGGGGAACTACACATCCATTATTGATCCTCAGTATATTAATTTTCCTCAGTAATTATGGACCTTGGGCCCTAGTGTGAGTTTAGTCAGGTTATTTCCCTGTATTTGTTCAACATTATCACAAAGCAGAATTAAGTGTTATGGTGGGAGAAGATTTCCAAATACATAAATCTGAAATTGGAGATGAAAAGTTAAAATTCATATTTAACCTGAAAATAAAGATTTGGTATTTATGTAATAATGTCAATTATAGATTTGCTGCTTCCCAGCTCTAAATTTACCCCATTTGTCTTGTTTTGTAAAAATGAATCTTGATCCTTTAAATATTTTTCCTTTCCTAGCTGGCATTGAAACTTTGCCAATAGAGAGTGCTGGAGAGACATTGCAGGAGGAAAGAGTTTGCTTCCTGATTTGGGCATTCTCACTTGTGGGCTCCTGCAGCATGTAGTTTTCTCCAGCACCAGACTCCTGAAGTGCTATCAGATTCTCTATTGTTTGGCTTTGACAGGGTGCAGTAGCCAGCAACACTCAGGTCAGCAGCTTTCCTGTAGCACCCACCACAGGCAGTTTCTCAGAGGAGTACCTGCAACTAGTACAAAGCTCACAGCTTCTCTAGATGCAGGCTTCTGCAGCACTGATAACTACTCCAGTGCCTGGCTCCTGCAGTGCATGGACCACAGCAGTGCCCAGTAGGCAGTAGCTTTCATCTTCATCCCCCTTAGACAGTTTTGTAGCACAGTGTCTCTTGTGATAGACTATTCATTAAATGTCTTTCTTAAGCACCATGGAGATCAGATTTAAAGTAAATTCCAGCTGTGCTTTTCAGCAGGATCTACTAACATGGCACCATAGTGACTTCTCTGCCATTCAGTGAGCCACAGATTCCCTCTCCAATAAGGGCTGGCTCTTAGTCCAGGATGTCTCTTCCATGAGTGCTCTATCATAACTGTAGGGATAGTGATTGCTCTATGCTTCTATGACTTTAGAGTTCTCTTTTGCTTCTTACTGGCCAATTCCTTATCATTTTAATCTCTTACTATGATTCTTTATATTAAACTTTCCCTATTCAAATTATTGTGTGGTTTTTCTCTTGTGGTTAGACTCTGACTGATATACATCAAAACCTAAATTAAATACACAGCTCTGCTTAGGCCAAATGCTTTCAAATTTCTGAAGGTGTTTACTCTTCTGTTTAACTTCTACCAGAATAATAAAACCTCATGTGAGAATTAAGGTAATATTATATACATTAAGGTTTAGAGTAAGCGCTCAACAAATGTTACATGAATCTGAATAATGAATTAAATCTAAATCTTGAATGAATTAAATAATATGTATCTAGAAAGGTACTGAACCTGAATTTAAGAAATTAAGGAAACCAGCTTTAAAAGATCTGTAAACTAAAGAAAAGGAAAGTTTGAGATATACAATTGTCATCTAGATTAAATGATTCTATCTTTTTATTTTGCTGTATTATAGTTAAGAACAGTAAATAGTAGATTGCAGAAAGGAAGAATCCAATTAAAAAAGAGACTCTCAAGATTCCACAAGCAAAAGTGTAAGTGTGAAAGTGAGTGTTTAAGCAAAATTCAAAGTTTATTATTCTGATAAAATTAGAGGCATTATATATTAACAATTTGCTATTAATGGCCTAATGGAATTCCAAGCACTAATAATAAAAGCTAATGTTATATGTACACATTCTATCATAATTTTTGCAGTAATAATTTTTTAAATAATAACTTTAAAGTGTATGACACAGAGATAGAAAGGAAATTGCTAGACATCTTCCTAATTTTCAGGTAGCATTCTACAGTATTAAATACTATCTATAAACTAGGCTTCTGTTATGAACACATGTGTGAGTCAGTGTTTGACTCAACATTGCTGTATATTTTGCTCTAAATTTGCACAATTGCTGAGAGAGGAACAAGTACATGAAAAGTCTGCAACTTTAGGCCTTTTGCACTTTATTTCACAGCAAAAACTCCTATAGGAATGTGGAGAAACTTATAATTATTTTACAGTTGATTTAACTCAAAAATGGCTGAAGAAATTTAGCTCACATTTTTCAACAACCTGAAAAATTAACCTTTTTTGGTACCAATTCTATATTCATGTCTCCAGAATGGTATTTTTATGTCATTGGTAAGTACCACCCTGAGTTACGTATTTGGTAATTTCTTCATAAATAAAGAAAAAGGTAAATAATGGCAATTAATAACCAACTTACCTCTGAAAGTAGTATTAAAAATAGGATATTTGTAAACTAATTGATAATTTATTTTTATCCTTATTTTTATGGTAAAATTATTTTGCTTAATTTACACTAGTGATACTAATATCTTGCTCCACACTTACAGTTCCTTCTTAGCAAGACTGTCACCCTAAGTACCCCATCACTTTATTGCTTTTTCCCCTGTAGACTGCTTTCTCAGCCACTCTGAGCTAGTTAGATTTCACTCCCCCAAATGTGAGTTTTCTTTGCAGATGCACATGCTTAAAAGTTTATATAGACTCGCAGGCCAACATTCCCATATTGGGCTATCATACGAATATTTTCATATAGTGAAAGATGCCTAGAATTCAGTTGTTTGGAATGGTAGGCAAAATAAGTGTGTAGAAAGATCCAGAGAAGAGAAATGGAAAAACATTTGCTCTGCTGCACTCATCTTATGGTTACGTATTTTGTAGATTTTTTTCCTGAGGCTTTTTTTAAATGAGTTGTAATTCTTTGGAACCAAATAATCACAAAATAATATAATAAGATGTGTTTTTTTAAAAAAAATTAGAGAAGCTCAACAAATTGTTTTTTTCTTAAAGAAATCTGTTAGAAAAAAATAAAGATCTTAGTACATATATTATTTGCCTATTTGTAATATATGCATTCTAACAATGAATGCTGCAGTGTTCAAGCACTCTTCATTTTTATTCATAATTGGTGATTAGTCTTCATGTTTGTTCTACCCTAGAAATTTCTCTTAAAACATAGGACAGAATACATCAGAATAAATCCTCCTGTAGAAATATTTTATAGGAACTGAAGACCCCAATAGACAAAGAAAAATTTCTTAAAACGTCTTATTGCTTTCTTAAAAGTTTCTTCACAAGCTGGTCTAGCCACAATTTTCTCTATCACAGTTAATCACAAAACCATCCTCTGGATTCACAGGGGAAAATAAAACAGAACAAAAGAAAAAAATAAAATGACAAAAATCAAAAACTATACTTGTCTCATCTCCTTAACTTCTTACTTTAACCTCACAGATCCTATCAATCAGATCAATCAATAAGATAATCTCCATATTCAATTTGATTATTTCTCATCATTTCCACAATAACATTCTATTTTAATCTTACTATCTCTCCCTAAAAAACTGCAATAAACTCCTAATTGGTCAATCTTCTCCCTCCTTTTTTTCACCTTAGTCTTTTCTAAATATAAAAACAGATTGCCTCCACTGAAACATATCAGATGATACCACTGCTCAGAACAAAACTGTCTAATAGTTTCCCATCTTATTTTGATTTAAAACTAAACATATTTTTAATAGCTTACAAGATCCAACATAATCTAGCCTTGATCGTTTATAATCATAGATGTGAGACAAGAAGGAATAGATTTCGTGTGGCTTTAGTTATAACTAAATTTTCATATTTAAAATATATACTTCTACGTTTTAAATTTCTTTACTCTGATTAGGGTTCATGAGAACATGATATATTAATTTCTATCAAATTCTGTACTTTGCTATGTATTAAAAATAACTAAAATTATTAACAAATTTTAAAAAACAAATGCCACCTCTAAATTTTGTGAAAAAATCAATCAGCTGTGTATTTTAAAACCAAGTAAACATTTTATTAAAAGGAAATTAAGTATTCAAATGGACAGGGCAAGTGAATTTAAGTAAAATTAAAAGCATTTAATTTAAGCATTTAATTTAAATAAAATTAAAAACTAGGAGGGTGAAAACTGAGGAAGATATTATAGGAAGGCATTAAAAATTATGACTATATTATAATAAAATTAGTTGGTGATCACTGTTGGTAATAACACAAAGTAAAGGAACATTCCTTTACAAACATTCTGTTTGAAACTTAATCTGCCTATTCATTCTGTACTTGTTTTTATGGGATGTCTAGACTCATTGAACTTATGTTGACTCGTCTATAAAATAGACACTGACCCAATGATCAGGTTGTTGTGGCTTCTAGTTTGTATACCTAAGGTGCCAGACACATGCTAGGAATTCAATAAATGGTATAAATCAATGGATACGTACCTTTTCTTTTTGTTTTCCTTCCTCAATAATACTTTCACTTAAATGTTAAAAAATATTTCCTTTATGGTCCAAATAATAAACAAATACCATTCTTTTAGTAGTGGGGAAGAAAATAATTAGTGTAAAATAAGAATAAATGTGCTGTTGGCTTTTAAGATGTACTATTGCAGTTACTAGCTGAGAATTACTGATAGATACTAAAGGAACTGATCAGTTCTTTCCTTGGGTTATGCCCTTCTATCCAAATATTCCCACATGTATTAGCACTTCCTACTTATTTGTGTAACATAGCAAGTGTACAGAGCTCAGTAGCAATTGTATGTTGACATGAGCTTTCTGTGTGACTTTTGGTAAACTATTTGAAATATTATATGTCAAAGCTTATAACACATGAATGAGAATTATAATATTTATCTCATGGATTGTTGTGAAGGTTTAAAGAGATAATGAAGTGAACCCATTTCCCTAAAATAAAGTAGCTTTATTTTTTCTTTTTTAAATTTATTTCAGTGTGAGGTAATCATCTTCAATTAGCCACTTTCCTCCCTGAGGTGTTCTTTTCTCAGTGATGTTTTTCACTCGGAGTCTCAATAAATGATGCCACTTGATCTATCTTACTTTTCAAAATTAACTTTCAGGTTATGTCTACATAATTAGGACACAGAAATTAGATGTCACTAATAGAAATTCAACATGTTCCTATACAAGATTGTTTTATCATCTTACAATTACTAGCTTCCTTGCATTGCCTTGAAGAAATGTTAAACAGCTTCAATAAATTAATCTCTTTATTTCCAGAAATGTGATCTTTTGTGTTCCCATATTAGAAACAGATTATATACTCCCAATGCATATCTTCAGATTTTATGACATTATTTTACATCTCGTATTTGAAATCACTCTTGTTTGGTTTTTTTCACAAATTGACTTTGTAACTATGAATTCTTCTACTCAAACACTCTTTTTTTTTTTAACATCTTTATTGGGGTATAATTGTTTTACAATGGTGTGTTAGTTTCTGCTTTATAACAAAGTGAATCAGTTATACATATACATATACGTATGTTCCCATATCTCTTCCCTCTTGCGTCTCCCTCCCTCCCACCCTCCCTATCCCACCCCTCCAGGTGGTCACAAAGCACCAAGCTGATATCCCTGTGCTATGCGGCTGCTTCCCACTAGCTGTCTACCTTACGTTTGTTAATGTACTCAAACACTGTTAAAGAAGAATTTTTGTGAATTTCAGTTTACGATTTCTGTTGGTTTTAATTACTCTCATTAAATTGATGTCAAAGACCTCCCAGGACATGCTTTCTAAATGCTAAATAATTAAATTTTTAGTGAATTCATTTGTAAACATACCCTCCAAATGTTGACTATTCAGATCTTCTTATACACTATGGAAAGGGATATAAAATTTTATTTATCTTTTAGTGAAATTTTTAAAATAACATTTATTAAAATTATAATCAACATTTATTGAGTGATTACTCTTTGTCAGACCATGTTTTACATATATTTACCTGAGTAATCCTCACAATGCTATGAAGTAGATACTAATATTTTAATTTTACAGATGAGGAATCTGAGACCTAGAAAGGTTAAAAAATGTGCACAATGTTATGAGGTGTTGACCTGAAACAAATAGACTGCCAGATATTTCTCCAGAGAAGATGGGTTTATTTGGGATCAGCACAGAATTGCAATTCAGTGTCTGCAACCATGACAAACCATGTGCAGTGCAAGTCTTCACATGGCAAGGGAAGGAGAATACTTTTTATAGAGGGGGAAAGGAAGTTGGCATGGCTATAGTAAACAAAGAGTCCATGGCTTTTCTTTGGTTGAGTCCTTGCCAAAAAGGAAGAAGAATCTTTCTTCTGCCTGTTGGGCTCTGTTATCATCAGAGGGTGTGAGAGCTCCCTTTTCTTTCTCCCAACTCTGTTTAATTAAGGCTTCTGTTTATTAATTTTTACAGATGTAATTAAGTGACAAATCCAGAATCTGAAACAAGATCATATGGTTCTAGAGTCAATACTCTAAATAATCAGACATTTTTGTTCTAATAAAGGCAAAACACGTTACAATATTTAAAAATTTGCTTAGTTATTTTATGCTATGGTAATATTTAATGTAACTATAATGATCAGAGTTAACATTCAAATATTTTAAATTCAGTTCATCTGTGTAGCCAGAGAAAACTAATTGTAACACTTCTTTTAGTCACCCAGTCTTCCTCTTAATAATTATAATAAACCTTGCTGAGCATGTATTATATGAAAGCCACTGGCCAAAGAACATTACATACGTTATCTCATTTGATATACATACTTGCCTTATATAATATATGCAAAATTTTTTCTTCTTGTATTATAAGTAAGATACTGAAAATTATCAAGATTAAAAATATGCTACCTGATGAATCTTATTGAATACCAAAAGTTTAACAGCATATCTGGATTATTTTACCTCAAACTCTTGCATTTGTATACTCTTCCTTTGTATAAACTTTGGCAACTCTGCATTTTCCTAACATTTTTAGCATTTGAAATACTGCAAATATTTTTTGTACCAAATAAATATATGCACAAGCATTGTCTTTTGCAAAGGCCTTCTGATTAAGAAGAGGAGGCAAGACATGAATATGGATAACTATCTCTAAGACTATTAATCATAAAAAGATACATATCAATATATAACAAAACATAATGCTCAATCGTCATGCTTAAAAGAGTAAACCTCTGCTAAGAAACAATGTTTGACTTCCTTCAATACTGGATTCAAATTTCCTCTTTCCTCTGTAGCACCCTCTTTGTCTACAAATCATTCAATCAATTGCCAATTTATCCAGAATCCCTCTCCATGGCTACTAGTTTTCCAAGATAGTTTGTGCCTCCAGGGTGTCCACCCACCCACCATCTGCCATGTCAAGTTTTCTCTATTCGTTACTTAAGAAAAACAGCTTGTACAATTAAAAACAAAGTGTTCTGTTTAAATTAGGATATTTTGACACATGGTGTTTGCTTGAATTTATGAATATGAGATCATACATTACCCATATTTTAGAATTTGAATAAAAATTAAAATTCAAAGTAAATTATCTTAAAACCACATAAATCAAATGTACAAAAACAAGAGAAACAGTGAAGAGAAAATATAACAAATCCATATAAATAAAGCATGAGCAAGTGGAAATATGAAATATTCTTGAAAAATAAAGATGATGCACAAGTTTTTTTTTAATCCATAGACACACTTCTTCACCATTTTTACAAAAATGACCCAGATATTTACACAGAAATTAATATAAAGTTTTATTTTAGATGCCTCACATAAATGATCAGAGATGTTTAAAAAATAAACCATTTAGAAACAAAAGTATAAAAATAATATATTGAGCTGTCATAATTGAGGTGTCACATGAAGTATTTTAATTTTAGAACATGTGTCAAAATAGCAATGGCTCTATAGATAGAAAATCTTAAGTATTGTTGAATTGTGCTCAATTAACTGTACATTTTAAAGTATTTGACTAATCAAAATACTTGATATTGAAAGGCCACAGTTTCTTGGTTTCTCAGAGTAAGAATAAGATTTTTCCTATCATTTAAATACCAAAATCTAAGACTTTTTGGTTCAAGACAGAACCTAAGAATAGTTGGCTACTGAATACAAAGGCACATAAAATATCATTCTTGAATGTTAACCCTCAAAGCTGACATGAGACTGATATAATTCCATATGTCAGGTTCTTGCTGGGCCCTATTTTGAGCAAGGTTCTTGCTTGGCAGTGAGACCCAAAAATATATGTAAGACAGATCCCTGGCCTCTAGTGTGTCAAACATAAAAGACTCTAACCTTAAATAAACAGAGCCACATTACTTGGTGGAGAAACAAAATATGATAAAATAGAGTTTCAAGATACTGATTCTAGTTGAGAATATGGTTATCTTTAATTGATGATGTGTTGTTTTAATGGGGATCTTATGTATAAATGAATTTGTAATGGACCAAGGTGGAGAGAAAAGGAGACGGAGCATGTGCCCCCAAAAAAGAACAATGAAATTACAGAGACAGAGTAAGATGTCAGGACACATAAAACAGCAATGACATTTTTTTACAGGACTAGAACAAAAAACCCTAAAATTTATATGCAAACACAAAAGACCCAGAATTGCCAAAGCAATCTTGAGAAAAAAGAACAAAGTTAGAGGGCTCACACTCCAAACTTCAAACTATACCACAAAGCTATAGTAATCAAAACAGCATGATACTGTCATAAAAACAGACACACAGACTAATGGAACAGAATCGAGAGCCCAGAAATAAACCCATGCACCTATGGTCAATTCATCTATGACAAAATAGGCAAGAATATACAATGGAGAAAAGACAGTCTCTTCAATAACAGGTGCTGGGAAAACTGGACAGCTACATGTAAAAGAATTAAATTAGAACATTCTCTAGCACCATATACAAAAATAAACTCAAAATGGACTAAAGACCTAAATGTAAGACCTGAAACCATAAAACTCCTAGAACAGAACATAAGCAGAACACTTTTTGACATAAATTGTAGCAATATATTTTTGGATCTGTCTCCTCAGTCAAAGAAAATGAAAACAAAAACAAACAAATGGGACCTAACTAAACTTAAAAGCTTTTGCACAGAAAAGGAAACCATCCACAAAATGAAAAGACAACCTAATAAATGAGAGAAAATATTTGCAAATGATATGACTAACAAAGGATTAATATCCAAGATATATAAACAGTTCATACAACTCAATATAAAAAAAGAATTTTAATGGTCAGAAGACCTGAATAAACAGTTTTCCAAAGAAGACATACAGATGGCTAACAGGCACATGCAAACATGCTCAACATCACTAATAATTTAAAAAATGCAAATCAAAACCACAATGAAGTTTTACCTCACACCTGTCAGAATGGCTGTCTTCAAAAAGAGCACAAATAACAAATGTTGGTGAGGAGGTGGAGAAAAGGGAATCCTTGTACACTGTTGGTGGGAATGTAAATTGTTGAAGCACTGTGGAACAGTATGGAGGTTTCTCAAAATACTAAAACTAGAACTACCATATGATCCAACAATTCCACTCCTAGGGATATATCCAAAAAAATGAAACCATTCATTCAAAAAGATACATGCACCCCAAGGTTCACAGCAGCATTATTTACAATAGCTAAGATATGGAAACAACCGAAGTGTCCATCAACAGAAGAATGGATAAATAAGAAGTGGTATAAAAATACAGTGGAATATTAGTCATAAAAAAGAATGAAATTCTGCCATTTGCAAGAACGTGAATGGACCAAGAGAGTATTATGTTTAGTGGAATAAGTCAGACAATGACAAACACTGTATGTTATCACTTATATGTGGAATCTAAAATATAAAAAAGCAAATGTATATAACAAAACAGAAACATACTCACAGATATAGAAAACAAACCAGTGGTTACCAGTGGGGAGAGGGAAGGAGAGAGGGTTGGCAAAATAGGTGCATTGTATTAAGAGATACAAACTACTATGTATAAAATAGATAAGCAACAATACATTTTACAGCACAAGGAAATGTAGCCATTATTTTGTATTATCTTTAAATAGTATATAATCTGTAAAAATATTGAATCACTATGGTGTGGCCTGAAAATAATATAATATTGTAAATCAACTATACTTCAATAAAAAAATTAACATTTTTTTAAAAAAAAATAAAATACTAATTAAAAAAAAAAAGATTTCAGGATACATCTAAAGACTGGCCAGTTGGCAATGTGGGTCATAAGAGGGAAATTAGAGGAAACATAACTGGAAATGGATTTTGAAAGATATCACTAAAGGAGAAGATGGGGAAGATGTTTTATCATAGGTTGATTTTGACTTTGCTTATATCCTAAGGGAAAGAAGTCAGAGAAAAGAAAACATTGACATTGATAGAAAGAGTAGAAATGATTGATGGTACCTCACTGAAAAAGTTGTAATAGCATTGAAAAGATATTCTGGCTGCAGAAAAATTATAGATACAGAGTCAGGATTTCATAATACCCCCAAAATTTGAAAATGAAATGCATTTATTGACCTAATTTAATTAATTATATGTACAACACAATTACTAAATGATTCCAAATGGGGAAATATTTGGAGAGCTTCTTAAAAATTTGATAAGTTATAATTAGAAAAGGTCTTGAAACTTAGCTTTATTCTTTTTTTTTATAAATTTATTTATTTTAAATTTTGGTTGTGTTGGGTCTTAGTTGCTGTGCACGGGCTTTCTCTAGTTGTAGCGAGCTGGAGCTGCTTTTCAACGTGGTGCTCGGGTTTCTCATTGCAGTGGCTTCTCTTGTTGCGGAGCACGGGCTCTAGGCACTCGGGCTTCAGTAGTTGTGGCACACAGGCTCAGTAGTTGTGGCTTGCGGGCTCTAGAGCACAGGCTCAGTAGTTGTGGTGCATGGGATTTGTTGCTCTGCAGCACGTGGGGTCTTCCCAGACCAGGGATCAAACCCCTTTCCCCTGAATCGGCAGACGGATTCTTGACCACTGTGCCACCAGGGAAGTCCCTAGCTTTATTCTTAATAAGACATGTATTTCCAGAGATGAAAGAGACTATTATATTTGACAACTTATCTAGGGAAACTGTGTTTTCCCTCCAGAAATAGCAGTCTGATATTCTTCCTGGGGGATCTCTTCTTACAGAACACAGTTCTCTTACTTATGGGAGCTATCTTGATAAAGGCATGCATTTAATGTCAGAATGCACATTATAAAGTATGCAGTTGAAAATAATTTATAAAGGCTATATAAAGTCATTCTTTATATGCATGTTTTGATATTCAACTAAAATAATGTATAAGTAAATGATCTGTAAATTGCAACAGAGAATTTTTAGTGATATTGCTGCTTTTCTTCCACCATAATATTACATCTTTATCCAAGAGTACTTCCTCTTTTTTAGGCCAGTTGGATACATTTATCCTATAGAAAGACTACTCATGTTTTCCAGATAGTTTCTTTCTTCATGGTCTAAAAGGAGCCTTTCCCTCTTCCTGGTGATGGCTGCCATTCTGACTATGAGAATCTGTACACAAAAAATGCAATCTCACACTTCCATTCAGACGTGACTACAACAGACATCACATCACTCTGAAGAAATCACATCTTTCTTCACCCTGTTCCCACACACTCCAGTTTGATTTTAAAATAGCTTATTCATTGGACATTTATTCATTCTATAATCCTGCCATCATTTTTGTTGAAAGTTTAGGTATATGAATTTCTCAAAGCCACCCTCTATTTTATTGAAAACAGTACCACATCTCCTGACTTTCCGTGAAATAATAAAGCATATAATTTTAACTCTTCACTAATTCCCTAAAATAGAAGCATAATCTCCCTGTTTTACCTTGTTTCAATGCAAAAATGCTATTAATCAAAATAATTATTTGATCATTTTAATGTCTCCTAGTAATGCTCAGGGTGGTAAAATTTCTAAGAAAACTGCTATATTTTGTAAATGTCTGAGTGATAAAATATGAAGCATTTTTTAAATTCATTTTTTCTTATATGTAATTCAGAACTTATAAAATTCCTATTCTATATTGCTTCCTATAGTAATAAGACAAGAGCTACCTTCTCCCAGATTGGAAAAAAAAAACATTGTTTCTTTTAGATACTTGTTTATATAATTTTAAAAATTTAAACATGACCTTGAAAAATGTTAATGTTCTAACTGCTCCCTACCCTTCCGATCTCATCTTTTACCATATTTTCTCCCCTCATCATACAAACTCAAGACATATTGACCTCCTTTCAGTGCTGGTATATGCTCCTTTTGGCACAGAGCTTTCCAAATGTTGTATCCTCTGTTTGAAGAACTTTTCTTTCCCTTTTCTACTCATCTTACTTTTCTGAGATACATTTATATTTCCTTAGGGAGTCTTTCAGAAATTCCCTAAGTCATATTTTCTAAAACATGGTTTCATGACACCGTATACTTACATTTCAGGGCATTTATCCCAGTTGAGATTTCACATTTACCTGTGAGATTTTTTAAGTAATGGCTGTGTTCTCAAGTTTTGCTCATCTCTGAAGCTACCTGAATCTAAATAGTTGAGTTAATAAATGGTGATCACTGTGTGTTTTTTCCTAGTGGTTTCAAGATGTAGCAGGTGCCTTGTAATTAGAAATGTATATTGACATTGGGAAACAAAAATATGAACAATTATAAGCTTTGGTAAAGCACAACTCTTTTAAATCAAAAATAAAAAGATTGATTAGTATGTTTCCTTAAAGATATTCTAATATTCCAATAAAATGCTTGCAGCTCGCAAAATAGTGCTGAGCACACTTAAAGTGCAAAATACTGAGGCATTTTCAAAAAGGCAAGGCAAGTTAATAAACAACTTTTTAATGATATTTCAAAGTACTTCTCATTACAACATTGATATGGATTACAAAATTAAAAACACAAATTATACAAAGCATTTTAAACAGAACAATTTAATGCTACAAAGAAAATTTTAACAACTAAATTCCTGTGATGAAAATCAGGGATTACACAACAGTACATATCTATACTTACCAGTTTTTATTTATTTGTTTGTTTGTTTATTTATTTTTGATATTGATTGCAGTATAATTGTTTCACAATACTGTGTTAGTTTCTATTGTATAACAAATACAACAGAATTTGTTGTATTTGTTATACAAATACAACAAATTGTATTTGTGAATCAGCCATATGCATACATATATCCCCATATCCCCTGCCTCTGGAGCCTCCCTCCCAACTTCCCTATCTCACCTCTCTAGGTCATCACAAAGCACCGAGCTGATCTCCCTGTGCTATGCTGCTGCTTCCCACTAGATAAGTATTTTACATTCGGTAGTATATATATGTCCATGCTACTCTCACTTCACCCCAGCTTCCCCGTCCCCTGCCCCCGTGTCCTCAGGTCCATTCACTATGTCTAAGTCTTTATTTCTGCCCTGCCACTAGGTTCATCAATACCTTTTCTTTTTTTTAAGATTCCATTTATATGCGTTAGCATACGATATTTGTTTTTCTCTTTCTGACTTCACTCTGTATGACAGACTCTAGGTCCATCCACCTCACTGCAAATACCTGTTTCATCACTTTTTATGGCTGAGTAATATTTCATTGTATATATGTGCCACATCTTCTTTATCCATTCATCTGTCAAAGCAACTTAGGTTGCTTCCATGTCCTGACTATTGTAAATAGTGCTGCAGTGAACATTGTGGTACATGTCTCTTTTTGAATTATGGTTTTCTCAGGGTATATGCCCAGTAGCAGGATTACTGGGTCATATGGTAGTTCTATTTTTAGTTTTTAAGGAACTTCCATACTGCTCTCCATAGTGGTTGTATCAATTTACATTCCCACCAACAGTGCAGGAGGGTTCCCTCTTCTCCACACCCTTTCCAGCATTTATTGCTTCTAGGTTTTTTGATAATGGCCATTCTGACCAGTATGTGATACCTCATTGTAGCTTTGATTTTACTTTCTCTAATAATTAGTGATGTTGAGCATCTTTTCATGTGCCTCTTGGCCATCTGCATGTTTTCTTTGGTGAAAAGTCTAGTTAGGTCTTCTGTCCATTTTTTAATTAAATTGTTTGTTTTTTTGGTATTGAGCTCCATGAGCTGTTCGTATATTTTGGAGATTAATCCTTTGTCTGTTGCTTCATTTGCAAATATTTTCTCCCATTCTGAAGTTGTCTCTTCCTCTTGTTTATGGTTTCCTTTGCTGTGCAAAAGCTTTTAAGTTCAATTAGGTCCCATTTGTTCATTTTTGTTTTTATTTCCAGCACTATAGGAGGTGGGCCAAAAAAGATCTTGCTGTGGTTTATGTCAGAGTGTTGTTCCTGTTTTCCTCTAAGCGTTTTATAGTGTCTGGCCTTACATTCAGGTCTTTAATCCATTTGGAGTTTATTTTTGTGTATGGTGTTTGGTAGTGTTCTAATTTCATTCTTTTACATGTAGCTGTCCAGTTTTCCCAGCACCACTTATTGCAGAGGCTGTCTTTTCTCCATTGTATCTTCTTGCCTCCTTTGTCATAAATTAAGTGATCATATGTACATGGGTTTATCTCGGGGCTTTCTATTCTGCACCATTGATCTATATTTCTGTTTTTGTGCCAGTACCATACTGTCTTGATTACTGTAGCTTTGTAGTATAGTTTGAAGTCAGGGAACCTGATTCCTCCAGCTCCGTTTTTCTTTCTCAAGATTGATTTTGCTATTCGGGGTCTTTTGTGTTTCCTATGAATTGTAAAATTTTTTTTTTCTAATTCTGCGAAGAATGCCATTGGCAGCCTGATAGGGATTGCATTGAATCTGTAGATTGCTTTGGGTGGTATAGTCATTTTCACAATATTGATTCTTCCAATCGAAGAACATGGTATATTTCTCTGTTTATGTCATCTTTGATTTCTTTCAACAGTGTTTTATAGTTTTCTGAGTACAAGTCTTTCGCCTCCTTAGGCAGATTTATTCCTATGTATTTTATTCTTTTTGTTGCGATGGTAAATGGGATTGTTTCCTTAATTTCTCTTTCTGATTTTTCCTTGTTAGTGTATAGGAATGCCAGAGGTTTCTGTGCTTTAATTTTGTATCCTGAAACCTCACCAAATTCATTGATTAGTTCTTGCAGTTTTCTGGTGGCATCTTTAGGATTTTCTATGTATAGTATCATGTCATCTGCAGACAGTGACAGTTTTACTTCTTCTTTTCCAGTTTGTATTCCTTTGACTTATTTACTTCTCTGATTGCCATCACTAGGGCTTCCAAAACTATGTTGAATAAGAGTGACAAGAGTATACATCCTTGTCTTGTTCCTGATCTTAGTGGAAATGCTTTCAGTTTTTCACCATTAAGTATGATGTTTGCTGTGTTTTTGTCATATATGGCCTTTATTATGGTGAGGTAGGTTCCTTCTATGCCCAGTTTCTGGAGAATTTTTATCATAAATGGGTGTTGAGTTTTGTCAAGAGCTTTTTCTGCATCTACTGAGATTATCATATGGTTTTTATTCTTCAATTTGTTATTATGGTGTATCACATTGATTAATTTGCATTCCTGGGATAAATCCCACTTGATCATGGTGTATGATCCTTTGAATATGTTGTTGGATTCTGTTTGCTAGTATTTTGTTCAAGATTTTTGCATCTATTTTCTTCAGTGATATTGGTCTATAATTTTCTTTTTTGTGATATCTTTTTCTGGTTTTGGTATCAGGGCGTTGGTGGCTTCATAGAATGAATTTAGGAGGTTCCTCCCTCTGCAATTTTTTGGAAGAATTTGAGAAGTATCAGTGTTAGCTCTTCTCTAAATGTTTGATAGAATTCACCTGTGAAGCCATCTGGTCCTGAACTTTCCTTTGTTCGAAAATTTGTAATTACAGTTTCAATTTCATTACTTGTGATAGGTCTGTTTATATTTTCTAATTCTTCCTGCTTCATTCTTGGAAAATTGTACCTTTCCAAGAATTTGTTCATTTCCTTGTAGTTATCTAATAATTAGCATATTTTTCTGTGGTAGTCTCTTATAATCCTTTGTATTTCTGTGGTGTCAGTTGTGATTTCTCCTTTTTTTCATTTCTAATTTTATTGATTTGCATCCTCTCCTTTTTCTTCTTGATGAGTCTGGCTAAGGGTTTATCAATTTTTGTTATCTTCTCAGAGAACCAGTTTTTAGTTTTATTGATCTTTGCTATTGTTTTCTTCATTTCTATTTCATTTATTTCTGCTCTGATCTTTATGATTTCTTTCCTTTTACCCACTTTGGGTTTTCGTTGTTCTTCTTTCTCTAGTTGCTTTAGGTGTGGGGTTAGATTATTTATTTGCGATTTTTCTTGTTTCTTGAGGTGAGATTGAATTGCTATACCCTCTTAGAACTGCTTTTTCTGCATCCCATAGGTTTTGGGTCACTGTGTTTTCATTGTCATTTGTTTCTATTTTTTTTTTATTTCTTCTTTGATTTCTTCAGTGATCTCTTGTTTATTTAGTAGTGCACTGTTTAGCCTCCATGTATTTATGGTTTTTAAAATTTTTTTCCTATAATTGATTTCCAATCTCACAGTGTTGTCAGAAAAGATGCTTGATATGATTACAATTTACTTAAGTTTTCTGAGGATTGATTTGTGACCCAAAGTGTGATCTATCCTGGAGAATGTTCCGTGTACACTTTAGAAGAAGGTGTATTCTGCCACTTTCAGGTAGAATGTTCTATAAATATCAATTAAATCTATCCGTGTACACTTTAGAAGAAGGTGTATTCTGCCACTTTCAGGTAGAATGTTCTATAAATATCAATTAAATCTATCTGGTTTATTTTGTCAATTAAAGCTTGTGTTTCCTTATATATTTTCTGTTTGGATGATCTGTCCATTGGTGTAGGTGGGGTGTTACAGTCCCCTACTATTATTGTGTTGCTGTTGATTTCCCCTTTCATGGTCGTTAGCATTTGCCTTATGTACTGAGCTGCTGCTATATCAGGTGCATAAATATTTATAATTGTTATATCATCTTCCTGGATTGATTTCTTATCATTATGTAGTGTTCTCCCTTATCCCTTGTAACAGTCTTATTTTAAAGTCTATTTTATCTGATACAAATATTGCTACTCCAGCTTTCTTTTGATTTCCATTTTTATGGAATATCTTTTTCCATCCCTTCCCTTTCAGCCTGTAGGTGTCTCTAGGTCTGAAGTGGTCTTGTAGACAGCATATATATGGGTCTTGGTTTTGTATCCATTCAGCCAGTCTGTGTCTTTTTGTTGGGGCATTTAATCCATTTACTTTCAAGGTTATTATCGATATATATATTCCTATTACCATTTTCTTAATTTTGGGGCATTTGTTTTTGTGGTTCATTTTCTTCTCTTGTTTCTCCCACCTAGAGAAGTTTCTTTAACATTTGTTGTAAAGCTGGTTTGGTGGTACTAAATTCTTTTAGCTTTTGGTTTTCTTAAAAGCTTTTGATTTCTCTGTTGAATCTGAATGAGATCCTTGCTGGGTAGAGTAATCTTGGTTGTAGCTTTTTCTTTTTCATCACTTTAAATATATCACGCCACTCCCTTCTGGCTTGCAGAGTTTCTATTGAGAAATCAGCTGATAACCTTATGGGGATTCCTTTGTTGTTATTTTTTGCTTTTCCCTTGCTGCTTTTAATATTTTTTCTCTGAATTTAATTTTTGTTAGTTTGATTAATATGTGTCTTGATGTGTTTCTCCTAGGGTTTATCCTGTATGGGACTCTCTGTGTTTCCTGGACTTGGGTGCCTATTTCCTTTCCCATGTTAGGGAAATTTCCACTATAATCCCTTCAAATATTTTCTCAGATCCTTTCTTTTTCTCTTCTTATTCTGGGACTCCTCCAATTCAAATGTTGGTGCATTTAGTGTCATCCCAGAGTTCTCTGAGATTGTCTTCAATTCTTTTCATTCTTTTTTCTTTTTTCTGCTCCTCAGCAGTTACTTCCAACATTCTGTCTTCCAGCTCACTTGTTCATTCTTCTGCCTCAGTTATTCTGTTATTGATTTCTTCTGTTGTATTTTTCATTTCAGTTATTGTGTTGTTCATCTCTGTTTTTTCTTTAGTTCTTCTAGGTCTCTGTTAAACATTTCTTGTGTTTTCTCAGTCTGTGCCTCCACTCTATTTCCAAGATTCTGGATCATCTTTTCTATCATTACTCTGAGTTCTTTTTCAGGTGGATTGCCTGTTTCCTCTTCATTTATTTGGCCTTGTAGGTTTTTACCTTGCTCCTTCATCTGTGACATATATTTTTGCCATCTCATTTTTTTTTTTTTATGAGTGGGATTGTGTTCCTGTCTTACTGGTTGTTTGGCCTGAGACTTCCAACACTGGGGTTTGTAGGCTGTTGGGACCTCTGGGAGAAAGGCCAGGATGCCTGGCCCTGATTGACCAGTTTAATCCTCAACATGAAGGCCTGGGCAGTGCACCTGGTTCAGTTCAGACCTTGCTCCAGGCATCTACTCTAGGAGCTAAGACTTAACATCCAAACATGATTAAAAACACTCAGGACAGCTCTCCTGCTGAGCAGATAATGGCAGTCCTGCCAGACCCTGACCGGAGACAGAGACACAAGCTGACTGGGTGTGAGCATGTGAGAGTTGGGTCTTGGTGCTGAGATGAGGACCTCTGGAAACCTCATTCTGATGAATCTTCCCTGGGATCTGACATTCTCTGTTAGTCCAGTGGTTCAGACTCTGAGCTCCCACCATAGGAGCTTTGGCCCGACCCCCAGATTGTAAACCAAGATCCTGCAAGCTGTGCAGGGTGGGGGGAAAAAAAAAACGAGAACAATAACAATGTAAAAAATAAAATTAGACTAGGAAACTATCAGATATGTTAAAAAGAATATAAACATATAGATGAAACAACAACTGGAATGTAAAACAGAACCACAGTAGTAAAGAAGAGGAGGAGCAAAAAAAAAAAAAAAATAGGTGGAAAAGACCTTTGCTCTGGAGGGCAGAGCCTAAGCAGGGATGAGTTTTGTGTAGTGGGCGGGGCCTATGTTTAGGACCCACAGGGCTGCAAAAGGCCCTGGGTAGTGTGGGGGCTGGGACTTAGGCTCAACAGAACAGGAAGGGGCTAGGCATGCCTCCTACCTCTGGTCTCAGAGGGCAGGGCCCCCATCTGGGAGCCATCATGCTTCCTGGGCTCAAGTGGGCAGGGCAAACACCCTCTGCTCTTCCCCCACCCCGGTTCTGGATGGCCCTTCCCACCTGCCTCTCCTGTTCTCTCCTGGCCTCCCTCCTACGCCCCCAGGACTAACCCAGCCGGAGGGACTTCTGAGGCCATAGGACTCAGCCTGAGAGCTGGGCAGACTTCCCCAGCTGATTGGGCAGGGAAAAAGCCTGGTGTGCTCCCCCCTGATCCGAGCTCCCAAGGGTCCCTCCAGGCATGGGCACTCCTCCCCCCTTTCAGCCACCCCTCAGGGGCACTGGTCCTGTCAGGCCTCCATTTCTCCTCCCCCTTCAGTCCCCCCGTGTCCTACCAGTTTGGTTGGGGGTTCCTCCTGTCTCCTTGGGAATTGGGGTCCCCTACCAGCATCCAGCAGGCACCCTAGTTGTGGGGAGATGTGAACTCCACGTTTTCCCATACTGCCATCTTGACTCCATCCCCTTTATTTATTTTTATGCAGTGATTCTCAGCCAAATTTTAAATGCCTTAGCTGAATTATATAGTCTAAAATAAAATTCTAGATACATCTGATTTAGTGTTTTACCATTTAAAAAGTCAGCCATTTTAAGATCAAATTTTCATTATAACTTAAAAAGTAGTTTAAATTCATTTGTTGAAACATGCATGTAGCATCTACATATGTAAATATAGTCCAAAGATTTGGTACATTTTCCTTCAAACACACTGTAGCTATAATCTGAGTGGTGACTGGAACAAACATGGGCTTTGACATCACATGCAATCTAGCTCTACCATTTTTAAGCTTTCTAAAATCAGCAAATGCTTGACACTTTAAAAATATCTCTTTCATCATCTACATTCTGAAGGGATTAGCATTAGAACCCAAACTGTGGTTTCCTTTATGTTCAGATGTGCTTAGAGCCTGTTAAAAGAGGCCTGCCAATGTCCTTTCACATGAAAGAGTCAACATTCAAATTCAAGTTCTTTCTCTAGTTTTCTTCTTCTTCTTCCAGGACAAACAGGTACTAGAGCCTGTTCTTCAGGCCAATTTTAGAAATAATGTTTAGACTCCATACAACTTGCTACTATCAGATGGATTTCAGTGAATAGACGGAAGATGAGAGACAAGAAAAATGTTTTCTCTACTCTACAATACCTACAAACATCAGTGCCTCTTTCTTTATTCCTTATCTGGAGAATGTCAGTTATGTCAAAATACAGAAAATATTCACAATGCTGCACGCCCGATTTTTTGCAAAAGAGGGTGATTTTTTAATTGTATAGGTATAATGGCTTTCTGTTTGGTTTTGGTACTCTCTTCTCCAAAACTACTCATTACTAAGGGACAGGAAAGACCTCCAAAATATATTGTCTGCTTTTCTACAACCATTTTTAAGCAGAGATCCTAGATCCTGTTTTGTGTCTTGCTATAATCCCTACCACTTCGTTTTCCATACTGTTATATGAAATGATTTCCAAACATATTTCACTCATTTCAGATTCCTGATTACACTTCTTTGGTTCTTTATCCTTGTTTTCATTATAAAATCAATTTCTGGAGCCTGATATTTCTCCAGGTGCTTAAGATCTATCATAATTATTATCCTCTCTTATTTCATCCTAAGTATCCAATTAATCTTAAAGTTCTATCAATTGTTCCACCCAACTATCTCACTTTCATATTTGCATTCACATTGTATTTAATATAATTAAGGTAGCACTCTGAGAATTAAATAAGTATTAAAAAATCACTGTATAAATATACTTAAAATTATCTGCTTAACATCTTATCTTCACTAGAATTTAGATATGCAGTTTTTACTGCTAGATCATAAAATACTAGTATATAGTAGGTGTTCATTAATAGTGATTAAAGAATGCATAGATTAGTTAGTCATTGTAATAATATGGATAAAAAGTCCACACAAGAACTAGAGATTTATGTAAGGGAGAATAGCATAAGCTTTACAGATGAAATCTTTCTATTTTTAAGTTTTTTTTTCTATCTATCCTTCATTATTATAGCAAGGTTTATTAGCTGTAATATAATCATTTAACAGAGGAAGATAATGGCCTCTTAGATTTTACTAAGGTAGAAACTATTTCGTTGTTAATGAATGTTATATAACATTATTTACTGCAGTATTTATATTTCATTTGATGACAGTTCTACCCTTCCAATTTTTCAGGAAAAAAATCTTTGGAGTCATTCTGTCTCCTTTTTTTCTCTCATGCCCCCTACATAATCATTCAATTCTGTTATCTCTACTATTAAGTTCATTGAGAGTCTATTTCTTCTCACTTAACTGCTAACTCCCTGGATGAAGACATGACCTTCCATGCCTGTATTATTGCAATAATCTCTATCTCTAACTATCCCTGTCTTCCATTTTGGCTATTTTAAAGATATAATTCAGAGTGATTTTTGTAAAACGTAGTTCATATCATGTCATTCTATGGCTCAAAACTCCTCCATGGTTCTCAATTTCTCTAACAATAAGTGGACCTATAGGGCCGTGCATAAACAGCCCTTTTGTTACCTCCTGGTCTCATCTTCTAATACTCTCATCTTTTCTGACTCTACTCCAATAACACAGGTCCCACTGCAGTTACCTAAACATATAAAACATGCTCCATTCATGCCTTTTTCATTTTTTAAAAATTTGTCAGATAAACTTTACTGAGAATTATAAGACCAAAATCTTGTTTTTCACAAACTGTCTTTTTCAATAGATTATTTTCTTTTAATTACAAATACTGAATAAGATGTATTCTTCTGCAAAACCAATAAATAAAAGAACAAATACTAAACAGAAATTAATTGTCTAAGATATTTGAAAAAAGGAAAATAGATGCCTGATATTCTTCAGTATTTTTAAACTCAGAATTTATTCACTAACTTTTCAAAAAATAAGTCTAAAGGTATGAATCAGCTGAGAAAAAGAGAGAGAGAAAGAGAGAGTCAGTATCTTGTAGCTGCTTTAATATCTTTTGATAATTCTGATGTTTTTTCTGATGTTCACCTTTCTTTTATGGAATCATATCTACAGAAAATAGCTGAATTTACAATATTTCTAATGAATATTAATGGAGGAAAGAAATTTATTGAACATATATATGCTTTATTTTTATATATAAACTTTACCATAAACAATTATACATATCAAAAAAACAATAAGTTTTAAAAGATATCCCCCAATGTGAGGAAAAACGTTCATTACAGAAAATAAAGTCAAACTTACTTAATTAAAAACACAGAATTAATAAAATTTATTTAATACTTGACCCCCTTTCCAGATTTCCATGCAGCCAGCTCCCTCAATTCCTTCAAGCTTTTATTTAAATGTTATCCACTCAGGGAATTCTTTCCTACCTCTCTATTTAAAAGTTGCATCAGGTCCTCACCTGGGGTCCTATAATCCATTACCCTTCTCTATTTTTCACATTCTTTGTTTCATGTATGACTTTTACTTATTTAGTATGTTTGTTGTTCACAATATGTTTTTTTTCCTCTCCAATTCAGTAGTCAGGGAATCTGAGTCTCACACCTTGATGGATGAGAGACATGGTCACAGTGCAGAAGAGCATGTCTTGGCAGATAACATGGTGACCACAGCCAGATAAGCATGGGTATAATTAAGTGAAACGAAATGATTTGAGAACCAATATGAAAGAAAGTACATATTATAGGCAGACATACTCACCTCAGCGTTTGTTGGTCTAGTACTGATGGTTTACAGAGAAAGTCAAGGTAGGGTGGAAGGTATTCCAAGATCACCAATCTCTATAACAATGCTGATATTGCAAGAAAAGTGTCTGAAAGATGATATGGCATTGCTAGAAATTATAGCTATCAACATTAGATATAAGATGTAACCTTCTATGAAATCAGGCAGAAAATAAAAATAAATAAGTTAAAAGGTTAACATCCCCTCTGGGTAGCACAGGATTTCAGAGGACAATCTTACAGGTGTATAGATGTTTTATCAAAACTGAAACACAGAACCTTCAGACAATAGTATTTCTCCTAGTAAAGAAAACTCAGGAAATCAGTGGATGATTTTTGAAAACAGTGTATACTAAACATGCCTTCTCTTCTTCTGCTCCTGGTATTTGACTCTGAGTGTGTAGGAATTTGTACGTTATATTTAAACAAATTGTTCTGTATGAAGGTTAACTGTATTCCTTAATAAAGTTATAGAATATAGTGCAGGACTATGAGGGGTGGGGATTCAAAATCAGTAATTGTAAGAAAGAATAATTTCCTAAATTGTAAAGTATCCTCTCAAAAATGATAAGTAAACAAAAATAATGTTTCTGTGAGTCACTTTGGTCTAAAAATAAAAAGTTTTATTATAAAAAAGAAATGTATAATACTCAAATTTCATTTAAAGTTAAATGTAAAAAGCTTTCATTCAAGATGACTCTCTAAGACATTAAGAAATGTGTATGAGTCATTTTCACTGACATGTAGATCAGTCATGTGAAAGAACAAGATTTTTCAAGTGAGAAGAAATATAAGAGAGTAGGCTCATAAATACACATTTAAGTGATAGTCAAGACAATGACTTATGGTTGAATCAAATCAAGGTGTGTTAATTATCTATGCGTGGGTGCATTTATAATGTTATATTAATATGTACATAGAGAAAACTTGGCATTGAAGGAATTTAAACTTTATTAGATGAAAAGCTGTTCTGGAGGCTGTAGTATAGTAGGTTATATATGATGAGGAGCATTGTAGTAGAAAATGAACCTCGTTTTTTAAAGAAAGAAAATTGCATTTATCACAGGACATAGTGTCACTTGACCTTGAAGTATAATATCTGTTTTCATAAGTATAGAAAGTGTGGAAATACGTATTTCAAGAAAGAGTGTTATAAAAAAAAACCAAGAAGCTGAGACTAAGCTGAGGCCAGGAGACAATGCACTTGGTGATTGGTGTGTAGTTCACACTATTTTGATCTAGATGGCTTTATAGTAAGAACTAAAACTAGAGAATTATAAGTCTGCCAAATATTTTCCTTTTATCAAATCATTTTGCATATTCTAGGACTTCTGAATTTCCAGATATATTTCAGATTCAATTTCTCATATACTTAAAGAATCTTGCTAGAATTCCAATTATGCTTACATTTATTTTTTATTTTTTTATTTGTATATTTATTTTTTAAAGAATGTGGCTTGGCCCCATCTCATGTCTTACACAATTTTTTAAAAAATTTACTTTATTTATTTTTTTGGCTGCATTGGGTCTTCGTTGCCGTGTGGGCTTTCTCTATTTGCGGTGAGCAGGGGCTAATCATTGCTGCAGTGTACGGGCGTCTAATTGCAGTGGCTTCTCTTGTTGCGGAGCATGGGCTCTGGTGTGTGGGCTTCAGTATTTGTGGCATGTGGGCTCTGTAGTTGTGGCTCACAGACTCTAAAGCACAGGCTCAGTAGTTGTGGCTCACAGGCTTAGTTGCTCCATGGCATGTGAGATCTTCCCGGAACAGGGCTCCAACCTGTGTTCCCTGCATTGGCAGGCAGATCTTAACCACTGCACCACCAGGGAAGCCCCTTATGCTTACATTTAATCTACAGAAGAATTTCCATCTTTACATAATTAATAGTTAAATGGATAAATATTATTTATCTCATTATTTACCCTCTCCTTAATTTCCCTAAGCCTTTTACTTTTAATTTCCAGTATACTCAGCTAATCAATCCCCAGTTAAAGTATTCTCGAAACTTTAATTTAATGCTTTGTATATGATGTTGTTTTAAATTTTATTTTCTAGTTACCATTCATAGTATATAACAATAAAATTGACTTTTGTAAATTAGCTATGTGTTTTACTACCTAATAAAATTATTTATCAGTTCTAATATTTTTCTGTGAATTCCTTTGGATTGTCTATGTAGACAATCATGCCATCTCTACAAAAAGCTTTACTTTTTTCAAATTTTATGTATTTATTTCTTCTTTCTCATATTTTTTTATACTGGCCTCTAGTACAAAATTGGAAAGAAATAAGGAGAATATAGATATAGATATAGATATAGATAGATGTTCTATATACTCTGTGTTCAAGATTTTAAGTAGAAACCATTCTTCCAACATTGGACTTTTTCTTTTCTATTCCTAGTTTCCTGAGAGGTTTTTCATGAATTTTTTTTCAAAACTGTGTTTTCATCTATTAAAATGATTGTATGCTTTTTTTACTTATGTTACTTTAATATGATGAAATGCATTAATTTTTGTGTATTATGCTAATCTTGCATTTTTGGAATAAACTCCAATTTTTTTCAAGCTTTAATTTTTTAAATTATGCTAAAATAAACTTTACCTACCTACTCTGTTACTGACTGATTTGAGTTGATAATGGGCAAAGAAGGCCAACATATTTTTTCCTTCCATACTGGTTTTTTCAGTTATCTTTTTAATTTTAAAATAAGAGACAATACACAGAGTTCTTATATGCTCTCTCGCCAACTCACAGTTTCCCTTATTAATAACATTTTATTTTAGTCTGGTATATTTGTTACAAGTGATGAACCAATATTGACATATAATTATCAACTAAATTCCATAGTTTATATTAGGATTCATGCTTTGTGCTTTACAGTTATGTGGGTTTCTACAAATGAATAATACTATGTATCTGCTATTAGAGTAACATGCAGAATATTTTAATGCCCTAAAAATTCTGTTCCACATATTCATCCCTACCCCCTTCTTCCTTACCACCAAATCTGACTTCTTACCCTTAGAAATATATATTTAATTTCCTCCATGTCTTTTTGTGGCTTGATAGCTCATTTCTTTTTATCAATGGAAATACTCCATTGTGTGGATGAACCATAGTTTGTTTATCCATTTATCTATTGTAGGACATCTTGGTTACTTTCAATTTTTTGCAACATTCATGTACAGATTTTTGCATAGATATATTTTTTCAACACATTGCATAAATTCCTAGGGGCACAATTTCTGGTTTATGTGATATTCCTGTGTTTGGCTTTGTAAGAGCCTGTCAAATGGTCTTCCAATGTAGCTCTACCAATTTGCATCCCCACTATCAATGAATGAGAGTTCCCATTGCTCTGCATACTACTCAACATTTGGTATTTCCAGTCTTTTGGATTTTAGACAATCCTGAATATATAGTGGAATCTCACTATTTTTTTAATTTGTAATTCCTTAATGGCATATGATGATCAGCATCTTTTCATATGCTTATTTGCCATCTATATCTCTTCTTTGGTGAGATGTTTATTCTAATAGACATATTAGAGCTGCTTATTTTCTTACTGCTGAGTTTAAAATATCTTTGTATATTGGGATACCAGTATTTTGTCACATATGTGTTTTTCAAATATTATCTCCTAGTTTGTGGGGGTCTTATTATATATTCCCTTAACAATGTCATTAACAGAGAAGACATATTTAATTTTAGATTAGTCAAGCTAATTTTTTTCTTCATCGATTGTGCTTTTGGTATACGTGTTTAAAACTCATCATGAGACCCAAGGTCACCTAGATTTTCTCCTATGGTATCTTCTAGAAGTTTTATAAGTATTGCATTTTAAATTTAGATCTACGATCCATTTCAAGTTAATTTTAGTGAAATTTTGTAAAAAATGCAAGGTCTGTGCCTAGATTTATTCATATTTATTTTTTATTTTTGTGTATGGATGCCCAAATCTTCTAGCTTAATTTATGGGAAAGACTACTTTTTTTTCCATTGAACTGTCTTTGCTCCTTTGTCAAAGATCAATACACACACACACACACCCACATCCACTCACACACACACATACACAGGGCTCTTTATTCTGTTCCACTGATATATCTGTGTGTTATTTAGCTAATACTACACTACTTTGATTATTGTACTTTTATAGTAAGTCATGAAATTGAGTATTGTCAGTCTTCTGACTTAGTTCTTCACCTTCAATATCATGTTAGCTCTTCTGGTTCTTTTGCCTTTCCAGATAAACTTTAGAATCAGTTTGTCACTTTCCACAAAATAACTTGCAGGTATTTTTATTGGGATTGCTTTGAGTCAAGTTGGGAAAAACTGATATCTTAACAATATTGAGCCTTCCCATCCTTGTAAGAGAAATATTTAGATCTTTAATTTTTTTCATCAGAATTTTGTAGTTTTTCTCATGTAGGTATTGTACACATTTTTCAGATTTATACCTAAGTATTTCATGAACTAAGAATAATATAAAGAATAAAAAATATTTTACTTTCAGTTTTTCCTCTCTAACACTCTTCCTTTTTATGTAGATCCACATTTCTGACCTATTTTATTTTCCTTTCTAAATAATTAATTTTAACACTTCTTTCAAGACAAGTATGTTATCTGAGTCTGTTTAAAAATTTTCTGAGTCTTTCTTCATATGTGAGACATTTCTTTGTGGAAAGTTGCTTATATACCAAAATAAAACACAAAATTTTATTTAAATTTTTCTTGGATATAGGACTATTCAGATTTTCTATTTCTTTTTGGCCATTTGTTTATCTCAAATTATTTGCACATTTCATCTAAGTTGCTAAATCTTCTGGCATAAAATTTTAATAGAATTGTTTCATTATTTGTTTAATATCTGTAATAATTGTAGAACTTCCCTCCTTTGTTGTTGATACTATTTACTTTGTGATCACTCTTATTTTTCTTTATTAGCCTAGCTAGAAGCACATCATTTTTACTAATATTGTTAAATCATCAATTGTTTGTTTTGTTAATTTTCTTCAGTTTTTCTGTTTCTATTCCATGCTTTCTGTTCTTTTCTTTATTTTTGCTTCCTTCTGCTTACTTTGTGTACAATTTGCTCTTTTTTTTACGTGTTTTAACCAGAATCCTCAGTCCACTGATTTTTTTATAATTTGTCTTCTCTAACATAATAATATATGGCTATAAATTACCTTGTAAGCCCTAAAGTATCTGTGTTTTGTCCATTTTGAATGTTGTATTTTCATTATTATTCCTCTTGGAATACTTTATGATCCTTGTGTTTTATTGTTTGATTCGCAAATTGTTTAGAAATGGGTTTCTAAATTTCCAAATTTTTGTCTCATTTCACACATATTTTTGCAGTTAATTTATAATTTAATTTCATTTTAGTAAGAAAACATGCTATACTCTTCCACAAGTTTAATTAAGGTTTAGGTTTCAAACTTGATTCACTGGAGAGGTCATAGGCTGTTGTTTAGGATATAGACTCAGAAAGGCAATGAATTAAACTCTCTGTGGAGACTCTCTCTCTCAAGGACTCAAGCAAAGTGTACACTTCTGTTTGAAAGGAAGGTGTAGGCCCTGAGAACAAAATGACGTAGAGATGCCAGTTTTTGGAAGTAACTGAGAAGTTCAAACAAGTACCATTAGAAATGGACTATTTTGTATTTAGAGGCTCCATGATGACTGGAGACTGAATCCAGTGTTACTTGACCTTGGAATATATGACAAATAACTGCAAAACTGAGCTCTCAGCTTGGCATGGAGAGAATGGTTATCACCAGCAGAATAAGATCAGAGGAGATTTCTTAATCTTTCTGATTTTTTAATGAGAAGGGTCTTGATTATCATGTGGGAGGGAAAAGGAAAGGAACATTACTGTAACTAAACTTCTTCCTATTCTAGCCTGAGTCAATTTTAGCAAGATTTTGTCCATTTAGAACAGTAAACATTGTGATGTTGCCTGCTTATGAGTGTTGAGAAGCAATTTTCACTAGATTTTGTAAAACCAGTAATGTTAAAAATAACTACTGAAAATCACTTAACAAAGGATTAAATTCAGTCTCTGCAGGTTAACTCAATTAATTTTTGACATATCTTCTCTAACCCTTTGAGCAAACTAACATAAAGAGATGAGAAACCCCTAAAAGTCACTGTTGATTTGGGGCATGCTGCTAGTTTATTAAGAATTAAAATGATCTTGCAGAATGTTTTACAGTACTGGGGCAGATAAAATGCAGGCAGATTTTGGCTCTTAAAAATAGAGCAATAAATGAAGCTTTATTAGAGATTGCTGATAATATCAGTATTTTTCTCCAATACAAAGGATAATCCTGAGAAAATGAAGTTCCAGGACAATGATATTAAAGCCCTCTAGGAGGTGCCTTCAAGATGGCAGAGGAGTAAGATATGGAGAGCACATTCCTCCCCACAAATACATCAAAACTACATCAACATATGGGATAACTCCTACAGAACACCTACTGAACACTGGCAGAAGACCTCAGACTTCCCAAAAGGCAAGAAACTCCCCATGTACCTAGGTAGGGCAAAAAAAAAAAGGAAAAAAAGAGACAAAAGAATAGGGAAGGGACCTGCACCACTGAGAGGGAGCTGTGAAGGAGGAAAAGTTTCTACACACTAGGAAGCCCCTTCACTGGCAGAGATGGGGGGTTGGCAGGGGGGAAAGCTTCAGAGCCATGGAGGGGAGCACAGCAACAGGGGTGCAGAGGGCTAAGCGGAGAGATTCCCACACAGAGGATCAGTGCTGACAGCACTTAGCAGCCTCAGAGTCTTGTCTGCTCACCCGCCAAGGTGGGTGGGGGCTGGGAGCTGAGGCTTGGGCTTCGGAGGTCAGGTCCCAGGGAGAGGACTGGGGTTGGCTGCATGAACATAGTCTGAAGGGGTCTAGTGAACCACAGCTAGCCGTGAGGGAGTCTGGGGAAAAATCTGGAGCTGCCTATGAGGCAAGAGATTATTTTTACCAGGTGCACCAGGAGAGGGAATTCACAGCACCACCTAAACAAGCTCCAGAGATGGGCGCAAGCCACGGCTATCAACAAAGACACGACAGACAGACATGAGACGCTAATGCACTGCTGTAGCCACCAAGAAGTCTATGTGCAAGCACAGGTCACTGTCCACAACTCCCCTCCCGGGAGCCTGTGCAGCCCGCCACTGCCAGGGTCCCGTGATCCAAGCACAACTTCCCTGGGAGAACACACAAGTGTGCCTCATCTGTTGCAACATCACGCTGGCCTCTGCCACCACAGGCTCACCCTGCACTCTGTACCCCTCCCTGCCCCCGGCCTGAGTGAGCCAGAGCCCCCAAATCAGCTGCCACTTTAGCCCCATCCTGTCTGGGTGGGGAACAGACACCCTCAGGCAACCTACATGCAGAGGTGGGGTCAAATCCAAAGCTGAACCCAGGAGCTGTGTGAACAAAGAAGGGAAAGGGAAGTTTCTCCCAGCAGACTCAGGAGCAGCAGATTAAATCTCCACAATCAACTTGATGTATCCTGCATCTCTGGAATACCTGAATAGACAATTAATCATCCCAAAATTGAAGCAGTGGACACATATATATATATGTGTATGATTGTGTGATTTTGTCCATATAGTTTTGCTTTTGCGATTTGTCCTTGGGTTCTGATTGTCCATTTTTTGGTTTGTTTTTGGGATTTTTTTAGTATACATTTTAGTGCTTGTTATCATTGGAGGATTTACTTTTTGGTTTGTTTGCTCTCTTTCTTTCTTCTTTTTTTATTACGTTCTATTTTTAAAATTTTTTTTAGTTTAATATTTTTAATTTTCTTTCTTTCTTTCTTTTTTTTCTCCCTTTTCTTCTGAGGTGTGTGACTGACAGGGTCTTGGTGCTCTAGACAGGTGTCAGGCCTGAGCCTCTGAGGTGGGAGAGCCGAGTTCAGGACATTGGTCCACCAGAGAACTCCCAGCCCCACATAATATCAAAGACAAAAGCTCTCCCAGATACCTCCATCTCAAAGCTAAGAACCAGCTACACTCAACGACCAGCAATCTACAGTGCTGGGCACCCTATGCCGAAAAACCAGCAAGACAGGAACACAACAACCCCACCCATTAGCAGACAGGCAGCCTAAAATCATAATAAGTTCACAGACACCCCAAAACACATGACCAGACATGGTCCTCCCACGGAAAGACAAGATCCAGCCTCATCCACCAGAACACAGGCATCAGTCCCCTCCACCAGGAAGCCTACACACCCCACTGAACCAACCTTACCCACTGGGAGAAGACACCAAAAAACAATGGGAATTACAAACCTGCAGCCTGTAAAAAGGAGACCTTAAACAGAGTAACTTAAGCAAAATGAGAAGACAGAGAAATACACAGCAGATGAAGGAGCAAGGTAAAAATCCACTGGAGCAAACAAATGAAGAGGAAATAAGCAGTCTACCTGAAAAAGAGTTCAGAGTAATGACAGTAAAGATAATCCAAAATCTTGGAAATAGAATGGAGAAAATACAATAAATGTTTAACAAGGACCTAGAAGAACTAAAGAGCAAACAAACAGTGATAAACAACACAATAAATGAAATTAAAATTCCCTAGAAGGAATCAATAGCAGAATAACTGAGTCAGAAGAAAGGATAAGTGACCTGGAAGATAAAATAGTGGGAATAACTACTGCAGAGCAGAATAAAGAAAAAAGAACAAAAAGAACTGAGGACAGTCTCAGAGACCTCTGGGACAACATTAAACGCACCAACATTTGAATTATAGGGGTCCCAGAAGAAGAAGAGAAAAAGAAAGGGACTGAGAAAATATTTGAAGAGATTATAGTTGGAAACTTCCCTAATATGGGAAAGGAAATCATCAGTCAAGTCCAGGAAGCACAGAGAGTCGCATAGAGGATAAATCCAAGGAGAAGCACACCAAGACACATACTAATCAAACTATCAAAAATTAAATATAAAGAACATATATTAAAAGCAGCAAGGGAAAAGCAACAAACAACATACAAGGGAATCCCCATAAGATTAACAGGATATCTTTCAGCAGAAAATCTCCAAGCCAGCAGCGAGTAGCAGGACATATTTAAAGTCATGAAAGGGAAAAACCTACAACCAAGATTACTCTACCAGCAAGGATCTCATTCAGATTCGATGGAGAAATTAAAACCTTTACAGACAAGCAAAACTAACAGAATTCAGCACCACCAAACCAGCTTTCCAACAAATGCTAAAGGAAATTCTCTAGGCAGGAAACACAAGAGAAGGAAAAAACCCACTAAAACAAACCCAGAACAATTAAGAAAATGATAATGGGAACATACATATTGAAAATTACCTTAAATGTAAATGGATTAAGTACTCCAACCAAAAGACATAGACTGGCTGAATGGATAAAAAAACAAGACCTGTACATATGCTATCTACAAGGGACCCACTTCAGACCTAGGGACACATAACGACTGAAAGTGAGGGGATGGAAAAAGATATTCCATACAAATGGAAATCAAAAGAAAGCTGGAGTAGCAATTTTCATATCAGAAAAAATAGACTTTAAAATAAAGACTATTACAAGAGACAAAGAAGGACACTACATAATGATCAAGGGATCAAACCAAGAAAATGTAACAACTGTAAATATTTATGCACCCAACATAGGAGCACCTCAATACAGAAGGCAAATGCTAACAGCCATAAAAGAGAAAATCGACAGCAACAAAGTAATAGTAGGGGACTTTAACAGTCCACTTTTACCAATGGACAGATCATCCAAAATGAAAATAAATAAGGAAACACAAGCTTTAAATGATACATTAAACAAGATGAACTTAATTGATATTTATAGGACATTCCTTCCAAAAACAAAGAATACACTTTATTCTCAAGTGCTCATGGAACATTCTCCAGGATAAATCATATCTTGGGTCACAAATCAAGCCTTGGTAAATTTAGGGAAATTGAAATCATATCAAGTATCTTTTCTGACCACCATGCTATGAGACTAGATATCAATTACAGGAAATAAAGGTGTAAAAAGTACAAACAAATGAGGTTAACCATTCTTACATAGATGAAATGAGAAAATGACAGCTGAGGAACCACAGAAAAGGAAGTAGGCAGATTATATTTTACTAGAATACAGATTATACTGATTTTCACAAATTCCTTGTTAATTAGATATTAAAGTATAAGCCCATTATATATTCTCTATATTTAGGGATACCACATAATTTATCATGCAAACCAGGATTTGCTCATAATGAGAAGAAGCTCTATTCATATTTCTCTAAGAGAACAGATGAAAAGCAGGACTCTCCTAGGCAAAGCAGGATACATGATTATTTTATTTATAGGTGTTACATATTACTATAACCAGGATGTAGAAAGATGCCTTGAAGTTGGAGAGATCATGAGTTTAAATACTGGTTCAACCATTAGTTGTGTGATTTTAGGTAAACTACTTAGTTACTTTGAACTGAAAAAAGAAAAGAAGAGAATACCTAACTTAAATAGTTGTGAGGAGACTTCCTTGGCAGTACAGTGGTTAAGAGTCTGTGCTTCCAGTGTAGGGGGTGCGGGTTCGATCCCTGGTCGAGGAACTAAGATCCCACATGCCATGCAGCACAGCCAAAAGATTAAAAAAAGAAAAGAGTTGTGAGAATTAAAAATTATATATACCTCATGAATAACACAGTGCCTGGCATGTTGAAGCTGTTGACGCAGGAAATTTTCACATACTGAGATATGGGGAATCATTCTGGATATACGTGATTTGGCTTGAACTTTATGCTAACTAGAATAGTCTGTATTTTGGCCTGTCAGGCACGCATTGTACATCTGCTTTAACCATTAAAGATTGCATTTTTTTTAAAATGGAGTAACTGTGGTTCAAGCACCCAAAATGGAGCTGGGTGGCCATTGAGGATGTGGTTTCAGACACATTCCTGCATCACTGAGAACTTGAATTTTCTGAACTGAATCAAACTCAAGGCCACCACCAGCAATTCTCAACAATTTCTGCTAGCAGCTGCCAGATGCAACCTTATGGTCTCAAAATCTCCCCTTGTATCTATGCAATTATTTAGAACCCCAGCCAATCCTTGCTTAACAAACACCCTTCTTGCCAGCTCCAATGCTAATTGAACAACTTATGTAACTTTTATGGGTTTTGCCTATATAAGCCTCCCCCATTTTGTAGTCGACGGGAACAGAATCCACGTGCTTCTTGAATCTGTGTCTCCAGGGCTATGGTCCTCAGTTTGGCTTAAATAAAACTCTTTTCTTTTCCTATTATAGATTTTTCATTGATTATTTCTGTCAACAATATTCAATAAGTGAATATGTTTAGAATCCTAGTTCTCACTGTGTAGCTTAATTTATTATCATCAATCTGTTTGTAATATTAACTTAGCTCTAAGTGACGGATCCCATGTTTTGAAAACTGAAAGGGGTAGAAACCCTCTGATTCTAACATACAAAACATCTGTGCTCAGATTGGTCAAAAGCAAATCATATTCCTTAAAAATTGTGTCTTCACACAATTAATTGTGTTTAAGTGTATTGACTTAAAGGACCAAAGTAATGATATTCTACTTTGACTAGTGAAAAGCAGTAGAATGCTCATAATAATATGATCAGAAGAAAACATTAGAATTAAACTGCTTTAATAAAGTCCAATTAATTCACTAATCTGAAACAATAAATATACTTTTTTATATAAAATAAAATTTTATTATTCATAGTTAAAAAACACAAAATAGTGAACTTCAGTTAATTCATACTTGTGAGATCAGATTTTAGAAACATGAATGTAAGATGTGGAAACTGCAGAAAAGTAAAGCAGAATTTATTTCCAACTTTTAATAATATACATCGTTGACCTATCATAAGCCAAAGACACTGATTTTCTTTTTTTAATAGTTATGGACCTATATCCACATTTGGGCATGTACATGTCTACGTGGGGATTTTCTTGCATATACTATATTCTGTTTACCTCAGCATTATTATAATGCCAATTGTGTAATTTCAGTACTAAGAAATTGAACTGTCTGAACTCTTAATTAAAACGTTATTGTTTTTAATCAACATAAGCTAAAGAATCAATGTTGTAAGAGAAAATATAAAAGAGTATGTATAATTTTCCTAATATGCTACTGTTGTAACTTGTGTATTCTCACAGCAATAACACAGCATAGTAAAGTGCAAACAAGAGGTGATTTATTTTTCTCAAGAAAATTTTAAATGTATGCAATTTAAGACCATAGTTTCCTCATTTTTCACAGCTCAATCCATTTGTCAACCCTTTTAGTCTTTCCCTTTTCAGAACCCTGAACCACCAAGCCACATCTTACTGTGAACAAATTAGTTTTGACACCTTGAGAGATTTAATTATTTGCAACAGTGAGTCAGATGAAGGTGAAGTTGAGAGAAACTTTTCAAGCTCTAGGAAGATATATATGCTCAAAATGCCATTTTAGTATATTTTAACTCTGAAAAGCCAATTAATATGCATAATAGAAATGTATAAATGTTTGTACATTTTTAGGAAAAGAACATATTACCAAACAAATAGAAATGTAAGGTTTAGCAGTTAATCATATTTTTTTACATCCTACTATTCAGAACAGAAAATCTCAGAGAGGGAAGTAAATGTAATGTTCATTTAGCACAGCCATTCATTTTACAGTTGAGGGAACTGAGGTTCAGAGAGGTTAAGTGATTTGCCAAGGTCACTTGCCAGTTGCTATTAAACTCAGAGAGAAACAAAACCTAGGTTTCTTATTTGCCCATTATTATTTTATTAATTTCATTTGCCAGTAACAATAGCAATTTAGGGATGGGACATCCAAAGTCTGTTGCTGTGGATAACATTTTTAATGAGAAAATTCTGCTAATTAAATTCATATAATTATAAAAATGGTACAATTTTCCCAAGTTAGTCTATGGATATGCTGATTTATATGGCTGAAATTAGAAATTTCTGAGAATTTTTAATCTACTAATTATTTTATTCATTTATTAATTAATAATTTTTGACTTTTTATTAAATGTTCTATTTCATAAATATATGTATGTGTGTGTGTGTTTGTGTGTGTGAAAGTTTGTTTTTTCTCACAGTTTTTAAAATCTTTTAAAAAATCGTCTTCTGAAAGTGATAATTAGTTGAATTTGGTACTTAAAATAAATATTTCAATTTATATTTATTCATATTCAAACATGTAAGGTCAATATTTTAAGGTAGTCATCATTCAATGTAAACTATGTCATGAAAACACAATTATTTGGTATTTTAGCCAGTTTATATATTTAATATATAACATGAAATATAATTAATATAATTGATTAAACTTTTAAAATAAAGTGTATGGGAAATGTTTAGCACTTAATTTTTATCATTCTTATAAGTGTAAGTATATTCAGCTTGAAGTTGTCAAAAATAACTGCATATGAATCTAGAAAGAAATGTAAATAGAAAAATATAAAAATAAATATTGAATACTATAAAATGATATAAGTCTAGGGAGAAATATGCTTTGCTTCTTATATATGCTATTTTTCTGTTCATAATTCACACATGAATATTCTGCATCAATTATATTTCTCAATTTTGAAATACTTGAAAGTTTTCTTTAAATGTGCCTAAATCCAAACTTACTAATTGTTTTAATGAGTGCATCCCCTTCTGTTTTCTAAATGAAATGCATGATTGTTATCTTAGATATAGTTCAGACTTTGATTCCTATCTGATAAGATGCCTGGCTTAATTGTCATAGTCATTTTCATTTTTCCATTTCATTAAAGTATTATCATAAAGTCTCCAACTATAAAAAAAAAGATGGACTGATATCTAACTCCTTTATTTAGTACATACTATCATCTTTGTTTTGTAGAAGATTTTTTTAAATGCTCTCCTTTTATTTTGGCTATGCTATGAGGCATGCAGGATCTTATTTCCCTGACTGGGGATTGAACCCGTGCCCCCTGCAGTGGAAACACCAAGTCTTAACCACTGGACCGTCAGGGAAGTCCCTAAATGTTCCCCTTTTTATACTGAGTGATGGAACTGTAGGATAGATTCCATATCTAGGAAGCTTTGCATTATCTATATATCTCACTATGCATGTCTATTTATTGCATTATTAATATATTTTTACCAAAAAAATCCCTTAACAAGGTTATAACTAAAATTACTTTGATTTTTGAAGAACAGATGCTTTTCTGATTAATGATATACAAAATTCTGCTCAAAGTTTCTTCACCATTTTTTAAAATATTTTGATATTTTATAATTATTCTGATTATACAGAATCATGTGTGATTTGCTTTTCTATTTCATTATTTTAATTGATTTTTATTAATGCAATTTTCCATTTACTTGTTTGAAAAAAATCTATGTTCAGCATTAATTTGAACAAAATTTTATTTCTTTCTCTGGAAGGGAAAATAGGGAAAATTGTCAACACATTATATAACTAGGGAGAGTAGTCAATACGTTAAATGAAGATGAGAGTACTCATTTTTTCAGACAATAATTAGCAGCAAATACCTCAAAACAATAAATGACATTCATAAACTACTTTCCTTGAAACATCTAAAAGTAATTTGTAGAAATTACTTAATTAGCCTCTCAGCAGCTCCTGGTGGTAGATACTTTATTATAATTTCAATGAACTTTGTATTAACAGCATTAATGGAGAATAGTAGTACAGATAATCTGTACAGAATTATACATATGCAAAGGAAGCTAGGATCCAGTTGTAGGTAACACTGCACAAATCTGAACAACACAGGGACTGACAGCTACATGCTGCCATGGCTTCTCAGTGCAATACAACATTGCTGCTGAATTGAGCCCTTCTCTTCCAGGCAGCTGGTGGGTGGCTGTATAAGGTCTACCATCCAGTGACCTGCACAGGCTGCCATGGAACTTCAAGGTAGGATGAGTCTACTCATTAAGAGCTAAAAGACCTTCCAAAGAAAGCATGTGTTTTTCTCCCAACATTAGAAGTTTCACTGCAAACCAGTTGCATTTTGCTTTCCACACCAAGTAACCAGAAGGTGAATCCTTCAACTTGTGAATTTGGAATTACTGTTTTATATTTCATGCGAGTGGAAACTACATGGGTTTGTGCAGGCCTAGAGAGAGGAAATGGAATGTGGAGGTTAGGGCCCTCAGTGCTTTCATTAAGAATTAGAATCATATATGTTATGTTTAGAATGTATATTAGAATCATATATAAACTACATATTAGAAACATCTATGTGTATATATATATATATATATACAACATATTCAAATACATATTATAATTTCAAGTGTATGTTGGAAATATATGCTAGAATATTTGTTAGAATAATATAATAATATATCCATATATAAAATAAATACAATTTATAAAGGGCATTTTATTACATATAGTTCCTTAGCTTTCTAAATTAAAGATCCCTACCTAAAAGTGTTATTGTTATAGTCATTCAGGTTTGGGAGCATAAATTAAGTTTGAACAGTTTATCAAAATAAACATGGTATAACGATCATTTTATTAAAAGTAGTGTCTATATAAGGTGTTTATAAAGGCTTCCAATTGATTCTCATGGTCTCAGCAAGCAAAAGTTGGATCTGCTATTACTATTTCAGTCTTAAAATACGTAAGACTACGAAAAAGACTTGTATTTTTTGGTTTTATTTAGTTGCTCAACCATCATTAATTTAGCACATACTCTGTTTTGCATTTTTGAATGGTCGCAGGGAACAGAGACTGTGGGAAGACAGAATTGAGAAGCTAACAGATTAATAAATGAGCCAAGGCATTCAGAACTACCAAATAACAATACAATTGGACATATGAATGGCGCCAGACTCAAGAACTGTATTAGAGTAGTAAAAGAGAAATTGGAGCAAGTTAAAACTTTTCCTTATCTACCTATATAACCTATGGCAGATATCTGAAGACTTTGAAATTCTGCCAAAAATAAGAAAAAAGAAAACTTAGCATTTTCAGAGCAAATTCTCATTGAGAAAAAATCTAGAGTTCCTTCTCTCCCAAGTAATATTAGAATATTTCAAATAGCCTTAGCCAGGAGCTTTAATAAATAGACTTACATACATATTTTCTGTAATGGATATATTCCTAACGATTACATTAAGACAATGATATGGATATTAATGTTTTAAATTTAAAGTGATCTTCTTGCAAATTAGTCTGTAAATAGAGAATCATTTTAGTTTTTTAAGTCACTTTGATTTATTTGAGAATATAGATTTTGGTTTTTTTGGTGTTTCTTTTCCTTAATTTATTCAACAAAACTATGGATTGTCTTTCATGTGCAGGAGGGGTAACAAGCAGAATGAAATGAAGGGGTAAAATGAGGTATAATGAACATTGATTATATGCTGGAGGAAAGAATAACTATATCTCATATGGGTGGGATGTTTTGAAAATTAACTCACTGAGAATATACTCTGTATGTTGAGTTTTCATAGGCTGAGAAATAAATAGAGGACAGAGAAAGGGAGATGGTTAGAGGAAGAGTTTAAATTAAAGAAAAAGCATTGGCAAGTGAAATTATATGTCTAAACCATGAAAGTTTATAGAAAGTTCAGAAAAATGCTTGTTATATTTGATGAGTCCATAGCAGAAAACACATAGGAGGTGTCAAATTGAGTAACTGGACCGAATACTTTTCTCCTTTATGTATATATGCCCTTTGTCATGTAAACCTGCATTTTCTCACATTAGAGGCAGAGGTTATTTTTCTTCCCTTGGTCTTTGGGCTAGGCCATGTGGTATCCTCGGTTCAAATGATGCTGGCAGACTTTGCCAAACACAGGCTTAAAATGGGCTTGCACAGTTGAACTTTGTGCAGTTCTTACATTGCCACAAAAAGATGATGGTCTCTGCTAGTTTGCCAATACATAGATACATAGAAAATGGGGGACAGACGGACAGACTTGCAATCTCCAGCTTGGAACCAAGCTTATATGAGCCCACCCTAAATAAACTTACCTACAAATGCATAGAAGAAAATGAATAATTTCCATCTAAAGATACATAATTTTGCTGATAGGATAATTATATATGATGACACTTCATTTGAGTACAATGTTTTCGCAATACACTTCACTGTATTTGCTCATTTATCAAAGGTATTCACTAAAACTGGGAAGCTAAACATGTATAAATGTGCATTCTCCATGGTTCAGAGTTGTCCCATCCCTCACCTACCAAGTACAAAAGAAGAGACTTGTAGTTTTCCCAACACATTTTACAAATCTTCACAAAATACTATTATAAATATTTTTATCAGCCATATTTTAACACTAAGCATATGACCTATATAAAATTATATAAATAATTCCTCCTTCAAGACTTGATTTGGTGGTAAGTGGTTTTAAGTGTGTCTAGTGGAAATTAGAAAGGTCTTTCAGTTTAAATGATAATAACTGTGATCAGATGCTATTTGCCATAAATAAGCTTTTATTTATCATAATAAATTAACATAATTTGGCAAGACATGAAGTTCTGTATTGTGAAATATTTGACCTCTTCTAAATAGAGACACTATGATTTATGGTATGATTAATACATAAAATGCACCCCCATGTTTAACATAATAATTTCCTTCTTTTATCTGAATTCCTAGGGTCATAAGCAAGCCAGAAACTGATTCACAACATTATTTCTATAAGTTTAGCCATTTGTTTAGAAACTGACACTGGGATAAATTTCTCTCTCAATCTTTAAGAGTTTGGTGTGTTTATCTGCTGCAGGTATAAGGATACATGAAATTGAAATGTTGATTGCCAATTGACATTTTCAATCAAAATCAGTAAAAAAAAAATCTTCTACTGATATTAACACATGATAAATTGATTACATGCCTTAAAATTATTAATTATATATTTTTCAACAAAATTTTATCAGCCTGCACTTGAAATGTAACAAGTATTAGAAAGTGCATGTCCAATTATCTCTGTCCATTGCCATGGCAGATGTCTGATTTGGTATTAAATTACCAAATGCCTTTGCTTTTTGACTGTTGGATATTTTAGACTCCAAAGGCAATTAGATTTTGAAGCAATATAATAATAAGCTTAGAAGTGTGAAATACAACAGAGCTGAAAAGTGAAAAATCAACAGGCTTGGCTGTTAATATCTTCCAGAAGAGTTAATCAGTGTGACAACAATAAAAAGTACAAATCATATGTGCTATAAATATAATTCACTTTAAATCAAATTTTTGTTTGGATATAACATTAATAAAATGAATTTTCAAGATGGCACATTATTTTACAAATTGATTTCCAGTTAAATTTATTATATTTCTAAATGCCATCCTAGAAGGTCATCATATTTCTATAATTTTTGGTTGTAATTAGCAGTAAACATGAAGACTGCATATTTCAGAAGTGTAATCACTATTCACTAGAGGCATTTCCCACTACACTACCACTGCTGCCAAAATTTCATTATTTTACTGTCAGTTCAAAATTAATAAACGTTTTTGATCATTCATGCAATTGCATTAGATACAAAACAGACATAGCATAATGATTATAACTTATGTGAATTATTTTTATAAATATTAGAATGAATTAATCTGCATATTATAGTCTAATGTTTCTGAATGAGGTATAATTTGAAGCTCATCTATAAGCTTACTTAGTGAGGTTGATTATTGATTGACTTACCATGAAAATTAGACCAAAGACTAGGAAATGACTACTTCTGCATCTGTAAATATAGTCTATTTTAACATAAATAGGCTTAAACTACTCATTCCAAAAACATCTAAATGCTTGATCTTAGTTACTTTAAACATTTATCACAGAAACTTAGTTAACTAAAATAATTCATGTACATTCTATCAAATAATGTTTAAAGGAAACTTTTTAAGAAAAAATGAGAAAATATTTGCAATACTTTATTGTGATTAATATATTGATTACTCAGTGTTTATTTAAATGAGTACTTGAACACCAAAAATACCTAGTTTGCTAAATATAAATTATTTGTGGAAGATCTAGTATTAATTATTCTCTAATCTATGAAGCTACAGATTTTTAAAATATTTCATTTGTGTATTTAGTATGTCATTTAATATTTGCATTCATATTTTCCTCCTTCAAGTTTCTCTCTCTCTTTCCTATAACACCTAACCCTTTTCCTTTGTAATGGTAGGAGAAACTCATTTCATGAAAACACATTATGAAAGGAAGAAAATATTTAGCAAATAATCTGTAACATTTGTAGAAATATTAACTTACAAGCTAATTACTTTAGTTAAAACTAATGACTTTAGTTAAAAATGTAATAATATGTACATTTCAAATAATTTATTTTTTTCAGGTATAAAAATATACTATAGATATAACATATAAAATTTATGCAATTAAATAAGTAAGCAATTCTTGTAATGCTCCTAAGTTATTTTTGGATGCAAACACATAGCAGTGATCAATTTGGAGCTTTATATTTATTAAATAAATCAAACAATATTCAAGTAAATATGGAATGACTGTCATAGAATTTGTTGACTATCCTTCTGTAACAGCATAGAATCTTGATTTATCATTTAATTATTATTTACATTATATAGTTACTATAAATAAAATATATTGAGTAAAGTTAGTTAAGCCCAGATAGAATTATTTTATGAGATTGCCCTATACTATAATTACTAGTCATATTGTCACTATTTGTGAAAATAGGTGCAAGAGACATGTTGGAGAAAATGAAGTTCACATAAACTCTGAAAGTGTCCAAGGCCAAAAAGTTAATAAGCTTCAACACAGCATGATATTTTCATACCATGTCATTTGAATTAAAATATGATTTCTCATTTGCAAGATAAAACAAGTCACAATCTACGATCTATATGACATGACCAAAGTAATGAGTGCTTGTGAAACAAAAGTAGTAATAAAATTCTGTGAAAAGTGGATAGAAAGCAACATCTGTGATTTAAACAAATTATTTTGAAATTTGTAATCCTTTTATAAAGGTAAAATGGAAAGGACAACTACAGACTTCTAGAAGGCACAACTATACATATATATATATACACACACACAGTATCACATATTTACTATATGATATAGCAATTCCACTCCTAAATATATAACCAAATACATTGAAAACAGATTCAAACACATCAGTGTATATCAATGTTCATTGCAGCATGATTTACAATAACCAAAAAGTGTAAACAACACAAGTGTCCATCAAAAAATAAATCAGTTTTTTAAATGTGGTATAATATTAATGGAATACTATTCAGCTATAAAAAGGAACAAAGTTCTGATATATGCTACAGATGATGTGAAAATATTTTGCTAAGTGAAATAAGCTAAACACAAAAGGACAAATACTGTGTGATGTCACTTATATGAGTTGTTAAAAATAGGCAAATTGGTACTTCCCTGGTGACACAGTGGTTAAGAATCCACCTGCCAATGCAGGGGCCACAGGTTCGAGCCTTGGTCCGGTAAGATCCCACATGCCACAGAACCACTAAGCCCATGCACCACAACTACTGAGCCGGTGCTCTAGAGCCTGTGAGCCACAACTACTGAAGCCCGCATGCCTAGAGCCCATGCTCTTCAACAAGAGAAGCCACCACAATGAGAAGCCCATGCACCGCAACAAAGAGTAGCCCCCACTCACCACAACTAGAGAAAGCCCGCATGTAGCAACGAAGACCCAGCACAGCCAAAAATAAATACATAAATAAATTAATTAATAAAAAGAAAAAAAAAAGGAATAGGCAAATTAATAAAGACAGAAAGTAGAATAGAGATTACCAGAGGCTAAGGAGAGGAAAGAATCATTAGTTATTGTTTAATGGATTTAGAGCAATATCATGAGTGTAATTAATGTTAAAATTGGTTCATCTTTTTAATTTCATGACATTGGCTTCTTGTGATCTCAGGATAATTGTCATACAATATGCAATTTCCTAACACTTCCTCCCTCAGCCAAGCTATGCTAAAAACTAGAGTTTCAATAGGTAAGCCTGGGTAAGAAGACCAGCAGCTTTGTTGCAAGAAGGAGTAGATATATTTATGAGAGGAGGTGGGGCATGAAAAACAAATGATTTTGTCAGATAAAAGTTAGTTGTGTTATGAAAAGACATGGGAAACTTGCAGCTTTGTGAGGTTGAAGCTGGTTAGCTTGGCATGAGCAGGGAACCAGCCAGAAACTTATCAGGGTTATCTTGGACAAGAGATACAGAAGGGCTAGATAAAGTCTCCCCAAATCCTTGCCTGCCTGGGACATAATATGCACACATAGGAGAGGCTCACATGGTGGTAAGAAAAACCAAGGAAGTAATGAGAACCAACTTAACTTGGAATGTGCTTTCGACTGCCCACAAAGATTGATTGTCAGAGAGTGGAAGGAAGCCTTCTGAGGTGTTTTCTCAAATTATTGGCTGAACACAAAGCCATAAAGACATATTGGAAATCTACAGAAAGCCAGGCAGCTATAGCCTTATGAGATGCATTTCATAAAGAAAAAGACTTGAAATCAAAATTACTTCTAGATCCATGGGCTGCAGAATGGATATTGTGTTAGCAGGCATGAAAACATTAATCTCTTTGTACATCTTCATCAGAGCTATTGGGTGATCAAGGGCTTTGTCAATGAGCAGTTATATTTTGAAAGGAATCTTTTTTTTCTGAGTAGAAAGTCTCAACGGTGGGCTTAAAATATTCAGTAAACAATGTTGTAAACGGATGTGCTGTCATCCAGGCTTTGTTATTCAATTTATAGAGCACAGGCAGAGTAGATTTTGCATAATTCTTAAGGGCTCTAGGATTTTTGGAATGGTAAATTGACTTTGGCTCAATTTAAAGTCACCAGCTGCATTAACCCCTAACAGAAGAGTCAACCTATCCTTTGAATCTTTGAAGCCAGGCAGTGACTTCTCCTCTCAAGCTATGAAAGTCCTAGAAGTCATCTTCTTCCAATAGCAGGCTGTTTTGTCTACATTGAGCCTGTTGTTTACCGTAGACACCCTCATTAGTTATCTTAGCTAGATCTTCTGGATAACTTACTGCAGCTTCTACATCAGCACTTGCCGCTTCAACTAGTACTTTTATGTTATGGAGATGGCTTCTTTCCTTAAACTTCATGAACCAAACTCTGCTAGTTTTCAACATTTTTTTTCCAGCTTTTTCACTTCTCTCAGATGTCACAAAATTGAAAGGAGTTAAGACCTTGCTCTGGATTAGGCTTTGACTTAAGGGAATGTTGTGGCTAGTTTGATCTTCTATCCAGACTACTAAAATTTTCTCCATATCAGCAATAAGGATGTTTTGCTTTCTTATCATTTGTGCATTTACTGGAGTGTCACTTTTAATTCTCGCCAAGAAGTTTTCCTTTGCATTCACACCTTGCCTAACTGTGTGGTGCAAGAGGCCTAGCTTTCTGCCTATTTTGGCTTTGGACATGCCTTCCTCACTAAGCTTAATCATTTCTAGTTTTCAATTTAAAGTGAGAGACATTTGACTCTTTCTTCCACTTAAACACTCAGGATACATTGTAGGGTTATTAATTAGCCTCAGTTCAATATTGTTTTGTCCCAGGTAATAAAATGGCATGAGGAGAGTGAGATGGGGAAATAGCTGGTCTGTGGAGCAGTCAGAACACACACAACATAAAATTAAGTTCACAGTCTTATATGGGTGTGGTTCATGGTGCCCCCAAACAATTACAATAGTAACATAAAAAATCACTGATTGGGCTTCCCTGGTGGTGCAGTGGTTGAGAGTCCGCCTGCCGATGCAGGAGACACGGGTTCGTGCCCCGGTCCGGGAAGATCCCACATGCCGCAGAGCGGCTGGACCCGTGAGCCATGGCCGCTGAGCCTGCGCGTTCGGAGCCTGTGCTCCGCAACGGGAGAGGCCACAACAGTGAGAGGCCCGCGTACCGCAAAAAAAAAAAAAAAAATCACTGATTACAGATCATCATAACAAATATAATAATTATGGGAGAATTCTCACAATATAATAACATAATAGTATTGTGAGAATTAACAAAATATGACACAGATACATGAAGTGAGAAAATGTTACAAAAATGGTGCCAATAAACTTGCTTGATGCAGGGTTGCCACAGACCTGCAATTTGTAAAGAATACAGTATCTGTGAAGTCGCAATGAAGCAAAGTGCAATTAAGCAAAGTCTGACTGCACCTTGAAGACCGAGAAGTGGAAATTAGTCAATATTTTGAAAAAAAGAAGAAATGAAGACAAATGAAAAGTAACAGAAAACTGTGAAACAAGTGCATCAATGTAAGGATAATGGGAGTTCAGAAAAGAAAAGAAGTAAAACGTATTCTAAGAAATATGGCAGAAAATTTGCCAAATTTAATGAAAACCATACCAACCATAATAAATACAGAGATCCACAGTTAGCCACACCAAACAACTAAAGAAACAACTAAATATTAAAGAGAAAGAAAACATCTTGAAAAGGAAAGAATATCTCATCATTTTCAGGGAAATAGTATTGATAATATTACCAATGGCTGATGTCTCTTTAGAAACAAGAGAGTTCAGATGTCATTAAAATGAAATATTCAAGTACTCAGAGAAAAAACTGTCATCCAAGAATAGTATATATATAAAAGTTATTATTAAAAAATGAAGACAAATTTAAAACATTCCCAGATAAATAAAAACTGAGAAAATGCATGGCTAGTATACCTACCTTAAAAAAATATTAAAGGAGTCCATCTGGGTTAAAGGAAAGAACAACAGATAGAAACTCAAATATGCATGAAGAATTGAAAAGCTCCAGAAATGATAAATATGTAGATAAATATAAAAGACTGTGTTATGGGCTAAATTCTTTCTCCCTAGAATTAATGTATTGAGTTCTTAACTCCTAGTACCTCAGTGTATGATTGTATTTTGAGATAGGGCCTTTAGAAAAGCAAGAGGTTAAATGAGATCATATGAGTGAGGACTAATTCAATAAGACTTGTGTCCTTATAAGAAGAGAAGAAGATGACACAGACATGCATGGAGAGGACCATATGAGGACACAAAGAGAAGACATATCCAAGCCAAGGATAGAGACTTGAGAAGAAATCAACCCTGGTGACACCTTCATCTTGAACTTCCAGCCTCAAGGACTATTAGAAAATACATTTCTGTTAGTCCAGCTAATCTGTTGTAATTTGTTATGGCAGATCTTTTTGTATACTTTAACTAACATAAAGTATACAAAAATATCTTTCACCTTTATTCTGTTAATGTATTTGAAAAATAGTTGATTGTTTAAAGCAACATTTATAATATTGCATTGTTAAGTTTATAACATACAGAGATATAATATATGAAAATAATATGACATATAGGCTGTATTGGAGCAAAATTGCTATATTTTAGTAGAATCAAGTGAGCTTTAATATGAATTGGACTGGGAAAAGTTAAAGTTCTCTATTTAATCCCTATAACAGCCACTAAGAAAATAACATTAGAATATAGTTTAAAATCAATAGAGAAATTAAAATGGTATAGTATAAAATATGTGTAATAAAAAGGCAATAAAAGAGGACTAGAAGAACAAAAATACATGAAATATATGAAAAACAAGGAACATAACAGAAGATGTAAATTCAAACATTTTAATGATTATGTTAAATATGAATGAACTGAACATTCCAATTAGAATTAATTCTCAGACTAGATAAAATAATCAAGTCTTAATTATATGTTCTCCACAGTGGTACACTTTAGATACAAAGACACAAATAACTTGAAAATAAAGTATGATAAAGATACAGTGTGCAAACACTAACCATAACAGGGCTGCAGGGGCTACATCAATATAAGACAAAAACACACATCAAAACAAGAAATATTGTAACAGACAGAAAGGTCATTTCATAATGATAATAGGTGCCGTGAATCATAAAGGTGTAATTGAAAATGTACATGCACCTAAACAATGAGACCACTAAATACATGAAACAAAAATGAACCAATTGAAAGGAAAAATAATTCAACAATTACAGTGTGAGGTTTCAATCTCTGTCTTAGAAATAGACACAAAATCAGTAAGCATATAGAAGAGGTGAACCACACTATCAACCAACTTGTTCTCACTGACAGATACAGAACATTCCAATAGATAACAGCAGAACACACATTATTTTAAATGCAAATGAAACATCCACTAAAATAGAACCTATGTCAGGCAATAAAAAATCTCAATAACTTTAAAAGGATTGAAGTCACAATGTGTATGTCATCTGTTTGCAATAAGTGATTACAAATAACACAAAGAATTTTAGGGAATTTCCAAATAATTGAAAATTGAAAAACATTTTAAATAGTCTAAGGCTCAAGTAAAAAAAAATCACAAAAGTAATTAAAAAGATATTTACTAAATGAATTAATAACTTAACTTTTTCCTCAAGCAACTATATAAAGAACAAACTGAACCCAAAGCAAACAGATATAAATAATAAAGATTATAATGAAAGAGAAATCAGAATCAGTCATTTTGTGGATAGATACAAGCTGATTCTAAAATTTACAGAGAAAGGCAAAAGACCCAGAATACCCAATGCAATATTTAAGAAAAGGACAAAGTTAGAGAACTGACAGTCTTCAAGATTTACTACAAATCTACAGTAATCAAGAGAATGTGGAACTGGCAAAAGTGTAGACAAATAGATGATCAGAACAGAATAGAGTGAAGAAATTGACTTATAGAAATATGGTCTGTAATGAAGCAGCAAAGTTAGTGCAATAGGCAAAGGATAATCTTTTCAATAAATATGCTGGAACAACTGGACATCCACATGCAAAAAACAAAAAATGAATCATGACAGAATTTTCACCCTTCATAAGAATTTACTCAAAATGGATCATATCCTAAATGTAAATTAACACAGGATTATAAAATCCCCAGAAGTTAACATACAAGAATATTAAGGTTATCTTAGCTTTGGTGATGGTTTTTCAGATACAACACCAGAAGCACAATATTTGAATAAAAAACTTGGAATTTTTGATTTCATTAAAATTAAAACCTTTTTCTCTACTATAGATACTGTTATGGGAATGAAAAGACAAGTCATAGACAATGGGAAAATATTTACAAAACATATCTAGTAAGGATTGTTATCCAGGTTATATGAAGACCTCTCAAAACTTGACAAGGTTGTCAAGTTAGTAGTTTAAGTAACGTTACTTATGGATGAAAGTAGAAAATATCATTCAAAATTTGTACTTTATTAACAAACCTCTGTCTCTCTCTCTCTCTCTCTCTCTCTCTCTATATATATATATATATAAACACAAACATGCACACACACATACACATAAATGTATGTACATGCATATATTGCAAATCATATTTCAAGACTTGAAATGCTCAAAATTATTTATGCCAAAAAGCATTTGCCCTTGTTTGTTCAAGATAGGAATTAGTAGTCTAGGATCTTAAGTCTACATGTTTTTCATTTTGCAATGCTATAGAAAGATAAATAGTAATTACCATTGCCCTTGTAATAGAAATCATTTGCTATTAAAGCAGTATTTTATAGGAAACTATAATTATAAAACCACAAACCAAGTTACTGAAACACTCACATGAAACACATGACTGACAAAAGTGGATAAAAGGCATATATCTTATTTACATACAAATAACATATAACATGATATATTCTGAGGCCCCTCCAATTTCCTCACCTGTGATATAATAGGATTATATATCAAAACTCACATGATCAGCTTATTATTTATTATTCAATATCTCTATGTATTTTTCTGCTTTATAAAACCAATGCCCCTACTCTTCTTTTTTCCTCTTAATTTGTAACAGTAATTATTTTCTAATTTCTTAATTATAAATCCTGTTAGAATTTAAAACCTTTAAAAATATAGCTAATTTATCATTGGAATTTATTACCCTATTAAGAAACATCCCAGTTATTTCTTAGTTAAAACTTATTACTTTGGGGGGTCTTTGTTTATAGGAGGGGGCATAATCTACAGGAGTTATTTATGGACTATTTAACTTATTTGGTGTTTAGAAGGCTGCTATTTTCAAACATTCCAGGGAATTTCTTAATACTGTTATCCAAATAATGTGACACTATTTTATTAAAGAATCAGTTGGTTGTTGGTCTTTGCTTGTTTGTTTTTACATAAAGCAAAAACCTCAGGAGTTCTCTCTGCACTTACTAACTAAAAATGAGGACTGATGAGAAGGCTTTCTTGAGAGGGAGCTAGTCAAAATGCTCCAGGGCTTTTTCTCTCAGACCAAATCATTCTTCAAAACTCACTGGGAATGTAACCTTTCTTTCTGGGGCAGAAGGTGAAACTCCATAAATCCAGTTATGAGTATTCCATTCTGAGTTTAAAAGCATTCTACTGATCCAGAATATTCAATAGCAAGGGGACTTATTCAGTGGTAGAAAGTTCCTTGAGGATTCTTATAGTTTAAGTGGAACTGACTGAGATTATCTTGGGTCATGCTTATATTTCAGCAGCTAAAGATTTAAAAGTGTAAAAGTACTTGAGTTGTGATTTTCATTCTTAGCTTTTGGCTGAAATGAAGTTACCTGGATTACAGTAGAGACTGAATTGTTGTCAATGTTGAGACACAAACTTGAGGAAAGGAGCCCAGCAATAAAAATGCGATTATCAGGGAAAGAAGCTGAGTAATTGTTCTAGGGAAGGATGAATGCAAAGTAACTAAATAACAGCAGAGACATTTACTCTATACTCGATATCCAGGTCTTGGTGGAACATGCCTGGAAAATTAAAATTGGAGTGAAATTCTGTATGTATCAGTATATGATACTGTAAGGGAAAAACAGCAACAAAACAGATGCGTTTCCCACACCATAAAAAAGTACCAGTGGTTTTTAAAACACCAAATCTATATCTTCTTTGTGTTACGCAGGTCAGCAAGTGGGCTTATTCCAGCCCCTTTGGAACCTGAGGCATGGCTGACAAGAGGATTTCCCTCTAATAATACTTCCAGGTCAACACATGCCTCCAGCATTTTCTTCTGCAGGAGAAGAAAATATGAAAAATCACACAATGCTTTTTAATACTTCAACCCTAAAGTGACATATACCTAATATCCATAAAAAAATATGAACCATAAACTTTTAAAAAATGTGTCTTAGAAAGACGTTTTAATAAAATTCAAATTCAAAATTCTGGGAAATTTTTTCAATACGTTTCTGGCAAAGACTTATAATTTTAATTTTAAAGGAATTCTTTAAAATTAAAGAATTCTTATTCTTTTAATAATTCTTATTAATAATTCTTTTAATAATTCTTATTAATTATTCTTATAAAGAATAATTCTTATTCTTTTAATTTTAAAAGAATTCTTATAAATCAATAATAAGACAAATAAATTAATAATTGACAAATATTTGAAAAATATGTTAAATTTTATTATATAAAATACTAATATATAATTAATATCATTTTATTATATAAAATATATTTTTTGAAAAAATATAAAACCCAAAAGAAATATTTTTAAATCTGTTCAAATCTATTGGATTGGTAATAAGACATTAAATAATTTTAGAAGTAAGACCTTAAAGAGGAAAACAGAATGACAAACACAGTTTATGCTTAATTTCCCTGTAAGAGTAAGTTAGGCAGAATAGTGGCACTCCAAAAATGTCCACCTCCTAATTCTGAAAACACACAAATATGTTACATGGCAAAAGGGACTTTTCAGAAGTAAAGGATCTTAAATGGGGGATATTATCCTGGATTATCTGGGTGTGTCAAATATAATCACAAACGTCATTACAAGCAGTAAATGGAAGCAGGAGAGTTAAAGAAGATGAGATGAGATGTAACCAGTGTCAGAGTGGAGAGAAATTTGAAGATGCTCTGTTGCTGGCTTTCACATTTGAGGAGGGTCTATGAGCCAAGGACTTCAGGTGCACTGGGGAAGGCAGAAAAAGAAAAACAATTGAATTATTCCCTAGATTCCCCGGAAGGAAACAGCCCAGCTGTTACCTTGATTTTAGCCCAGTGAAACCCATTTTAGACTTCCAACTTCTAGAACACTTAGTACACATGTGTGTGTGTTTTAACCACCAAATCTGTGGTAATGTGTTACAGCAGCAATACAAAATTAATACAAGGGGTCTATTCCAATCCAGCACAGATATCTAAGAATCTAATCAAATCCAGTGATGAGCTTTTGGGTCTACTGATTAAACAAAATTGGAATCCAGAATTTGGGGGAGATGAGGATTATAAACAACCCACTCTAGCAGTAAGGGTAAACACTAATTGAAGATGCTATTACCGTGACTGAAAGCCCAACTTTTAATTATTTCAATCCCTAAAATTGGATTAGGTAAATCATCAAAATTTGCTAATTGCCCTAGATTCCTACAAGAAAGAGAGTCAGATCTCTTCAACAGAAGATAATAACATCTTTAGCTTCATGTTTTCCTCTAATTCATTATAAAGAATTCTCAGCACTCAATCAAATATAACTAGGTATCCAAGGTGAAAACAGGACATAAAAGAAAACTGTGAGAGACATCAAACCATACACACAATGTACAAGGATAATGTTATAAGAGTAATAGGAGTTATAGGAGTAATATATATAGGAGTAATCAGGCACAGACATTAAATAACTCTGTTTATCATGATAGATACATAAAATGCAGTATTAATAAATTCAGAAGAAATTTGAAAGCAGTTAAAAGGAGCCAAATATAAAATAGTAAATTAAAATATCCACTATTAAGAACTGAATGGATGGATTTATCAGCAAGGTAGAGAGAACCAAAAATAGGATTGGAGAATTGGTAATATGTGAGAAATAAATATTCATAAAAGTCAAAAAGAAACACAAATACAGAGAATACAGAAGAGGGTTAGAAATGTAGGAAATAAAGTGAGAAAGTTTAAAATGTGTGTAACTGGAATCTCACATGAAAGTTGACTACAAGTAAGGAAAACACACTGTATGAAATTAAAATTTCAAAGGAAATTTTATCAAAGGAAAATAACGAAGGAACAACAACAAAAATAAACCATGGTTTCAAAAAGTCATAAGAACTCCAAGCATGTTCAAGAATAGCACTCTAACAAATGTTGGTGAAGTTGTGGAACAACTGGAACGCTCACATGTTGCTGAGAGAGGTTTGAGGGGGATGTTATGTAAATTGGTAAAACGACTTGGAAAAATATTTGTCATAAATGTTTTTAATATGCATGCATTCGGTGACCAACCCATTCCACTCCTAGGCAGATAGCAAGAAATATAAGTGTGTGCATATCTAAAGACTATACAAGAATATTCATAAAACACTATTTATAACAGCCAAAACAAGCAAACAGAAAAACCCATAAAACTCTATCATTACAGAATGTTTAAATAAATTATGGTGCCTCAATAATATAAATTCTATACAGAAATAAAAATTCACATTGATGAACCTCATAAACCTAATGTTAAATAAAAGAAGCCAGACACAGTAATATATTTTTGTATTATTCTATTTAAATAGAGATTAAAACAGACAAAAGGAAACTATACTCATAGCATCTGGAATAATGGTTACCTTCAAACAAGAGTAAGAGAGAAATGATCTCAGATGAAGGTATTAGTCGACTTTCTAACCTTGTTTGTGACTCACAGGTACTTGTTTCTTGATAATTGATTGAGTCACACAGAGATAAATTAATTAGCAAGATATTTTAGAAAAGAATTAGTAAATTAGTTTCCTGCAGCTTCTGTAACAACCTACCACAAATGGTGACTTAAAACAACTGAAATTTATTCTTTCACAGCTCTGGAAGGCAAATGTCCAAAATCATTTTCACTGTGTTGAAATCAAGGTGTCAGCAGGGCCATATTCGCCCAGGAGGCTCTAAGAGAAAATCCATTGCTTGCCTCTTCCAGCATCTGGTAGCTGCCTGCATTCCTTGACTGTGACCACATCATTCATTCCAATCTGCCTCCATTATCACAATGCCTTCCCCTCTTGCACAGAATGTGTTTTAACTCCCCGACTTGTGACTGCATTTAGGGTCCACCCAGAAAATCCAGGGAATCTTTCCATCTCAGTGTCCTCATCTAATCATCTGTGCAGAGACACTTTTTCCTCATGAAATTATTTTCATGTTACAGGTATTTGGACCTAATACATTTGGAGGAGCAATTCTGCTTACCACACCTGGTAAAAATTTTAACAGAGGATTAGAAATTATTAAAAAATATTTTATATAGGAATAATGATAGCCTTCAGTCTTCTTCACAGATATTTCTTGCTTTCCTCCTTTTAGACACTTAATACATTTGCCTTTCCATAGCGAGCTGTAGCAAGAGATGTTTAAATGACTTTGATTAAAGGCATGTGTGTACTTTTGTGATTCATCACATTTCCTATCATCTGCCACATTGACCAGTGATTTTATTTTATTTTTTTTAAGTTTTATTGGAGTATAGTTGATACAAAATGTTGTGTTAGTTTCTGTTGCACAGCAAAGTGAATTAGTTCTACATATACATATATCCACTCTTTCTTAGATTCTTTTCCCATATGGGCCATTACAGAGTATTGAGTAGGGTTCCCTGTGCTATACAGTAGGTCCATATTAGTTATCTATTTTACATATAGTAGTGTGTACATGTCAATCCCAATCTCCCAGTTTATCCCTCCCCCCAGCCCTTTCCCCCCTGGTAACCGTAATTTTGTTTTCTACATCTGGGACCCTATTTCTGTTTTGTAAATAAGTTCATTTGTGTCATTTTTTTAGATTCCACATATAAGCGATATCATATATTTGTCTTTCTCTGTCTGACTTACTTTACTCAGTACGACAATCTCTGGGTCCATCCATGTTGCTTCAGATGACATTATTTTGTTCATTTTTATTATGGCTGAGTAATATTCCATTGTATATATGTACCACAGCTTCTTTATCCACTCCTCTATCGATGTACATTTAGGTTGCTTCCATGTTGGAGCTATTATAAATAGTGCTGCAATGAACATTGGGACGTATGTATCTTTTTGAATTATGGTTTTCTCCTGATACAGGCCCAGAAGTGGGATTGTAGGATCATATGGTAGCTCTATTTTTAGTTTTTTAAGGAACCTCCATAATGATTGTATCAATTTACATTCCCACCAGCAGTGCAGGAGTGTTCCCATTTCTCCACACCCTCTCCAGCATTTATTGTTTGTAGATTTTTTGATGATGGCCATTCTGGCTGGTGTGAGGTGATTCCTCATTATAATTTTCATTTGCATTTATCTAATAATTAGTGATGTTGCACATCTTTTCATGTGTTTTTTGGCACATGTGCTTTATGTGCCTTATATCCTCTTCGGAGAAATGTCTATTTAGCTCTTTTGCCCATTTTTTGATTGGGTTGTTTGTTTTCTTGACATTGAGCTGCATGAGCTATTCATATAGTTTGGAGATTAATCCCTTGTTGGTTGCTTCGTTTGCAAATATTTTCTGCCATTCTGTAGGTTGTCTTTTTTTTTTTTTTTTTTTTTTTTTGCAGTACGCGGGCCTCTCACTGTTGTGGCCTCTCCCACTGTGGAGCACAGGCTCTGGACGCGCAGGCCCAGTGGCCATGGCCCACGGGCCCAGCCATTCCGCAGCATGTGGGATCCTCCCGGACCGGGGCACGAACCCGTGTCCCCTGCATCGTCAGGCAGACTCTCAACCACTGCACCACCAGGGAAGCCCGGTCCCATTTGTTTTTATTTTCATTACCTCTAGGAGGTGCAAGAGACTCAGCTAGCCTGGGACCATCAGTGACAATATCAGAACCCCACTTTACTGTTTAGAAATATAAATGTATCATAATTCAGGTTAACTCCTTCATTGGCTTTTAACCTATATCTCTGCATTGAATTAATGTGGTGGAGGATCATACATTTAATGTTCTAGTTTATTCAAAATTATAATTTAGAGCATTTGGCCTAATCCGTTAAGTCAGCTTTTCTTGATTAAGTGACCAGAGGGTTATTTAAAACTCTCACTAGGAACTTCTGTTTTGAGTTCTCCTGAAGCCAAGATTGCTGACACAGATATTGGAGGCTTGAGTTGGAGCGAGAGCATTGTCATGTGTGAGTAAGGTCCTCTGCGGAGCTTGTGCATGGAATGTCTCTGGAACTTCTGGCCCTTGCCTGCACTCTTCTTTTCATGCTGAACCATATCATTTGTCTTTAAGTAAAATCTTTAGATGAGTTTGCTCTGTGGTGTCTATTGAACTTATTCAAATATCTAAACTGTGGAAATCTTTGTATGCTTAAACCTGGAAATTGGAAAGATGTAACAACTCTGGGCCAACCTTTGATTAATGAGCAGCAAAAGCCATTAGGTACATGTTCCCCTCATTTGTGTCTCAGAGGAACAATTCTGAAAAGCATTATAAAAGCTTCCTCAGGCTATCCCCAGCCACATTGATCCCTGGTTTCTCACAGAAGAAACTAACTCATTATTCTCCTTTAGATTGGCTTTCCTTTCTTTCCTGTTTTATTCTTCCCAGGCTTTCCATTCTTGGTTTCTGGGATCAATTTCCCAAAGCCGGCAATCCCTAGATTTAGATTCTGATTTCTGAAATAAACTCAAGCTAAGACACTCTAATAAATTGTATGCTGTTTTTCCTATTCTTTAAAAAAAATTTATGACATAGTATTCTTACTAGCAAATGCTAAATAGATGTGAAATTTTGAAATAAAACCTCTGCTATTACAGTCTGTAGGAATTATTAAGCTCCTGCATAAACTAAAATTATGCCCATTTCTTTGCTGAGAATAATTCTGGATTAAATGAGTTGTCTTTTCATTTTTAGCCTTCACTCTTCACTTACTTTTAAAACAATTTATTGAAATAAAGTTGATTTACAGTGTTATGTTAGTTTCAGGTCATAGAAAAATGACTCAGTTATGTGTATATATATATATATATATATATGTATGTATAATTCTTTTTCAAATAATACATATATTCTTTTTAGATTCTTTTCCATTATAGGTTATTACAAGATATTGAGTATAGTTCCCTGCGCTATACAGTATGTCCTTGCTGGTTATCTATTTTATATATAGTCGTGGGTATATTTCAATCCCTGAATCCTAATTTGTCATCTCCCCTTTCCCCTTTCGTAAACATGTTTGTTTTCTATGTCTGGGAGTCTATTTCTGTTTTGTAAATAAGTTCATTTGTATAGATTCCACATGTAAGTGATATCACATAATATGTGTCTTTTTCTGTCTTACTGCACTTAGTGTGATAATTTTTAGGTTCACTCATGTTGCTGCAAAAGGCGTTATGTCATTCTTTTATGTCTGAGTAATATTCCATTGTGTATATGTACCACATCTTCTTTATCCATTCATCTGTCTATGGACACTTAGGTTGTTCCCATGTCTCAACTATTGTAAATAGTTCTACAATGAATATTGCCTTCACTTTTCATTTAAATGCTAATCTATATAATGAGGGAAAATTGGTTTTTAGGTACTATCCAAGAATTTTCCTGAAATGTAATAAGGCCTGAATCCTCAGCATGAATGATACCACTGAGCAGAATTAAAGACTAACATTGATACACATTGCTTTAAAATTGAAGTTCATTAAGGAAAAGTTTGGTAAAAGAAAAAGAAAGCTAAGGAAACAGAATTATAAACTGAGAGAAGACTAATTATTAACAACAATAGATGGCAAATGTCAGTGAGTAATAATCTCAAAATTCTAAGGGGAAATTGAAATTTGACCTTTATATCCAACAAATTAATCAACCTAAAAGAAATTAAATATAAAGTTATATGTAACTTTCAAAAACTTTTACTACTGTTAGATCCATTAAATGAAAAGTTTGAAGTCAGGATGTGACTTCCCCTGAAGTCCAGGGGAAAAATATAAACAATGTACTTCAAAGAGAAAACAAAGAATTCAAAATGTATAGTAAAATATAATGAAAAAGTAAATCAACATGACATTCTGGCCAATGCCCAAAATATGATTGTGATAAGATAGTAAATATATATATATATATATATATATATATATGTATGTATTTATAATTAAAATTCTAGACAAAATACTACCTCGGAATTTAGGAATAAGCTTTTCAGATGGAAGTGAAAATCTGAATAAGAATCTAATGAGAATAACTTGCCTTATTCAGGACTATACTAAAGATAAGAATGAATTCAGACTTGTTTAAAAATATACATGTTACCAATTAAAGGCTAATGACTAAAATAATATAACTGTAGTTTGTAAATCATTTACATCAGAACAGGAATAAAAGATGGCTCTAGAGTGAAAGGAAAATGATATTGACCCAACATTTAGCTAGGGCACAGAAAATGTATACTGTACATTCATTTCTAGTGGTAATGTAAATTGGAACAGTTACTTTAAGGAGTAATTTAAATTGATCTAATAGAAATTTAAATAGAATAAATTTAAATAGAAATTTAAATACCCATACCATCCCATATTCAGTCAGTAATTCCTGAATATACACTGGAGAAACACTTGTTCACATGCACAAATGGACATATACAGGAAAGAGCCTAGCAGCAGTTTTGGTAATTTAATTTGATTTAAAAAATATAAAATTCCATCGAAAGGAAATAGATAAATAAATTGTTAACACACAGGTACACAAGCACAAACACACACACAATCAAATTTTATACAATACTTTAGTTGTCTCTTTCCTACTCTTTAATTTCTCTTTCTCACTCAGCCTATAGAAAAATAATAATGGGTATATATGTATAACCTATTATTATTAATTTTTTTCCCTTTATTCTTTTTCTTTTACTGGAGTAAAATTGCTTTACAATGTTGTGTTAGTTTCTGCTATACAGTGAAGTGAATCAGCTATATGTATACCTATATACACTCCCTCTTGGACATCCCTCCCCCACATCCTCCCCTCATCTAGGTCATCACAGAGCACTGAGCTGAGCTCCCTGTGCTATACAGCAGGATCCCACTAGCTATCTATTTTACACATGGTAGTGTATTTATGTCAAACCTAATCTCCAAATTTGTCCCACACTCCCCTTCACCCACTGTGTCCACATGTCCGTTCTCTACATCTGCGTCTCTATTCCTGCCCTAAAAATAGGTTCATGTACCATTTTTCTAGATTCCACATATATGTGTTAATATATGATATTTGTTTTTCTCTTTCTGGATTACTTCACTCTATATGAAAGACTCTAGGTCCATCGACATCTCTATACATGATCCAATTTCATTCCTTCTTATGTCTGAGTAATACTCCATTGTGTATATATACCACATCTTCTTTTTCCATTCATCTAGTTTTGGACATTTAGGTTCTTTCCATGTCCTGGCTGTTGTAAAGAGTGCTGCAATGAACACTGGGGTACATGTGTCCTTTTGAATTATGGTTTTCTCAGGGTATATGCCCAGTAGTGGGATTGCTGGGTCATATGGTAGTTCTATTTTTAGTTTTTTAAGGAAACTCCATACTCTTCTCCATAGTGGCTCTATCAATTTACATTCCTACCAACAGTGCAAGAGGGTTCCCTTTTCTCCACACCCTTTCCAGCATTTATTGTTTGTAGATTTTTTGATGGTGGCCATTCTGGCCAGTGTGAGATGATACCTCATCGTAGTTTTTGATTTGCATTTCTCTAATGACTAGTGATGCTGAGCATCCATTCATGTGTTTGTTGGCAATCTGTATATCTTCTTTGGAGAAATGTCTATTTAGGTCTTCTGCCCATTTTTGGATTGGGTTGTTTGCTTTTTGATATTGAGTCCCATGAGCTGTTCGTATATTTTGGAGATTAATCCTTTGTCTGTTGCTGTATTGGCAAATATTTTCTCCCATTCTGAGGGTTGTCTTTTCATCTTATTTATGGTTTCCTTTGCTGTGCAAAAGCTTTTAAGTTTCATTAGGTCCCATTTGTTTATTATTGTTTTTATTTTCATTACTCTAGGAAGTGGGTCAAAAAAGATCTTGCTGTGATTGGTGTCAAAGAGTGTTTTTCCTATGTTTTCCTCTATGAGTTTTATAATGTCTTGCCTTACATTTAGTTCTTTAATTCATTTGGAGACTATTTTTGCATATGGTGTTAAGTAGTGTTCTAATTTCATTCTTTTACATGTAGCTATCCAGTTTTCCCAGCACCACTTACTGAAGAGGCAGTCTTTTTTCCACTGTATGTTCTTGACTCCTTTGTCATAGATTAGGTGACCATATGTGCGTGGGTTTATCTCTGGGCTTTCTATCCTGTACCATTGATTTATATTTCTGTTTTTGTGCCAATACCATACTGTCTTGATTACCGTTGCTTTGTGGTATAGTTTGGGGTCAGGGAGCCTGATTCCAACAGCCCCATTTTTCATTCTCAGGATTGCTTTGGCTATTTGGGGTCTTCTGTGTTTCCAAATGAACATAAAATTTTTTGTTCTAATTCTGTGAAGAATGCCATTGGCAGTTTGATAGGGATTGCAGTGAAACTGTAGATTGCTTTGGGTAGTATAGTCATTTTCACACTATTGATCTTCCACTCCAAGAACATGCTATATTTCTCCATCTGTTTATGTCATCTTTGATTTCTTTCATCAGTGTTTTATAGTTTTCTAAGTACAAGTATTTTGCCTCCTTAGATAGGTTTATTCCTAGGTATTTTATTCTTTTTGTTGCAGTGGTGAATGGGATTGTTTCCTTAATTTCTCTTTCTGATCTTTCGTTGTTAGTGTATAGAAATGCAAGAGATTTCTGTGCATTAAATTTGCGTCCTGCAACTTTACCAAATTCACTGATTAGCTCTAGTAGTTTTCTGGTGGCATCTTAAGGATTATCTATGTATAGTATCATGTCATCTGCAAACAATGACAGTTTTATTTCTTCTTTTCCAATTTGTATTCTTTTTATTTCTTTTTCTTCTCTGATTGCCATGGCTAGGACTTCCAAAACTATGTTGAATAAGAGTGGCGAGAATGGGCATCCTTGTCTTGTTCCTGATCTTAGTGGAAATGCTTTCAGTTTTTCACCATTGAGTATGATGCTTGCTGTGGGTTTGTCATATATAGCCTTTTTATGTTGAGGTAGTTTCCCTCTATGCCCATTTTCTGGAGAGTTTTAATCATAAATGGATGTTGAATTTTGTCAAAAGCTTTTTCTGTATCTATTGAGATGATCATATGGTTTTTATTCCTTAATTTGTTAATATGGTGTATCACATTGATTGATTTGCATATATTGAAGAATCCTTGCATTCCTGGGATAAATCCAGTTGATCATGGTGTTTGATACTTTTAATGTGCTATTTGATTCTGTTTGCTAGTATTTTGTTGAAGATTTTTGCATATATGTTCATCAGTGAAATTGGTCTGTAATTTTCTTTTTTTGTTATATCTTTGTCCGATTTTGGTATCAAGGTGATGGTGGCTTTGTAGAATGAATTTGAGAGTATTTCTCCCTCTGCAATTTTTTGGAAGAATATGAGAAAAATGGGTGTTAGCTCTTCTCTAAATGTTTGATAGATTTGCCTGTGAAGCTATCTGGTCCTGGACTTTTGTTTGTTGGAAGATTTGTAATTACAGTTTCAGTGTCATTACTTGTGATAGATCTGTTTATATTTTCTCATTCTTCCTCGTTCAGTCTTGGAAAATTGTACCTTTCCAAGAATTTGTCCATTTCTTCATGGTTGTCCATTTATTGGCATATTATTTTTTGTAGTAGTCTCTTATAATCCTTTGTATTTCTGTGGTGTCAGTTGTGATTTCTTCTTTTTTCATTTCTAAGTCTACTGATTTACATCCTCTCTCTTTTATTCTTGATGAATCTGGCTAAAGGTTTATCAATTTTGTTTATCTTCTCAAAGAACCAATGTTTAGTTTTATTGATCTTTGCTATTATTTTCTTCATTTCTATTTCATTTATTTCTGCTCTGAACTTTATGATTTCTTTCCTTCTACTGACTTTGGATTTTCTTTGTGTTTCTCTCTCTAGTTGCTTTAGGTGCATTGTTAGATTGCTTATTTGAGATTTTTCTTGTTTCTTGAGGTGAGATTGAATTGCTATGAGCTTCCCTCTTAGAACTGCTTTTGATGCATCCCATAGGTTTTGGATCATTTTGTTTTCATTGCCATTTTTTTTCCATGTATTTTTATATTTCTTGTTTGAATACTTCAGTGATCTCTTGAATATTTAGTAGTGCAGTATTTAGCCTCCATGTATTTGTGTTTTTTGCAGTTTTTTTTCCTGTAACTGATATCTAGTCTTATAGTGTTATGCTCAGAAAAGATGCTTGATATGATTCAATTTTCTTAAATTTTCCAGGGCTTGATTTGTGACCTACGATGTGATCTATCCTGGAGAAAATCCCGTGTTCACTTGAGAAGAAAGTGTATTTTGCCACTTTGGGGTGGAATGTCCTATAGACATCAATTAAATCTATCTGGTCTACTGTGTCATTTAAATCTTGTGTTTCCATATTTATTTTCTGTTTGGATGACCTGTCCATTGGTGTAAGTAGGGTTTTAAAGTCCCCTACTATTATTGTGTTACTGTTGATTTCCCCTTTTATGGTGGTTAGCGTTTGCCTTAGGTATTGTGGTGCTCCTATGTTGGGTGCATAAATATTTATATTTGTTATACCTTCTTCTTCTTGGATTGATCCCTTGATCATTATGTAGTGTCCTTCCTTATCTCTTGTAACAGTCTTTATTTTAAAGTCTATTTTATCTGATATGAATATTGCTACTCCAGGTTTCTTTTGATTTCCATTTGCATGGAATATCTTTTTCCATCCCTTCGCTTTCAGCCTATATGTGTCCTTAGATCTGAAGTGGGTCTCTTGTAGACAGCATATATGTTGTCTTGTTTTTATATCCATTCAGCAAGCCTGTGTCTTTTGGTTGGAGCATTTAATCTATTTACATTTAAGGTAATTATCGATATGTATGTTCCTATTACCATTTTCTCAATTATTTTGGGTTTGTTTTTGTGGGTCGTTTTCTTCTCTTTTGTTTCCTACCTAGAGAAGTTCCTTTAGCATTTGTTGTAAAGCTGGGTTGGTGGTGCTAAATTCTCTTAGCTTTTGCTTGTCTGAAGGCTTTTGATTTCTCCATCGAATCTGAATGAGATCCTTGCTGGTGAAAATAATCTTGGTTGTAGGGGGTTTTTTTTCATCACTTTAAGTATATCCTTCCACCTGCTTCTGGCCTGCAGAGTTTCTATTGAAAAATCAGCTGATAACCTTATGGGGATTCCTTTGTATGTTATTTTTGGCTTTTCTCTTGCTGCTTTTAATATTTTTTCTTTGAATTTAATTTTTGTTAGTTGATTAATATGTGCCTTGTTGTGTTTCTCCTAGGGTTTATCCTGTATGGGACTCTCTGTGTTTCCTGGACTTGGGTGCCTGTTTCCTTCCCCATGTTAGGGAAGTTTCCACTATAATCTCTTCAAATATTTTCTCAGACCCTTTCTTTTTCTCTTCTTCTTCTGGAACCCCTATAATTCAAATGTTGGTGCATTTAGTGTTTTCCCAGAGGTCTCTGAGATTGGCTTCAATTCTTTTCATTCTGTTTTCTTTATTCTGCTCCTTGGCAGTTTTTTCCACCATTCTGTCTTCCAGCTCACTTATTCATTCTTCTGCCTCAAGTATTCTGTTATTGATTTCTTCTGTTGTATTTTTCGTATCAGTTATTGTGTTGTTCATCTCTGTTTGTTTGTTCTTTAGGTCTTCTAGATCTTTGTTAAACATTTCTTCTGTTTTCTCAATCATGCCTCCGTTCTATTTCCAAGATTCTGTATCATCTTTACTATCATTACTCTAAATTCTTTTTCAGGTAGATTGCCTATTTCCTCTTGATTTATTTGGTCTTATAGGTTTTTACCTTGCTCCTTCATCTGTGACATATTTTTTTGTTGTCTCTCTCTCTCTCTCTCTCTCTTTTTTTTATTGGTGGGATTGTGTTCCTGTCTTACTGGTTGTGTGGCCTGAGACTTCCAGTGCTGGAGTTTGTAAGCTGTTGGGTATAGCTGGGTCTTGGTGCTGAGATGAGGAGCTCCGGGAGACTTCACTCCAATAAATATTCCTTGGGGTCTGAGTTTCTCTGTTAATCCAGTGGTTCGGATTCAGAGCTCCCACCACAGGAGCTCTGGCCCAACTTCTGGCTCATTAACCAAGATCCCACAAGCCATGTGGGGCAGAAAAAAAAAAAGAAAGAAAAAAGGAGCAGAGCAATAACAGAGAGTAAAAAATAAAATTAGATTAGAAAGCTAATAGATATGTTAGAAAGAATAAAAAAATAAAAATATAGATGAGACAACTGGAAGGTAAAACAGAACCACAATCGTAAAAAAGAGGAGAAAAGGCCCTTGCTGTGGGGGGCGGGGTTTCAGCAGAGGCGGGGTTTAGGTGGTGGGCGGGGCCTATGCTTAAGACCCACATGACGGGAAAAGGCCCTGGGGGGGTCAGGGGTAAGGCTTAGGCTCAGTGCAGCAGGTGGGGCTGCAGCAGCAGGGGCCCAGGAGTGTCTTTAGCCTTGGAGGGCAGAGGACTAGGTCCAGGACCCCAGCAGGCTCACTGGGCCCAAAAGGATAGGGGAAATGCCAGGCGCATTCACCCCTGATCCTCCAATCCCAGACAGCCCCTCCCAGTTGTCCTCTCTTCTTCTTCCCCCCTCTCCCTCCTATGCCCCTGGGACCCACGTGGCTGGAGGGGACCCCAGAAGGCAGGAGACCAGATCCAGAAGCCCAGCAGGCTTCCCGGGGCCTGAGTGGGTGGGGGAAATACCAGCCATGCATCCCCTAATCCTCTGGTCTTGGAGGCCCCCTCCCGCTGGCCTCTCCTCTTCTCCCCCTGCCTCCCTCCTACACCCCTAGGACCCACATGGCCCAGAAGGGACCTCGGAGGGTGGAGGACCTGGCCCAGGAGACCTGCAGGCATCCTGGGGCTTGATTGGGCAGGGGAGATGCTAGGCACACTGCCCCCTGATCATATGAAACCCCTAGGGGGACCCAGGTGTGGGAACACCTCCTCCCTCCCATCCACTTCTCAGTGCACTAGTCCTGTCTGGGGCTCTACTTCTCCTCCCCCCTCACTACCCCCTCATCCTACCCGGTCATTCAGGGGTTCCTCCCATCTCCTTGGGTGTCCCTCCCATCTCCTTGGGTGTTGAGGTCCCCCACCAATGCCCAGCACGCACCCTAGTTGTAGAGAGACATGAACTCCATGTCTTCCCCTGCCACCATCTTGACTCCACCCCTAATCTAGTATTTTAAAAATATGTGTTATAACAAAATCACCTTATGGTGAATTTGAAACAAAACTCAAATGTTAATTTTTGTAATTTAGGCAAACTTTAAATTAAATACACATTAGGAACTACCTCTGCCGGCTATCATGAAGCAACTACCACGAAACTAGCAATGCCATCCTAAGCAGTTACAATTGATGAGGCAGCTGTATAATAGGCAGCCCAGAGCAGGGATTCCTGAATTAACAAAAACCCAAAATGAGAGTTCCAAAATCTCTTCTAGAGCTATTTATTTAAAAACAAGGAGATAATAACATATTAGACTATCACCACAGTTAAATAACTTCTTGCTCTATTTTTGAGTCCAATATGAGATTTACAAAAGACTCTGTACTTCATTTGGACTTTTAAACATTTATTTATTCCAAGGACATCCTACTGAATTTTGCATCTAAATTTTAAAGTGATTCTCATTTCAATATTTTTTGATGAAACACTTCACATTCTGAGTAAACACACACACACAATATATGGGTCCACATGAATAAAAATAATTTGACCCTTGATTCTACAATAAAAATCAAACAAACAAGGAATACAACAAACCAAAAAAAAAAGTGAAGTGCTAGTTGATTTAATAGTGGTATTTCTAAATGCAGCAGGAACATTAAAGCTCATATTTTCCTGTTTCAACTTTGAAGTTGTTTTTTGCTTTCTTCCTTAGAAAAAAAAAAAGACAGAGTCAGAGACAGAGAAAGAGAGCAGAGGGAGAGAGAGAGAGAGAGAATAGGGTTTGCTTGACATCACCTAGAAGAGGGAAGAAAAATTAAAAGGGTAAACATCTGTTACTAGGTTTCTACCATCCCACTCCCACCTTTATTTTTTCCTTTTTTTCCTATCATTTTATTTGTACAAAGGTAGTAGGCAGCATCCATGTTCCCTGGAACTCTTTCCATACACTTCTCATCAACAATCATTATTTTAGGTCAGATTAAAATTTTGTTCAGCCTAGACAGACTAGTTGAACAGACCGTAAGTCCTTCCCACGGGCTTCCTCCACTCCATTCCATACTCCCTTCTGCAGTAAAACACAAATATAATTCTGTTGTCATCCTACTTAAAAAGCTTCTACTTCTCCTTATCATCGGTAAATGAAATCAAAACCTCTGGGTACATAATTTAAATCTCTTTATAGTCTGACTCTTTCTAAATTTTCCTGCTTCAATCCTGGTGTTTCCTATGTGCCCCAACTATGCCATGTTCATTTCTGTGCTTTTCCCACTTGGTAGAGGATTCCATTGCAGTATCCATCATGGAGTGTGTGTATATATGTATACATATATACATACATGCAAACATATGCATACATATATATGTATTTCTTTACATACCTTTACTTCCCATTATGCTCTGAGCAGCTTGAGGCAGTGACTTCTGAACACTGTCCAGAATTGGAAAAATGTAAGGAAGTATAAATAGTTGTTGAAATATTATCTTGAAATCATTAGGAATGAGTCAATGAATAAATAAATGACACCCTCTACTCCCTATATTCAGGCCTACGAAGAACACATTTCTTATCTCCTCTACAAAGCTTCTCCAAAATATACTAGATCTCATCAACATCAGCATATTAGAAGTTGTTAAAACCAGTAGAGATAAGCAATACAATATATTCAAGAAAAGCAATAAAATTATGCAAATTTACTGGCTCAAAAACATGACTACTAGAATTCATTATAATACTCTTCTTAAACCCAAATATTAGATTCCATTTTCAAAGATATATAACAAAATTCTAGGTACATAAATATGTCAATACATCAAAATTTAGAATTGAGCCAGAAAATATTGAATTAAAAATAAAATGTTTTAGAATATAGGTTATTACAGATTTGATTTGCTAAATCTGTAATACACTACATTATAAGTCAACCTCCATTACTTCAGTAAAGGTTGTTTACTTTCCTGCAGTTATATATTTTTTTGTCTTAATACCTAATTACTGCTATCTAATTTCACTAAATTATGAGGGTACAGCTCCATTCACTGCTTGAAACTGAATATAATTATCAAATATTGAAAAATAATAATGAGGCATCCTTATAATTACAGTTAAGTACTTTCCTTGTGTATAGAGAAATATAAAAGTATCTTTTGTTATTCTGTATAGATAAATGATGTTTTGCTCATGAGCTAGAGGAAATTATCATAATGTTTGCCAAGGTGTTTCTCATATGCTTACAGAACCGCGTGGTGCTATTACCAGTCTACTTTCTCTCTTTAATAGCAAGAGTACGATTGTGGAGTTGTGATATCTGCTATAAAACAATTAGTTTTTCAATTATATAATTGCTCCCCTTTCTCTCTTAGTTTTTTCTCTGTTTATACTGAATCAAATTGCCTCTCCTCTTTCCTTTTGAATACTTTTTGTATTAATTTATATAGAATTACATTTTCTTCTCTCACTGTAAATTTTTGGTCATCCAATCACTGTTTTTTTTTATAAATCTATATAATCCTATTCCTGTAAATTAAAAGTTGAAGAAACAAGAACATGGTCTCCTCTCCACTTAAAGGTACCAGTCATAATATTGGAGACCAATGGAACCTGAGATCTTCAGCACTCAAGTTTTTCCTTAGGTGACCTCCTTTGTCACAAGCTACAGATAGTAAAGATACTCATCTTTAGGTTCTCTAGTTGTGTACATGACTCTGAACTAAACATTCTCTGCCACCTATTTTTTGATTGCCTGACACACGACTTTGGAATTTTAGCTTACAAACGCTTTTTCTAGACAGTTTGCTACTGTTCTGTAATTTCCTACGGAAATACATTACTGTTTGCATACTTTTCCTGTCAGAAATGCTATCAGATAAACCTTAGGCAAGGTTCTTGACTCTTGAAAAGTAAGGATTTTAACAACCTGGGAAGACTATAGAGCAGGATGTTACAAGGTTATCATTCCCTCCTACAGCCCCTGATAAAACATTTTGTACTCTTGAGTACTGGGAACACTATTACACATAACTTTGCTTTCTATCTCAACAGGGAGTAGGGTGAGCAGCTCTGTGTAGAGATGGATCTCTATACAGAAAAGTGCAGACAAATCGGTTCTTGCAGCAATTTGTATTTTTCAGATCTTTTCATTTTCAGTCTTTTGGGGGGAAATACATTTGCTTAGAAGAATCTTCCATGCACTTCTTATAATAACCTTAGTTTTATAACTGAAATATCACCACAGGATTTCAGAGTCTTACATGCTACTTTGTGTTGCCTTTCTACTAAATTGTCATAATTGAATGCCATCCCTTGCTTCATTAAATAGCTAAAGAAAGTTCATTTAGTTTAAACAAGTGGAAGTATGTATGGAAGTAAGGGTAGAACAATAGTTACATTTTTTCTGCCTGTGAAATTTAAAATCCAATAACATGCACCTCAAGGAGCTGAATATATAGGAAGGACATGGTGTAGGTGAACAAAAATCTGTAACATAAAAATAATTCAAAACAAATCATCCAGAAGTAACTTAGCAAGGAAATATCAGCTTTAACACTGCAAACTATCTAGTTTGGAAAATGGTATATTTGCAAGTATGGTTTAAATGAAGTCTTGCCTTAACAAAATGATCTAAGGTCCATGTTTAAGTCAGAATGCTGCATATACGGCATGCCACTTTCTTGGTAATCTCTATGTTCTCCTCCATTTTCTTCAAATATTTCATTGATTTTCTTCTTTCTATTCTTCCACATGGTTTCATAAAAAGAAAAATAAAGAGAATTACAGGCAGTGATAATTATGTACAATGAAGAATGAAGTAATGGGTTCTTCCTCATGATCTCATGATTTGGTCCTCTTTGCAGCTGACTGGTACTCAACAAGCTTTAAAGATGTTAAAGACGACTGATTAATTGGGTCCTCTCTGTTTATCTCTACTGTTTGTTACCTTTTTCAATATTCTGTGCTTTACTAACATTTCATTCTTAGAATCCTTAGTCTCCTTGAATCATATTAATTTTCTGATAACTGAATCAAAAACAGTCTAAATCTTGGGGTGTTTACTTTTTTAAAAAAATAGGTGTGAATAATTTAATTCAGAGATGATCTCTGGAAACCCTGACACAAGAGTGAGATTGTGATTGGATGGGGGGGAAGATCATCAATAAATTCGCATTACTAAGCAAGTTACCCCTGGGGACAACAAAAGTTTAATCCCACTAGGGACTTGGAAAGCTGACATAGAACACACTCTTCAGTTATTTCACCCAAAGAAACCAGGATATTTATTTACCAATTATTGTCTGTCATTGGTTGGGTTGTGTGGTGTTAATTCCACAACAACTTTGGCTTTCCACTTGTATGGACAAATGAGTCCAGCTGCCAGAAAAAGCCTTCACACAATGGGATGCAGCTGCTACCAGTTGGTATTCCCGCCCACATACACAGAAATAATAAGAACCAAGGAGATATGTAGTAAGCACTGACAGCATCTACTCTAAGTCCTTAGTATAGATAAATGTCATTTTAATATATCTTAACATTTCTAAGTGAACACATTGCCTTCAAAGTATATAGAAAACTGTGTTGCCTCAGAACCTTGACACGAAAACAAAAAATCTGTGTTCAAGGCCCATATTAACAAAACATAGGAAAAGTTATATACTCCCCTGTTGTCCTCAACTTCCCTGTCTTGCTCATTTGTAGGATGAAAATGTATGCAGAAATATCCATAAATTGAAAGAAAATAAAAATATAAAATGGATTATTTCTATCAAACAATTTTAAAAAGAGCAAGCAAAACACCCAGTGACTTAGAGGAAAGCAAATTATTGTGCAATTATGTAACTTTGATATTAGAAAGACCGTAGTAAAGCTAGTAAAGGATTGTGATTAGAATTATTTGCCAAATTATAAGTAATTTTAAAGTAGGATCAAATGCATCTGATAAATTATGTTTTCATTGATCCATGGATATTTTGATATCTGGATTCATCTTACCATGTAAAGAATTACTAAAGATAAACTCACCATGTTGCTAAAATTGATATCTCTAATTTGCATCACAGCACACAACAGTCATGATAATTAAGCTAACTGATATTATCACTTATGATTGCTTCTTGTCAGAAACTGTGGTATTTTCCCCACTGAGTAGGGAGTGGAGGTGGGTGAATTAAACTTAGTGCTAGAATTATCTCCCTCTTAGGCAGAATTCATCGAAACCAACAGTGAGGTTCAAAATGACCAGTAATAAAAGCAGGAAGAGATGATTGCTATGAAGCTCAACTTAATGGGGCTGGACTCACAGAGAAAACCACCACATAGTGAATCAGGTCAAATAAAAGAAGTAGAATGGCCTGCATATATTCTATTAAGAAGAACAAAATGAAACAAAACAAAAAGTTACATTATAGTAATTTCAGATATTTATATCACCTAACTTTTTCTAATTAAAATATTATTTTGTTATACAATTGACAAATGCACATATTAAAAGCTTAAAAGAAAGAGAGAAGGAAATTCTCCTACTCCTGAATCTAGTCCAGATTCCAGAGGATGGTCCACAGTTTCTTGTGTAGTTACTTAAATGGTGGGATCCCTGGCTTATATTGATTCACACCTTTCATAAGCAATGTAAGTCTTTGTTTTTCTACATTCTTACAGTGTATGTATTTTCAACATTACTGATCTTGCATAATTAGTAGATTAAAGAGAAACCCTTGTTTTAATTTTTATTTCTTCGTGGTAGGTGATGTTAAACACATAATGCTTAAAAGACCCGTTCTTTTTCTTGGTTGTGAATCACCTGTTCGTTTTTTTAATTCATTTATATATTATATAGTTTGACTTTTAATCATTTGTGGAAATCCTTTGGGTACTGATCCACTAGAAGAAGGAAAGATTAGTAGTCTCTGCGATCTACAACCATTTCTAGACCATTGAAACTCCTTCCCTCCACATAGGGTTTTATTGTTTTTAGTAGCTTTACATAAAAAAGCATGCATATATATGTGATATTTGCATCCTTATCACATATCTACAAAGTAATCAGAACTTACTGATATTATCATCTCAATTTTAGAGTTGAAGAAATGGAACTTCAGTTAATGATTTGACCAAGACATAACAGAAATTAAACTTCTCTTCCGATTTCTTGCATTTTTTTCCAACTACATACATCCATATCTCTGTTTTCCAACAGAGTATTGTTATATCCATTGTCATGCACCAATGTTTTTTCTATTAAGTTTTCTTTATTGAGTGTATCCTAATTAATGGAAAAACAGGTACATTCCCGGAAAATTCTTGCAAAAATCTGCTTTACTAATTTATCATTTCAATGCCCCCATACTTGGCCATAGACTTTAATAAAACTAAATCAGCTGTTTCCCATACTGCTGCAAGCTTGGCACAAAAGTCAGTGTCCACATTATTTCAGCTTTCTGGAGTGGTTCTAAATAATTTATGCTACCTGTTGCCAATCTATTACCCACTTTACAAGGCTGGGTTCATTTCTTTCTCATCAATGCAAACTGTCAGGATCTTATCAAACCAAGGTCAGAATTTTTCTCACTCTCTGGTTTTCCAAGAATCTTACATTATTTATATATAATAAAGTGAGTTGATTTGCTTAAATATCTACCATAATCTTTCAAATAATGCTAATTCACTTCCTATTAATATGCTATATTAATGCTATATAATATGCTATAGTTATTGAATGCTATATTCACTTCCTATTAATATGCAGTTTGACAACGGAATGTGACTATGTATAAATTGTATAAATTAATGCAGTTTGTTGGTATTATTCACAGGTATCAGTAATTATTACCAAGCTGGGAGTTGAAGAAATTTAAGGATAGTCTTTATGAACTAAAAAATAATGATTTAAAATTTAAGGATAAAAAGGAGAAAGAAGAGATGGTAACTAAATAGATAATTAAAATATAAATATGAATGCAATAATCTAGACCAGGTTGATATTTGGAAAAATGCAAAAGAACTTTCTTAATATTTCCAGAATTTTACTGTCTGCCTCTCACACTAGACTCAAGATTTATGTTTTGTTTAGGCAATAGAGAACAACAGATCACTAGGGAAAATTTATGGAAACCAAAAAGTGGGCTGTTTAATTAGCAAAGAAAACAGGTGCTAGTACTGATGGAGGGAAGGTACCACTTCATTGGCAGGAGAGAAACAGCAATGGGAGGTTAGAAGGTGGAAGTGAGTTTTTCTTAAAAAAAGATGTGATAGAAGAACAACTAAGCCAGAAAAAGAGGGAAAAATAAGAAGCAAACAGGCAGGGGAAAATTTAAACTAACCTAGGTAAGGAAGTCAAGAGATTGTCACAGATGTGTGTACAAAGAAATGAACATCAGCTGGATTAGACCAGTAGCACACTGTATGATTTGTGCCCTTACAAATTTTTATGGTACAAGTCCTGGGACTATAGAAGATACTCTGTCTAGACACTGCCCCAGAATAGCCTAAGGTTTGCATAAACTCTTCTGGTATTTTTATTTCAATCCTATACATTGGAGGTTGTGCCTTACATACCTAGCAGGATTATCGAGGTACATTGTTTAAACCATTTTATTTATAAATATTTCCATATCTACTCAACTATCAGTTTCTTAAATTGTTCTTTTTCATGTATTGGTTTTTCTAAAGATTATTTCATTTCGCTTATTTATTTCAGTCAACTTTTCAAAATTCAAACATATGAATGCATTTTAATTTCTGCCTATATTATATAACATTGAATTTTGCACAAGCATTTAATGCATTCACAAATAAAAGATGGCTAGTGTTTCATATTGCTATTTAGGAGGCTATTAAATTATTACACATAAACAGAAAATATTGTAAAGATATCATCACTTTTAATATTTCAGCAGTTGTTTCAATTACATTATAAAGTGTAGGAATATTGCCAGTTAACTTTAAAAGACAGCATAATAGAGGAAATGGATTTAAAATGGCTTCAAATTATTTTTGTTTAATAAAATAATCTATGCCTTGGGTTCACCCTTTTCAATCCTACCTACTTTCTAATTCTTATGGTCCTTAAAAAGAGTATTGTAAATGACTGAAGAGAACATTATATGTGATTTTGTGCTGGAAAATTGAAACAACATGTGATCATGGCTAAGCAGGAGCTTTATGGAAGTAGCAAATAGTTACATGATTACTGAAGTATAGCTGTCAATGGAAATAGAAACCTGCAAGGAGCCTATCATAAAAGCAGCAATTTCAGATTCACTAGTGTTTAAAATTAAAGTTTAGCAATTCATTGTGGATATTTCTCCTTAATGGTTTTCAGAAAGTTTCTTACTTTCACTTAGCATTTTCACCTTTTTTTCTTAATGTCCTGCCCTTCAAAATGAAAATGTGCTTATTTAAGATCAGTAATGCAATTGTTATAAGGCTGTGTGAATAAAGCACTCTAAAAACGTTGACTTCTGAAACAATGGTCAGTCAACTGTTATTTATAGTCAACACTCTATTTTTAATTCATTGAGAGATGAAATATATTAGATAAGTCAATTTGACCAATAGTTTGTTTTTGTTTTTCCTCTTCTGGAGCATAATTAGCTGATGGGTGAACCGAATTAGAGACATGACAAAACTTTCAAGTAAAAGTGCTTAGTGAAAAAAAAATAGCCATTTAAATAGTTGTACATAAATGTATGACATTACACTGTCTTAAGTAGAGATGAGAAGGAGGTTTAAGAAATTGGATACTAGCTAAAGGAAAATGTTTTGGAGAAGAAGCATTTGGGATTTTTTAAAAAAATATTTTGTTTGTTTAGCATGAAATACATCTGGACTAATGTATCTGTGGATATATGTGTGAAATATTACAGAGCGACCTTTAAGAATTAGTCTGGGGAAAAAAACTTCAGAGGAGTTGATAAAAATGATTGGGGTTTGAGACAAATTAGACAAACAAGGAAGGTATTGCATATAAACAGAAATTAACAATTCATATTGAGAAAATTTAAGAGAGAAACCATTTGGGACTTAACTTTTTGCCCACACAATATTTTATGTACTGGAGGAACATGGTTTTTGAGTTTAAGTGCTTTCCTAAGCAACACTGAATACAAAAGCATAAGCCTCACATAACAAGGGTGTCGTAATATTACATATTTTTAAAAGTTAAATTTCCAAAATATCATTTTTAAAAGTTTATGCTTTGTGATTAACAAGGATAAGAAATATGTCCATAGGCATTGGTTTTCATGTGATTCAGTAGATATTACTGAAAATAACATATAAACACATAGCATGTTTTGTATACACTAAGCAAATAGGACATAGGATAGAGATATACATGTATGCATACTGCAGTTAGTAGGCAGAAATCTACATATTCAGAACGAGCAACATATTTTAGAGTTATTTATTAATATAGACTTATTACTCAAATCTAACAGAAAAGGAATATTTCATGACTAGAAAATAGCTCATTTTCTTTGTGAGAGCACTGATTATATTTTGGGGGAATTAGTTCACCATGAGACAAAAGCAAGGGAAAAGGAAAAAGAAAAGAAAACCCTGCTTGTGGAAATAACAGTATTGAAAGTATGAAAAATGATGTTTAAAGATCTACAAATGTAGTCTCCATATATCTTTTCACCATAATCTATAACCTCATTCTTCTAAAGTATGCATTTCTACCCTAAACCACTGTCTTTCTAAATATTCTATGGTCTTACATGCCCCAGACTTCTGTTCATTCTGTTATTTAAAGATGGAGGACTCTTCTAGCACATTCTCCCACACATGTAAAAATGTCTGCACTCATCAATACATATCTCCCATTGCTAACTATTCCACAATGTCTTTCCTAATTCTTTAACTCACAATTATTAAACCTTTTCCTTTTATTTTCATAGCTCTTTGCTTATTCCTCTATTCAGAGCAAATTTTAATATGTTAAAATATGTTAATATATATTTTATTGTTTACTTGTCATTCTGAGTTATATGTACCAAAAAGTTTGAAGGAAAAGCAGAAAAGAAAGCTAATAACTGAGATGAGATAGAAATATCAAGAAATCAAATATCTTTTGTTAACTACAATTTTACTCTTAGGATTTTGCCCCAGAGAAATAAGATATATGTCTATAAAAAGGCTCATACATGAATGCTCATAACAGCTTTATTCAGATACCAAAAAAAAAAAAGAAGAAAAAACCCACACAAATAAGCCAAATGTCTATCTACAAGAGAATAGATAATCAAATTGTGCTATTTTCATACAAAGGAATGAAATGCCACCCAGCAATGGAAAGGAATAAACTTCTGATGCATGTAAACATTCGTATGACTCTCACAGGTATTACACTGAATGAAAAAATCAGAAGAGAAATGTACATATGATATTATTCCTTTATGTGAAGTTCTAGAACAGATACAAATAACATGTGGTAAAAATATTCAGAAAAAGTGGAGGTAGGTGACTAAGAATGAGTACGAGAGAACTTTCTGGAGTGCTGAAACATTCTATTTATTGCTAGTGTGTGGGGTACAAAGGTATATGTACTCATCAAAACATTAGACTATACATTTAAGATGCATGCAGTAAAAGTATGTAAATATTCCTTGAAAAGATCTTTAAAAAGAACTGTTGAATTTTATTTAGTACCTTTACTTTTTTCTGTAGTATAGGTTGGCAAATGTGAAAGTATTATCTGTATATTCAAGGCATTAAATAATAAGTAAATATACTGAAAATAATAGGAACCAGAAAAGATACAAATATGAAAAGAGAAAAGGCTAGAATGTACTCTGTGGATTGGAATTAGAGTTCTCTGTATGAACTCATTACACACACACACACACCCGACACACACACATTTGATGGTAGACAGTTCTCTATGACTCTTGTGCATTTTTGCCCATTTTCTAAGAAAAAGTATTAAAATCATTTGCTCCAGATAGCTTTCCAAGAATGTTTTTATAGCATTCACTCTGAAGGGATAAACATAAGGTCTCCCAGGCTCCCTCTGATCAGGGTAGGAAAGTCACTCAGGGCCAAATGTGGGCAGATTTGCTACCAACTGTCTTATAATATTGGGAGTTTCCCTTAGCTCATGTTTCATCAGTTGTGACATAAAACCAACTGTGTGCACAGAATCGACTTGGACCCACCTCCAAATCACCCCGAGGTGATTGGAGGCACGAGGAACTGATTGGTACAGGAAGCTCTTGATGCCCACTCTGCCATGAGGAATAAAGTTCTCTAATCCATGTATCTTGTGTTTTCTGCCTGCATCTATGAATTCATACAGCCTAACTTTTCAGTTTAACTTAGTTTTCAAGTAGAGTAAAATTTCAGAACTCACAGTTCCCTATAACACCCATTTGTTTTCTGGATTTTTCTGATGAGAGGGCCTAAAATCAATGACATAGCTATCCTATAGATGACCATACCTATGATTTGCAAGACCATGCAGATCTTGGTCTTTGAATACCATTCAACTCCAAAAGGAAACAAGGCTTCTTTAAGAATACACTGAGGGCTTCCCTGGTGGCGCAGTGGTTGAGAGTCCACCTGCCAATGCAGGGGACACGGAAAAAAAAAAAAAGGTGGAGAGAAAGTAAAGAAGTGCTACAGAATGATGGTGGCAAATCTTAATCAAATGATTATATTTAACATCACCAACTTTGAGGACAAATCAATATCATTTGCCTCCTGATGTGATACACTGAGAAGAACACATCATTTTAATACTGTTGCTGCCTAAATAGTAAAACCTAAATCTAATCATGAAGAAATATCAATGAAGAACATTCTATAATACAAATGACCTGTGCTCTTCAGAAATATAAAAGGTCACAAAAGACAAGGAAACTCTGAGGACTAATTCTAGTTTATGAGACTAGCAATACCTCACAACTAACTGCAAAATGTGACCTTTGTAGATAGAACATTTGACCATGGGACACCAAATGACTATGCTTCCAAATGACCCATTCTGCACTGGGAACTGATGACCTGCCAAGTCGTAATGTCTAATGAGCCAGAGGCAGATGGAAATCGTAAAACTGGGATCAAGCGTGAACAGGATGAGAGGGCATGAGTAAGCTGCATGAGTTGGTAGTCAAGGCCTCCACACAGCTGCACCCAGGGCTTGAAGCTATTGCCATCTGGGGTGTTTCATCTGCCCAGCTGAAGAATAAAGAGAAGCCCAAGCTAGGTTATGGATGAGTTGATTGGTATGTGTGAGCAAGCTGAAAACGTACAACTGCCTCATAGCCACACTCAGGTATGGCCTTAAAAGACATTGGAGTGGGAAAATCTTCCCAATGGGCAGAACTGAGAGCAGTTCACCTGGTCATCCACTTTGCAAGGAAGAAGTAGTGGCCTGAGCTTAGAATATATACACACTCCTGGGCAGCAGCAAATGGCTTGGCCTGGTCAAAGGCCTGGAATGAAAATTTCTGGAACATCAGAGGAAAAAGGGTCTGGGGTAGATCATGTGTTTAAACATATAGAAGTGGACACAAACTTGATGTTAGGCCAATGTATGGGTAAATTAAACTGAATACTAAAAAAAAAAAAAATAACTTTAAAATCGTGTTAAATGCAATATTGATCAGTGGGGGCTTTGAGAAAAATTAATTTGAAACATAAAATGAGAATAATTTTTGACTTATATTTATTCATGAATGTATTGTATTAAGGTAACTATCAAAAATTAACTATAAAAAGCTTTCATAATAAAAGATTATGTATCAAGTCCATTCTCAAGATCAGTAAAAGGAAATAAAAGGTCTTAGAAGAGAAAGTTTTAAAGAAGTCCGAAAATACCCTGAATAACAGTCTCCTAATGGTTTTGAAGTATGTACCAAGTTTCTTAATTTCAGAATTGTCAGTCTTAATTGCATCATTAATAAAGCATTTTAAGTACCGGCAGGAGAAAGAGTTTGTAAACATTATAGATTTTCACAAGGGTGACAATTTATTATAGTTTAATTACTTTGTAGATGCTTATAGACAGAGCTCCCATGAAGCTGAACCTCCATGCAGTTAGGCAGGACCTGAAACTCTCCTGTCACTACCTTTTTGTCAACATAGAGGTGAAATAAACAAATGCAATGTAAGTAAGATTGTACAGCTCACAAAGAACTTTTCCAAGTGGCTTATCTCCCCCGTTGCACATAGTCTTTGCATTTCCAGTTATAGCAGCATCTTCCACCCGCTACCATCCCCTTCCAATTAAAACAGGATTTTTAGAAATGGAAAGTTTTAAGGTTAAGCTTTTTATTTCTAACATAACATTTTTTAAAAGTTCTTATATTTTTAACTGAAAAATAATTGCAAGCATATGAGATCAGAGGTTGGGTTTTGGAGGGTGGGTGTTTGTTTTTCTAGGAAAAAAGGATCTGTTTTCCCAGAAATAATATTATGTGCCTGCCTGAGCCTGTAGGTACCCTTGCTTTAATCTACTTTGCTTTCTCAAGGGGATCAGATGAAAGGCCTAACTCTCCTCATTTGATCCATGGTGCTCAGCTCTGTTGATGAGGATAAATATAACCTGCATCTGCCTGCTTCTTATCATCCCCATATTGCTTTCCTACCACCTTTTCCTGAACAAAGTCCTTTGCCAGTATCTACCTCACGTTCCAGAGCTTGGAGATACTGTATCTCCTCTCACAGTACACTGGAAGAGGGAGCAGATGATGCTCAGTAGCACTCTTAGATATGATGCTGGCTTTGGACACAACTGATAGAATAGAATCCTCTGGGAAGATCAGAGAGTCTTAGAATATTCTTGTAAATAAAAAATAAATAAAATAGATTTTTATCCAGCCTCATAGGTAACTAAAAAAATCAAATGACATGTAATTTTATTTATTTATTTATTTATTTTTTTTTTGCGGTATGCGGGCCTCTCACTGTTGTGGCCTCTCCCATTGCGGAGCACAGGCTCCAGACATGCAGGCTCAGCGGCCATGGCTCACGGGCCCAGCCACTCGGCGGCATGTGGGATCTTCCCGGACCAGGGCACGAACCCATGTCCCCTGCATCGGCAGGCGGACTCTCAACCACTGTGCCACCAGGGAAGCCCTGACATGTAATTTTAAATCAGCAATTATCCTGATGTTCAAATTATTTAGAATATTCTACAATATGAAAATAACTTTAATTAAAGTGAATATAATCCCATTTGTCAAAATCTACAAATACCACTTTCAGGTGGCAGATTATCAGACATTTTTATTAACATATAGGTTGATTGGTTTAATCTATCAATGAACAATAACTTTACTGACATCTTTCAAAATTTTAATGAATGATTTTATATAATTTTATAACGGAAATTAGTCATATAAATTTCATATAGAATGTGCAAAAGTGAAAAATCTGTATAAGATGAGATAAACTCATTTAATAAGTATGTGTATTTAAAATGTACAGAGAAACTTTACCTTGATGACTTTTTTGAGAAATTAATTTTTAAGTGACATTTTGTGTTTCAGAATGGCTAAATCAGGAAAAAGTCCTCTAACCTTTGTTATTCTATTAGAAAATAACATCTGAATGTCCCCAGGATGAATTTAACCAAAAATGTGAAAAGAGCAAGGGCCAGCTAGTGATATATCATGAAGTCATGGGTGAAATGTTAATCAAGGCAATTTTGTAGTGAAGATATGTGGTGATTGGGAGAATATATAGCAAAGGTATAAGTAAAATGGCTGTAAGCAGAAAAAATGTGATTGCTCGTGGAGAAATAATCCTAATCGTGATACACCATACATAATTGATGACTTAATCTCAGCAAAAGCATTGCTAAGTACTTTGCATACATTATCTCATTAAACTTTCACACCAAACTTATAACTCAAGTTAAAAAAAAAAAAAACTAAAGAAACTGTGAATGAGGGAATTTAAGTAAAGTATCCATGTTCCCAGAATAGTTTTGAAGCTATGATTCATTCTAGATTTATTTAACTACCCAGTGTTTGCTCATAACTCTGATATTTTACTTCTTTCCTCTGTACCACACTGCACTATACTGTCTCCTATTGCATGAATTGATTCCCTGACACTGTATATTCCATGTGTCTTGACAGAGCAAAGTAGAATAAATATAACCCCAGATTTTTAATATCTAGATTTTTTTATAGTTTGGGAAAATGAATTTTCACTAACAACTTAAATTCAACTCAATGTATCCTTTTCCTATTTTTTTCTGCCACAAATGTGATTTCATCCCATGCTGCCTATGCACACATGAATTCCTGCAGCTGAAAGTGACTAGAGTAAAATATAGGACCATACTGAATTGTAATCCTTTAAATTTGTAATGACCAAATTCAAGCTGATACTGCCCAGGAATCATGACATTTTCCTAGTCCCTATTCTCCAAGATAATTTTATACCTTCCCCTTTTATTTTCTCCTTTCTTCAAACTTTCATCATCTTTTTTTTTCCCCATTCTGTTGCTTGGCTGATATTTTTGCTTCCTATTCCACAGTGGGAAAAAAAAAAAGAGGAGTTAGAAGAGAGTTTTTCGGAGACTCATTACCACATCTAGCAATTAATTCACTTCTGTTTGTAGTCATATCCAACTTCTCATTTATTATTATGGATGAACTGTCCAAGTGCCTATCAAAAGCAATCCTTCCATTTTTTCACACAAGATCCAATACTCTTGTTTTTAAATGCAACACTCCAGTGATTTTCCTCTCTTTCCCACATCACGAATTTTCTCCATGCTTTCTGCATCAATATGGTCAGCATACAAACATGCTTTGACTTCTTCCCTTTAAAAAGCCCAGCTCCAGTACTACCCCATTCCTCCGTTCCCTATACATTCTTTCTTGAAAGATCAAGCGTTTCTCCCTGTCATTTCACAGAAACTGATTTGCACTTTTCTACATCTATTGATCAATTCTCAGTCCACATCTAACTTGATTTAGCAGCATTTGTAATAATAGTTCAATCTTTCCTTCTCGAAGCTCTTTTATCGGCAAACAATGTCACACTCTCCTGGTTTCACTGGGTGGTTTTCTTTCTCATTTGCCGGTTCCTCCTAATTCTCAACACTGGAGTGTACTAGGACTCAGTCCTCAGACTTTACATTTCCCTTGTTCTGCGTCACGGATGGAGGAAAGTCAAACTTAAAATAAAAATGGAATTATTCATGATCAATAGTGGAAATATATAGACCTTAAAAATCCTTAGTGTAAATGTAAAGGAAAAAAAATAAACTTGGAACCACTATTAACAATTCATCAATTACCAACTATATTATTATAACTATTTAATGATTTTTCTAGAATTAAAATTTAGAGGTAAATACTTAAAACTCATATTGCGTATTTAACATATTTAATTGGATACTACTTTGTGGCTTCTAAGATTCTACCTAAACATATCTATGGTATACAATTCAGATACTATAAAAAACATTTACACAAATATGTATATCAATATATATTACTCATTGTCTATATCATTTTTATGCTAGAATTGAATTAACTGGAATATTTTGAAAATGTACTTAAGGAGCGTTTAAATGTGATTTCAGTACCTCATCCAGCATATAGTAAGTTAAGCTAAAATATTTGTTAATGTCATAAAATAACCTCAAACTCCTACTGTATTTTAACTATGATTTGTGTTGGTCTGTACTTAAAATTATCTAGTTAGGCATTTATATAAGTAAAATGTGAGATAATTAGAAACAAATTTGGGAAGAATAAACTTGTTTTTCCCTAGAAGTGTCTTGCAAACATATTACTTATTAAAGTGAACAATTGTGAAATCTAAGGAACATGACAAATAGTCTCATATTGAATGTTATGTGGAAGACTAAGAGATCATATGCAGACTTAAGTGTCAATCTTATATACATGCGTGTGAATAATATATGTCAATAACCTAGGCTTTATATATTGATTAAGAAAATCTAAGTTGCATTAGACTCATACTGAATTTACATTAATGCTGCTTATATGGCTTCGATTCAACTTAATTTCCACTAATGTCTTTCACAAAGGTTTCTAATAAATCACTTCTTCCCATACACAATCTGTATAAGTTTTAAAAATCAAATTCATAAACTTTATTTTATTAAGATTAAACTTTCCTCCTATTATTTTAGTCTACTGAAAAACTTTAAACATAAATCTACCAGTCTACATAATAACTCCTTCTTATTCTATATTAGTCACATCTATGATAATCCTACATTTTATATTATCACCTACGATACTAGTAAAACAATTTAGTAGGAAACTGTCAGGGAAAGGCCATCAGTGAATATAACAAGCAAAGTTTGTCCAAATTAAAGCTTTAATTTTTAAAAGGTTGAAATCTAGTTAATTGTAGAATTTTTTAACTTGGGGTTCTTTCAAAATGCAAGCTACTGTATAATCAATAACACTATCTAAAATGAAACACAAATTAGTGTGGCACAACTTGTTCCTTAATGAACAAATAATGGCTTATCTATATTTTTTCAAGTACTTATATACTATTTATAGGTTTATTGAGTCATTTAGCCTCCACGAAATATGCTTACCACCCACTATGTGTGAATCTCGGCTCTAGGTACAGAGGAGGTCCTCCCATCATTTACTTGATCCTCTAAAGTGCAAGTGGTAGATAGAAAATATTTTGACCCTAATAATCACACTCTCAACTGTCTTTTTAAGAAATCTTAATATTCCTATGGCCAAATTTATTGCTTTACAGTCTTTTATTTTTCTGGCACCAAATATCTTACTATGAAATAAATTCTTCCATTTTGTATATTACTCTTAACTCTTGATTATCTATATTAGTTTCACATTTCTCCAACCATGGATTTTTTTTCATAAAAGTAAGATAAACTTTAGTAAGTACCCAAGTCTTTAACCAAAAAATTATATATTGTAGTTTTTAACAGATTATTGTTCATTACCATGTAATGAAATGACGACACTAGCAATGACTGATGAAAGAATAGGTATGGGAAAAAAGCACCAGCATCTCTCTCTCTCTCTCTCTCTCTCTCTCTCTCTCTCTCTCTCTCTCTCTCTCTCTCTCTCGGCATTTGAAATGTAATAATTTGCATTAAAGAAAAAAATGTCTTCATATCTTTCTGTATATTTCATATACATTTTGAGTATCTGTGGCCTGTTTAACAAAATGTAGCTGGTTTGGACTAAAGTTATTATAATAATTATTATTGCTATTGTTGTCTTTGTTGAACATGAAAAGATTATTTGTGAAAATCAATACTCACTTTATTCATTAGACTAATCAACTGTATAACATCCTTCACAACCACGGAGTAAGGACAGGAGTTTTACATAGATATATGACTCACCTCTTCAGTTGAATATACTCTGAAAGTGAATGCTGGGAACACCTGCATTTCTACAGAGATTTCCCAGTGAAGTGAAGTTTAACTGCTATTGCTGAGTGCCTCTAAACTGGGTTGTACCTCAGTAATGATTAGAGAATGATCTTTAAGATATTTCTATTAAAATTATTCTAATTATTATTCCAGGGGTACAGTTTCTAAAGGAATTGGCTTGTATTTCAATCCAAAAGAAATTATTTTCCTTCACAATTTTTGAAACCACCTGCAACTGTAGTTGAGTTTGTTTATTTGCCTTTATTTTTTTCTTTCAGGAAAGAATATACCATCCATTGCCATTACAGGATATCCACTAAATACATAATTAACCTATAACTATGCTCTTTTGTTAATTTTTCTGATGATAGTTGTTTTGTTTTGCTTTCTGTCACAAAGAAACTTGGCCAGGCATACCCTCTAACTGAAATGAATACATAGCATAGCATGGAAAGCTGGAGGCTGCTAGGTGAGCATCTGAACGCAGATGTAAATGGTGGAGAAGCTGGTAGAGAAGCAGCATCTGGTATAGAGAGCTGAGCAATGTCATGGCTGCCAGAAAAGCCAGACCTTGTGGGAAGGGCCAAAGGTGAATGGGAGAGAACTATTTAGAATATTTGCTGTAGGAAAGAAAACAGTGCGCAATTTCATGAGAAGAATGGTTATAAAAGGATGAAATAGGCTATTCTGTGAAGAGAATGGTGTTACTAAAGAATGAAAATATCTATTGTCTAGAATTGTATAACAATCATAATCGGTGAGACGTTTTCTGCTGTTATGAAATTAGAAGCACCTGCTGTTACTGGTAATAACAGCTCCTGACCCGAGTATGTCAAATAGACTTTCCAAGCACTGAAAATTACTGTTGTCATGGAGAACTGCAACTGTCCAGGAATGAAAAGAACTTTTCTGTAGGATTTGGAACAGTTTGAATTGTTGCTTTTTAATATGTTACCATAATCAAAGACAAATGCTTATGTCTAGATGATGAAGTTTGCTTACAATATAACAATCTTTAGTATCTGGGAAAAAATCGTCTGGTCAAGGATTTCAAGTTGGGTCACTGTTTTTCAAAGACCTATTGTTTTCAATGTTTCAAAATGATGTGTTTCTATTAATTGTTGTTGGTGGATGGCGGGAACAAAAAGTGCCCACAGAACTGAGAAGGTATCTTGAGACCAAAAAACGAGGCAGGCAGCTCCATGTAATGAATGGGTCAGTTTATTACAGGGTAACTTACTCACAGGGTAAGATTGGGTAGTTTACAATTCAGATGCATTCACAGCTGCGTTCTGCACTGAGGGGCCACTGGGACAATTTTGTAGTTAACCTAGGGTATGAGTTATGTGCTTGAAAACAGGAAGTGCCTTGCTAAGTCAAGATTTATGAATGGGTAACTAGTCTCCTGAGTACTGGGAATACATCAGCCAACGTCTTCATCGTTTGGAGACTAACAGAGCATAGAGGCTAGCTAGACCTAAAGGTCATTAAAAAATATCTATTAGCTAAAAGCCCTGGATGACAGAGAAGAGATTTACTATAGAGTACAGCCCTAGGTAGGGTTAGTGGAAGGACAGGAGGAACTGAATGGGTGCAAGTGACATCAGTTATGCTAATAGCTCTACAACCATAAAAACTGGTATATTCATTAACCTTATAAAACTGAACAAATGTATAATTAGAGTTAGGTAGTTTATCAAATGACATTTCTTTGATTAGTTAGATAAAAATATTATAAAAACAAAATGATACTAAAATTAAAGGGACAACATTTAGTTAGAATAAAATGGTTAAATTATATATATATTTATAAGCCGTATTAAATTTAGCACAATGCTTTGTTAATGTTGATATTTTTTATTCCTTATTGCAAAATATATTTCCTATAACACAATCAAATGAAAATTCAAGTAGGGGATATTTTAAAAAAATTGAAGTTTTTAATTATTATAATTGAAGGTAGTGAGAAATTTGAAAGGCTATGAATAGCAGTAATGAGTAAACACAGTTATCCAGGTAACTAATTCATTCCTAGTTTATTCAACATAAATGTATTGAGCACCTAGCGTATGTTACTGGCAGAGATGGCATTAAACAAATAAGACAAAAAACTTTGCCCTCAAATATCTTACATAATATTATCATTACATATCCCTTACATATTAATTAGTTACATATTACATTAAATATTAAGATCATTACTCCTTTAGCAGAGATCTGTTTGGCTTTAGATTATAAAATCTTCAAAAATTAGAACATTTCCATCACCCCAAAATATTCTGTATCTTGGTTGTGGTGGTAGTAATATGGGTGTATATACTTCTCAAAAGGCATCAAAATGCACAATTAAATTTTATAATTAAACTGGACAATTCAAACTGGGGAATAAAAATTAAAGTTGTATGTAAATTGTGTCTTAATAAAGTAGATTTTAAATGCTTGATGAAATATTTTTAGTTATATACTATAATAATTACTTACACATACATACCTAAATTTCACAAGTGTATATATTTTTGATGTGGATGTAAAAAGAAACATAGAAAGAGTAAGAAGGAAGTATGGCTTGATATATTTTCGTAACTCTAGGTCGAGGGTTAGTATATTTGTTGTATTTTAGAAATGTCACTTTTATTTAAAATGAGGTTATTTTATCTCTGTTTGCCCTTCAGATCCCCAGGATGACATTACTGGTGTCACTAATAGATGGCATAGAGAAGGTCTTCTAGGAACTTTGGATGATATATATATAAATAAAATTCTATTATCTTGCTATAAGGATATTTGCCTTTCTTTGGAGTTTTCATTTTTAGGAATAGTTTATAAAGAGACAATTTTTTTGCAGATAAATGAAGAAAAATAAAAATTTGTTCATCTTCTTCTTATCTGACACTTAAGTTCTCAGTTGTAAGATTTAAAAGAACGAAAAATCACCTATCCTACCTGTGATTAATTATAGGATCAGTTCAAAAGAGAATTTATAGATAAAGCCTCTGAGAGTAGCTATCTAAGTCTGTGCCACAAATTATAAGTGGTTGGGATTAAGAGAATATCAGAGAAGAAAAGCAGGAACAAAGGCTGCTTACCCGACTCCTTTTGACTGAATCAAACAAACTGATACTGGCCTAGAAACAGAATTATCACCATTAACCTGAGATAGAAATGATTCAAATGTCACACTGCTAACAAATAAAATAAGAAGGCTGATGTGTTTCTGCTATTTAAGATTGCTTTAAACAGTACAATGAAGCTTTATGTTGTAATTACATAAAATAAAGGCGGTGCTGTGTCTCTCATGGTAGAAATAGAGAAGACAATCAATATGAGTAACTTAAAAACTTGCCAAAATATGAATAATTATGATTTCTAATAAGACCAATCTTTTATTACAGCTCTGTTTCTATATACTTGATACTTTCTTTTTTTGATCTCCTTATACCACCCTTCCCTTCATTTTTCTTATCCTGTAAACATGGACTTATACCTCAGAACTTAGGTCATGTCTTATCTCATCCAGGAAGCCTTCCTTGCTTCAGTCTCTAGCTCTGTCCAGAGTACACGTTTATCCTGAGTGTTCATAATGAATGGTGCATGTTCCTCGCCCAAGACAGTTATCATATGGTATTGGAGTTATATCTCGACTGATTTATGTCCATCATTAGCAGGGAGCTCCTTAATAAAGAAATTGCCCAAAAAGCAATTTCTAGAAAGTCTTCCCTCTTATTCTTTTTTTATAACGTCTCCTTTAAGCTATTTTAAAACACATTGTAATTTGCTATTTATTTATTTTCCTTCATTTATGTATATTAGAGAGTGCTCTCTATGACTGGGGAGACCTGTCTGTCTTGTTTGTTCTATTCCCAGGGCTTCACAAAGTGCCTGGACCATATCAAACTCTCGAATATTTACCGAATGAGTGAACAAATGAATGAATATATCATGACTTTTTATCATCATATGTATAGCATACACCATCTTATCTAATACATAATAGATATGTTGATAGAGAAAAGACTTGTGTGAAATATTAGGAAGAGGAAGAAATGGACATTATTGTTAACATATGAAAATTACCTATTTGAATATGCATATTAGCAAGTGGCATAACAATGTATGCAGAGAATAAGCCTTGTATATAAACTCTGTATGTATAGATTGCATTCTATATTTTTATCTAATTTTATTTACCAATACCTGACTTATCAATTTACAAAATGAACTCAATTTTACAGATGTCTTCTACCAAAATCATAGAGAACAGCTGTATAAAACATTATCATACTTTAGAAAATATTTATTCCAAACTTATTATATTAAAAATAAGTAAATTAGGGCTTCCCTGGTGGCGCAGTGGTTGAGAGTCCGCCTGCCGATGCAGGAGACACGGGTTCGTGCCCCGGTCCGGGAAGAACCCACATGCCGCGGAGCGGCTGGGCCCGTGAGCCATGGCCGCTGAGCCTGCGCATCCGGAGCCTGTGCTCCGCAACGGGAGAGGCCACAACAGTAAGAGGACCACGTACGGTAAAAATAATAATAATAATAAGTAAATTAGTCTCACCTATGTGATAGACTTCATCCAAAGTTGAAATCTAGTTAGTAGCAGAACCAAAGCAGTAGCTGCAAAATACTGTTATTATGAAATTTTATACACACATCAATATATAAACAAAAATATGTTTACTATATTGTGTGTACTGACTTGTGAAGAAGGTATATTTACTTTGTACACATACTAATAGAATTTATGGGGGAGGCAATAGAGGATAGATAAAAGCAAAACTTAATGACTTGGATTTCCACTATAAATTTAATATAAAATTTAATTGTCACATATATCCCTGGATGGTTGGTTATAAATGACAGAAAAAGGAAGGGAAAGGATGGGAAAGAATTGAGAATAAACAAAAAGAAAGGCATAGAAGAGAGGACTGAAAAAAAGAATGGACAATAGAAAATGTGACAAAGATAGAAGAATTGATAATATGAGAACAGGGCAACAGTCCTTGCAAAACAATTATAAATCATCTGGCAAAATATACTGTCTGCATTCAGTGTATTTAAGTACTTTCATTTTGATCCAGAGATTACATCTGCCTGAGTGCAGTAAAACTATAGCAATAACTACAACTAATATTTATATAGTATATCCTAGCTGGCAAATGCATTTTTTAGAATCTCCCAGCAGTGGATTTCATGTCCTCTTAGAGAGAAATCAAATGATGCACCAAGATATCATAGACAGATAAGTGGGTATTTGAGATTTTTTCTGTTTTTGTTATTTAAATGTATTTGAGATGGGCATTTCTGCATAAATATCTCTGATGGCTTTCCAAATTTTTAAGAAATTAGTTTTTAAAAATTAGATTAAAAGTATGAACACAAACATTTTGAAATTTTTTCTAAACTTATTTATCTTCTCTAGATTAATCTTGTAATATTGTAGGTTGAGGAACATAAGAAATCATTAGTATAACATGGTCTTTATGCTTGAAATATTTTCTGTTTATTTTCTGTACTTTCAGATAAATGCAATATCACTTTATATTTTTATTGGGTCATATATATTTGCATGATAAATTTGATAGTTCACATGGGCTTTTTTTTCCCTCTGTAAAGTCTCCTAGCCTAAATTAGTTATACTGAAACTTAATGGGAACAAAAATAAGCAATGTGTTCTAAGTACATGATAAAGAAAATATAAAAAAGATTGTGGAAGTCCTTTTAAATTATGCAAGAATTATATGCATATACATGCTTTTTCTAATTCTGTATAGTTTTGTACTTTTAACATAATTTATTTGAAGGTAATTTTTTATTTAATGAGTAATTTTATGGGCATCATTTCTAATGACTACTTAATTTTTTCATAAGAATATATCATAAGTAAAATAATGATTTTCATATTACAAATCAAAGTAGAAAACAGCATACATACCAAATTGTAACAGTAGCTTTCAGTGACTTATGGAATTTTGCTGATTTGCTTTTATTCTTTTATATTTTTCTGCATTTAAAACATTAAAATATAGTAAAAATTATTTTAATAAACTTTGCTAATATTTCCATGTAAAACAAATTTATATTAAAATATGACTCTGCAATTTTTAGAAGGACAGAAAAAAGAAGCCAGGACCCATCTTTGGGATTAAAGTAGCTAAATGCTAAATTTTAATAGGGAAAATATATTTTTTTAATTATGTGACAGAAAGCTCTTGAATTAACATGACTGACTCTGAGGATGGGTGCAACAGAGCATAGAATAAATCTTCTCATGCAAAATACCAACATTCCAGAGGATTACTTCCATGCTCTATTTCTTTCAGTTTGTTACTGTGGTCTATCATTGTAATACAGATATAGCCAGTAGTTAGTCCCAAATAAATTGGTTAAAATATGTGTAACTGAAAAAAAGTATACTAAAATTGAATAATTTATGGCTTCTTATTATTAACATCAAATGCTCAAATTTTCACAGTTCAAATATATTGAAGGGGAATGAAAGACACATTTTTATATGGGTTAATCACTTATATGGTTTAAACAATTAAAATCTTTAGACTTGATGAAACATTTTAACAGTTGGGAAAAAAATCCACAATGCTAACATCAAACATGTAGTACCACCTTTATACAGCATATAAATTTATGCATATAGAATTGGCATCTTCAGGAATGGATTATTTTAGGAAAAAATTATGGTGAATGAGATGATCAAGATGTTAAAATGTGTGATAGTGAATGCTTTACCACCTCCTCCCTCTCCAGCTGTTGTCTTCCAAAATTTACCTAAAGAAACCTAGAGTTGTATTCATTGAAGGCAGGCTTTAGACTATTTATATAAATGTTTATCCTTTATAAAGTACTGTCTGATTTTCTTCAGTGACACTTCTGCTTTTCCCGTGATTATGACATTTCTTGCCATTTTCAAAGATAACAAGACTGATCCCCCCAACTGGAGAGTTGTCTCTACTTTATCTGGACAGCATGGTGATATTGATCAGTCCAGACACTTGAATCCAGTTCTACCTATTAATAGGCATTTACTTTGACAAATTACAATTTTAGGGACAGAGTCTACCACAGGATAATCGCCTAGATATGCACATTAAGAAGTGACATTACAGTGCACTTCCACACATCTAATCCACACTTATTATTTCAGAGGTGCAGTCTCAAAGGACGAATTCCCTTATTTGCTGAAATGCAAAGCAACAGCCCCATGGGACCCCCTAAATTGTTAAAACATTTAAAAATTCTGTGTAACCAGTAACCATGGAGACAGTTATCTCCACAGAAACAATGCTCTCAAATTAGATGTGAAAAGAGGTCAAGTAGAGGATTTTAGTTTCCTTCTTGTTTTACCTTTCTAGATTGCAGATATTAAAACAAGGCAAATTATCTTCTAACAATGAAGGATAATATTAATAGGACATAAAATTTTGTTGCCCTAAAAAGTGGACCTTCACTTAAAATTTTCAGGAAAACTTCTATAATATTTATATATTCCAACTGAACTTGTATGCATTTCATATTGTATATGATTCATATTGTTAATTCTCATTCACTTGAAAGCCAAGACTATATAAAGTCAAATCCATGTTAAATAGATACATAGAAATAAAAAATATTTATCAAAAATCAAAACTAAATTTTGTAAGTAAAATGATCTCAAATTCTTTGCCCCAGAATATCTACTTATCTAATGATCTAAATATTTTCTAATTCTTAGAATATTGTTTAACACTATAATTTTAACTTAAGACACAAATATTAATAAGTAGTTTTTGAGTCATCAAATATAACCTATTTTAAAAATGTCTCCCTAAAATATTTTAAAGTTTCTCTCTTGTCATCTAGCCATGAGTATCAAATTCTAATAAGCCACAAAAGGATCAAATCATCCCAGATCCAAATATAAACAGATATTGGTGAAAGATGCCAGACCTGTGCAAGATTAAATCTTAAAACCATATGCTTTATTAACAACAGATGTGACATTTAGCAACTGTGCCTTAATTAGCTTCAAAACACACATTAATTCCCCTTTCAAATCACCATATCCATTAACATCCAGATGAACCAGCACCCAAGGTCTATTCTGTTTTCCAAATAGTTGTTTTGAAGTACTGACAACTCTAATTGCTCTGAATATCTTCATTCTTCCCTCATCCAAAACATAGGGTAATTTAACTTTATTCTTTAGATTTCAGGTGAGGAGGGTTGAATTTGTTTGGATTACTAAGATAAAAAGATAAAAGAGTATCCAAATTGTATCATGAAAGAGTTCTTAGGAACTCTTTCAATCAATGAAATATTAAGCTATAATATTTTTTAAAAATACAGAGTCTTTTAAAATGGAATAACCATAACTTTAGAAGACATACGTATATGTGTGGGCTAACAGGTCCAGTATTAAGATATGTTAAGTGATCATGTACAGCTCAAACTCTAAAATAAAATATACTTCTAAAACAATATTATTACAGCAATCAAACTGCTTTAATAAAGTAACATTTGAGACAAACACATGCATATGACAGCACAACACACACACACACACACACACACACACACAGTCAGAAAGGACAGTAAAAGAAAAAGAGAGAGAGGACAAAATATTAGAGGAGGATGGATCAATTAGATCCTAAGGAAGTGAATTGAAGTGAGGGTTAGATTCAAGTTGAATTTCCTATTGAAACTGAGGGAATGTTTAATAAGAAACATGCAATAAATGGACATTTACAAAAGTGTCAGAACACATAAAATTTTATTTGATTCTTGAGCTAAATTTTCAGATCAACTTACTACTTTATAAAATAAAAATATATCTATATCTACAAATGCATATGCATTGAGTATCACATAAGTGAAAATTAAATTTCAAGTGAGATGCAGACTCTACCCTAAGTATTCTGTAGATTAACTTAATTTCAAATAAGAATAAACAGTAGGAGAAAACAGATAACCTATGTTTAAGTGATAGCTCTGAAATTTAACCATTATATTATCACCAATAAGTCATTAAATTTAACCTGAATTTTAATTTATTCAACTCTAATATGGAATTTAATTAATATATTTCAAGTGCTGTGGGAGACTCAAAGGAATTCATATTTATGTGATTTATTAACCTTTGGAGTCTGAATAAACAATTATTATTTTAACATTTTGGTACAGTATAAAGTGTATTTGGATTGTGAGGAATAAGATACTAGTTCTGGTGGCAGTGGTGACATCAAAATGGCAATTCCCTTTCACAAATAAAAACTGGACAAAATTCTCAAAAACAACAATTTCAGGGCATTGGAAATTGACCAATAGCAGACAACAAATGGAGAAGAATTTATTCTTGAAAACTTGCTAGAATTTCCAAGACATGCAGGAATCTGTGCCTTCTTATCTAGAGCTACTACTATCTACATTGCCACACTGTAACTCAGTTGGTGAGAACTGTAGCTTTACCAACCTGAGGCTAGCCATGAAAAGCAGTAGCTTTACTTCCAGAGAGGATGATGTTGATTTAGGACAAAGGGTGAGAAAAAAAGTATGGTTTTGCATAATAAAAATTAGAAATGTGTAGGATAAAATAATAGATTTGATAGCCTATGTTTTCAGTCTTGCTTTAGGGCAAGTAGTAACCCATCAGCAAGGAAACTCTGGAATTGAAACACCAGAGGAAAGCCTGAAATTAGGTCTCCACACATTCCTGGATGGCAAAGAAATTTTGCAAATACACTGAAACAAAAATGTGAAAGCTGGAGGAAACTTGAAAACTGACTGCAAATTTAAATGTATTTCCCAACCCATGTACAGATCAATCAGCAGCAGCTGGAAGACTTACACACTTGGAGTATTTGACCACAACTTCTACTAAAATCATTGGCTGGCCAATACATTATATCTACACCAGAAAAAATCCTAAGGAACTAGGCTGAAAGGTAAATATAAGCAAAATAAATAAATAAAGAAGAAGAAAAAAAGGAATTGGGCAGAGATATCAATACAATAGCAGCACACAGTGAAAGACAAAGACTGGACAATTTAATTACAGGTTACTAAAACAAACAAGCAAACAAAAAAGAAAATATAATTTACATTTGCTAGAATACATTACCTAAAATATCCAATATTCAACCAAAATTAAATAGAGATACACAGAAAGAATAAATTATAACTCATATCAAAAAAAAATCAGGTAATAAGAACTAATTCTGAGCAGGTACTACTTTCAAATAAAAAAGCTTCAAAGACACTATTATAAATATGTTTAAAGAACTAGTGGATAATATATTCAAAGAATTAAAGAGGAATATAATGAGAAATTGTACAGTGAAAAGCTAAAAGCTTTTCTTCTAAGATCATGAGCAAGACAAGGATGCTCACTCTTGCAACTGTTATTCAACACAGTATTGAAAGTCATAGTGAGAGTAATTAATCAATAAAAAGAAATAAAATATATCCATATTGGAAAGTAAAAAGTAAAACTGTGACTATTTGCAAAAGACATTATACATAGAAAACCCTAAAGACTACACCAAAAACTGTTAGAACTAATAAACAAGTTCAGTAATGTTGTAGGATAAAAAGTCAATATATGAAAATCTGTTGCATTTCTATACACTAATAACAAACTATCAAAAAAGAAATTAAGAAAAACAATCCCATTTACAATTGCATCAGAAAGAATAAAATACCTAGTAACAAATTTAACAGAGGAGGTTAAAGACCTGTATACTGAAAACTACAAAATATTAAGGAAAGAACTTGAAGATGACACAAGTAAACGAGAAAATATACTGTGCTTATGGATTGGAAGAATTAATATAGTTAAAGTGTCTTTGCTACCCAAAGCAATCTACAAATTCAATGCAGTCCTTATCAAAATTCCAATGTCATTTTTCACAGAAATAGAACAATCTTAAAATTTGTATGAAACCACAACAGAGTCTGAATAGCCAAAGCAACCTTGAGAAAGAACAACAAATCTGGAGGCATCACATTCTGTGATTTCAAATTAATTTCAATTAATTTACAACAAAGGTGACAAGAATGTACAATGGAGAAAAGACCATCTCTTCAATAAATGGTGTTGGGAAAACTGGAGAGCCACAAGCAAAAGAATGAAACTGGACTTCATTCCTACATCATACACAAAAAGTAACTAAAAGTAGATCAAAGATTTGAATGAAAGACCTGAAACCATAAAACTTCTAAGAAAACCTAGGTGGTGGGCTCCTTAACATAAGTCTTGGCAATTTTTTGAATCTAAAACTAAAAGCAACAAAAGCAGAAATAAACAAATGGGACTACGTCAAACTAAAGAGCATCTACACAGCAAAGGAAGCCATCAACAAAGTAAAAAGGCAACCAACTGAATAGGAGACAAAACTTGCAAATCATATACCCTATAAGGGGTTAATATCCAAAATATAAAAGATTTCAAGCAACTCAACAGCAAAAAACAAAACAAAAGCAAAAACAAAATAAAACAAAAAAGGAGATATTTTTCCAAAGAAGATATACAAATGGTCAATGCATACATGAAAACATGCTCAACATCAGTAATTATCAGCAAAATGCAAGTAAAAAATTAATGAGGTATTACCTCACACCTGTCAAAATGGTTATCAAAAAAGCAAAAAAATAAGTGTTGGTGAGGATGTGGAGAAAATGGAACTCTTGTGCACTGTTGGTGGGAATGTAATTTGGTACAGCCACTATGGAGAACAGTATGGAGATTCCTCAAAAATTTAAAAATAGGAGATTGGATCAAGATGATGGAGTAGGAGGATGTGGAGCTTACTTCCCCCCACAAACACAAACCCATCAAAAATACATCTACTTTGGAACAATTTTTATGGAAAACTAACTGGCAGAACTCCTATACAACTAAAGCTGCAAGAAAGATTTCCATGTAACCTGATAGGACTGAAAGGCATAGGGTCAGGGCCTCCACCACTGGGAGGGATTTGAAAAGAAGAGAAGGTCTACATGGAAGACCAGACCGTTTCCCTGGGGAGTGAACCTGTCAAGTCACAGACTGGGCATCCCAGTCCTGGGGTCCAATGGGGAGAAGACAAGCCTCCTTGGCTGCTGGGAGAACTGCTAGGACAGATAGAGGGGCAGAGAAGCCTAGACTCTACTCTTGACGAGTGTGCTGGTACCATCTTGCCAACAAACAGGGCAGAGAGAGATCTGAGATGGCACCTCACTGTACTCCCCAATCCCAGCAGAGTGAACACACAACCCCAGCCCCTGGCCCTGCTCATTCCACACCACAGATTTGTGCAGGACCTGGGCCATCTGGGCCCTGGGAAGAGACTCCGTCTAGGTATGCAGAGACAGCCTGGAGGGTGGTCAAGATGAGGCAGTGGCAACCATTGCTTACTTGGGATACATCTTGGGAAACACCATGACATGATGGCCATGGTCCATCTCCCAGCCAAGTAACCCCTCCAGTCCCCCCTACTCCATGCCACAGGTTGGCAATGGATCTGGAGCAGACAGGTCCTGGAAGAAGACTGCCATAGAAGCAGCCCAGATCTCTGGCTGCAGTGCATCTTCCTCAGTTCCTGCAGTCACAATGCCCTGTCCCCCAGCCACAGCCTAGCCAACATTCTGGCACTGCCTACTCCATGCCACAGTCTAACAGTAGATCTTGGATGACCACAACAGGGGCAGAGACACAACCTTGAGCTGTGTCTGAGTGGCACAGCCACGGATGCCTACACAGTCAGCACCTCAGACCTCTGTAAGGGCACAGGCCTCTCTTGCTTCAACACTCCCCTCGTTTGGAGCAGGGCAGCAACCAAGGGGAATGGGGCCTAATCAAGCCCAAACCTCAGGCGTTCTACTTCAACAACTGGAGAGCACCCTCCACCTCTGATAGGGCGGTGACAGCCATGAAGCAGAGAGGAAGTCCCACCTCACATCCTACACAGGCTTTAGATACTCCAACACAAACCACATGCCTTATCAAAGTGATAGCAGCCAGCACACCCTGAGGAAGGATGTGGTTGGCATCCATATCAAAATCAGACCTCTCACCAAAGACATTGGATACACACAATCTACACAGGGACACTCCCACATAAAAGCACTCCTTCAAGACCACAATAGATAACTGTTTCTCCTAAATTCATAGAGACAGAGGAAGCAAGATGAAAAGGCAGAGGAACTACTCTCAATTAAAAGAGAAAGAGAAATCCCCTGAAATAATAAATAATAAGAATAAATAATGAAACAGACATCACCAACCTATCAGACCCCATATTCAAAAAGGTAGTAACAAAAATGTTAACTGAATTAAGAAATATTATCAATATAAATGCAGATCACTGTAACAAGGAACTAGAAACTATAAAGATGAACCAATCAAAAAGACATAATTGATTTTCTGAGAGAAAAAGCAATCTAGAAGCATGAATAACTGACTAAATGGCATGAATAAGTGATCTGGAAGATAGAATATTAGAAATCACCCAATCAGAATAGCAGACAGAAAACAAATGAAAAATAAATAAATAAAATCAATATAATATAAAACATGTCAACCTATATGTAATAGGTATTCCAGAAGGAGAAGAGAGAGAGATGATCAAAAATGTATTTGAAGAAATTATGGCTGAAAACTTCCCAAACCTAAAGAAGGAAACAGATATTCAGGTACAGGAAGCACAGAGGTCCCCCCAAAAAATGACAGTAAACAGAACCACACCAAGATATATCATAATTAAAATGGCAAAAGAGAGAAAGAGAAAATTCTAAAGGCAGCAAGAGAAAAACAAAGAGCCATTTACAAGGAAAACCCCATAAGTCTATTAGCTGATCTCTCTGCAGAAACTTTGCTGACCAGAATGGAGTGACATGATATATTCAAAGTCCTGAAAGGGAAAAACCTGCAATCTAAGATACTCTACCCAGAAAGAATAGAATAGAAGGAGAAATAAAGAATTTCTCAGACAAGCAAAAACTAAAAGAATACAGCAATACTAAACCTATCCTAAAAGAGATGTTGAAAGGTCTTCTCTAAATGGAAAAGAAGCAAGAATCTATGGTAAAGGGAAAATCCCAATAGGAGAGACAAATTAAAGATCACTTAAGCCAGTAGATAGATTAAAAACAAAACAAACCAAAATTGTAAAAGCGATTATAACTACAATAAACAGTAAAAGAATAAGTATAAAGATGTAAAATAAGATATCAAAATCACAAAATGTTGGGGAGGGGAGTAAAAAATGTAGATCTTTTAAAATGGATTTGAACTTGAATGACTGTCAGTTTAAAGGAAGTAAATATAGTTATGAGTCAGCAAACATGAATCCCATGGTAACCACAAACCCAAACCATACAATAAATTCACAAAAACCAAAAAGAAAGGAATTCAAGCATATACAAAAGAAAAATCATCAAACCACAAAAGGGAAAATAAAAAGAAGAAGGAATGAACAAAGAACTACAAAAATAACCAGAAAACAAGGAATCAAAGGACAATAAGTACATACCTATCAATAATTACTTCAAATGTAAATGGACTAAATGCTTCAATTGAAAGACATAGAGTGGGGAGTTCCCTGGAGGTCCAGTGGTTAGGACTTGGCACTTTCATTGTCATGGCCTGGGTTTAATCCCTGGTTGGGAACTAAGATCTCTCAAGCCACACAGCATGGCCAAAAAAAAAAAAAAAAAAGTTATAGAGTGGCTGATTGGATAAAAAAATAAGACCCATATATGCTGCCTACAAGAGACTCACTTCAGGGCAAAAGACACACATGGACTGCAAGTGAGGGGATGGAAAAAGATATTTTATGCAAATGGAAATGACAAGAAAGCAGGGGTAGCAATATTTATATCAGACAAAATAGACTTTAAAACAAAGGCTGTGATGAAAGACAAAGAAGGGTATTGTATAATGGTAAGGGTATCAATACAAGAAGGGGATATTACATTATTAATGTATGTGTACCCAATATATGAACACCTAAATAGATAATGCAAATATTAACAGGCATAAAGGGAGAAATTGACAATACTACAATAGTAGTAGGTGATTTTAACACCCCACTTACATCAATGGACAGATCATCCAGACAGAAAAGCAAGAAGGCAGCATAGATTCTAAATGATACATAGACCAGTTGGACTTAATTGATATCTACAGGACACTACATTCCCAAAAAGCAGAATACACATTCTTTTCAAGCATACATGGAAAGTTCTCCAGGATAGACCACATGCTATGCCATAAAACAAGCCTCAATCAAGAGGATAGAAATTATATCAAGCATCTTTTCCAACCACAATGTTATGAAACTAAAAATCAACTACAGAAAGAAAAATGAGAAAAGAGCAAACATGTAGAGACTAAACAACATGCCACTAAAAAACCAATGAATCAATGATGATATCAAAGAAGAATTCAGAAAAAACCTTGAGACAAATGAAAATGAGAATACAACTTTCCAAAATCTATGGGATGCAGCAAAAGCAGGTCTAAGAGGGAAGTTCATAGTGTTACAGGCCTTCCTCAAGAAACAAGGAAAATCTCAAGTAAACAATCTAACCTACCACCAAAAAAATAATAATCCGAAACAGAAAACCAAACAAAGCCCAGAGTCAGCAGAAGGAAGGAAATAATAAAAATCAGAGAGGCAATAAATAAAACAGAGATTTAAAAACAATAAAAAAAAGATCAATAAAACCAAGAGCTGGTTTTTTGAAAGGATAAACAAAATTGACAAAGCTCTAGCCAGGTTCACCAAGAAGGTAAGAGAGAGGACCCAAGTAAACAAAATAAGAAATGAAAAAGGAGAAATAACAACCAATACCACCGATATGATAAAGGAGGGTGGAATGCAAATGTCAGTATTTTATGGAATGAAATAATTGAAATTCACGCAGAAGAGTACATCCAAATGGATCAGTAGAACAAGGGTTTGTCAGTGTTGGTATGAACATTGGTGTTAGTTTCCTAGGGCTGCCATAACAGACTACCACACACTCTGTGGTTTAACTAAGAGAAATTTATTTTCTCACATTCTTAGAGCCCAGAAGTCCAAGATCAAGGTGTCAGCAGTCATGCTCCCTCTCAGGGAATGAGAAGAAAGGGAAGAAAGTATATATTTCAGAAATCTTTCTTAACTTCTGGTCATTGCTTGGCTTGTAGCAGCATAAATCCAGTCTTTACATGGTATTCTCCCCATGTGTTGTCTGTGTCCAAATTTCCCCTTTTTGTAAAGACACCAATAATATTGGATTAGGGGTCCTCTCCACTGCAGTATGACCTCCTCTTAACTAATTACATCTGCAATGACCCTATTTCCAAATAAGGTCACATTTTGAGGCGTTAGGGGTTAGGACTTCAGCATATGAATTTTTGGGTTACACAGTTCAGTCCATAACAGGAAGCATCAAGAACTATGATGCAGTAGAGAGAGGAGTGCCTTTCAGACTACTGAGACAAAATGAATACAGAAATAACATCTTGTTGCAGGGGGAGTGGCTTTGTTTGTAACAATGCCAGTGAGAGGTGGCCAAACAATGGCTTAAATTCATTGATTTATAAGGTTGGGTCATATATAATAATGTATTCAGATAGTGATAAGTTGAATGCTATCCATTCTTATATTATTTTTAAACATCTGTATATTTAACTTTGCTTTTAATAATGTATCCCACAGTCTTGATTTAAGCAATGTTCACACGTGTATATTATTATGTAAAATATGGCGAAGTTTTTGAGATAGAAAACTACTTAAGACCACTTGGTTATGATGATTTTTGATATACTAATTTAAAATAAATTTTAATTCCTGAAGAAGGAATTTTATCTAATCATTGTCCTGGGACTAGACATAGAAAAGAGCAATTTGTTTTTTTTAAATAATCACATAAGAAATGTTTTCAAACAAGTAAAAAAAAATGTGCAATAAATCATATTTTAGAAAGAATGAAGAGAAGAACATGGTTCATTTCAGAGAAATTGACCTTTGTTTTACCAGCAAAGGCAATGTCAGTTCAGATTAATGGTGGTATAAATCCAGTTATCCTAGTTATCCTACTGTTTTCCTTCTAAGTTGCATAACTGCATAACTGTACACACAACCTTTTTTGAAGGGATCTATTTTGGTCCCTATGTCTTGAACTACTAAAAACATTCACTTTTCTTTAAATAAATAGTCAATTTTGAAACAAAAAGAGCAAAATCTCATACCATGAGAAAAGTTGCTAAAACTTCCAAAGTGATAATAAGTTTAACTAAAAGGGTGATTTCTATATATATATAGAAAGGCTGTACTCACTATTGGAACTGCTATTTGATGTTTTCAAATCTTTATTGTTATCCATTAATTTTGATATTAAGTGAATATATATTGAAGTATTTTACATTTGCAGTATATTTGGAGCACATAGGTTTCCTTTGAAAAGATAAATGAAAAAGTGTCATTTGAAACTTAACTGTGTAATCAATACATCACAAAAAGTTCAGAATTCCAGTGTTTGCAAATGAATAATTACTAGGTTTGATATTATCAGAACTTCCACTACAGGTATCTTAAAGTTAATGGTATAAAATTCTGTTGCTTTTTAAGTCAATATAACCTCAAATATAGAGAGAAAACTCAGTGAATGCTCATATCCCTTTTACTGAAATTCATCAACTGTTTACATTTATTCCATTTCCTTTATCATTTTCTCCTTTGAAATATTTATGTAAAACACCTTCATCACATGAATATCAAGATTTATAGCAATAGATAGAAAGGGGTAAGGAATCAAGAATAATTCCCAACCCTAGCCTGATTTCATAGGAACTCTGTAGCATAAAACACATCTTAGAGCTCTTCCAACTTCTAGAAAGTGAGTTAGGATTTCAGATTCCCTTGCCAGTAAGTCACTGATACCTGAGTGGGCATAAACTCTCAGGCACTCCCAGCTCTCTCTTGTTGAGGGAGAAAGGGTTCCAGGAGTAAAGGACAAACCTATGTATACAATTGCAGGTGCCAACCATTAGGAGAAAAGCACAGAGAACTTGTAGGTGGTTTTCTAAAGGGGTTTGGAAGGGCAATGACAGTGTCTGCTGCATTGTCCCTATGAGACATAGAGAAGAAGAATAAATACAAATTGTGCCTCTATTATATTACTAAAAGTAGCACCTCCCTGTAAATACTGGGAAAATAATTATGCTTTGAGATAGAAGATTTGTAGTTTAATTATTATTTTGAATTGGAGAGTAGGAGTTGAATATGTTTTTTGCATATTGTATGTATTTTACAACTTTTCACATTGTGTCATTCTATCATTCAAATGTATGTCACTTCTATTACACCTAGCTTCAAAGACTTTTTAGCGTAATTAAATAAAGAATTTTTTTTGCATAGTGTCACCCTAGAGCAACAAAGGTATAGAGCTGCCTTCCTCTTCTTATTTATTTGGGGAAATTATTTGGTTGTTTAGATACTAAGTCCTAATTAAGTACCTAGAAGAACTATTTATTTGGAGTAATTGAGCTTATAACTTAGGTTATGGCTATAAGCAGAGATTGGGTGATCTTCTCTATTATATATTTCTTTTAAACAATTTAACCAAATCTGTGGTTGGAGTCTTTTTTTTGAAACTTCCACAGAATCAAAAGTAAGGACAGAGCAAAAAATGTTTTAAATTTCTTTCACATAAGAAGTTACTATTCATGCTTTACATAGATACAATTTTGGAAAAATTAATTGTACCTCCCTCAAAACTATAGTAAGTGATTAGTAGTTTGAACATAAAGGAGTGTTACCAGGAAAACTTAAGGCCAAATATTCCATGGCCAGTCAGATGGAAGGTCTGGAATTCTCCCTCTGGGTGTGTGTGTGTGTGTGGGTGTGGGTGGGTGTGGGTGTAACTAAAATGAAACCTTGAAAGGGCTAGAGCTTGTAACACTTAGAATAAAGATACAAACCAATGTGTGGATAAGGAGAAATAAGGCCTTGCTAGGGTACGAACTGGATAACTGTAGGTGGAAGTATATCTCATAAGATGCTTCAGTAGCAATTGAGCTAAGACTTAATCTTTGTATTTGGTTCACCAGGTATGAATTAGGTTGGCACCCATAGCAGGTTCAAATATGTGTGGTCCATGAGATAGAACGGTCAATATGTCCCCATTGTCAACTCACGAGATTCATGCTCAGATAAGAACTAAGCCTAAAAATACTCAGCCTTTGAAATAATTCTAATGTATCAACAATAAATGTATGATGCTTTTGGTGCATGGTGGTGATACAGTGTTTAAGTCACAATGGCCCTTGTATGAATTGTGTCAACACTGTCACCACGTTTTGGACATTTAAATTTTTGAAACTATTCTAGTAAAATAAATGAGAACAGAAGAACCAACAGATGAGCTAAACATTCATTTCCAATAAGGGCATTTGCCTTCCTGAGGAACCAGAGTCTGTAATACAAAAGTAATCTAGACTTCTGAATGTAATTATATAATAATGAGCAATCAGTGATATGCACTATGAAGAAAAACAAAGGTGGATAGGAGTAAAGTTACAAGGTTATTTTATATAGGGTGATCATAGAAGTCCTCTCTATGGTGGTAACATTTAAAAAGAGACCAAAATAAAGTGAAGAAGTGAGTATGTGACTATCTGGGGAAGAATGTTCCAGGTAGAGGAAACAGTAAGTGCAAAGATTATAGAACATCAGCATGCTTGTTCTATTTGAGGACCAGAAGGTGACCAGCATGATCTGAGCAGAGAACAGAGCTAAAGGAATATACAAGCAATCATAGAGACAGAGAATTGGTTTATGTGAAATGTACAGGGAGTGGTAAGGATTTTCTATTTGAATCTGAGTGAGATAGAAACTGTTGGAGCACAGATATGATGTGATATATGTTTTAAAAGATGATATTGGCAGTGGTGTGGAGAGGGCTGATTTTATTAGAGTAGCTGATTGGTTTGTTGTAATGCCTTCAATAAGGCAATATGTAATGCCTTCAAGGTGTTGGCCTTGGGAAACTTCACAGAGCTCTTTAGAATTCAGCTACATCAATTGGAGAATTTGCCAAAATACTTATTTCATTGTCTTCCTTTCAGGTTAAATGACAATGCATGTTAACATAACTTTGTAAATTGTAAAGCATCTAATCAATACTAATTGTATAGAAATGTATGGAATTCTTTATACAAACCACTGGTGAAACTCAACAGGTAGACCTCTGTCACTGAGAAATCTATGAGGCTCAGTATGTTTACTTGCAGCTAAACACTTCACATTTATTAATATTTTCTCTCCTGATAGAACATCAATTTGAACTAAGGCATATGGTACATATATTTAACAAAATGAACCTTTTACTCAACTCTACTTTTGCTTGTTAGCAGTCTACAGATTTGAGCACCTGAATGTTTGGAATATCAAGGACACAATAAGTTTAATTCTAGGAAGGTTAACTCATGAATCTACCAAGTTATTATTTTTGAAAATGATTTTCTTTTTTCAAAACTTTTCATAGTATCTCAGTTGGTTTTTTATTATGTTTTAAATGAAAAGTTAGGCTGTTTTTAACATTAATACTGCAAAATTATTGCCAATGACAATGACTGAAGAAATTCATAATTATTTGTCCATAAATATTAATTTCAACATATCACAAATAATAATTTAAACCCATAAGTGTACTTATAGGCATGTTATGAAAAGGAAGAAAACAACTGTCGTAGTGTTCAAAATGGTACCTGCCACTTTGAAGAGTCTTTGATTGACCTCCACAGAGTAAGTGAGGGCCTGGCAAGGGGACTATTGTTCAGTAAAATGAGTTATTTCATCTACAGAGACAGCATGCATTTGCCAAACAATGTAGGTGGGTTTTCACCACTTCCTTTCATTTTAGCAATCAATTTGAGAGCTGTACTAAAAGTAGTGTAAAGTTCATTGTCCTCTGGCACAAAATCAGAAAGCACATTTAAATTTGGCTGTGTTATAAAAAATCACGTAAACAGTAAATGCTTTTACATGAAAAGATGCCCAAAGTAGAATACCTTAAGTTTTATAGTGAATTTAAAAATAGTTTTTAAAAATTATTATTTTTTTTAATTTATTTATTTATTTTTGGGTGCGTTGGGTCTTCATTGCTGTGCGTGGGCTTTTCTCTAGTTGAGTCGAGCAGGGGCTGCTCCTCTTTGTGGTGCACGGGGCTTCTCACTGCGGTGGCTTCTCTTGTTGCAGAGCACGGGCTCTAGGCGTGCGGGCTTCAGTAGTTGTGGCTCATGGGCTCTAGAATGCAGGCTCAGTAGCTGTGGCACACAGGCTTTAGTTGCTCTGCGGCATGTGGAATCTTCCCGGACCAGGGCTCGAACCCGTGTCCCCTCCAGTGGAAGGTGGATTCTTAACCACTGTGCCACCAGGGAAGCCCCCAGAATTATTTTTAAATAGAAACCTTCCAAGTAATTTGCAGGAAAGGACATAATTTAAAAGATTCTGCATGAATTATTCACATTTGCTTTTTTTTTACTTCAAAAATTGACATAGTTTTGCTGCTTTTTTTTTTTTTTGCAAAACTTGTATAAAATAATCATTAACATTTTTCCAATGCCTATTTTTGAGAATCACTCTGCTAAATTGTTAAACACATTATTTCAATTAATTCCCCAAAATAGTCTTTTGATGTTGGCCCTAGTGTTGTACTGTAATATAGATGAGAAACTGATGCACTGAGTTGAATTATTTGCCCAAGATCTCACAGGCAGTAAATCGTGGAGCCAAGATTCAAACCTAAGAAATCTGCAAGCTGACTATATATGATTATACATTGACTATATTGCTTATGGAGAATCATAAGAGAATGTGAAGTAAAGACATCTTTATCAAACATTTCTAATAATTAGATTTTTTATTGTCAAAGTGGTATGTTTGTTAAAAAGATATAACTTTTCACTTATAAAATTGGCATGATTTTTTTCTTCCAAACCCCAGATAGGACTGGAATATCATATAATACAATCTCTCTGAAAGGAATTTTGGCACATGAATTAAAAGCTTTATAAGAGGCATAATTTTTGACTCAGAAATTCATCATTTGGAAAAGTAATTATAGATTATCCATGATCAGGGAAGCTGGGCATAGAAAGTCATGAATGTAGATTACTTTAGGTAAAAGGCACTGATTTCCATGTTGATTGTGTGAAGAGTCCAGGGACACAAACCTGTGGTTAGTAGGATACAAAGTGATATTTCACTCTGCCCCCACAAACACAATTGTGTAGGTACACAATTCTTAATTGAAACATTGTATAAAGTGCTCAAGGGGAATTTGTTTTAGGGTAAAGACATAACCACATAGATACTTAGTCTCCATGGCAGACTTTATGACCAGACACCTACATCCAGCTTTTGTTCCCATTGTTTGAAACCAATCAGTGTAATTTTAATATATGACTTAATTAAGTTGCTAACCCTTTTAGCAAATAAGACATAGAATTTCATTTATGACTAAGTTTCCCACCAATAATCCACCTATTGAGCCAAAATATTGCAGTTCATAAGCAGGAGAGGTCTCTCTGGTCTTTGCCTAACCTGGATACCATAATAAAATTGACCTTCCATAAATCTTTGGGGCTCTGGTGCTTCTTCTCCACTTTGGGGCATATAATTCAGATTTTTGGTGTCCTAGGATACCATGTTACCCCTGCATGTTCTGCAACATCTGCAAGCACTATAAGGAATCAGAAGGGTGATTATTACATCTACCATTATTCTAATTTGGAAAGGATTTTTACCTTCTCTTATCTCAGAGGAGGCCCAGCCTTATCTCTAAGCATGATATTCCTCATAATGTTTCATTAATCCAGCTCAGCATGCAGCCTCCCTGGCCATGTGAATTTGTTCTTCCTTCTCTCTGATTTTTTCATATATACAGATAGGTTAAATATAAATAGATTAATTCCTCACTTCTCTCAAGTCTTTACTTAAATGTCACCTTCCCAGTAAAGCATTTGTGGTGATGCCATTAGTGTCCGTAAGTATCTAAGTTTCCATCTTTTCTTACCTCTGTGACATGATTACCTATAGACATGACACTCTTTATTTCTTCTCATAGTCACCAGCCAAAATTAGTCATATAGTACCCTATCCAGTTACAGTTGGGCAGTGATAAAGTCATAACCAATATGCCCAATTGATCATCCCCATTCCAGCAATAATCAAAGTCTTATTTGTTATGATGGACCTAGAATTTTGATCTCTGTATCACCGCTTAGGAGGAAGTTGACATAGTGAACTGCCATATCTACAGAAGAATTTGCAGGAGTTAAAAAGACACATTTATATGCTAAACTAATTAAAGTTTAAGAGCTTTTTCTTTCTTTCTTTTTTTTTTTACTGCAACTTAGCCTACCTAACTAACGTACTTGCTTTAAACACAAAACAAAATTATAACCAGTTCTCCAAACATTTCTTATCCTCTCATCCTTCTTAATTTTGCTCAAAGGACTTATTATCTAACATATCAAGTAATGTAAATATTATTTTTAAAAATTCTTACTATCACCACCATAGCCTCACTAAACTATCATCATGAGAGGAAAGGATTTTTATGTTTTGCTAACTACTAGATATCCAGTACAAGGTAGGCGCTCAATAAATATGTTTGGAAAATGAATTAATAAAAATGTATGAACTGATTTAAGATTTACAAAATAAGATTTGTGTTTACATCAGGTGTCTAATTTTTGGCTATTTTTCTCCCAGTGTTTATATTTTCAAGAAAGCATAGTATTACTTGCTTTTGCTGTATAATTCCTCATAGCTCGAGCAAAATCTGATTTAGTTAAATGGTGCTCATAAATCAAGAAGTAATTTGACAATTCCTTTTAAGTTATTACTATTGATATGGTTACTATAATTATTGTAATTCAGTCCAGTCATATGAGCTAATTTTAACTTTTCTTTCTTTGGATTTCATCCAAAACTTATGATCTTCCATATTTATTCATTTATTTGTGTTTTGAATACTTAATATTTGTTCTATGGTAGTGTGAAAGTGGGTAAAAAATGTATTTTCTTGAAAATGTGAAAGTACTGAGTATAAAGAAATTGATACATTTTATTGATTCAATATCCTACTTTCTCCTGTGCTTTCATAAAAAGATGCAATATTCAATTTTTTATTTATCTTCAGAAGAGATATTGTTTATGAGAACATCTAAACTGCCACATACTTGACATGTGAGTAAAATTTTCCTGTGTAGAAAATTCACTTCCTGTGAGTAAAATTTTGATATATACAATTCATTAAATTTTTATGGAAAAAATATCAAGAAGCATAGTATAAAATGACAAATATTTCTAGTAATTTACTACACATTTCAAAGACAGAAATTACTTCTCTGGGAAACTGAGAGAATTATTAGATGGTTATCAATTTGTCCTGTTATTTTACCCTGAGTTCTCAAAGACATTAAGAATGACAATAACATTTTATCAGTAATTAATGTTACAGACCTTATAAAAACTGTATATCAAGTATGCATTTATTTTTATTTTTTGAACAATTTTTACTTTTAAAATCAAACCCTAATATTTTAGTCGATTACTTTCTTGCATTATCTTGTTCTGATATTTCTTTTTACCTGCTATTTGTATCCTCTCTCTCTTATCTATCTTCGTCTTGGAAAAGAGAATTCAATAGTTACTGGACAAATATGTTACTTAATGAGATCCTCTCAACTGATAGCTAGATAAAGAGAGATATGGAAATGGAGATATAGATGCAGATACAGTTATAGGTACAAATAAATGTAATATAATATATAATGTATATAATTTAATAATATATACTACATAATATGTAATAATGATATAATACATGAAAATATGTTTTAAATATAACAGTATTTTGAGATTAAAATAGATATAATTATTAGGTATTTTAACCCATGATTATATGAATCAAAACAGCAACAATTTCAAAATGACTTCAGTAGTTCATTGTCCAAAATTGTCTCTCTCAATAAAGTGAAAAGTGTATAAATATATGTTTTTTTAATTGTACATAGGTTAGTACTGGATTAATGCTGGATCATTGTCCTCCAATGTTATATTTTCTTAATAATAAAATATTAGGTTTATGTAACATTAATATAGTGGAGTTGTGTTGCATTTCCTCAGTTCCATTCACTTTAAGTACAATAAAATTACACAACTTAACAATACATAATTAGCCATAAAATATAAATGGGGATACTTATAGATAGAGAATAGAATAATTTAATATTTTAGGGACGTACTTCATCACTAGGAAAATACATTTTTTTAAAACGTCAATTGGATGAAGTATTTTCCACATCCTCTCTTCATTTACTTTAACCAAAAAAGGCCAATAATTGAGATTCCTGAAGCATAGCACTGCTTTACTCACTCAGCCAAGGAGCAGATTTCATGTTATTTAGACTATAAATTCTTTCTTCATGATTTCAGTTATCCTTTAATATTTATTCTCTTTCCTTTTTTTGCTGTAGAAATTTATTTGATTATTCCCCATTGTGTTTGTCTTTAATCATTTAGATTTAGATTTTAAGAATGTGATAGATGGAAATGAGAAATTACTGAATTATGTAACTGTGTAGAGAGAGCCTAACAATATTTTGAGAATAGACAAAATACCTGAACACTTCTATTTTTAAAGCTACCAAAGGGAGAAAATCCGACATATGGTTGTCATGGGGTGAGGGCTAGGGTTTGGAATGAAGTGCTTAAATATGATTAGCTCTTAAACTGTATATCACAGAACGTCTCTTATATTAGGTAATATGCTTAATAGGAAAATTATTTATTTCACTTATTAATATATTCATCCAAATTAATGTTCATATTAATATTTTCAGGAGCAATAAGATTCTTTTTTCTCTATCTTAAGAATTACTGAGAAAATATATCTTTCTGTATAATAATGACTTTAGCACCTGTTAATGTTCACAAAAAAAATTTTAAAGAAAATAAATAAAGGAGTGGAAAATGCAAAATAGAATATAAACAGAAAAAAATGAAGCAAATCATATTTCAAATAAATAACATAAACACCATGAAATTCATGGGAGAACCCTAGCCCAAATGATTTTTAAGCAACATTTGAATGAGACTTCTCTGGTGGTGCAGTGGTTAAGAATCCACCTGCCAATGCAGGGGACACTGGTTCAAGCCCTGGTCTGGGAAGATCCCACATGCCATGGAGCAACTAAGCCTGTGCGCCACAACTACTGAGCCTGTGCTCTAGAGCTTGTGAGTCACAACTACTGAGCCCACATGCCATGACTACTGAAACCCACACACCTATAGCCTGTGCTTCTCAACAATAGAAGCCACCACAATGAAGAGTATCCCCCGCTCACCACAACTAGAGAAAGCCCACACGCAGCAACAAAGACCCAATGCAGCCATAAATAAAAATTTAAAAATTATTTAAATAACACATGGATGATATAACCTGAGGCTAAGAAAAAAGACCTCTAAGAATATTGAACTCTACAGTTACTAGCTTTATCTTTCACAGAGACATAGTAAGAAATTCTGGAACTACTTTTTGGGTATTCAAGGATTGAGCAATTATGTAAATATATTGTGGATAATTGGAGCTTGGCTTGTCACTGTGCATATGGAAGTTATAAATATAGAATAGGACAAAAGGATAGAATAAGGCTCTGCTATTGGTTTGGACTGGGAGGTGTCCAGTGTGAGCTCATGTGTTTATGCAGAAACCTGTACTGATAATATTCAGATATAGATGTATATAGGCATAAATATAGATTCATATAGTTTTTGATATGAATATATCTATAAATAGATACAGATGCACCTGTATTTGCACATATATCCATGTATGTATGTATGCACATACATAAGTATGCATCTAGATATATATGTGTTTGTGTATATAGAGTTAGGTAGTTAGTCTAAAACTAGTTAGGTGGTTAGTCTAAAACAATGATTTTCTAGTGTCCACGAACTCAACTTATGCCCAAATCATGGTTGATATGTATCACACTTGCTAACAACAACTAGGACTCCTTGAGAAAAGACCTGATTCTAGGGCTAGAATAGCAAAAGTTCAAAATGAATCCAGAGTATTCATTGTATCTTATTGTCTGGAATGTATAAAAGTGCTGAAGGAATGAAAGGGACAAGCCTAAAGACAAAGGAACCAGCTTGAAGGGTATTCCCTTCAATATGGGGCAATTGGACCATGAATAAAGGATTATGACCCATTGAATAAATTAGAAAGCTCTGAGTCCATCATGATATAAAGAAATATTGAGAAAGGAAAGGCCTTCCTCAAAGTAGAAAGGCAAAAAATTAAATAAGAAATTTTTAAAAGATATCATTATTTCAAAAACCTTATAATATTTTTTAGACAAGAATCATTATCAATGCTAAAACTAATAGATGAAAGTTTGAAGAGTACTATATATATATATACAGTATTAAAGTATCTCCCCAAAGATAATTATGAATTATAAAAAACAAATAGTAACTCTCCATTAAAGAAAGCTCCCAGGCCCTACCTCAGTCATGTGAATAAAATTAACATCATCAATGCTCCTATAAATCCCACCAGTTTCCTGACATGACACACTTTTAACAGAGTGTAACATCACTTGCATATTATTGTTGCCAAAACTGCATAACTTAATCCTGAGATAACATTAGAAAATCTAAATGTGTGTATATATGTAGGACATTAAACTAATTTAAAATATTAACATTTCAGGAATCTAAATAATATATTAATTATTTAACTATTCTCAAAATTTTTCTCTATGTCCAAAATTATTAACAGTTTTTAAAAAGTACTGTTAGAGAAAAAGAGGACATTTCAAACTAAAAAGTTTTGATATGCATACATATACATTTTTTAAGTCTTTTAATCTATCTTTTACTGGTGAGAGCAATAATCTGTCCCTACCTTCTACATTCTGACCAGAAATTGAAGTCCATCAATTATTTTGAACTCATACCTTTCTTGCAATATCTTACTAAATGAAACCAACTATTATATGCTGCTATTATTATTATGATTGCCAACCTTTCCCCTAGAGCTACAGGCTTTATAGTTTATGGTCTACTGCATATGTAATATAAGGCAACAATTTTACCCCCAAAAGTGCTGTTTACATATAATGGATTACCATCTTTCCAACATCAGGTGATAATTTCCATGCTGCTAGCCAAAAGACGTTCATATAACATCACATAGTTTAGATTTTGTTTTGTCAATGGCTCATCACTGATAATATGTGTTAGTCTGAATGGGCTAGTTAACAAAGGAGTCCAGCATTTCCAGTGGTTTAAAAAAGCAAAGTTTTAATTTTGTTGGAAAAAAACATAACTACCACAGTCTCTTTCTGAACATATAAGGCATTTCTTTCCTTCAATATTATTTCATTGCTCATAATATTGCTATAATGCTCATAATAGATTCACGTATATCAATCAGCACACTTAACTGAAATTAATTTTATCATCAAGTACTATTCCTTAATTCATTAAAAATAACAAAAAAATACAGTTACAATTCCCTATTTACATCATGATAGAAATGTAAGGTTAAATGTAAATAATTTTGATTAGCTGTTATAATTCAACATTATTAATGCAATATTTAATTATACAGAAGACGAGCAGGATTTTTCTAGTTGAGTGAATTCTAAAATGGTTATATCATACATATAATTTGTACAAATTATATATATATAATTTGTATATAATTTGTACAAATTCAATGAATATGATAAATTTTTTCTTATAATAAACACACTTTTCTTTACCTTAGAAAGCAAAGCTATTGAAACATTTGTAAATATCCATATAAATCGGAATATGTATCTTAATATTACTCATGAGATTTTATACATGAAAGCACTCTAGATATTGCTAATAATTACTTTTACTTATTTGTAAATTATTGTTTGCATTTACATTTGATATATTGAAAATATTGTCTTCCAGTAATGAATTAGTTTTCTAAGGCTGCCATAACAAATACCACAGACAGTGGCTTAAACCAGGGGTCCCCAACCCCCAGGCAGCAGACCGGTAATGGTCTGCGACCTGTTAGGAACTGGGCCTCACAGCAGGAGGTGAACGGTGGGCAAGTGAGCAAAGCTTCATCTGCTGCTCTACGTCGCTCCCATCGCTTGCATTACTGCCTGAACCACCCCTGCCCCTGTCTGTGCAAAAATTGTCGTCCATGAAACTGGTTCCTGGTGCCAAAAAGCTTGGGGATCACTGGCTTAAACAACAAAAATGTATTTCTTCACAATCCTGGAGGCTTGAAGTCCAAGAGCAAGATGATTGGTTTCACTCTGAGGCCTCTCTCCTTGGCTTGTAGATGGCCAACTTCTTCCACTGCCTTCACATGATTTTCCCCTTGTCTATGCCTGTGTCTTAATCTCCTCTTTCTATAAGAGTATTGGTCATATTGGATTAGGGCCCACCCTAATCACCTCATTTTAATATGATTACCTCTTTAAAGGAGTTATTTCCAAACAAAGTCACATTTTCAGGTACTGGGGGTCAGGAGCTCACCATATGAATTTTGGGGGAACACAATTCAATCCATAACAAGTAATCAGATTTATCAGGTTATGTTATTTTAACTAAAATTAAATTAATGAAATTAGGCAAAGTTACATTGGGATTTTCCTCGTATTAAATAGGTGCCCCAGTATAAGAAATTACTATTAAGTGATGGCCACTACTTTATGGTTTGTAATCTGATATGGGGATTTGTTGTGGGGAAAAGATGTTCCAGTGGACATTCATTTTGTCTACACAACCCTCATTCTTCTCTCCTTCTCTGAGTAATATATGGCTGATTTGTATCCTGCTCACTCATATGGTTTTGGGAGTCTATTTGTATCAGTACCTGCTCCGCTGGCATAAGGAGTAGGTACATGACACAAGTGCTCCGATTCCCTCTGATATATCAAATGATCCAGTTCTGGGACTAATTTTCTAACAGAGGAAAGAAATAAAAACAGAAAACCACAGAAGAATTCCCTAAAAATTAGTTTAGTGGTAGAGACGGATCCTTTCATCTCTATTTGTGAAGATGTGAGTTGTGATTCCAGAACTTCTGACAACTGTGTCTGTCACAGTTTGTGTTCCCTGGACAAAATCTTTAAGATGGAAATTAGCATAAAAATAAATGTATTAGTTTTTATTTGTTGTTATTTTGTGGCTGCTGCAACAAATTACCATAAACCATATGGCTTTAAAAAACAGAAATTTATTCTATCATAGTTCAGAATGCTAGAGGTCTTAAAACTAGCTGTAGGTAGGGCTGTGTTCCTTCCAGAGGCAATTCTTAGGGAAAATCACTTCCTTGACTCTTCCAGCTTTTGGTGGCTATTGGCATTCCTTGGCTTGTGGCTGCATCTCTCTCTCTGCTGTCTTCACATCACCTTCCCCACTGTATGTCTGGGTAAAAAGTCCCTCTACCTCTCTCTCTTTTTTTCACAGTTTTACTGAGATATAATTGACATATAACATTGTGTAAATTTAAGGTGTACAACATAATTATTGTGAAATGACTACCACAATAAAGTTAGTTAACATATCCCTCACCTCACATAGTGATAGCATTTAGGGTCTACCCAGAAAATCCAGGATAAACTCTTCCTCTCAAGATTTTTAACTTAATTACATTTTTGGCATAGAAAATAATATTTAATATTGCCATATAAGGTAATATTCACAGGGTCCAGTGATTAGGAAGTAAATATACCTTTGGGAGGGAACACTTTTTTAACCTAATGAAGGAAGTAAATTAAGGATCACATATCAAATAAGAGAAGAAAGTAGAATTGGGCAGAGAGAAAGGTTGAGATGTGTTACCATCTCAGTAAAGATCTTAGTCAAACCTACAAGAACATCTGAACATAAAATAACCCTGCAGAGTTGTTCAAAGGTGGGGCAAAGAAAAAAAAAGTGGGGTAAAGAGATGAGGGCTCTCTAACCCTTGTGAAACAGTATTAAATGTAGCCTTCTCCAGGAAGTGCTTTGGGTGAGTGATTCTCTCTAGCTGAGGCAATTCTCAATAATGACTGAGGACTGTTGGTCAGTGGAACTCCCACCAGCTGGTAGAAAAGTCTCTTTATTTTAAAAGGGGAAAACGCTAGCAGTACATCACAGTGTGCACTGAAATGTAAAATCATATAGAAATGTCTCTGAAAGCCAGAGAGAAACAATGTGAGGACAAATTTGCCAAACCCTAGACCCAAACTCATCTAAACTGATCTAGATCCTTAAAACAGTTCCTTTGATTCTGAAAGCAATTTAAATTTCTTTGCTACAAAATTTTGCTTAGGGTACACATAAAATCAGTTTATTTCATTTGCAACTAAAGAGTCAAAAACACTATAAAAATGTACAAAAACATGTATATTGCTAAGCTAAGCAATAAGAACTCCAGGAAATTTATAACAACTGTTTCATTAATATAGCTATCAGGATAATTGTGGAGATGTTATTTCAATTACTGACTGAAATCATCTACTTTATAATATTTTCATATTATGTTTACAGGCAATAAAATTCCTCAAGTTTAGCTCAAAAAACACTGTGGTCCTATGCTATTTCAACTCTTTTCCTTGTGTAGAGAGCTTGATAGAAATCCAAATTCTTGATCACCAACTAAGATCTGTATGAGAACATCAAGTGGAGGTTGGGAATCAGTCCTTTAACATGCTTTCCAGGTTATTTTTAAAAAAATTTTTTTAACATCTTTATTGGAGTATAACTGCTTTACATTGTTGTGTTAGTTTCTGCTGTATAACAAAGTGAATCAGCTACACATATACATATATCCCCGTATCTCCTCCCTCTTGAACCTCCCTCCCACCCTCCCTATCCCACCCCTCTAGGTGGACACAAAGCACCGAGCTGATATCCCTGTGCTGTGCAGCTGCTTCCCACTAGCTATCTATTTTACATTTGGTAGTGTATATATGTCAATACCACTCTCTCACTTCGTCCCAACTTACCCTTCCGCCTTCCCACGTCCTCAAGTCCATTCTCTATGTCTGCGTCTTTATTCCTGTCCTGCCCTTCTGTTCTTCAGAACGTTTTGGTTTTTTTTTAGATTCCATATATATGTGTTAGCATATGGTATTTGTTTTTCTCTTTCTGACTTACTTCACTCTGTATGACAGTCTCTAGATACATCCACCTCACTACAAATGATTCAATTTCATTTCTTTTTATGGCTGAGTAATATTCCATTGTATTTATGTGCCACATTTTCTTTATCCATTTATCTGTTGATGAACACTTAGGTTGCTTCCATGTCCTGGCTACTGTAAATAGTGCTGCAGTGAACACTGTGGTACATGACTCTTTTTGAATTATGATTTTCTCCAGGTATATGCCCAGTAGTGGGATTGCTGGGTCATATGGTAGTTCTGTTTTTAGTTTTTTAAGGAACCTCCTCTCCACGTTATTTTTGATAGCAATTGGTATTGCAACTTGTTTTTTGTTTGTTTTTATGAGCTTTTAAAAGGCCTGTGGTAGTATCTAACTATAGTTTAACTTGGATTTCCCTAATGACTAATTAGAGATTATTTCATGCCCTTATGTGGTAATAAATTCATCAAATTTTTGCCCATTTTATTGGGCTATTTGTTTTCTTATTATTGAGTTTTGAGAATTTTTAATATACTCTAGGATCAATTTATTTATCATACAGATGATTTCCAAATGTTTTCTCACAATCTCCAGCTTTTCTTTTCACTTTTTTTTGAATTTCATTTTATTTATTTTTTTTATACAGCAGGCTTTTATTAGTTATCTATTTTATACATATTAGTGTATATATGTCAATCCCCATCTCCCAGTTCATCCCACCACCACCACCACCACCCCCTGCCCCACTCTTTTCACTTTCTTAACATTGTGTTTTGAAGAACAAGAAGTTCTTAATTTTATTGAAGTCCAATTTACTATTTTCTTTTATGGATCATTCCTTTGGTATCATATTTAAGAAAATTTTCAAAATACAAGGTCAAAAAGATTTCCTCCTACATTTTCTCCTAGAAATTTTACAATTTTACATATGGGTCTCTGAACAATTTTGAGTTACTTTTTTGCTTATAGTGAGAAGTATTGATTGTGTTTTGTCTTTTAACACATGGATAATCAATTGTTTCATAAATCATATATTCCAAAATCACTTGTGACTTGCTATTGCATGTTTTCTCAAATCAATTGACCACATATAAATGAGTCTAATTATGGACACATTATTCCTTTTAAAATGTAAAAAAAAATCCTTAGCTCACAAATAGTAAAACAAAAATAGACTGTAATATAAATTAGGCCTACCTACCATACTATAACTGACAAATAAAAATTGTATATATTTAAGTTATATAAGTTGATATTCTGATATACATATATATTGTAATGTAATCACCACAATTAACATATACATCACCTTACATTTTCTTTTCTTTTTTCTTCTTTTTAGGAGGAAAGGTGAAAACACTTAGGATCAACCCTCTTAGCAAATTTCTAGAATACAAAACAATATTGCTAAATAAAGTCATATTGCTATACTTTGTTCTCTAGAACTTCATCTTGTGTTACTGGAACTTTGTACTCCTTGACACATATCTCCCCATTTCCCTTTCCCCCAGCCCCTGACAACTACCTTTCTACTCTCTGCTTCTATGAGTTCAACTATTTTAGACTCCACATATAAGTGAAATCAGTGAAATCATGCAATATTGTCTTTCTGCATCTGGTTTATTTTGTTTAGTATTTAGTATAATGTCCTCTAGGTTCATTTGATGGACATTTAGGTTGTTTCCATATCTTGACTTTTGTGAACAGTGTTGCAATGAACGTGGGAGTGCAGATATCTCTTCAAGATACTGATTAAATTTACTTTGAATATAAGCCCAGAAGAGGAATTACTGTACCAGCAGTTACATTCCTAATTTTTTGAGGAAAGTCCATACTGTTTTTCCGTAATGGCTGTGCCACTTTACAATCCTGTCAACTGTGTACAGGGTTTACTTTTCTCCACATTTTTACCAATACTTATTATCTTTTGTCTTTTTTGATAATAGCCATTCTAACAGGTATAAGGTAATATCTCATGTGGTTTGGATTTGCAATTCCCTGATAATTAGTGAAGTTGAGCATGTTTTCATATACATGCTGGCCATTTGTATGTCTTCTTTGGAGAAATATCTATGCAGGTCTTTTCCTTATTTTTAAGTAGGTTATTTGTTTTTGTTTTTTTGCTATTTAATGGTATGAGTTCTTTATATATTTTGGATATTAACCCTTTATCAGAGACAACTTGCAAATATTTTTTCCCATTCTGTAAGTTTATCTCATTCTGCCTTTTCACTCTCTTAGTGATTTCCTTTGCTGTGTAGAAGTTTTTACTTCGATGTGGTCCTACTTGTCTATTTTTGCTTTTGTCTCCTGTGCTTTTGGTGTCATGCCTCCAAAAATCATCCCTCAGACCAATGTCAAGAAATTTTTCCTTATATTTTCTTCTGGTAGTTAAATGGCTTCAGGCATTACAATTAAGTCTTTAATACATATTGAGTTGATATCTGTGTATGATGTGAGATAAGAACGAAATTTAGTTCTTCTGCACATGGATACCCAGTTTCCCCAACATCATTTATTAAAGAGACTTTCTTTTCCCCATTGTGTGTTCTTGGAACCCTGTAAAAGATAGTTAACTGTAGGGCTTCCCTGGTGGCGCAGTGGTTGAGAGTACGCCTGCCGATACTAGGGGACATGGGTTCGTGCCCCGGTCCGGGAAGATCCCACATGACACGGAGCGGCTGGGCCCGTGAGCCATGGCCGCTGAGCCTGTGCGTCCGGAGCCTGTGCTCCGCAACGGGAGAGGCCACAACAGTGAGAGGCCCGCGTACAGCGAAAAAAAAAAAAAAAAAGATAGTTAACTGTAGAGGCTTAGATTTATTTCTGGGCTACCTATTCTGCCCTACTTGTCTATATGTCTGCTTTTATGCCAAGTACCAGCTAGGTACTAATTCCTTGTGATGTAAACCTAGGTGAGGAATTGTGAATGTTTATATACAGTTTCAAATAAATCCCTATAAATATTAAAAACAACTTGAAGTGTCTTTTAACCATGACCTTTTATTAAATATATTAATTTTCCCTTTCCCACTAAAACTACAGATTTAGCCTGACTGACTTTCCTTTTTATTAAAATATGATCCCAGCTTCTACTTTACATTTCCCTAACTACTTGACCACATAATTTTCACTACAGGTCTCAAATTGTTAATCTTCCCCTGACAGCACATTGAAGGAAAATGGGGCTACAATGTTAGAGTTTCTAAGCCTCTGTTTTAGAAAACACTTTGATAATATGATTGAACTGCCTAGAAGTAATATACATTTATCATAGTACTTAACTTGTTTTTTATCTCTTGAAATAATGTATATTTTCCTGTCAGAATCACACATTAGATATATCAAGCTATTGACAGAACTAAAAAAATTTCACTAAAAATGAGTATAAGTTTTTTCCTTTGGGAAAAAAGACTGAAATTCATGGAAAATTTGAGCAAATAATAAAAGCAGGAAAAGTCATTTATCTTTTTTATAACCTATAATTAAGTGATATGAACTCTGGATAATCGATTGATTGGGAGGTTACTACAATCAGCATGCTTTAGCTTTGCCTCCTCCTAAATGAATAATCAACACCCTGAAACAAAAGCAGAACACTGAAATGATGATTTCAAATATTCTCTTACTGTTAAGATATCTAGTATAGCATAAAAACAATGAGCAAAGTATGTAATTGAATTTAAACCTTTTATTTTTTTTATTGTATAGAAGTAATTAAATTTGCAACTAAAATAGAAATGGCATGTGTTTCTCATATCATTCTCACGCAAATTGTAGATTTTCCTCTGAAATTAAGCTGTTCTCTATAACATTCCTTGAATATTGGCAGTTGTTATTCTTTTAATATTTATATTGATACATATGATTAGGATTTTCATCTTTTAGTTTTGAGATATTCTGGCTTTATTTTGCTTAATTCTATATAGTTTAGGAAGCTTAACATAATTTTATGTGGGTAATCAGCTGTTGTTGAAACCACTGAGCTAATAAGGCCAAGTTTAGGTTCATTCAGAAACCGCAGTCTCTGACCCCACATGAAAATATATTCTTCGTGCACAAAGGTACGGTACAGTGGAGTGTGTACATATTTTCAAAATTCATGGTGATTGTCAGAAAAATAATTACAGCTACATTTTTAATGAAAATGAGCAAAAAATCACTTTTAAAGACTAAGACCATAATCGCAACCAATTGTGGCACTCTGTATGTTACTGTAATATAAAATGATAGCTAATTGAAGATTTTTCCCCGTCAGTATTTTATTCTTCCTCATTGCAAATAGATTGCATGTCATTTTCTGCCACTTTTAGTAGAGAGTTGTGCAGTTAGGACAAATGTAGAAGGTTTTATTGTTTTCCTAAAGCTCACTATAGGAAATCTTATCGAAGAGATTCAATTCAATTCATTTCAGGAGGTTGGAGAAGAATTTGAGGTGTAAGGTGAGACCAAAATATCTAAAACAGAAACTGATGGTTGAATACATAAGAGATAGGAAGAACAGGTGCAAGGCTTATTGGAAGAATCCCAATAGATTTTTTAAAATGTGGTGAGGAGGCTACATGAAACACCATGGAAGACTGGGTTCTGTGCACTTGGCTTTCTGAATCTTCACACTCATTTCCTTTCACTTTGCCAAACATGAGAGCAACAAAACCAAAAAATGTCTAGTCTCTTGGCTTCTAGAACATACATCTAAGTATCAGGCATGTAGGACTTGAGTCAGAAGACCTTCATTTCATTTAAAAAAATATACCAAATACCTAGCATGTGTTACAGCAATAAGAAAAATGGACAAAAATTTCTTCTATAGTCCTAAAGCGCTGGGACAGAAAATAAACAAATCAGTAAACTATGTAGTATATTAGAAGATGGTAAATTCAGTGAAGAAAAAAGTTAAAAGAGTAAAAAGTGTTAGGGAGTATGGGGGTGGGGAATCAGCATTTTAGCAGATTGATAAGAGAAAGTTTCTCTAAGGGGATATGTGAACAAAGACTTGAAATAGGTGAGCTAGGCACTCATGGGGCTCTCTCTAGGACAAGATGTCTCTAGGTAGAGAGAACCTCAACTGCAAAGTCACTTCAGCAGGGTCTTCCCTGGTAGATTCGAGGAATATATATGAGGACTACATGTCAGGACCTGAGTAAGCAAGGGGAGAATGATAAAAGGTAAGGTTGCACAGATAATGGACTGTCCATTTGTCTGGAGTCTTTTCGCGTTTCTAACAGATTCTGCTGCAAACCTTAGGAAGAATGATGGCTGTAATGACTGAAACTGAATTGTAAACCAGCCTAGAAGAAAGGATAATTGAAATCTTATTGAATTTAATTTGGACATCTAAGTTGTGGAATCTAAGACGGGGAAATCTAAGTTTTGGAAAAAATATTATAAATATTGTTAATGTACAGTGCACATGCCTTCCTGCTGGTGATACCCTTGCACATCCTTCCTAAGAAGTATACAAATCATTAATTAGGTGTTTTTCATTTTTTATGTTTTAAAATATATTTATGTATTAAACAACATACAAAAATTCTCAATTTTTTAATCTTTATGTATGTTCTATATGATTTTAATTCTACCTTCTGTATGTGTAACTCTTTTATGTTGATATATGCACCCATAAGTTATTCATTTTCATTTTGCCCTATGATTCCATTTTCTGAACATACACAGCTTACCTATACCCCTGTTGAGGGCATTTAGGTTATTTCCAGTTTTCCTCCAATATAAATGATGTTGATGTGGACTTTTTGCATTTTAAAATTATCTCCTTATTCACATGTGCAAGAATTTCTCTATGGTATGTATTTATCTAAGAGTGTAATTGTTCAGTCAAAGGGGCCAGGACAGATTTACAGTTTCCTTAACTGTTCTGGGCATAGTTGAAATATTATCATTCCTGGCCCTTTCCCACAAAATGCCTAACAGATCTTCAATAAGTCATCTGAGAAACCAAAATAACACTCTCTCCCACACTTCTACCCTTTGGCAATAATTGGTATTTTATTTTATTTCTTTAAATTGTCTTACGTTTTAAAGATGCCAGATTCCTACTTAATTAATGTATGTTGTATTTTATCTGAAAAATTTTGGTGTTTATATTAGTGTAATTCCCCCAATATCTGATTGGTTCCACAACATATGGGGAACACACAATTTTGCTGTTTTGAGATTTTTCTCAGGCAATACTAAACAGAGTATCCCTTTGAAGAACTTCTGGTTGATCAATTTATATCTCCTCTGCTAATCATTTGGCAGATCTTGCGGTGTCATTGGGTTTTATCATTTCTCTTTTCTCCACTTTTAAATTATCTGTGTTCAGGTTCACCTATTTTATCAAACCACTTGTATATATGCAACATCAAATTTTAGCCAAATGTCACTCCTTTAATAGATCATATGATTTTTATAGAGAGGAAATTTCTTCCATCTTTGTTTTATATATTAGTTCTAGTAGTAATTGTTAATTTTATATGTCAAATAAAATCTAAAGTATTTTACCAGTTAATTTTCTTTTCCTTGAAGTTAGATCAGAAGAAATATAATAAATCTACATTCAGATTATTGAGGATGGTAGAAGAGTCTAATTGGTCTAAAATAGCTTTCTGAGATTTGTGAGATATATGAAGGAAATGATATTTCAAAAGCTATTTAAATATTCTAGACTAAAACTGACTTAGAGAAATTTGTGATGGTCTAAACAAGATGGGATGTATTTTACATATTGCATTGTTTCTTAGAAGGTTCAAAATCCAGAAAGTTTAAATTTACTTAGCAAAGAAAAGTTAACTTCAATATATCTGAGGTGCTTATCTGAGAAATAGGAGGAAAAGATCAAGTAATACATAGATCTGAAGAACTTGGTTAAATCACATTATAGGATCAATAAATAGAAGAAATTACTTTCAAAACGAGTTAGTAGAATTGAGATCCTTAAAGTTTTAAACTTGCTTTGCTTCTAATAAGTATGTAAAAAAATCAATTTCAATGAATAAAGAGAATGCATCCTAATAACACCTTCCAGAAAATCCTTATCACTATATCAAGAATTGTTCCAATTTTAAATGCAATGTAGTGATAGCAACTGAGATAAATAATCTACTGTGGAAATGTCAATGGATATTTACAACCAAGTATTAGAACGCCTGTGTAGACTTCTAGTTTTAGATACTCAATGTTACTGTAGTCAATTGATTATGGTGGGAGTTATCTATTGAATAGGGTATGCATATTTCATGCCATAATTTTCTTCCCTGGGTATTAAGTGTGAGGCTTTGCCTAAACATAAATTACAATCATTACTGTAAAGACTGTAGATGGTTTTGAGACCAAGTGAAAAACAAAAGAGCCCACTTTCTTAATATAAATTAAGACCTAACTGGGTAATCATCAATTCTCAGTAAATAGTTATTTTCGTAATAAATAACAAATATCAGGGCAACAGACACAATCAACAGTATCAGTAATTAAATTTCATTTTAAAAGTCTAGGGTTTTATTTTCTCTCATTTTGTTAAAATAGCTAAGTTTATTTTTGACATACATTTAACTAGCCATATATTAACTAGCCATAGGGATATAAGTTATATATTATATTTTCCTGTTTATAAAGCCTTTCAAATATTTTTGAATCTGAACTTTTAATAAGAAAATATTGATATTTGTGAAGATAATGCATTAATACTTATTTATTGCTATTTTAAATACTAGTTTCATAAAACACATTGTAGGCACAAATTATCAACTAATTCTTCAAAAGTTTTTCACATTTTACATGAGACCTGATATAGGAAAACTGTAAAAGAAAGAAACTTTTTTCCAGAAGTAATATTATCAAAAATGGAAACTAGAAAACTTCCTCAAAAGATCTGTACAGTTCTATATAAAAATCTATTTTGTTCTTCTTTTCAACAATACTATTTATTTAATATTTGTATTAGCTTCCTATTGATGCTTTAACAGATTATCATAAATTTAGGGGCTTAAAATAACACAAATTTATGATCTTACAGTTCTTGAGGTCAGAAGTCAGAGAGGAGTCTTATGGGGCTAAAATCAAGATGCTAGCAGGGCTGCATTCTTTCTAAAGGTTCTACTGGAGAGTGTGTTCCTTGTCTTTTTCAGGTTTTAGAGGCTGCTTATATCCTTTGACTCATGGCCTTTCCTCCGTCTTCAGTCTTTCATTCCAATCTCTGCTTCCTTTGGCATAGCTCCTTTTTCTGACTCTGACAATCCTGTTTTCCTCTTACAAAGACCACTGTGATTACAGTGGGTTCACTCAGGTAATTCAGGATAATTTCCCCATAATCCTTAACTAAATCATATTTGCAAAATCTTTTTTGGCATGTAAGGTAACATGTTCAGTCTCTGGAGATTAGGTCATATGCATTTTAGGGGGGCTATTATTCTGTCTACTACAGTCTGAGGTCACTTCAGCATTTTCATGGCAATGAGCAGTGCGTATGTATGTGTGTGTGTGTGTATGAGGCAGAAACAGTACATCACATCTGCCTTTGAATAACTCAGTAAGCATTCCATTGAGTCAATAGGTATATCATTATCCATAATCACAGAAAAGGATTGTTTCCTCAAAGAATGAAATGCCTATTTTGTCATATGTTGCAAAAATGAGACTGACAATTAAGTAGTACTTTATTCTTCAGTTTAATATACATGGATATTTTTAGTGTTTTGTGGCTATGTTTTTTTTATTTTGTTCATTTTAAGGAGTGAATTTTCTATAGTTTTATTAGAACAAAGAAAACATTTGATGACATTGCCTCTTTAATATTTATATTTAGGGACAAACAATTATTTCTAAAGTAGTATGGCTTTTACCTTCAAAACTAGAATTTTCTTGGTTTGAATTTTTGTTCTCTTTTTCTATTCTGTAACGTAGATGATCCAGTTTTGGAAAATACTAAAGGGCTCTAATTTTGAAACTGATCCCTTAATTTTATTTTTCCCCAAATCTTTACAATCACTTAAAATATCCTGCAAAACAAACTTTGAGAGTATTATTAGTCTCTGTTCTTTTGAGCTATACCAGTTTTTTCTCAAAAAAGTGCTTTCAGGAAGACTTGGGAACTCTTAAGGAGGTGAATTTCCAAACCAGCCTTACTCAGTGGTTGTTTATACTGTGATTTTTAAAAATGAGGAAAACAGACCTCATTAAGCTCTTCAAGTATACTGTATTTTGCCTTCCAGCTACTTTTCAGTTCAACATAAGTTTTCCATTCATATTTCCAAATTTGAGTGCCCTAGAAGGAGTGTTTTCCTTTATTTTGTTACAGATGGACCTATGAGTTTTTTCTTTGATGACTGATCATCTACATCTTAAATAATAATTTTGTTTCAATTGCAATTCTGATGAAATTAGTTTTGCAGCAATTTAGTTGATGGTGTCTGCTTTCTTTTCTTCTTTCATTCAAATTTGTGTCCATTGGGCCTCCCTGGTGGCGCAGTGGTTGAGAATCTGCCTGCTGATGCAGGGGACACGGGTTCGTGCCCCGGTCCGGGAAGATCCCACATGCCACGGAGCGGCTGGGCCTGTGAGCCGTGGCCGCTGATCCTGTGCATCCGGAGCCTGTGCTCTGCAACGGGAGAGGCCACAACAATGAGAGGCCCACGTACTGCAAAAACAAAAACAAAAACAAATTTGTGTCCACTGAATTTGACAACAAAAGAGAAATCTCAGTGCTTTGATAGAGAAATAGCAAAAGATTATAACAAGTAAGGCAAGACTTGCATTTTATGGTTAGAAGATCTACTTGCAAAATAATATTGATAGTTCTTTCAAGAATCTGGGCTGTGGAAGGAGAACAAGAGGGAAGTTATGGAGAAGTGGTAAGGGGCAGTGTGGGGAAGCTGTGTTTCTTTAGTTGGTTGGTTGACATTAATTTAGTTTAGTTTGCCATTTTACACTTTGCTTGTTTCATATTGTTTCATTGTAATTTGGGGTGAGAAAGATATAAATCACATTTAAATTCAGATTAGTGACAAACCAGATGAATTAACTGTTCTTAAATATACCTGTAGAAATGAATAAAAAATCAAACATGTAAGTTCAGAAAAGAACCATTATTATTGTTTACTATTAACATCACTTGAAACGTGGATTCAGCAAGTTTCCTAAGGAGATTAGAGGAGACAGGGAAGGATGCTACAAGGAGTTAAATCAACTGAAATCCATATTTCTGTCACAACCCTAAAATAAGGGGGCAGCAGTGCAAGAAACTGCCCAGGAGAATCATAGCCCCATTGAAGTTGGAAGTCTTTGAAACCTTGTGTGAATGCTAGCTATAGCAAGTATTTATTTAGAAGTCCAGTTGGCCTCCTAGAAGCTAGGGAGATACTTCTTCCCCTACAGAACCAGCAAATCAACATGGGCCAATTAATATTTGTAAATGCTAAATACACAGAAAATAATGTATTTACCATCATATTTGATCCACCAAATGAAAAGCTTTGTTAATTAGTTCTAATCAGTAATAACATGACCAACCATCCAGCTTTGCCCAGGACAGTCCCAGTTTGAAGACTGAAAGTCATGTGTCCCAGGAAACCCCTTCAGGATGGTTGTTCACTCTAATTTTATATATATGTATATACATACATATATATAAAATATATAAATTCAGCTTAAATTTTCAATCATCCTGAAAATCTCTGAAGTCCCCAGTTTATATTATCTCAAATATCACAGATAATTGCTTGAGATTACCAATACCTTACCCTAGGCCCCAGTCTCTGAAACACACTTGTATTGTTGTCACTTTTGTCCAAGAGAATAAATAATGAATTTCTTTGGCATTTGATTACATACATAGATATAATATTTATATCTCATAGGGGCATTGTTAGAGTAAAAACCAATACAAAAACAAAAAAAAAGAGGGAGAGAGTGCAAGAGGCTGGAAGCTGCTTTATCAGCAAGACTCTATGTACCATGACCAAGAACACTAATTTTGAGAATGAAACATTTTTTTCCAAGCATTTTCCTTCTGTGGCAGCATCACCCTGATTCATACCGCTGTCATGGTCGAAGAAAGTGACCTGAAGGCACATTTGTGATGCATTGACTGTGCTAATTTGGAACTTCTTTGCCTGATATGCAGTAATGATATATAGTTACAGTGACTTGGAGTTCCTTAGAGATCCCACTGTAGAAAAATGGATATCATTTGAATATTGGATGCACTCATCCAATTTCTCTATTGTTCATTAAGCAGCACTGATGGTGAGTTATGGGGGGGGGGAATCTATAAATATTAATATCTTATGTCATTACAAGTAGTAGTTTCCAGCTTATTCTCAAATATTTTCTAGAACTGGAATTCTAATAAAGTTAAAAAATTCTTCGACTGTAAAAGTGTATTGGAAAAAATAGATTAAGCCAAATGATTATCACTAGGGACAACAGAAGTTGCTTTACAGTTAATTCCATTTTTAGCCTTTGTTTCAATTAACACCTTGCTGAATGTCATCATAGTATAGTAATAATACCATAACAACTTTGGAGTCAGAGAGACACAAATTCAAGAACTGACTCTCCAATTCAATGGTTTGTTTATTTTAGGCAATTATATTATTTCCCTAAGCCTCAGTTTCCTTAATTGTAAAATGTAGACAACTATCCTTAGAATTTACATTGAAGATTAAGTGATAATATGTATCAGACACAAAGCATGCAGTGTGTGCTCATACTTTGCCCTTCAAATCTGTTCAAAACTCACTGACCAAAAGGGGAGTGATCTTTCATCATCTGCTTATTCAATATGTGAATTTTCTGAGGTTGTCTGATCTCTTTGGCTTAGGTGGAAAAAGAAATTGTTTCCTCCCTTAACACATGGGGCAAAAGAGGGAGATCATAGGTGGAAGAAAGCAGGGTGGTGGAAGTCCTCTTCCATTAGATAGCAGATGCCTGTCCTACCCAGTCATAACTATCTTTCTGACTCAAAGACGCAGATCCTTAGAGATGGAATAAATGAGGTTGTATTATTTTATCAAAACTTTTTCCTAGTTTTTCTGTATTATCATTTAATGAATTATTGTGTATGCAATGTACACAAATATATTGCAAAGTCAAGCATATCACACTACAGTATAGCTATGGTATAATATAATACCTGCTCTTAAAGAGTAACAACTACTGTTTGCTGACTTCTTAGTATCTGCAAACAGATTTAGAATCTCTCCCAAATCCTGAACAATACTCTCCCAAATCCCAAAAAATATTAGACTGATTACAATGTCTTCAACCTGTTCTAATTTTTATAAAGGTACAACACAATCTTTATAACTTAATTTAAATATTTGTGTGATGGAGATAAGATTACAAGACTGTGAGATTAAATGAAATATCGCTTTGAAAATTCATAGGAGAGTCTTGGTATCGAGTACTGTTTATTCAATAGTGACCTTACTAGCAGTAATATAATCTATATTCATTTTAATTTTCACTATTTCTTGATTCATATTTTTGTAAAAAATTATTAAATATAATAATCTCTCCCCTAGGATTATTTAAAATGAAATTATTTACTCTAGATGACTTATATCCATGTAGTGGTTAAATGTAATCCAGACCTCAATCTTAAACTTTCTGCTTTCTATCTTCATTGCTATAAGACATTCTTGATTTCTGGAGCACTTAAGTTTTTCTGTCTTTCTCATTCTTGTCAGACAGATCATGATTTCACAAACTACCTCATAGAGTAAATAGATCTTCTAGATGGATCAAAGCAGTTATATTAGAAACCTCTAATTTTCTCCAAGTTCTTACCTATATGACTTACTCAAAGGTTACATAGGCTTGGGCTCTGTCTAACCAAACTGACATGTATCTCCACATCTAGGTCAGGAACTCCCATCTTTATTTTTTGTACATTTCATTTCACCTCACTTTTCAGTGCCAGCTTCTGTGAAAAAATCTTGGGACATTTCACACAGGTATAATTGGATCCACTGTGCACTCATAATAAGAATTTCAGAAATAAAAATCAATTCTGGAAGAAAACTATAGATCAACGTAGAAAAATCCTCATTTGTGCCCTTTATCCATACATTGTAGCCTTTTCTACTTCCACATCAGCTTGCCACTAAAAAATCAAAAGTCCTCAAGCAGCAGAAGCATATTTTTATATTGATTCCCTATCTTTTACAGAGTTATATCTCCCATTTTAATACTGATTTATAAGATTGAAATTTCCTTCCCTCCCTTGGCATTCCTGTTTCTCTTTGCCTTAGACTTTGCTTTTTTTCTGGCTCTTCCCATCTCCCTGGTTTCTCTTTTAAAACCTGGACAAATGTTTAATATAAGAAATGTAAATATTGAATACATTCTTTTAAAATTCTATGAATATATTTTATAATCCCATGCTTTCAAGTGGAAAAGTCATCACCTGGTTGTAACTATCTCGGCTGTAGGACCCAGAGATGACTCATATCTAAAGTGACATCTGGGGGAGGAAGGGAGGACATTGTTGGGAAGTACTCATGCAGCACATCAGACACAGCCTGAAACCATGATGGCAGCTGGTCCACCACAACCAATGCCCAGAGACACACCAAGAGCCTATATGGACCCTGACTGCCCTGCAGTGTGCATCCACAACAGGGATGGAGAGGCAGAGGCTGGGGTGAATGGTCAGTTGTGAGGGACAAAAAAAGACTCAGACCCAAGGCTGTATCTGAGCAGGGCAAGGGCAACAATTTCTGGTGCCTGTGCAGGCAGTGCATAGGAGGCAGCTTGGACATCTGTCTGCAGCCAAACCACTGCAGCCCATGCTTCATCATGAGCTGAGAGCCTGTACATGCCCCGCTTGCTTCAGCATTGCTCCCCTCTGGGGCAAGGATATCAGTGCTGGGAGAGAGGAAAGCACACTTAAAGAGAATGGAGTCAGCTTGGAACTGACACACAGGGCTCCTGCCCCAACAACTTGGAATCCAACCCCACTCCCACATAGGGTGATAATGGCCACTGAGCAGCACACTCAGCTCTAACCCTAGCTCCTCTATCTCCAGCCCCACCTTCTACCAAGGTGATAGCTGCCAATAAACCCTGAGGAAAGATATGACTTGCATCCATATCAAATCTAGCTCTCTAACCAAAGACATTGGGCACAAGCAATCTGTATAGGGATGCTCCCATATAAGGACACCCTTTCAACATAGCAATAGGTAACTATTTCACCTCAATTTGTAGAGATAGAGAAAGTTAAGCAAAATGAAAAGACAGAGGAACTGGTCTCAACTGAAAGAGCAATAGAAAGCCCCCTAAGTGGGGGGAGGGATAAATTGGAAGGTCACACTACTATATATAAAATAGATAACTAATAAGGACCTACAGTATAGCACAAAGAACTCTACTCAGTACTCTATAATGGCCTATATGGGAAAAGAATCTAAAACAAAAAAAGAATGGATATATGTATATGTATAACTGATTCACTTTGCTGTACACCTGAAACTAACACAACATTGTAAATCAAGTATGCTCCAATAAAATTATTTTAAAAACTTAAAAAAGATAAATCATGAAACAGAATATACAATTTAAGAGATAAAAAATTAAAAATATTAGTAATCAGAATGCTAATTGAATTAGTGAAAAGAGTAAATGAACACAGTGAGAATTTTAACAAGGAAGTAGAAAATATAAAAAAGACCCAGTTAGAAATGAAGAATTCAGTAGCTGAAATTAAAAAAAAAAAAAAACACACTGGTTGGAATGAATAGCAGACTAAGTGACACAGAAGAATGCATATGTGATCTGGAATATAGAATAATGGAAATCACCCAATCAGAACAGCAGAAAGAAAAACAAATTTTAAAAATGAGAGCAGTTTGAAAGATCCAGGGTAAGATTAAAAGTACCAACATTTGCATTATAAGGGTCTCAGAAGGAGAAGAGAGAGAGAAAGGGATTGAAAATATATTTGATAAAGTATGGCTGAAAACTTCCCAAACCTGAAGAAGGAAACAGATATTCAGGTACAGGAAGCACATCGGGTTCTAAATAAGGTGAACCCAAACAGACCACATCAAGACATATTATAATTATGGGAAGGATTTGGAGTTTGGGATTAGCAGATGTAAACTGTTATATATAGGATGGATAAACAGCAAGGTTCTACTGTATAGCACAAGGAACTATAGTCAATATCCTGTGATAAAATGGAAAAGAATATGAAAAGAATGTATATATGTATAATTGAGTCACTTTGCTGTACAACAGAAATTAAACATAGCATTGTAAATCAATTATATTTCAATAAAATTTTTAAAAAGACATAATTAAAATGGCAAAAGTTAAAGAGAGGTTTAAATGGATCAAGAGAAAAACAGAGTCATATACAAGGTAACTCCCATAAGATTATCAGCTGACTTTTATGGAGAAACTTTGCAGACAAGAAGGGTGTGGCATGATATATTCAAAGTGCTGAAAGGGAAGAACCTGCAACCTAGAATACTGTACCAAACAAGATTATTATTTAGAACTGAAGGAAAGATAAAGAACTTCCCAGACAAGCGAAAACTGAAAGAGTTCATCAGTACTAACCCTACCCTAAAAGAAATGTTAAAGGGTATCCTCTAATTGGAAAAGAAGTAAGACTCTATAGGAAAATGAAAATCCTACTATGGTAGCAATACTCATATCAGATAAAATAGACTTTAAAACAAGGCTATAACTAAAGACAAAGAAGAAATTATATAATGATAAAGAGATAAATACAAGAAGAGGATTCACAACAACTAGTATATATGCATCCAGTACAAGAGCACCTAAATATAAAAAGCAAACATTAACAAACATAAAAGGAGAAATTGACAATAAGACAGTAATAGTGGGGGATTTTAACAACCCACATACATCAATAGATCTTCCAGACTGAAAATCAATGAGGCAGCAGGGGTCTTAAATGACACAACAGACAAATTGGATTTAATATATATTTACAAGACATTTCATCCCAAAATAGCAGAATATTCATTCTTTTGAAATAAGCATGGACCATTCTCCAGAATAGATCACATGCTAAGCCACAAAACAAATCTCAACCAATTTAAGAGTATAGAAATTATATCAAGCATTTTTTTTGACTATAACAATATGAAACTAGAAATCAGTTACAGGATGAAGATTGGGAAAAGCATATACAAGTGGAGACTAAACAAAATGCTACTAAAAAAACCAATGGGTGAATGAAGAAATCAAAGAGAAAATCAGGAAATACCTTGAGACACATGAAAATGGAAACACAAATTTCCATAATCTATGGGATGCAGCAAAAGCAGTTCTAAGAGGGAAGTTTATAGTAATACAGCATACCTCAAGAAACAAGACAAATTTCAAATAAACAACCTAACCTACCACCTAAAATAATTAGAAGAAGAAGAACAAATAAAGCCCAAAGTCAGAAGAAGGAAGGAAAGAAAATGATTAGAGAGGAAATAATAAAATAGTGACCAAAAATAATAGAAAACATCAGTGAAATCAAGAACCTTTGTTTTTTTTTAATAAACAAAATTGATAAACCTAGCCAGGCTCACCAAGAAGAAAAGAGAGAGGACCCAAATAAACAAAATAAGAAATAAAAGAGGAGAAATAACCACCAATATCACAGAGACGCGAAAATCATAAAAGAATACTGCAAACAGTTATATGCCAACAAATTGGACAAACTAAAAGAAATGGACAAACTTCTAGACACATACAACCTGCCAAGACTGAATCCAGAAGAAACAGACCATTTGAACAGACTGATCACTAATAGTGAAATTGAATTTGCAATCAAGTAACTCCCAACAAACAAAAGTCCAAAACCAGACCACTTCACAGGGAAATTCTACCAAACATATAAAGAGTTAATATCTCTCCTTCTCAAGCTATTTCAGAACATTGAAGAGGATGGAACACTCCGAAATTCATTCATGAGGCCACCGTTATCCTGATACCAAAACCACAAAACTCTACAAAAAAAAGAAAATTATAGGCAAATACCTTTAATAAATATAGATGCAAAATCCTCAACAAAATATTAGCAAACTGATTCCAACAATATATAGAAAGGATCATACACCATGATCAAGTGGGATTTATTCCAGAGATGCAAAGATGGTTTGATATTCACAAATCAACCAATGTGATACACCACATTAACAAAGGGAAGGATAAAAATCATATGATCATCTCAATAGATGTAGAAAAAGAATTTTTGAAAATTCAACATCCATTCATTATAAAAACTTTCCTCAAAGTGGGTATAAAGGGAACATATCTCAACATAATGAAGGACATTTATGACAAACCCACAGATAATATCACACAAAATGGTGAAAAGTTGAAAGTCTTCCTCTAACTTCAGGAACAAGAAAGATGCCCACTCTCACCACTTCTATTTAACATGGTAATGAAAGCCCTAGCCACAGCAATCAGACAAGAAAAATAAATACACGCATTCAAATTGGAAGAGAAAAGAAAAACTTTCACTATTTAGAAATGACATGATACTACATATAGAAAAACCTAAAGTCTCCACCAAAAAACTATTAGAACTAATAAATGAATTCAGCTAGGCTGCAGGATACAAGATTAATATACAGAAATCTGTTGCACTTCTATACACTAATAAATATCAGAAAGTAAAAGTAAAAAAAAAATCTCATTTAGGGCTTTCTTGGTGGTGCAGTGGTTGGGAGTCTGCCTGCCGATGTGGGGGATGTGGGTTCATGCCCCGGTCCAGTGGGATTCCACATGCCGCGGAGCAGCTGGGCCCGTGAGCCATGGCTGCTGGGCCTGTGTGTCCGGAGCCTGTGCTCCGCAGTGGGAGAGGCCACAGCAGTGAGAGGCCTGCGTACCACACACAAAAAAATCCCATTTAAAATCACATCAAAATGAATAAAATACCCAGCAACAAATCCAACTAAGGAGGTAAAAGGCTTATCCTTGAAAAATGATAAATTGAAAACAACACAAACAGACAGAGCACTCTTTGAAATATATCAAAGCAATATTTTTTTGGATCTGTCTCCTAAGGCACAAGAAATAAAAGCAAAAATAAACAAATGAGACCTAGTTAAACTTAGAAGCTTTTGCACAGCAGAGGAAACCATCAAGAAAATGAAAAGAGCGGGAGAAAACTTTGTAAATGATATGACCGATAAGAGGTTAATATCCAAATATATAAACAGCTCTTACAACTTAATATCAAAAGAACAACCCAATTAAAAAATTGGCAGAAGACTTGAATAGACATTTTGCAAAGTAGGCATATCGATAGCTAAGAAGCACATGAAAAGATGCTCAACACTGCTAATTATTATAGAAATGCAAATCAAAACAATGAGGTATAACCTCACAGAATGGCTATAATCAAAAAGACTACAAATAATGAAAGCTGACTAGGATATGGAGAAAATGGAATACTTGTACATGGTTAGTGGGAATGCAAATTGCTGCAGACACTATGGAAATCAGAATGGAGGGTCCTCAAAAAACTAAAAATGGAAATACCATATGACCCAGCAATTCCACTCCTGGGTATATATCCAAAAAAAAAAAAAAAACCCCAAAACACTGTAGTGTTTGAAAAGATACATGCACCCCAATGTTATAGCAGTATTATTTAGAATACTCAAGATATGGAAGCAGCCCAACTTTCCATAGACAGATGAATGGATAAAGAAGATGTGGTATATATATATATATATATATATATATATATATAAACACACACACACACACACACACACACACAATGGCATATTAGAAGAAAGAATCAAAAGAATGAACTTCTGCCATTTGCAACATTGTGGGTGGACCTATAGAGTATTATGCTTAGTGAAATAAGTCAGACAGAGAAAGACAAATACTGTATGTTATCACTTTTTTTGTGGAATCTAAAAATAAAACAAATGAATGTATATAGCAAAACAGAAACATACTCACAGATATAGAAAAACTGGTGGATGCTAGTGGAGAGAGGGAAGGAGGAAGGGACAAGATAGGGTATGAGATTAAGAGATACAAACTACTATGTACATAATAGTTAAGCAACAAAGATATATTTGACAGCACAGGGAATTATAGCCATTATTTTGTAACAACTTTAAATAGATTATAGTCTATAAAAATAGTGAACCTCTATGTTATACACCTGAAACTAATTTAATATTGTAAATCAACTATACTTCAATAAAATAAAGAAATGAAACAACCCAAGTGTCAATCAACCCAGAAGAATGAAATTATTCTTATGATGGTGATAATATTACTGGATCATATTTATTCTGCATTTAATACTTTTTATTAGGTAGCAGTTTGAGTGCTTTTATATTTACTGTCTCATTTATTGTCCCTAGAGCAATTATATGAAGCATGTAGACACTAAAATTCTCTCTGTGTATATACTGATATTCATATGGTATGATATACGTTTTTTTTTTTTGTTTTTTTGTGTGTGTTTTTTTTTTGTGGTACGTGGGCCTCTCACTGTTGTGGCCTCTTCCGTTGCGGAGCACAGGCTCTGGACGCGCAAGCTCAGCGGCCATGGCTCACGGGCCTAGCCGCTCCGCGGCATGTGGGATCTTCCCGGACCGGGGCACGAACCCGCGTCCCCTGCATCGGCAGGTGGACTCTCAACCACTGCACCACCAGGGAAGCCAGATATATGTTTTTAATGGGAAATAGAGAGTTAGAGGAAAAGTATATTAGAGTTTGAATGAACTTATACAAATCTGTATCCTGGTATTTCCATGAATGTTGATATCTTCATGACTATTTACCAAAATATTAAAGTTTGCTATTTCTAGGTGGTAAGATTTCTTTTCACACTGTTATATTCTTATTGGGAAATACCTTTTTCTAAAAATATTGTGTTGCAATAGTAGCTCTTCTGAGTTCCTTTTTTTTTTTTATAACTTCCATGTTTTGCCTTAGATCTTTGTTAAAAATTGATCATTTTAATGTTGTTTATTAGGTTAATTTCTCTTACCAGTAAGCTATGATATCTTATTAATCTGCACTAAAATTAGAGTTCCAATCTTACTCTTTGGCTTGATAACTTTTCTCTAAAGTATACTTAAATAAAATTTAACATATGAGCATTTAAAAATGAATATTTCATACAAGTAAGGATTATTAAACAATAAAGATGTAGTAAGAAAATTAGAGCATGTGCCTGATTATTTATTCAGTATCATTCCAAGAAGAGTTATTCAATAATAAAAATAGGAATATTGAGATTCAGCAATGTGATTATTACAATATCCATGAATAACTCTTCTCAATTTTCTTTTTATTTTTGTTTCTCATAGAAGCAATTTAGGCAAGAGCCAAATTTAACATTAACTTTTCCAAAAAATAACAGCATAGCAGAAAATATTGCATAATTGTCTATATTTTAAGCATCTAAAGTTTGGAATTTGCACTGGAGTATATTTATCATTGTCACTACATGAGACTACAATTAATTAGAACATTTTAGTTTCGTTAAAGCAGTATGATCTCGAGGGAAAATGTATGCTTTAGTTGGGATATATTGGGAGTTGACTTCAATTCTGAAATTGCTTCTATTCTTTTATTGTGTGGCATTTTATTTCATAAATAAAATTGAAAAACCTATGAGAAGGTGATTCTTCAAGATGTTTTCTATATAAATATATAAATTTACTATTTATATAATAAAAACTTATTTATATGTTATACACATTGATCACACTGTTAAAAATCCATTAAAACAAAAAACCTGTGGCCAGGCTGCAACCCACCACTTGCCGCCATCAGTGCCAGGAAACCTGAGTAAAGCAAGATCATTTCTCAATTGACATTTCCGGTCCTTGCCTCTCTTCCCAGCTCAAGTCAGTCATTTTTACTTGTACCTTGACTCTTTGGCCATTTTTCAAGCGTGTTAAATTTAACATGGCTAATGCTAAATTACATTTCTGTCCCCTAAACTAGCTTTTCCTACAATGTTTCTGTTCTTCCATATTCCCGTTTATCTAACATGGATAGTTATTTTTGATACCTTCCTTCCTTCCTCACATCCAATCTATTGTCAAGCTTTGTGCAGTCTTCACTTATATCTTTCATTTATATGCTTTCACTTTTCATTTGTACTGTTTATATCATAGTCTAGGTACTCATGAATTCCTGGAATACCAACAAAGTCTTCTAATGCATCGCCCCAGCTCTGCTCTTTTCCCCCCTCCTCCAGTCTGTCCTGTATACCAGCATCAGACTGATATTCCAGGAACTCTGCTTTGATCATAACGTTTCCCATTGTCTTCCAAGGCATCCTCACTGACTTGGAGATAAAGTGCAAACCACTGAGTTAGCATGCAAGACCCTGTTTCCAAGCCTTTTTACTAGTTCCTACAGTTAGCTATAGCAAAACTGATGTATTTTCACTGCTCCAAATGCAGCAGTTGACTTTTTGCCTCCTCATGTTTGTTCTTCCATTTTCTCTTCATATAATGACATCTACCCATAACACCATCCAAGGAAATCCCACCATACCCACCTTAAATGTCAACTCATTTTTTAATTCTACCTGATACCAACAGCTATTGTACTGTTGTTTGAATCAACTTTTTTTTATTATTTAGGTCTTGCTGCATGGTATGTGAGGAATTACATATTTTAGCTATCCTACAAAATTTTAGGAGATAGAAACTGTTTCATGGATATGTATTAATATCCCTCAGTATCTACTCTAATACTGTGCATATAGTCAAAACGTTTGCATAAATATCAAGGAAAAATTCTCAAGAATTATTAAAGCCGAGAAATCAAGAGAAAGAAAATGATACATTATCTACTAAATTTGTAGGAAATTTTTATAAATATAAATTACCATATATAACAATATAAATAAGATATTGTTGCCACAAAAATCATAAAAAATATATTATAAATGGTATCTATAATTGATTAAACACACTGGCTATGAGTCTGTTTATTTTAAAAATGAATACCATTGATTACTTCTTTGAGAACATGGTATAAGAAAATAGCATATAACAAATCTATAGGTATTGGCATCATTTTTACTTTCATTTCAAATTGAAACAATTTTTTTTTACATCTTGATTGGAGTATAATTGCTTTACAATGGTGTGTTAGTTTCTGCTTTATAACAGAGTGAATCAGTTATACATATACATATGTTCCCCTATCTCTTCCCTCTTGCGTCTCCCTCCCTCCCACCCTCCCTATCCCACCCCTCTAGGTGGTCACAAAGCACCGAGCTGATCTCCCTGTGATATGCGGTTGCTTCCTACTAGCTATCTATTTTATGTTTGGTAGTGTATATATGTCCATGCCACTCTCTCACTTTGTCACAGCTTACCCTTCCCCCTCCCCATATCCTCAAGTCCATTCTCTAGTAGTTCTGTGTCTTTATTACTGTCTTACCTGTAGATTCTTCATGACATTATGTTTTTCTTAAATTCCATATATATGTGTTAGCATATGGTATTTGTCTTTCTTTTTCTGACTTACTTCACTCTGTATGACAGACTCTAAGTCCATCCACCTCATTCCAAATAGCTCAATTTCGTTTCTTTTTATGGCTGAGTAATATTCCATTCTATATATGTGCCACATCTTCTTTATCCATTCATCCAATGATGGACACTTAGGTTGTTTCCATCTCCGGGCTATTGTAAATAGAGCTGCAATGAACATTTTGGTACATGACTCTTTTTGAATTGAGGTTTTCTCAGGGTATATGCACAGTAATGGGATTGCTGGGTCATATGGTAGTTCTATTTGTAGTTTTTTATGGAACCTCCATACTGTTCTCCATAGTGGCTGTACCAATTCACATTCCCACCAGCAGTGCAAGAGTGTTCCCTTTTCTCCACACCCTCTCCAGCATTTATTGTTTCTAGATTTTTTCATGATGGCCATTCTGACTGGTGTGAGATGATATCTCATTGTAGTTTTGACTTGCATTTCTCTAATGATTAATAATGTTGAACATTCTTTCATGTGTTTGTTGGCAGCCTGTATATCTTCTTTGGAGAAATGTCTATTTAGGTCTTCTGCCCATTTTTGGATTGGGTTGTGTTTTTTTTTTTTGTTATTGAGCTACATGAGCTGCTTGTAACTTATGTAAAAGTATGAGTTTAGATCACTCCCTAACACCATACACAAAAATAAGCTCAAAATGGATTAAAGACCTAAATGTAAGGCCAGAAACTGTCAAACTCTTAGAGGAAAACATAGGCAGAACACTCTATGACATAAATCACAGCAAGATCCTTTTTGACCCACCTCCTAGAGAAATGGAAATAAAAACACAAATAAACAAATGGGACCTAATGAAACTTAAAAGCTTTTGCACAGCAAAGGAAACCATAAACAAGACCAAAAGACAACCCTCAGAATGGGAGAAAATATTTGCAAATGAAGCAACTGAAACAATTTTTATTTTGTTTTTTTGTGACTGTATTACATTTCAAGTAGAAAACACTAGAAAAAATGCATGAATATATGAAAACAAATTAATTCACCTTCACTTCCTTGCCCTGTAATACCATCTCACAGAGATAATTGTTATGAGTTTTGGTGATTATCCTTCTAAATATCTATGGTTATTTAAAATGTATTTAATCATATAATAGCTAGTTTTATATAATTTTAACTGTATATTCTATGAAAATATTTCCATGTGAATATATTCTTTAAAACAATTATTCTTTAAATATATTTAAATATACAATATATTCTTTAAAACAATATTCTTTAAAACAATATATTCTTTAAAACAATTTCTACTGTATCACTGTATCTCGGTTTAAAAATATTTTTGAAAATGTTTAAAATTATTTTTTAGTGCTTTATATAATCTTTTGTACATTAACTATTAGTCAATAAACAAAAGAAGACATATCCTTGGGGAATATTAAGTTGTTTCAGTATACATCCAATATATATGTACATATATATAAAACTTTGAATCATGTGTATGCCAGGGCTTTACAAGAGAGTCAGAACCCTGGTGAAGAAGTAAAACCTGTTCTTTAAAATGATCTATTGAGCTGTCAGAGAATATTTTCATGTCGAGAGATACTTTAGGATAAAACTATATCTCCTTTTCCCCATGTGAACACTCTTTTACTCTTAGTGGAAAAAAATAATTTGGAACTCAGAGAATATGCCCAGGTAAAATTCACCTTGTATCTTCTTAAATCCTAAAACAAGGTTGAGCAAATTATTATATCCTGATATTTATATTTAAATACATAAATCAAAATACTAGTCAAAATACATTAAATAAAATTGATTTTAAAGGAATAGACTAACCTAAAATGGAAATAAAATTTGCCTTTGTAATTGCTAGTGTTCATGAACACTGCACAGTGACTGACAATCCACTGTGGTTCAGGTTCAGGGGAAGCTGCCTGGAAGTTAAGTCATTGCATTTGTTATCAATAAGTATGTATATTTATACTAAGTACTTTCCAGATGCTTAAAACAGAGTAATTTAGCCGATTTTCTCCATTTTAGAAGCAGAAAATTAATTTAATTATCAACTTCTTATGTTAGTGCCATAAGAGATAAAAGAATAATAATAAAATTGGTTTAGTATTTAGTGAGCACGATGAAATAATTCAAGGGGAAATAATTTCTATGCAGGATGAGAAGCATATGGAAAATTACTGTGGAAAACAAATTTGAAAGATTATAAATCAATTTAAAGGATATTTTATTTGTTTGTCAAGAGGTTTAGAGAGTATGGTAGAGAACCCGAAAATAGGAATAAGATCAAACTTACATATGGGTGTCTGTGTGTGTGTATCTATCTATCTATCTATCTATCTATCTATATATATAGATGCACACACACATACTAGCTATATGTGAAAATTACTAAGTTTATTCATGTAACCTCTGAAAATTAAACAAAAAAAAAGCTAAAAAATTTTATATTAAGACCAGCACTGAGACTTCAACTCTAACAGAACTTTTCTTCTTTATGTACACTCTTCCCTGTTTTCTTTGTGTTTCCAAGTCATTCCAAGATTTTATATTCCACTGCTGTTTTGCAATGTATTATGAAATGTTTTTGAAGTCTGTTACAAACTTCAAATTCATTTTTATCCAGTGAAATTCAATTTCTTTGAAGCTGCATACAGTTGCAAGAACCATAATCAGAGATTTATAAAATGGTATGTGTTTTCAAGTGACTTAGTCCAGAATATCAAATCTAAATTACCCTTGATATCTTTAATCTTGAGTAAGGAAAGGTGCATCAGTCAGGGTCCATGCAAGAGTCAGAAATCATACCAATAATCTGAAGATGGGAATTTTAATATAAAGAATTATTAAATAGGAATCTAAAATATGGCACAAATGAACCCATCTATGAAACAGAAACAGAATAACAAACATAGAGAACAAACTGGTAGTTGCCAGGGGGGAGGGAGTTGGGGGAGGGATGGAGTGGGAGTTTGGGGTTAGCAGATGTAAGCTTTTATATGTAGAATGGATAAACAACAAGGTCCTGCTGTATAGCACAGAGAATTATGTTCAATATCTTATGATAAACCCTAATGGAAAAGAATATAAAAAAAGAATGTATATATATATATATATATATATATATATGTATAAATGAATCAATTTGCTATATAACAGTAATTAACACAACAATATAAATCCACTATACTTCAAAAAAAAACAATAGCAAAGGGGAAAAATGCACATAAAAGAACAACAACAAAAAAAGAATCATTAACTAGTAACAGGGGATTAAGTATGTTGACTTAAAAAAAATGCATAATGTGAGAGTTGTGAGTTGTTTTGTTTGGGGCAAAATGAGGCCTGCAACTAGGGAGACAGCGTTTCAGACAACTCTGAGAAACTGCTCCGGGGAGGCGAGAGGAGGAGCCAGGTTTTATAGAAGTTTTGTAACAAAGGGCAGGTAGTCTGAACATCAAAATATTATTGTTAATTAAAGAAAACCAGATATCCCAAGTAAGGAATTTAGCCCTTTTCTATGTTTGGGAAGATGCAAGAGGTCTGAGCTTATGGGAATCATTCCTTTGATATGCACCTCAGGTATCTGGGGCCAGTATACTGTGTTTTCACATCCTGAGTTTCCTCAGGGCTCACCAGCTCACGTTGGAGGGCTGCAAACGTTGATGACTGTGACAGCCTTTGTTTACTGATATGGCAGGAAATATTCCATTTTTCAAGTGTGAAGAGGCTAGAGAGAACTCTAAAGAACTTAGGAATAGTAGAGGTAGGGAGCAGCCACTATCTGTAGGACTGAAGAATATTAAAGAAAGAAGCAAACTTGAAAGAAAGGAGCTCCCTACACACACACACACACACACATACACACACACACACACACACACACATTGCAGAGGGTGGGGCCCTGGTTCACTGGAAGGTGAAAGTTTTGAGATGTGCTGTAGGTCAGGGTTAACAGGCAAGAAACCCCAAGGTGGGTGCTGGTGAAACTCAGTGTGAAGCATCCACAGGGCTGCCTGTGAGATTTGCTGGGAAGCCACTAGATGAGCAATACATTGTAGGGAAAACAAAAAACAAAAAAAAAACAGGAACAGGAAGAGAAGCGCCTTGCTTTTGAAGTGTCCCTTCACTGCCCTCTCCTAACAGAATCTAACACTGTGGCAGCAGACAAAGGAAACCTTTAAAGGGTTCAGCTCCAGTATCACAAAGCAGAGAAAAGAAGGGTGGATTTGGAGCTGAGAGGCAATTGATAACTGGCATAGAAGTAAAAAATGGAAAATAAGCAGTTTATTGGAGTGTATTTGTAGAAATCTAATAGCTGTTTTTTTTGTTTTCGGCTTTTGGTTTTTGTATTGAGGCATTTGCTGTGGGTTTTAATGTTATTATTTCTGGCCTGTCATTTAAAGGAATCTTCACTGTCCAAGGAAGGGTAAACTATTTGAACATGTTTATTTTAAGGTTACATTGCACTTTATCACACATTATATCAAATATGTGTAGAATACATTCTTATCATTGTCCTCCTGGTGAAGAAAACATAGTTTTTGGAGGTAAAATTGAGGCAGGAGACAGATGGGCCCTCTGGGCAAACGGTTTGAGTTTGTTCCTTGTGGACTGATACGCCGAGACAGGAATAACAGGACAATCGAGAGAGGAGGCTGGAACCTGCCCAGATAGAAGATAAGAAACCACATATTCCTCATTCTCGAAGTCAGGAGACCTCCCCAACTACACATGCGCAGAAAGGTTCCTTGGATGTCAAAAGGGAAGGGATGTCAACTAATGCTCACTTACCCATAGGCCTCTTAGGTAGAATCCATCTTGGCTAAGAGATGCATGCACACACAGGGGAGGATCCTGAGATATACCAAATACAGACTTGAACAAGGCAAATCAAAATGACTGGCCAAAGGAAACGTGGAAGAAATGTCCCATAAAAGTGATTCAAACTGCCATTAGGGCGCGACTGTCTCTCTGAGCCCACCCGTGTGTCTATCCACACGTATTCTTTTTTTTCTCTTAATAAATACTTTACTTGTTTCACTACTTTCCATCGTTTTGGGAATTCTTTTTCTGCAAACACATAGGGCCAGAGCCTTGTCACTGACCACTGGTCTAGTGGCTAGGATTTGGTGCTCTCACCGCCAAGACCCGACTTCAGTCACTGGCCGGGAACTGAAACCCTGCTTTAAGCCACTGCAGGCTGAGGCCACCCGAGATCAAAATAACCATCCAAGGTCTTACAGCTGTTAAGGTGCAAAGTTAATACTTTAGAAACAAACAAAAAGGTCCCTCTGATTACAAGGTTCCTGCTGTTTCTCTTGACCATGATAATTTTTGTTTCACCCCTGAAGTTTCTGATTCTCAATGACTTTCTCATGCTCAACTATTAGAGAAATATGCATTAGTATAAGAATTCAGACTGCTGACTCCTTGTTTAGGTCTTTTGTCATTATGTCTTCCATTCCCTAAATACTGTTAATGATGTTTGTTATATGAATGAGACAGAAGAAGAGGAGTAAAAGGACCAATATGAAAATAGTCTGCATAATTAAAAAAATGTATACAGTTTTTCACAACCACGAATGGGTTATATGTATTGGGTCTCTGTGAAAGTTACAGAATTAACATTTCTGTACATAATATTCTTTGGAGCAAAGTTTGAACTTTTTTTAGACCACATCTGACCTAACCTGCTTGACATTAAAAGTAAATAGTGGAATAATAAACATTATCTCCAAATAAGAACTACTGAAATATTTATATTTTTAATGCAGAGTGAAATAAGATCTACTAGTGCTGATTGCTGGCTAGCATTCAACTTGATGTTTATAGTTCTTCAAAATATTCACTACGACAACAAAATTTAAAAACCATTCCATCTTAAAAACAAACAAACATTAAGTTCCATACAACATAGAAAAAAGCACTTCTATTATCATTGATTAGTTGTGGAATATATAAAAAGAGGATTGTGCATTAGAATTTGGAGGAAAAATTATTGTAGAAAAACTCATCTAAATTCTAATTGCAGGTCTGTTTATGTTACTCTTTAGGGATTTAATTTATTCATATATATTGCTTCCTTTGGGCTTTATTTTATCAATTAATCTATTTCCACCATTTTGTCCCATTTATGAAACACATTCTGTCATGTTAATATAACTTCTTCAGTCATTGGGTTTCTTTTAATGGAAACATAATCTGAAATGGTTTTATTTAAGAATGATTATGTATTTAAATTATACATTTATCTTCACATTTTTCTATTCAAACTTCTTATGATGACCATCCATGATCTAACCCTAATTATATAGCTCATTTTCTATTACTATCACTCACAGGCACTAAAATCAAGCCAAAAAGACTTTCTTTTTTTAAATATAAAAGATTTTCACACCTAGGGTTTAGGTATACTGTTTTCTTCTAGGATGATCTTACTTCAACACTTCATATCGTTGGATCCTACTCATTTTTAAGTTTCAGTCTAAGTATCATCTTCTAGAAAATAGTTCCTTGCTATTCCAGTAGAGGGGAAAACAAACAAAAAAACACCCAATCCCTTCAACCTTGATCTTTTGTCTTTTTCTCTTTAGCACCCAATCCTTTTAAATCAAAAGTATTTCCCCACTTATTTTAAGTACTGCAGTTTTGACAAAACTGGAAAATACAAAAGTGACCAATTTCTTACGTTGGGGTCTGGAAAAAATCTTATTACATTAAAAGACATACTGTATCTGAGGACTTTCAAGATGGCAGAGGAGGATGTGGAGATCACCTTCCTCCCCACAAATACATCAACAATGCATCTGCATGTGGAACAACTCCTACAGAACACCTACTGACCGCTGGCAGACCTCAGAATTCCCAAAAAGCAAGAAACTCCCCATGTACCTGGGTAGGGCAAAAGAAAAAACAGACAAAAGAATAGAGATGGGACCTGCACCAGTGGGAGGGAGCTGTGAAGGAGGAAAGGTTTCCACACAATAGGAAGCCCCTTCACTGGCAGAAATGGAGGGTGCGGGGGGGGGGGGGAAGCTTTGGAGCCAAGCAGGAGAGCCCAGCAATAGGGGTGCAGAGGGCAAAGCGGAGAGATTTCTGCACAGAGGATCGGTGCCGACCAGCACTCACCAGCCTGAGAGACTTGTCTGCTTACCCGCCGGGGCGGGTGGGGGCTGGGAGCTGAGGTTTGGGCTTCAGAGTTTGGATCCCAGGGAGAGGACTGGGGTTGGCTGCGTGAACACAGCCTGAAGGGGCTGGCGCGCCACAGCTAGCCGGGAGGGAGTCCAGGAAAAAGTCTGGACCTGCCGAAGAGGTAAGAGACAATTGTTTCAGGGTGCACGAGGAGAGGGGGTTCAGAGCACTGCCTAAATGAGCTCCAGAGATGGGTGCAAACCACGACTATCAGCGCAGACATGAGAGATGGGCATGAAATGCTAAGGCTGCTGTTGCAGGCACCAAGAAGCTTGTGTGCAAGCACAGGTCACTATCCACACCTCCCCTCCCAGGAGTCTGTGCAGCCCACCACTGCCAGGGTCCCGAGATCCAGGGACAACTTCCCCAGGAGAACGCACGGCACGCCTCAGGCAGGTGCAAGGTCACACTGGTCTCTGCCACTGCAGACTCGCTCCGCGTTCTTTACCCTTCCCTCCCCCCAGCCTGAGTGAGCCAGAGCCCTGAATCAGTTGCTCCTTTAACCCCCTCCTGTCTGGGGGAAGAACAGACACCCTCAGGTGACCTACATGCAGAGGCGGGGCCAAATCCAAAGCTGAACCCCCGGAGCTGTGCGAACAAGGAAGAGAAAGGGAAGTTTCTCCCAGCAGCCTCAGGAGCAGCAGATTAAATCTCCACAATCAACTTGATGTACCCTGCATCTGTGGAATACCTGAATAGACAAAGAATCATCCCCAAATTGAGGTGGTGGAGTTTGGGAGCAACTGTAGACTTGGGGTTTGCTTTCTGCATCGAATTTGTTTCTGGATTATCTTTATCTTAGTTTGGTATTTAGAGTTTATCATTGCTGGTAGATTTGTTTATTGATTTGGTTCCGCTCTTCCTTTATATATATATAATTTTGCTTTTTCTCTTTTTGTGAATGTGTATGTGTATGCTTCTTTGTGGGACTTTGTATAACTTTGATTTTACCATTTATCCTAGGGATCTGTCTGTCCCTGTTTTGTTTTTTCTTTGTATAGTTTTTAGCACTTGTTATCACTGGTGGATTTGTTTATTGGTTTGGTTGCTCTCTTCTTTCTTTCCTTCTTTCTTTTTTGAAAACTACTTTTTAATTTTTTATTTTTAATAATTTTAAAAAAATTTAATTTTAATAATTTTATTTTTTATTTTTTTATTCCTCTTTTTTTTCTCCCTTTTTTTCTGAACCTTGTGGCTGACAGGGTTTTGGTGCTCCGGCCTGGTGTCAGGCCTGAGCCTCTTGGTGGGAGAGCCGAGTTCAGGACATTGGTCCACCAGAGACCTCCCGGCCCTACGTAATATCAATCAGCGATAGCTCTCCTAGGGATCTCCATCTCAACGCTAAGACCCAGCTCCACTCAACGACCAGCAAGCTACAGTGCTGGACACCCCATGCCAAACAACTAGCAAGACAGGAACACAACCCCACCCATTAGCAGAGAGGCTGCCTAAAATAATAATAATGTCACAGACACCCCAAAACACACCACCAGACATGGTCCTGCCCAACAGAAAGACAAGATCCAGCCTCACCCACCAGAACACAGGCACCAGTCTCCTCCAACAGGAAGCTGACACAACCCACTGAACCAACCTAACCCACTGGGGCAGACAGCAAAAATAATGGAAACTACAAACCTGCAGCCTGTGAAAAAGAGACCCCAAACACAGTAAGTTAAGCAAATGAAAAGACAGAGGAATACACAACAGATGATGAGCAAGGTAGAAACCCACAAGACGAAACAAATGAAAAGTCTACACGAAAAAGAATTCAGAGTAATGACAGTAAAAATATCCAAACTTGGAAACAAAATGGGGAAAATACAAGAAACGTTTAACAAGGACCTAAAAGAACTAAAGAGGAAACAAGCAACAATGAACAACACAATAAATGAAATTTAAAATTCTCTAGAAGGAATCAATAGCAGAATAATTGAGGCAGAAGAACGAATAAGTGACCTGGAAGACAAATTAGTTGAAATAACTACAGCAGAGCAGAATAAAGAAAAAAGAATGAAAAGAATTGAGGACAGTCTCAGAGACCTCTGGGACAACAGTAAACGCACCAATGTTCAAATTATAGGGGTCCCAGAAGAAGAAGAGAAAAAGGGACTGAGAAAATATTTCAAGAGACTATAGTTGAAAACTTCACTAATACAGGAAAGGAAAGACTCAGTCAAGTCCAGGAAGCACAAAGAGTCCCATACAGGATAAATCCAAGGAGAAACACACAAAGAAACTTATTAATCAAACTATCAAAAATTAAATACAAGGAAAAAATATTAAAAGCAGCAAGGGAAAAGCAACAAATATCATATAAGGGAATACCCATAAGATTAATAGCTGATTTCTCAACAGAAATTCTGCAAGCCAGAGGGGGTGGCAGGACATATTTAAAGTGATGAAAGGGAAAAACCTACAACCAAGATTACTCTACCCAGCAAGAATCTCATTCATATTTGATGGAGAAATTAAAACCTTTACAGACAAGCAAAAGGTAAGAGAATTCTGCACCACCAAACCAGCTTTACAACAAATGCTAAAGGAACTTCTCTTGACAGGAAACACAAGAGAAGGAAAAGACCTACAATACCAAACCCAAAACAATTAAGAAAATGGTAATAAGAACATACATATCGATAATTACCTTAAATATAAATGGATTAAATGCACCAACCAAAAGATATAGACTGGCTGAATGGATACAAAAACAAGACCCGTATATATGCTGTCTACAAGAGACCCACTTCAGATCTAGGGACAAATACAGTCTGAAAGTGTGGGCATGGAAAAAGATATTCCATGCAAAATGAAATCAAAAGAAAGCTGGTGTAGCAATGCTTATATCCGACACAGTAGACTTTAAAATAAAAACTACTACAAGAGAGAAAGATGGACACTACATAATGATCAAGGAATCAACCCAAGAAGAAGATATAAAAATTGTAAATATTTATGTACCCAACATAGGAGCACCTCAATACATAAGATAAATGCTAACAGCCATAAAAGGGGAAATTGACAGCAACACAATAATAGCAGGGAACTTTAACTCCCCACTCACCAATGGAAAGATCATCCAAAATGAAAATAAATAAGGAAATACAAGCTTTAAATCATACATTAAACATGAGGGACTTAATTGATATTTATAGGACATTCCATCCAAAAACAACAGAATACACGTTCTTCTCGAGTGCTCATGGCATATTCTCCAAGATACATCATATCTTGGGTCACAAATCAAGCTGTGGTAAATTTAAGAAAATTGAAATCTTATCAAGTGTCTTTTCTGACCACAACACTATGAGACTAGATATCAATTACAGGGAAAAAAAACTGTAAAAATACAAACACATGGAGGTTAAAAAATATACTACTAAATAACCAAGAGATTACTGAAGAAATCAAAGAGGAAATAAAAAATACCTAGAAACAAATGACAATGAAAACACCATAACCCAAAACCTATGGGATGCAGCAAAAGCAGTTCTAATGGAAAGTTTATAGCAATACAATCCTACCTCAAGAAACAAGAAAAATCTCCAAAAACAACGTAACCTTACACTTAAAGCAATTAGAAGAAGAAGAACAAAAAATCCCCAAAGTTAGCCAAAGGGAAAAAAATCATAAAGATCAGATCAGAAATAAATGAAGGAAACAATAGCAAAGATCAATAAAATTAAAGCTGGATCTTTGAGAAGATAAACAAAATGGATAAAACATTAGCCAGACCCATCAAGAAAAAAAGGGATAAGACTCAATAGAATTAGAAATGAAAAAGAAGTAACAACTGACACTGCAGAAATACAAGGGGTCATGAGAGATTGCTAAAGCCAATTACTATATGCCAATAAAATGGACAACATGGAAGAAATGGACAAATTCTTAGGAAAGCACAACCTTCTGAGACTGAACCAGGAAGAAATAGTAAATAGAAACAGAACAATCATAAGCACTGAAATTGAAACTGTAATTAAAAATCTTCCAACAAGTAAAAGCCCAGGACCAGATGGATTAACAGGCGAATTTTATCAAACATTTAGAGAATAGTTAACACCTATAGTTCTCAAACTCTTCCAAAATATAGCAAAGGAAAGAATACTCCCAAACTCATTCTACAAGGCCACCATCACCCTGATAACCAAACCAGACAAAGATGTCAGAAAAAAAGAAAACAACAGGCCAATATCACTGATGAACATAGATGCAAAAAACCTTCAACAAAATACTAGCAAAAAGAATCCAACAGAACATTAAAAAGATCATACACCATGATCTAGTGGGTTTTATCCCAAGAATGCAAGGATTCTGCCATATAGGAAAATCAATCAATGTGATACACCATATTAACAAACTGAAGGAGAAAAACCATATGATCACCTCAATAGATGCAGAAAAAGCTTTCAACAAAATTCAACACCGATTTATGATAAAAATCCTCCAGAAAGTAGGCATAGAGGGAACTTACTGCAACATAATAAAGGCCATATATGACCAACCCACAACCAACATTGTTCTCAATGGTGAAAAATTGAAACCACTTCCACTAAGATCAGGAACTAGACAAGGTTGCCCACTCTCACCACTATTATTTAACATAGGTTTGGAAGTTTTAGCCACAGCAATCAGAGAAAAAAAAAGAAATAAAAGGAATCCAAATCAGAAAAGAAGAAATAAAGCTGTCACTGTTTGCAGATGACATGATACTATAACATAGAGAATCCTAAAACTGCTACCAGAAAACTACTAGAGCTAATCAATGAATTTGGTAAAGTAGCAGGATACAAAATTAATGCACAGAAATATCTTGCATTCCTACACGCTAATGATGAAACATCTGAAAGAGAAATTAAGGAAATACTCCCATTTACCATAGCAACAAAAAAATAAAATACCTAGGAAAAACCCTACCTAAGGAGACAAAAGACCTGTGTGCACAAAATTATAAGACACTGATTAAATAAATTAAAGATGATACAGACAGATGGAGAGATATACCATGTTCTTAGATTGGAAGAATCAACACTGTGAAAATGACTATACTGCCCAAAGCAATCTACATATTCAATGCAATCCCTATCAAACTGCCAATGGCATTTTTCACAGAACTAGAACAAAAAATTTCACCATTTGTATGGTAACACAAATGACCCCGAATAGCCAAATCAATCTTGAGAAAAAAACAAAGCTGCAGGATTCAGGCTCCTGGACTTCAGGCTATACTATAAAGCTACATTAATCAAGAGAGTATGGTACTGGCAAAAAAAACAGAAATATAGATCAATGGAACAGGATAGAAAGCCCAGAGATAAGCCCATGCACATATGGTCACCTTATCTTTGATAAAGGAGGCAAGGATATACAATGGAGAAAAGACAGCCTCTTCAATAAGTGGTGCTGGGAAAACTGGACAGCTACATATAAAAGAATGAAATTAGAACACTCCCTAACACCATACACAAAAGTACACTCAAAATGGATTAAAGACCTAAATGTAAGGCCAGACACCATAAAATGCTTAGAGGAAAACATAGGCAAAACACTCTGTGACATAAATCACAGCAAGATCCTTTTTGACCCACCTCCTAGAGAAATGGGAATAAAAACAATAATAAACAAATGGGACCTAATGAAACTTAAAAGCTGTTGCACAGCAAAGGAAACCATAAACAAGACAAAAAGACAACCCTCAGGATGGGAGAAAATATTTGCAAGCAAAACAATGGACAAAGGATTAATCTCCAAAATATACAAGCAGCTCATGCAGCTCAATATCAAAAAACAAGCAACTCAATCCAAAAATGGCAGAAGCCCTAATTAGACATTTCTCCCAAGAAGATATATGGATTGCCAACAAACACATGAAAGGGTGCTCAAAATCAGTAATCATTAGAGAAATGGAAATCAAAACTATGAAGAAGTATCACTTCACACCAGTCAGAATGGCCATCATTAAAAAATCTACAAACAATAAATGCTGGAGAGGGTGTGGAGAAAAGGGAACACTCTTGCACTGTTGGTGGCAATGTAGATTGATACAGCCACTATGGAGAACAGTATGGAGATTCCTTAAAAAGCTAAAAGTAGAACTACCATAGGACCCAGCAATCTCACTACTGGGCATATACCCTGAGAAAACCATAATTCAAAAAATGTCATATACCACAATGTTCATTGCAGCGCTATTTACAATAGCCAGGACATGGATGCAAACTAAGTGTCCATCGACAGATAAATGGATAAAGAAGATGTGGCACGTATATACAATGGAATATTACTCAGCCATAAAAAGAAACGAAATTGAGTTATTTGTAGTGAGGTGGACGGACCTAGAAAGAGAAAAACAAATACTGTGTGGTAACACATATATATTGACTCCAAAAAAAAAAAAAGGTTCTGATGAACCAAGGGCCAGGACAGGAATAAGATGCAGGAATAAGATGCAGGAATAAGATGCAGACATAGAGGATGAACTTGAGGACATGAGGAATGGGAAGGGTAAGCTGGGACGAAGTGAGAGAGTGGTATTGACATATATACACTACCAAATATAAAATAGATTGCTAGTGGGAAGCAGCTGCATGGAACAGGGAGATCAGCTCGGTGCTTTGTGACCACCTAGAGGGGTGGGATAATGATGGGGGACAGGAGATGCAAGAGGGAGGAGTAATGGGGATATATTTATACATATAGCTAATTCACTTTGTTATACAGCAGAAACTAACACACCATTGTAAAGCAATTATACTCTGGTAAAGATGTTAAAAAAAAAAGACATACTGTAACAAAAATAGAATCTAAAATAATTGAGAGAATATGCTTCAAAGACATATCTATAATAGATATAACCATGTTCTGATGTGAGTTTTACATCTTTATTATTGTTTATTCTGTGACTGGTAGAAAGAAATATAGCATTATGCAACTGACTTGCTCTGTGCCCTTGGAAACAGACCATCCAAATTTGCTGATTTGGTTATGTTCCCATACTCAAGTATTCTACTCCCCTTCCTCTGTTTTGTCAATAGCAATTTTTGCAAAGCTGTCATTACTTTGTAAATTTTTTCTCATTTTTCTTATTAAAAAATGAGTTGTATGACTAGTTTCATTAACTCATCCATTTTGGACCCATTAATTTCAAGCCCCTCCTTATTAGTTAGCAGCCTATTTTTGTATCATTGCTATTCCCTAATTAATTCAAAATAATTCACGTTTTTAAATCATTCTTCCAACACAACTTTCCTCCTTCTGTTATTTTATCCTTGAAAGCTTTTCTGTCTATTTTCTTTTGTTGTAGTTAAGAGTGTAGCCTTTTTTAACCTTAAAAATTTAGTTGAGTCTTTAGTAAAAATATCTCCTTATTGATAGCAACCACCTGGCAGCAGTTGGGGAAAAAAAATTGAAGGATAGGTGTTCATGTACTCCTTTAACAAATAAGTTCATTAACATTTAGGGGTTGTTAGCAGAGATTCACTGACTCAATTACTTGTTAAAACCAAAACACAGGTAAAGAGAAAAAGCAAAGATCTCAAATGGCAGTAAGGAAAAATAATTTTATGTCTAATCCAGATTAATGGTTGATTAAATCTGTGTTGAATAAATAAATAGAGAAACAAACAAATAAAGGTTGACTGTATGATGCTCTTTCCCAAGAATCTGTGAGTTGCTGAATCCACAGGAACCAGCTACAATATACGCTATATACCCACTTTATAAAGCAAGGTTCTCTTAGGTCGTACTTAGCAATAAGTTTGATTTCTAGCCAATTATGAAATAAGTGAAGAGAATAAGTCCTGACCGCTTAATTACTGTCATATGGGATGATTATGTCCCAGCTCACATTTTTAGGATTCTTTTTTTTCTACTCATAGTCTTGTACATTTGTTCTTATTGTTGTTTCTTAAGGAAAATAATTAAGAAACTCTGATGCCAGTACTACCTCCTGCCTTATGAATATTTCTATTAGCTACACTGTGTGAGGCAATAACAAAGTGTTTAATATTTATATTATATACATAAATTTCATAAACTTATGACTGAACTTATAATATATGACACCCAATTGAGCTCTGAGAATGAAAACTGTCTTAACTGGTGCCTTTGTGTGAGTCTGTGACCTAATCAATTTAATTTTAATTTATCACCACTGTGCCTTCTTCCTAATTGTTCATATATTTTTAAGGAATGTCTACCATGAAATATACTGTGGTAAATTTTTTATTTTTATTCATTTATTTTTGTTTTTTCTTTTAAGATACAGTAAAACTGACATTTCGGGGAGAATCATGCAGTTGCATGAGCCTTAACCATGTACAAATTTGTTTAATTGCCATCACAATCAGAATACAGAACAGCTCCATCACCCCATAAAAGTCCTCATGCTACTCTTTCATTGTCACCCCATTACCCATCTCTGCAACCACTAATCTTTTCTCTGTCACTATAGTTCTGTCTTAAGAATATCATACAAATGGAATCATACAGTAGGCAAACTTTTGAAACTGGCTTCTTTCATGTATAATGCCGTTGAGCTTGGAGGTTAGGCAAGGAGTTCTTGGACGTGATACTGACAGCCCAATCTATAAAAGAAAAAAAACAATAAATGGGACTTCATAAAAATTTTTTAAATTTAGTATGTAAAACACTTTGTTAAAATAATAAAAAAGATAAGCTACAGACTAGGACATATTTACAAATCATATATCTGGCAAAGGATTTGTATCTAGAATGTATTGTAAACTTAATAGTAAGAAATATACAACCTATTTAAAAAGTGGCCAAAAATCACAGAAGAAAGTTTTTATTTAAAACATTTTGTGACCCAATGTTAGGAAACAATATGCAATGTACAACTTAATTTTTAAAGATTTTTTTCCATTTTTGCCAAATATTAGTGCTAACTTTCCTAGTAGATGCTTTTGTTCAACTTTCATTGATCCATTAATAAAGCCCTTCATTGCTTTTCTAAAAGCCACATTAGAGCAGCTGAATGGATAAAACAAACGTTGTACTCACTTTGCAGGCTTCTGAAAACTAAGTGACAATGTTTATTAAATTAAATGGACAAACCTAGAGACGACATGCAGAAGACCTGTATTCTGTATAACAGAGGACGCTTAAAAGACCATAAACCATTATATTATTTCCAGATGTATTATCTCTTTCAGTGTCTTCAAACCTCCATCTTCAATACATCCTAATTTATAGGTATTTTGATATTTCTGTTATTTTAAAAATAACAAATGCTTCTTGCTAGAAAACCTAATATTCCCTTAAAGTAGTTATATAAGGAGATGTATTAGTTTGGTAAGGCTGCCATAACAACATATCACAGACTGGGGTCTTAAACAATAGAAATTTATTTTCTCACAATTCTGGAGGCTAGAAGTTTAAGATTGAGGTAATGGCAGCATTGGTTTTCTCTGAGGCCTCTCTTTGGACTTGCAGATGGCTGCCCTCTTGCTATCTCATCCTTCTGTGTACAGGTGCCCCTGGTGTTTCACTCTGTATGTCCTAATCTCCTCCTCTTATAAAAATACTGGTCAGATTAGATTAGGGCCCTCCCTAACAGCTTCATTCTAGAGTAATTACCTTTTGAAAGGCCCTATCTTCAGAGTCATATTCGGAAGTACTGGAGGTTAAGACTTCAACACATGAATTTTGGGGGCACACAATTCAGCTTCTGCCAAAAGGCATAGTAGATATGCATGTGTTGTTGTTCATACTGATACATTAATTGGAGAATTTGAAATATTTGCTCATTTTGCATTCAACCAATAACATTAAGGAAATCAGTTTACTCTACTATGATTCTCCAGCATCATATAAGGATATTTAACACGGCATTAGCTAATTGCACATAGGATCTAAAAAATAATGTTATTTTTAACCATAAAAGTATATTTAAAAATGAAAATCCAGATGCAATTTTACATAACAATTAAATATCCAAAATTTGGCTTATCAATCAAAATCTTTCAACATTCTACTCTTTCTCTCCGGGTTTCCCTGGTGGCGCAGTGGTCGAGAGTCCGCCTGCCGATGCAGGGGGACATGGGTTTGTGCCCCGGTCCGGGAAGATCCCACATGCCGCGGAGCGGCTGGGCCCGTGAGCCATGACCGCTGAGCCTGCGCGTCCAGAGCCTGTGCTCCGCAATGGGAGAGGCCACAACAGTGAGAGGCCCGCATACCGAAATAAAAAAAAAAAAAGAAAAGAAAAAAGGGATGAAATGATCTGGGCTCATTTTTGAATGGATTCCTCTTGAGAGCAGTGTTGTAAATAGATTGAAGAGGAGTTTTTGCAAGAAGGGAGGACTTAGGAGATTGAGGGTTGATGATGGCTGAGGCCAGGGTGGGAACATTCTAAACAGGAAGCACACAAACACACACACACACACACACACACACACAACACACACACAAACTTCTTTGAATTGAAAAGGGGAACACGATACTATATACTGTTTAACAGAACACACTTCTCTTAAACTATAGGTAATATATTTTCATATCATTGACTCTTTTCTATGTCATTTTAATATTTTCATCCCATCCTATTAGCTAATATTTTAAACATTAAGATATTTCTTATATTTAGCTGTTCAGTTAAAATTTTGAATGAATCTCTTGATCTTTGCTAGGAATAGATTAATAGAAGAGAATGTGCTGGTTCGAAAGTTTGCACAATTTAAAAAGTTTACATTTTTGTCCAAAGGCCCGCACAAAGTGTATAACAAATGCATTCTTATGTGACATATTTAAGAATGCTCAACATTTGAAACCTCCTTAACACTCAGTGTTTTGGGGGTTTAAGAATACTATTGAGAATACTATCTCAGTTTTGCAATTTTTGACTCCTCAAAGAGGTAAGAACATTTTTCATATGTTTCTTGGTTTTCTCTCTCCATCTCCGTCACTCTCTGTTTTTCAATATATAAAATTACTAGGCATTATTTTTAAGATGCTGCAAAGAAGAATTAAGAATCTGAAATTCAAGAAAAGACAGATTTGAAAAAAAATCCAATGTGCTTCTCCAAGCAGTTAATAGAAAACTAAATTACCCAGACAGTAAGAAAGACAAGAGTAAACAGATCTCAAAAAGTAATTAGGCAACTCTGCAGTTAAAAGACAAACTCTGACACCACACAATTCCAACTCTACCTTAACTACAATAGAACTGTAGACAATTTCCTGGCCTCCTCCTGTTCTAACATTTCCTGAGCTTCTCTATACCAATTTAATACTATTTTGTAGCAAAACGCTATCACAGCAGTATATCACATATTTCCACTGAAGCATCAAGCATTTAAAAAAATAGATAAAACATTATAGGTGTAGGTGGAAACCTATTGTTACTGAGCCAGATTTAAAATGGGCATACTGTAATTTTCTGACACAGTAGGAACACTGTAGAAAAGAATCTCTCTGGAAGTGACATTTTCCTTCCTCTGTTACTGACCATAAAGTGTACTTTCTAATTAAAACTTTTAAATGACTTTAATTATTGAAATAAAAAAGGCCCTCTGTCAAAATTAGTCCTAAGCACAGTGACTAGTCATTAATGTGAGGTCTTAAATTTGTTTAGCAGAAATAAAAATAAGATTCAGTAGTTGAAAACCTTAAAACACAGAGAAAAATCTTCCATTTATGGTTGTTTGAAGTTAGCTAGCCCTATATTACCATTGGGTTATAATAGTTTTAAAATATAAATTATACTCTAAACCAGATAAATCAAGGTTAGGGAAAAGAAATCTACATTGATAGGAAGATTAAGAGGAATTTTTTTCTTGAGGGAAAGGAATAATCATTTACCTAGCTAGAATATACTAACCGGTGTTCTACTCTATGGTCTACCTGATCATCTTTGGGAAGAATTTTTTTGGCAACAAAAAATATGAGTTGCTGGTAAATAGGTTCCACAAGCTTTACAAATATATTGTGAGATTAGATCTGCATGAGGTAGTCTCTACATTGTTCATGGGTGTTGAATTAGCTAATCAGACAGATGGAAAGAACATCACCAGACACAAGAACCTCTCTTCTTCTACAAACACAAATAAGTACTTGCTATGCTTCTTTGCTAGAATCTTGGAAAATACTCTCCATATCCATTTGACCATTATAAGCAGAAGACTGCTTGATACCAATAACAAGAAATTTCCATGTGACCATTATAAGTGGAAGACTGTTTGATATCAATAACAAGAAATTTCCATGACTGTCATATTGTTCCATATATAAATTTAGCTCCTACTTGATTTAGGATCTACTGCAATCCCATATGGCTCTCATCCCTTCCTATGCAAGACCTACCCCACCAAGCCCTCATCTTTACCTAAACTCAGCTTTTACTTCTTTGTTTTAGAACATGTCATCATTGTGTAACTTCTTTCACTTCACAGAATATAATACCAGAATGCTCCTTTATCTCTTCCTAGAATCATTCTCAAAGTAAATACACAAAATAGTCATCATTCTAGTGGGAAAATCTTACAGATGTAGTTTAAAAATTAGTACAGAGACTTATCCAAAAGGATATCACCTTGCCTATAAAGTACTTTTTTTGCCTTTTGTAGTTTTGTTTTTGGTGTTGGAAAGACGAGTTTTAATTCAATTATAAGTGACTGGTGTCATGAATATTTTAGAGTTACAATGTTCCTTACAACAGAAACTGATGTGTGTGTGTGTGTGTGTGTGTGTGTGTGTGTGTGTGTTCATGCACAATATTGAAGTGGTACGAAAGGTAAGAAGGTAGTTAGCTACAATTGCTTTGCCCAGTAAATGGTTCTCAGATATAATATTTATGTTGTTGAGAAAAATCAGTACCATTGTTTTCTATCTCCACCTCTCTCTAATATACTTAATTTTTTCTTTTAGAATAGTTTTAGGTTTACAGGAGAATTGTGAAGTTAGTACAGTTACCTCATATCCCAGACCCAGTTTTCCTACGCTTTTAACATCATACATTAGTAAGGTATATTTCTCACCATGAATGAGCCAATATTGATACATTATGCTTAATCAAAATCCATACTTTATTAAAATTTCCTTAGTATTTTTTTTTTAGCATCTCATTCAGGACACCACATTACATTTAGTCAGCATGTCTCCTTAGGCTTTTTCTGGCTTTGGCAATTTCTCAGAAATTCCTTTTTATTGATGACTTGGCAATTTTGAGGTGTAATGCTCAAGTATTTTGTAGAATGTCCCTCAAGTGAGATTTGTCTGATGCTTTTCTAATGATTAGACTGAGTTTATGTGTTTTTGGCAGAAAGACCACAGAGATTAACTGCATCCCTCATCATGTCATATTCAGGATATATATTATCAAAATGACCTATTACTGCTGATGTTAACCTTGATCACCTGGCTGAGGTGGTATTTTTCAGTTTCAGTAGTGTAAAGTTACTCATTTTTTTCAATCTTTCCATACTGAACTCTTTGGAAGGATGTCACCATGTGCAGCCCACACTTAAAGGGTGGGAAGTTATACACCACCTCTTTGAGAGTAGAGAATCTACAGAAGTTGTTTGTAATTCTGCTGCACGGTTATTTTTTTTCTAATTTCTCCAATTACTTCATTTAATCAAATATTTATTCATATTCATATGGGCTAATGGAAATTTATTTTGGATTTTGTATTATACTCCAACAGTACTTTATTTTGTTGCTCACATTGGGAATTTTTCAGTTGACTCGTGTCCTTTTCATATATCTCTATCAGTGTGACATTTTCATTTTTTATTTTTATTTTTGGTTTTAGGGGTTTTTTTGGTTTGTTGCTTTGTTTTGTTGTTGTTGTTTAATGAATTTACTTTCCTGCACTGCAAGATGCTCCAGGCTTATTGTGTATATCTCATGCCCAAACATGGAATCAGCCATTTTACCAAAGAGCCCTGATTCCTTTTATTGGAAAAGTGGGAAAGTCTGGGTGCTATGTGTAGCTCTTTGATACTATGTTTCTAGGCTCTCTGAGGTGACAAAGTAAAATACATGTGTGTATACTAACCCATGTATATACACATATCTATAAATATCCCTATATGTTACCAGCTCTATCTATATTATAGTAAACATTCTGATATCTCCAGCTCTAATCTATAATCACATGGATCATTCTAGTCCCTTCCCCTTACTGCTCTATAACTTCCCACTTTCATAATGAGAAAACTGGCTCCCACCATCTTCCATCTATTTACATTACTGTTCAATTCCAGTAGAATGTATAGTGATTTAAGAATATTTAAGTTGTACTACTGTGGGAAACAACATCATCAACTACAATACAGAATAGTTTCTTTTGCCTTTAGTCTTACAGGCTTCATTCATTTACTGAGTTACTTAGGTCAGCATCTTGTTTCTCCGCCCTCTTCAGTGAAAATTTTTTCATACATTTACAATAGTTCAATTCTTTTTTCACATTCTGCATTCCATCTTGGGATTCATAGAGCTTTCAAAAAACTTTTTTTAAAGGTTATACCTTAAGGTTCAGTCCTTGTACATTGCTGGATACATACTTCTCACTCTCCCCACCAATGCACTGAATCAAATGACATTAATCCCACCCATATTAGAAACTAACTCTTAGCAGAAAGTCTCATTGGGTTCTTCCACCTGGCTTTCAGACCCTAACAGTAGGGAGTTTTAAGGCTTTGGTTTGTTATACATCAATTTTCCTTCATTGCTCAAAAGCTAACCTATAAAAATTTCTTGTCTGTCTCAGTGTTCTACTTCACATTCCTTTTCATAACTTCCAACCCCCTTTTAGGGTTGATCTCAAATAAGAATGACTCAAAATCTGTGTACATTTCAATTAACGTTCTTTCAGTTGATAAACATCATAGAAGAGTAAGAATTTCCACTTTCATTATGGAGAGATTTCTGCATTTAAATCTTGTGTGTATGTATGGGTGTGTAAATACAGAGTTGAATTACATATCATTATATAATGATATGGCACAATATATTGAAAAATCAAACAACTTTTCACCAACTATTTATATTTGGGCTTAAAATATAACTGTTTTTAAAAATCTAAGACTCTGGATCTTAACGATAGCTCTGCCACATTAATTTATTCTTTTACAAATGTAGTTATCTTTAACTCATTAACTCATATGTTTTATAAAGAACTGTAGACTATAAACCTCTTTATTTTAAGCAAATTAAAATTTACCAATTTTGTTATTAGGAATAAGAAATCTTTACAATCTGATTCACATGTTAATGAATTTAGACAGAGATTAATCAGGTGATTTGCTTAAATGTCAGACACAATTCTAATGCCAGAAAATAATCTGGAAGCTTATTCATGTTAATTGAATGTTACTTTTCATTTTATTCAACAAAGGGAGATTTTTTTTAAATAAGAAAACTGAAAAATAACAAGAAAAAAACAATTCCAGATGGATGAGTATGCTGACAACTGCACTAACAATCTGTTTCTTCAACTCAGACATTAGCTTTGCTCCCAAGGCTAAAAATATTACACATTCTTGAGCTAAAACTTGTTTTCTTAACACATTTTGTCAGTATTCTTAAGATGCTGTTTAGGCTTATGCATAATCACTAATCATTCTCACCTTGACCTGCCTGTACCTTAACTCTTGCTCATGCTATAATCAATCTTCACCTAACTTTATTTCATTCTCCTGGAATTGCCAGAACCCTCACCTTATATGAATGGTAGCTGTAGTGCAGTTTTAGATTTACTTTTTCAAGATGTGAACTTTTCAAAATAATTTAAATTTAATGTTCCTGAACCCAAGTAAAATAATTTTTGTAGAGATATTTACTTAATATTTTTAATTTGCAAAATCCCTATATGTTCTTCTTAAAAAGAATTAGCTCTAGGTTTAATTTAGACATATGTACATATGGTACAATAATTACATTAATCTATATTTACAAATGACTACAAATTTATGCTGTGGCATAATTTTATATTGCATGTAATTTTAGCATAATACTTAATTTCATTTGATGTTTCATAATGGCATTTAAATTGTTAAAATTAACATTTATTTCATGATATGAGCTCTATATACACTTTGTTCTAAGAATTCTTCATTATTTATTTGAAAAGAAATTTCAAATTTGCCTCTGTTATCTATCATTTATCTATATATTATCTAGTTATTTTAAATCATTAACTCAAATGTTTTGTAATAAATTAAATAACATAAAAGTCCTTTTAACATTAAAAGAGCTATTATTTATCTACCCATTGTCTGTTACCATAGATAGCAATTTGAATAGTGAGCCGTGCAACTTCTGGAGATTTCATAATGTTTACAAGATAAGTCGGTTTTCTGGTTTTCTCTCTCTGTGAAATCAAAGTACAATTTTGTTTTGTGATTAATTTGGCATATAAACTATCCAGGAATTGAAAATAAACTATTTTACCAAAAGTCATGTTTTTTTGTTGTTGTTTTTGTTTTCAGGGGGGTTTATTGGCTTATAAGTATAAAAAAGTGGAATTCAAATCTTAGGTCCAAAGTCAGCAGGTACCTTCAAGGTAGTTAATTCAGTGTTGAAATAGGTTGTGCTTTCCAACTCTATTTTCTACTTTTCAGCTTTCCTAAGGTGACTTTCAATGTTACTGAAAGAATGTGTTCCAATCTTCTATCTTCTGAGGACAAAACAAATTATATAAATACATGTAATTTATATAAAAATGTATAATATTTATTATATACTTTATATGTATATATAATTGAGAAATATAAATTTATATATAATTAAGGAATATAAATATATTTCTAATAACTTAATATCTGTGATTGATACGAAACTCCTTGAGGAAAACATAGTCAGAACATTCTTTGACGTAAATTGCAGCAATATCTTCTCAGATCCATCTCCTAGAGTAATAGAAATGAAAACAAAAATAAACAAATCGAGCCTAATTAAACTTAAAAGCTTTTTCACAGCAAAGTAAAGTATAAAAAAAATTAAAAGACACCCCACAGAGTGAGAGAAAATATTTGCAAACAGGGATAAATTTCCAAAATATACAAACAGCTCATACAACTCAATATCAAAAAAACAAACAACCGAATCAAAAAATGGGCAGAAGATCTAAATAGACATTTCTCCAAAGAAGACAGACAGATGGCCAACAGGCACATGAAAAAGTGCTCAACATCACTAATTATTAGAGAAATGCAAATCAAAGCGACAATGAGGTATCACCTCACACTGGTCAGAATGGACATCATCAAAAAGTCTGCAAATAATAAATGCTGGCAAAGGTGTGAAGAAAAGGGAACCCTTCTACACTGTTGGTGGGAATGTAAATTGGTACAGCCACTGTGGAGAACAGTATGGAGGGTCCTTAAAAAACTAAAAATAGTGTTACTCTATGATCCTGCAATCCCACTCCTGGGCAGATATCTGGAGAAAACCATAATTCAAAAAGATACACGCAACCCAGTGTTCATTGCAGCACTATTTAAAATAGCCAAGACATGGAAGAAACCTAAATTTCCACTGAGAGATGAGTGGATAAAGAAGGTGTGATATATATATATATATATATATATATATATATATATATATATATATGATGAAATATTACTCAACCATAAAAAAGAATAAAATACTCATTTGCAGCAACATGGATGGATCTAAAGATTATCGTACTAAGTGGTCACCAGACAAAGACAAATATCATATGATATTACTTATATGTGGAATTTGATAAAAAGATACAAGTGAACTTATTTACCAAACAGAAAGAGACTCACAGACATAGAAAACATACTTATGGTTACCAAAGGCAAAAGGGGAGACGGATAAATTAGTAGGTTGCAATTAACATATATATACTATTATATATAAAATAGATAACCAACAAGGGCCTACTGTATAGCCCAGGGAACTGTACTCAATATTTTATATTAACCTATAAAGGAAAAGAATCTGAAAAAGTTTTATTTTTATATATATATATATATATATATATATATATATATATAACTGAACCACTGTGCTGTACACCTGAAACTAACATGACATTGTAAATCAACTGTACTTCAATAAAAAATAAATTAAAAAGGAAAAAAATGAAAAAATAAGGAAATATTATCAGCAACTGGATCTGTGCTGAAAAGCAGTGCTACAATATAGGTTCAGCAGCAGAAAGGAAGATTCCCAAGTGACCATATGCTTTATATTCAATGAATAAGTCTTGAATTGTTCTGCTTTATTTTTAAACAATTAGTTATATTTGGCATGTGTATATATTTGTTTTATTAAGTTGTATTTAATTTTGGAGTTAAGTTTTAGATGGACAAAAACATATTTCAAAAGCAATCACATTTAAGAATATGAATGTTACTTTAAAAAGTATTCTCTCTTATAAATGTCAATTCTTTTATTTCTCTCACAAAGTCTCGTATAAGAGAACTGACAAATAATCCTTAGTACTTCCGTAACCAAAATAAATCGGTTCCCCATGTGATTTTTTTCCGATGGCATAGTGAGTCACAAGCACAGACTTCTGTGGTGGAAAGTGGTCTCATTGACTGCTCAGATAGCTAAGCTTATTAGTAGCACTATTCTCTGGAGTAGGAATCCCTAACATTACTAAATGCTGGTTGATCCAAAAGACTTATCAACTGATAAGTTAATAAGCCACTTAATATACATTTAAAAAGGTATACCAGATTAGGAACTTATATTACTGTAAAGAATGTTGACTGGTGACTATGGCTCATGGTTAATGGCAAAGAGACACTAAATATCTGTGTTTAAAGGAGAGAGTTTGATAATTTGGAATAGATACTTCATTCATGACTTTATGGGAGTTAGAAGGAAAGCTATATTGTCACCAAATAGCATCTTAGCTTCCACAGTACCTCAATTTATCAAAGTAGATTAAACCACCACAAGGTGGTGGGGAGGAGAAGAGAGAGAGAGAGGTCATTCTCCTTCCCGGTGAACTGTATCAGGAGGCTCTGAGACAACTCCTAGAGGCTAAGAATGTGTAACAGAGAGACTGACATCATGGCTACATGTTTTTTAGGTTAAGAAATCTATAGGCCCCCACTCCGCTGTTTTGGTAACTAGAGAAGAACCTGGTAAGAATTTCTTAGGAAAATGTAAATTGCATCTCCTGGAGTGCAGAAGCAAATATTAACACAGGGAGTGGTGTCCATTTAGAGTTAGGCTGTTAATATTAATGGTATCAGAGGGGTGTGAAAAAACCATGATGAAATGTGCCTGGGAAGAAGACGATGGGATGGCCAACTCCAGTTACTTGTGACCTTAAGAACTCAGGTGATAGGGCCTCAACTTTTACTGTGAATCTGCTTAAAGAAGTACAGAGGTTTTTGAAAAGAAAAGAAACCTTTGAAATGCTTAAGGTTTGGCTCTGAGTGGTGAAACTAGCATGGTCTAATCATTTTGGTGTATGCTGTATGTTTATGTGCTGAAAGGATCTTCAAATCCATATCAACCGTAATAAGTCAGACAAAACAGCTTTCTGAAGAGCTTTCTCATAACTGAGAATTTTCAGAGCTTATAGCCATTCTGTGAGTAAAACATTGTTTCATACCTCTGATGGCCAAAGTGTAAATCAGAGAGCTTAAAGAATTTCTCAGAACCATACAAATTGTAAGAAACACAGATGAGTTTCCAATATAGAATTATTGGTAACATTCATTTTTTTCAATTTACAAAACTGCCCCTATCTCATTCTTTTATGTAAGTTTACACATAATCTCTTCATTCACTTTTAAAATGCAGAGATGTAAAATGAGCCATAAATTTCAAAATTTTAAAAATTAATGAATTTTAATTTTCTACTTTTAGCTTATTTTTTATTGAGATATAATTCACAGGCCATAAGATTAACCATTTTAAAGTGTAAAATTTATTTGCTTTTAGTATATTCATAGAATTGTGCAAATGTAACCATTACATAATTTCAGAATATTTTCATCACCCAAAAAAGAAATCCTGTACCGATTAGCAGTCACTCTCCATTCCCTCCACACCCAGCCTATGAAGGTCACTATCTTTCTTTCTCTTAGATTTGTCTATACTGGACATTTCATGTAAATGAAATAATAAAATTTGTGGCTTTTTGTGGCTAGCTTCTTTCACACGTCTTTCAATTTTTCATCCATGTTGTAACATGTATCAGTATTTCACAACCTAGATAAAATGGACTAATTCCTTAAGAGATACAGTCTGCAGAAAAATCACGTGGGAAGAAATACACAATCTGAATATACCTATTCTATTAAATAATTGACTCAATAATTAATAACCTTTCAAGACAGAAAGCACAAAGCCCAGATGGGTTCACTGTGAATACACCAAATATTTAAGGAATAAATTATTCCAATTCTCTACAACTACTTTCAGAGGAAAGAAGCAGAGGAAATACTTCCTAACTCATTCTATGAGGCCAGCATAACCCTAATATTAATACCAACAAAGACATTATAAGAAAAGAAAACTATAGACCAATATCTCTGAGGAACATAGATGCAAAAATCCTCAACAAAATATTAGCAAATCACATCCAAAAAAATTTAAAAAGAATTATTCCCCACAATCAAGTGAGATTTATCACAGGTACACAAATCTAGTTCAGATTTTGAAAATCAAATAATGTGATACATCACATCAACAGGCTGAAAAGAAAAATTACATGATCATATCAAAACATGCAGAAAAAGTATCTGACAAAATTCAACACCCATTCATGATAAAACACTTTCAGAAAACTAGGAATAGAGGAGAACTTCATCAACTTATTTTAAAAATTTGCAAGAAACCTACAACTAATGTCATACTTCATACTGAAAAACTCAAAAGCGTTCCCAAAAGGATTAATAACAAGGCAAGGATGTCCCCTGTTTTTAAACATCATCCTGGAAGTTCTATCTCGTACAATAAGAAAAATAGTATACAGACTAGAAAGGAAGAAATAAGACTTTGTTGGATGACATTATTGTCTACATAGAATATTTAAAAGTATTGACAAAAAATTTCCTGGAACTGATAAGCAATATAGCAAGGTTGTAGGATAAAAGGTTAATACAAAAATCAATAACTTTCTTATATACTGCAATAAACAAGTATAACTTGAAATTTAAAATATATTACCATTTATATTAGCACTACAAAGTTTTTAATTTTAAAAAATTAAAATCTTTGGTAGAACTCTAAGAAAAAATATGTAAGGTCTATATGAGAAAAACTACAACAATCTGATTAAATATATCAAGGAAGAACTAAATAAATGGAGAGACATTCCATGTTGTGCATGGAAAGACTCAATATTGCCAAGATGTTAATTCTTCCCAACTTGATTTATAGAGTCAATGCAATCCCAATGAAAATCCGGCAAGTATTTTGAGGATATTTACAAAGTGATTCTAATGTTTATAGAGAGGCAAAAACCCAGATTAACTAACTCAATATTGAAGGAGGAGAACAAAGTTGAGGACAGACAGTACTTGACTTCAAGGGTTAACTATTAAGCTACAATAATCAAGACACTGTAGTCAAAAGAATAGACAAATATATCAATGGAACAGAATAGAATGCCCCAAAATAGACCCATGTTGATATAGTCCACTGATTTTTGACAAAGGAGTAGGGGCAATACAATGGAACAAAGGTAGTCTTTTCAAGAAATGGTACTACAACCAGTGGACATGCACATGTAAAATATTGAATCTAGACACGACCTAACACCTTTTATATAAATGTACTTTAAATATACTTTATGTATATTTAATGCATATTTAATAAAGTACATAAAATCTACTATAAATGTACTTTAAATATACTTTATATAAATGTATCACAGAACTAAATGAAAAATGCAAAACTTTAGAACCCTTAGAAGGCAACAAAAGAGAAAACATAGATGGGCTTGGGTATGGTGACGCCTTTTTAGATATGACATCAAAGGCATGACTTGGGAAGGAAAAGTTGATGAACTGAACTTCATGAAAATTAAAAACTTTTGCTCTGCAAATACTGTCTCAGGAGACAAGCCAAAGACTGGGAGAAAGTATTTGCAAAACACAAATCTGAAAAAGATCTCTTATCCAAAATATACAAAGACTATTAAAACTCAACAGTAAGAAAACAAACAACTACATTAAAAATGAGCTAAAGATTTTAACCAATGAAAATCTATAGATGGCAAATAAGCACATGAAAAGATGTTCAGTGTCACATATCATTAGGGAATTTCAAATTAAGACAATGAGCTATCACTACATACCTGTTAGAATGGCTACAGTCCTAATGTTGGCAACGCCAAATGCTGACAAGTATGTGGGGCAACAGGAACTTTCGTTTCCTGGTGGTACATTCATTTAGGAAAATGGTGTGCAAGCTTCTTACAAAACTTGACATATTCTTACAATACAATCCAGCAATCATGCTCCTTTGTATTAAACCAAAGGAGTTGAAAACATGTCCACACAAAAACTTGCACCCAGATATTTATAGGAGCTTTATTAATAATTTCCAAAACTTTGTGTACAGTCAAGGTGTCATTCAGCAGATAAGTCAATTAAAAATTGTGATACATTCAGACAGTGAAATACTATTCAGCACTAAAAGGAAATGAGCTATTAAGCCATGAAAAGTCATGGAGGAACATAAATGTGTGTTACTAAGTGAAAGAATCCAATCTGAAGGGCTATATACTGTATGATTCACTATGTGACATTCTGGAAAAGGTAAAATTATGGAGACACTAATCAGTGGTTGCAAGTGGTTAGTTGGGAGAGAGGGATGAATTGGAAGAGCACAGAGGCTTTTTAAGGTGGTGAAACTATTCTTTAAATGGTGGATACATGCCGTTATACATTTGTCAGAACTCACAGAATATACAACACTGAGTGAACCCTAATGTAAACTATGGACTTTGGGTGACAAGGATATATCAATGTTTGTTCATGCATTGTAACAAATGGATCACTCTATTCAGGATGTTGAGAGCAGGAGAGGTTGTGTGTGTGTGAGAACTCTCTGTACTTACCACATAATTGTGTTGTGAATAAAACTTCTTCAAAAAATGAAGTTTATTAATTAAAAATAGTAAGGAAAAGATATGGATGCTCTAATATAAATTTTCTCATATTTAAAATATGTAGAATGCAATAGAAATATGACAATGGGCTGAATTTCATTTATAGGCATAGTTCCTACTCCCACATATAGGGTGTTACATACTATAGCAGAATTAAGAACAGAATATTATTCACTTCCACAAACTGTTTCTCTTAGAAAATATATATATTTTTTAAGAGATGATCTGATTTGAGACCTTACTGACTTTTACAGGATTAATCCCTCATTATTGCTTAAAGTATACATCCTATAATTCGTAGAATTGAAATATATATTCAAAGTGATCTGTTCAATTCTCACAATCTATCCATTCTCCACAGGTGGTAGTGGAGATGGTAACAAAACTTTTTCAAATGACAAAATTGCATTTTAACCCTCAATTTTAGAAAAAAAATAGATTTTAAGTAAAAAAATTTACATTATATTTGCTGTGAACATTTTCTGAATAATATTAAATGATATAAATATATTTATACATGTTAAAATCTTTTATAATTCTCTACATATATTTTATTTAAATGTAAATATATAAGTTAGTTTACATGAGATCTGACCTGATGTGAGAATTACCTTGAAAATGTTCCGCATAATCAGAAAGTCAACTCTAAAAAATTTGATGACATATTTAGTTAATTTCCCATTGATGCCATTGATTTATTTTCTCATTCACTGATCTGATTCTCTTAGATATACTTAACCTTTACTAATGGAAATATTTTTTAAAGGGTGAGAGATGGAAAGAGCAAAGTTTCAAATGAGTCACTCTGACGTACATTGGGAACAATTGCATAAGTGGTATTTTGAGTAAAATCTATTGAAACTATTTTCATTGTTGCCACACAGATCCATCATCATGAATTTTTTTTAAATTTTTAAATAAAAGAAATACTCCCCCCCCCTCCTTTTTTCTGTGAATTAATTGGTTCCTTTAACATATGTCTCAGCATTTTCCATCCATGGGTAAACATTTTGAGATTGCAGCATGTATAAAATCATGGAAATGAAATTCATACATTTTAATTTTTCCATTTACTTGATAACTAGATGAAAATAAATAAAAACACTAAATGATGTATAGACTTAGACATACTTTGTTAAAGAAATTACCCTCTTCCTAGATAATTTGGAAGTATAATTCCAATGAATTGTACTTTTTCAAAGAAAGTAGTTTCCTACATTTATAATAAAAAGAAATATTCTAGTTTCATATTTGTGCAGAAGGAAAAACAACTATTTTTGGTTTCTCAGCTCAAGGGTGTATAAATAAACCTAAAAAGATGAACCAGTTTATCATGCTTATATATTTACCATAACCTTCTTTTTGGGTAAACTAAGCCTCCTGAAAAACGACTTTGTCTTTAAGGTAGTTGTGTTTATTAGTTTTTTTTTGAAATTAAAACTTTTCCTTCTATGTAATATTGCCTGAAGGGAAAAAATAAACTATTCAGGACAGGCATATGGTTTTTGTCAGGTTAAGTCCATCTATTTAGTCTCTGTTATATCCCAAGCACCTAGCACATTGTATGACACAGAGTAAATGTTCAATAGTCATAGACTCCTAGTCATATAATAATGGTACAATTAATGAAGCATGGTCTTTCTTATTGAACCTTTTCTTTTCAGTATGTTCTAAGGCCCAGTTCTTACAAAACAAATATTATACTTAAAAATTATGAGTCCGTGAAAAGAGTTTGGCTTCAGGGAATGTCAGACATAGGATCTAATGCTACATTTACTATTTATTAATTGTGATTCATTGGGCAAGTTTCATTAGTTCTTAGACTTTTGTAAAAAATAGTTTTAAACAGACAATAACTTTATTAATTTCCCATTGCTGCTGTAACCAATTACCACAAATTTAGTAGATAAAGACACAAATTTATTATCTTACAGTTATGGAGAACAGAAGTCAAAATCAAATTGTTTGCAGAGTTCCTTCTAGAGCCTCTAGGGGAGAATTCATTTCCTTGACTTTCTAACTGCTAGAGACGACCTGCATTCCTTAGCTTACAGCTTCTTCTAAGAGAGCAACTTCAATTCTCTCTGTGTCTCTTTCTGTCTCTGTCTCTCTCTTTATTCTTTCTCTCTCTCTCCCTCTCCACTCCCTCTTCTTTCCCTTTCCCTCTTCCTCTCTCTCTGCTCCTGTCATCACATCTCTTTGTCTGACTCTCTCTCTTATACTCCCCCTCATAAATAACCTTGTGATTACAATTGTACCACCTGGATAACCTTCCCATCAGAGGATCCTTAACTTAATTACATCTGCAAAGTCACTTTTGCCATGTAAGGTAATATAATGACAGGTTCTGGGAATTAGGAGGTAGCTATCTTTAAGGGGGACATTATTCAGCCTACAACAGTAACATCTTAAAAGGTTTTTAAGAGGATTAAAGGAGTTTGAATATATGAGCATTTGGTATAATGGATTGATCTTATGTGATGCATTTTTGCATATATGTATATACATACATTTTATATCTGTTTATTACATTTTTCTCTATCCAAAAAATAAAGTAATAGTTTAACATTTTAATATATTATATCAATAGTATATTTTCATATGGCTCATTTATGAGAGTGTGGTTATACATATATATTCAATATTACTTTATAGAAAACTTTTGGAAGTTGAGTTTTTGAAAGTTGAAAGGTATATTAACATTTTAAAATAAAACAATAAAATGCTGAGATAAGCTTAGGGGCATAATAGGAAAGTTTATTGAAATCACTAGAATATAATATCTTGGAAGAGTGTCTAATTTTACATAGTAATGGATTGTTTCTAAGTGCTGCACCTCAACCTATACAGGCCAGAAATTGCAGTCTTATTTTGTTTCTTAAGCTTTCAGCATGCCTTTCTTTTCCTTTTGGAAAAGGATAAAATAACTGAATACAGCAATTCATTCTTCACAATGACAGTTTTCACATTTATTATTTTTTTATAATAAAACAAATAACCCCATAATCTCTGCTTCTTAAATAAATGTGTATACTCTGGCTAATAAGTTTGTTTAGCTAGTTACACTTGTGATTTTATGTTCCATGACGTAGGCTCCTACTGATCTCTACAAACTTTTTAACAAGTCACAATATTATATCTAGAAAAGCAGTGAAACAAATTATAATTTTGTTGAGTATTTAATACATGTGTTTAGCATAATAAGATCCTCTGAGAACATCACATTGAAGTTAACACAGAGGAACTCTTTAGCATCACACTTGAAAACAGCATTGTAATGCCTATTTTCCTTATAAATAAACTTCCTCTTCATATACATGCCATAAAATCTAAATTCACAGAATACATTTATGAGATTTATTTTATATTACAGTACACTGAACTTTCTAAAATCTGTGAATTGAACTGTAAAACATCAATTGATTCCATGGTGTGAGCCAAATCATAGCTGATAGAGTACAATGGTGAATATCTAGAATGACAGAACCAACTGCGAAATAAACACACACACACGCACACATTTAACTTGGCATCAACCAGATAACATAGAAACAGATATCGTACATTAATTCAATAACTATGGTGCATTGTGTATAATAAACAATATACACAGATTCTTTATATTCAAATGAATATCATATATTAGTAAAGAAAAGTTTCTTTCCAATATAATTACATGAATATAAGTTCAACGAAGTGACAGGAAATATCATTTAGGTAGCAATAAATTGAATACACCTCAGTGCAAATTCATAAGAAATATTTGGAATGAAGACCACTACTATATTTTGCTACATATGATTCTTATTAATATTATGTGCTAAATACTGATCTTTTTTGAAAACCCACAAAATAATGGCTTTTTTAAAGAAAATAAATTCAGTATTCCTTCTCTTGTGTAGAAATCTGAGATAACTATGTTCACTCTGATAATGCTATATAAAATATTATTAAAAGTACTTATTAAAAGTACTGTCTTCCTCCTGAGATAATAATTAAATCACAAAGAAGAAAAAGAAAATGGTAAAGAGCTAAATATCCACTAGTAGTTAAGTGCAAGAAAATGAAAGAAAACCCCATAGGGGTGTGAGTAGACAGACTAGTCACATTATGAAATATGGATTCAACAAGGAGAAAGTTTTTCAGAAGTTTATTATTCTTTCTTTCTTTATATTTTCTTAAGGACTATGACCTATGGTTTTGAAGAATAATAATTGCTCTAACTAAAACTAGTTTATAATAGACAGAACATTGTCTTATTTGTTCTCTAAACAGTAAATGACAAGGGTATTGGTTGCAAGAGCATTAGTCTTGCTAAATGTCAAGTTATCCCCACAAATGCTCTCCAATTTTATTAGATAAAATGTTTTGGCAAACTGAAGTCCTAGAGAATTAAAAATTAGGATGGTTCTTTAAAACATGGCAATTAATTAATTTATAAGGTAGCTTTCACATATAAACCAAGATAATAGGACACTTCTAAAAGTCATGCTATGTTAAATTACAAAGCATTTCTTAGAGCTCAGAAAATCCAGAAACTTTGCAGTAGCAAGCATTTTATTTTGAGAAATTTTATGACCAAGACATTAGTCTACCTGTTACGATAGTGCATTATATTTTTATTATTGTTTTACCCTCATAAAGATGTCATTATTCCTATGATGTGTGTAGAGCTCCATCTCCAGATTTGTGTTTGGAAGTCTATTAACAATATTAAAAACTTTTTTTTGAAAAAAAGAAATTATTCATCAACCCCAGTGAACTGTATTTTTTCAAAGTGTGTACATTTCTCTATTGGTAGTATATATAAACATTTTATTTTTATATTTATACAAAAGAAAAACAACTAAGTTTCCTAACATTTCCTCCAAACATTGCAATATAGGAAAAGGAAATGAATAGCAATTATTTTAAAACTCATAACAGAAATGGACAAAACATACACAATAAAAGAAAGTTTACTGAACTCAGACAATGAAAGAAAAAGACAAACAACTCAAATAAAAAAATGAAAGGTGTTGGATAAAGGTAAAAGAGAAAGAAACAGAGAGAATAAAATGAGAAGAATGAAAAGTTTCTAAAAATTAGGTAGAAAAAAAAGCCAGATAAAAAGGGAGTAACATTTGTATAATCAATGTCCCTGGATAGGTGGGCAGGGTGAGGGAGCCAAAATTAAACAATGGAACACAACCAATGTCTGAAACTATAATCCAAAAACAATTTCCAGAAATAAAAGAATTAAATTTTGATATTGAAAGAACCCAGGAGCCACCTGGGGATATTATCCTGTAACAATCATCTCCAATATACATCCCAGAAGAAAATATTAGATTTCAAGAGTAAAGAAAAATTCTCAACCTTCAGGTAAAAATCAAATAGTGTACAAAGGTAAAATAATTCAAATAGCATCAGACTTTTCCAGTGCAACATATAAATCAATCAGCAAATACACTCAACAATTGTGTAACATTTCCAAGAACCCAATAAAAGAAATTGTAATATAAATAAATATTTTATAGCTAACTAAGCTGTACTTCAAGTATCAAGACTATGGGAACATCTTAAATATACTGTAACATAGGGAATTCTGTACCCATAAGTCTTTCTTGAGGAATCTACTGGAGGATGTTCTTTATGCAACCAAGACAGGACTAGGTAAACTTTAGCAAAAGAACTATTGTGAGCATTTAACATTTATATATTAATATATATCAAACTAAATAAAATATGGTTATGATGGTAGAAAACTAATGCACAAATGTATATGTTATGACAAAATAAAACACTTAAATTTTTTTTTAAATGGAGAAAAAAGTAGAATAATCTTATTGATTTTTATATAAGAAATAGGTGAGATTTAAAGTGGACCATTTAAAAGTGACAAACTAGTTAAAAGCAAAACAGAGAACTTAGGGTCCTAAGGTATAATTATGAAGGTAACTAATGAACAAAAACACAAACTTCTTAAATATCACTTTAACAAAAGAGAAAATAATATACATTTGGTAAATAAAAGAAACAAGGCAGTCAGACAGAGAAAGACAAATAACATATGATATTGCTCATATGTGGAATCTAAAAAAAGGGTACAAATGATTTTATCTACAAAACATAAATAGAGTTACAGATGTAGAAAACAAACTTAAGGTTACCAGGGACAAGCGGGAGAAGGGATAAATTAGAAGATTGAGATTGACATATACACACTACTATATATAAAATAGATAACTAATAATGACCTACTGTATAGCACCGGAACTCTACTAAATGCTCTGTTATGGCCTATATGGGAAAATAATCTAAAAAAGAGTAGATATATGTATATGTATAACTGATTCACTTTGCTGTACACCTGAAACTAACACAACATTGTAAATCAACTATACTCCAATAAAATTTATTTTAAAGGCACAGGTGTATTATATATAATTATAAAATAATATGATTGAGTGGAGACCAAATTTATCAGCCATATTAATAAACATAAATTTCCATAAATCATGACAAAAAGATTTCCAATCAGACTCACAAAGCAAAATACAACTATCATCTCTGTAAAAGAGGCACACCTAAATCAAAGTGAATCAGAAATGCAAAAATTAGAGTGGCCAAAGATATACCAAAAAAATTGAAAAGAAGGAAAAAATAGGGCTAGTGATCTTGATATTTTAAGAATTATAATTCAAGTTGGAAATAATTAAATGTGAATAGAAAAATACAAATAATGCCAAAAGTCATAATTCACGAGGAAAAGTTAATGTCCATCAGTATTTATAGACTAAATAACTGAGAAATTATCGCTAGAAGGCAAAAGTTACAGAAGATTCAGTTAATATATGTAGAAACACACTAATATGAGGAGATTCAGTACAAGAAAAATCAAGTGAACAATAGCAAATGTAAGCAAGGGTGTAAAAGACCTAAACACAAGCAATAAGATAGATGTAATAAGTATGTATCAAATTTTACTCCTGATATTTGAGAATATATCTTAGAAAAAAAAGTAAGGTGTCCTTTGTGACAAACACTGCTAGTTGCCTAGCACTGTCATTCTTCTTCATGAATGACTGTCACTCTTCTTCATCTCCCCAAAATCTTCATGAATGACTGTCATTCTTCTTCATCTCCCCAAAATCTCTTGCACCTGATGGTAACCATGTGACCCAATACTGGCCACAAGTTATAAGGCGATTCTGCGTAGGATTTCCAAGATATCGTTGTTATTGCTGTTTAATTCTGTTGTTTACTTTTCTGGGTGGAAAAAAAGACTTTTTTAAACATCTTACATTTTACCTGTTTGAAATGAGAAGTCTGAAACTGCAGGAATGATTACAATACCGTAGAAACAGATGGCACAGTTAAAATGTTGGAGCAAAGAGGTGGTGGGAGGTTGCAATACTTGTAACCTGGAGAAGTCTCCCAGGAGCTCTGGACAACCTACTTGGATACATTGTTCTGTAAGAAGAAGAAATCCCTATTTGTTTAAGCCCTTGGAGTTAATGTTACTTGTGCTGTAGCCAAACATAGTGTTTAAATAACAGTTTGTAACTACAACTACCTTATCCTTGTAGGAGTTACTTGTGCTGTAGCCAAACATAGTTACTTGTGCTGTAGCCAAACATAGTGTTTAAATAACAGTTTGTAACTACAACTACCTTATCCTTGTAGGAGTTCAAGTTTACAGATATTAGTTTAGAGGATGCAGTGACTTTAATAAAATGAGAAGTTCTAAGGAACATTGCTTTCCTGTGAAATTTTTATATCAAATTCCCTTCAATTATCAACACTGATTTGAGATGTCTTAGTGCTCGGTTTTGAGGTTTGTGTTCTGCTTTTTAAGGAGTAGTGTGTATTAAAGGTACCCTGTGCTTTTCTTCGAAACTGTGAATTACCAAATGAGAATTTCAGTTTCACTCTGTTGCTTATCTTGGAAAATCTGGCTTTCATTCAATTCTGTTGAAAATTAGCATCAATACAGTGAGGGTTAATCACTGTTTTTGTATAACTTACTATTTTTATATATTTATATAATTTAATATTATAAATAACTATTTTACTTAATTCTTTATATTTTCTGAAGTATTCATTCTTTTCATTAAGAGTATTTCAAAGTAGTTTGGCAGAGTGGACCGAATAGCAAAACAAGAAAAAATATTTTTCTTCTTATGCCTAAATAATTAACTTGTGGAAAAAACATTTAATTTAAGGCTAAATCAATATTCAAAATACATACTAAGGTCTATTTGAAATTATAACTTTGTTTAATATATGAGTTAAAAATTATGAGGTCTTTTTTTTTTTTTTTTGTATATGAGGCAGTGAGAATCTGAAATTTCTAGCTGTTCCTATCCCTCAGGATTCTTCCTTTATCAGGCTTATTTTCTTAACTAGACTCAAAACATAAGAATTAAGGGATATGCCTTATCAAAGCCTGTATGTGGAGAGTGGTTAGATACTTCGAAATTTAAAATGTTTCTCTATGGCCTCTCATGTGCTTTATATAGCTGATAAAATTAAAGTAGAAACAAAAAGAGGAACAAACAGACTCTAAAGCAAAATTACAACAGTGGTAGAAGTCACAGCATATTTTGGCTAAAGCATATTGTCCTTTTAGGTTGAAATTGTGAGCTTAAAATTATAGCAAGATTGAAGAAAAATTTCTAGTAGTTGCAAAATTATTGGGATTTAAGTAGACTTCAGCAATTTTGAAGAAGGAGAAATTGAGTTACACATGGCATACATTGAAATATATTAGGCTTTGAGAAATGGAGATTACTTAAGACTTGTGAAGGAAAATTGAAAACTATAAAATCTATCGAGAGTATAACATTCTATTCAGTGTGGAGAGAATGTTTAAGATTACCCTGAATGTGTCTCTGAGTTTGGTGAAAAATACATATCTCAGCATTTTAGTGTACTTAAAAAAAAAGAAGAAAAAGAAAAGAACAATTAAGAAGCACAGATATGTCACTTGCAAGATAAAATGAAATCACAATGTCTTTTTTAATGAGAATATATTTGTTTAGTTAAGAAAAAGATGCCAAGAATTTTTTCTTTGTTACCCCCATCTCTCCTCCAAAGCATGTGCATGATTTATGTTCAAATATACTAATAAGTTTTGGTGCCATTTAAGATAATGAAAGTCTGAATATATTAGCTGAGACTAGAGTTCTTTGCACCATGCATTCCTGCATTAATTCATCACACATTTATTTAGCCTCTACCCACCTAAATGCTTGGGATACATCCATGAGTGAAGTAAATAAAGATCACTTCCATCTTCTGTGATGAGAGAATAGACAGTCAGAGGGCAAGAGGAGACAGAAAACAAACACTAAAAGTAAGAAGTTAACAAAGTGTATAGTATACGTGTAGCTGATAAAAACTTTGGGAGAAAAAAGTAGAACATGAGAGAAGGATTAGGCATCATGTGAGTCAATCCATTGGTATCTTCAGTTACTTTTCTCTCAGAAATAGGACACTTAGATTATAGTAGTTCCAGTGATAGCAATGTCTCACTTTCAATATGTATAAGCAGCACCAGAGCAAGGAAAACAGAAGCCCCTCACTCCGCCCTAATAAACACTAAAGTGACAACTGAAATAAAATTGACAGAGAGCAATGTGGTTTAAGAGAAGAGAATGTGGTTTAAGGTTAAGTAGATATTCACTCTCCTGTCAATGATATGGTAACAAATGATTCTAAAGTGGATCTACATCACAAACACCAGAGCACACGATAACTCTTTCAAATATATTTTATTACAAAACAAAAATAGGCTTATAAAATTTTGTCCTAAAATTAACTAAAAGAAAAAGCTGGAGATTGTTGTATATAGTAGTGTCTCCTACAAAGAACACTTAGGAAAATATTGAAGGATCATCAGAGTATTGAAGCATCACACACACAATTAAAGAATCTAGATCATACTTTATATGAATTCTTCTTAGTGAATATTGAAAAACAGATTTCTACCTTTCGTTAAATTTATTTAAAGGGCAATATAGTGATATGAATATAGGCAGTTTACTGAGGTATACTATATCTGATAAGTAACTGACATTCCGAAAATGAGACATGGCATTCAAAGGTTTAAAATCAATGAGAGGAAAAAGCTCATCTTGAATTTGAAACAGCACATCTGGCTTTTTCAAAGAAAGTTGTTTATAAACACACCTTATCTCCTATGAAGTTTTCACAGTTGATGATGAAATTTTGCTGTATTTGCAAAAATCTTCTCTAGCAAATGTCAGAAAATCAAGTGCGTATGAGTTTAAGCATAAAAGAAACAGAACGACTATTTGTATGATTTCATAAAATTAAAGTTATAACCTATTTCTCTCATTATAGAAATATAGGCTTATATGAAGATATTAAAGTTATTTATTTGCTGGAAAGTTATGCTGTTTACACAAAAGAAATAGAACATGTGGTTAGAAAACATTTTTTTTTAAATCCTGCCTTCCAGATTTGTTTTGCTAACTCAATAGATTTACCACATAAATATTCAAAATGTAAAACATTAGAGAAGTTTAAATTCTTTGAGAATAATGGTGTCATCAATCTGTTTTTAAACATAACAGACAATAATTATTTTAAAGCAGAGTGTGATTATCGTGAAATCTTTTAAAATCAATTGATGAGAATAAATTGAATTGAATCTCAGTGAGACAGTTGTTTTGGTAAACGGTTTCTGATGAATAAAATGTGTAGGTTTTCTAGAAAGTTTTCCATAAACACCTAACAGCAAAACCTATAGCAGTGTACTATAACTACTTTATACTAACCCAATGAGAGTGAATTTGACATTTAAGAGGTACATGTAACAGATGGCCAACAGGCACATGAAAAAATGCTCAATGACACTAATTATGAGAGAAATGCAAATCAAAACTACAATGAAGTATCACCTCACTCCAGTCTGGATGGCCATCATCAAAAAATCTACAAACAATAAATGCTGGAGAGGGTGTAGATAAAAAGGAACCCTCTTGCACTGTTTGTGGGAATGTAAATTGATACAGCCAATATGGAGAACAGTATGGAGGTTCCTTCAAAAACTAAAAATAGATCTACCATACGACCCAGCAATCCCACTACTGGGCATATACCCCGAGAAAACTATAATTCAATAAGAGGCATGTACCACAATGTTCATTGCAGCTCTATTTACAATAGCCAGGACATGGAAGCAACCTAAGTGTCCATCGACAGATGAATGGATAAAGAAGATGTGGCACATATATACAATGGAATATTACTCAGCCATAAAAAGAAATGAAACTGAGTTATTTGTAGCGAGGTGAATGGACCTAGAGACTGTCATACAGAGTGAAGTAAGTCAGAAAGAGAAAAACAAATACCGTATGCTAACACACATATGGAATCTGAAAAAAAAAAGAAAGAAAGAAAGGTTCTGAAGAACCTAGGGGTAAGACAGGA